>NC_081189.1:18807265-21207265 GCF_902713425.1 Acipenser ruthenus | reverse complement strand
TAATGGATCAGTGAACAAATTGCACACTAATTAATGCACTTTCCTACCTAATGGATGTTAACAAGTAAATCCATGGACATGAGTTCATTTATTGATTCTGATGTGTTTTTTTTTGTTTTTTTTTTATCAAATGCGTGAACTCAGTACAGTAAATGGTATGCAAATGTTTGCTAATCTATGCTAATGAAAACAACTGCGTAGAAGCAAGAAAGCAGTACGTATGCAAGGCAGTCACTGGAGGGGACACTGTCTGAGCATGATCTTCAGAAACCACTAACTATTAAACCACACAGGTGCATCCGATTATTTAGTATCTTTGTAAGGAAGTATAAAGAATGGTTTTAGCAAAGAAAGCTATGTACTTCTGGTTTCACAGACCACAGTCAACACTGACCTTGGACTACCTAATGTTACCTTAGGTAAGCCAGGCCAAAATCTGTGAAACCAGCCATTAGAAGGACTATATTGGGGTATTGAAAAACATATTTTTGTATTGTAAAACTTTATTTACCGGTTACAGTTTGAAGGCGCATCCTACTTCTTAAAATATTTTAAATGTTGTTAAATTTGAAGCCTGTGTATTGTATTTTGGTATTTTCTAAAAAAAAAAAAATGCAAATCCATGTTTTTGAACATGTTTGCTTCTGGAAAGAACTTTAAATTGAAGCAGTAATGTGTTACAGAGATATAATTATTGACACATGTTGTTTCAGCATAAACCCCAAAGGGTCTGGCATGTCTACAGTGTGTCCAATGGGATCCAACCCATTTTCATCCAGAGAAATTTATTTCAGCAAAGACACAGAATTAACTAAGCGAAAGAAAAATGGAATGGGTAAATAACGCATCTTAGAAAATCAAAATGCGTCCAAATTTTCATAGAAAATGTACCAACACTGAATTATTTGGTGGCTTCAATGATTCTATTTAAATGTACTTACGTTACAGACACATTCTTAGACAAGTATGTGATTTTACTTTACATGTTTTCCTGCAGTGCAACATAGACACCGGAGTGTATTTAAACTGTCAAACTTAATTCTAAATTAAATAAATACATTTTAACGCAGTGCATACAGAACATCATGAAAGGAGATTATGTAGCACAGGGGGTTTAAACTTTAGCTTTTCATTTCTGGGGGCCTTTAAATCCAGGTTGTCACAAATTAAATGAG
Organism: Acipenser ruthenus; assembly: GCF_902713425.1. Taxonomy (NCBI): domain Eukaryota; kingdom Metazoa; phylum Chordata; class Actinopteri; order Acipenseriformes; family Acipenseridae; genus Acipenser; species Acipenser ruthenus. Next base: position 21,206,090 of record NC_081189.1, on the reverse strand, counting down.
TTTGATGACTTCAATGTACCGTGTATGCTATGTTTTCATGTGCCACTGAATTGAAAGTTCTTTGTAATCATCCCTGTTCATTTCCATCCAGACCCAGATAAAAGCAGTTTGAATGGGGACTCCACCAGCCACAGTTAGGATTGCAGGATGGCAGAAATCGATCTCTCCATCTCACTCTGATACAGGAAGTGACCTACTTAAAAGAGCATCCAAAGCCAAGTACATGAGAAGTAGTTTGATAAAAGCCGAAAATATCGTCAACAAACACGTTGGCAGAATGGAGGACTGACAACACATTTGACTAGTGGGGCAATAGTAAGTGAACAGGAAAAATATAAAAATGTGATATATTCAGGCGACTGTTGACCAACGTGAAATGTCCCGTTGCAGGTTAGACTGTAGGAATGATCTGCATGGAATTATAGGACAATGGGTTTAACAGTTTAAAGTTTCATTGAGAAGATCAAATACTAAATTGCTTAGCCTATTAGTTCCCAGAGGCTCAAAGTTTAGGGCCATCACACAATTCTGCACAAATGAATTTCTCTAGGAAGTTAACTGACAGGTGAAATGGTGACAGTATCAGTCCAGAGATGATAGACAAAGAGAAGGAGAGGGGACACCTTTTATTGGACTAACTAAACAATAATTCATCAGTACGGGTCTATAAATATCAACAGATCATTGTCAGAAGCTCCCAGTTCCTATAATTTTGTCTGTAGCCAGTGTTAAAAGGAGTCACACACCAAATCCCCACCCCAAAAAATAAAATAAAACAAGAGACAGCAAGTGCTTCAAATACACCATGCACCGCCCATGTTATATTGTTACATTGAAAGTGTTTTGCACACAAATTAAGATCTCCTCAGGGAAAATATGATTTAAAGCTACTGACCAATCCTGGCTTTCAAACAGCTCTGGTATTTCCTCCTTAGGAAGACAGTGATTAGATTTACCAACAATTTTGTGTATTTAAGAACAACCAAGGTTGACATAAATACAATTATTTCTTGTACTGTAACATGGATTTAAAAAAAAAAAAAAACACAAAAACATATTGGCTTTCGAAATTAGTTTATCACTCAGGTTTTAGTGCAAGGGGAAACATTAAATTAGTACTATTATTAGCCTAGTTACTGATTCACATGGTCTTATCTTTTGAGACAAATTCTACAGTGAGCTAGTCTCTAATTAGAAATTCAATGAGGTGGCATGAATACTACCCTCCCCTTTGTGTCCCAATTTTGTCCATATACTTGGTGGAGAGTAGTTTACATTATATAGGCATTATTAATGCTTTATTATTATTATTTTTTACATTAGCTCATATAATTTAGATCAAATGTCATGTAAATGCTGTGCAAATCAGTGTGGCAGGGCACAAGTCTGCTGTATAAATAGTGGGTGTACAGGATTGGGTTTAAATAAAGATATATGGTTTTGAATTTAAGTTTGGCAGGGATGGGGTTAATTCCACCCCTGTCAGAATCCATGTGTGGAATGTGGCTGGGTCTTGATTGAATAATTGATGGCCAATGAAGCCCTTTAACTTTTTACTTTGCCCCTCGTGCCCTGTTTCTTTCCTGACTGTCTAATTTTTGGCTCTGTCCTGTTACAATCAGTAAGTCTGATAATGGGCACTTATCCATGCCTCATCCAGTTTGTTTTGAATGTTACCTTTACTCACTACACTCTTCATAAAGTCCCTTTAGGAAAACAGGAGGTACAGTAGGGCTCGTACTGTAGTTTTTTAACGCTGCAGAATAAATGCAATAAATCAAGTAAGGATATGAATGCAGAGGAAATATTATGTATGTCACATGTTACAGTAGCTATGTTTAAGTACAACCCTGAGTAAATTAAAGTACAAAGTCCAAGGACAGTGTAGACATTTAGCTGCACATTATCCCTGTTCATTTTGAGAACCATGTCAGATTTCAAATCTTTTTGGTAGTCGCTATCACAAATGGGATTTACATTTTCAGCTTTGCACACAAGATGTCGGTATTGCATTTTGATATATGTGTGAGGTAAAGTGGTGGGGGAAGGGTACATTAAATACAAATACTGGTGGAAAGGAGGTAGAGAGCCAGGTAAGGGAAATGAATAATGTATTTCATTTTTTGAAAGTCACTTTTAATACTAATTTTATTAAGTCATGTGCTTCATTACTGCTTCTCCCCAAGTGGGACACTGAAATGATCTTTCTGTTTCTTCCAAAAGCAATTACCAGCATAAAGACTCAGTGGGCACTGAGCAGCATAGCAAAATACTGGGATCTGTGTGCCTAAACAGCTATCAGTGCTCAAACACGCCACAGGATCCACTGGACCAAGCTGGAAACTGTTTTTTTTTTTTTTTTCCCCCACACGTGTCTATCCTGTAGACAGGAGGCAAGCCAAGAGGGCTTGCATCTATACCAAATCAGTGTAGACTGATTGAACCAATCAAAAACAGTTATACTACCTGATGAACTACTGGCTGGTTGCTATAGGGACAGATTAGTACTAATCTGCTGAAACCGTGTATGGGTCACAATATATTATCACACAATAATATAGGCTATGTGCCTCAGTTTTGGGCAGTAACAAGAGACATATATTAGTGTCTGATAATAATATACTCTGACCCATATGTTATATATTCTGTGTTTCTTAAAGTTTTAAAAAGTGAATAAAATAGAAAGTCTATCTACATCTCTATGCGAGCGGGAAACAGAGGTGGCTGGGCAGACTCGCCTTGCTTGGGCCACGCGGCTATCCTACAGTATGTGCGATATTGCTTTAAGAAACTTTACTGAGAGAGTAAAATTTTCATACAGGACATTAGTGATGGTAAAACATAAAGGGGGATCATATTAAAACTATCATATAGACAAGTATAGTGGATATTTTGCATTGTGTTATTTTATTTTGTTTCTCTTGTTTCTCACACTGAACGCAAATACGACTGTGTGAGGTTTATATCACCAAGTGTTTTTTCTTCCCTTGTATTTTCATTTTCTTGATCTTTTAAAAACGTCTCCATAAATTCTTCCGTTGTTGGACTGAACCTCATTGTTTCGTAGTTCCCGTCATTGTCTGGTTGAATGTCCACGTCTTGAAGTTGTTATTTCTTCATTGTCTGGTTGAATGTCCATGTCTTGAAGTTGTTATTTCTTCATTGTCTGGTTGAATGTCCATGTCTTGAAGTTGTTATTTCTTCATTGTCTGGTTGAATGTCTACGTCTTGAAGTTGTTATTTCTTCATTGTCTGGTTGAATGTCCACGTCTTGAAGTTGTTATTTCTTCATTGTCTGGTTGAATGTCCACGTCTTGAAGTTGTTATTTCTTCATTGTCTGGTTGAATGTCCACGTCTTTATTTTGAATTTGTTATTTCTTCTGTTGTACTGTGCTTGTCGTGGAGTGATAGTAGCTGTGGTTTGTTTTTAAACGAAGCTCTCGACTAGGGAGCATCATGACGTAGGAACATGTATGCTATAGGAATACATTTTTTGCATGTACATGAAGATTACAAGGATACATTTATTTTCAATAAAGCGTTCTGTCTCCATGGCATCATAGAATATACAGTAAAGCTATATTTATCCTTCTGCATTTAGGACAACATTTTATTCAAATTCAAATCTCTTATAATAATTTCAAGCAAACCCATGTAAACACATGTAAACCCATGCAACTCCGTAGAACAGTTTTGAAACATAGGTTGGGACAGAGGGAAAGCCTCCAACACACAAAACTCAAACTTAATTAACCAATAACTTTAAACCCAGAAGCCTGCCTATGCTTGTAAACGGTGATCCCAACCCACCAGCTCCTTCACCTCCAGTGAGGCTACCCCTTGGTCCAACTTCCCCCCCCCCCCAATCTCACTTGTACTTGTCCAGTGTCCAGGCAACAGCCCCTCTGCCAAGCAAGTGCAAGTCAAAGTTTAAATGTCAAATACGCAATCGATTTATAGATTCATTTCACTTCATAAGATTGTTGTGAACTTCAGAACTAATAATTGCACTACATTTATGTACAGACAGCCTCAAGCAATACCAGTATGTAGAAGCTACTAAATACAGTCTAACTAAAAATACTAAACTTGGTTTTCCTTCGCCCTAAAGGCAGTAAAAAGATCAATCCGTCAATATGGCTAATAGGAGGGGAATAACGCATCCCAATCTGTAACTGAGCCAATTAAAAAGCCAACAAAAGGATGAGGGAGAGAGCTATTATTACCCAATCCTATTATTTTCTCTAATACAGTATTTACTGGAAGAGGGTGTGTGTGTGTGTGTGTGTGTGTGCAGTTTAGCAGCCTCTCACAAAACCACAACCATCTTTTCAATTTACATTGATCCAAATCAGGAGGCGCATAGAAAACGGGTCCCTTCAAAATAGCTCCAGTTCAGTAAACCAGCCACACAGTGGACAACAGAACCATTTGCTCTTGCTTTAGTTTTAAGGAATATTTTTTTCTTCACATAAAATGAACAGTGCAGTAAGGCTACATCACAGAATGCAGTGCTGCTTTATTACCCCTCTTACATCACTGTTCTAAGGCTTTTCAGTTATGACATTCTAGACTGAGGGACACATCCCAAACATGGCAGTGCACTGTGGGAAACATTTGCTCAATAAGCCTCTAATTAAAAAAAAACTAAAACAAAACTAAAGTGCCACAGGGCAGCAGTGTGGAGTAGTGGTTAGGGCTCTGGACTCTTGACTGGAGGGTTGTGGGTTCAATCCCAGGTGGGGACACTGCTGCTGTACCCTTGAGCAAGGTACTTTACCTAAATTGCTCCAGTAAAAACCCAACTGTATAAATGGGTAATTGTATGTAAAAATAATGTGTAAAAAAAATAATGTAATTGTATGTAAAAAATAATGTAATATCTTGTAACAATTGTAAGTCGCCCTGGATAAGGGCGTCTGCTAAGAAATAAATAAATAATAATAATAATAATGTGCAGAGTCTCTAAAACGTGATTGTTTCCACAGAAAACTGAAATAATTCAGGCGCTATATATGTTTTACTGCACTGACCCACCTCAGCATTATATACCTATATATGTAAACAGTAACCTATTTAAAAAAAAAAAAAAAAAAAAACCTTGGATAATGAAGAAGCTGGTCTTCAGTGGGAATACTCAAATATAGGAAACACACAGATAGCCTGTACATGTACATAGTAATACAATACACACATAAGGGATGTTATTATAGAAACACAAGTTTAAAATCGGAAAACCACATCAGGTGATTACATGCTCTGTACGATATTAAGAGTAGATGAAAAATTGAAAAATGGTAAACAGGGGGGCTCCTGAGTGGTGCATCCTGTAAAGGCGGTCCTATAGCCTGGAGATCGCGGGTTCAAATCCAGGCTATGTCATTGCCGACCGTGACCAGGAGTTCCCAGGGGGCGGCACACAATTGGCCGTGTGCCGCCCAGGTAGGGAGGGCTTAGGTCAGCAGGGCAATCCACGGTTCACCGTGCACCAGTGACCCCTGTGGCTGATAGGGCGCCTGTGGGTCTGTTGCGGAGCCATTCAGATCTGTGTTGTCATCCGGCACTACAGGTCTGACGGCTTCGCATTGGATCTGCAGTGCGAAAAAAGCCATTCCCTGAGTCGTCGGGGGGGGGGGGTTGCAGCGGTGAACCAGGATTAATAAAATACAATTGGCAATTCCAAATTGGGGAGAAAACTGGGATAAAATCATTGGCGATGGCTACATTTAAAAATATAAATAAATAGGTAAACAGAGTGACATTATGGAGGCACAATGAGACAGACATTTTGGTAAACATTTTAACTTCCCAGCATGCACTTCAAGGAGATTGTGTGTTTTTCATGTTCTCAGTACTCTTGCTGATGTGCAGTGTGAAAGGGAAATGTTTTCAGTACACTTAAAGACAGAAGTGTAATCAGTACACAGTACATTTCCTCAGGAAAGAGCTGAGGACGCTTGGTAAGTGTACTGTGCTCGGTACATTCACAGAGTGAAAGGGCCCTTAGTTCTAGATCCTAGAAGTTGGAGACCTTTTATTATATGAAGAAGATTTTTTATTATTATTAATTTGGTCAGTCCTCAACCGAATGTTAGACTATACTTGGAAGAAAGATGCATTAGATTAAATCATTTACACAGTCTATAAAAAGCTTTTTAAAAAGACACTGCATACGCAATAAATGAGTGTGAATCACACCTGTGAATATGAACACCTAACCATCCACTTGAATACCCAGGTAGTGAAGGTATCATCATAAAAAAAAACCCTGATTTAGTTACATCCAGTGTTCCCACTAAGGCTAAAATGTGCGCATTCTTGCAAAGCATTAACATAAGCATATTTGTGTCTGTCTTGCAGATGATTCTCTGATTTCCCTCTGTAAAATGCATGTCATATCAGAGCAGAGCTCGCGTGGGCAACAGCAAATCTAGTACAGGGTGTGCGAAGCAGGCGTCTGGCGATTCTGCCTCTATGGAGAGTGCTGCTCGGTGATGCTCGTGAACTTTGCAGTTTTTAATTTGTCGTATAATTGAACACTAAATCAGTGAAGCACAATCTTTCTGCATTATTTAGAAGATAAATACTCCGGTAAACATAAATACACACAGTGCTCAGAATTTGACGTTTTTTGTTTTATTTCCCTTTTAAAAAAAACGACCATTTCAGAAATATCATTATCTCAAGCGTTTTGAAACTGGTAAAAATGTAATCAAAATATTAATTTAGAGTCGAAACTACACATTTAAGTGTATATAATACAGTATTTAAGTGTATAATACAGTAATTGAAGAAGACATACCATGTGCATTTTTTTTTCAAGTTGAGTTTATTCATCATGTGACTTCACTCACGTGTCTTTGCTGAAAGGCAACATGGCAGCTGCACCAACGAAGAAAGAAAATGCAATGTTTCAGTAAAAGACAGAGCTAAAAAAAAAATCTGATTGTCTATATGAGTTTTGTTGTCATTCCATTGATCATGCGTCAATACTATTAAAAGATCATATTGCCAGTCGTAAACACGTAGAGAACAAGAAAGCAAATAAGACGGCAGCAATGGCACAGCACTGCATTCTGCCATGCGGGAAAACAAAGGTACTGTACTGCGCTTAGACAGGACTTTCCTTAAGTAAGTAAGCCAAATTAATTGCGTGTTTAATTATTGTTTAGTTTATTTCTGTTATGCTACTTGCCTTTAATAAAGCTGTAATTAGCAATATTAAACCATGGCTGTTTCTTAATTACATGACATTATCTGACGATGAAGAATGAAGCTCAAAGCTATTTTTCTAGCTGTACATTCCTTAAAGGAAATTGATCTCATGTGTAAAGGATATAGCCATCACACTACACACCGTTTGTTTAATAAAGACATTCTGTCTGGAGACACACCTCCTTGTTAAATTTAGCAAATAACAAGGCAGCATCAGCAAAGAAACAATTGGGAGGATTAATTATGTGTTTACATTAAAGGGGCGCAATTTAAATTACAATCGGGTGATACACAGCACTGAACCTGTGTAGAGCAACGAGTCAGTCAACAGTGCACCTTTATCAGTGTTTCATAGTTTATCCTGATTATTGTAATTTCAGCAATAAACTTAATTTGTGGAGTACTGTACATAGGATTACTCTCACGTGACATTGCTGGACTGTTACTAAACTGTTTCATATTTTTTTTATTGTTATTGTAATGCCAGCAATAAGCTAATCAGGTCTTTTCAAAACACCTTCATTTGTAGACTGAACTACATTGTTATTGGAAGACTGTAAATATTATTCTCACAGCTGTGCTGGACATGTTTGTTTTCTGAACTATTGTAATATAATTCTTAGGTTTTCCTGTTTATTTTAATGCCAGAAATGAGCCAAGTGATGTCTATAAACATTATGAAAGGATTGAAGTGTTTTCAGGTACTTTACTTACTATTACAGCAACAAGAAGTCTTATTAAAAAAAACTCTTGGCTTTAATAAAAATAAAAAAATTAAGAATTAGGGTAATATTTATTAATTTACTTCTTTTAACTATCAACATTATATTTATGTTCAAATGCCATGTTTAATTAATACGTTGATAAAAAGTGGGGGAAAAACAGAGCTAGCCATTTTTGAAAAACGGAATTTGCTATTCCCAAAAATGGAAAAATCAGTAGCCCTAAAGATGGTTACAATTAAAGGCAGTGCAGACGCCAGTGTTTTACACAGTAGTATAAAGCAATGATATACAGACTGCCAGTTAAGCATGCAGTCTATATCTATGATAACAACTGACAGGGCTGCATTTATGATAATATCTCAGACAGGCTTCATAAAAATTCTACATTTAGTTTATATACATAAATCGGAGGATGATTCAGAATCCGAGGCAGAGCCACAATAAATGTCTTGTTTAAATTTAAAGCAAATTGTATAATTGTTGAGATACTTGTGTTGGAATATTGTTTCAAAATTGTAACAAAAACGGTTAATGCGTGGACGAAGGTTTTTCAATGATAATTTACCCTTTCTCAGTCAAAAAGGCAAGTTTCTCAGTTTCTAAAAAACTTAGCAGGAATGCTAGTTACATCCTTATACTGTCAATTACCTTTGACTGAAGTACTGTATATTGTAACATGTGTGTGCCCCAAAATCACACAGGCCCGTATTGGTGAAATAAACAGTTTCAATACAGCAACTTCTAGTATATTAACTGCATAGGCCCCAAACGCCCCCAAAAAGGTGTAACCTTAGTCCCTTTTCACACTGGCATGCTCTATCTGGGTCGGAACCTACCCGAGTTATGACCCGGTGTCATGCGGGTCGGGTACGCGATTTCACACTGCTTTTGATAAAGCAGGGATGACCTGGGTGACAGGCGCAAGTAAACAATACCCATATCAATGCCCCGGAAACAGCAAAATGTTGATTAGAGCAAACATTTCTTCGTCCCTGCTTAGTCTAAGCAACAAAAATATGGGCAAACAAGGGTCTCCCGAGTGGCGCATCCAGTAAAAGCAGTCGTGTAGAGTGCAGGATGCGCCCTATAGTGTGGACGTAGTCAGTTTGAGTCCAGGCTATTCCTTTGTGGACCGAGGACGGGAGCTCCCAGGGGGAGGGGAGGGATGGTTAGGTCGTCCAGGGTGTTCTCGGCTCACCGCGCACCAGTGACCCCTGTAGTCTGGCCGGGCGCCTGCGGGCTTGCCTGTAAGCTGCCCAGAGCTGCGTTGTCCACCGACGCTGTAGCTCTGGGTGGCTGCATGGTGAGTCTGCGGTGTGAAATAAAAACGCGGTCGGCTGACGGTGTGCTCGTCTTCGCCGCTGCCGAGTCAGTGCGGGGGTGGTAGCGGTGAGCTGAGCTAAACAAAAATAATTGGACACTATTAAATTGGGGTGAAAACTACAAAAAAATAATTGGCAACTACTAAATAAAAAAATTAAAATAAAATAAAAAAATATGTTTAGCCATATATATATATAGCTAAACAGAATAAACAAAAATGTTCCTTGCGGAAGTGAAACCATCATGCTGGCGTGGCTGTTTGTTATTTCATCAGCCGTCATACATTTTATCTCGCTCAACCCGGGTGGAAGTGTGTCAACCTACATCCTGAGTTGGGACGCTGGAACTCAGGTACGTGGTTTCACACTACGCAGGATTGTGACCCGGGTAGCGAGAACCTGGGTCCAAGTGCCAGTGTGAAAAGGGTTCTAGTATAAAACTAAGATCTAACACACCAATCCCATCTTCATAGCCCCAGACACAATCAATCAATAAATCCACAGCCAGGAATCACTGCTGCTGTTCTGGCAGACGAGCTGGACCCATGGTGCTGTCACCCCCTACACCCCCAAGGAACCAAATTAATAATACTGCTGTTGAACAAACTGTTTTCCAAAAACCAGTGCAGGCTACATGGAATATTTTCTGAGTAATTCCCTTTAAGAGGCATTTGTCAGCAAGTATTAAATACATCAAAACACCTATTTATTAATGTGTTGATTTCAAAACAAGAACAATTGCCCTTCTTTCACCTTTACAATTGAGTGTCAATTAATGGCAATTAACTTCTGTAGTAAGTGTTTTAAAAGCCAATTGGAAGCACATTATCCTCTCATCTCTCATCTGGGGTGCTGACATTTTTACTGCCGTACTGCTGTACTGAGGTGTGGCAGGTTACAATACGTCAATCCAGGAGGATTCCTCTGCTTTATCTGAAGTTACATGTGGTGTCCCACAAGGTTCTGGACCCATTCTGTTTGCCTTATATATGATGCCTCTGGGTGCTGTTGTCCATAGACATGAAGTAAACTTTCATTGCCATGCTGATGATACTCAACTCTATTTATCTTTGAAGCCAGCGGATACCTCAACTGGAAATGTTCTGACTGCCTGTCTTGCTGACATTCAGCAATGGATGTCACGTAATGTCTTAATGTTAAACCCGGATAAAACAGAGGTAATGTTCTTGGGAACAAAAAGTCAACTAAATAGTGTAGATTCATCTGTTATTAGAGCGGACAGCTTCCTTTTTGAGTCAAAGACTGCAATGAGAAATCTGGATCTAATTCTTGACCTAGATCTTTCATTCAAACCTCACATTAGGAACGGAACCAATGTGTCGTTTTTCGATCTTGGAATATTGCTAAACTAAGACCCTCGTTTTGACAACATGATGCTGAGAGACTTTCATGCTTTTGCAATGGCCTGTTTACTGGTGTTTCAATTTATGTCTTATCCCGATTGCAGCTTGTGCAAAATGCAGCTGCTAGGGTCTTAAGAAAAACAAAAAATATGACCATATCACGCCTATCTTAGCATCCCTACACTGGCTTCCAGTTCGGTTAAGGATTGATTTTAAGGTTCTGCTAATAACATACAAAACCATAAATACTTCAGTCCCATCTTATTTGAAAGACTTGTTGATCCCATAAGTTCCCACTCCAATCACAGGATGCTGGATTGCTCACTACCCCAAAGATTTTTTTAAAGAATACAGGCAGTAGAGCTTTCAGCTATAGGGCTCCTAAACTTTAGAATAAACTGCCTTGTTTCATAAGGGAAGCACCAACCATTGCTGTTTTTAAAACAAGACTAAAGACACATTTTTATAGTCTAGCCTAGTTATCTTACATGACTTGTCTGCACCTTTGATTTTTCTGATCTTACTGTTTTATTGTATTAACTTTGTATTCATGTTTCCTGCTGGATTCTGTTTTAAATTGACCATGTTTTTTATTTTTTTCACCCAGTGAAGCGCTCTGACAATCCTATTGTGAAGGGCGCTATAATAAATAAAAATGGATTGATTGAGTGTGGCAGGGTGAAAAACCCTGCCGGTGCACGTGTGTGTGTCGGTGTGGGAAACATTGGGTTGAGAGGGAAGGGGTTACATTTCTCCCTATAAAAATACATGTGTATAAAATAGTTGTTCACGGCTGTTAGTAAGAATTAGTCGTCGTGTTATGTGGTGAAGGTATGTGTGCTAAGCTGTGTATATACTGTATATAAATAATTATCGTTGGGCTGCAGGGGAGTTTGTGAAGCCGTTGTATTGAAAGCAGCAGCTCGGTTCTTCAACTGCGGTCTTTAAAATGATATATATTCTTTTTGTTCAACTGTTTGTTATGGCCACCATGCCGCTGTTTTGTTCCTGTCTCTTGTTTGTTGTTTTGTTATTTGTGTTATTATTAAAAGCTTAAACCTGCAGCTTTCTTGTCTCTTGGTATCAGAGTGGGATTGCAGCCCTGGAGACTCAGACCAGGAACTGCAGGTTTATTTTGAAAAGAAAAAAATAAATAAATAATGGATGATAGAATACTGGCTGCCGTGCTGAACGCCTGGGAGCAGCGGAGGAGGATGGCTGAGATGGAGAGGCGGGATGCCAGGGACACTCAGTGGCAGGAGGTGAGGAAGCAGCAGTACGGCAGTGCGCCATCCTCACGGGGAGGGTGAGGGAGATGTGCGGGCTAGCGTTGCCACCGGGAGAAGCCCTGCTGTGGCCAGTGCCACCACCACTGTCGGAGTGCCCCACGCTGCTACCAGCATTGCCGCTGCCAGCACTACCACTGCTAGATTGGCCAGCACTGCCACCGCTGTCGGAGTGCCCTGCACTGCTAATCAGCATTGGCGCTGCCATCAGCATTGCCACTGTCGGCGCTGCCAGAGTGCCTCACACTGCTGTCAGCATTTCCGCTGCTAGTGTTGCCACTGCTGGCTACAGGTCCGGAGGAGGCAGTACTGCCGCTACCAGCGTTGCCACTGTTGGCGTTGCCATTGCCGCAGTGCCCTGCACCGCTGTCAGCATTTGCGCTGCCAGCGTTATCACTGTTGGCTGCAGGACGCATTTCTAAGGAAACTAAGGACATTGAAGAAAAAAAAAAAGATTTCATATTAATAGGGTAAACGAAAGGTAAGAAATAATCGCAAATAAAATATAAATTAATTTCAGTTAGTTTGATCATGACAGGTTCTATATTTAATAACAATATCAGATAATTGTTGATTGATACTGAGTAATTGTGCAACCAAGAGAAACTGAAACTGAGGGACTGCATTGTTTTGTGTTGAACGTGTTTTGTGTAAAACGTGTAACACGTTTTATTCCATTTAATTAAAAGCTAACAACTTCGAATTTCTTAAAGGTAATTGCTCAGAAAATGCAAATTTCGACATACCCCTACTATGAACTTATTTTTATACGTATGCAATACTGTCCCTTATCTTGCACAGTTTTACAAGATATCTAAACTCCTGGCTGGAGTTTACAGCACAATGTAGGTTGCAACATTCTTTACTGCAATTTGAGGAAGTTGCTAAAAATCGAATGCAACAGCAGGCAAATGTATATTAATTAACACATCAGGATGCACATTAAGACTGGTAAATGAAGATATGTTTTAAAGATACCCGTATAGTTTTAATTACCAAGTTTAAACTAAATGGTCTCAAACATAAGTAGTTTTTCTTTCCATGAGTACCATCTATCTTTGAATACTGAGCAGAATGTTTTAAGACTGGACCAGCCCATTAGCAGGCTATATACTCCTATGAAGTATTCCTGAAAGGAGATGAATTGGCAACACTGCAAATCCTCTCTACTTTTCCAAAAAGCATGACATGACGGCCCTAGCACCCAGCAAAATATACAACAACAAATGGCACTTTAAAACACAGAAACAGTCAGTTCTATTCTTGCATTTTATTTCTATTTTTTGTGAATTTACTAAACTGCAATCTTAATTTAAAAATATATACCAGTTTGGCATGTAAATTGGTTTGCAATTGTAAAATATAACACAGCAGCTCACTGTTACCGGGCTGTGGCATCTGTTATGGAGGTGACTACTTCTGTGGTTTCATGTGTAATGAAAGGTGTTGCAGAAGAGGAAAACAACGTCTTCTGTATCTCTGCTTGCTCTTGAGTAAACACGTACACTGTGCTTTGAACTCAAAACTCCCTCCGCTGGGTGTTTGGTTCAGAATGTAGAGCACTGAACTAAAAGAATTTACCAAACAAGAAGCTTTACAGCTGATGTACATTTAATTTACAAAATGTACTGTACCACCCTTCTTGCATGTCATGCTAGCTATCGGGGCAAAGCGTGCTATGCATAGTCATTTAACATGCCTTGTTTTCTTTTTGTTTTGTTTTGTTTTCTGTATTAAAAAATAGGCCATGCATTTCTGTTTGTTCACTCTAGGTGGCAGCACTAAGCAAACGACTCCCTCTAGTGGTCTGAGATTAGATTCCAAGGGAATTTTTAAAAGTTAATGTTTTTGGCCTTTTTAAATCCGAACTTCTGCAAATCAAATTAACTAAACTCCTAGGGACCCATTTGACGCAAATGCAAAGATAAATATTCAGAGAGGAATAAAACAACATGAACAATATGTGCACTTTCCCGTAAACGACTACTCAATTTGTTATGCAAATTGAATCCCTGACACATATTCTGTAATTAAGTTCCTGTTGCAAGTCTGCTGTGAAACAAGCAGTCTTAAGTGAAGATACATTTATGAGCCATACTTTGTCAAAGATACAGCACCTCAGCTTGAAATTATCTGACGGACTTAGAGAGTTAGAAATGGCATTGTAAGCCAACATAGCCCTTTCACACCTTGCCGACTCATCACTCCATATCATGGAATAGTACCCCTTCTGTGTTTTACAAGCATCAATATACATAGCTATGCTTACTCTGCTTCAAATTGGATGGCCAGCACAACAGTATTGTAATGGTATCCTCATAAACACCAAACATTACTGAAGAGCATCAGATATAATGTAGTATAAATGTAACACTTTCAAAGTAACAGAACCACTACTGTAAATACAAATGTATTTATGATCAGTAATAACAAATTACTTTTTTAGGCTACTTAAAAAAATAAATGAAAAAAAGAAAGAAGCCTGCTAGGTTTGTGTATGTATGTAGTGTACCATGTTGTATGCACTTTGATTAAAACACCCTCTCTGGTTATATATACCAGATTCCACCAGTGCATTCGATTACCAAATATGTGTGTGGAAACCTGCACTGTAGATGGCCCCAACATTACACTGCCTATCTACAGCTCACAAATCAACAGAATCAAAAAAATAGGACTTGTGCAGACTTTCACACACTTGTCATTTTATTGATTGTATTGAAACCACAAGACAAAAATTTCTAAAACAAATATACTTTAGTTATTTGTTTTAGCTTCATTTTTTTTCTACACTGCCCATTAGTATTTTCATACCAAAAGTGATGGAACATGTCAACTGGGTTGCAAGGTGTAAAAATATGAATACACAAATTATTCACGAGTTTAAAACTGGTAAGCTGTGTGTTAAAATACACATCTCCTTAGCTGGGTCGACTCCCTAGTGCAGGAAGTAGCGTTCCCACTGCAGATAGCCTAAATAGCACTGTTCAGTAGCTTGTTTTTATCACATCTCCAAGTAGATCAACCACAGAGTACCTTGGACAACTTGTGCTTATATTAGGCTATTAAGTGGAGAAAGAGAATGTGCTAAATGTACTAAATTCATCGTCTGTTTCTATCCCAATGGAAGGCATTGCTTCTATTCTAACTGCAGAATTGTGCTGCAACTGCAGTACTGTTCAGGAAACTGTGGTACTAACTGCTTTGCAGTTGCATGGCTCTTTTATGTTTGCATTGAAATGTTTTTAGGTGGGGTAGAAGGGCTACCGGTGTATCAGATTGTGTTAGACACATAATAAAACCCTGTTTTAGCAGGGCGCTACATAACACATTCATGTACACCAACAGCAGTACCCAGTTCATCAGAATTTATTTTGCATGCTAATATCACCACATTGTGTACGTGTATAAACGCGGTACCACTTTCATATTAAACGGAATTGCTTTCCAAAATGTAACTTTGTTGTTATTAAATAAATTACTGTATTTTATCGCCAGACCGATTAAAAAAAAATTAAAAATAGAGTACCCTATCTTCAAGACCTTTATATTTTAAATGCAAACAGCCTTCGTTCACATGTGTGAATTCTTTGGCTCGTGTGCATTAACGCTCTGGTGAATATCAGGCTAACCCCAGCGAATTACTCACCGTCCCAGTTCAGACTCCAATTCATAATAATCAGCCAGGGTCTCCTCCTTGTTCGAGCCGTCGATCCAGTATTCCGAAGCAGCCCCTGTTCTGGAGGAGGGCATAGTGACTTTCAGCATCCCCGGCGTTTCTATCAGGTAACCTGATGTTAGCAAATATCCCCCAGGGTGAGTCCAAGATGTGATATCAAAAAGATCGAAAAAGAGCGCACCCCTAATAGCAAAACGATACAATTGCAAACACTGGGTTAAAATAAAAAGAAACACATTTAAAACATATACATCAAATAATGTGTTTTGTCAGAAACAAATCAAAGTTGCGATAACTGCAAGAAAAAGAAGACTGACTTGCTGTCACACAACTGCTCCCATCACAAGACTGAGTTCATTAGAAGCAGTACCGTAATGTGTGGCGGTACAGGGCAGCCTCAAATGCATTTAAGTCTGGTTTCTACTGGGTCCTAATGCCTTTATCTAAGAACTACATTAACAAAATGTATCCCTGTATTATAGTTTTTACTACGTAACAAATAGGTGTTTGCAAACGTGTAAGTACGTCAATCACTACTTTACAACTGCCAGTAATAATAACAAGGGTATGTTAACATTATTAATTAATATTATATATATGGGTTTGTTTTTATACAAAAGAACCAGTGATAATGTTGTTGGTGCTAATAACTGGAAAGACAACACAAAACAATGCTTTTCATCCTTTTAACACTTATCAGTTTACCTCTGCAACACAAATAAGCTTGTGTAGCATATTGGAGAACGATGGCTATTGAAATGAAATGGAAGAATGAATCCTGTCAATGTGTTAAAAAAACAAACAAAAAAAAAAACACGTTAAGCTTCAATAGCAATGCGTCACAGACTGACCTATCCACTGGATCCCTAACCAATCCTTAACAATGGCAGTGTGAAACTTGTTTTAGAATATGCAGCCTGCCTGATGATGCTATTTTATTTGTGTTGATACAAGTTGCATACATTTAAAGGGGATGCAACATAAATTATATAAATATTTACATTGACTTGAGGCTATTCAATTTACCTTCAGCAACTTACAAACAGCAATGTTCTTACTATGAAGAAAAAACAATGTGTTACTTTAAATACGTTATCCAAGAAGGCGTATTGAACACAGGGTGGCATGCGAATACAGGGGCCTTGGACTAAATGTGAAACAAAGATGTGCAAGAAAGGCTTAGGAGAACATGATACAAAAAAAAAAAAAACAACTGAGATATAAACTTATGTTCCGTTATCTTTAACAGTATACGGTTGGTAATAATAACAAGCTAACTGCTTTGTCAGCAGGTATTAAATACATTAAAACCACACTTATTTATTAATGCGTTGATTTCAAAACAACCTTTACAATCGAGTGCCAATCAATGGAAATGAACTTCCGCAGATAAGCCTTTTAAACCCTAATGACAAACAATGCGCTCTGTACAGTATCTGACTAAAAGCTGATGGAGATTTAGTATTATCAATAGGTGAGAGAACAGGCACTTAGAAAACATCAGCAGCAGTGTTTCTGAGCTTTATCAGTATTTGCGTCTGTATTTGTTAATGAATCTTTCTTACTACTAGTGTATTTTACAGAATATGATACACTACCGGTGTACCGTATTCAGTAAGACTGTAAAACAAATAACCTTGAAAATCCTTCTAGATTTATATTTCCGCATACTGAAGCTTGAATTATTAAGCAAGCAGATGCTAGGGGAACAGTCAGTATAGTTACATGCTGAATCTTTTTTTTTTTTGTTCTATAAATTAATTCCTGAGGGTATCCTCCGCTAAAAAAAAAAAAGTTACAAAGGCAAGCAATCGAATGTCTAATGCTTGGCATCCTAATTGTAGTTTTAGAATAGTGAAATAAAGCAAAGGATTAGCAATAAAAAGACAAGGGGCTTTTTCGTGGACAGCAAGGTTAGAACTTACACAATCATACATGTTGAGAAAAGGATTAATGCTCTGATGTACTGTCCATTATCTAAAGCAGCTGCTGTGATAATACCAGTGAACACATACATCATTTAAGTAAAGGCAGTGGAAAATAACACTTGCTGAAACAGGGGTAAGCAATCAAATGCACGACATAAACCTCATCCCAGGTTCTGAAGTAATAAATTGGTTCCAGACTCCTTTTGCCTGTCACGTTTTCAAGAATCCTAGCAAAGACATCATTGCTTTGCGTGGACTCTTGTCCTTACCATCTTTACAACTCCTGGGTACACCACTGCATCTGTGCAAAACAATTACGTGCTTGCAAGGATTCCTGAAACCAATCAAAAACAGTGACTTTTACTTTTGGTTCATTAGGTACAGTTTCATTCTCATCATAATAAAAGAAAGAGCAATCAAAATCACCCGATACAGGCCTTGTCAAAGAGTCATAATCTTACACGTTACCAATGGTTACCATTGTGATGCCATAATCCACATTATGCCTATTTTCATTGTCACAGGTTGTAAAAATAAAAAAAACATGCATGGTTATGTAAATGATAGCTTTCAACATGCACATGACAATGGACATGGGTATTTGAATATTATACAAGCCCAGGCCCACTAGGGGTAAACTCTACCATCACTGTAAGGTAAAATAAAGAAAGACTTTTGAAACACGCTGTAAATCGTACACATACAAGTAGTGGAATGGCCCTCCTGGACAAGGAACTGCTTAAATATAGAACGTATATGTAGAATAGAAATAAAACAGGCATGACAACACATCTTTTACAATAATAGTTACTTGGCAAAATAAATGCTGTTCAATGTTCATATCTGATTCATTTCAAACTACTATGCAAGTCATAATCAAGTGAATACTATTAGCCATTAGCTCAGTATTTATATTATTTTCTGTACAATATGAGTGTTGGGAGAAGAAAAACAAATCTTAATCATATGGGACTGGCTTTAGCCTACAGTACTGGCCTCCCCATCCACTCATGGAGTTAGAACTGACCAGGCTGAACACACCTTTACTTCACAAACTACAACCACATGATCAATATTGTAAGCACTACCAGAGGCTGCCATGTGACACACACTCAAAACTGATTACTCAGATTTATTATTATAACAAGAATTGCCAGTATGAATGTTTTCTTATAGAAACACGTTCAAGCTCAATGACTGTTAACCGAACTGGGAGCTGCTACAAAGGCATGTACCAGAGAATGAATCTAGGCCTGCTCAATCTTTTATAAAACCAAACAACATATCTTACGCCAATGAGGGGCCTAAATAAAAATAAACATACTGGTCCTTGGCTCATAAAGTTGACTCGTGACATTACATTGCAGCAGCCTTCGTGAAATATAAACATTTATTCTCTCACAATACTTCTTTAACACATTTGAGCCAAGCTATTTCTGGTTTTATTATTATATTCCTAATCTGAATAAATCACATTTTAGTTGAGCAAGGTTGTTTGAGTTGCATTATTTCATAGTCTTTGAGACTGAAAGGCAAATGTAATTATGCTAACCAAAAACGTTACTGAATCACTGTGCCATTTAAATTACCAGCATTCTAAATTTGATATGAAACAAAACTGTTTGCTTAAGCAAAGATATAACTCCATGCTTTTATTCCATTGGTATTCCATCTCTATTCCCAGTACCGTGGGGATTTTTAATGTCATAGAGCCAACACTGTAATCCATGATGAACTGAAATTCCTGGTCGCATTTTCACCTCGGATAATTTTCATTTAACTGTAGATAAAATACCACTTCATATATAATGTGAAGTGCTCTAAAACTAGAACTTTTATTATTATTATTATTTATTTCTTAGCAGACGCCTTTATCCAGGGCGACTTACAATTGTTACAAGATATCACATTATACATTATTTCACATTATACAGATATCACATTATTTTTACATACAATTACCCATTTATACAGTTGGGTTTTTACTGGAGCAATCTAGGTAAAGTACCTTGCTCAAGGGTACAACAGCAGTGTCCCCCACTGGGGATTGAACACACAACCCTCCGGTCAAGAGTCCAGAGCCATAACCACTACTCCACACTGCTGCCCTCTTTTGTAACAATGTGTAAGATAAAATACTGACCCCTTGAAATGTTAAAAAATAAACATTTGTTTTATGGTAATCATTCATTATGGATGTGAAACGCATGGATGCCCACAGGCATTAAACGAAGATCCACGTATACAAGCTATGACTGTGATAGGTCTGCTTTCAGTAATGTTATATATGCTATAGTTAGATGTTTAACGTTTTTAACACAGGATATATAAATGCAGCTATATATTTAGTCATTATGCACTTAGACACAAATAGGCATATTAGAGAAACTGTCACCCAACAATTTACCAGTGTTTACAGAAATTGAAACAATTGGACCCAGACACATAAATAATACATTTTGTGCCAGCCGCAGTAACAAGTAATCCATATACAGGTAACCACCTCCTCACAGGGGTTGTTCCGATAATGTCAATACTTGTGTGCCACAGTAGGGCTCTGTTTAGTCACAACTGTATGGTGTTGTAACAGTTTACAACATACCAAAAATCTAAAATTTGCATGTCACCTTCTTGAAAAACTCCTATTATGACAAGAGAACAAGGCAGTATAAAAGACAAGATCTGCAATGACTAGCAATCATTTCCATAACATGCTGAGGATTTACAGTTACATTTAAAAATGGCATCTACATTTACATTTTCACAAAACACATTTTCATATAACCAAATACGGGTTGCAAATAATATTTCTTCCTCTTGGAAAATGAATCGTAATCTGTAGCAGTCCCACAGCAGAATTCTCCGACATGCAGAGTAATGGCATAAAGTATAAGAAATAGTATAGATTTTTTTTTTTTTGTTTGTTTCATTTCAATGCATCACCCTGCCTCTCGTTTGATATAGCATATGGAAAAATATTGATATAAAAATGCAGGAAATGATTGCCCCATGTAGTGTCAGGCATAAACAGCTATTTTTAAAGTGGTCAAGTGGCTAATGCATTGTATAGAAGTTTTAAAAAGCAGAATTTCATTGCACATGTTAATTCTGCAAAACAATGAATAAAAAAAAGGAAGAACTGCTGGTCATTGTTCTTCAATTGGTATTTTAATTACAGGTGAATTTTATCTCTGAAGACTAAGGTCATGGGTGTCTCCGATCATGCTAGGAGAAACCTTTGCTGCTTAGGGTCTGGTTCCCCCCCCCCCCCCGAATGATACAACTGTGACACAAGCACTTATTAGCAGCTCGTCATCACTTAACTGGTATTTTAACATTTTGGAAATCTGTTGAAAATTTACTGCTGAACACGCAGTGTCAGTGACCTACACAACAATAGGAAGATACCATAAAACCTTCAATTTAATTAGTCACACCCTAGAAATAAATGTATGTTGAAGTTAAATTTGAGTCCACTGTTGTCAGTAAACATGCACTTCACTACACTGGACAGGCAGTGTAATTACCTATTCAAAAAAAGGACCACGTGTTTTCCATAAAATCTTGAGTTTAGTTAAAACCAAGTGCTTTATGTGCAACTCTTGTGCAGCAGTGACCCAATTACACACAAAAAAAAAAAAAACATTCAGGAATGTGACCATATGAAGGATAAATCCCATTACGCTGCATTGCACTTCCTGTGTTAAATTTGCGCTTGAAATTGAATTTAGGAGAGTTATGTAAAGGATAGTAAATTGTGAAGATTTAAAGTCAAGAGTGTCATTATATATATTTTTACACCTAATCTAATATGCAGAGATGATAATGTTATTGTTTTGTGCCCCCCACCCACCGAAAAACAAACAAAAAAAAAAAAACACTGGACAGAACTTTGTGCACATACAGAATGCATTGTTTATTACTCAATATAAGAATAACCTTCTGTAATATACAGAATACAGCTTGCTAACAAGGTGATAAGCCCTTTCTCCATCCCACTCTGCTGCCACTGGAGCTGACAGCCCTCCCACTCACTCTAATAATGCAGCAAAGAAAATGCGTCAAATGATTCATGTGGGTGGACATATATAATAATAACAACAAGAAGACACCTAAAATCAATCGTATAGACTGACTTTTCTTGTTTACCTTTCTGCCTCTCTCATTAACTGATTTTAAATCTTATTTGAATCATGTGCAACTGTGTTGCTGCCCAGTTACTGTACATTATCTCACTTATATGTGCTTTCTTGTACAGGAAACCAACACAAAAGCATGTGGTGCTATGGCACAGAGGGGTCTAAAGAGGCCATGGTGAATCTGTTCAGAACTATCTGTCATTAATTAACAAAAATTGCCACATTGAATACAGACACTTAATGAACAGTGCAGCAGTAAAACTGGTTCAAATATTTTTAGCAGCTGGTGGTATAGCACATGGTTACAGTAAGCGGATACAACTGACAGGAGGTGTTCCTGTAAATATCATCAAGGGATAATCCAATGCATGTTGTTTACTGCTCTTTTTTCTAACCTATGAAAACCTATATAAAAAAAAATTCAAAGGGGAGTGTGATGGGGGGAAAAAAAAAGGATCATAGCAAAGCACTTTTCATGTATCCCAACAGACACAGGCTCTGGCTGAAAAGCATCTGCATGTGCGTCCAGGTTTCTTCCAGTGGCCCCAACACTTTGGCTGCTTCTTCCATCAGTGTTGATTCTTCGGAAATCAATTTAAGGTGCAGCTGTGAACAGAACAGGGTTGTTGATCAACAAAGGGATAATGTATTTGTGTTTCAGAATTATAGCACAAGACGCACACACAAACACAATAAATATTTCATTTTATAACACAGAGCGTTATGAAACAGAATAAATACATCAAGGCAACTGAGGTAAAAGGCTTGTTTGTTAACGGATGTTAATCTTTTACAAGAATCGTCATGACTGGAATTGAGTGTTGGTTTTCACAGTATCAAAAAAGGTAAGTGGTGACACATTATATGGTGCGCAGTACGGACATACAACCTGACTTTAAATTGACTGCAGATTGTATATTCAGTGAAGGTCTCGAGAACAGGAACAACTTTACCCTTTAGATCCTACAATACCCGTCAGTATCTGTATCCTTTTAAAAAATGGCAATGATTGTGCAGTTAAATCTTTAAAAATCACAAAAAGACATAAAATCAAAAACATTGTGTTTATGATCCTTACCCACTGATACCGTCTGTCTTTCTGAGCACTTCTTAACATATTATTATCAGCATCAAGTTTTTATTTTGAAGTGCAAATTACTCTTTAAGATATCTTTCATGGTTACAACCTGTCTCTGGTTTGCTTTGGTCACTGGAAACACAGTATGTTAAAACTGACACACTAGAAATACTCCACCATGAAAGAATAATGAAAAAAGCTATTTTATTTCTATTCTCCTTGCTCCCATGGTCATGCATAAATCATTTTACCTGCAGTGTGTAATAATTCTTTATGCAATTTCTAAGAAATGTGCAGAAACCACATCAGGTTAGATACAGATGGTTTGCTTTCACTGAGTTTTGTTTAAATTATTCTTTTCTTCCAGAGCTGTGAGATGTGGGTGTTTGGTATTTAGGGCTATGAGTTGATTGGACTGTACGTAGGTATGCATTTATTTTAAGCTGGATCAATAAATACTAGAAAAAGTAAAAAGATGGCTAGAGCATGGTTTATTCTGAGGAACAAAATGTGAATTCTGACTGTGATATAACACTTGCTGAACATACAGCCACTAGACCAGGTGCACTAATAACTAGGTTACATTTCTTGATGTGAAATGTTTTACATTCCAAACAAACAAAATCTTGAATGAATAACTGGTCTTAATGAACTTATTTAAATACAAATAAATAAATAAATAAATAAATAAATAAATAAACAAACAACAATTCATTAGTATTTGTTTGCATGCAAGACACTTGGGATATCATGCATCTGTCCATTAATATCCTAATACTCATTTTAATTGGAAAAGGGCTCAAGTGCACAAATAAAGATACAACAAATAAAAAACAATGAAGAATAGTTTAATTTGCGGAGTCCTTGAACCCTCAGTACTTCACCACCAGAGAGGCTGGAACAAAATCAGGAAAACTCAAATTAGACAAATTAAATCAGAAGAGGTGCCCACTAAGAAACACAACTCTGGAACCTGGGACTGTAATTTGTTGAGCAAAAAAATCAATCATCCACTAAATCTATTTAGTGGCACCATGCCAATTTTTGGTATTTATGGAGCACTTTAGAAAATACCCATTACTGACAATCTGCAGGTCACTGTCAGTCAATGCCATAGCCTTCACTCAGACTGCTTTAAAAACCCAGTGATTTGCAGATGTAGAAAATCCAAAGGGCAGGTGCCCGGAGAGCTTAAAAGCTTAGGTGCTGTGGTGGTGGTGGTGGTGGTGGTGGGTAATATCTTCAGTCTGTAACTTAACCCTTTGCACCTCTTACTAAATGACAGCAAAACACTCGAAATGAGGACTTTTCATAACCTTTTAAACAAGCATTAATACCAAATAGTTTGGCAAGTTTACCTACCAGCACATCGGACCACTTTTTTCTCCTAATTTATTATCGACCAATTAACAGTCCGTATAAATGTAATCACGTTGTGCCATTTGAATGTATACATTGCACAAAGTGTAATTTGTATTCAGAAATTAAATGTTTTATCTAACCACGTCAACATAATAGTAACTAGTAACTTGCATAATAGTAACTAGTAACATGCATAATAGTAACTAGTAACTTGCATAATAGTAACTAGTAACTTGCAGTAGTCATAAAGTGGTTCAATCCAGATGCTGAACAGAAATCTAAAATTCCAACACACAGGGCTGTCTTGAGGTTTGAACCAGGCGAGCATTGATGGGTCAAATAGCCTCATCTTAGTCATATCTTTTCTTACACTCTTATATTCTTTTATTACACCTTGGAGTAATGCTATAAAGCAGATACCCTGAACAATTGAAAACATATAATACATTATTTTGAACAAGGGGCAGTGGTAATTCTTTCACCTTTTGTTTGATTTTCCATCTCAAGAGTTTAAAACCTAAAATACTTAAAATGGACACTGATGTTAAGTTAAGTTATCTGATCCACAGCTACATAAAGTTTCACTCGGAGTGCTCTCTTTTACACCTGCCTCTCATCTAATGGAGACCATAACACTCTGCTGCCATCTGCTGCTTCTAGTGGCCACTGCAGCCAATCTGTTTTGTTGATGACCCAAAATATAACTTCACTGAATAAAGCAATATAACAAGCGCCAAGTCTGTCACCTTTCATGAAATGAATAATGTATTCCTATCATTTACATTCTAATTCTATACATGCAATAGGCTCCTCTAGTTTAATTGTGAGGAAGTGAGTGTTCCCCAGGCTTCAGTGCACAGTGCTTCACCTACAAGCTTCAGTGCACAACACTGGTCTTTTCAG
Source organism: Acipenser ruthenus (assembly GCF_902713425.1). Taxonomy (NCBI): domain Eukaryota; kingdom Metazoa; phylum Chordata; class Actinopteri; order Acipenseriformes; family Acipenseridae; genus Acipenser; species Acipenser ruthenus. The sequence goes on along the minus strand of NC_081189.1, from coordinate 21,181,088 downwards.
AGACAATTCTCGCTGGAATACATTCATGACCACATCTAGTCGATTTAAGTACAATCAGTGCCGCCCACAGCTGATAAAACATGTTCATGCCTGTACTCCTACAGTACCACACGCACAGAGCTATATTACAGTTAATTACCCCTCGCAGTCCATTGTTGTGCACAAGCTTTTACTGAACAGCAACGACATTAAAATACGGTAAAGCCATAAATATTTGCAAGCCTTTTATTATGTGTTTTTCGCATATGAAAAAAAACCCAGGTATTTTTTCAAACGATTATATTTTGTGTGCCTCATTAATCGATTGCTATTTGGAGGCTTAACCGACAGTCCTAATGTTCAAGTTCTGGGAAAACATTCTTTGGTTTCAGTCCCAGTATCACTGTGCAAAAAGGCAATAGAGTAGGGAAGCAGACTAACCTATCAGAGATGCCCTTCTTTCCTATGCAGAGATCTCATACCTGAGGATCAACCTGCTTCAGGATCAAGTTCTGTTGCCTGAACACATCAGGCACATCTTTTACATGCATCTTCAAAACAGTACTATCTGAAATACCTTTAGAAACAAAGCAAGGTAGGCTTGGGCCAAGTCAAAATCACGTTTGGAGTCCAGAATGCTGCCAATCATTCTGATGAAGCTCTGCATCACATCCAGGGATCCGCCACCTTCAGGGGCTAGACTTCGCAACTCTGTTTCAATACGAGAGGGTCCCATCTCCTTTAAGAGCCTCACTGTAGAGGAATCTAAAAAAAAAAAAAAAGAAAAAAGACCATTAGGTGTAATCTCTACACAGCCAACACGCATAGAAAAAAAGATAGAAACAAAGGGTGTTTTACAGGACACCCTTGTTTAGTTTGCAGTATTCATTTAGGGTTCTGCCACTCACTTATATGGACAAAGCTGGAGGATCAAGTGCAAAAGGGGATGTTTGCTAAATATCAGTCGTTCAGCCCTTGCTCTCTATATGAGAAAGCACTTTCTTTAAGTCAGCCTAGGTAATGTGATCAGGGAAAAGAGGTGTGTTGTGAAAACAGCAGGAAAGCAGGACTCATTTTAATTAAATAACCTTTCACAGTTATGAACACAGACCTTGATTTAAAAGGCCAAAAACGTAGTATGCCACATTAATCCTGGGTGCTACCTAGAACATCAATTATTTCAGAAAGTGCCGCAGCCCGCATTTCACCTTTACCAACAGGTTATACTTCTTTGAATTAATCTTTATTCATTTATCACTTACAGTTGTTGCTGACTAAGGCATCCTCGAGTTGCATGTAGAAATCAGATTTCTGTGCCAGTACTCCAAGATTTACAATTTTTGACTACAAGATAAAAAAAAAAAAAAATGTTAAAACAATCTTAAATCTCAGATAAAATGACTAACCTATAAACCTATCCTAGTGGTGACTATATAAATGGAATAGAAGCAATCTATTGGCAGAGAGTTACAAAGTGACATACAGCATTCTATTTTATTGAAATAAACGTCAAATATGATGCAAATCCTATAGGCTCATATCTGTTCAGGTTGTTATGCATTTTATTGTAGGTGTAACATACTGTACACTACTGTGAAACATACGTGTTTTCTGTCTGTTAATGATCTCTTCTCTTACAGATGTTGTGTACCTACCCAGCTATTCTTTAAAAGCAAACTCAAAACGACTTACTGCTCATCTATTCTGCTTTGTAAACGTGTTCCTCACCTGCTCTTCAGCATTCTGACCCTCGGACACAGCAAAGCGGGGAACAAGACCGGGCAGGGTAGGAATGAAGAAAGGGGCAGATTTAGGCACCTTCGGGGGCTCCTTGGGCTTGTTTCTTTTCTGAAAATTCATAGGGTTACAAATGTGCACTGTTAATTGTAAGCCCAAGGCATTTTATTGCTTCAGGACATTATAAAAAATACAATTTAATCAAGACACCAAATAGCTGTTGATATTTTTGAAAGTCAGTTTTAGCCAAGTTTCAGTAAGGTCAGTCTCTGACTTGTCTAGTGAGTGTCCCTCATTCATAATATATAGCTTCCATATGTTAACACCAAGACTTGGAAACTGTTTTGATACTTACAGAACAATGCTAGGATCGAAAAATAAAATAAAATAAAAATTATGCTCATTTTAAGCAGTCATTTCAGCAGCACAATATTACTTACGAGGATATGTGGTAATGACATTAATTTTGCATGAAAGGTTTAAATAAAAGGTAAGGTCAAGGTTGTGTTACAGACCATAAGGCAGCTCTGAATATTTTCTTCTTGGTTGTAAAATACTGTTACGTGCAAAAATAAAACATAAAATGTCCGTATTTCTTAGGGCTTGTTGCCTTTGGAGGGGGAAAAAAAAAATCAATTGGTCCCATAGCTCCAAAACTATCTATCATGCAACGGTCCACACTTACAGACACTTAAATAGTCTGTAATGTACTGTACAGCAAGTCTTCAAATAAATACCTTGATGACATCCAAATTGAGGAGGTTTTTCCATCTTGAGTCTGGCAGTAAAGAGAGTGTCACCAACTGCTCTCCCAGCTGCTCCGGGGATTCATATTCGATCATCTCATCACTGGGCTCCTCGTCAACTTCGGGACTGTCCAAATCTGAACACAGAGAGATAAGAGTCACAGACCAAAACTTTCTCAAACTTAACGCCAAAATCTCTGAAGCTGATTTCAATCATGTCTTATAAATCCTGATGAAGGTGAACGGCATAGAAACGTTGATTCGACTTGTTCACTTTTCAATCTTGATGCAGAATTAAAAAAAAAAAAAAAAAAGTTACACATATTTTGGTGAACAATCCGGAATGCGGAGACCCTTTGTTCAACATTTAAATTGATAAAATAAAACAAGCCACCACGTTCACAGGAATGCAAGCAGTTATTTGGGTGCATCAATTTATATTTTATTTGCTACCTAATAACAGCACTTGGTATTACTTTTTACCAATAAGGATTAAAAGAAATCTGCAGAATGTTGGCATGTCAGAATAAGAACATTAAGAGGATATCTGCCATTCAATATTCTAATAAATCTTGAGTGAGAGGGCATATTTTACAATTTATTATATCAAATGTGAAGTAATTATTTAATTACAAAACCCAAAGATTTTGTCCCTGCAGTGCAATTACCTTGTGCAGGACAAGTTCCAGGAAGTGTCACCACTGGGGGCTCGTAATCAGAAGGCAAGGGGCGCAGGGAAACCAGATTAAACAGCGTGTTGTTGGACCTTTAATAAAATAAAAACACAATTCAAATTAACTGTATAATACACATGTATTGTATGTAATAATTAATACACCAATTAATTGTGGTTTGAGATATTATCAAGAATGGAGTCAGAGGTTATTAACAAAAACACAAATAAAATGTGCAGCTTCTGATATATGCCCTTCTACCTTTTACCACTCAAGCAGCACATCAACCTGGAGTCCATCGAACAGATGTTACTGTCTGCTGCAAATGTAAGCACACTGTCCAGGGTGTTGGCTATTCAGTGTTCTGCATTAAAATACTGCTATATTATTTCATGTTCCTGTCCTAGGGTTATTACACTTTATACAGTTGTTGGGACAAAAAAAAAAAGATTAACTGGATATATTAAAACATATATTGCTTAATTAACTAGATTGTACTGCATTATCAGTCCATTAGTGCCACCTTGTGGATTACTTGGGTATGCCATTTTAGATCAAACCCTTTTAGCAGTGTAAAATCATTACAACTACAATATTATATCATGTGCAGAGAGGATATTGTCATTGCTATACATTAGAAGAGAAAAAACAACAAAACCATAAGCACGAAAGAAAAGCCTTACCAGAGATAAATTCCCACATCATCTACGTGCGATGAGACCAGGAAATCTCCAGTAGGTGACATTGTGATGCTCACAGCTGCTGAATCTAACAAAAAGCAGTCTACAAGGCTGCAATGAAGAAAAACATGAATGCATTAGCAAGCTAGGGTGTTTGGATGTAAATACAGCTATCATGATCATGAATAAGTCGACCACCATGACCTACATCCACTGTAAGCACAGCAATCATCCCTGCTGTTCTAATATGTCCTAGCTTGTGTAACCTGTTATACGTCTAAAAAAAGGTTTATTTTAATAAGCCAGCAACTGTCAACATAGGTGAAAGAGTGTGGCCGCTTGGCATGGGAACCTCGGAGAGTTAAAGAAGCTGCATTTATTATTATTATTATTATTATTATTATTTCTTAGCAGGGCGACTTACAATTGTTACAAGATATCACATTATTTTTACATACAATTACCCATTTATACAGTTGGGTTTTTACTGGAGCAATCTAGGTAAAGTACCTTGCTCAAAGGTACAGCAGCAGTGTCCCCCACCTGGGATTGAACCCACGACCCTCCGGTCAAGAGTCCAAAGCCCTAACCACTACTCCACACTACGTAGTTACACACACACACAGAATACAACACTTACCAGCCAGATGGAAGATCCCATGTCCTAATAGTGCAGTCCATTGAGGCAGTTACTAACCATCGACCGTCCGGACTAAAGGCCTGAAGAAGAATTAAATAAATAAATAAATAAATAAATAAATAAAACAAACAAAATTAAAGTAGTAAAAATCAGGAAAAAATAAACAGGATGCTTTACCATATCATTGATTTGTCCTCGATGTCCTGAAAACTTTCTAACTATCTTTCTTGTTTCAATGTCCATAATATTAATACTGAAGTCATCCAGAGAAACGGCCAACATTCCACTGTAAACCAAACAAAAAAATTGACAAGAAATGTCAGGATACACACCAAAATCAACACCACCAAATAGCAGCTAACATCCGTTTACTGACTAGTCAATCTCTCAGTGTCTAAGTAAAACGACAACGTTATACAAGACAGAACCCCAAGCCAGACATATATTGCAAAAGTGGTTAAAAATAAAAGTGCAGCTTAAAGTAAAACGCCTGCATGAATGACAAAATAAGTAAGGCTGTATTTTTTTTTCACGGTTATCACAGATTTACATTAAACCTACCCATTACTATGTAATATGTAGTTCCCTGTGAAAATTCTCAGATCGGAAATAAGTGTAAATATACATATTTTTTATCACGTCAAATAAATACAGCAAACGTTTGCCTTACTGACACACTGGATGTTACACATCATTTAGGAACCTGGCAGCCGGATTAGTTTGCTTCTGGTAAACGACTGAACACACTGCACAGATGTGATTCAACAAAAAAGACACCAGCTGCTTCAAAGATCAGAAATATTTCTGCTAAAGATTGCTCTGTCCAGTACAAGAAGGGGACATGTGTGTCTTGTTATTTTTACATTTATGTTTATTTTGTTTGATAAAATACAATGTCTTTAAAAAAGACAAAAAAATAAATAATATTCTACAATTTAGCACTTCCTGTTTTTCAAGTAAGCAATTATTTAGAAACATTTGTTGTATAATAACTCTTAGAGAACATGATCAATTTTGAATGTGACAACACCAGTTTTTTTTTCAGCTTTAATAAATATTTTATTTAAAATTGTGAAAGGTCTTGAAATACCTATTTTAGACCATGAAATAAGCCATTTTTTTACTGTGAAAAAAATACAGCCCTAAAAATAAGTGATTGTTATATTGGCAAACTGTTACTGATTACTTCAGGATGCTGTGACTCAAATGATTCAGCCACCAGTGCTAGATTGTGCTGCTTGGATTTGGGAAATGTTTTTCCCATTTTAGCACACTGACATCACTTTCTGACTAAACATCTTGATATCCCTGAAGTGGTCACTTTTCTCTCTTGGAAAGGGTGTAAATGTTATTGGTGATTGCCAAGACTGGTATGCATACAAAAATGAAAACCCCTAAAAATGAAATGCAATGCTTGGCTTGGTAGTTAACAATGCAGAAACCCACTCAAATTAAGAGAAAATGCTCCACACAGCCATTGCTAGTAAATGGTCATTGATGGTCTATGGTCAGGAATACAACTATATTTAGGAAGGAGGAGCATCACAAACCAATAGGGGTGGTTGAATATACTGGATCACGGTACTGTGTGTAACAATAATCCACAGCCAGTATGAAACTGTTCAGCTCACCTGTCTCTATGTAAAAGCATGGAAGCAGGTGAGGAACTCAGTGTAGCGGTGTGAACCAATTCCTTAGACTTGAACTTCCAAAACTTGATGAGTCTGTCTGCACCAACACTGATTGTCAGCTGGTTTAGCCCATCTACAGCAACCCCTCGAACAGGACCTTCATGGGCTGAAGAACAAAGATAGTCCACAAGGCATTAATGCCGAAAGAAAAATTTGCACAGCACAGTTTAAATATTTGCCCTTAAAATGTTTGACGTAGAATAAAAAATAGTTAAGTGGCTACAGAATCCAGCTTGACTTGCAGATGAATTCAGTCTTAATGGTACTGAAATGTTTCTAAAAATGTAGCCAGTTTCCCAAAATAGTAAAAAAAAAAAAAAAAAAAAAACAACCTCTGGCATATAAGAAGCTAATAAAGCAAGTATTCTCATGGCATCCATGTTCAGGTTACAGTAAATTATTACAGTTGTTGTAGAAACATCAACTTACATTCAGAAATTCTGTTAATTAATTTGTTCATGTATTTCAAGCTGAAAATGTCCTCTCTTGTAATATTTAGCATTTTTAAGTTATAATTCTCAGCATTTCATCTGTCCCTATACGTTGGGGAGTCTTTCCATGACAACTGGGAACACTACAGCTGGAAAAAATACAGTTTCTTCACCTTCCGTAATTTCCATATGCACAGGGTATTAAGTAACTACTTTGGTACAGTTACAAATATTGTTATACATGCTTGTTAGAAATGTCACGTGTTGGTAGAAAAGAAACATTTTATGATTCAGTTCACTGCCAACTTAAAACACTACATATATAGCCAGGAATTCATTTGTATGAGATTTATAAAAAATACATAAGAGGGGAGCCCACCTTGCTCATTTGTTTGTTAGTAGCTTATGGAACCCAGAATCTCTTAAAAAAAAAAAAAAAAAAAAAAAAAAAGCAGCTTCTTGAAGGATTCCAGGGTGTCAGCTTCAACAACATTACATATAGAAAGAGAAACGATGTGATTAAAACTCTTACCTTTCTCTTTGCCATATTGACCTCTATGCATGCCTGACTGCATGTTATAGACATCAATGTGTCCTGTTGAAAGTGCTACCACACCAAAGTTGCCACAAGATGTTATATCCACAGCCTTACATGGAAGAAAAGAAAAATTCAGAAATAAGACAGACCCACAAAATAAACAATGAATCCACCACAACTGTATAGACACTGGGGCCACTGAAAAGGGCAGCACAAGCTGAACAATAAGATGTACCTGGTGCCAGAGACAGATACCGGCACTTAATAACTATGTGAATACATCTGCAGCATCCATACTACTGCTGGTGGCCTGCTTTGTTCTATTGGCTCGAAGATGATGCTATTGCATTGCTGGCCACCTGGTATTGGTTGTTGCTTTTAGAGTGGACTAGTTGTTTCCCTGTTGCCGTTGCGTAACCCGATACAGCCATACAGCCAAACGGTACAGCCATATTCTTCCTCCATAGTGCTCCCTGCCAACAAGGAGGACTCAAATGATCTTCCTAAGAGAAATTAGTAATATATCTTTTAAAAGAGGTTTCGTGGAGACCACATACTTTTCCAGCTAGTTTCAACACAAGTTGTATTTCTGCCACAGATACTACTCACCCCAAAGTGATTGCAGCTAACAAAATAATTCCATAAATTTGACATGCCACGCACATCCATTTACCACTTTGTTTTCAAACCTACAGGTTTGAGACCTATCTGTTTTAGCAAACATGTATTTTCATTTTAAAAAAAACAGTACCTGGTACTGCACTCTTGTTTGCAGGCCTTGCTACTGATGGTCTGGAGAGTGAAACTGTCCCCACCCCTTCAGGACATTCTTTCCTGTTAGTAACCAATCAGCTGCGTGATCAAATGACTGACATGCTTTAACCCTTAGCGGTCCATTTATTTAGCGCGTCAGGTCCAATTTATTTTCACACGCACAGTTTATCTTAGACACGCTGTTTAAAAGTATTTTTTTTCACAGTAATACAAGTTTAACTAGACACTCAGTACTGCATCTCCAGCCCTGCCCCACCCCTTGTTCGCTGTATTTTTTACATACCTCTACATAGTAGTGCATACCGATAAATCATCTCCTGATCACTCTTTTTATCACCAAACTCCTCAATAATGCGATCCAAGTCATTATTTTATTACTATAAATCTAAAAAAAAGCTCTGCAAATGTCTGTGATATTCTTTGAGCGCTGGATGCAGAAGCAGCTCGTTTGTTTATGTCCGTGTTATCTATGTTGTGTCGGGGCTATCTGTATTCATGAGATACGCCCCTTTTTTTTTCGGCTTCTCTCGGCTCCTATCGGTCTCACTCGGCCATTGAATCATTTTCTCGGCTTTTTCCGGAGAAAAAATGACTAGAGACCTGTTTTTTACGTCTTTTTGATGACTGGAAAGGGAATACTGCAATGTCGGACCAGGTCCAACATAGGACCACAAAGGGTTAAGTAAAAGTGCAAATTATTTCCTGGGAGACAAAGCAAGCAAACCGACTTTCTTTCAGTGTAGTACAGTGTAGTAGTTTTAAAACGAACATATGTATTTGCAATATCTTATTTTATTTCCAAGCTGCACATCTGAAACCTTATATAGTGAATAGAAGTGAATGTTGAGTAAGACTTAGGACAGTGCTTGGTAGCTACAACCACTTAATAATCTGTTCATAAAGCCACTTCCTTGGGCTCCCGAGTGGCGCATCCAGTAAAGGCGCTCCTCGCAGGATGTGCCCTATAGCCTGGAGATCGCAGGTTCGAGTCCAGGCTATGTCACACCTGACCGTGACCGAGAGTTCCTAGGGGGCGGCGCACAATTGCCTGAGCGCTGCCCGGGTAGGGAGGGCTTATGTCGGCAGGGGAATCCACGGCTCACCGCGCATCAGCGACCCCTGTGGCCGATAGGGCGCCTGTGGCTCTGCAGCGGAGCTGGCACTATAGGTCTGGTGGCATTGCTGTGGATCTGCAGTGCGAAAAATGACGGCTTGGAAGGAGCACGTTTCGGAGGACGCGTGTTCCAGCCTCCGTTTCCTGAGTCGGCGGGGGGGTTGCGAGTGGTGAGCCGGGGATACAGATACTAATTGGGCATGCTAAACTGGGGTGAAAACCGGGGTAAAATAATTGGCGACGACTAAATTAAAAAAAAAAAAAAAAAAAGCCACTTCCTTTAAGTATATTTTGGCTTTCTCATGGCATGGATCAACTCAAAATTGCACCACTATGACTTTAAACTTGTTGATGGAAGAAACATTTTCTCTGCCCATTGACACACTGCACAAGTTCTACGGAAGCAAAATCCACAATAAGGTGGTCCAAACGTTATCAGAAACACAGCCCATTTCAACTGTAACTGTAAGTGGAAAGTTGCCATGTGGCTGTTTCCTATCACAAAGGTCACATCTCTGCACGCAGCATGTAAGATAACAAGATCAGTAAAAACAATCAAAGCGTACCGTGGCATGCACATTCAATCCCCGATCTTTGTGGAATCGCTCTGGCTCCAGTTTGTATGCTCCCATGGATGTCTTCTGGTAATTCCAGGTTGTTGCGATAAGATAGCCTCTATGGCAGGCAATGATACCATCCCAATCACTCTGGCGTGCTGTTTCTGTATTAGTAAGAAAAGCATATTAGTCAGAATTCTTAGCAAATCTGAACGGTTAACATTCCCAGAAAACTACATATAAAAAAGATACTGGTATTTATTGGAGACTATGAGTAAATAAATAAACTACGATATAAAAAAAATAATATTACTACTGTATTAGTTTCCAGGTTTGAAAAGCAAATGTTTCATAAAATGTTACACAGTTTACCACAGTAACACTTTTGTTGGCTAATATCATCATTTAAACTGCATAACATTTCTTGTGGTTGCCCACATGTTTATGTTAAACTGAAACAAGAACTGCAATGTTAACTCAGTACAGCAAAATCAAGTTGTTGTGCAGTTTGTGCCAATCTGCTCCCATGCAGCAGGTGCTGCAAATCAACAGATGTTGTAAATGAATGGGAGAATACCTGAAGCAAATGCTGTAATGGGAGGGAGTTTCATGGTATCATACTGAAGTCCTTTCTTCTTGGATTTCTTTTTGTTAATGGAACCTGTTAATTAAATATATTTGTTACAGACACCTAAGCTAACCAAGTTTCATTCTCTACAAATACTTCCTTGTTTCAGAAATACATTACATGTCTTGCATGGCACTTATGCCAGTGAAATTTGTATTTAAAAGACTGAAGCAATTCTCTCTATGAAATGGGCCCTGTGAAGAGCAGTTCATCAGTACCTCCAATCTCGTGTGCGTAACTTTGTACACACTAACACATGTAAAAAACTAAATAAACTTATCCAGGCTAGTATTCAATGCACTGAGGACTCACCACGCCCCAAGCTCTTATTGAACCGTTCATGAACAGTAGAAAACGACTGTAACGTTCCATCTTGACCTGAACAGAAAAAGGTTGGAATGTTAGTTTTTCAAAATTACATTTTTATATGTACTGTTTTTCAAATTGTGTCTGATGTTTTCTGTACAAATGTCCCAACATGTTGGTTACAGTAGCTGGGGTACACATAATATACTAGCTCCTTGTCAAGGCATTCCCTTATTTTTGAGGCAGGGGTTTCCCTCTCATAGATCACAGAGAACTGAAGTTCAAAAATCTTCCCTTTCATGGCTGCGATGAAAGGCTCCCTGATTGGTCAGGTGGATAGCCCCACTTTACATTTCAGCGACAAACGTTTACATAAATAGGGCAAGTGTCTATTTTCATTTAAATATCCTGTCAAAATGTATTGTGCAAATTTGTTTTTGATTGTTGGTTTATTTTGGTTAAAAATGTGCAACGTGCCGCCTACATGTACTGTATCATTAGAAAAAAAAAAAAATCCATGGTGGTAATAAATGTGAAGAGGTATTCATACTTCTTGACATTACAGAACTTTGCATTTCAAAAAGCAAAACATCTTTATTACAGTTACCACTGGGTATATCTTTAATTTAATATACACGTTACTTGACCGATATGTTGAATGATGGGTACATGCTTCCCCTGTCTCAATTAGGTTTTTACAAGTGTACAAAGTAGGGACCATCAAATATATTGTAATACGTATCATATCAGGATTTTAATCCATCAGTAGATCCCTTACTGACACTTAAGTGAACGGCTTTTGGTACTTACCAGCACTGAGAATCTGCTGTCCGTTTTGCCCATGGTGCTGTATTTTGGTAGGAGGAGCACTGTGTCCCATGCGGCTTCTCAACAAGCGGCCACCACCTCCCGGGGCATCAAATATCCACACCTATTCAAGACAACACACAATCTTATCATGAGTATCCAAGAACCAAAACATGCAAGTACTTCACTTACTGAAGAGGTTTACTTGATCAACTTATACTCCACCGGGATGAGCCACTGTGGATCTTAAGAGCATTTTACAACCCTGGGAAACCAAACAAAAGGTGCTTTTAGAAGTCACTGGAAATCCACAATCATGTAACACTGCACAGTGAAGTATTTAGGCTAACGGTGGTATTGGCCGAGGGACGAAGGGAGCCCAAAAAGTCCTACTGTAACTAAATCTTCAATCTTCCATGTCCAATCAATAAATCAAGATGTAACGCAGACACTTATTTTGTTTCTTTTGATCCTTGTTAATGCTAACAATCGAATGAGGTAAAAACAACTTGAGTTTTGCATTTCATTTATTCAGAACAAATTAACTTAAATACTTTTTTTTCAAAATTATTTTCAAAGCAATACTTCTGATCAGATGGCTTAAATCCTGTCACATTCATTGATACATTCGGCCTATTAGAAGAGATGAAATAGACTGTAATTCTAAGAAGGGTGGATTGACTAAGGCAGTTGTGTGACTAATATTAAACCTTTATATAAATTAAAAGGGTTTTTCCCAAGTCTCCCATTTGGTTTACAGTAGATGAATCACTTATAATGTGGTTTAGTGCAGAGAATGTTAGTTTTCCCTTTAACAGCATGAAAAAAGACCATCTACTTCTCAGTATTACTGCACAAAAAAAACATTGAACTTTTCATTAGAAAGCTGTGGTCACACAGTATGTGTAATGTACAGTGCAGTAATAAAATCACAGTGAAAGTGATATTCAGACTGACCCAAAGTACAAAAAAGTAAAAAATAAATATCTTTCTATTTTACTTCAATAAATTTTCTATTTTTTTTGTTAGGATGTCCATTTTGTTTGGGTAATTGTGTAAGCAGGTATTTAAGCTACCCCAAAATTAAGTTACATTTTACACTAAAATAGTTTTTTTATGGGTGACTGCTGACAATATTCTTACATAGTTCATAGTTGCTTGCAATACTGCATTAAAGTAGTTTTAGCTGCAGGCATTCTTAAAGGCTTAACACTTACACTCCTAGATGGGTAGATGGGTAGAAATGTCATCTTGAAACTTTGCTTCGGCTCAAAGAAACACAATTGAATTTGAAAGTACATACCCGTATGGCATTATCAGCACCATTTGTAATCAGAAGTGGCTCCCCATGGACAAACGTCATCCCTGCGATTGCTGTTGTATGAGCATGTCTCATCTGGCTGATTAGTTTCTTATCATCCAAGTCCCACAGTCCAATGTGTCCAACAGGGCTCCCAGCAGCCATTACTGGATGACCATCTAAAAATATAAATAAAACAACATTGGGACATCAACCTGACTTTCAACACTGATCTCCACATGTAAAGTATGTAACAATTAAACTTCAGCCAGTGAGGCCAAATATGTATATTAGTAGTTAGGCTTACATTTTATATTGTACAAGGATACAGGCACCAAAATAAAAATAGATCAGATCAAAGCATTTTCTGCACAGACCTAACTTCAATGTTTGTAGCAGTATTCCTTTGCTGTATCACCTGTGCGGAAGGATATTGCTGTAATTGGGCCCCAGTCTTGCTGAAACTTCATGAGCGACTCGTCACACTTTATGTTGTGAATGACAATCTGCCCCGATGCAAGTCCTACTGCTATTACATCCACTGCTGGAGCCTGTAAACGTACATCAAAAACAACATTTAACACAGTGCTTATTCGAAGAGTAAACACAGTATACAGTTCCCTGTATCCTTTTAAATTGATTTCTTCTTTATTATGTTTTTATTTTTTGGTGCTGGAATCTAAACTGCACTTCAGTGACAGCAACACACTTTCAAGGTTTCCATTAAAAACAAAACAAAAACATAGGTAACAAGTTCCATTAAAATCTGAGATGGTGCTGTGCTAAAATGACCCTTAGGTGTCCTGATTTGTCATGTAATGGCCCAAATGACATTAGATTATCTTGTTAATAAAAGAAAAGTACACCACTCACCTGTTGAAGTACTGTCACTCCTGAACCCCAGCCTGAGAATGTGTACAAAAGTTTGCTGTACAAAAAAAAAAAAAAAAGATGAGATATTTTAATTGTTACTATTAGTTGGTTTCAGCGACTATATGTGCAAACTGTTGCTTACATCAGTGCCACACAGTTAATCCCAAACAGAGACGTTACACATTTTGGACTGCTTGCTATCCTAAATGTTATCTTCAAGTACTACTGTATGTGCCTATCCATAAAATCCAGCTGTTACATGAAATTGTTTATGCAGTCTAATACTTTAACAGCAGGGTGCAGTGTTGATTGACGAACTGTACTAACAGACCTCAAAAATGTGGTTGGTTTGGTTTAGTGTTACAACATAGTTTCATGCCACAACATAGTTTCATGCCCAGTAGCGATGTGTATGGTGTACGTTATACATAGTGAATTATTTCAAGTGTGACGTGGTATACTGAGAAACATCATTCTGTATCTCCTAATGACATTGCTGTGGGGAATTTGTAATGTCTCTTTATGGTACCAAATGACCCCATTATATATATGTGTGTGTAATTATATATATATATATATATATATATATATATATATATATATATATATATATATATATAAAATCAGCTTATACACTATTCCATTAAAAAAAAAACTCATTAGGAGCCATTTGTTTTCTTAAATAAACAATACATTTCCAATTCAGATCAGAATATTAATAGTTTGAAGTGATCAAAGTCTTTGTGTTCAAAGCAAGTTTATCTTTCTTCAGAGTGAAAGTGGGCTACTGCTTTTACAATAAAATATGGTAAAAAGTGAACTTTTTGATTTGCTATTGGTAAAATGAGTATTAGCTCTGCAATAAACAAATACTAGTCCTCAGCAAACTACTACTGTATGTAGACTACTACTGTAAACCATTTTTATTTGGCATTTCCTTATTATTGAGAAAGTGTAACAGTTTGAGTTGATACATTAACTAGACATCAATTTGGAAAGTTATTTTCTTTTTTACTTAATCAAGAAAAATGCCTCAAGTATTTGAAAACATGGTAAATATGATTTTATGAAGGAGGTCATCTGTTGAGTCCACATCAGTAATTACTTTAATACTGCTGTGAAGCCTTGGGCCACAATACCCCTAGACTGTACCCCTACTGTCGGGAGGTTTCAGCTAAAGTACCCTTTATAATTTTCACTCACTGAATGGTACCACAGTTGCAACGAAAGGCAGAATAATCTTATTTACACATTTTTTCCCTGTTTATTTAATATATTGTTTTTCACAACAGTCTGGGGCTGACAAACTGCTGGTTTAAGTCAGGATACTAAAATTCTTAAAACTTAATTACATGTCTTTGGATGCACAGAATTAAAATGACAGTATTTAGGAATCTCTTTGGAAACACTGATATTCGCTTTCTATTCGGCAAATCATTATACGAATACAAAATAGTCTGCACTGTAAATGTTTATCACATTTACTTCCCACCTTAGCATAACTGTGTGCCATTTAAAATATTTGCAACATCAAAAACATAACCTCAAGATAAAACTATAATACCTAACAATGATACACTTTTTTAAAGCCAGCATAATTATCCAAAGGGTATATAACTTTATTGCTTTGTACTTTGTGTTTTCTTCCTTTGTTTTTGTTATGCAAGTAAGAAATAAAAACATAAGAAAGTTTACAAAATGAGGAGGAGGCCATTCGGCCCATCTTGCTTGTTTGGTTGTTAGTAGCTTATTGATACCAGAATCTCATCAAGCAGCTTCTTGAAGGATCCCAGGGTGTGAGCTTCAACAAAATTACAAATCTTTGCAAACCTTTGTTGAAATGCATCCACTTCAAACATCAACATAATCAACCAGTCGCTATTGCTGTTACTAAAATGCAGCCGCAGTAATGAATGAAACAAGAAAGTCAAAGTATGGAGTATGAGTATTGTGATTAGCCTACTATTAAGTTTAGAGGTGCATTTATACTTGCAAAAAAAAAAACAAAAAAAACACAGAAACACTGTGCTTCTACAAGTTAAAAACAGCAAAAATCATGAGCAGGACAGAGCTCTCTCCATACGAACAATCAATCAGCAGACGCCTGCTTCACCTATATGAAAGCCACTCAATCAAAATCATGCGTGCGTACAGGTGGAAAATATGGGCGTGATAGATTTTGTGTACTTGTTTTCATCTGCGGTTCACATTGAGCTGCTAAACAAAGAAATAATTATACACAGTGTTTTACAGAATATATAATACTGTTAAATAATTATTTTCTTTTACTTTCATTCTTATTTGTGCATTTCTGAATCATCCTGAGTCCCCATATGACCCTTAGAAAAACCCTGCCCTAGACAAAGAGTAGCTGTACTCATTTTGGATGGCTTTCAAACTCACTTCTTAGAAATGAGGATTCATAATTCACTAAGTATCTTGTTTTTTCTTTCTTTCATCTTGCATTGGCATGAAAGGTGCTAAATGATTGTTGTTCTTCTTGGAGTGAAATACCTACTTTGATTTGACATTCCATAGCTGAAGACCCCCCTGCTCGCTTCCTAACAGAATTTTATTGAGATACGTGCTTGGATGCATTATGGCAGAGACTGCAAACACCATCTTATCAAAGTTTAACTGTAGGTACTCCTCTGGAAAAGAAAACAAAGAACAAAAAATGTTAGGATATATAAAGCAAAATGGTTATATTAGAACATTTTACTGGAGGTTACCTTCAACCTGATTGGTCAGCAACAAGTACCTAATAGCTAGCATAAAAGTATGTGGCATCTGGAAATATGCTTGATGACCAATCAAGTGAAAATACATTTCTGTTCTAGAAAAGGCTCTCTGAATGTTGTCTTTGAAAACATGCAAGACCATCCTCTGGGTCTTACTGCATTCTGTATTAAACATCTTTATATAAAAAAAAGAGGCCTACAATATGTTATCAATGCAAGAGGAACTAAATAAAAAGCAAAAACATGTATTTACATTTAATTAGGAACACACAAACATCCTAGCAAAATACTGTCCACTCTTTAATATGTTATTGATTGGTGTATTGGTTCTGATAAATCACAATAACAAAAATGAGCCTGCACTTAAATCTCAATTTAAAACTTTTTTTTTTTTTACTTCGAAAGTCACATGACCACAATTCCATTTTGTGGTCAGCTACACATTTAGAATGAAAGCTTTTATATAACTGAGCAAATGTGGCAGCATCAGCTTTGCAAAAAAGAATGACCAGAGGACCACAGAATACAACAGTGTACAGAGTATGAAAGCAATATCTCAAAGCTTTAAGTTAGCTTTATCATACGGAAAGCACAACAGTCTGCAAAATGGCGACCATCTTGGGTCAGGTCAAAGTGAAGGGTGAAATTAGATTCTGTCAGCAGAGTTTCCACAACACTAACAAGAAATTATAGTCGAGACAATGATGTGGGGGATACAGATAAAGCCTGGCAATACATTCTGTAATGACAGGCAGAAAGACATGAAAGACAAAACATGGGACATGAAAGACAAAACATGAACACCACTGACAAAAATATATCAAAAGCAAACCTTACACAAAACCTCATGCCCAGAAGCTAAAAGAAATATCCATTTGCAAACAGATTTCACTGAAAGTACTTTCTGCTTTCATCTAATCTTTTTATAAAAGAAAGTGTTGCATTTAACACTGATGCAAGTGTATTTCTTTGGATACATTATCTTCATTGATCATATAGAAATTTGGTCTTGACTTAACAAGATCACGGATTTCTTCTGAACAGGATATGCCCCCTGAGATGACCGTTCATTTCTAAGGGGGAAAACATTATTCTGACATTAAATAATCCAGAACCTTGTTTCCCCAAGATTTGCTCTAATAGGAACTCGATGTAATTGTGAGCAGCAGCAATGGCAATTGAATAATGACCTACATTTGTAAATCCCTGGTCTCGAACTTCCTATGAGACCTAACTGACTTATGTGTATCACAAATATCCCAGAATGTTCGGTAGGAAGCACCAGATATACAGCACAAAGAGTGCTGGATAGCATTCCGAAGGTTTTATCATTCTCTGGTTTGTCATTCTGGATTTTACCTTTGTGCGCTACTTTCAAAAGATCTGAGTTCCTAATTGGTACATGAGATGCACATTACCTCTAACAAGACATCAATCTGAAGAGTTATTTGCTTTTTTTACCTAATCAAGAAAAATACCCCAAGTATTTGAAAACATACTAAAATATGATTTTATGAAGGTGGTTGTCTCTGTTTGGTCCACATCAGTAATTACTTCACTAGACAATGGTAGTAGCTGGACTTTTTACTATTACCATGAATAAAGGTGGGAAAGTAAACATTTCCAAATAAGTTGTACCTTCAGACTGTACATCCCAGATAACAACAACATTATCTCTATCCACTGAAATCACATGGTCCCCAAATGGCTGCAATAGATGAACTTCTGCATTGTGGCCTTTGTAAGTGTGTACCACCTGAAAAACAAAAACACATTTACATTATACAGGACTAAGACTGAAACCATCAGGGGGGAAATGCTCATGTTACTGTCTGATAAAAAACTATACCACGTCACCACAGCCCTGTCAAAACAATAACTTGGTAGTTTAATCAAAGGAGTGAGTTTGCACAGATCTGTTGTGAGGAGTCCCCCTTGTTGCATTGCAAATGCAAAAAAGGAGATTCCAACCACAAGGGAGTGGCTGACAATTATTACAATGAAGCCTTCCGTGCAATGTCTGTTTTACTATCTGATAAAATAAAGATACTTCCACAATGGCACAGCCTAGTCACAATTATAATCAGTAAGTGAAAAGATAAAACAAAATAAGAAGTGAATTTGCAAATTCCAGGAGTGTGAACTTCCCCTTGTTAAACATGCAAATGCTGACTGAATGACCGTCTAGCTTCCCTCAATAGGTATCCCTCGTACACAGGGGTCTGCCTTGTGGATCACCCCAGTCGGGAAAGTACCCTCTCTCATTGTTGGCCAGCTCATTGAAAACGTCGGCATGAATCATCAGAAAGCAAATCTGTTACTGATGGTGTGATAAAGCATGCATTGAAAAAGACAAGAAAGTACTTGCAACTGAAAATAAAACAGCAAGTACAAAGGAAACAAGGAGAAATTTTTTTTCTTCCCTTTCATCCACCACATCTAACATTAGAACACCAATTACTGTAAACTGGAATTTGAAACATGTTTTGTTGAATCATTTTTCAACAAAACTGAGGGGGAAGCACGACTACATTATGCAGGGATTTAAACCCGCCCAATCAAAGTCAAATACATTATTTACTACATCCCAACCAACCAATCATTTTACAGTAACTGAACAACTGACCAACACTTTGCACCTTTCTTTCAAATGTTAAACAAAAACACGAAATCTTCAAAAAGTACAAAAACAAACATACTCCACTGTTTGTGAGAAGTTTTACTGACAAATTAGTGTTTGCAGCTGTTTTTGACATTTGTTTGCTTGTGTGAGTCACATCTGCGAGTACAAGGTGATCTGCATCATTTTTCAGTGGCAGTATTCCCATTAAAAGAGCCAGTTAATGCACGTTATATGTAAATTAGCAATGTGCATTTCTATATGCACTGTACTCCACTACAAAAGTACCTGAGTGCACAATAATGCTTCCTTAAGTAACCGATTTATTTTTATTATTATTATTATTATTATTTATATCTTAGCAGACGCCCTTATCCAGGGCGACTTACAATTGTTACAAGATATCACATTATACATTATTTCACATTATACAGATATCACATTATTTTTACATACAATTACCCATTTATACAGTTGGGTTTTTACTGGAGCAATCTAGGTAAAGTACCTTGCTCAAGGGTACAACAGCAGTGTCCCCCACTGGGGATTGAACCCACAACCCTCCGGTCAAGAGTCCAGAGCCCTAACCACTACTCCACACTGCTGTCCATTTTTGTATGTATTATGTACTGCTTAGTAGTAAATGTAAATATATTTTTTTAATCTTTTAAAAATGTACACCGAGAAGACCCCTTTTTTAGATGCCAGCCCTCATTTCTATCATTTCAGCGCCAAAAACAAAACAGTAAGTACAAAATGGTGAGTCGACCCTACATTTAACACCAGAGCTAAAGAAAAAAATCTGCATGTCTGCATCTGAAAATAATAAAGCAAGTCAGCAAGACATCGCAAATGTTTTCTCGCCTAAGTGAGGCATATACTGTTAATCAAAGGACAATTGGAGACATTCTAATGGATAAAAACAAATGGCTTACCGTAATGGAACGGGTCGATTTGTTTAACCTGAAAAAGGCTTGACGCAGTCTAAAATAAGTGACTTTTATAAACCACAGTAAATGTTAAAAATAAAAAAAGTACAGCAAGAGGTTTGTTTGCTTACATGCAAGTTTTGCACAAATAATGGTTGACAAACCAAAGCATCAGTTTTGTAAACAGCAGAATAGTTTTTTTTTTTTTTTTTTACTTTTCTTTAAAGAAAAAAAGTGGTTTGCCTGTACATAATTTTTTTTTTTTTTTTTTTAACTGCTTAAAGAATGCTTTTGACCTTAATTTGTGTGTGTTTTTTTGGGGGGTTTTTTGACCTTCACTTATACCTGGCGGTATAAAGAGGGTGGACTGTACAAGGCTTTTATTAAATGATGTAGTTTTGTAGTAGCTATTTTGGTTTTGAAAAATGTTCTGGGATGTGTATAAATGTAACTGGTGTAATCATGTATTGGTATAAGGGTAATGGCCTGGTGTTAAATCAGGGTTAATTAGGAATACAAAAGCCAACTAACACCTGAAGCAACAACTCTACTCAATAAGATACACATTACCTTTTAGCTGATCAGCTAAAAGGTAATGTTGTACACATTTTGAATACTCATTTTGGAGGTACCCACTCCCCCGTGTTTCTTGCATCCTTGATCTAACAGGGTGGGGTCTTTAAAAGGGTAAAAAGAGGCACTCTGGTTACAGATTCGGACTCCTGGCAGTGAAATTAGGTTAAAAGCTCTATAAACTACAAATGCAGATGAGCAGGGCTCTTTTGCAAGGTGCTCACTTGCGCCCCCTTGATATCATTTTTAATAACAAATCTATTAAAGTAAAAATGGAAAAATAACACAGCTTCATAGTTGAGGTTGACAGATTCCAGCTACATCAGTGGTGCACAGTGTGGGCCATTCAAGCCCATATATTTGATCCAATTACTCCCCTATTCAGGAAATAATTAATTAGTTATTAAACCCATAACCTCGTAAATCTGGAATGACGTTCAAAGACCCAGAGATGTGCACCCTGGGTTACACCATTCCTTTCATAGAGATTTGGTCAGGACCAAAAGATCGATCCAGGATGCCGATCTGCAAAGACTGGATTAAACAGGTTTTACTGTAGCTTCCCTTATGAACCGACTACTCAAAACACTCTTGGCTTTACAATAGAAATACACATTTGAGAAGACAAGCTTCAGTATGGAAGTGGAGAGACAGAATTTAGTAAGTCAGTAACTGGCTTTTTTTTTTTTTTTTTTGGTCAAGAGGTTAATAAAATCTTCACACCTTGTCTTTGTTGATTTAATAAACAAATAAAATGTATATCTGCAAAAATCACATTTACTAATTATTCAGTAGAAAAAACTCAACAGGAAACTGTTTTCGCTTCTTCCATCTGTCATAATTACTGACAACAAGCAAATGTTTCTCTTTTCTGCTAATTATACAGTGTGCATTTGTTGTTTTGTCAACTACTTGACTCATCAGTATACATTTTTATCAAAGGCAAATAAGTAACATCATGGTTTATTTACTTTATGTACCGATGAAAAGGTTCCTCTATACTATCTTAATAGATAAGGCTTAAGGTTATCATTCCTTATCAATTGTTATTGCTGTGTTTGTTTCTATGGAAGCATTAGCAACTAATGCAACATTATACGTGCACCCTATTGGTACTGTATTGCAAACCCATGTCAAACAAATAAAGCAGACAACATTTGAGGAGATAACAGAAAAGACCTCTTCATGTTGACTGAAAGTACCGTCAAACTGAACAGAACAAAAGGACCGTCTGCTGAGTCAGCAATACCAGTTGGCCTGTGCATTCCACAACTATCATGTACTTTCCAAATACTCTCTTACAATACAAAATGCTCTTTCTGATCCAAGTACTGGATTGGAGATCTGTAATTTCCAAAACTACCTACTCAGTGAAACAGAAGAGACTTCTTTATGCCGACTGAAAGTTTTAGAAAATGTGACAGATACAAGATTCTGACTGGCTGTCAGAAACCAGCATCTGATTTAAAAGTTATTGACCCTTTGTCAGCAGCAAGGGGTGCAAATCACCCCAGCATGATTAGAATGAACATATCTCCTAACTTTCTGAAGCTCGTGGAATATCCTTAAATGTGATTAAATGTTAAATTGATTATTTTTATTTTGATAACAAGCACGTCCTTGTCTGACTTGGGGAAACGGGAGTAAATAAAGAGCACATGGTAAACTTTTGGGGTGTAACTGTTGACTTGCAGAATAGTGCAAAGAGTTGTACAGGACCTATGGTAGCCTTACAGATTATTTTTTTAGCCCTATGTAGTCAATTTCCAATCTCAAAATGAGTGTCTATGTGTATAATACATTAGGTTCAACCACTGTATTTGATTACTATATTCTTTACAGGTACAATATCAGTACTTAAACATCTATCCAAAAAGTTGCATAAAACATTAGAAGCATGTGAAGAGGCATTGGAAAAGAGAGCAGATAAGAACATGATACCTACGGACGAAATATTAAATATGACCAAGATAGTTTTAGAAAATAGTTATTTTACATTTGGAAATAAAAGTTACAAACAGAACGATGGCACAACAATAGACTCAAAATTAGGTATGCATTTTGCAAGCACGTATATGGGCAAATGGGAGGAAATGTTATTGAGTAAACTAGACAAGAAACCATTAGAATACAGAAGATATGTGGATGACATATTTGGAATATGGACGCATGCAGAAGTAGTTTCATAAATTAGAAAATTATATTCACCCTGACATTTCGGTGGATTTAAGGGGGACAAAATATGAAACTGAATTCTTAGACACCTTGATTAAACTTGATCAAGGATCTATTAAAACAGATCTTTACTCGAAACCTACTGATATGCATCAATACCTACATCTGTCACCTGCACATCCTATCTATACTAAAAGAGCAATCCCTAAAGGACTGGGTATAAGGATAAAAATAATCTGTTCTGATGAAAATGACTACAAATAACAGAGACAGGAAATAAATCTTAAGAAACGAGGATATAAAAGAACAAATTAAATCAAGAGAGAATTGAGAAAAGTTGACAAACTCAATAGGAATGAACTACTTGATTAGAAGAAAAGAGAACAGAGGGTTAAGAGAGTACCATTAATAATTATATATTCTAAATGATTACCCAACACTTCAAAAATAGTTTGGAAACATTTTCATATACTTCACAATTTAGAACGAAAGCACCGATCGTAGCTTTTAGAAGAGATGCAAATTTTAGTCCACAGTAAACAAAGGGATCATAGATACATGAAGGGACATTGCAACTTGTAAAAGCACATATAATATAATATTCAGTCATGCAAAAGATAGCAATCTTGCATATGGTATATTTTGCATAAAATGTAATAAAATAAAATGTAGGAGAGACAGGTACATCATTCTATAAAAGAATATAGAACCACCTATCAAACATAAGAAATAGAAAAAAAAATGAAACAATAGTTCAGCACTTTACAAGGAACAGCCACACCATGGAGGACCTAAAGTGTGTGGTTTTAGTAAAAATAAAATTAGATAATGTACAATATAGAAGAATAAAAGAAAATAAATGAATAAATAGACTAGATGCCTGTTTAAATAGAAATGAACAGTAGATGGTTATATCTAGGTGCCCAGAATAATAAGTTTAAGTTAGTTCTGTTCAACTATCTGTTTTGTTGCATGCTGAATATGTTAAAAGAGGTTTCTCTAAATGACTTCTCAGTGGCATAGTCTGTGTTTTTTTTTTTTTTTTTTTAATAAATAAATTATATATATAAGAATGCTCATATTGCAAATAATGGAAGGCCCACCAGCATCCTTTTTTGTTGCTAGATTTAATGGCAATTATCAGGCCATCTGAATGCGAGTATTTGTTTGTATACCCTGTGCAATCCCCTTAGACCAAAAGTGTCAGATTTAAGTATCAAGTTACCTCTTTGCTTCTGGCAAATGCCTTCACAATTGTTCCATGAGCAACGAAGACCAGCATTCTATCAGCTGCCAGGCAAGTGATGTCCCCAGAAAGTGCATTGCCTTGAAAAAACAGAATAGTGTTTTGTTAAACCAGAGAGAACAGTTAAATAGAGAAATAGAGATACAGTAAGAGCAATTCATGGAATGGAAGATGTTTTTTTCTATTCCTTGTGACCAACAGACAAACGAACATACAAATGTAAATCAGTGCATAAGGGCTCCTGATTTTGCTAATCCAAAAAATATACAATATAAATGCCTAGCCAAGGAACAATCGGCATTTCATTCACCAGCAATAGCTTGAGTTTACAGCCGGGCAAGCCTTATTTTCAACAATCATAGCACAGCTGTTTCTTTTAAAACACTTGCTTCTCTTACTTGGTTCCTGAAATTTTGCATTTTTCGACTCATTAATCCTAAATTTACAAGTTAAGTCTCGTTCTCCTTATCTGCATATGGATTTTGCATTATTTCTTGATGTGGTTTTCTATCTTAATTTATTTTTGCTTAGGTAAGACATGCATTGTTCTGTACAATTTACTGCAGAGATGCCACATTTCTACAGAACCAAGCATAAAACAAATGGTTTGTTACCGTAGTTTGACTGTTAGTTAACAGGTTATACTGTATATTACGCCACACTGTCAGATTGTTATTAACTGGCACTCAATATAGTATCCCACCAGGATGGGATGGTTCTCAACCACATAAAAAAATGTAAAAAAAAAACCTGGAAAAGAAGAAAAAGAATATCCACCCAACACCCACAATGTGGCCTAAATACTGAATTTCATGAATCAGTAGATATGAATCACTGGTGAAGTTGTTTTCAGGCCATGCATATTATTTATTTATTTGCAGTTATGATTTATTTCTATTCAGGATTGCAAATCCGCATTAATAAATGAACTTGGAGATGATCATCCTGAAATCAAACCTTGTTTGCTTAAACAAATGACATACCTGTATGTACATGATATAATATTTGCAGTAAGCATCACTTTCGGCTTACTGATGATATGTTAGGCCAGTTTCAGACGGATGCTCCAGAGGCATGCCGAACTCAATTGAAATAAAGTACGCGTTAGAGCCGCACTTCATTAAATTCCATGAACCAACTGGTTTCATAATGGCGAACCGAAAGCGTATTGCACTTATTCCAAAGGTGTCTTAAATAAAGTCGCATCGCAGACAAATGATGACATATGGGTATTATAAAGAAAAACTCTGTTATTTGAGAACAGTAGGTCTACACAGCGCAGTTCGCTCCTGTCAAACAAATACAGCAAAACAAGTTTTAAATCACATTTAACCATCATTAATGTCTCCTTTATTGTAAATAATAATAAGTCTGTGTTCACGTTAATATATATGCAAACGAGGACTGATTTCCGTGGTTTATTTATTTATTTTAGTAATAAGCTGTAATACGTATACGGGTATAAATACAGTGCCTATAGTAAGTATTCACCCCCCTTGGACGTTTTCACAGGTTGTTATGTTACAACCTGAAATCATGATGCATTTAAACAGGATTTTTTTTCCTTTGATTTACACAACCTACTCAACACTTTGAAGAGGCAAGAGAATTTTTATTGTGAAACAGTTAATGAAAAATAAAAAAAAAACTGAAATGTCTTGGTTAGATAAGTATTCACGCCCCTGAGTCAATACTTGGTAGAACCACCTTTGGCAGCAATTACACCTGTGAGTCTTTTGGGGGTAAGTCTCTACCAGGTTTGCACATCTGGATCATGCAATATTCGCCCATTCTTCTTGGCAAAATTGTTCAAGCTCTGTCAAGTTGGATGGGGATTCCCAATCGGTTTCAAGTCTGGGCTTTGACTGGGCCACTCTAGGACATTCACTTTCTTGTTTTTAAGCCACTCCAGTGTCGCTTTGGCTGTGTGCTTGGGGTCATTGTCCTGCTGAAAGGTGAATCTCCATCCCAGTCTTAGGTCTTTTGCAGACTAAAGCAGGTTTTCCTCAAGGATTTGCCTGTATTTAGCTCCATCCATTTAGCCCTCTACCTTGACAAGCTTCCCAGTCCCTGCCGATGAAAAGCATCCCCATAACATGATGCTGCCACCAAAATGCTTCACAGTAGGGATGGTGTTACCTGGGTGATGTGCTGTGTTGGGTTTGCGCCAGACACAACGCTTTGGATTTAGGCCAAATAGTTCAATTTGTGTTTCATCGGACCACAGAATCTTTTGCCACATCTTTTCTCCCACATGCCTTTCTGCAAATTCCAAATTACATGGGCTTTTTTCAGAAATGGCTTCCTTCTTGCCACTCTTCCACACAGGCCAGATTTGTGCAGTACCTGAGCTATTGTTCACACATGGACAGTTTCTTCCATCTCAGCCATGGAACGCTGTAGGTCTTTCAGAGTTGTCATTGGCCTCTTGCTGGCTTCTCTGACCAATGCCCTTCTTACCCGGCTGCTCAGTTTGGATGGACGGCCTACTCTAAGCAGATTCTGGGTGGTGCCATATACTTTTCACTTCTCAATGATCGACTTGACTGTGCTCCAAGGGATATTCAATGCCTTTGAAATCTTTTTATACCCCTCCCCTGATCTGTGCCTTTCCACAACTTTATCCCAGAGTTGTTTTGAAAGCTTCTTGGACTTCATGGAAGTATCTTTGCTTTGAATGCACTACCCAACTGTGGGACCTTACAGCGACAGGTGTATTTAATCTGAAATCATGTGAACCACTTATTGCACACAGATGGACTCCATTTAACTTATTGTGTGAATTCTGAAGGCAATTGGTTGCACCAGAGCTTATTTAGGAGTGTCATAGCAAAGGGGGTGAATACTTATCTAATAAAGACTTTTCAAGTTTTTATTTTTAATTGATTTGTTTTTTCACCCCCCACCCCCATTTTTTCACAGCATGAAGTTGGTTGTGTAAATCAAAGGAACAAAAATCCCATTTAAATGCATCAAGACATCCAAGGGGGATGAATACTTACTATAGGCACTGTAAATACATACATACATACATACATAAATTAAAATAATGTATGTTTAGATAAATCACAATGTATTTTAAATTCAGTTTGTCTTAGGCCTATATTACTCAGGAATTTTTTTTTTTTTTTTTTTTTTTTTAAATGCCTGACTACAATTGTGTGTGTGTGTGTGTGTGTGTGTGTGTGTGTGTGTGTGTGTGTGTATATAAGTCAGCACGGGTAGAAAATCCGGAACCGGGTACCCACTGTGAAAAATACCCGGGTACTTGGATCTTTTTCGGGTAATGATTTAAAAAAAATCACATATATTAAAGTCCATGATACATATTTAAATACTACATAGTACACATGCATTTAGTCCCTTCAGATCTTTTTTAGTACTGGAAACATTTAAATATTATTTATTTGTATTATTATTATTATTATTATTATTATTATTATTATTATTATTATTATTAAATTTAAAAAAATCTGCATTTAAATAGTTATTAATGTTAAATGCGCATCATGCTGCAGGATTTTTTGTGACACATATTGGCCATATTCCGCTGTTGTTGTTGTTGTTGTTAACATGGCTGTTATGTTCAGTTTGAAAACTAGTGCAGTAGTACAGCACCGCTATTATGATACGGACTGTCGCAATAGCTACCGTAAATTGAGCCAGCTGGGTTTTGATGACAGTCGCTAAGGAGACATGTGCGTCTGTTTGGAAGTGCCGTTTCTGATCACTAAAGTCTGCCTTGTGAATACATAACAATGGCACCCAAGCAAAACATTAGGTGGAATTTCTTTACCAAGCAGGAGAAAACGGAATTTGCAAACTCTGCCACGGAAATATTTCATTCAAAAGGAAGAAGCACACTTGCTTAATGTGTTCCACATTATTTCATTTTTATTTGATTTATTTGCTTATTTATCTTTAAATAAAGGCTACTTATTTGATCTTTTTGGTAAGAAACTATATCTGTGCAATAACTGTAGATAAAGCATTCTGCATTGGTATTAATGGATCACAGAGTTATCACTGACATAAACCAACAGGATGCTGTTTTCTTTCCGATTAAGAGAAGAATAGTTGCCACAGTTCTTATTATTGAGGTGTACTTGCCACTCGCTGTGTTACTGTTTTCTGTAAAACATTGATATCCTGTCAGTTAAGAAAAGGCTTAATGCAAAAGCTTGTTTTAATGTTGTCTTTATTACACCGGCCAGAGACCTGCACTTACAACTGCACTGTCATATTTGCTACATTTTCTTTAAATTCTCAAATTAATAAATCGATACCCAGGTAGTAAAAAGAGACCCGGGTAGCGTCGGGTAATTTAAAACCCGACGGGTACCCGGGTTTTCGGGTACCCATGCCAACCTCTAAAATAATATATATCTATGTTCCTTCTAGGACTTTCATTTAGTTAGCCACTGTGGCTAAAGTAACAAAATTATTTAGCCACACTAGAAAAACTTACCCCTATAAACAAGTTATAAACATACTGTTTCAGCAAGGCAAAAAGAAGTGTATTTTATTTGAAAACACGTAGATATTTAAATGCCATTTACAATACACATACATATTATATTTAAATTGCCCTATAACTCCGATTCACATTTAATAAATGCCAAACTCAGTCCCACGTGAAAAAACGTCATTACAGATTTCCTAAATTCTGAATAGGTTTGCAGATAATATTCATGTACTCGTAATCCTTTACATTATTTTGACTGTGACGCGGTTTTCGTTCCACAACCGAATGGTAAAGCAAAATTGTGCCAGTAGACAGTGCTATTAGTGTATGTTACTATTAATGCCTCCCTGACCAACCGCAGCTCTAGTTACACAAGATTGTACTGATGTGATTAATAATATTAGTAGGACTGTACAGCCACGACTGTGTTTAAAAAATGTTTGTTTTTTTTTACCGTGTTCTTTCACCTGTGACTACTGACAGTAATATTGCACCGATTCTGACATTAAAACTCAAATCATAGTGAGACGAATCCCTCTTTTTAAAATAATAAATGTTTATTTTATTAAATTGTTCCTCTTTCCAATCCACTCTGTTACTATTTCCAAAATATATTTCGGCACATTTTGAAGAGATAGCAAACAAAAGGGGAAAAAAAAAAAAAAAAGAAAACTTAGCTGTGATCTTTTGAAGCTGCGTGTTTTGCTGTCTGTGAAAAGGTATGTTTGAAACCATGACTGCCCTCCCTATGACTAGCATCACGGTCATATTTTAGTTGTGTGTAGATGGGTGACTGGTATTCCTTGAGCTACATCTTTCAGAACATGATTCTAATTTGTCTACAATTTTTCTTTATAACATTTTTTTCTGTTTGGATGCCATGTGTTTTTTTAGGTTTTTTTTTTACAAGCAGCGCCGTCTGCTGACTGTTTCTAATTAGAGCCTCTGTCCTCCCGCCAAACAGAATGTTTGAAGCATGCATATGTTATGTGATCAAGCTAAAGGGCTTTCATTGGGCAAAATGAAATCAAATTAAATAGTCTGTAGTGATTCATCTACCACCAGACGTTGAATGTACTGGCAGTCTTACACAAGTACATTTTTCAAAGCCTTCGCCACCGTGGCGAAAAACAGTTGAGCCACAGGGGAAAAGGTTTTGCTTGTGTCGACGTGGCGAGCGGGAACGTAGTGTATATGTGACCCAGGACAGCAAAATCAGTCGGAAGTCGCATATGTAGATTTTACACAGCGGCCAGATTACTGAGTGAAGTCATGAATTATCGATTTTGAGTTTTACACGTTTTTGTGTACTTAACAGTCCAAACTATCGTTTTATCAAGTTTATTTTGTGAAATAATGTCTCTATTATACTGTAAATAGACAGTTTGGTAACAACAGCGACCTATAGATTGTCAAAAGTAGCTGAAACAAAGACTAAAATCCGTACAATTCACGGAATCACAGCAACAGCGTCCTTCCACGCATACACATCATCCGGGTATCTTTTGAAAGCTGTAGTTTCCCTCTTTCCCGCCTTGTAGGTCATTAATAGACTGACATCTTATTTAGCCAATGAAAACGGTTTTAAGAAGTGGTTGCAGTGTAAACAGTTCTGCTTGTTGCTATGCGTGACGTCATTTGGCTTCTTGTAGTATCCACCGATTGGCTGAATGCCTCCACGCGCATTGACTTCTGGGACAGCGGCATTGCTGTGGTTGTGAACGCAGAGAACTTGTGATATTAAACCCCGGCAATAAATAAATAAATAAATAAATAAATAAATAAATAAATATAAAAAATCACAGGCGAATTATGTCTTTATCAAAAGAACAGGATGTTGCAAATTCTCTTAACATTTTACGATCCAGCAACATGGAATCTGATGCGACTGACAGACAGTGGATGCAGCTGGTTTCGGAATATTTTTGTGATGTGATGTGCATGCTCGTCTGAGTCTGACAGTGAGAGTGGTGATGTAGATGACCCTGATAATGTTGACAGCATAAGCGAAAGTGATCGTTTCAGTGCCGATAGTGATGACGACGCGGCTGTCATTGATGAAGTAGCTGTGGTGATGGAGAATCATGTCGCTGACATTGTTATTGATAACAATACTAGAACCGAGTTGCAAAAAATACATAATTACAGCTGTGTAAATAAGTCATCTAAATACAACTTCAAACTGAATGACGGGAAACCCTGTGTTAAGGTATTTTCTGATGAATATATACTTGACCTGAGGACATCAATGGGTTATTTGCCAGACTACGAGAAGGATCTGATTCTCTTAGGAAAAATCAGCGCCACTATCAGCAATGACAAGCTAACTACAAACTCAAAAAGAAAAGAACAGATGCCTAGAAAACACCAAAGAACAACCTACTACATACAGGGCCATCGTGTTTGCAGAGAAGCGTTTAAGTTTCTACACTGGTAAGCACTTTGCCATTGAACACTTTCTGAAAAAAATTCTGAATTTAAATTACTATGAAAATGATTTGTATTAATCTTTTTCAGCATCAGCCAGGATAAGCTGACAGCACTGCTGAAGCATTACAAACAATTTGGTTTGGTACCTCGGTACAAGAAGTCAGGAGGCAGGCAAGCAACAGATGTCAGGCTGCTTACGCGCATGCTGCAATAATTAATTTGCCTAATCAGAGCTTTTTAATGATTTTTAACTCTTAAATGGCTGGTTTCACATACCGATTAGCACTAATCCTGGACTAGCTAATGTTAACTGAGGTAAGGTAGACCAAGATATGTATTTCAGAATATGCAAATACCAAGTGAAATGTAAATAGTAAATGTAAATGTAAATAGTTCAGCACTTTTAATTTAAAAGCATTTACATTTTTGTTTAAAAAAAAAAAATCGCTATGAATTGTAAAAAAAAATGAATTTTTCTATGTTTCAATAAATTAAATAAATATTTGTATCATATAATTTCTTTGTCATATTTTGCAGAAAGGTATGAGGAGTTATTGGTGAACATTTGGTGTATGTGTCAGAATTCTAACAATGGTTGCTAAGGAAATAGCTGGAAAGTAGGTGTCCCATGTTTCAACTTAATTTTCTCAAAATGCCGTCTTCTGGCTTTGCTGATCTCCCCATTTGAGATATATCAATAAGTTTGGTATTATTTTAAAGCTTATTATATGCCCAATCCATTGCCACAATAAAACAGTTTTTGAAATTTTTGACCAAGTGACTGATTTCGCTGTCCTGGGTCACATATATAGTAATTAATTAATTTGTTTATAGTGTAACGGAGCCAGACTGCCCATCTACACACAGTACTGTTATACATACAGTTTAAGGGTAATTCCATACTATTTATAAAAAATAAAAATAAAAATAAATGTAGTTGCACATATTCCCAAAAGATGACCAAATCCAATATACCGATCTGAACCAAAAACAAACAAAAAAATATTTTAGTGACGTACTTCAGCAAGCACCAAGGAAAGTGTCTCCCCTTGTCGTACATACGCAACGCAGGGCTTGTCAAAACACAATACAATGAACATACACACTGACAAGAACACCATAATGTCACATGGTACACAACAGGCTGATTTACTAACTGGCGCAAGCCGGGGCTATTCAACGAAATGACGCGAATACCAGTGTTTGAAATGTACTATTGCAGCATGCACGTTCTTTAAGCATAATAGCAAAACTGTCACAAGTCAAAGAAAAGAAAGAATATGAATTGACAATTGAATAATTATTTAGCACATGCATTGCGTCTGGCATCATTATAAATTTCTAGCATTGCTTCGAGGCGAATACCCCGGAAATGCTATATCAATTCTATTATTATTATTTATTTCTTAGCAGACGCCCTTATCCAGGGCGACTTACAATTGTTACAAGATATCACATTATACATTATTTCACATACAATTACCCATTTATACAGTTGGGTTTTTACTGGAGCAATCTAGGTAAAGTACCTTGCTCAAGGGTACAACAGCAGTGTCCCCCCACCAGGGATTGAACCCACAACCCTCCGGTCAAGAGTCCAGAGCCCTAACCACTACTCCACACTGCTGCCATAACACCGACATGGTCGATTCACACAGGAGTAAAAAGACACAGGACGCTTCAGTTTGAAATTTTACAAAAGGTCCCGATGCCCTGTAAAAATAAAATCGGAGGACCTCTGAGAAATGATATGGTATTAAAAGAAACTGATGATTTGGACGGAATTACATTTCACCGATGTGGTAAAAATTCGGAAACCTGTTTATGTGGTTCTTTTTAGTCGTGTGCGAATCGGGCCTTATGGGTTATCTTCATTCACATAGAAGCTTATTGGGTGATTATTTCCCCATCAGCCTGTTTTATGAAGAAATGTATAGTGCAAACAGATATAATAAGGACATTTCAAGGCCGTACACAGCTGTGAGGCACCCAAGGCACGGGCCTCAGTAAAAAATCATTCTAATAATTATTTATTTAGGCCCTTTTACATGTTGCTTTTAGGTGCAGGGTAGCCTATATTTGTATTGTATTGCATTTTTTGAGGTACATTATTATTATTTATTTCTTAGCAGACGCCCTTATCCAGGGCGACTTACAGTTGTAAACAAAAATACATTTCAAGAATCACAGTACAAGTATTAATACAATTAAGAGCAAGATAAAATATAATGACTTTGGTTCTAGCAAGTACAAGTATATGACAAAATACGATTCAATAACAGAGCAGATAACATTGTCAGTGATAGTTACATCAGGAT
Organism: Acipenser ruthenus; assembly: GCF_902713425.1. Classification (NCBI taxonomy): domain Eukaryota; kingdom Metazoa; phylum Chordata; class Actinopteri; order Acipenseriformes; family Acipenseridae; genus Acipenser; species Acipenser ruthenus. Next base: position 21,148,116 of record NC_081189.1, on the reverse strand, counting down.
ATAATTAAATACAAAATACTACAGATTAAATAACACTTGTGACAAATTACAGTACTCTGTAAAGTACAGGATTAAATGTAGTAAAATAGGGAGCAGATAAGAGCAAGTAAAGCGCATTAAGGAAGAGTGATAAAGTGTCCAGAGGGAAAAAAGGAGTTCTACAGGTGCTGCCTGAAGAGGTCAGTCTTGAGGAGGCGCCGGAAGGTGGTCAGGGACTGGGCAGTCCTGACATCTGTAGACGCATTATGGATAGACTTGCTCCTTTTCAATGTTTATTTTTCAGTGGCTTACAAAAATACTGTAATAAAATTACCTTTAAGAGTAAATTATTGATTTTTTTAGCCACTTTCAGTTCTTTATTGATCATGAAACCGGTTAATTCAGGGTTTTCAAAATAAACCAGTGACCAGCGTAATCTATACGCTAAAACGATATTTGCCCCGGCTACTTTTATTTAAAAATATTAAGATTATTTTTAGGTATTATCGGAAGGCGATACATAGTACATAACAGCTATACATACATTGTTATGAGATATTGGAAAGGCATGCTGGGATATCAGCTGAGCCATTGTCAGTTGACAGCAAAGACGAATGAGAGAGGGAGATCTGAGGAGGAGGAGGAAGAAGAGTTTGGAAAGACAGCACGCCAAAACTTTAGAAATAAATCTGGGTCAGACTCCAACACCAATAGGCACTAACATTTGTTCTAGTTGCATTATTTTTACTTTTAAGTATACAGTAATCAGTTGCATATCCACCCTAACCGTTTATCCGCCATGATCAATCTCTTCAGCAACGTTAGTTTATTATTGAACACAGAAGATTAGTTCAGAGACTGGAGAGCCTATCAAGGTTTTCGTACACTGTGTTGTACGTGATCCGTGCGCTGCCATTGCTGGTAGGGTCACGTGAGCTGTTCACTGTGTTGATATGTAAATAAATCCTTGTATCAACTTCAACCTTCGTCTCGATCTCCTGCCTGTTACAAGCATTAATACCCTGTATCTTTCTAAACAAGGTATTTAGCGCCCTAATAAAAGCTAAATCTTAAAACAATAATTGTTACAGCTGTGTACAATGGTATTTAAAACAAGATTCATTTATCCACCTTTTTACTTATCCGCCCTTACTCTGGTCCCACCGCAGTCGCATACGCAAAGTACTACTATATTTAGAAATCTTGTCAAAAACAGTGTATGTCATGAAAAAAAAAAAAAAAAAAAAAAATTGGTATTTGTGACATGTACCTTCAACGTGTATTGTTGCGCTCTCATTAAATCCAAAATAACAACATTAATTAATTACTCCCCCTTCTTGTGAATATCAGAATATGATATGTCACAGTTTGTGGTAAAAATGTATTTAATTAATTAGACATTTAGCAGACGCTTGTATCCAAAGTGACTTGAGACTAGGGGGTGAACTATGTATCAACAACAACTGCTGCGGCTGCAGAGTCACTTCCAATAGGACCTTGTTTATTTTATGTCTCATCCAAAGGACGGAGCACAAGCAGGTTAAGTGACTTGCTGAGGGTCACACACAGTGAGTCTGGCTGAGTCGGGATGTGAACCGGGAACACCCTGGACCACCAAGCCGCAACTAAACACTGTGTTAACTGTGCAACAGGTTTGCCAGAGGCTTTCCTACTAATGCAATATGCCTCACTGAATCACACCATCATCAGCATAGCTGGTCACAAATTACTCAAACTGCAGTGATGAAACCCGTTGTAGAAGTGTTCCAATGAAGAATCTGAGTCAGATATATACTTTCAAGGCAAGTGACTAACTACTGTATTTGTTAAGACCCAGGAAAAATAAAGGAGCAAGCCTACAGAAAGCATGGATTACTGTGGTGCTATAGCAGGGCTCGAAATTAATGGTGGCCATGCAACAACTGTGCGAGTACCCTTCTAAATTCCAGCAATGCTCATCAAAGTCTATTCACGGCAATTCTGTCCGCAGTGCCCTTTTTGCTACAGCAGCTACAGACACCTGTACCCACCAAATTAGTAAGTGTTTGGATCCAAACAATAACACGATTACTTGATTTGCATGGTTAAGCCACATCAGTGAAAACTAGTGGTGCAACAATTAATCTATGCATAGGCCTCTACATCCGCGTTGGATACACCCCCTGTAAAATAAGTTGAGTTGCTTCACTGGTGAGTCTATGCAATTTTTTTATGCACTAAAAAAAGTGACATGAACACAGCATATACCTTTTTATGTTATGCATAACCATGTCAAAAGAATGCATTAAATCATTAAATCTACAGATTACTTTCTTTTGTTTCAAAGAATGCTTTGTTTGGATTATATGGCAATATTATATAAAAAGAAGCTGAAATTTAGTATGATACTTAAATTAAACAGGATTTGTGGGATTAATTCAAATGTTTTGCTTTGACATAAAATGTTAACAGTAATGACCAACCATAGTTCAGATAGAAATGACTTCTACGAAAATATAGTATTTATTAATATTACAATGTTAAAGGGACATCCGATACAGATGCACGCATCTTTTCAGTTGTTAAAAACTCAAGTCCTTTGTATTTCTTTTTTTTTAATAAATTCAAAGTGTTTTAATTTGAATGTAAGTTGTGCCTTTTTGTTTAAAGGGTACATAAGGACCTTTTTATTTTATTGTGTTACATGTCCCCATGTGTTGCTACAACTGTTTACGTAAGGTGTGTGTATTGTTTTATTTTTTTTTTATAATTTTGACCACTTTTTTAAACTTTTAAATTGTATTCCCTGCCTCAAGATGGCTTCACATGTACCTCTTAGAACTACATTTCCCATCATCTTCCTGCTCACATATGTAACTGAGATGGATTTACCAGTGAGCAGGAGGATGATGGGAAATGTAGTTCTGAGAGGTCCATAGGCAGGGAATGTCATTTAAAAGTTTAAAAAAGTGGTCAAAATGTAAAAAGAATTAAAACACACACCTTACGTAAACAGTTGTAGCAACACATGGGAACATGTAACACAATAAAAAGGTTCTTATGTACCCTTTAACTATTACGCACAACAGTGTTTTTAGTTATTGGATCTTCTGTTTTAAAAAAATAAACTAATGTTTGTTATTTTGAAAAATAAAACGTCAATGCATCGATTATCGTTGATAAATGCCTATACGATAATTGAATAAGAAATTAAGGTGTCAATTGCACTACTAGTGAAAAACTAAAACTACCTTTTCAAGCACATTGATTTGTACCACACGTAATAATGCCATCTTTAAAAAAAAAAAAAAAAGGAAAAAATAAACACAAGTTTAAGGTCTTGCACAACCTGCAAAATAATAGCAAAACGTAATCATTTTTTTCAGGTCAGTAGTTTAGATAGGTTTAAGAAATGTACTTATAATTGGTTTTCTTTCAGGTTAAAAAAAAAAAAAAAATGTACTGCAACTAACTTTAATATGGTTCAATTGTCATTATCCCCTTATTTTCATTTCCTTGTACCTACCCCAACAAAACCAAAAACGGTAGGAAATACTATTCTACATTGTATTACAGTGTTTGCTATCATTATTTGTCCATCTCAGGGCATTTTCAGGACAGTCCATTCGTTCATATATACAGACGTGCTCAAATTTGTTGGTACCCCTCCACAAAAAACGAAGAATGCACAATTTTCTCTGAAATAACTTGAAACTGACAAAAGTAATTGGCATCCACCATTGTTTATTCCATATTTAAGAGAAATCAGACTTTGCTTTTGATTTTTTATTCAACATAATATTGTAAATAAGAAAACAAATGAAAATGGCATGGACAAAAATGATGGGACCGCTAACCTAATATTTTGTTGCACAACCTTTAGAGGCAATCACTGCAATCAAACGTTTTCTGTAGCTCTCAATGAGACTTCTGCACCTGTTAACAGGTAGTTTGGCCCACTCTTCCTGAGCAAACTGCTCCAGCTGTCTCAGGTTTGATGGGTGCCTTCTCCAGACTGCAAGTTTCAGCTCTTTCCATAGATGTTCGATAGGATTCAGATCAGGACTCATAGAAGGCCACTTCAGAATAGTCCAATGTTTTGTTCTTATCCATTCTTGGGTGCTTTTAGCTGTGTGTTTTGGGTCATTATCCTGTTGGAGGACCCATGACCTGCGACTGAGACAGAGCTTTCTGACACTGGGCAGTACGTTTCGCTCCAGAATGCCTTGATAGTCTCGAGATTTCATTGTGCCCTGCACAGATTCAAGGCACCCTGTGCCAGGCGCAGCAAAGCAGCCCCAAAACATAACCGAGCCTCCTCCATGTTTCACTGTAGGTATGGTGTTCTTTTCTTTGAAAGCTTCATTTTTTCGTCTGTGAACATAGAGCTGATGTGACTTGCCAAAAAGCTCCAGTTTTGACTCATCTGTCCAAAGGACATTCTCCCAGAAGGATTGTGGCTTGTCAATATGCATTTTAGCAAATTCCAGTCTGGCTTTTTTATGTTTTTCTGTCAAAAGTCGAGTCCTCTTGGGTCTTCTTCCATGGAGCCCACTTTCGCTCAAAAAGCGACGGATGGTGCAATCAGAAACTGACGTACCTTCACCTTGGAGTTCAGCTTGTATCTCTTTGGCAGTTATCCTTGGTTCTTTTTCTACCATTCGCACTATCCTTCTGTTCAATCTGGGGTCGATTTTCCTCTTGCGGCCGCGCCCAGGGAGGTTGGCTACAGTTCCATGGACCTTAAACTTCTTAATAATATTTGCAACTGTTGTCACAGGAACATCAAGCTGCTTGGAGATGGTCTTGTAGCCTTTACCTTTACCATGCTTGTCTATGATTTTCTTTCTGTTATCCTCAGACAACTCTCTCCTTTGCTTTCTCTGGTCCATGTTCAGTGTGGTGCACACAATGATACCAAACAGCACAGTGACTACTTTTCTCCATTTAAATAGGCTGAATGACTGATTACAAGATTGGAGACATGTGTGATACTAATTAAAGAAACTAATTAGTTTGAAATATCACTATAATCCCATTATTTATTATCTTTTCTAAGGGGTACCAACAAATGTGTCCAGGCCATTTTAGAATATCTTTGTAGAATAAGCAATAATTCATCTCTTTTCACAGCTTCTTTGCTTTATTCTATGACATACCAAAGGCATGCAAGTATACATGATAAAATAGCTTTTAATTTCATCACTTTTCAGGAGGAATGAAGCATTATTTCAATGAGCTGTAAGGGTACCAACAAATTTGAGCACGTCTGTATGGTGTGTGAACCGGATGTTTACAATATCTGGCAAGGCATATTGAAAGATGACAGCTATTGATGTGTTGCTCTGATTTGTAATATAGCATGTTTTAGATTATTACATATTGCTGTGGAAGAAAGCACTGGGGAGTAGTGTTCTGCAATACCTCATTTCGGGAGTATCGATACGATACCATACACAGTATCATGATATTCAATACTATCACGATACTTTGGATCTTATATCCATTACATGTTAAATGGCTACCAAATTAATTTTTTTGAAAGTACAAAGTGCATAAGAGGCTAATACACAGTTAATGCTACAGACTATCATTTCTCCCTACACCCCTTCTCACCCCTCCACCAGACTAGCTGTACCCCCCAAGCTCAATATGACTTCCAGATATTTTCAATCACACGTGTTCACTGGCAGTGTCACAGTGTGATTTTTCCGTCTGTGAGTACCATGCCAACTCAAAAACGTTTAAAAACAAAGAAGGAAACAGAGCTGTCTAAATCGGCAGCGAAGTGTTCTAGGGTTGACCTAATGTTCAGGTAAGAAATGGGTGTACAACAATTCGTCCCCGACAATAATAATAATAATATTAACGTCAATTTCCAGTTGTCAAGTACTGCAGAAAGGACGAGATTAGACAGAACTAAATTGAATTGTGAAAGAACGGGCGTAAAATTGCAGTACTTTAAAATGCACCAGTGCAATACACATTCTAACTCCTTTCATGTCTTCAATATATATTACTAATTCATATAGACATTTCAATGACCGTTGTAGTCTTGTAATTCTGTGTTATTCCCCCCGAAACACCAACGCTAAAATTGAACACACAACAGGTAGATAATTATTGTTTTGCTGAAATTCCTACACCAACCCCCCCCCCCCCCCCCCAAAAACTGAGCAAGTAGCTATGACATGGTTCAAGTAGCAGCTCTGTCTGCGTTATGAAACGAGTAGGAGAGATAGTGAACAAAACACAATCTTGAGAAGTGTATCGATTTCTGTTTTCATTTGTGTTTGTGTAATACATTGTCACTACCTTACATAGTTCTGCTTTTTAACCAGTAAAACGGGTGCTTTCACGAAAGGGGTTAGAATGTGTATGCTTTAAAACAGCATGCCTTTTTTTCCTGAATTGAGTGTCCAGCAGTACACCATAACAAACTGTAAATCCTTTACAACCGTACATTTCAAGAACTGTGAAACTATACAAAGTCTCTCAAATGTAAACATCTAACAGCTGTTCATCACTGTGGTGCAGAGCACTCTCCTTTGCCTGACGAAGTTTCTATTCAATTTTTTTTTTGTTTGTACAGGTTTTGTAACAGCGGTTAGCAAATTACAGTTGAGCAGACATTGCAGACCACTATCATTATTAAACTCCAGCCATGGGTAAATCTTCAGACAGTTTGCATGAAAATCTTTTCATTATGAAAGTTTGTTGTTTTTAAATTGGATTTTTTAAATACCATTTTATTTTTACAATGAAAAATTACCTATATTTTTATTCTTGTAACAATTAGTGTGTGAATCACTCAGAAAATATTGATTTGTGTTTGTTTGAATTAAAATTTCATCAACACAATAGGCTTTGTTTTATGAATGCGTATGAAATCACCTTGGTGCCCTTGGGATAGATTTATGTTTTGCCCCCTAGAACTGCCTTGGTGCCCGAATCTTCACGCCCAATGAAGGCAACATTGCCTTGCCCTTCATGACCCTAACTTCATGCCCTGTGTATCTTAGATTTGATTTTACTCTTATAGGTAACCATACTCGCATTTTTTGTAATTGCTTTTATTTGATTTATTTGAAAATAAATAAATAAATAAATAAATAAATAAATAAATAAATAAATACAATTAAATATGCTATTGCAGGGTTAGCAACTAACAAAATTGTGGCAGACGACCCCGTCACAAATGTGCCACTCTGGGTTTTGTCATACTGGACACAAACTTCGTATTACATCATATTTTCTGAAGGCGTAAACTACTGCAGCCAGTCAAATTGTAAAAGCCAGGTTACTTGAAAAGTATGCTGTCTCTTTGTCATATTCCTTGTGTTTGTGAATCGTCGTCTTTTTTTTTTCTTTTTGTGGTGGGGGTATAAAACGCAACATTTTTGAAAAATTACTTTACACTTACAATTAGTAGCGTATTGCACCTTTTGAAGTATTTATCGCCATAGTTTAATCAGTATTATAAACTAAATCTACTTTTTAGACATCAAAAACAGTATACAAACGTCAAAACAAAATAGCTCAAGTGAATAGCTACTTCCTCACATTGTTTCTTTGAAACGGACCACATGGAATTGTTGTTTTAATATTTTACACTAAATCTTGTAATACGAATACATTAGTAAATACAAAGTTAAGCAATCATCCCTTAAGTCTATATAGTTTAAAATACTTTAATATCTTAAAGATCAACCTACCAAATAAGTGTGTTCTGTTCAAGCAATTGGGCTTTTTCATTCTTTTTCATTCAAAAATAAATACATAATTGAAAAATGAAACGTAATGTGAGGAAATGGCCATTTTGATACTGTTTTGATGTCTAAAATGTACATTTTGTTTTCACCTAAAGTGCAGTTAAACCACGGTGATGAATAAATGAAGCGCTTAAGTAATCACAGACAAAATTCAATGAAACGCGGATGCATTTGCATATCTGAAAATACACAGTAATGCAAAATTCAGCATGACAGGGGAGATGAAGGGAGGTTTCAGTTCTGAGTGGCTGTTTTGTAAGCATTATGAATGCTTGTTCATCACTGCTACACCCCCTTTAGAAATGTGATTTTTCCTGTATTTTTTAAACGTAAGCCTGTGAACATGAGTATATCTGTACACATTTTTTCACCCACAGAACTATTGAGACACAGACATCAGTTTGTCCTCATCCGTCTTAATTTGCCTCGGTCGAATGGGCAACCCTCTTTTGGCAGTTACTAGCTCAGCAGGTCATAACTTGCCACGACTCTGTTACACTGAAATTTCCATGAGTTTCGCTTTTGTCTGACTCAGACTTTCACTTTTTTTTGTACACTTTCAAACCAGTAAAATGAATGACATTTCTAATGCTGCAGTTCATGGGAGGAGCCATATTAAGATTAAAACACAAACTGATGATTAACATCAATAAAAAAAGTATGCTATTAAAAATGTTAATTTTAAAGCATTTATGCAGTAATACCTACTACACTTTGGTAGGGATGTGCTTTAGGTAAATTTCTATGAACGTTTAAACTCTTTGCAATGGCAGCATTTAAACCATATCTACACACACAGTCACATACACTTTATATACATACATATTGAACACATTTTCAAATAGTATAATGTTTTTAGAATAGGTGTGTTTCTTAAATGTTTATTTAACAACAACAAAACAGGAACCTATTATGTTTTTTTTTTTTGTTCTAAGTAACTTTGCCCCAAAGTATAAGTTTGCCCCAAAGTTTAAAACAAATAATAATAATTAAAAGAGATGAACACCACCCACTGTACAGCACCAAGCGAAAGCGAGTTGTGCTTACAATTGAAAAAAAGTTGGAAATACTTTCACTTCTGGAAAGTAATTACCAGGGATAAAATAGCACAATATGTTGGATTTTTAAAGAGCACTGTGATATTAAAAAGTCTTTGATAATAGCGGTGGGATTTTTTAGATCTATTGTTGCTCGAGATGAGTACTTGAGCATTACAATTTCCGAATGCTCAAATCAAACGCCACTCTCCTCTACATACTGTACTAGTGTATATAAACCTCCCAAACATTGCCACAAGTCCTATTTTAAATGCCAAACTAACATACAATCAAGTAATATATTAAGTAATTAATGTAATATATGCCTTCTTGTGCAGTTAATTGTATATGGTCAAGTATTACTAAATAACGTAAAGTATTCAAATTCACGTAGCCACACAACTTTACATTAAATTGTAAAAAGACATGACTGGCCTACCTGTTTGAAGTGTGCCTCACTTTAGTGATAACGTGATCACGCCCAATGTTCGGCCAAATATATGTGAAGCATTGAACTTGTGTTTTTGTGGTACGGCAATTTTGTTTGGCATAATTATTTACATACCATGGTTTTCTCGTCCGCTCCTCAAAATACTTCCAAATGTGGCTTCCTTTGTTTAGATATGCCATTTTAAATACAGAACAAACTCTGAAAAAAACGCTTGGTTTCTTTTGTTTAGAGATGCCATTTTAAGAAAAAAACCGCTGGTCATTAACATTATTTAACCCCACCGTGGAATTGATACCATACCACACCTACTACAGGCATAAACACACAGTGCACCAATGAAGCGCCAAATCGACCGAGAATAAAACCCGCCCCAGTGTCAATCTTTCTGTTGCACCAATTTGAAAAGCTACTTGGAGGCAATTGCCAAACCCCTTCCTTTTTATAATATCCGCCCTTACTGTGGCACTAGAGCAGTCTCATACGTGACGGACTACTGATGATAAATTACTAAAGCATAAAAAAAAAGAATTTGGTGACATTTGCCATGTGACCGGTTATACGTCTAGCATATTATGAAACGTTTTATCACTTGTTTAGAGTTTATACGTTTAAACGTTTAAAATTCCCAACCCTACACCTTGGCACTCACTTCTACAACTTCATTCATTTTTTTTTTTTTTTTTAAACATTTATAATTAACTCCAAGTGCGTAAGTCTCAGTTTCAACTGTGAAGAGAAGACTTCAAGCTGCAGGTTTGACAGGTCGAGTGGCAGTAAGAAAGCCATTGCTAAGATGGCAAAATAAGAAAAAGAGGCTTGCCTGGGCCATGAACACCGCCAGTGGACTACTGAAGACTGGAAGAAGGTCTTATGGACCGATGAATCAAAATTTGAAATCTTCGGTTCATCACGCAGGGTTTTTGTACGCCGTCAAGTAGGCGAAAGGATGGTTCCTCGGTGTGTGACACCAACTTTGAAACATGGAGGAGGAAGCGTGATGGTCTGGGGCTCTTTTGCTGGATCCAGAGTCGGCGACTTGCACAGAGTGAGTGGCACCCTGAACCAAAACTGCTACCACAGCATTTTGCAGCGCCATGCAATACCCTCTGATATACGCCTAGTTGGTCAGGGGTTCATCCTACAGCAAGATAATGACCTAAAACATACCTCCAGGCTATGTCAGAACTACCTTAGAAGAAAAGAACAAGACGGTAGGCTTCAAATCATGGAATGGCCAGCACAGTCTCCAGACTTAAACCCCATCGAGCTGGTTTGGGATGAACTGGACAGAAGGGTGAAAGCAAAGCAACCTACAAGTGCAACACATTTGTGGGAACTTCTGCAACAGTGTTGGGAAGAACTTTCCGAACAATATTTGATTTCCATTGTAGAAAGAATGCCACGAGTGTGTTCGGCTGTTATATCTGCAAAGGGTGGCTACTTTGATGAGTCAAAAATTTAGATTAAATTTTGTTAAACAAAACGATTCCATGATTTATTTTTTATCTCCAATTGTTTATTTGTTCTATGCTTTAATTTCAGAGTACATTGAGACATTAAACTGCGTAAATTTCAATAAAAACTGGAAAAATGGAGGTGTTCTAAAACTTTTGATCAGTAGTGTATATATATTATAGATAGATAGAGATATACATATACACACTAAATACAGTAATCCGTCGTGTATCCGCCAGTCACATAGCCTCCCTAACCACCCTTTATCCGTCATGGTCAGCTTCTTCAGCAATGTTAGTTTATTATTGAACAGACAAGATTCGTTCAGAGATTGTAGATCCCACCAAAGATTTTGTACACCGTGTTGTATGTGCTCTGTGCGCAATAATTTCTGGTAGTGTCACATGAGCTGTTCAGTGAGTTGATATGTAAATAAATCCTGTTCGTCTGTGGGGCTTATTAACTTCATCCTCCGTCTCTATCTCTCCTGCCTGTCACTAAGCAGCGAATGCACGCACCCGCAAGGCTACTCTCACAAGCATTAATACCGTGTATCTTTCTAAACAAGGGATTTATGGGAGCTCCCTAATAAAAGCTGAATCTCAAAACAACAGGATTCATATTCGCCCTTGCTCTGGTCCCATCGCAGTCGGATACGCGACGGACTACTGTACATTAAAAAAATATTATAATAATATGAACTTACTGACTGCAACAATCCCAAGCTTCTTTACCTGTTAAAAAAAAAGAAAGAAATTTAAAGTCATAAAACAATGTACATGTTTACTACAAGTGCACCGATCATCGGAATCGCTGTCATCATCATCACCATGACGATCAGCTTTGCCGCCCTTCTCAATGAAGCAGGTAACACAGACGGTATTATTGCACACGGTAGAAATACATGTGATTGAAAGGTCGTGTTCTTAGGTGTTTGTTGTTGTTTTTTTCACCCTCACGAGACTTAACCATGCAAATCCCGTAATCATGTTATTGTTGGGATCCAAACACTTCCTAATACAAGCGTCTCTAGTTGCTGAAGCTGAAAGGGCGCTGCGGCCATATGGCCGTGAATAGACATACATTTTGAGGGGGACCCACAGCAACTGCCGCCGTTAATTTCGAGCCCTGGTACTTTATATAAATGTTTAGGTTCGGTGAACATATCACATACCATTTTATTTACCAGTGTTACACATTTGATTTGCTGTTTGTATTTTAACAGATAATACATTCTTTTAGAAGTGCACTTAGGGGAGAATGTATTGCCTGTCAAAATACAAATAAGCAAAATGCTTGTGCGATGTGTTAACCTTAAAATATTTTTTACGCCACTGTTAAGTAGATGTAGAAAGGTGAGTGTAAATGGGGCTACTCTGTCTGAATAACAAAACTACATTTTTACGAAATAGGAGGGTGAGACAGGGAGCACGATGCAAGAGAGATGCGTTTAAGAAATAGGAGGGCGAGACAGGGATCACGATGCAGTTTTTCAATATGCATATTTGAAATTATAGTAGGTGTACTAGCAAATAGTGTTTTCTCTGTAGCCAGGAACTGCTATGACAGGTATCACCAGAACAATTCTGACAGACTAAGAAAGGCTCCGGCTAAAAATATCTTAAACATTTAAAAACTGCACACCTCAATAAAAACACTTGTAATTTAATTGTATAATAAATCACAAGAAAACACGTATATCCTGTGGTATTCTGTATTTGGGTCATTAGTGCTGATAGAGTTAGGTTAACTATTGCTTTAGTTTTTAAAATAGTAAAACAATTTAAAAGTCACTTCTAAATTTATGACAGTGACCTGAAACTTAGGTATTTATTCTAATTAACTGGATTAACATTTGCACGCTCAGACATGTAATCACCACACTTCCCTCGCGAAAGACTTACACCCCACAATGCATTCGGGGTTTCAATGACATTTTCATGTTGATGCGTCTCTGAGTCAGACCTGTGTCTGTGTGTGTATGTCACCAAACACCCACACTCGAGAAATATTTAACCCAGCCTCTTAATTTTTAATTTATACTTTTCAAGATACCGTGACTTAAATTGTGCACCTGAAAGACAGATGTGGTACTGATAATAAGCACAGAATGAAGCAACACGACTAGCATCACTGATATCTACGGTCCATGACCTATCAACACATGGTGACGTCCGGGATTGTACGGACTGCGTTATGTTTACCATTTTGTATCATTTACCGCCGTTACGTTTAACTATTTTCAGTCGAAAATACGATCACTTTTACAAATACTCACGTTGTAAGTATGGAAGCATTTTCCCACAGCAGTGACCACGTAGAATTCACGGTGCCTCTTGTGATAGCGAACCACATGGGGCAGATGGTTGGAGTACAGCCCCAAAGCTCTAAAGCCAGAGAATATAGCGCTTCCTTTCCTGTGTCCGACAGACATCTCTCACAAGCAGTTACGATACTCTATATCCACATGAAAAACACAAACCTGACTGGCTTTGTTATTTTTTAATAATTGTGAAACATTAAAAGCACGTCTTTACAACCACACTCAGTCTTACTAGCGGCACGTTTAGTTGTTGTACCGGACAAATAGCTCCTTCCGCTCCCTCGAGCTCTCAACTTTGGTTCCTCCTGTATAACGACAGAAGTAAACCACCAGGAAAAAAGCTCTCAATTTAGAAGTACCGCACTGTTTTGAAAGTATACCGGTGCATTTTGTGTATTCGTTTATAACATTGATGGATTCATATATAAACACGATAAAGGAAAAAACACAGTTTTACACCTCAATAACCCATTAAATGAATAAAAAGGGAGACCGATTTAACATGCAAAAGCCAGTATGACTCCATGCATATCTTGCAAAGCAATGTGATATCAAAGTATACAGGTGTCCCAATATAAATATACGTTTTACCTTTAGGAATACAGATATCCTGCAGGATAACCAGTTTCTTATTTAGGAAATGTCAGCTAATCGTCTCCAATTGCATATATCTATATTATAAAAATATATTCTTTTGGTTAATATATAGGCCTGAGCAGAACTGTGCTGAAGACGTTTACCAGCTAGTTGCAATCATAAAAAAATGTGTTTTTTTTCACGACAACTCTACATTAAGCACCTTTGCAACTGCTATTTTGTTTCTGATCTGCAATTTACTAACGTACAGTTGTAGAGGGGGAAGAAATTATTGTTGCACATCCCTAATGGTCAATTCAGACAATCTGGTTTTAGATTAGTTAAAATAACTTTAAATATGACATGTTTCTAGCAGTGCATTACATTTTCTAAAAATGTAGACACAAATGTATTTCACGTATCCCTTAAAATGTAAATCAATATTTTTTATCGGTTCCGGTATTATAACTTTAAATTCAGATCAGGTCATATGCAGGTGTAAGTCATGTTGAGTCACCAAGGCTTTTTTCATTCTATGTGCTTTGCCTCGTTTGCATATTAGGGTGAGTTCAGTTAGGTGCAAGTTTAAGCAAGCAATATAAAACTATATTATACTGTAACTATTAAATGGCATAAACAAACTTCATAAAATGCGTATTGTAATTGTACGTTTTTAATGTTCCACTTAGATGGCTTTTTAATATATATATATATATATATATATATATATATATATATATATATATATATATATATATATATATATAATCATTAATACTGGCCAGCTGTTCACTATTCCTGACACCAGACAGCGTGAACACCTGATCAGTGTTATTATTTAGTTGGGAGATTCAGTGTAAATTAGGGTTATATATTACTAATGAACATGTTTTAGCAACTTTTAAATATTGATAACGGAAATACTAATTTTACAAAATAAAAAATATCTTGAATAAACCAACACACATGTTTATTCAAGATGCTTTTTTATTTTGTAAGATTTGTATTATCACAATGATTCGAATAATTAAGAAGCAGTATAAATTAAGCAAGTGTTTAGTGCTCAATTCATGTGTTTATTTATTTCAGTTTAAGGGCAACTTAAAAGCCCTGTCCAGTCCCAAAGTGTTCCGGAATTATGGAGCCAGGTGGCAACCCTAAGCCCTATATATGCAAATGAGCCGACTCTTTTGTAAAGCGGTATTGGCGCTATGTTTTCATGCGAGAGGATTCAGGTTCGCGCCCGCCCTCCACCTGTGTGTGGATGGCCTCGCCCTGTGTGATGCGCCTACCTGCAGGAACTGAGGTTTGCTACATTGGTGTCAACAGTGGGATGCAGGTACCCCGGCACGTGTCTGACTGTGGCCATGGTGAGCAAGTCCGGGTTGGACTTGAGGCTGTACATTAACAACTAGTGATAAACTGCGGTTCTGTTGAGTGTATGGGAAAACTGCACGTGCACGTATTTCGATATCTATATCGATAATATCAAAGTCTTCCAAAACACAGAAAAACACAATAACACAATTGCAATATGAAACATACTGTGTATATACATATAGACGTTAACAGATATTTACATAAGAAAAGCAATAACTTACTTTAACTTAGTTTTGCTTCACAATATCAATGGAGAAAACAAGGTCTTGTTATATTGTTTTACTATTCCATGCCATCACCAGCTACCTCAAAACTGAAAGTACACAGAAAGAGTACTTGGAACTGCAAACACAAGTCAAAAAGGAAGTTAGAAAGGTCAAGAGAGAGATAGAAATCAATATTGCTAAGGGGGCTAAAACCAATTCCAAAATGTTTTTCCAATATTATAACAGCAAGAGAACATTCAAAGAGGAGGTTAAATGTCAAAGAGACACAAATGGCAAAATCATAGATGAAGAAAAAAAAATAGCAAATATATTAAATGATTACTTTTCACAGGTTTTTACAAAGGAGGACACGGACAACATGCCCCACATGTCGACCCGTTCCTATCCAGTTTTAAATAACTTAAGCATAACAGAGGCAGAAGTGTTAAAGGGACTAGGAGCTCTTAAAATATGGGCCGGGTGAGATCCTCCCAATAGTACTCAAAGAAATGAAAGAAGTTATTTACAAATCGCTAACCAAGGTCATGCAACAGTCTCTTGACACAGGGGTTGTACCAACAGACTGGAAAATTGCAAATTTAATACCGATACACAAAAAGGGAGACAAAACCGAACCAGGTAACTACAGACCAATAAGCCTGACTTCTATTATATGTAAACTTATAGAAACTATAATAAGATCCAAAATGGAAAATTACCTATATGGTAACAATATCCTGGGAGACAGTCAGCATGGTTTTAGGAAAGGGAGATCGTGTCTAACTAACCTGCTTGATTTTTTTGAGGATGCAACATCAACAATGGATATTTGCAAAGCATACGACATGGTTTATTTAGATTTCCAGAAAGCTTTTGACAAAGTCCAGCATAAAGATTAATTCTCAAAATGAACGCAGTAGGGATTCAAGGAAATGCATGCACATGGATTAGGGAGTGGTTAACAGGTAGAAAACAGAAAGTACTGATTAGAGGAGAAACCTCAAAATGGAGCAACGGGGATCAGTATTAGGTCCTCTGCTATTCCTAATCTACATTAATGATTTAGATTCTGTTATAGTAAGCAAACTTGTTAAATTTGCAGACGACACAAAAATAGGAGGAGTGGCAAACACTGTTGCAGCAGCAAAGGTCATTCAAAATGATCTAGACAGCATTCAGAACTGGGCAGACACATGGCAAATGACATTTAATAGAGAAAAGTGTAAGGTACTGCGTGCAGGCAATAAAAATGTGCCTTATAAATATCACATGGGAGATACTGAAATTGAAGAAGGAATCTATGAAAAAGATCTTGGAGTTTATGTTGACTCAGAAATGTCTTCATCTAGACAATGTGGGGAAGCTATAAAAAAGGCCAACAAGATGCTCGGATATATTGTGAGAAGTGTTGAATTTAAATCAAGGGAAGTAATGTTAAAACTTTACAATGCATTAGTAAGACCTCACCTAGAATATTGTGTTCAGTTCTGGTCACCTCATTACAGAAAGGATATTGCTGCTCTAGAAAGAGTGCAAAGAAGAGCAACCAGAATTATCCTGGGTTTAAAAGGCATGTTGTATGCAGACAGGCTAAAAGAATTGAATCTATTCAGTCTTGAACAAAGAAGACTATGCGATGATCTGATTCAAACATTCAAAATCCTAAAAGGTATAGACAATGTTGACTCAGGGGAATCCTAAAAGGTATAGACAATGTTGACCCAGGGGACTTTTTTGACCTGAAAAAAGAAACAAGGACCAGGGGTCACAAATGGAGATTAGATAAAGGGGCATTCAGAACAGAAAATAAGAGGCACTTTTTTACACAGAGAATTGTGAGGGTCTGGAACCAACTCCCCAGTAATGTTGTTGAAGCTGACACCCTGGGATCCTTCAAGAAGCTGCTTGATGAGATTCTGGGATCAATAAGCTACTAACAGCAAAACGAGCAAGGTGGGCTGAATGGCCTCCTCTCGTTTGTAAACTTTCTTATGTTCTTATACAGTACTTCACTGCGCAGGCTAGCCGATCCGGAAGTAATTTAATCTGCTCTGTGTATAAATGCACGACACATCTAAAAGTATTAAGTATGGTGTCATGCTGAATGTTGCATTATTTTGAGAGTGTGTTTTGATGTTTTAAAAGTACATCTCATTTATAATACCGAAAGTTGATATTAAAAAAATACATTAATAACAGTGTAAGTAATCACATGGAAAAAATGCAATGAACCACTATGACGCATGCCCATATCTCAAAATAATCCCAGTAGTACTTAATGCAGCATGCAAATAGCTTTTGGTACCTTATGACCACGTTTTGAATGAAAGAAAAAAAATGATATATACATATATCAAATTATTTAATACGATGTTCCTGTTTATTATGTTTTTTGGGTTTAATTTACTTTCAGGTGTGTAAACAAGACGGCCCTGTTTCTTAATTAGTTGATGCGCGCACTTTCTATACACGAGAGAGGGTACACAGATTGCTAGCTATTGAATGTTTGAAATACATTTGTTAATCAGGTTCTTAGAAAAAGAAAAACACCAATCAATGGATTAAAATGGTAAAATAATACTTTAATGGGTGGTGCTTGCCTACTAGACTAACAATATGATTGGTATGTATAGGGTTGGTTGTATCTTAATATGTTCATTTTAGATGTAGGTTGTTTGTTTTATATGTAGACAATGAAAAGCCATAGTATGCAATTTAATAATTAAAATCCATGTTTTTTTAAAAAAAAAATTGGTTTCATCTTCTTTCATTGCTTGCCTTTGATCCTGGTAGTGATTAAACATTCCCACAAGGGAAGCTTGTAAGAGTTTGTAAGCTCCCAGCAGACCTAGCTGCTGATACCTCGCCTGCTAATATCTCATTATCCATTTCAGATGTCGACTTGAGATTTTAAGGTTTATGGAAAGTCGTCGGGCAAATTGTTCTGCATAACGTGCTAGGTCCAGTGATTTGCAATCTTCAATGGATATAAAATGCAATGTTTCATGCTGTTACCTGGTAAATGTACTATAGATATTTACCTGTTCAAAAAAAGTATATATATGAGACCGCAGATAATGCCATTCCTTCGTAAACCGTGCACTTTGAGCATATAGCCCTACCTAATGTTATCGTTTAATTACATTTCAAATTTTATTTAAAAAATAGGCCTATGTATATGGATTCTTACTCGGTTAAATAAACCTCACAGTTTGCATGCAGTATTTTTTTGTTTTTCAGAGTCAGTCACTGCCTGCAAAGCATTTCAGTCACTGGGTTAAGCAGCTGGTTGATCAGAGACGGCTAATTGTTGAAGGAATGGGGGACATTTTTATTTAGTAAAGTACCAACATTTGTTAAAATGAAAATATGTGTTTGCTATAACACGCTTCTTTCAAAAAAGCTCCTCTAAGATCTGCATTGCAAATGGAAATACACAACAGGTAATTGTGTGTTTAAGTGGATAGGTGAATAATTACATTAAATCAGTGTGGTATTGTATGCACAGTGTGCAATATGGGGGTACCACCACATCATATTATAGAAGAATACATTTCACTTTCAAAGTGAACTTTGTTGTATTTGTGATCTGAAACAAAAACATGTGAAAAAACGCCAAGTTATTAAAAGTCCCCAGCCATTTAAAGTGGAGACATCAAAACAGCCCAAAGCAAATAGGCACAACTGTAAAAGTGGTGGGGGTCAAGGTTGCCTAATTGTTTCTACTAACTTTTTTCAGGGACAATAAAAGCGGATCGAACTTGCATTAAAAACATAAGCCAAGTATAGTAGAAACAACTGGGGCAACCTTGACCCCCACCACTTTTACAGTTGTGCCTATTGGCGTTTTTTTTTTTTCACATTTCCAATGTGTTTTTGTTTCAGATCCACACTGTGTGTATAAAACTCACTGGGATCTTTTGCATGAGGCGACTAGTGCATTTTATATCAATAAATCGTTTAATATAAATTATACATATGTCAACATAAATGCGTTCCCTAGTATATGAGGAGGCTGTGTGGTTAAAGAAAATGGTTGTAACCAGAAGGTCCTCGGTTCAAATCCAACCTTCGCCACTGACTCAGTGTGACCCTGAGCAAATCACTTAACCTCCTTGTGCTCCGTCTTTCGGGTGAGACGTAATTGTAAGTGACCCTGCAGCTGATGCATAGTTCACACAGCCTAGTCTCTGTAAGTCGCCTTGGATAAAGGCGTCTGCTAAATAAACAAGTAATAATAATAAATAAACAAATAATAATATTTCCATGTTAACAAAACACGTTAATTGTCATTAAACTCGGATGTCCTGTAATATACATATGCCTGGATAAAAGAGGCCTGGGGTCTGCAAAAATGACGTATTTCTCTTACTGTATGACAGGTATTGATGTTTTTTTCTACATTTCACCAGTGTTGGGAACTACAAATTAAAAGTGAAATGGTGCTTTTTGCTGATTTACTTTTGCTGCGCCACTACCCTGAAAACACGTAAACTATCCTTGCTGTGCAGCGAGTCTCTGGCAGTTCTCGCTGATAACTTGGGCATGGAAGTACCGTTCCTCTCAATAAAATAATCCAAATGAGTTTGCATGTCATAATGAACATTGGAATATACCGATACTAACATCACTGAGGTACTTTCCTTTCCGTATTGGAAAAAGGAAGGAAGCTATCTGATCTGATAGATATAATCAGCATGCTTATGTAAAGTGTTGCAGGCAGTAAAAGGGAAAGCCTCTTGGCTGATGATGGTATGATGAGACATCCATGTTCAAGGAAATACCTTAGAGGTGTTCCCCATTAGTGAAAACAAAACTGTCACTATACAATAATAATAATAATAAAAAAATATATAGGAGGATATCCTGGGGACATGTTGCCAAGAAAAATGTACTAACTTCTATTTTACTGTGGGAAAGAGAACCAAAGCATGAATCTTGTAAAGGAAATAAATAGTTGCAATTTGGAATTTTTCAAGGTTGTTGTTTTTTTAGATCTTTCTTGAGAAATATGCTCAAGAAGAACCATTGGAAAAACAATGTAAAAAAATAAGTTTTTCCTTTTAAAGGAACTTGAACTCCCAGAAGCAACTTTTAATAGTTGGTGTTGTCTTTGTTCCTTCATGACCAGAAGTGCAGTGTTAAAAAGAGTAAAAAAAGGCATTAAATTGTTTGTTTTTTTACTAATATGAAAAATTCCATTACAAATTTGAACATAATGTGTGCAACTTTCATATAGCAAAATGTAAGCTCTACAAAGTGATGGCATTACGTATTGGACAAGATATACTAGAATAAAGAGATAGGAGTCGTTGCCTATTGCTTATATCTAAATATATTAAGGCAGGCAATTTTCTAAGTAGAGCTTACAGCTATTATAAACATTTACTCATATAAATAACCTTTTTGTGCTGTAATCAGTGATGTACAAGTATTTATTGAATCAGTGTGTTGATATTTACTTTTGTATTGAATGCGTCACCCCACATGTTCTGCCTTTATTTCTCTGTCATATGCATTTGTATTCCCCATTGTTTAAACTGTGAATTAAAGTGTAAAGCACTTGAATCACAATGGCAACACAACAAGTATACGTTTAATAGTGTATGACAACTACTGTAGTGTGAATCCATGACCATGCTCGGGAAATGCAACCCTTCTGTTGCATGATCATTTTTAAGCAACAGGATTAGATGACAGAGGGATGAGTGTATGGAATGGGGGGTGGTGTTGCCGCTGAGTCACTGGGATGCTGTATGGGCGGACTAGACAAAATTCTTGGATCAATAATCTTGTAACCGGACGAGCATTGCTAGCCTCTTTTTCTTATGTTCTTATATTATAATACATTTTATGTAGGCATCTAAGGCAGAGCAAAAAAGTATAAACCTGAGATGTTTACACTGTCCAGAATAGCCCCAAAGGGTTAATATTGTATGTATATTTATGCAAGATAAGTCTTCCGAGTGGAGACGGTTGTCTCCAAATACACTCAATGCGGCTAGTAGTTAGCTATGTTTGTTGTATGTCAACAATTTTTTTTTCCTTTTTTAAGGTCCTGGATTAAACCCATTTGTGCTTCTTCTGCCCAGACTCATTCTGCTTGGCAACATGGTGCTGTGCATAAGATATCAGTGGACCCTTTGTGACATCTGTGGGAAGTTCTAATAAATATTGTTTTATTAAATATGAATCTTTATAAATACAATACATATATATATAATATAATAATAACATAAAATAAATACCAATATTGATATTTATAAATCATTACATAAACAGCAGTCAAAGTGTTTAAAAGATGAAATACATTTTAACCAAATAACATAACATGAATATTCAAAAGTTGCATGTGGCATATTGTCGCCATAATCTGTATAGTTCACATGGTTTCTTCTCTCTCTTTTTTCTGTTCCTGGTTCTGAAGCAGCCTTTACTGTGTTTACTCTCTTTGCAGCAGTTTTCCTGAAAGAACAAACTGAAAGCTCAAGCGGAATTGTTTGTTAATTTAATAGATAGATATTAAAACATTATTGCAGCTAGTTATCTCACCTTGATGGTTTTTATTGTGGATTTTGATATTGTTTTCAGATGTCTTAGTGTGTGAGCCTCATTCCAAATGCCTTGCAGTAATTCTTCCCAGTCACAAGTATACTGTTTAAAAAATAAACAAAAAAAACACTGTTCATGTTATGACCAAATTATCAGCATCTGGTGCGTCACTTAAATGCAGTAAACTAACATCATTATTTTCAGTAAGGGGAGAGGAGCCAAAGGACAACTTTTTCTTCAGGAAGGGAACACACATTGGTCCTGATTTTCAAATCTTGGTGCATGGATTTTAAGCACATTTACTGACTATTATCAAGTTCAAAGGCACACATCTTGCTTTTGTTTAACTTTTTTAATTGAATGTTTTTTTATATACCTATGCAAAAATGCAATTTGCTTTTTTTTTGTCTAAACCCTTATTATTTAAAGATTTACTCTACATAAGTTACCAAGCTTCAAAATCAGGATCGTCGTATCTGCATGAGTGGTAATTTGTGAAATGAAAACTTCTTGTGTTACTACAGTTCAATATGCTAATAACTGTGAACAGTCCCTTATAGTTTTAGGGCAGTATACAGCTAAAGACTAAACCCCTGCCTTTGCAAATACAGTAACCTGTTCTCAATATCCATGTACACGTGATTGTTATAGCACTATTATAAAATAAGGCATTCTATTTCAGTGTTGCAATAATACATCTGATGTATAAATCAAAATCTATACAAGATAGAATACTTTTAATACAGATGGAAGTAGTTTTGGAAAGAAAAGAAAATCTTTTTTTTTCTTTTAAAATTACCGTTGAATTTGTCTCTTCTCTCCTGTGTTGTGGGCATTCCTATAAAAAAAAAAGACATGTAAAACAACATAATACACATTTAATGAGAATCAAGTGGTTTATTGTTTCATTACTTTGATCTGTCTATCTACATACGGAGACACACACACGCAGACATCTATCTATCTATCTATCTATCTATCTATCTATCTATCTATCTATATAATTATAAAATGTGCCGATATAGTGTATTTATCACTACCAAAAAAAGCAATATTAAATAGGCTACAAATGCCAGCATTAAATTAGTGTAGACAAATATTTACTATCACTCTCTTTTTGTTGTTTCACTGTGCAGTTTTATAAACAAAGTTATTGAACATCAAAACATATTTTAGTGATTTATTGATTTTGAATTTATTCCTTTATGTATTATAATATGTCTTTTTTTAATTATAGTTTCAAAATGTGTGCTATTTCGACAGAAATGTATACAGACAGTAAAGAAGAAGAAAAAACTTACCACTTTTGAAAACTCAAGTTGGATTACGTTTACATAAGCGTCTTGGATTGCTTTGTGATCACAATTGGCTCCAGCAAGCATCAACTCAAAAGCCAGGAGAATGGCGATGATAAGCCTTAAATTAACTAAAAAAAAGAAAGAAAGAAAGAAAGATATATATATATATATATATATATATATATATATATATATATATATATATATATATATATATTCAAATCTCAAAATACTTCACCAAATAACTAAAATAGTCAGATATTAAATTATAAATTATTATCCGATTGTTAATAATATTTGGCCTCTTACCCATCTTTGAGCTTCTGATTGAATAGTGGACATTATTGCTCTCCAAATATATATATATACACCAGACGCCCCCACAAATAAAGCGTCTGAACACATTCATTCAACATGCAGAGGTGTGTGTTTTGAAATAGTGTAATACAAAAAAAGGTCAAATTATTCAGTCCTGCAGTTAATTTCGCTTCCACGAAAACACCAGTTCCAAGGAATATGTCTAATTTATAACGGATTCTGATTTGTCACTTAAAACTTAAAAGTTATTATATAGTGCTTATTACTTCAAAAGCACCAATTAATGTTATTTTATTTTTTATTTATTTATGTATTGTTGAAGAAGAAATATAATGAGCTCAATATAACGCCAACATGGGTTTATTGTTATAATACCGCTAAAACAACACTTCCAATCACCTTGGTCGTTATCTTAAATATGTACATTTTTGCAGTGAGCAGTTTAAATGTGTTTGGCACATTCACGTTTAGATTATCTAGTCTGTATATCACTGATTTTCAATTCAAAGCAGATGGGCTTATGCTGAAAAGCCTTCAACTGAAAATACATCATAATCAGTCCATTGTTGAAACTTATTCAAAAGCAAGAAGACATCCATGTTTTCAATAGATTCTGCCATTTCACATCACCAAAGAAAACAAGAGCTTTAGTCGAGTAACAGAATGCAAGGTTCCAAACAGGGCACCACGCTTATCAATAATCAATTAATTAATAATTGTTGCAACTACTGTTAATTGAGAATGCAAAATACATATTTTAAAACGTTATTATCTTACAAACGGTACTACACATTATATATATATATATATATATATATATATATATATATATATATATATATATATATATACACACAGTACTGTGCAAAAGTTTTAGGCAGGTGTGAAAAAATGCTGTAGAGTAAGAATGCTTTCAAAAATAGACATGTTTAATAGTTTATATTTATCAATTAACAAAATGCAAAGTGAGTGAACAGAAGAAAAATCTACATCAAATCAATATTTGGTGTGACCACCCTTTGCCTTCAAAACAGCATCAATTCTTCTAGGTACACTTGCACACAGTTTTTGAAGGAACTCGGCAGGTAGGTTGGCCCAAACATCTTGGAGAACTAACCACAGTTCTTCTGTGGATTTAGGCAGCCTCAGTTGCTTCTCTCTCTTCATGTAATCCCAGACAGACTCGATGATGTTGAGATCAGGGCTCTGTGGGGGCCATACCATCACTTCCAGGACTCCTTGTTCTTCTTTACGCTGAAGATAGTTCTTAATGACTTTCGCTGTATGTTTGGGGTCGTTGTCATGCTGCAGAATAAATTTGGGGCCAATCAGATGCCTCCCTGATGGTATTGCATGATGGATAAGTATCTGCCTGTACTTCTCAGCATTGAGGAGACCATTAATTCTGACCAAATCCCCAACTCCATTTGCAGAAATGCAGCCCCAAACTTGCAAGGAACCTCCACCATGCTTTACTGTTGCCTGCAGACACTCATTCGTGTACCGCCCTCCAGCCCTTCAGCGAACAAACTGCCTTCTGCTACAGCCAAATATTTCAAATTTTGACTCATCAGTCCAGAGCACCTGCTGCCATTTTTCTGCACCCCAGTTCCTGTGTTTTCGTGCATAGTTGAGTCGCTTGGCCTTGTTTCCACGTCGGAGGTATGGCTTTTTGGCCGCAAGTCTTCCATGAAGGCCACTTCTGACCAGACTTCTCCGGACAGTAGATGGGTGTACCAGGGTCCCACTGTTTTCTGCCAATTCTGAGCTGATGGCACTGCTGGACATCTTCCGATTTCGAAGGGAAGTAAGCATGATGTGTCTTTCATCTGCTGCAGTAAGTTTCCTTGGCCGACCACTGCGTCTACGGTCCTCAACGTTGCCTGTTTCTTTGTGCTTCTTCAAAAGAGCTTGGACAGCACATCTGGAAACTCCTGTCTGCCTTGAAATTTCTGCCTGGGAGAGACCTTGCTGATGCAGTATAAATACCTTGTGTCTTGTTGCTGTGCTCAGTCTTGCCATGGTGTATGACTTTTGACAGTAAACTGTCTTCAGCAACCTCACCTTGTTAGCTGAGTTTGGCTGTTCCTCACCCAGTTTTATTCCTCCTAATGATTGTGTTTCAGCTTACATATTGAATTGATGATCATCAGCACCTGTTTGGTATAATTGTTTAATCATACACCGGACTATATGCCTACAAAATCCCTGACTTTGTGCAAGTGTACCTAGAAGAATTGATGCTGTTTTGAAGGCAAAGGGTGGTCACACCAAATATTGATTTGATGTAGATTTTTCTTCTGTTCACTCACTTTGCATTTTGTTAATTGATAAATATAAACTATTAACATGTCTATTTTTGAAAGCATTCTTACTTTACAGCATTTTTTCACACCTGCCTAAAACTTTTGCACAGTACTGTATATAGTATATATATATATATATATATATATATATATATATATATATATATATATATATATATATATATATATATATAACGCCTGCATATTTAAAATATTTTATATCCAGGAAACTGTCTACTGTCTAGAAGAGTCAAGAAAAGCTTACCAAATATATACAATTCATTTATAAGCAAAGCATTATTTATAATTTATGAAAGCTTTGAGAAAACAGAACAGCTATAAACCGGTAGTCCCAAAACCTGTCTGGTGACGCAGGGAGGCGCCAGGGGGCACACGAGGAAGCGCCTGGGCCAGGAGAAACCCGTGGCGCCCGGGGGCGACCGGGGAAGCCCAGGTGCGCCCGTGATGAATATTTAAATGCCCAGAATGTACTGGCATGTCGACCGCCCTATAAACTCATAATAAAACGTCATTATATAGTGAAAAGTAATGTTTATATAGATTAAATGCTGTTGTGTAGCATGAGAAGTACAATTATATGCACAGCTAAAACAAACCTGTCGTTCAAATATAGTCCTATGCCCCTCCAGCTGCCCCCGGTACCTAAAGGCTTCACCGAGCATCAACGGGAAGCGGCGCCCGGGAAGACACGTACAGATGAGACCAGAGGCGCATGGTACTAATATTTGAACGCCCGGGTTGTTTTAGCTCTGTTTGTTATTCTTCTTCTTCTTCTTCTTCTTCTTCTTCTTCTTCTTCTTCTTCTTCTTCTTCTTCTTCTTCTTCTTCTTCTTCGTCTTCTTATTAGAAACAGAGACAAAACAAGTATGTTTCACTTTATTTATTAGCAAACTAGCAACCAAGCAAAGAATATCAGCTTCCTCCGTTCCTCCGTTCCGTTCCTGCTCTACTCTGCTCAGTAATGTGTAAATCTACAGAGCCTATTATAAATGAAATAACAATACCACGTTAACCTACCCCTTTTAACATTATGATAATGTTTCCATAACAGAATGGGTCAACCTTGTAAATGTGTATTTCTGTACCATTGCCACAACGTTTAGTGTTTTATATTTACAACACTACACAAGTGTATTTACAAGTGCAGATACATATTACAGAGATCAATGTTGAAATACAGTAAATGAATAGACATTTCATTTTCCTTCTTCCTAGAGGGATTCATCCACTTAAATGGTTTTAAAATCAGACCACAAACATTTCACAAAAGTTGAACATAATATCAGCAAACGATAGGTTACAGATTTAACCCCGGTTCCCTGAAAGAGAAGATGACTGCCAAATTGAATACTTTAGGGATATGCTTGTCAGGTATTTGCTGAGCATTTTATATCAAAGCTGCCGATAGGCTCCTCCGCGGAGTGACGTCCTCGGTCCCGCCTCACCGAGGTAATAAATAGTCATTGTGCGGCGCTCTCAGCCTCTTTTGCATTGAACCCGCGAATACAAGTGATGCGACCTCACAAGGTTGGCGTTCATCTTCTCTTTCAGGGAACCCGGGTTACATCCGTAACCTATCGTTCCCTTTCAATTCGAAGATGACTGCCAAATTGACTACTTTTGGGAAAGTATACCAGAGCCGTCGTGAGGGAGAATGAGCGGACAGCATCTGAGGGACATCTCACTACCGCCATCTAGTGTTGGTGGTGTGAGCGTGCAACCTCAAGAACCCTAGTGCCTATTTAAAGGTAAAGAGGGATCTACAACATTAAGTCGGTAGAAACTGGTAAACGTATGCAGGGTCATCCAGCTAACCGCAGTACATATATCGGTCAAAGAGAAGAGGGCCCATGACGTAGCCACACCTCTGGTTGAGTGCGCGGCCACCCTCCCAGGTGGAGGTAGGCTGGCATTAGTATACGCAGTCGAGACTGTGTCCACAATCCAATGGGACAGTCGCTGCTTAGAGAGGGCTTGACCATCTCAATGCCTGAACTGGGCAGAGGGAATTGAATCTCCTATCTGACTCCTCCGCAAAGGGAGGGGGATGGAAAGCCTCTTGTTCCATTGATTGATTCAAGTGAAACGCTGTAATCACCTTAGGGAGGAAAGCAGGGTTTGTGCTCAACGATACCCTGTTTCCATCGTCCCAAACATGCATACAGGAACTGTTCACGGACAGTGCCTGTAGCTCACTGACCTGCTTAGCGGAGGTGCTGGCTAACAGGAAGGCTGTCTTCATAGAGAGATATTTCAGCTCTATGGTATCTATGGGCTCAAACGGGGCCTTAGTGAGAGCCTCCAGTACCATGTCTAGACTCCATTCAGGGAGGATGTCCTTTATAGGAGGACGTAACTGCTAAGCACCCTTTAGAAAATAGGTCGCCAGGATATGAGCGCCCGTGGATACTGAGTCAATGGGGACATGGCAAGCAGATATGGCTGCTAGTACACTTTCAACGTAGAGGGGGATTTACCCGCATCTAGTAGATCTTGCAGTAAAATAACTGTACTGTAAAATAACTGCTATAGGACAATACACGGGATCATGGTTTCTGGTCATGCACCAATTTTGAAATTATTTCCACTTGTAGGCGTACAATGCTCTTGTGGAAGAAGCCCTAGCTTTCTGCAGTGTACTAACTACTGTGTCTAAGAGCCCTAGGGCGGACAGACGGTCTCGTTCAGGGGCCAAACCCACAGCTGGAGTCTGCCCGGTTCTGGGTGCCAGAGGGTGCCTTTCGCCTGGCTGAGTTGATCTATGCACAGCGGGATCTCCCAGGGCTGGCCCTGCAGCAGCTGGCAGAGGTTCGAAAACCAGGTTCTCCTGGGCCATCTGGGGGCCACCAGGAGAACTGTCGCTTCCTCTCTCCTGACCTTCTCGAGAAAGGCAGGGAGCAGCAGTACAGGCGGGAAAGCGTATAAAGGCTCTTTGGGCCATTCGTGTGGTGTCTCAGTAGGTGCCTCTGTGCCCAGATCAGTAACCAAAAGGCTATGAGGTGTAAACCTGGGGACCGAATGCCTCCCTGATGGTTCATGTATGCAACCACTGACATGCTGTCCCCGCGGACAAGGAGATGTTTGTTGCAGAGCACAGGGAGAAAATGTTGTAGACTGCTCTCAGCTCTAGCGCATTTATGTGCAGGGACGTCCAGCGGCCCGACCAGGATCTGCAGACTCCTCTGTCTGCCCAGACCGCCCCCCAAACAGAGTTGGATGCGTCTGTCGTCACCACTTGATGGTTGTAAATAACTCCCATCCTTACACCTTCGCTCAGATGAGGGGCTTGCTTCCACTAGCGTAGCGCATTCCAGCATAGACGAGACACTGTCAGCTGACAGAGTCTATTGCTTTTGGGTTGTAGCCAAAAGGCATTGAGCCACGCTTGAAGCGGGCGCATGTGAAGTAACCCCAGTTGAATAGCTGAGGACGCTGCGCCCATCAGACCCAGTTAGGCTCGCATTGTAAGGGAATCCAGCCGGAGACCCAAATGCTCTGCACCGGTGTTAATTGGCTTTTTGCATCGTTGAGGGTGAGGCCCAGCCTCGACAGATGCTCCGTCACAATTGTTGTGTTGGCCACTGCTCCTGCCTGGGACTGGGAACAAATCAGCCAATAGTCCAGGTAATTCATCACCCTGATCCCTTGCAGCCGCTGTTGGGCCTCTCCTTGTTGCGACTGCTGGTTAGGGAGGGGTGTGGCGTTAGCGCAGTCTGGATTGATGTGGTTCTGAGATCGGGCCTGTGGAAGGGTGGTGGGCAATTCACTGACACATGGGAGACAGAAGGTTTATTTGCAACACTGCACTGGTGCCCAGTTTTATTATTTTCTTTTTTTTTTTGGCTTTATTTTCTCTTTAGCCTGCAGAGGGAGCTGTTGTCTGTGGCCTGAATACTGACAACGGTAGTCAGGTCCACAGTAAAACCAATACAGGTACAGTCCAATGTTTTGCACTCACAGGTGCTCAAAATAATGAAAACAAAAGGTGAAAGAAAAAGGGAAAATAAAACACAGTAATAAAACTACAAAATAAAGGTGCTGCACTCGGCAGCGTTATCCCGACCGTCGCTATCCGCACGGCCCGGGTCTCCGTCCTAGGCTCAACCGTCCCCTCAACCTGCTTGTACTGTTCGTAAGTTTTTCCACGCTGCCAAAAATTCCTTTTCTTTTTCTTTTTAATTAGTTTGTTGTTGTGCTCGGTGCGGCAGCAGAGCTCCCACTAGAACAATAGAGCGTTATCTTATAGGGTCAGCAATCCCCCCCACCTCTCAGCCACTCAAAGAGGGAAAGCCAACACACCCTCTTCCCCACCTCTTCGTGTCACTGCCATGACTTACAGGCGGATCTACCAGGCTGCTGCCCCCTTCCTGCAGTACCCTATATGCGCCAGACAGTCAGCACAGACCTCCCCTGTTACAGGGCCCGAGTCATTTCCCGCTGTCTTGCTTGGCTACTGGAACTGCGTCGGGGAGGGTGCTGAAGCATCATGTGAGGGCTCCACTTAGCGCCACGTTGCTTCACAGGCTCCCAGGAGGAAGGTTCAGCAGTATCAGCTGCACACCACCCTACAGTGCTCTGATCAGGCAGCTTGCTTTCTCCACCTCACTCCAGCCGTGCAGCTTTGCCAATGTCTTTAACTGCACTTGGAACACTTTTCAACTGCTGGTTCCATCAAAACCCCCTCTCAGCTTTCCTCTGCTGCGATGAGCACAATATACA
Organism: Acipenser ruthenus; assembly: GCF_902713425.1. Classification (NCBI taxonomy): domain Eukaryota; kingdom Metazoa; phylum Chordata; class Actinopteri; order Acipenseriformes; family Acipenseridae; genus Acipenser; species Acipenser ruthenus. The sequence goes on along the minus strand of NC_081189.1, from coordinate 21,117,744 downwards.
AAACTGAATATATCACATAAAAATATTTGGATTACAGAAAACAGTCTTCGTTGATCCCCAAAATTCATAAGAATTCACAAGATTTTGGAGCCCCCACCCCCGAAACTGACAAAACAAAGAGTATATTTACTACATTTCTTGTTTATTTTAGATTAAATTAAATTATAGCAATACAAATAATAAAGAAAGGAAAATTTAGCGCACCAATGTAATAACGCTGTAACTAAGTGGTTACACTGAATGGTACTCATTGATGGTCAATAAAAGGTCAGCAGCTGTCTCGACACAAATATTAATAACCTAGACAAGTTGGGAACATCAGCAGTCAGATCATTATCCATACTGTATTATGACTCATGAGACTTTTGAAGAAGTGAAAATGTGCTGGCGTTGTAATCTTGACAAGCTTTCTTGATGACTGCCTGCGTGACCTGCCTGGACATGCACTGTGGCTGCCCAGATGCAAAAAGTTGCAAGGAAATACTTGGTTTAGACAATGTTGTCTGAAATGATATTCAGTTTTATTTGCTTAAAAGACATTTGTGTTGAGTAACCTGATGTTTATCCTACTGTGTAGGTGGAATGCTATCGATGAAAATCCTTAACACATAATTAATCTTGCTCGTGTTTGAAAATGGTCATTTGAATACAAATATTTTATTTTTCCACAACATGCACACACCCCAACAGGACAAAGTGCCCTATGAGAGGTACTGTATACTGTATGTGAAAAACAAATTAAGAAACATGGCAGGTGAAGGGTAAATTGAGAGTATCATGGCTGTGTTTAAACATTTGCACGAGAGAGAGCTCAAAAGACATTCGAGATTCGACTGCAAGTGGAATGAAAATTATCATTTTTTTAATTAAAATTATAGTTTCATTTCTGGCTTTTTATGGTTGTTGTTACTTTATTCCCCACAGCTTTGATTTGCTCAGCATTTTCAATTTCTTTGAAAGTTTAAAACAGAATAGCTTTGTTTCTTATACAAAGTATGTTGATTTTCAAACATATTTATTGCTTCTAATTCTAAAATGGCTTCAACAGCTTGTTGTTACTGTCAAGTAAAAAATGTAATTCTATTAATGTAATTCTATTCTGGCATTAATTGGGATCAGAAAATGGTGCCAGATTATATAGTGTGCTGGATTATGGAGGTAAAATAAAAATAATACTGTACCCAAAAAACACAAAGGTATAATTTCTACTACATACAGTAGGAATACTGTCCAGCTATACCCTGCAATTCAAGGAATGTATTCATTTTAGTTTAACTTTCTCCTGTGGGCCATGTGAGTATTTACGCAACATACTTGATTATAAATTTAGAAAAAAAATCACATGACTTGGTGTCGGACTGCAGTCAGATTTACATAGATGTTAGGCTTTTCGGTTGAACATTATTTTGTTCAATCAGTAAATGGCCTAGCAGTCTGATTCGTAGCCAGGGATTGTGTAGTTTAGTTAGCGCTCCAGCATGGCACTGACGAGGTGGTTGGTAGATTCTCCCGGTCTGTCTGCTGCAAGGGTCGGGCCCTTCTGCAGGTATCTGGAGTTGGCACGGTGAGAAGCAGGTTCCCAACCCTTACAAGGTCGACGTGGAGGTTTGGTTATTTCCTCCAGGATAGCCAGAGCATGGGTTGGGCCCCCCCTGTAACTTGAGGAGCCCCTTCAGTAGGTCTAGCTGGACACACTTTCTTACAATCGCTATACAGAACTGTATTTACCTTAATAAAGATGAGGCACTTCTGCTTTTAAATGAAAATTTAGTTGTTTCACAGAAAAGAAAAAAAAAAGTAAAAAAAATAATTTTACTATTAACGCTTTTCTCAGCCGTGATTGATACAGGTATCAATTGGTCTTTTAAAGGAGTGATGAAAAGCTGGGGTAAAACACAGAAAAGCAGGTGCCCTAATTATAAATTTTAGTCAGTTTCAATACATTTGTTTATGTCAAAATAGTATTATTAAAAGTCTTTGTATCTGCCTTTATAAAGGTTTACTACAGTATTTTTGCAGTTTTACCATGCTTTCCCCATGGTTATACTGTGCATTTACCATAGTTTACCCTGGTTAGCCATGTTTATTAATATGCTTTACCATACTTCGCTATTCTGTACAATGCTTACCAACTGTATTCTTTACCATGCTTTATTTATTTTATTTATATATTGCATTTATGTAGCGCCACTGTACATTTGTATAGCATGTCTGTGGGAGGGTGTGGTTGAGACCACCTCACCGGCGTCCAATTTTTACTGCACACACAAGAGGGCACTGTTGCACTGTGGAGGAACAATACCAACGAAGGTAAGGTTCCTCAGGTCAGTCCCGCTATGATGCACGCACAGGTGCTGAAATAATAATCAAAACAGAAGGCAAAAGAAAAATGGAAAATAAAACACTACAAACAAAAGGTGGTGCTCTATGCAGCGTCCCACAACCACCGCTGCCAGTACGGGTCAGGTCTTCAGCCGAAGCTTTGCTATTCCCTCACTATACTGTCAGGGTGTCCAGGTTTGTCCCCGTTACCTACAAGTGCTGTTCAGGTATGTAATAATAAATATCTTTCTTCTGATCGTATCGGCTGCTTTCCTCAGCCTGGTTTGCCTGGCCTTCTATTTCGGGTTTGTTTACACCAGCCTTTTAGTTTTGAACCCAGTGCCAATGTGTTTCGTCTGGAAGGACAGCCCAAGGGAATAGCAAAGGATTTATTTTATAAGTGGAGCGACCCCCCAAGGCCCGTCTCTCGACCACTCAGAGAGAAGGAGAGACAACACACCCTCACCCAACCTCTCAGTGTCACTGCCATGATTGACAGACGGGTCCTACGGGGCTCCCGCCCTCCCCCTGCAGGATCATGCCTGCATCAGATAGCCAGCACAGACCTCGCCCTGTTACAATATCACACATACAACTGACATAATCAGACCATTTAAATAACATATTTAAATAACCTTATACACATAATACAAAAGCAGCATTTTAAAGTTACATTAAAACCCACTAAGAAAGCCATCTTATAAAAGTGCATTTTTAGTCTTGACTTGAAAACTGTAACAGTCCCCGCTTCCCTGACAAACAAAGGCAGAGCATTCCATAATTTAGGAGCTCCACAAGAAAAAGCCCTACCTCCCGTGTTGCTTTTGTTGACCCTAGGAATAACCAGCAGCCCGCATCCGATGATCACAGCGTGCAGTTTCGAAGATATGGGGTCAGTAACTCCTGCAAATAACTAGGTGCTAATCTATTCAGGGCCTTGTAAGTTAAAAGCAAAATCTTAAAATCAATTCTATACTGCACAGGGAGCCACAGCTTGTGTTGATATTTGGCACTATGTATTTGGTAATTACTAATGCACATGCTGCAAGTGGAGGTGGAAGGACTCAATCTTCCTGTCTGCCAGATCTGGTGCAGAGGATTTGGAGGCTGCATCAGTGGTTGGTATAGCCATGATGGTATCCATTTTGGGCTGCTTAAAATGATGATCTTTGTGGCTTCCAGGCACCCTGTAGAATTTATCTACTCTGGGGAGGTGAAGAGTGGGTCTGAACATGGAACTGGGGTGAAGGAGCCCTTCCCCTTTGCGTCAGCGTGTCTGACATGTCAACACACATTAGACATAACTCCCTAACAGAAGGCATGTGTACGAAAACACACAGACAACAAAAACAGGGAAATAACTAGCTAAAAGATAGAAGGAGGAAAGAAAAACAAAAAGTAATACATATATATATATATTATTAGGGCTGTCAATTAATCGCAGTTAACTTCTGCGATTAACACGTCCATTATCGCGTGTGTGTTTTTACCAGCATCTAGTTTGCTTGTGTGCTACGCCGATTGCTTCCTGACTGGTAACAGAGAGGCGGGGAAGTCTGTGCAGAAACAAAAACAAAAACAGCCTCCCGCTTTGTACTAAAAGTGTCTCTTTCTGTCACAGCTGATGTGAGGCAGTGATATGCGATGTAACAAAAGAATCATACCGAACGTAGCACTCCCGTTTCATACAGAATATTCTTCTCATTAGTGAAATTCGACTACTATTGCAGGTACTTTTTTTTTTAGTACACGGTGGTGTTAATGGTGGGATTCAAATCAGTGATGTAAATGTCTAAGATACACTATTGCCAGTTTCTGATGTGTTCCATGTGAAATCCAGGGCTGGGTGGAAGTTTGTTCCTGACTGAATGAACTGTTTTAAATCCTCACTGGAGCTGGGGGAAATTCCAAATTTTTACACTCAAGTAAGGGGTGTTACCATGGGAACTAAAATGGGACCATCATATGCTTGCCTTTTTGTGTGATCGTTTGAAAACAAATTTTTACAGCAATACAATGGAAACACACCTAAACTTATCTTAGGTACATTGGCGACATCTTTGGAAACTGATAAGAAAACTGTACAGTATAATTTGAAATGCATTAAGTTGAGTAATAAACTGACTCCATTGTGATTTAGCAGTTGGTGCAAACAATTTAACAGCAAATGCTGGCATTTTTCTGTATGATTGCTTATAAACAAATATAAAACTATAAAGAGGGGGAAACAATATGAATCCAGAAATAGGACAACTGGTTTGTTGTTTTTTGGAGGATAATAATAATAATAATAATAATACAATGACAACACAATACAAATTTCACTTATATAGCGCTCTTCATGCAAGCATTCCATGGAGCTTTACAAAAGGAATATAAAAAATGATGCGTCTAATATATAATCCAGACCCAAACAAATACATTTTCAAACAGGATTTAAAAGATTCAATTGTGCTAACATTCCTGATATGAATCGGGAGCAAGTGTCAAAGACAGGGGTGCCCAATCCTGGTCCTGGAGGGCCGGTGTCCCTCCTGGTTTTTGTTCCAACTGTACACTAAATTGCTTAATTGGACCAATTAAGCTTCTAATAAGTGCTTGATTGGTCCAATTAAGTAATTTAGGGGGCAGTTGGAACAAAAGCCAGGAGGACACCGGCCCTCCAGGACCAGGATTGGGCACCCCTGGACAAAGACAAGGGGCATTATAACTAAATGCCCTGGCTCCAACAGAGTTAAAAATTAATTTTAGGCACTGTCAGAAGATTAGCATTTTCCAATCTCAGGGAACGACCAGGGACATATGGGGACAGCAGATCTTGAAGATAAGAAGGTCCAAGACCATGTAAGGCCTTATAAGTAATAAGAAAACTTTAAAATAATAATAATAATAATAATAATAATAATAATAATAATAATATCAGTAATAAAACAAATTAATGAGATGGATGCAGTAATTGTATCAATTAAATACGCGATTAAAAACAAGATTAACTAAGATTCATTTCTTCAATCGCTTGACAGCTGTAAACAAGTCAAAAAGTATGCAATGTAATAGAACAATGTAATAGAAACGTTACAGAAAATAGAATTGGCTCGACATAATGTACTGGCATTTTGCACTCCTATAACCTTGCTCGCATAACCTTGTATGCTTTGCCTAAGATAAAGTTTGTTACAAGGAACTGCAAGATGCCTACATTGCAGCTGTGGCTGTGAAGATAACAGGATGAGCCAGACGTGTGTCTTTGTACGTACACCCAAACCACCCATCCTGTTATCTGCTTGCTTAGCTATATGCCAGGTATGCATAGTTATAAGTTTTTTCTTATATGCTAATATCTGAATCATCATTGGCTAACCCTCTGCCTTGCTGACAGTTTTAAGGTATATAAGAAACTGATCTAACTATGTATGTTGGAACACTGCTCGATGATTATCTAGCACCCTGTGTGTTGAGAGTGTTGCCAGTTTGCAAACTTAAGAAATAAAGGCCTGTGTGTTTGGAACTCGCAGTCTCTCTTCCTTTTATTAGAATTTCCACGACAACAACGACAGGGGTTTTTATGGAGGAGGGACACTGACTTTGGTGCCAAAAAGGATTATATCAAAGATCTCTGGGAAATACATTGTTTTTATCTCCTGACACATGCCACATGGAGACTGGCAGTTCACTCGGTGTGTGCAGTTCATCATACAAGGTAACAAACTATGATACTGGGTCTAAGAACAGTTATAGAAAAAAAACACTGCCCCCTCTTACCTCCCTCCACTCCCCATCCTGTCATGCCTACTCCTTCTCTTCCCTAGCCCCTCTGTGTTGGAACCAGCAACCAGAGAACTTCAGGACTGCTCCATCTCAAAGCACCCTGTTCAAAATGCACTTGTCGATCTCTTGATCTACCCCTCCTACTATGCACTGGACTTGCCTGACCTAAGCACCACATTACTGGATCCTCAGCTAATGCACTGTCCTTGCACTATTATGTAATTGTAGATATAACTTGTTGTAATCCTTGTTGCATCCTATATCCCATTGTAGTATTATTTGCACTTACTGTAAATTGCAACACCTGTTCATCTGCCAAATAAAATTATTATTATTATTATTATTATTATTATTAACACTAATACTACTACTACTAATAATAATAATAAAATCACCAATGTCCGCCTACTTGGGTCACAGGCACAGTGAAGTTGTGCTGTTAGATTTTGGGCGAGGAGTGGCGGCAACATTTCCTTTGTTTTGCATGAATTATTAAGTTGTCATTACTTCAACAACTTTATTATGCAGTGAAGGCCATATGCCATTTGCATGTGATATATATATATAGATATATATATATCTATATCTCCTTCCATGCAATAAAATGGTTTAATGAAAATATATTCTGCCAGTTAATGTTGTTCGAATGACAGCGGAAAGTTTTAACGCATAGCCAACAATTAATATATTCTCAAACATCCCTTTTCAGAAATTTATTTGGGGAATTGTTCACAAAAAATATAAACAACCTTGGTAATGTACATCATTCAAGCATTGAGCTATACAGACAACACAGATCTAAACCAAGCAATACAACTGGAATTTACTAATAACTTCTCACTATCATTCTACCACAGCTTAATTACATCCCTCAACTTTAGTAGTCCAAGCAAATAGAAGCATAGTGCAGAGTCAGTGCTACATATATGAATCTTTTTCACATTTTATGTACATTTAAAATCAGCCCACCTTTCAGATACCTGCAACTGAAACAGATCACCAGTGTCTTATCTTTATCAAGAAATAAAATAATATGACAGAAGCCAGCACAAGCACTACACTATCAAAATAAAGACACTATCAAAATAAAGACTTTCCATTTAATGAAAAATAAAACAGAAAATTAACTGTGAAATCAAAGTATAAACCCTAATGTGCACAGTCAGTCTGTCACATGTACAATAGCCTTATTTGCTCATAGTGTTTTGCTCATTGTTTTAATTTTGGTTATGTATGGGACTTAAAAGATGTTGGTTATTCAACATTACGGCAAATCAGAATTGCTACACTAACATGAACTTCATAAAAATGTGTTATGTATGATTTGTATTCAGTTATACCCCCCCATTAATGCATGGCCAACTGCAACTCTCCTCTCTTAACCATCAGAAATAAAAAGGATAAAGTGTGCCAAAGGGGAGTGTACTATTTATGGTGTGGTATGTGCTGAAAAATGATAACGAAATGGGCCGAACTGTAAGGTAATGTAGAGGTGCAGCCCTAAATCCAATAGGGACAGATTGAGCACATATTTAAATTAGAAATAAAGCTGAAATTGATAGCTAAGTGTTCTGGGATGAAACACTGGGCATAAAAAAACACTGTAACAGGAAAGAATATGACATGATAGTTATTTGAAAATCCTGTATATAATGAAACTTTTACAACAAAGGAAGATGAGTGAACAGCCAACAGAGAGTATGTGAAACAAACAAACAAACAAAAATAAGTGCAAATCAAGCACCTGAAAAAAGCGCAGTATATTTTAGCTAAATGTGGTTCTAACAAATCTTTACAGGATTGTTTATGTTCTGTAATGAAACCTTTGTTTGAGCTGGTGCTTCTGTTACAGTGTCAGTACCAGCCCATTTCCAAACCAGCAGGCTTCTCTAGATAGGGACCAATCTACATACAGGTCCTTGTTTTCAGGCAGCATTTTGCAACATTACAGAGTAAATCATTTTAGTGATCTGCAGCACAGCAGCATGCAATGAATACTGGACAATAATAGAGCCAAAGCCTTTATAAAATCCCAGGGTTCCCTCCTCTTTCCTGATTGTATTAATGCAGTCTCTCAGTCCTTCATACTGTGTATTAATAGGGAGGACTTCAAAACCCAGATCTGTGTTATCAATGATGGTGCGGGTCCCCTGGAGGTAAAGACGATGCAGCACAGTCTCCAGTGGGTACAGCAAAACATCTGCGCACAGATTTCCTGCAAACGTCGCCATGAGTTCAGGGAAGTACGCGTCAAGCATGTTCTGAATAGGCTCTGTGCCATCTGTCACCTGCCGCTGAGGAGATTTCTTCCTTAAAACAAGCAGCACCAGCTTCTGGATAGTAGAGCTGACGATGTAATGGAGCACACCATGCAGGAAGGTGGGAAAAACCAGTGCCCATAGAGGGAAGAGCCGCTTGCTGTGGGGGATGCCCATTCCAATCAATCGACCGACCCCTTCTTTCACACAGTCCAGGATTCCAGGGTCATCACGGATGATCTCACTCTACAAAAGACATATCAATAAATAAACAGCTGTAAGGAAGTACACAATAAAAGGATGAAATGGTAAAGCCAAACTTAATCAAAATGACAGTCATATCATTTTTTTGTGCTGTAAGTTTTTTTTTGTTAATGAATTAAAATGGGTAGAAACCAGCACCTTGTTCTACAGATATATTAAATGCATCTTTCTTAAGCCTCTTCCACTTTGACTTGTAACATGTCAATTTGACATACTCAAGGTGCGAAATAACCGACGGCACTGGCGGCAATCGCAGTAGTGCCCAAGCTACTTGCCACAATGCCTCCCAAATTTACAAAAACTTACAGCAAAAAATGCCTGTAAGCCACCCGTCATTGCCACCGGTGTCCCTCAGCACCACCACATCTGATCAACCCATTCACAAACTTGCTCAGCGTCAGCTGGCCCGTTCTGTCACAATTCAATTTAATTCTGTCTAATCTCATCCTGCGAGAAAATGACTCATTATGATAATGTATTATTGTTGCCATTCATTTTACCGTGCACCTCCCAGCACTAAGCCATGAGAAAGACTAACTGTATCATTGGTTAATGACAGGCAAACAGAGGGAGGGGCGCTGTTATGTTAGACTGAGCTCAATAGGACAGTGCTTCCAGATATTTCCAATCACACGTGTTCATTGGCAGTGTCACTGTGCGATTTTTCTGTCTGCGAGCACCATGCCAACTCAAAAACGTTTAAAAACAAAAGGAAGAAGAGCTGTCTAAATTGGCAGCGTTCTAGGATTGACCTAATGTTCAGGTAAGAAACTGTGAAACTATAGTCTCTCAAATGTAAGCATCTAACATTACGTACATCCGGCTGTTCATCACTGTGATGCAGAGCACTCTCCATTGCCTGACGAAGTTTTTATTCTTTTTTTTGTTTGTACAGGTTTTGTAACAGCGGTTAGCAAATTACAGTTGTGCAGACACTGCAGACCACTATCATTATTAAACTCCAGCCATGGGTAAATCTTCAGACAGTTTCTTTTTTTCAACTTCCCCTTCACTGGCATCACTTATTTGTACTGTTGTATCATAAGGCTGTATCTAAGTCTAGTCTAATCTATGCATTAGTCAGTGGTGTGGGACTGAGTTTAATAAAAAAAATACCCTGAATATATATACAGCTCTGGAAAAAATTAAGAGACCACTGCAAAATTATCAGTTTCTCTGGTTTTACTATTTATAGGTATGTGTTTGGGTAAAATGAACATTTTTGTTTTATTCTATAAACTACTGACAACATTTCTCCCAAATTCCAAATAAAAATATTGTCATTTAGAGCATTTATTTGCAGAAAATGACAACTGGTCAAAATAACAAAAAAGATGCAGTGTTGTCAGACCTCGAATAATGCAAAGAAAATAAGTTCATATTCATTTTTAAACAACACAATACTAATGTTTTAACTTAGGAAGAGTTCAGAAATCAATATTTGGTGGAATAATCCTGATTTTCAAGCACAGCTTTCATGCGTCTTGAGCTGCTTGAATTTTTGCGCCAGGAGTGGCATAAAGTCACCCAACATCAATGTGAAAGACTGGTGGAGAGCATGCCAAGACGCATGAAAGCTGTGCTTGAAAATCAGGGTTATTCCACCAAATATTGATTTCTGAACTCTTCCTAAGTTAAAACATTAGTATTGTGTTGTTTAAAAATGAATATGAACTTATTTTCTTTGCATTATTCGAGGTCTGACAACACTGCATCTTTTTTGTTATTTTGACCAGTTGTCATTTTCTGCAAATAAATGCTCTAAATGACAATATTTTTATTTGGAATTTGGGAGAAATGTTGTCAGTAGTTTATAGAATAAAACAAAAATGTTCATTTTACCCAAACACATACCTATAAATAGTAAAACCAGAGAAACTGATAATTTTGCAGTGGTCTCTTAATTTTTTCCAGAGCTGTATATACAGACGTGCTCAAATATGTTGGTACCCTTACAGCTCACTGAAATAATGCTTCATTCCTCCTAAAAAGTGATGAAATTAAAAGCTATTTTATCATGTATACTTGCATGCCTTTGGTATGTCATAGAATAAAGCAAAGAAGCTGTGAAAAGAGATGAATTATTGCTTATTCTACAAAGGTATTCTAAAATGGCCTGGACACATTTGTTGGTACCCCTTAGAAAAGATAATAAATAATTGGATTATAGTGATATTTCAAACTAATTAGTTTATTTAATTAGTATCACACATGTCTCCAATCTTGCAATCAGTCATTCAGCCTATTTGAATGGAGAAAAGTAGTCACTGTGCTGTTTGCTATCATTGTGTGCACCACACTGAACATGGACCAGAGAAAGCAAAGGAGAGAGTTGTCTGAGGAGATCAGAAAGAATATAATAGACAAGCATGGTAAAGGTAAAGGCTACAAGACCATCTCCAAGCAGCTTGATGTTCCTGTGACAACGGTTGCAAATATTATTAAGAAGTTGAAGGTCCATGGAACTGTAGCCAGCCTCCCTGGGCGCGGCCGCAAGAGGAAAATCGACCCCAGATTGAACAGAAGGATAGTGCGAATGGTAGAAAAAGAACCAAGGATAACTGCCAAAGAGATACAAGCTGAACTCCAAGGTGAAGGTACGTCAGTTTCTGATCGCACCATCCGTCGCTTTTTGAGCGAAAGTGGGCTCCATGGAAGAAGACCCAGGAGGACTCCACTTTTGAAAGAAAAACATAAAAAAGCCAGACTGGAATTTGCTAAAATGCATATTGACAAGCCACAATCCTTCTGGGAGAATGTCCTTTGGACAGATGAGTCAAAACTGGAGCTTTTTGGCAAGTCACATCAGCTCTGTGTTCACAGATGAAAAAATGAAGCTTTCAGAGAAAAGAACACCATACCTACAGTGAAACATGGAGGAGGCTCGGTTATGTTTTGGGGCTGCTTTGCTGCGCCTGGCACAGGGTGCCTTGAATCTGTGCAGGGCACAATGAAATCTCAAGACTATCAAGGCATTCTGGAGCGAAACGTACTGCCCAGTGTCAGAAAGCTCTGTCTCAGTCGCAGGTCATGGGTCCTCCAACAGGATAATGACCCAAAACACACAGCTAAAAGCACCCAAGAATGGAAAAGAACAAAACATTGGACTATTCTGAAGTGGCCTTCTATGAGTCCTGATCTGAATCCTATCGAACATCTATGGAAAGAGCTGAAACTTGCAGTCTGGAGAAGGCACCTATCAAACCTGAGACAGATGGAGCAGTTTGCTCAGGAAGAGTGGGCTAAACTACCTGTTAACAGGTGCAGAAGTCTCATTGAGAGCTACAGAAAACGTTTGATTGCAGTGATTGGCTCTAAAGGTTGTGCAACAAAATATTAGGTTAGCGGTCCCATCATTTTTGTCCATGCCATTTTCATTTGTTTTATTATTTACAATATTATGTTGAATAAAAAATCAAAAGTAAAGTCTGATTTCTATTAAATATGGAATAAACAATGGTGGATGCCAATTACTTTTGTCAGTTTCAAGTTATTTCAGAGAGAATTGTGCATTCTTCGTTTTTTGTGGAGGGGTACCAACAAATTTGAGCACGTCTGTATATATATATTTCCATTATGAAAGTTGTTTTTAAATTTGATTTTTTTATACCATTTTTTTACAATGGAAAATGACCAATATTTTTTATTTTAGTAACAATTAGTGTGGGAATCACTCTGAAAACATTGATTTGTGTTTATTTTAATTAAAATTTAATCAACATAATAGGCTCTCTGTATTTAATTTTTGTTGTTTTATGAATGTGTATGAAATTGCCTTGGTGCCCTTGGGTTGGATTTATGTTTTGCCTTTCTGCCCCCTAGACCTTGCCCTTCATGACCTTAACTTCATATTTATTATGGAGCATTACAAGGGACTGAGTAATCATGGAATGATGGTACTTACCTGAACAGTCTCAATCAAGCTGGCAGAGTAAAAAGGCATTGCAACAACGCATGTTAAACTGTGAAAAAGACAAATGTTCATTCCTTTGTTTAATTGGCACTCATAATCTCACAGCAGCATTACACATGAAGTCTGTACTACTTACTGTCTTAGAAAGAGCATTAGAAAAAAAATTAAAAATAAATTTATATATATATATATATAATTGCAAGATTCATATTTGACTGGGATCTGTTAACATCAAGTTATTGCAGATTTATTGGGTTCATTTAAACTTCCATAAACACTGATCAAAAAGCAATTTCAACAACAACTGACTTCCAACAGACATGTGGAACTTTTACCAAACACACAGGAAACCACGAGAGGTCATCCTACCACACAGACATATTACAAGTCATGATTTCTAAACCGAAAAACTATGAATACTTAATAATGGCAACATATTTTTGTTATAATTTTAAATCTATTGTTTTCAATGGAACATGACTTATAATATAGTAAAATATTAAGAATAGTTGAGCCAACAGAGTTTGTAATTGTGCTCCATGTGGAAACATTTGATATGGTAAATCACAAACCAATTTACTCAAACCTTACCCTTTCAATATCAGGTGCCCAGCTATCCGTTTTAGATTCCATTTATGGGACAGTTCTCTGCAAGAAGAACAACCACCAAATGGTTAACAATGATCCCAACAAGGAAAGCCATGTTGGACTGTATAGCACAGAGGTGGCTACATGGTACAGAAAGTTAAATGAATAAATAAGGCGGCAGCTTTAAAACATGTTAATTTCTTCAATACTATTCATCTATAGACGTGTGTATAAATATAAACGTCCTGTGCAGCAGGTATACCGTTAAGGCCCCACCTGAACATCACACCCCCAGTCGAACTCTACTGTATGTGGGTTTAGTGGGCTACTAATAAGCCACCGATAGAGAAGTCCTGATCTTCTCTAGATGCTATTCAAAATTATGAGAGTTCTTGAATTACAGATGGCCAACAAACCTAGTAAAGACAACAAAACTAGACCAATTCTGGACCAAGCTGCAGAGTAAGTAGTTTACTTTTCAGCGGTATTGTACATTGGAGAAGCAGATCTTGCATAATTGTAACAATTTACAGTGAAAATTCATAAAACCACATGCCAACAAGCAAGGAATTGGGGGGAAAAAAAACAAAAAAAACAAACAAAAAAAAACACAGAACTTCAGACCGTTAAGCATATTGGCTTTAAATTTATATACAAAGAAATCTGAAATCTGAATTTCTGCAATGTATTGTTTCCAAGAACTCAAATTTCTATAAGCCTTTGGAACTTCCTATACACTTATCTCTTCCCTTTGAATAAACAATATTTGCTGTTTTTCCTTTGACTTGTGCTAGCAACTAATGTGCCTGTCTTGCTCTTGTCAAACAGAAGCAGCCAAATGTTAGCGTACCACTAGATATAAACTATATATGGTCATTTTTTTGACATCCACGATCGAACTTGATCTACAGAATCACAGAATACATATACATACCAAATATGAAGTCAATATTTTTAGCGCTAGATCTTTACCTGTATCTTCTGGAAATCCAAGTCATATGACCCTCAATAAGGCTTATATCATAGGTAAACGCCCATCCCCTTCCCTAAAAACTTAATAAAAATGTACTACTCACTGTAAATCACTACAAGGTCAAAATGCTATAGGCTTCTTATTTATATGCTCAGTCAAAATATTTTATAGGTTTCGACTGGTTCAACTGGTAACCATTTACTTATTGCACAGGTTAGTTTTGCATGCCAGGAATAACAAATGTAGGATGCAAAAACCAAGTTGGTTGTACTGACATAGAACAGGCCCAGGGCGCAGAATAGTTGCGCACACATGCACAATGTGCACTGAAGGATTTTGTCAGGACCTGAAGATTTTCTTCATGTAAGCATCCACTGCTGCTGCCAGCCCCCTCTCTCTGCTCCAGTAGCTGTCTTTAAACCTTAACATGCGCCATTATGCTGAAATATACAGCTTTCATGAACAAAGCGGTTGTCCGCAATTGACGGTTTACCTTGCCTCTTGATTTTTTCCATACTTGGTATGTTGTAAAAACAAAATACTCATACACCATTGTTCTACAGAAAAAACAAGAAACGGTTTCCTTCGCTTTAATTTGCTCCATTCTGCCATGGAGATGCAAGACGGTCACAGGAAATAAACATTAGTTTAGGGGTGTGTTTAAATAAATAACAAAGAACAGGGACTTTAGCTTGTTGATACAACCAGAGTGCTGTTCATCTCCATGCATACATACTGTATTCCCATTACATCAATAATGTTTTAGTGCTCAATGATAAATACAGTATTTTAAATATACAATTACATCGATGTTAATCAGACAGTTAAAGTTTATTTATTTGCTGCATAACAACAATAAATATTTAGACTCCCATTTGTACCCCTCCCCTTCATTTCAAACTTAGCAATTAGGGGTCAATTGCAGTGTACCAAATTTAGTCCACTCAATGTGTAACTAATGGATTAAGCAGGTTTAGTCCACTTGATTGGACTAGATTTAGTACACCTTCAAATCCCAATTGCAGCGGACCAGAAGTTAATCATCACAGGTGGATCATCTGCTAAATCAGACTAAACTAGATCCCGCTTGCAGCGTACCGAATCAGATTTGTGATGATCCTGTTCAAGCGGATTAACGTAGTGCTGTGAAGGAAAGACTAACTTAGTACGCTTGCTCGTCCTAATTATTTATTTCTTAGTTTTTTTGCAGAGAAAGCTGCATTTTCCCTCTGAAATAAATAATACATCTGAAAACTTTATTCAGTGCATTTCTTATTCCTATCACATTTGGGCAATCAGATCAGTGAGAATAAAGTCTTGTACAAAATACGTGGGCCCAACATTTAAAATAAACTTTTTAATCATGTACCTTTGACACCGTTTTCAGTTTAATGCACTACAATTTCAGTTAATATGCTTTAACTATAAACAACTAACGGTCCATTATCACACAATGAAACCTTTCTGTGCCTATGCAGCAATGTCGACAGCTTAAAATGCAATTATGATCTGGCAGTTTGAAATGTGCACAAAAAGACATGACATTTATTTTTACTTAAATATGTTTGATGTAATTTTTGTACAGGGATACCTTTATATATTTATCTGACACTGAAATTCACATATTGGATTATTAAAGAAAGGTTTATACAGCTAAAGCCAAATGTTTTGCATTACCTAGAATTTTAAAAATGAAATTCAATATGAACATAATTTAGATCTTTTATTTAACATCATGTAATCAAAGAAACTACAAAATGATAGCGCAAAAGTCTACCAGAAGCCATAATAGTAGTACAGTATTTCATGCTGGATTTCCAAATGTCACATTTTTCACTTTGTCAGTTTTTTGTTAAGTATGTGGAAAACTACAAAGTGATATGTAATTTAACATATAAACGTTACATTATTCAGTAGGTTTCATTTAACTTTATGAAGCAAAATGTGTTAATTCTATAGGGTGATTCGAAACTTTTGGCCATAGCTGTTGGTTGTTAGTCCCCATTATCGGTCTAACTTGTTCCACTTGTTCTGATCAGTTAAACCAATTACCGGGATCATCTAATCTGTATTTTAGCCCACAAGGACTAGTTTTTTTAAAATCACTTACAAAAAACGTCTTGCCATTTGTATTGGACTCATCGGTATGAGCAATCTGGGGAGGCAATTAAAAAGGCAAACAGCGCATTTGTATTGATTTATTTATTGTGTGGAATATAAATAAAAAGGCAGGTCCTGATGAGGTTGTAGAATACTCTGGTGAAAATATGCAGAATATACGCAGATTCACCCAGACCTCTCAAGAGCATTCTGGATGTGGTTCTCGGATCAGTCAGCTATTAGGAATTAGATGAGCAGCGATGGGCCAGATGGCATCAGCTTGTTTGTTACTTTTCTTATGTCCAAGTGACGGGAAGTTTTACTGGCATCATTAAAACCTGAGAACGGCATTCCCCCTATATTTTAACATCATTTTTTTCAGTAAAAAGCAACATATGCACCTTTGGCTGGTGAATACACTAGGAATTAAAATGAGTCAGTGTTATTTACTGTACGCATCATATTATGTCAGAATTTTATACTTTTACAGGCAGTGTATGAATAAGACCCCTTCTTATAAATAGATAAAATGAATGTTGTCATTATATTAAACCACAAAAAAGAACAGCAATGCAAAAACATGTGTCATGAATTGAGAAAGAAGCAAAGAAAACTCAAAGGGAATTTCTGAACTTCTTCCTGCTTTTCAAGACAGATGGAAAGTCGTTTTGCTTTTTGTATGATACTGTAAGTTAGAGTTTTTATTACCTAACTTTTTCCTCCAAAAGTTAAATTGATGCCCTGGCTCAAGACTAACAGTTGCTAAAAAAAACAGTTGCATTCTTTAATTTCTCCAAGTATTAATAACCGCAGCCAGGGATGACAGAAATAGGGATGGACTGGTATACAATTTCCACATATAATGACCGTCAAGAAAATACCATGGTAACCTTAATATTACAGTATACAGTACATCATATAAATTATTAAAATGACTAATTTCGCCAAAAAAAGAAAAAAAAAAACACACACACACAAACAAACAAAAACCACACTTCCATTCATAGAATGCTTTAAACTTTTGGCATTTTATATTCTACTTCTACGACAAAGATGAAAAAAGGCATAGCAATTATAAGTAATCCCCCCACCCCCCAGACAATCAGAATATAAAAACTGTAAAAGAACACCCTAAAGTTATATATTATATATATATATATATATATATATATATATATATATATATGGCTTAAACTTTTAAGTTTTTATTTTCCAAATTTTTACCTCCCTTTAGTGTTATTTAATAGTTGTTAAGATGTCTCTGCATCCTAACTTTGCTAGGGCTGCAAGTATCATCACTTGGTTTAGTAGCATGTTTGCAGTTGAAAAATGCAAAGGCAAAACAGCAGTGATGATGGAATGTTCAAGTGTGAGGCTAGGTGAGAAAGCGGAGTAGTATTGTGCCTCGTTTTGTACAGGATGTTGAATAAAGACTGTCATATGAAAATGACCTTTTCCTTCCCTTTGTTCATAGGAACATGAACATGGCATTAATTGTTCTTTACTGCAATTACGATATTTGCGGTGTAGCATAACAGGAACGGTATCAATACTGTAATGTACTGTACATAACCCGCGGTAAACCACAAAACCAGTATACCGACTCGCCCCTAGTCCCTAATCTGAAAGGACTCAGCATTTGTGTCCGTCGCCAGCACTGTTGAGCGCAACGGGCCGTTACGTTATTACCTGAAAAAATGACGCTGTATTCAGACCGCTACGCTGTGTTTTCAGTTTGCATAACGGCCAAAAAATAGTAACAATCCTGTGAAACATTGTTGATTATTCCTGTATGTGAGAAATTGGTTTGCTTAAAATACTGGTTTCAGCTCTTAATACTCTTCAATGGGTTGGTTGTGACAATATGTTCTTTAGTTTGGTGCGTGTAATGTTTGCGACATGGAACACATTCCCCCCTGTTGACGGATGAGACTAGATCCTGGGTGCGCCCCTGATACACAGCTCTGTAACAACCAACACCGCTGCAGATCTTTATTATTATACCATAACTACGTTCCCTCTAAGACTTTCATTTAGTTAGCCACTGTGGCTAAAGTAACTTAACATTTTTAGCCACATTGGAAAAACTTTAGCCACTTAACAATACTGTAGACAAGTTATAAACATACTGTTTCAGCAAGGCAATAAGATGTGTATTTTATTTGAAAACACGTAGATATTTAAATGACAGACCCTACCATTTATTTACAATACACATACATATTATATTTAAATTGCCCTATAATTCTGATTCCCATTTAATAAATGCCAAACTTAGTCCCACGTGAAGAAACGTCATTACAGATTTCCTAAATTCTGAATAGGTTTGCAGAGATAATATTCATGTACTCATAATCCTTTACATTATTTTGACTGCAACGCGGGTTTCTTTCCACTACAGAACGGTAAAGCAAAATTGTGCCAGTAGACAGTGCTATTAGTGTATGTTAATATTAACGCCTCCCTGACCAACCGCAGCTCTAGTTACACTCTCTAGTTGTACTAATGTGATTAATAATATTAGTAGGATTGTACAGCCACTACTGTGTTTTTTACTGTGTTCTTTCACCTGTGACAGTAATATTGCACTGATTCTGACATTAAAACTCAATAAATCATAGTGAGACGAATCCTTATTTTTAAAATAATAAATGAGAAGCTGCATGTTTCTTTCGGGACCAGAGGGTATGTTTGACACCATGACTGCTTCACCTCCCAGTGACTAGTTTCACAGTCATATTTTAGTTATCTGGACATGGATGACTGGTATTCCTTGGGCTACATCTTTCGGAACATGATTCTGGTAATTGGTCTGTTCAATTTTTTGATAACATTTTTTTCCGTTTGGATGCCATGTGTTTTTTTTTGTTTTTTATTTACAAGAAGCGCCGTCTGCTGACTGTTTCTAATTAGAGCCTCTGTCCTCCTGCCAAACACAATGTTTGTGGCATGCATATGTTACGTGATCAACCTAAAAGAGCTTTCATTGGGCAAAATCAAATCAAACTAAACAGTCTGTATTGATTCATCTACCAGCGCACGTTGAATGTGCTGGCAGTCTTACACAAGTACATTTTTCAAAGCCTCTGCCGCCGTTTTGCTTGTGGCGAGCGGCTATCGGGAATGTAGCATAACAAGCTGGGTTAAATAAATAAATCATTCAGATGAAGAACAGTAATGTGTATTCCAAAGAGTTTTGAGATATTCAATCTTTTTTATTTCGAGGTCTTTAGAAAAAAATCCAAAGTTCCACAATTTTACAATAATCCTTTTGTATGACTTCAGTTTCCCATAGATAGATTTTCATATAGTATGTAGGTTTTAAAATATGAAATGTGGGACACAGTACATGTCCAGTTTTACTTGCGATAAGTGGAAAAAACATGTATGTTGTATATTCCTTAACTATGGAACAACAGTGACACACAGGGTTTCCACTTATTCTTGCAAGCACACGTGTCATCAAGTGCAAGTTACATCTTTTAATGGTGCAACAACCATATATATTGGAACAACGACAACAAAAGCAAAACTCCACAACCACATGATCACAGTAAAGTTTATTAGAATATTTAAAACGTGAGATGATGCACGTTATTAGTAGAGCTTTTTTTTAGTAATCAATAAGTAGCCTATATTATTTTAACTACAAATACAATACAACTCACATGCAGAAACTACTACTATACAGTAGACTACGATTAAAAAAAAAAAAGACAGTGAATTAAAAAAAATGTTTAGAAAAACTAATTTATGCTATTTTTGAAAGAAGAATGAAAAACAGCACTAATTATATCCACATAATCGTAGGCCATTCTTAATCTTTTGAAAGGTTTCTATGTCGGACAGAAACGATAATACTATGGCAAAAATCTAGTTTCCCCTCCGTGGAATGGCGTCAATGCGTTGCTAAGGAGTACGTCATCCTATGACGCATACTCTGCATCTACCTACTGACAACCATAGATATAGAATATTATATATGCGGACAACTACTTCCACAAAGCGTAAGCATGTGCATGACTTGTCCTGCCTCGCCTGCAGGGGGTTGCGAGGATCTCCGTTTCTTTCGTCGCCCCCGCCCCGCCCCCAGCTTCTCCCCCCACCATGCTGTGAAAAATTCCTGGGGAGAACCCTGCCCCTCATGTTCTCAAGAGCTCTGTGGTTAGAGCTGAACACAAAATTGTAGAGTAGGAGATCACAGCAATAGTTTGAAGGGGAAATTAAAAAAACAAAAACTAGTTTACAGAGAAACAAAAGTGTGAAATTCACAGGGGGCTAAAAATCACCACACTAAATGCCTTGCCCTACTTCACTGAGAACCCTATGAGCTCAATTACTCAAATACATTTCTCCCTAGTTATTTCACAATTTGGTAATTCACAAACTCTATTAATTCACAGTTAAGGGCCTGCCTAAATGTAACAAACCAGGTATTTTAATTACTAATATGCAGTGCAATTATACAGATTCATGTTTAACAGTTCACGCACTTTCTTGCAAAAAAGCTCTGCTTGTTTAGAAAATCACCACTGATTTTTAGTCCCATGTACTGTAAATCATACTCAAGTCCAACCACTCTCACTGCAAGGGCTCTGTTAACTGTCTTGTCTTTGAAAAAACTACCTACAACATCGTATGTTTTTCCTTGCTCGAGGGAAATGCAGGTTTTTTTTGGTTCATGTCTTCCAGATTTGCGTAAAACCAGTGTTTAAATAGTTTCATGTGTATTTTTGACAGAACAGGCTCAGATACAGGTTTTTAAAATGTTATGGTAAATCAGAATTATTTTGCAATCAACTAGAAAGACCCCATTTGTATATGACTAGTAGTGATAAGACTATATTCACTGAATTAAAATCCTGTACACTGCTTGTAATAAGCCAGACAAATGGGATAATTCTGCATAGGTGAGTCAAACACAGTTTATACAATTAATTACTGTAAAGAATCCATGTGGCAGGAACAAACTCATGACTCAAGGGGGAATGAGAAACTGATATTACTCACTGTTTTTCTCTTTAAGTACGCTTCTTTACCTTTGCATTGTATAAAACAACCTTATGTTTGGTTAGCTTTATAATTTAGTGAGGAAATTGCAATATAGTGACATCTTCTGGTGGTTATAAGCAGCTGCAAGTTAATTTAGCAGGGAGTTTTTGTAGTCGACTTCATTCAATGCTAGAGGGAGGGGTTAGGTGCTAGATATCAGACAGAAATGCAACTTAAAATTTCTGGCAAAAGTTGTCTATAATTTTTTACATATTTGTGAAATAGAATTTGGGATGGGTAAAAACAAAACAAACAAAAAAAAAACAACACTAGATGATGCAAATAAATTGAACATAAAAACATGCATCTTAGCAACACAGTTGTGACCACTATATATTTTATTTCTTTTTTTAATTTAGATTGTCGAATTATTTTACCCCCAATTTTCTCCCCAGTTTGAAATGTCCAATTAGGTTCCCTCACGGCAACAATTCCCAACAAAAGCTCTGGAATCCCAAAACATCCCTGACATGACTCCCCCCTGCACCCCAGGCAGTGCTTTTCACAGAAGAGACACTTGGGGACTCTTGACTTGTGTTCAAAACTGTGTTTCTTGTACTGTACTGTATAGTTACCTTGGCAGTGGAGTACATTCACTGATGATTCCTTCAGTGCCCAATGTTACACCCTGGACAACAAATGTACTTCCCATTCCTTTCCATAGAGCCTTTGGTCCCTACAAATACCAGTAGGAAAGAGTAGAATTATTATCTGAACACAAACAATTTCCCCATGGGTATTAAAAAGAATTACAAAATATCACATTATCGATCAACGATTAATATACAGTAATTCTAACAAGTGCTGTAAATCAGTACTCTACCAACTGAATGCATGATGCAACTAATGTTATAGAAGGTTATTATATATATATATATATATATATATATATATATATATATATATATATATATATATATATATATATATATATATATATATATCCCCTTGGCTTTAAATGCAAAATTAGACTGGATTTTTCTAAAGTTTATGTTTTGGGAAAATATGTCCAATGCAATATACAGATTCATTTTTAAGTACAATGTTATTTTCTATTTTACTTTGTAGAACAGGCACATTCTGTTTATGTACAAAAGGTAAATAGGGTTTGTTTTTGTTTCCCCCCCCCTTACCTGTGTTTTAGTTAAGTTGTACATGACACTAACGGCTGTGAACGGTACAAGATGATAGTTCCTTGCATGGTAATTGACCTGTCAACAAAGAATCATTTTAAATATGCAGTCCTGTACTGCACATTACAGTTCAGTTAAACAGAAGTGGCAAAACCGTAATACAAGCTAATTCTTACAGCAACCTTAATGGTATAGAACAAACACACACCAGTGCCATTACTTGAATGAAAAGCATGTTTTGTTACTCTGGGAAGTCATTGATATTGGACCAAAAATGAAAGTTCTTGGAAGTGTTTTAGGAAGAATCCAAAAGTATTAGCTCTTGGAAGTGTTTTAAGAAGAATCCAAAAGTATTAGCTCTCAACTCATTATTTTATAACTTGTGTGCCAATAACCGAGGGGTTTCTGTGACAGATGAAAACGGCCAAGGAAAAGAGTGGGGAGATTTTTCATAGCATTCAAGACATCTTCTTGATACCGCTGCAAACACATAACTGCTCTTCTAGTTTCATAATGTGTCCTCGGATGTTAATGTGGTGGAGTAAAAGTCCAATGATGTCAATAAAAATGCCATACAGTATTGCACTGGTGAGAACTCTTGAACTCTGTTGTAGTTCTTGACTTTTCTCAAGGTTAACAACAACTGATCAGACTTATTATAGGTTTTTATAGGTCTTGATTTACCTGTTGAAAGAGATTCAGGCAACCATAAAGGGAAAGCAGTTTACCAGATCACAGTATATTTAGCACAGGCTTGATACTCAGATTGCTGGCACATGATTATTCTAATACTTAAAAAAAAAAAAAAACACATAGGTATGACACATTAACAGCACAAGTGTATATCTGCTAGGATAGGATTTTTGGACTGACATCCACTTTGGAGCTCCAAAACTCAGTAACTCAGTATCTTGTGATATAGACAATGCATATATAGGGCCTCATTCACTAAACAGCGGTAACGTGTTTTGCCCGCAGTAAGCCCCTTTACTAAGTGTTTTGTACACCTGCTGTATTCGCTAACCAGGGGCAGGCAACCAAGCGCGTGGAAAAAAATGCATGGAAAAAGTACCACGTTCGAGTCATTTAAATATAATGAATAATGTGAACGTGTGGAAATCTATGCAAATTACGTCACAAAATACCGCGAGGGAGGTGTTTGAAATGCAAACCATATTCACTTACGGGCACTAACTTTACTAGGTGCCTCAGCATGTGTTAAAAGTACCGCTTATTGAAACCAGATGGTGTCACAGAACCAGCAGAAGAGCTGCACAGGAGAGCGAGAAGAAGAGTCAGGGGGAGAGTATTTCAGACCAGGCAGACGTTACTAGGGCTGTGTGAGGAGGAGGTAATAACTAGATACAGACTGAGCACAGATCATGCTAGCCTTATATGCACGGCCCCAGAAAAGTCACAAAATCACGAATGTCACAGAAATCGTGTATTTGACTGCCTACCGTGAAGAATAAGCATTTTATTTTCCTTACAGTATTTTGCATTACTCTTCACCTCTCCTGTTCATTTCATACTTTTATCAAGTAGAAGCAGCGCTACAGTAGCTGTACACGCTCCGGCGTCAATGCCGTGCATTTGGTTACTACGGCAATGACATACCAGCTTCATGATTGGTGAATTCCTCATACTGTACAATGACGTAACATGCGAGTCAGAGGCGGGAAGTTTAAAATGGTTGTTTAGCTCGTGTTGATTTATTAGCTTGCAGTGTATGATTAACATTAAAAATGCTGACAGCTGACAAATAAAAAAAAAGCTAAATTCATTTCAACAGAAAATCGCGTTCAGAGCTATGAAAAGGGGACGTTGCATGCAGATATTTTGCTCAACTTGTAATGTGTCTTTGGATCATGTAAGAAAAGGTACTATTGACAAGCATCTTGACAGCGCAATACACAAAAACTTGAAGTTCAGGCTAAACAATTACTGGACAAGCAGGTCACAATCACAGGATTGTTTAAAAAGAGCAAAGAAATACATAATGTCAACACGTTTGAATTAGTGGAAGCCTTTGTGCAGCGAACATACCGATACAACAGCTGGTCAATGAAATATTACAGCATTTTTTAATGAAAAAAATGCTGAATTGTGGAGCCGTGCCTAACAGTGACACACTCAGACGAGAGCATCTCCCTTAAGCGTATGTAGCACACGAAAAATATTTAAATGGCAAAATGAACGATTCTGAGTCTGTTTGCGTTGTATGCAACGAGGACACTGATGATCAAGGCAGCTGTGTTTAGTACATTATTTTCATGCCACACAGCTTTACAACTGCGAATTCAGAGGAACTTACTGCTTATAGTAGATACACTGCATCTTGTCTCTAACCACACAACAGTATTAGGTCAGGATATCATTAAGACGCTTGTGGAGAATGGCACTGATTTCAATTGTGTCTGCCTTTGTAATAGACAATGTAACAGAGGGAGAAACACTAGCTTTTCACGTCTATACAATGTTTTTTTTTATTATTTTTTTTTTTAGGTTGATAGGCTCCAGTGGCATATATGATGTTATATCATTTACTAATAATTTGATGGTATCTGTGGTTTTAAAACTTCATAAAAAATAAGTTCTGTTTTTATAAAGAAAAACACAAAAACTTTGGTTTTGTCATTTCAGGTTTGCAGTTAACGTTTCTCCTGTGTTTAATATTTTGGGATTAAAGGCAGCAAAACAGGCTATGGGAATTACACGATCATTGTAATTAATGTGTCAACATATGTTTTTAAGGTTTACAAAACTCTAAAATGTGGCTGAATATATGTCATTGAAGGTTGTTTTTTAAAAAAAAAACTGTTTTGTCTGCTTGTTTTTTTTGCAGCCAACAAAGACCATTTTAAACGACTCTTGTTTCCAGCAAAAGTTTGTTTAATTTTTAAAGATTGTTTCAACAGCGACTCGAGTTCCAATGTTCTCGTACATCCTCACACAGTCTGGGGTTATTATATATATATATATATATATATATATATATATATATATAAAATATATATACACACATATACACACACATACATTATAATACAGTGTGTGTAAACCTTCTGCTTAATTCTCCGTGTTGAATTCTGTGTGCTGAATTCCACGTGTTGTGATAACTTGCAAATGAATCATTTAGCTCGCTTTATTTGTGCATATAATTAGCTTAGTGAATAGAGCTACCGCTGGTTCATTTTTGCGCGTGGTGTGGCTTCCCCCTGCCACGCGGTAATTCTGGTCATTTCCCGCCGTTTAGTGAATGAGGCCCATAGTCTTTGTTGTTGTTGGATAACCTGGAGAAAGATGAAGATGATAACTACAGTGGTTCAGGAGTTCTCGCAAGTAGAATATGGCAGTTTTAATGGCGTCACTGCACTTTCTTCTCCATTTGACTCCATTGCATTAACATCCATGGTCACCAATTGGTAATATGTTGACACATATTAGACTAGCAGAGCAGCTGTGTGTGTGCAGTGAGTATCAAGATGCTATCTCGAATCATTTGAAAGATCTGGATCCTTCTGAGTGCTCATTTTCAACCTTTACAGACAACTTAACTCTCCAGGTGAAATGACTCAAAGTGCAAGGCAGTCTAAAAGCATGACTTGGAAACAAATATTCTATAACATAGTGTATGTTTGTTAAACTGTACATTTGAGACACACTGTACATGCAGTTCTTGTGTCTGTGTCAAACATTTGAAGGGTGCAAACCAAACTTGGCCGAAACGCTACACCACACTGCACATACTTTAAGAAACTCTGTTTATCTTCCATTTTTATGGTCTTTAATATCTACAAATAAAAACAAATGAATCATGTGTGTCTGACTAGCATCCTGTTGTAAATGTGGCTCTAGTGACTATATTCCAGTAAATATTCTAGTATTCCTGTGTGGCAACAAAATTAATAGTGGCTTAAAATAATGTTGTTGGTTGATTCTTTCTTAATTGAGCTAATACGTAACTGTCATAGCTGGTAAAATAAGTACTATAGTTGATCGAGAAGAATACAAAGGCAAGACATTCAGGAGATGTCATATTAAGTCTGAAAGACCTTTTGTTTATTACTCTCCTAATAATGTTGTACGGTATGCAAGGTACCATTTATTATTCATAAACATTAATGCACATTTTGGCTGTTACTTAATTACAAACTGCAACATGGAACAGAAATATCATAACAAAGAACTACAAAAATAAGAAATTCAATATAACAAATGCAACATTAGTAACCATTCAGTTTAAATGCATGCATGAAATTTGAAGAGGATAAAACCGAATTTCTATGTAGACTGTATGTTTGTCTCAGTGTATGGCAGTTTCCAGAATGTTACTGTGCTTATAAAATTGCCTATAAAATTGAAAACAATGATGAGACAAATGAGGTTTGGAGCTGTACAGTTGAGTTGTACTGCATGAGACAGGAGTTGGAACCCTTTTCAGCAATGTGATTGTCCAGGCCACTTTAGACAAAATAAATACAAACTGACGAACTCTCAAAAATACTAGGTTTGGCTTTGAATCCTAATTCACTCAAATTCATATATTGTACCTATGTGTTATATTTCACATTTTTAAAATAATTTAAAAAAGAAAGGAAACATACCTGACACTGGCGACGAAATACAATGCAAGGATGAGCCAAAACATTTTCTGTAAACAGACTAAGAGACAAAACAAAACAAACAAAAAAAACATATAAATGTTAGATCTATACAATAGTTCCATTCCATACCTACCCAAAGAGACTCATCTAGCAAGTGGAGTGGTTAAATAACTATCAAAAAAATAAAAAATTCAATCACCTACAATAAACATGCATATTATATATATATATATATATATATATATATATATATATATATATATATATATATATATATATATATATATATATATAAGAATTAAGAGATTCATTGTAATTGGAGTATTTGAAGCTGGCTGAAATGAGTTCTCTTTTTATATGTAAGAAATAAAGAAAATTGTATATTTCACACTAAGTGCTGCACTTTCTTACCAGTTTTATTTGAATTTTATAGTCAGTGGCAATGACCTTTGAATACACTGAAACTTGTTTCCAGCAATACGAATATATATAAGTTTTTGGTCAAAACAGCAAGCATTCCACCATGCTGTAGCGTTATTAACTGTGTATTAGCATCTTATGCACTTTGCACTTGCAAAAAAAGGAATTTGGCAGCCATTTAACATGTAATGGACATAAGATCCAAAGTATCGCGATAGTATTGAATATGATGATACTGTGCATGGTATCGTATCGATACTCCCGAAATGAGGTATCGCAGAAGGAATAACCAGGGGAAATTACCCTTTAAAAAACAGCATATACTATCCCCGATACTGCCTGCACCAGGAAATGGTCTTCAGCCTTAAAATAAATGTCTGCCATAAGAGATTGGTTTGGTAAAGAACAAGTAGCTTCAGATGTATTTACATACATTACATTTTTAACATTTTCCTAACTGTGTTATTATTATTATTTTATTTCTTAGCAGACACCCTTATCCAGGGCGACTACAATTGTTACAAGATATCACATTATTTTACATACAATTAACCATTTATACAGTTGGGTTTTTACTGGAGCAATCTAGGTAAAGTACCTTGCTCAAGGGTACAGCAGCAGCAGCGTCCTCCAGCTGGGATTGAACCCACGACCCTCCGGTCAAGAGTCCAAAGCCCTAACCACTACTCTACACTGCTGCCCTACTTTGAACTATATTGGAGATCCAAAGTACATATCTTCAGGCCCCTATTATTGCGCAAATAGGGGCATGGGATTATGTAATGAGAAATGGGAATGAGCAATGAAAATAGATAAGTGTTGAAGCAAAAAAAGTCAAAATCTATTAGAAATCCAACGGCTAGGCTTTTATGTAGTCTTTTTTCAATGTTGCTGACACAACTTACGTTTAGGAGATGTATAAACATCTCCACCCCCACACCTTGTATTTACACTCATCTTCAACCATGGGGGTTATACAAAAACCAAAAGATGAACTGCATTTTAACAGAACACAACGTGTACCCAAGTATAAACCCATGCATCTATTTAGGATCTCCAGGCCAGCACCAAGACAGGTAGGGAGATTCAGAACCCAGAACCATGTGGTGAATAAAATGTCAGCTAAAATATTTGTTTACGCTAACAACACTGTCAGCAGCTGAAAATGCTGAGGATTAGATCATTGTTTATATTATGACTCATGAATTTCAGCAAAGAGAACATTATCACTGTAACTTAACATTACAGAATCATCTTTTGATATGGCTGCTGTGCTGTAACCATAAAAATGTACCCAAGTATGCAAATTTAAAAACAATAAGACCCTTTTTATTAAAAAAACAACTTCTACTGTACATGCATCTCTTCGATCTAATTATAAATACTGTACTAGGGGTGGCCATATTTTACTGATTAAATGGCAGCAGTTAATGCTGCCCAAGAAGAAAACTTCGCTGTTACATAATATTAAAAGAAAATGTTACCTTGCCAACCCAACACCGAATCCTGCAAATCTGTTTAACTGATCTGAAAGAAAAAACATATTTTTAAATCAGAAGTATTTTTTTTTTTAAGTGTGCAGAGACTGAAGTATAATCTCACAACATCCTCTTTTCAGATACAGTAAATTGGGAAGCAGTGCCATTAGATCTTCAAAGTCTGAACTTTACACAAGACCATGACAGTTGTTTTCTGATCCTGAATATGTGCCTGTATGCCTGAAAGCCGTTTTTTATTTGATTTTTGCACAATACATTTCACTCGGGTAATGTCTGATACTGATTTTTTGTATTTATTTATTTATTTTAAACTTAGTTCTAATCAAAGCTTAACCAGTAATTGATGTGACCAGATGGACTACCCCTTATTGCACAGAGCGATTAACACCACACATCTTCTGCAAAATGGCATAACTTGCTTTGGAGGGAACCAAGAAAAATGACAATGAATTGTGTGGGGCTCCTACTTTTAACCCTTTAATGAACAGCAAAGGCTATCACTGACACTGGTTGCCCCTTGGGAGTTGTATTTTAGTTTATTCAGTGTGATGGAAGAAGAGTTTGGCAACAATATATGTTTAGATCAACATTTTTCCATCTCTGTATCTGGTTGGTTATCACTCTGTGCGGAAGCTAGGAAAACATTGTTTTTTCAAGAAAATATTTGTACAGTTAGTGGCCAGCGGTCTTGTCACAAGCAGCTGCCATTCAGTGCACCCTGTCTGATATTACTCAATGGGTTAAAAAAATAAATAAAAAATAAGTCATGTCTACTGTACTGGTTTAACATCATTAGGGGATGTATGACTTCAGATTATAAAATATGTTGAACCATACACTAGGTTGGCTTTCAGAGAACAGCACACCACTAAAACTGAGCTAAACACAAGTGGGCCGGGTTAGGAGTTATCAACTCTCCAAAATTATTCAAAGATAGTATGAAATTAGTGCAAATTCAGCGCGATGCCAACATTGTAACATATCAATTCATACATTTCAGTATCCAGTTTGTTTTTTGATGCAAAAATAATGTCAATAGCTTCGTAAATATTTGGGGATTAAAATACAAATATATATTTTTAAGTAAATTACGAACAATTACTCACTGCGACGCGCATTGGCAACAATTTCTAAAACAAATATCACACATGCTATCCAGCTGTGCAGATGACGCTTGATTTGTGTAATTTTTTTTTTGGTTTTTTTTTTAAATGTAAATAAAACGTTGCACTTGATTCTTTAAAATATTACTGATTGTGTATACACTGCTTCTTCATATACTTTCGCTTTTGTTTTGGTTTGTTTTGAATGATTCACCAAACAGACACACTTTTTACAGTACTGCTCGCTTACCACCGGATGGCCCACCCTGTACCGACTCATCACTGGGCCCCTGAGCAATAGGTGTAGCTGGGCCATACTGGGGGGTTCTTTCTCCCCAGTGGAGGTTCCTGCTCCCGGGGATGTCAGGAGGTGTTGACACCCAGTGTGGAATATCCGTGCTGGATGAATTATTAAATGACCTTGCTGCGAATCCACTTCCATAGGGAGGATCCTCTCTGCCCCTGTAAGTTAAGCTCTCGGGTCGCTGAGAATTCATGGAGTAGACAAGAGATGCACACAATAACGACAGCAAACGTTACGATGAAATTTGTAACGTGTTCACTATATCAGGAGCCTGGCTACAATATTGCAAATAAAAACAGCATCCCAGCTCTTCCTGCAAAACAACGAAAGACAACTGTCAACCTCGCACACACTGTATAGGAAACACTTCTGCCCCCATCCGCTTTGTGGATGTGAAGGATTATGGGAATAGTAGTTCTGATAATAATAATAATCTAAAAGAAAAAAAAAAAGGTCGAACAATTTCAAGATATAAGTTCTTTTAACTTTTTCTCAGATACTCCTATATTTATAAAGTGAGTGCAGTTACCCCCAACCCCCGTGAAAACGAATATATCATGATGATGAGATGATGTCATGTTGACAGTAAGATCTTTTGACAAAGGCGTGACTT
The DNA here is from genome assembly GCF_902713425.1 of Acipenser ruthenus. Classification (NCBI taxonomy): domain Eukaryota; kingdom Metazoa; phylum Chordata; class Actinopteri; order Acipenseriformes; family Acipenseridae; genus Acipenser; species Acipenser ruthenus. The sequence continues at coordinate 21,086,827 of NC_081189.1, read as the reverse complement.
CAACCGCTTCCCTAGCAACCACCCAGGAACCAGAAACTTTCAGGTATGAAGAATATAACACAGACAGATGCATGTAGAATTAACTTTATATAGATCATTAGCAATAATGTTACGTTGTTTTCTTAAAACATTGCTGTAATAAGCATAACTACTATACAAATCTATAAATCTGTATACGTTTTACGTAAATATATAGTTTAAAATGGTTATGGGCTACACATGTATCTATTTTATGACAACAATCCTATAGTTTTTTGACAGTAATGCATATTTTATTGTTTTTTTTTTTAAAAAGAAAAATCTGTATGTTTTTCCACCTTAAGTGCTAACCATGAACTAGCATGTTCGAAAAGTACACTGCAAAGAATAGGTTATTTCTTAATGTTATGTAGCCCTTCAGTTACTTCACAGTCTCTCTCGTTCACGTGCACATTGCACGTGAACAGTTTTTATTTTCCTAAAAATTGCAATTTTCAACAGATGGTCTTGCTTAATACTTTAACACAGACTTTCTTTTTAACATGCCAGTACTGAAATTCAATGTTGGATATTTTTTTACGGATACACTTCACTTTTAGCGAAAGCATTTTATATGCACTTGCTGTAGGCTGTACGGTATCTACTCTTTATCCCGATGTACATTAGCAGTCTAAGCACCTGTCGTATTATATACAGAGTAAATACTGTTGATCCAAAAGGCCTTTTCATGTAATATGTTATGATGTTGCAGTCACTGGTTCTGATTTTAATCATTTGTTCCCCTATAGCTGGCTTATCAGTTAATATTATGCCTTCATCAGGCCCTCATTCTTTGTGGTACAAGAGTGGACATTACACCACTAATGCAAATCCACTAATGCGAATCTGGTGCAATATACATACTGTATATCCAGTAGACTTACCTGTGGCAAGGCAGAAAACGGGCAAAAAACAAAAAAGGTGTTTATAAGCTCTCTGTCTCATTATTTTGCAGAAATTCTTGTCAGAGGTGATTTTCCAAAAAAAGATGCCAATTGTCAAAATTCCAGTTGTTCACAGATTTGGGATTGGTTCACAAGGTCAGCAGTTAGAGCTGCAAAAAAGGATTTTTAAAAAGGCTCAAGAAATTGAAGACGTCAACAAAGAAAAGGATGCCGTGCAGAGGTATAAAGTGTTTACAACTCCTTTCTGCATAAACAACTTATGAATCGTAGCATCACCTGTGTGACTTTAGATGGCTCTTTATTTAAGGAATATCCTACTTACTTGTAATCCTTTTAAAATCCATGTAATTTGCTACAGAACCACCATTAACAGCTACCTAAAAAGATACAAGGTTTGGTCATCAAAGCAGCCCTTTTGTTGTGCCAATGACAGCACTCCAGTGGTTAAAAACATTACTTCATTAAAGTGTCATCAATAACATCACTGTCCAATAGGCTTACCTACTGTCCTGGTTTTTGAGGTTGATTGCCTAGGACTAAAATATATTGGGTTTTATGCATAACTTAATAATACATTCACAGTGCTCTTCGGTAGAAAGGAAATGCAAGGCTATCCCTGTATATCTGGAACACACCGTTTTCTATATGATGAGAGATTTCCATTCCTCAAGCAAAGCAACTGCCTTAATGACAAGTGATTTTAATTTTTTTAAATAAAGATATTTCTTCTCATTTAGAAACCCGTTTGAAATCACAGAAGAGTTTATCCAGTATTTTAACAATGCAAAGGAGCCTGCTGAGCAGGAATACTTTGTGGACCTGGCCAGAAAAATACTCAACCGCACCAAGGTAATTATGAGGCAATAAGAGACACACGATGTACTTGTAATAAGTGTGACATACGGACAGATTTCTCCATTTATCTTCAGGTACATACTACCATATTCAGAACTAACACTTGTGTTAGCGATCATTTAAAGTGATTAAAGCTAACAAAATCATTCCAGTAATTTTCCACGCCATCCACGTCATGCACTTTATAAGTCATAAATGTGCAGGTTGAAAGAAATTATGTTTTATCAAATATGAATTTTATTTTAAAACATGATACTGTATCTGGTACTACACTAAGGTAAATACATCTCTTTGTGAGCCTTGCATTTAGATTGTTACTTTCATGTCCATTTCATGAGGACAGTGATATTGTCCCGACCCCTTCAGCCCCTTCTTTCCTGTCAGTAACCAACAAGCTGCTTTTCTAATGACTGACATTTGCAGCCCGTAAATTGCTTGACCCTGAAAACAAACTGCTGAGGTGAAATGACTTAGGTAAGTGCAAGTGTAACAAGGTCCCTGGCAGGCAAGGCAAGCAAGCTGATAGTCAGTTTTTCACAGTACAGTAGTACCAGGTGTCATGTTTTAAAATGAAAATACATGTTTGTGATGTCATATGTTATAAAAGTTTACCATGGTAAATGGATAATAAAGCATACTGAAAGCATGGTAAACCACAGATGAGCATTGTGAAGCCTAGAGAAGTATGGTAAAGCATATTTAAAAACATGGCAAATCCTGATTAATACGAAGTATAGCCATGGGAAAAGCATAGGAAAACTGCAAAATTACTGTGCACATTTTTATAAGGGATGACCATTATGCTGTCAAGAATGTCTGAACCAAGTTTTATCACAACTGTACAGGGTTTTTTTCAGGATATATTAAAAAATGTAGATGTAAATGTAAAACACAGAGGCATGACCAGCAGTATTACACATGTCATCATTAGCCGTAAAATGTTTGTATATTATTTTGTCCACTTTGGTAAATTAAACACTACTGTAAGTCAACAGGATTTATGGTTTTTTAAAATGCTCTTTTATAGCGTAGAGCTGGGTTGAGTTCACTCGGTTCAGGAAATCATGTTGACCTACCGCTAGCCTGGTCAGAGCTATTGTTACTGGCACTATGCAGAGGTAAAATACAAGAAGGTATGTATTTACTGTTCCAGGTACTCAATTTACCTTTTGATCAGATTTGCCATTGAAGATTTGAGCTGTGAAGAAGAATAGTTTAATTAGAATTTTAAAACCTGTAAATTTGTCTTTAACAAAGTTCTGATAACTGATTTGAAATGTAATACATATAAAGTAAAACAAGTGATGTTAAAGGGAATTACATAATCTTAATTGTCCTAATATTTAATTTCTTATCTGTTTAATATCCTATGTGTGTTTTTAATCCATCTCTGTTGTTGCTTCTGCCTCTATTGCATTTTTGCCATGCATATTAATTATTCCAGCAAGCATTGCTCCTGAAAAAGCTCCCCAAAGCTGATTGTGGGGAAGTGAGGTGGGGAAGCATTTGAATGTTGCACAGTGCACTATGCAGCAGTTAAAAAATACTGTAAATATTAGAAAAAACGTAGATGATATAAAGTGTTCCTTAAACAAGAACATATCATGTTTTGGATTCAATAGGCAAGTATTATTAACATAAGCAGTGACGGCTAATTCCAGCGTGCTAACAGAAGTTGGAACTTTAAATACAATTCAAATACTGTAAAACCAGCAATTTTGTCATGAAAATCATTAAAATAGTTGTTTTACAAATACTTTTTAATTTTGTTTGTTTCTGTTTAGAATCGTTAGATGTTCTTCTAGTTTCTGTGGACCATGCTCCATTTAACCCAGAGCAACTGCCAGTCCTTTTCTACATAGCAGAGTCCATTTTATACTGGGTATGCAGTGACACTGTGCACAAACCCTACCTGTACACCTGTGAAGTTAAGATGCTAAAGGTGAGTTACTTTTTGGTGTTGGATATTGGCAAAGCCTATAAAGAAAAGGTTTCTTTTTTTTTTTTTCAAGAAATAAGGCTACATATTTTTTGTGCCCACTAGATGTCATTGTTATGTTATAAAGACTAAGGAGATCGGCTATATGGTTTCTACTTGTTACAGGCTTATTTCTTGTTACAGATTGATTTATTGTATTATTTATTTGATCTCATTAAGATTTGTGTGTATGTGTGTATGTGTTTTAAATAATTTATAGGAACTGGCTGAATTATATGTATAAATCTTTTTAACTATTTTTAAAATGTACAGTAGGTCTAATAATAGTGCTTTATTAGATTGTTTTATTAAGTGTATATCTCATAAACCATTTAAGCTGACAACTTCAAATTTTTAGTGTTATGGAAACTCTGCAGACAAAATGTAACAACATCCTTCACATTGACCTGTGACCTAAGATGGTGGCCACAGTGTGTGATTCCCTAGGTCAAGTTCCATCATGGGACGTAACCCTTTCCTGACAGATTTCTGTTCACAAACTATTTTTTTGATGATTGAGGTACGTTTTTGGAATTTGTTGCTGTAGTTTTTGCATCGCTGTATTATTTCATCAATAATTTTCCCATTTTTCAATAGCTTGGATTTCTTGTCTTTTTGAGACTCTTTGTATTTCATCTCTCTGGGCACCTGGAAGAATATAAGAAGAATAAATCAAGCATTAAAAAATACTTGCAAGGTATGATAATGACATGTTTGCACATGCAGTACACTGTTCCTACAGGTTCTACAGCTATCACCATATATTTCATTATGATAACGTGCTTAGTCTAGTTTGGAAATAAAAAAGCAGGGTTACCATACAATGTTTTATCAACTTGCTAGACCCTTACAAACATTCAAAAATGTAATCTCTTCTACATTTTCCCCCCAAATGTCACCCATCCATGCAAACTGAATACAACCCTCTAAAAAATAAAATAACCTCCACAGACAATATTTGTCAAAAGTTGGGTCGCAATTATGCAGGGAAATCATTTTTAATTAATAAGGATCTGAGTGCCATGTTTTTAAAAATAAGATTTGCATTGCCTTCTGGCTTTCGCCCGTCTTTTTTTCGCCACTCAGCCTGGCAGTTAACCCTTGACCTGCTATTCAAAATACGGCTATACTAACATCTTTGCTACTTGAATAGTTGTTAAAATACAGTTAGCACTAACGAGCTTTTGCCTGTTAATAGTAAACACAATGAATATTCAATGACTACTTCTTAATGATTACTTCTTAATGATAGATGTTCCTGGTATGTAGCATACCCTAGATTAACTTTAGGCAGACTCCTGTGCTGATCTAAGTATTTGATGATATTAACCTATTAATCCCGAAGGAGAAAAGAGACAAAAATGAAATGAAGTATATTTCTACTACTCTATTAAGAATGGTACGTCATTCTTACATGATTCTGGTGGTTTCAGGCTTCACTGTGCCATTGTTTTAGCAACAAAAACAAAGACTTATTGACAGTATGTTACATGATAATATGTCATGATACAGCTCAAACTGTGCAAATGATGTCTCTTAGAATAAGATACACCCAAGTGATTGGTTGATTTTTCAGTCGTGATTGATAAGCGAATACAATGACTGTTGTGTGTCTTTAATTGTATTCGATATGTCATCTTGTGCAAAGTGAAGTTGTTCTGGCTGCTCAAACTGTAAAATGATGTCTCTTATATAATTAGAGATACCCTGCATACAATGTAATGACTTATTTTAAAACACAAAAAAGATTGTACTCTACAACATTAAACTTTAACGTGTTTCAACTTGAATTGTGCCTTGTGTTCTGTGCACACAGGTTAGGATGTACTGCTGTCCTTATGCCATACGTATGAACCTGTTTCATTTTTCATCAGATTTCAGCGAGACAGCAGTAGAATGTAGTGTGGAGTAGTGGTTAGGGCTCTGGACTCTTGACCGGAGGGTTGTGGGTTCAATCCCCAGTGGGGGACACTGCTGTTGTACCCTTGAGCAAGGTACTTTACCTAGATTGCTCCAGTAAAAACCCAACTGTATAAATGGGTAATTGTATGTAAAAATAATGTGATATCTGTATAATGTGAAATAATGTATAATGTGATATCTTGTAACAATTGTAAGTCGCCCTGGATAAGGGCGTCTGCTAAGAAATAAATAATAATAGTTTCAATTTTTTTTTGCTAATTTTAAATGTACACAGCCTCAACCAAAATGATGCACCAATCGTATCCACCTTGAGGTCATCAGACATTAGCTTTTTTGTTTTACTCTTAAATAATTATTTATAAGAAAGATACTGGAATCTTTAAAACTATATGTAACATTTTTGGATAATGTGTTGAAGATATAGTAAGATAAAGTTATTGAAATAAAAATAATCCTAGAGTACATATACAGTGTTTACAAGTTTTTCAGATACTTCAATAAGATAAAAAAACAAAACATGGTTGTCCTTGAGAAAGGCAAATGTTTGGTCTGCAATAAGCTACTGCTGCTGCTATGTATTAATTTTGATATTAAATTAGTCCAGCTACTCCTGCCCTGCAAAGAGTTATTACTGCCAACACATTCTTAATAAGATTCCAAATAAAATATAAATTTGATAATTCCAATCTGAGGACTTTGCATGGAACATATTTTGAAGGTAATGTAAGTTGGTGCAACATCATCGATCCTGTCCTATTAATTAGTTAAAAGTAACTCTAACCATTTTTAGGACATGTATATTTCTTTTTAATGTCCTGTTTGAATGAACAAAAATCTGTTTGTCCATAGAGAAATATCTAGTTATTATAACTATGGATTCTCTCTAATATGGAATTGCATCATGGTCTAAATATGATGACACGAATGTCATTTGAACTAGATATAAACATCCCAGCGGTAGTGCTGGCACACCCTCATTGTAAGGGATCTGCGTAGCTGCTACTACAGAAAGAACTGAGGTATATGATTTTACAGTAAGTCAATGTATAAATAAGATTTATGTTTCTGTTTTTAGCTCTGGTGGAATGTGAGCCTTGTTATCAGCCCTTTCCAAACGTCCTTTTTGATGTGCAATTCATAATAAAGTCAGGAGAAATCATCTGTGGCTCAGGCACATTTGTTAATGCCCAGGGCACAGCATTACCGGTAGGCAGTCTATTGTTTTCTTTTTGGCTGTCACTAAATTAGATGCTTAAAGGAGATGTCCTCTTACAAAGTGCTGCTTTTGACAAGTTATTAGTTTTTAACTTGTGTCAGGTAAAGAATACAGTCCAATTAACTTTTTAATTACAAAAATTAGGCTAATTAAGTGTTACTTCACAGCACATGCAGACTATTCAGACTCTTTTCACACTTTAATTACAAGAAAGTAATTTGGTCTAACGAATAATTGTTTTCCACGTCATTCAAAAATAATGCTGTTTTTGCACTTACAATAGGACCATTTACAGAATATATTGTATGTGCAAATTACCTTATCAATCAAATAGACTAGTCACGTCAGCAAAAGAATAAAGGAGATTTTAAAATGACCCACATACAAGACTTTAATTTGGTGGCAGATCTGACCTGTGCAGACCATTTGTAATGACTATTCTTAAAATGTTTTATTAATCCAGTCAGAAAGTGTCCCCCATTTCATTTAATCCCTAACCTTTTAAAAAATATTCTACACAAGAGAAATACTTAATGAACTCTGAGTTTTGTATTATAATGGGCTGCTAGGGGCAAAAATCTGAGAGCTTCTTGTTTCACATCCCATTGTTCTCTGTGATCTGCTGCATAACTAAAAAAGGGGCCATACAGTAGATCTGATTTGAAAAATGTCTTTGTATGATGTTTTTCAGACAATTTAATGGACTGATTTTTTAATTATTTTTAATGAGATATTCAAATGAATCTACCCATTTAGTACCAAATTAATCACATCAAAACACATGCTGTATTTATGTAATGTGATACATTACATTTAAACAACTTTTGTGGTTAAGAAAATTAGAGTAAATTATTATAACAATATAGTTAAAGAGAACATTTAAATAACAGGTAGATGCCAGTTAAAAATGCTAACAAAAAAATTACAAAGTAGCCTATCCTCAAATGAGGACAATGGCTCTCAATGGGTTAAATCTACAATAATAGAATGAACACAGAAATATGAACATTATTCTTTAAAAAGGTCACCCTTAAATAAATAATTGATACTGTGTTTTGTAAACTGAGAGGGTATAAAGTTTTCCTTTAAAGACCAAATCCGTCTTTGGTAGACTGCACTGGACACAACAAGGTTAATAATGGGCTAATTAACAATGTGATGTGATGTAATAGAGCTAAACCCGGATAACGTGTCTATTTAAATGTGGATCTCCATTTTAGTCCTCTGCAGGTTCACACCCCTCAGACACCGGTGAATCTGGCCACGGCATTAATCAAATACTTTGGCATTCCCTTCTCACCTGGTACTGTGTGCAAAACAACATTCACCAGCTTAACCAAGTTCTACAGCATCTACTACTCCTTCGAGAGGAGCTTCATCATAAAAACTGGTATGTAACGGCTGGTTCTTCCTACTGCAAATAAACCTTTCCTTTTTAATGTTAATCACATTTAGGCAGGCTACTGCAGTTAAATAGAAAACTTAATTATGTGTTTCTTGCCAACAAGCATAAGCTCATTTATCTCACAGTAACTCCACACAGTACATTTGATCTGATAAAAATAAAACTTAAGTGGGTCAACATCCATTTTATAATATGCTATTTACTATTTCTGCCTACTATGTACTGTGTATCTTAGCATGCAGCATAATGACATTAAGAAGGTAAAATGAAGGTGTTCTCAGAATATCATTACGTTATATATTGCTATATTAAGTATTTATAATGGTCACTAGGGTTGATTCTGTGTTGGGATTGCTGGTGTTGGGGGAAGCTGCCAAATCGAACATGCAGTGCCTTCATGTTTTACTGGACCTTTCCTTGGAACTCGTAGCACAGAGACCAGACTCTCTTCAAAAACAGGTAATGGTTGGCACCACAGCTGATGATTTCATTCTAATCTTGTCCAACGAGAGTCGGGTTATAAAGTCACTTCGCCACTTTGCACTGCTGCTCTGGATAAAACATCCTGAATTCTGCTAATCTTTAATGTTCTCAATGATGGAATCCCTCTCCAAGATGATTAAGCAGTTGGTGCAATTACACTAAGGCCAAGTTCTATTGCTTTGAGTTTTTTTCACTGATGAATTTCTAAATTACTGCACCCTGTTAAAATGATATACCTCCTACATGTTCTGAGCATTTAAATGCTTACCTGTTAAATATCCAATGATACCATTCTGTTGTTTCTGATAGATCATTACGCACTTCCAAGCTAATGTCCTTTTTCCACCACTTGGTCTGCTTATCAAAAGGTTATTAAGCGCTGAATTTCTCAAGTTAGTCACAGCTGCTTTCTGTGTGGCAACTGTGAGTTAATAATTGGAAAACTTCAGAAATTACTGCGGCGCACCCCTCGTTTTTCAAACCACCTCACTCCAGACTCTCTAGTCCAGTATAAAAGTGTTTTGCAATAGAACATTTCTGACAAACACACTGTTTCAGTGAGAAGACATTACTAGAGCACACTCCAAGTGAACCCCAGTAGTCATTTTTATATGGCCTCATTACAGTTCCGGAAGCCGTCCTCAGCCTGACCACTTGCTGCCTGCACTTGTGTGACAGCCTACCAGGGGTTTCTAGCATTTACCATCCAGTAATTGTCCAGTAATTCCATAATGGTCTTAGAATTTGAAAGCTGCAGCAATGCATACACACTCCACAATACAGACTGTACACAAATACTTTGTTTTGTAATTTCAGGAAAAGGAATCCATAGGTGGTTTATCTTCCTGTCCCTGTCAGTTGGCACACATCTATTCCACTGTATTAGCAGACATCTGTCTGCATGGGTGCAACTCAGAAATACAAAAAACTGCTCTGGTTGGTGTAAACCAATTTTCAGGACAAAAACATTTGAATGAAGCTGGATTACTTTGCCTTCTAAAGACAAGGACTCAATGTAAGTCTTAAAAAAAACTGACCATTGTTTGTTATGCATTAATATGGATCTATTGTTGAACCTTTAAAAAAAAAAAAAAAAAAAAAAAAAAAAATTGTACAGTTAAAGTATTTAGTGTTTCTATGTGTATGTGCTAGTACTGCTTGGGCATTTGTAAGACTCATTGGCATAATGGGGTAAAAGTTTTTTTCTAATAATTTATCAGCTTTGGTGTCTGTGTTATACAGTATTAATTTAATCATACTTTATCACACAATTTAATCATAAATGCTCAGGTGATTCATGCATAACGTTTAACCCACTCTTCTAGTGTGTGTAAGTGGTAAACAAAAAAAATATATATATATATATATATATATATATAAAAAACTTCATCCACTCTGGTTCTTTGCCCCTTTAAAAATAGTCCTAGGACACAGAAATGGAGGTTTTTTAAAGCGCTCTTGCGCTATTTTAATAAACACAAAAACCAAAATAAACAAAACAAACACCTAGCTCTTTTCTTGAGCACTAACTAAACACAAAACAGGAACCTAAACTATCTTGCAGGACGGCCAATTAAACAAAATATTCAAACAAAACAAAACCACGCAGGTTTACACTACCTTTTCTTTTCCTACGCTTGTGCACACTAACAAGCAAGCTCTCCACACAGCAGCCCCAAACACACTGGCTGCTTTCTTTAAATACCCTGCACCTGGCTCTAATTTACAATGATAGCCAGGTGCAGGGGATCATTACTAATTAAACAATTTACAAAATTAAACAATTAAATTCAACCAATGTGCATTTGCATATTGATTTCATGCAGGGAGGATATTAACCCCCTCCCTGCTATCTTACTATATATACTGTGTGTATATATATATATATATATATATATATATATATATATATATATATATATATATATATATATATATCCGTTTAAGAAAAATCTGGGATTTATCGAGTTCCATTATCAAATTAAAAGTAAACAATAGCAATAAGAATGGTATTTCAATATCTGTAAAGTATAGTTTTTGCTTTTCTCTTTGGCAGTACAGACAGCTAATTAAAGGGATTATAGGGAATAGGTCTTCTCTTAAAGGAGTTCTAACCAAGCTTTAAGCCCTAGCAGCAATATCAGCATGCTCTTTGTAAGAAGATATTTTTTCAAGTACAACACTGAAACTGAGTTACAGCACCAGAAGTAATTTCATACACGAAGAACAGCTGCACGTTCCAAATAGAGTCAAAGAACAAGCAAAGAACCAACAGCAGAAGACATGGGGGCAGGGCCAGATTAACCCCTCACCGGGCCCTAGGCAAGCATACACATGCGGGCCCCCTACCCCTGAACAAACAGCCACACACACATATACATACAAACACACACACACACACACACAAACACACACCTCTATATACATTGTAGCCTTTATAACTAGCACTCCACCCTTTTACAACAGGTATAATTCTCAGTTTTAAGGTATTATGTACGACTGAATGAATCTGACAGAAAATTAAACAGTAGGGGGTGTGCTAAATACATTTCAGAATAAAACCGGAAAAATCTGAAGCCTACTTTAAATCCTGTAGCACAGCTCGATAATGACTTTTTCTGATTTACTGAATATAAAGGCAACAGTTCAAACAAACAAGGACCACCATATGAAGTTGAAAAAGGGGATATATAGAAGGGTTCTCAAACTTCTGTTCACTAACGGTAGCTCCACAATAGTCCACTAAAATAAATAGTAAAAAATAAACCTACCTGTACATTTTTGTGTAGTCGAATACGTTACAGTTTACTGCACGCAAAATCGGCTGGGTTTTGACTCGCTTCATTAAAGACCATGCCCTTTTCTCCAGAGCAGAGAAATCGCCAGTGTTTTGTATGGTTACTTTGATCAAGGGTTTCATGTATTGAGCAACGCAGGAGGCTTAACGTACTGTATCTAGAAAATCAGTGGTGTTAAATGTGCTGTTTTATTTTGCAACAGAATTAGTTTGGTCTTGTTTACAATATTTATTGCAAACTGCAGCAGAACTCAATGGCAATGCTTGAGAACACAGCGGGGCTCGGGCACAGAAATGTCACAAGTGCAGATCAAGCTTTGAAAAATTGCATCGGCACAGGCATGGAATCATGCGGGGATACAGAATTCTATGGGGTAGAGACATCTGAACAATTTGTTTTTGAGATACATGCCTCGGTTTGATTGTCAGTGAGTGAAGTTTTTTCCAGTTTAGGCGCAAAGCTGTATATGTAAAAAAACAAAACAAAAAAAAAACACATAACTGTTTTGAGGCCCCCCTTGAGTTCGTGCCCTAGGCACATGCCTAGTTTGCCTATGTGTTAAAGTTCTGGGAATAGATGTGAAAACCTTGGTTAGCACTCCTTTAAGGGCTTATAAACTGCAGTCATCCATAACATATTAGGAACGATGGTTTCAAATAAAGCATGAAGGGCTTTAGAGCATAACAAATTTAAAATAAATGTTTTTTTAAGAGGTGTTTTTATTTATCTATAGCTGAAGAGAAAGCCTGGTATGTACGTTACAGTGCTGTCCACGCTGTGGTGAAGATTTGGCAGCACTTGCATGGAGACACGGCCCGAGAGGGTCTCAGGAATGCAGCATGGAAGGCCCTTCAGAAACAACAGAATGACGAGAAGGACGGACGAGTTGTAGATGCTGTCAGAGTCGCTGAGGTACACGGCTATGATCATATATACATAAACATGATAAGTCCAGAATATAGGAAGGTATAACAATATAAAGCAGCCTTCTGCAGCTTGTAGTTCAGCAGGTGGACTATCATGAAAGAAAGACTCAAATAGGAGCTGAACATCCTGGATTAGAGGGCTGTTTTCATGGTTTTGTACCTTCAAAGACTTTTCAGAGTGAAAAAATGGTACAAGTTTAAATGGTACAAGTTAAAGTGGTACTAAAGCTAATAGTGTCAGGGAATAGACTCTAAATCCATAGGGACTACACCTGTTAAAATAGACAGAACCTAACATGCCATTTCAATTCTCACGCCGTCTGTCTATTTGACCTTACTGGTTCCAAACTGATATCACCACGGCTCTAGACGATAATGGTTTTTGGTCATGCTGCTTTTAGCTAGATTGCCGCGTGAGTGCTCTATACTGTAATATTTCTGCCTTCCCCTGCAACAAAATACATTTTTGCTTGTTTCAACACAAACTAAGAACCAGAGAACGAAATTATGATCCTGTCATACAGTTGTGTTCCCCATAACACTGCAATGTCTGTCGCCCTGCAATATTCCTTTGACTATAGCTTTCTTTATAAAGTATTATTTGAGCTCTTATCTCACTGCTCAATATAAAGTTCTTCTCCATTTTAGTGATTGCTTCAGCATTCTTTTTAAAGTTAATTGATAATCAGGCAAATGGTTGTACCAGTAATCCCAATTTCTACCAGATTTCTGACAAATACCTGCTTGAAATTCAGAAAATAAAAATAAAAATAAATTTAAAAAAGCACATGATTTTATAAATTCCTTGGCAATACCTTAGTTTTGGATGATAAAAATGCAAAAATCAAGATTACTACATATATTTGGAATGTCTTCATTATTTCAGAATTAGAAATGTTTGCATTTCTTCACAATCTAGGCAGTTGAGTTACTTTTTGGTGGTATGCTCAGGGTTATGGTACTGTATAAAGTAGAAGTGTGACATACAGGACCAACACAAATAGCCTCCATGGGCCTCATTTACGAAAGGGCACTAGATGTAGATGTAACGTGCACATTAACCCTCATAAGGACACATCGCAAAACTGATTTTGCTGGTAACCTGGGGTCCACCTGGACCCCAGCAATAAAACAACATATAACTAACAACTGGAGTGAATGAATGAATGAAATATGTATGTGAACACTTTATTTTGCTTTTCCTTTACTTCTACTGTATTCTGGATGCTGTAGTTTATTCTAGGAACATGTCACAGGCACATGAGATATCAAAAGCCCCAAGCCTCCTCTTTCATTTGGTATATTGACTGTGTTCCTAGTTCTTTCCATTTTTGAGTTACAGGCAATTGAACACACTTACTGATTTGCTGCTCGTCACAGCACTGGAGCACTGAATGACGGGGTGTTACAAAGTACGCATACGGGCATGCCTGACTTCAATGGAACGCACAAAGCCTGCGCTTTTAAATTATGTTGAAACCGGAACGCTATCTGTTGAAGCGAATGAGTAATAGGCAACAAACTAAATTTAGGAGCGGACTCATGTCACATGACTCAAGCCTTAGTTTTGGTTTGCTGTAGTTTCGCTTAGTAACGTCTGTTCAGGATATACGATACATCACTGGAAAGCTATTACAGTGCCTGAGATATTCACGCAAGAAGGTCGGGCCTGCCGACACACTACACCTGGGGTTCATACATCATTCATTAATTTACTCCATACAGACACCAAACCTAAAACAATTTGGGAAATTAAACCAGGCTATCTGGACTAGAATTATCCTTTGCATAGTGTAACAGGATGGGTGCCTGACAACTACCTAAAAAGAAACAAAAATCAAGTCACTAGATCCACATAATACCTGATACTAAAGCACTGCGGGGTCCCAGGTACCTTATGAGGGTTAAGTAGCCTAACGTGCACCATAAATCAAAATTTACTGCCCCATTTACTAACAGAATGCATTAATTTACGTGCACACTATTTGGCTAATTTACATACCATAGCATGCGCACTACTGGGTAGATGCAAGTATAGGCGCAGAGCAAATAATTGCGGATGCAAAATTCAAATGACATTGCGGCCAGAGAATTATTTTGCACTGCGCCCTATGTAAGCATAAGAGCAATGCAAATTACTCAACACACACAAATAACCATCTGCAATTATGATAATGAGGGTCTCAATGAGCGCATCAGTCTATTTAGCGGCTGCACTTGCACAGTTAGGAGTACAGAGAGCAGTAGTCGCTGTATGACATTTGTGGAGCACGAAAATGCAAACCAAAAAAAATATGTCAGAGCAAGTGCAGCAAAGTCCTTTTGGCGAAAGGAAAAGAAAAGAAAAGTTTTCTGAGAAGGAGCTGAGAGTCCTTATGGCTGAGGTCACTCAGCATGAAACAGAGTTGTTTGGAAAAGCCTCAGCCAACATCAGTTATGCTAAGTTGCTCCAAAGATAACCATTATCTGGAAGGCAAGTACATGGGTCAATTAATCTATTTAATAAACAGTGGTAGATGTAAAAAGCATTGCCCTTTATCTTTATAAGTGTGTGGTTATTTTATGTATTATTTATTGTTTAATAATGCATTTGCGTTTTGTGTTTATGCTGTTCTTTAAAAAAAAAACATACCAGAAAGCTATTTGCCATCCTGAGCTCTACATTAAATGGATTGATTATACTGACTTGTTGGCAGATGTTGGCCTAAAGATTTATAATCTTCTACACATAGGCTGTCTCCATGTTTCTATCCTCTGCTAACAGGAAGCAACACTCAAATGTATTTGCAGCAGAAGCAAGCCTATTATGCCAATAAAAAAACAGGACTGATGAAGTCATTACATGATATTTTAAAAAATACCAGCTTCATTTGTTATTGCAAGATGCTTGCCAAGGACTGGCATGCAAAGACAATTCTTTTTAAATGTTTTGGAGAAAAAATATAGTACAATCCACAGCAATTCAATTGGTCAAGAAAAAAGCAAAAGCCAATAAAACAATTATCCCAGAAGAAATGAAATCACCTTTAAAGATAATAGTGAATACAGGGCTCCTTTGCAGTGAAAAGCTAATGCACGGTTATTCATGGTAAAATCATAATTTATATCTATTAATCTGAACTTAACTGTAGGACAGTTTTTTTTTATGAAATGTAAGATATAGCCATTTATCTTCTGTCTCATCCACCAGCGCACAGCAGCAATGCAAGGTGTGAGTAATGACTGCAATTAGAGATTGCAAATTTGAAGATACTTTACATTTTCAAATGATGCTTGGATATTAAAGAGTCACATATGCCTGCATCTGAGAGCAAATTCATGTATTATGCATGCAAATTGTTTAGTAAATGTTAACTCTGTGAGAATACCACTCAATTGTTCAGGTTTGTCCTGAACCCAGATACGTTATTAGTAAAGATACATATGAGAGTGTTTTAGGGTGCTTCCTTTAGAGACGTATTTACCCAGTGTCTCCAATACCATGTTCAAGAAAAAATAAAAAATAAACAAGCCTGACAGTCATCCCTGTCATGGCTGTAAATATAAATTCTGGTCCATCAGTAAAATTAAAAACTAGATCATCATAACCTACGGTAGATCGACTGTAAGTGTAACTGACAGCCTCCATACACCTCCAGATTACAGTAACTTGTTAAACTTGTTAGAGGTAAACAACTTGTGCGAAAGGAGGCCCTTAGCAAGTTCCAACACAATTGGATAAGCGATTCTCTAGATATATGTAAGCGATTCTCTAGATCTGTGTGACAAACGTAGGCATGATACTATAAGTGCTCTTAATGATAGTAAGTGTCAGGGGGCCATAAAAAAGTTATTCTGTCTAAAAAAAAAGAATAAAATGTTCTGTTAAAGTGGTTTGGTCCAGGTTAAAGTGGTGCAGGTCTGGTAATTATTTAATTCAAACTTTTGGCCATCCAGTCTTCAGTTATTATCTGTAATTTTGATGACTAGTCAGTTAACTTCTTCAATTTAAACTGACTATGTAGAATATTAAGTTTGTTATGACATTGCGAGGGTGAGATACCATTTATGGGTTCTTATGGGGAAGTGATTTATTATAAATAATAAAGGGTTCTATTTCAGATATCTAAAAAGCGGAGTATCTTACTATCGCTCCAGTTTGCACTGTAAACATATATAAGTATTAAAATAATACATCCAGCTGGGATGGTGTTTATTACTCTTTTCAGAAACATTGGCACAGTCTTGAATACGTGTGGTCCAAGTCATTTGCTCCTGTGTGGGTATGTCAGATTATTTTCTTTTTCTTCATTTTTTTTTTTTAATTCTTCTAGGCTGAAGTCAGTGGTCCAGCAAATCCATTCTCTAACGGGAGTTTGAAATCTCCATCAGCTCCTGGTAACAGTGCACCATCACAGCATGTTGGCTGTCGAGTTGCCTGCATGCTGTCCCAGCTCTACCTCCCGCCCACTGATCCTCATCTCTCACTCCTGAGAAGACCAACAAAGCAAATCCCTCCTCCCAGGGCCTCGCTTCCAAAGCAGCCAGCTGTGAAAAAGAAAGTGACACATCTCTCCCTCAGGTATATTGCACTCCCTTTCAATATAACTTCATGTGCAGTTACACAGATAAGGCATTTTCTGGGAAGAGAAACATAAGAGTGGCAAAAAGGGCAAACAAAAACATGTAGCATGTTAAACATTACTGTGCAAAACTTTAGAGGTACAAAACTTTAGCGGTGCCAAAACTTTAGAGGTGCAAAACTTTAGAGGTACAAAACTTTAGCGGTGCCAAAACTTTAGAGGTGCAAAACTTTGGTCTAGTCTGTTCAAACTTACTAAAACAGGTGGTGCTTGACTGGCAATCTTCTCATAAAAATGAAAAAAAAAAATGTTGTTGCTTTTATCCGTTAAAAAATCTTAATACCCTTTTAATACTCTTCTCTGACTGCTTTGAAGTGGACACAGCCCATGCCCAGGCTTAAGATGCACTTTCACACGTGGGTCACATTGAGTTTTACAGCCTGTATAGATTAAAAGTTAGGTGAAAAGTGGATATTGAAACAGCATTATAATCAAACTAAAAAGTTTCATACAATGAATTTTATAAAATTGGCATTCTTTTGATCTATGATATGAATCAGAATTAGCTTTTTTTTCAACTTGGCTATTGTTAATTGTTAATAGTGCCTGGGTGTGTTAGTGGTTAAGTACTTTTGTTTTGTTTTGTTATTATCTAAAAGAATAACCTTCTGTGAACCAATACATTTATTTTTAAATGAGCATGAAAATTCAGATTGTGTTTGCGTATTGTGTATTTCAAAATGTCATACTCACGATTGAGTATGTGTATGCATTTGCACGACCTTCATGCTTGCGGATTGAGTATATGTATAGCTCAAAATTTTAACATGTGCCATTTTTGCAAACTTCTATGCCAGTAATCATTTTATGAAAACAAAGTAATGGACCACATATAGCAATAACACAACATTCCTCCAGGGCTTGAAATGAAGCCAGATCTGGATTTGTCCAATATAAATTCAACCAGTCCACTGAAATATCAAATAATTCGGCCCAGGGGCATTTCTTGTTAAAAAGCTTAATTGTCGCAGGTCATGTACATCACTTCCAGTCTCACCGACTAGATAAGGGGAACTTGTTAATCAAAATGCATGTTAACGAGATCAAGAAAAATGAATGGAAGCATAATTCGCTGTTATGGAAATTACTAGCGTACAGGGAGACGGTTCTCCCACCATCGAGCAGCAGCCAAATGGAAATAAAAAATAATGGGAATATCTATTTTGTGTTTAATTTGTAATAAATTGTGTATTTTGTTATGCAGAATGTACATTTATTTAGAACACAGTGTTACAAGCGCAGTGTTACAAGCGCAGCACGCATGCTTACATCATCGGTGTCTGTTTCAGGCAGAGCGTCCTGGTCGCTAAGGTGACACAGCTGAGAATTCTTCCTCTGACATCCCCTGTTTGCTGACTGACAGAGTTCCAAGCATGCTTTAGCAAACGCACTGTATCTAACAGAGACATTTTATTTACACTGAATTTTCGTGGTGATGCGCATCGCTTTTCTCTTTCCAGTCATGCTTGCTGTTGCAGTCAGTGCTGTTTTTTCAAACTGTAAACCTGACACTGCGTAGCTAAGGTACAGTACAGGGGTAATCGCTCAGTAACGAGGTGCAAACAGCTGACTGATCGATGTGTCAAGCTTTTACTACAATAAAGTGCTGCCTTTTGTATTGAAATCTATGTGAATGGCAAGGTAGCGAGGTGAAAACAGCTGATTGGTGGATTAGTAAGAGTGATTACTACAGCATAAGCAGTGTGTTTGTAATTTAAATCTATGTTAGTGGCACATAACGAGATCCAAACAGCTGAGTTTGCCCAAAATATACGACGTGCTTAACACAGTATTGTAGCGTTTCACGCAGTAGGCAGAACAGAAGCAGACAACATGCTGCTTTCAGGTTAAAAGCTTTATTTATGATCTCTCTCATCACCCTACAAAGCCCACTGCTCTAGCTGCTTGCCCTGGAACGACAACAATGAGCGTGCAACACCTCCTTTTATAACTTAGCTCTGCCCCTTTATGCTAATCGGGTGCCAGAGCGAACAGCTATCCCATTGGTCCCCAGCCGCACACTAGGACCAATGGGCACACACAACCAACAGCCAATGACAGGGGCCAGAGCGCACCATGCATGCAGGATAGCTCGCACAGCCACAGGGACAGATCAAACCCGCAACTACAGGTAATACAGACGGGGGAAGTGGAACACAATACTGTGGTATTAACAGCACACACAGTGGAAACAAGAGGGAATACAGTACACAAACATAATACACGGATCGCTACAGTATAAACAATGCCGATGTTATTGAAATCAATGGGAATGGCAAACGGCAAACGCTATTTGTCCTATATAAATGGCTGCCCGAAATAACCCTATATGGTGTAAGTGGTGGATGGTACAATTTTTCTTTTCTTTTATTGGATGGGGTGGTGGGTGTGGTAGACTTGTCAGCTCATGAAGTGTAGGCTATGTAAGCTTGGTTGGAATTTACATTTGTATGTATTTTAATATGCACGATTGTAGGCTATAAATAAATACTTTTGAAGTACCATTTGTGTTTGTAGTTGTTAGCTATATTATACATGTATACCATGTAGGTAACATTTCATTATATATGTATTACGTTTTTTAAATTACAATAGAACTCCCTAAGAAGGATGCATTGCAAATCCGCAATCACCTGTAAGGAAACTTTATTGTAATAGTATGCTGTTTTCAATACCAAGATTTCATTATTTACTCTTAGGTTTCTATTTGTATAATTCAAATAAAATCTGCAGTAGAGGTCAGTTGTTATATATTGTACATATCCAGAGTTCAGCTAGGCTACAGTTGCATTGATCATTTCTTGGTAGTAATATTACACTGGTTGCAAATAACAGTATATCATTTTAGCAATACAACAAACGTTCCGTAAGGTTACAAATGGTTAAAAGAAGTGAATAAATCTCATTCATAACCACAAGTACAAAAAAGACAAATATATTTTCATAACTACAAATATTGAATTATCTAGGTAGTCTTACAATATTTACCTACGAATATGTCATCTGGTGTACAGGGAAATTAGCACATACGTTCCAGATGTTATAGAATGCATCACAAACCACCTGCACGTTTAGTGAATGGAACCCATTCCTGTTCACATATGTATAAGCATGGTGCTGCAGGGATTTGAGTGCAACGTGTGTGCAATCAATAGCTCCCATTACTCCCATTACCAGCAATGTCATAAAACTCCCTTTTAATGTTTTGCATCTGCTCCTTATTAAGTGGGATACTGATACAATCGTTAACCCTCTTTATCAAGTCACCCGTGACCCTTTGAAATAACCCAGAGACAAAGAAGGACAATGCTGCCAAGCCAACACCTTCATACGGCACGGCCCCTTTTCGTAGGCAATTCAAGGTCCTTTTGTCTGACAGATGTCTACAAAATGCCCTACACAGGCGCAATCAAGTTTTTTAGATCATCATCTGGTAAATCAAAGGAATTAACCCTGGTCCTGTACACCCTCTATATATATATATATATATATATATATATATATATATATATATATATATATATATATATATATATATGCCTGTATACATAGGCCCGTAACCCGTAGGGCAGAGGAGGCAGTGCCACCCCCTCCTTCTTTCACAGCCAGTGTCATCTTTATGGCACTTAAATGGTAAAGTAATTAAATGTCCCTGGCAGTGGACTGTCTCTTTTTAGCGCAAGCAAGAACTTGCAGAATGGATAAAACTGTGTTGAATTGAAAGAACGCATTTGAGAGCAAAATGTGTACAGTGCAGCAGCATGATTTATTTTGAGTTACCATACTTGTAGTTTTCAGTCTAAAGTAAAAAGTAAGATCATTTGGTTTTAATACTGTACTGTATAGGCATACTGTACATATTTATATATTTTTTCATAATGTGTAGCCTTCCCAAAACACATTTAGTGTTATTTGAGTGCAATAATTTATACATTTAAAATACATTGAGCACTATAAATGTATGTGTGTGCGATTTTATTGTATTTTTTTTTTTTTTAAATCCTGACACCTCTTAATGTCAGACAAACATATCCAGTTTAGCAAGGGGCTACGGTATGGTTATGAAAAACGTTTTGATAGAAACACATTTTTTATTTGGGTGTAAAGTTTGGGCCCTACTATTCGGATGGGATTAAACTGCCTTTCATTTTATATACAGTATTAAAATAAAAATTATAAACAGTATTAAAATAGGTAAAATGAAGACGGAACAGAATGGATTGTACAGGTGTTTACATTTAACACAAACAATGTTGTTTTGATTCTTGCACCCTTGCATGTATAGACGTTATCCTTCGGGCACCCTCTGCTGCAGCAAACCACAACTCAACTCCCGCTATTTATTTGAACAATGTCGCACGACTTTCGCAATGTATAATGCTAGTGATCTCGCAAATTTAAATTAGTATATTGCAGCTGTCTTCATTAAGATATTTTCTCTTACTACATACGACAACATTTTTACTTTAAGTGTCGCAACGAAAATGCAAATTGTGGTATGTTCTCGCCTGCGACTGGCCCATCTTAGAAAACCTACCCCTGTGTGCTGTTATGTGAAATATTGTGCTGCTGTTCTTTAGTGTACCACTGGATGGCACATGGTGTCCATAAGTAATATTCTGGGTAACAGATACACGGGTGCCACACTAATAGCTCAGAACAATGCTTCCAATAAAAGGGCATTCGGCTCATGATGTGGTTTAACTCTGTGGTGAAAAGATTTATTTTTAATCTGTTATCTTCTCATATATCACCTCTGCATTTGAATATGTCCTGTCCTTTTCCTCAGCTTGCGCTATGAACACAATATAAGGAAGCTGTATTTAGGCGATCTATGGTTTAAAAAATAATAATAAAAAAAACGTTTCCTACAGATATTCCATAATGTTGTTTCTTTTGCTGTTGTGTCTTCATACTGTGCTTCCATCTCTAAAGTACATATAATTACATAGTTCACTAATAAACTGAGGTCCAGATGGCAAGGATATTTATGTACTGTAGATGTTTAGGTGGCTTGTGAGATGTATTTTGGAGGTGTTATTTAGCAGGTGTCCAGATCAGAAAGCCTATTTCAAAATTAAGACTGGCACTGTAATGAATTGATTTGATTTGATAACGATTGACCTCCCATACCGTCTTTCACCCTTTTGAGGTTGCAGTAATTTACCTGGTGTGAGAACTTCATTATCCAAGGTATGAGGTGTCGTTAACACTTCTGAAAAGCAATTCAGCACCAAAAAAAAAAAAAAATTAAAAGGCTCAAGGTGTGAAACAGAATCAGTTGTGGGATCTGCAACACTTTGTTTTGCAATATGACACAGCAGCAGCCAGTAAATGATTTATTATTTATTTATTTATTTATTTATTTTTAAACCAGCATCTGGGATTGAGATGTTTAAAGATGGAAATGTTAAGATTGATCAGTCTGCATGCTTGATTTTGATGCTTTGGTCAATAAAATGATTGTGCCTTATATAAGATAGGATACATATGAATCCCGATACATTGTGAAATTGTACTTTGTTCCCAGGGTTGACTGATTTAAATCAAGTTTTTAACTCTTACTGTCTATAAACTGAAACTCTGTATTCTGATCACAGCGCAAATGCGAGTGCAAGCGCTAACGGCGCTTGGCCCCGATTCTGTGGTGCATAAAAAAAAAAAATACTGCACTGAGATGGTATTCTGAAGACATGTCTTACCCCATTATAGAGCGCCTGCCCCATCATTAACATACTCGCCGAAGCGATTCTGATGACAGTGCAATGGGGTCCCAAATAGACAACTCAGCACTGTGTTAAGACCCGCTGAAACCAGGTTTATTTAGTGGTGCAATCAGGAACTTTAACAACTGAACACACTATAAAAAGCAAAGTAGTCCTGCATATTTGGACTGACACAGAAAGAGGAAATCAAAGAAAGAAAAAGAAAAGAATGACTGGGATGAGTGAGGGGGATTTTTCTCTGGCGTATTTCATCGCTAAATTCTTGTAGTTCACATTTAGAGGATGCCTCAATGATAAATAAGCAGTGTGGAGTAGTGGGGCAGCAGTGTGGAGTAGTGGTTAGGGCTCTGTACTCCTGACCGGAAGGTCATGGGTTCAATCCCTTGTGGGGGACACTGCTGCTGTACCCTTGAGCAAGGTACTTAACCTAGATTGCTCCAGTAAAAACCCAACTGTATAAATGGGTAATTATATGTAAAAAAATAATGTAATAGCTGTATATTGTGAAAATATGTATAATGTGATATCTTGTAACAATTGTAAGTCGCCCTGGATAAGGGCGTCTGCTAAGAAATAAATAATAATAATAATAATTTTTAAAAAATAAATAAATAAATAAATCTAAAGATCGCCAACCCTGTTTGTCCTGATTTCCTGAGTTGGCCACATGCGATAAATTTTATAACAAATGTGACTGTCATGAAAACAGATCTGAAATGACCTAATAAATGATTTATTCTTGTCATTGTAGTCAACGTACAAATCAGCTCTAGCTAATCAGCATTTTTTTTTGTATCAGATGCATTCATAATTTTAAATTATAAAGAAGCATGGGAAAGGTGAACCTTTGATCCACCAAAAGATTTATATTAAGCATATTACATTGAATTTAAGTCTTTAGCAGAGTTTAGAGATTGAAAATATCACAGACAATTTGTTCAAGTTTTTATGTTGTGGCAAATTAGGCTGTTCTACCTGAAAATATGTTGGAATTCTTGAGAATGAAAGCAACTAAGAATCAGATCTTTTAAAAGCATAAACTAAATGTGTTATTTGTGTATCCAAAAACAGATGTGACATTGGAGGAACTATTAATATTTCCTTTTAAAAGGAACATTTAGTCATCACTGTTGAACTCTACTTTCTGCAGACCAACCGGCTCTATTGTTTTGTACCATCAGATTTGTTTCATTGTTCAGAAAAAAAAAATCATAAGTGAAGCTGAACTAAGTAATAAGAGGACAAAAGGATATTAAAACAATTTAAACTCAGTTAATTCAATTCATGGTACCATGATAAACCCCTTGTATTCCTGGTAACGTTGATCCTTGTCAGTGGCTCAAACTGGTGTAACTTCTCTTGTGCTACCATTATTAAGGATGTATTTTAGCAGCTCAAGCCAGTCGATAATAAAAAAATAAAGCCCCTGTAACACCAGTGTAAGTGATCTTTACACCAGCGTGCAGCAGTTAATGCTGTAAAAGGGAGACTGGCTTGATTTCTCTGAGCTTCTGCTGTCCAAAAACAGAACTCCTACCGTAATGATCTTCCTTTGCTCAACCAGATATCCTTTGCTCAATTACTTTGGTGAGGGCACATTCTGTGTCTTAGGAAAGCATGGGATCTCTAAATAGGTGTCTAAAGTGCCCAGTGATGTATTTTACTCCCCTCTCCTTCTCCCCAATTTGAAATAAGAACTTAAGAAAGTTTACAAACGAGAGGTGGCCATTCGGCCCATCTTGCTCGTTTGGTTGTTAGTAGCTTATTGATCCCAGAATCTCATCAAGCAGTTTCTTGAAGGATCCCAGGGTGTCGGCTTCAACAACATTACAGGGGAGACGGTTCCAGACCCTCACAGTTCTCTGTGTAAAAAAAGTGGCTCCTATTTTCTGTTCTGAATTCCCCTTTTATCTAATCTCCATTTGTGACCCCTGGTACTTGTTTCTTTTTTTAGGTTGAAAAAGTCCCTTGGGTCAACATTGTCAATACCTTTTAGAAATTTGAATGCTTGAATCAGATCGCCGGGTAGTCTTCTTTGTTCAAGACTGAATAGATTCAATTCTTTAAGCCTGTCTGCATATGACATGCCTTTTAAACCCGGAATAATTCTGGTCGCTCATCTTTACACTCTTTCTAGAGCAGCAATATCCTTTTTGTAGCAAGGTGACCAGAACTGAACACAATATTCTAGGTGAGGGCTTACTAATGCATTGTAAAGTTTTAACATTACTTCCTTGATTTAAAGTCAACACTTTTCACTATATATACGAGCATCTTGTTGGCCTTTTTTATAGCTTCCCCACATTGTCTAGATGAAGTCATTTCTGAGTCAACATAAACTCCTAGGTCTTTTTCATAGATTCCTTCTTCAATTTCAGTATCTCCCATATGATATTTATAATGCACATTTTTATTGACTGCTTGCAGTACCTTACACTTTTCTCTATTAAATGTCATTTGCCATGTGTCTGCCCAGTTCTAAATGCTGTCTAGATCATTTTGAATGACCTTTGCTGATGCAACAGTGTTTGCCACTCCTCCTATTTTTGTGTCGTCTGCAAATTTAACAAGTTTACTTACTATACCAGAATCTAAATCATTAATGTAGATTAGGAATAGCAGAGGACCTAATACTGATCCCGGTGGTACTCCACTGGTTACCTCGCTCCATTTTGAGGTTTCTCCTCTAATCAGTACTTTCTGTTTTCTACATGTTAACCACTCCCTAATCCATGTGCGTTCAGTTTGAGAATTAACCTTTTATGCGGGACTTTGTCAAAAGCTTTGTGGAAATCTAAATAAACCATGTCATATGCTTTGCAGTTATCAGTTGTCGATGTTGCATCCTCAAAAAAGTCAAGCACGTTAGTTAGACACGATCTCCCTTTCCTAAAACCATGCTGACTGTCTCCCAGGATACTGTTACCATATAGGTATTTTTCCATTTTGGATCTTATTATATTTTACATAAGTTTACATATAATAGAAGTCAGGCTTATTGGTCTGTAGTTACCTGGTTCGGTTTTGTCTCCCTTTTTGTGGATCGGTATTACATTTGCAATTCTCCAGTCTGTCGGTACAACCGCTGTGTCAAGAGACTGTTGCATAGTGGTTTGTAAATAACTTTCATTTCTTTGAGTGTCACCTACAGATAATCTTCATTCCCACTATCTAGCTCAGTGGTAATTAACCTCTGCACTTCCAGTCCAGGTCTTTGCTCCATCTATGGCCTTAGTTATTACATTGAACCAATTAAATCCTTGATCAGATCATAAAGCACTTATTTAAATATATCTATTTTACCAGGAATACCCCTGTTCAAGCCAATTACCTGTTTCTGACCAGGCAGATCTTAAGCAGTGGATGTTGCCGAATTCTGCAGGCAAGTGATTGGCTTAAATGATCTCTGTCTGGCCTTGACACAAGTCTAACCAGTAAGAATCATTATAGCACTGTGAAGTTAATAAATCCTAGCTGATTTTCTCCCCTAGCCAGCGGGAGCACAAAGGCTAATGCAACTCAAGCTATGGGCCCCAGCCAAGATCAGCAAATCCCTGCGACCAGCATTTGAAGGATTTGGCAGTGTCTGTACAAAGTGAGCAACTGCAGACTTTTTAAAGTGGAGACTATATACAGTACATCCTCGCTATAATACCCTTCATTATAATGAACATTCAGCTATAACAAACCTGGTCCCTGGACCCCAAATTAAAAAAAAACAAAAAAAAACAAAGAAAGATAATATAAAAACACACTCAGTTTTTTGGCTTGTTCAGTAACCATGCGACAAAGCAACTTGAGAACTATTCATGACGTCTGGTTGATTTGGAATAAAAGATGGGATTCTTGCTTGTTGGATTAAGATTTGGTGCACTTTGAAACGATTCATATCAGATAGATTTTGAATAAGTTCAGCTTCATTTGATTAAGCTTTTGCTAAAACAAATCCCTCGATATACCAAACAAAAGGCTTGGACCCCAACAGGTTTGTTATAGCGAGGGTGTACTTTATTATAAATATAGAACTTTCATTCATGCATAAGGACATCAATCGTGGCTAATTAGAATACGTTTTCTTGGAATACAAGTGTTTGTCTTGAGGATTCCAGGAGTTAAGAGAGTTAATTGAATTGAAGAAGGGACTCACTTATCCCTTGATTAAAGCTTCTCACTGTGACATGTATTATAAATCAATGCGCTATAGATCCAAGGTTTTTTTTTTTTTTTTTTTTTTTTTTTTAACCAATTAGATTGTATGATGGCATAACATCAAGGAGAAATGTGACAACCTCGACTCGTAGTTTGAACATCAGGCCCTTGTTCAAAATATGAACCCATATGACTGTATCTTTCATTTCATCTTTCTGTAGTGGTGAACACAATAACAGCCTTTTGCTTTTTATCACTGCCATTCCTAGTAGCAAATTCAAGTTTAGATTTACATTTAACAGACCACAGAATTACCAGAATTATACACATAACAATAAGGTATCTGTCAAATGATCTAAATTGTTGCTAATCTAAATACCAATGTTATGAAATTCATGTTTGTCTTGTTAGATATACCTGTCTGTAGATATATAGGATGGGACAACTCAGTAAGGCTAATATTTTACTGATTTTGACTGATATCCGCCACTGTTTAGATCAATTGAATAGTGTGCAGTATTTTGCTGCTATTTCCCAAGTACAAAACCTGTGTATTGCTGTAACAGATCTGTGAACGAGTGGTTTGCAGTGCTCAGGTGTAGTGTTGAGGCACTGCTCCGGAACAAACACACACAAGACAGTACAAGACACAAGAGCTACAGCGTCGGAGGACAACGCAGCTTACAGGCAAGCCCGCAGGCGCCCGGCAGGCTACAGGGGTTGCTGGTGCGCGGTGAGCCAAAGACACCCTGGCCGACCTAGCCCTCCCTCCCCCCGGGTGGCGCTCGGCCAATTGAGTGCCGCCCCCTGGAAGCTCCTGTCCACGGTCGGCAAAGGAATAGCCTGGACTCGAACTCGCGACGTCCAGACTATAGGGCACGTCCCGCACTCCACGAGGAGCGTCTTTACTGGATGCGCCACTCGGGAGCCCCCTGGTAAAGGAATACCATTTTATCAAAAAAAAAGAAATTAGACTTTTTTTTTTTAAGAACGTGCTGTGCGCTTCTGTAAAATGTTTTCTTCTAAGTTTATTTATCTACGTTGTTCAGTTGCTTTTGCTCATCTGATAATAAACCGATTGATGTTGAAAAGTTAAAAATGTATTGCTATCGTTTCAGTTTTATAAATATGTATGTTGTAAACCGATGTCTGTTCAGATGTTTATTTATTTACGTTTTCTTGTTTTGATTTGTATAATATATACTATTTACAGTGTTTTGAATACAGCTGTCAGAAAGACTGCTGTGGGGCTTCTAGGTATGAGTATATCTCTGGTCCTTCTAGTGTTAAAAAGTAAAACCATATGTATAAATAAACCTCTCCAGTAGTGACTGTTTCTGGTGCAAATCTTTTTATTTTTTTTTAAGCTGGCTCTTTTGACATAAACCGCTGCAACATATTTTTTGTCTGAGCTTCAATAAAAATGCTGCAATTTCTTGTCTTGCTCTAAAAAAAGAGCTATATACTAATAGTTAATTATCTCCTACAGATTAAATTGCTGAAACATCACAAAGTATCACCTTGAAATGGTTAAACACCATGCACGCGGCAATTAAAATGATTGTATTTCAAGCACCCGAGTCATTATTTCTCTTGGGACACATCATTATCATGTTGAAATGCTGTTGGCAATAATTTTGATCAATTAATAGCACTTTGGTACAGACTGTAGTGCTTGTTGTTCTGAAGAGGCTCTGCATCAGATCTCAAACTGAAATACTGCTGCAAAAGGCTTTTGTAAGTGGGTTCAATGTCAGACATACTGGTGTGTGATAGGAAAGCTGATAGGGCAGGCTTGAGACATGCTTGTGTTGAAATGTGGGGTGACTCACATTGCCACTGCTTGTGATATCACGAGTCTGTAAAGGACTCTGTGCTCCATTTTAAATTTCATTGAAAGAGACCGTATTAATGTAAGTGTTTAGTATACATAACATACTTGTTTGAACCTTAGATTTGTGTTACTTGCAGTGATATATTTTAGATAATGGGACATTTCTTGTGTGAGTCATCCAGTCACAGTAATTTAAAACTAGGAATGTGATTATACTTGTTACATGTTCTTAGCAGTGTGTAGTTGACTGTAACTATAGAATGAAACTTGAAAAAGAATAAAAGTATTATCAGCAGTGTAAATACATACAACCAAAATATACGTTTTACAATTCCTAAATGTACACTTTTTTGCTGTGATTTTAAACGTAATTAAATCCATAGGGATGCAGAAAACTAATTCAAGGCTTGATTGATTTTATGTTTGAATTATTGAGTTTGAACATTGCCAGACTGAATATTACAGAAAACATTTCTCACTTTCTATGAATGCTATATGCTGCTCTTGAATAATGTATGTTCTAAATATAATGCTTTTTTGTACCCATGGTGCTTTGAAAATACATCAATTTGAGGGCTCTGAAGCTTTGCATCACTGCGCCAGAGCCTTTCTAAAAGTGGAGGGGCCAAGGTCTGGGGGTGAGGGGGGCATGGTGAGGTTTTAGCCGGGGGAGGGGGGGTTGTGCTGTGGGTGTCGCAAAGTAAAAGTATGTGCAGAGTATAACTGTAACTAAACAGTGTGTGCTATACAAGCGTCTTTTGCCCCCACCCACCCCCGCCCCCCCTACTCCGGCGCCCCTGGAGTCATGATGAAGCATTGTGGAAATTGAAAAAAGGACACTTTGAGTGAATGTTTTCATCTTTTTCACATTTTTATTTCATCTGCTGGTTATATATCATGAGCTCAAACAGACAGTGGTTATGCTGTATAAGTGCATTACCGTATAGTAGTGTAGTAAACATGTTTGAGTAAGAGCTCATTGAGAGTATTCATGTAGGGGTTGGTTTGTATTTTGCACTAATTATATTTTTCCTTTTGTCTCACATCAATTACAAGTTGTTGTGAATTATGGATATTATAAGCTTTACAAAAATACTATGTAGGAAAGGGACTGGGTTCTGAGTCTTGTAATTCAGTATCTTTATTACAAATCTAGAGACCAACTTGGGACTTGTTCCTGAGTGAAGCACTGCGATGTGAATTCATTTTAATGTAAACAAATAAATAAATAAAAAGCACTACAACAGTATTGTTAATTGAAAACCAAAGGTGACATTAATCTGTGAGTTCCAGGTTTTTGGTTTCACATCTCATTGTAAGATACAAATATGAATAAACGGCCTCTACACAGTGAGAACATACTTTTCTGTGTGCATCAGTTCAAGAGGTACTTCTTTTGGTGTAAATTGCAATTTGCAAGTTGATCCACATTTTTACATGGTCATACAGTCTGTGTCATGGAACCTAATTTACATAGAGCCCTGCTGTAGAGATTTACAGGTGTCTGATGAACTTCATTAACCAGAAGAAGAATAGCAGCTGAGTGTGTTATAGTGCTGTAGAATTCCATTCAGGCAATCTGATGGTGAATTCCCATCAGATCACAGAGGTGGAATTACAGCGTTGTTTGTTATTATTTGTTAATTCTATGCATTTCAGAAAACACTACATGGTAAAGAGAGATGCTAAAGGTACTGCAGGTGATGTTCCGGGACTGCTTTGTTTTTGTTCACAGAACACAACCATTTCTGTTTATAATTGGTATCATTTTCAGATTTATTCAATTTTTAATGTTATGTTTAGAAGAAATATTAACAAAAAAACAGTCAAATTCTTGTGCAGATTTTCACTGAGTTCTGTTCTGCTTGAGCAAGCACATCATTTACATCATTGTGTTTCTCAAAAAATGTACCATGTAATTTCTCCCTTTCTATGTCGGCTGCTAAGTATCTAGGCTTTTTATTCCAGTTGAAAAGAACGTAAATAAATCTTCCTTGGCAGAAATTTTTGGAAACTGCTGTGGTGATCCTGTGTATCCAGAGTTGATACATTCACCTCCCAGCAGTACGGGCTGGGGATGGAAACAAATAGCTATGAATAACAATATTTATCACACCATGCTCATAGTAAAGCCTCTATCTGTTCTATTTCATATTGTCTTGATACGAGTAAACATCAAAATGTAAAAATAAAAAACATTTTAGTAACCATGGATAATGGAAAGCACACTGCTCTATTTTAAAACAATATTTAATAACCCAGTACCTCCCAGCCCTGAAATCCTGAGCTGCTAGTCTACATGTCATCCCCACACTGTGAGCTCTAGTGGCTGGTTTTCTGTTCTTAGTTCCTGTTCCATTGGAGTTCCTTGCAAGAAGTTCAGAAATCCAGCTCAATTTTAAGTTGAAATCCTGGCTTCAAATCAGGCTTCCCATTGATCATTCAGATGTGTTGCCTGGCTTGTTGCAGTATACTCCCGCAGCGGGTGTTATTATAAAAAAAGCAATGAGTTACATCAATGAAAAAGAGAGGTTTAAGAGAGGTCTTGCATACTAAGAGAGGTCTCTGCACTTTGCTATGTGAATAATAAATATCAAAGCAATCATGATACTATGGAAAAAGAGATTGCAAGGATATGTGCAGTTCACGAGACAGTAATAATAAGTAATGGGCTTGTTTTAACACTTCACATGTTTGGTAGAGCTATAGCAATCATATACTGAACCACATTAAACTTTATGTATTTGTTTGTGTTTGTTTGCTTGTTTCAGAAAAGAAATTCAGTTGGCAGAAGCTACTTATAAACCCCCTACAAGCTTTAACAACAGGACAGATAATGATCTGCTAAAGGTGGTAGAGGATCAGGTAAAGTACAAGAAGATATAGTAGCTAAAATAATATATTTATATTTGATTGTGTGCCAAATTTAATTCTAAACCATTCTGAACTGTCACATTAAGCTGTTATGAGGACAGGCACTCTTTAAAAGTCCCTTTCCTAATAAATGCCATTGAGAAACAGTGTAAGACAAAGGCTTTATAAATACATGAATACATTGAATTATTCAGTGCAGACAAAGAAATTCAGGCCAACATAAAAATGTATTAATACTTTATCTCTTCGGCAGTGTAATGGGTGCAAAATGACCCAAATGGTAAACTATTTTATAATGCAACAAACTTACAGGAAACGTGCTTAAATAACAAAGATTTAGAATGTTTTCTAACTGAGCAAACAGACGTCTGAAGCATTGAACTTGTTTTATTTGAATTGGCTATACTGTATTAAGACTTTTCATACTACAGATTTTATAAAGCACGGTACACCTAGATGCTCTAGTCTACAAAAAAGTAAACCTACAAAATATTTTTCAATGTACATGGAAACATCTAGTAAATAAAATAGTAAAAGAAAAAAAGTTAATAGGTTTATAACAACTCAATAGATTTGTAAATCAATATCAGAATACTATTGTGAACTTATTGCAAGGTTCTGTTGATATTTACATAAGAAAATTTACAAACGAGAGGGAGTCATTCAGCCCCTCCGGTTCAGAGTAGCTGATTGATCTCAAAACTTTGTCAAGTCTGTAAACATGCAGTAACATTCTACAAAGAGGTTAATGAGTTGTCAATGTGTGCTTCAAATGTAAGGATTCATTAACACAGCAAATTAGCATGCTTAACCACAACCCTTCATGTCCAAAAAGGCCTAATGCTTTTAGGTAATATACATATTTTATAAGCACATCATAAAGAGTATGACAGTTCACTTTAAAATATGCAGTAGTATTACATTTTCTTATGAAAGGGAGTAATCAATTTGCATGCTTGCTTCAAGCATAGTAGCCTTTTAGTTTTTTTAATGTTGATCTGAATTTCTCAGTTTATTATAAAGAACTCCCATTGATCTAGCAATGGCGCCGAAATGTAAAGTATAGATTTCACTGAGCTGCCATGAAAAAAAATTATATTACATTGATTTAGAGTTTTAGACAATATATTTGATAATTTTGTATAATATTCCTTTATTTGCTGTTGCTTTTAACTAGTTTAGTAAAGGAAAGTTATTATGTTTACTGTTATAGTCCCTACTTATAGCAGGTACAGGCCAGCACATACTGTACAGCGTCCTGGAAAAAGGGTTCGGCCACTACCCAACCATACCCATTTTCTATGTTGTGATGTCAGGCCACTTTAGCGTGTATGACACTGGAGCTGTGGGGGTAGTCCCTCTGCAAGACTCAAGCAGAATGTGTCTCCATTCTTCACACTGTGCTCCACTTTGATTTGAGAATTTGTTTCAGTACTCGACTCCCAGTCTGGCAGCAATGGCTTTTATCCTCTTGTCCTTCCACTGCGATATCACATTCAACACAGTTGTTTTTGGATGTCTGCTTAGCTCACTAGTCTCCCAATTTCTCTTGCCACTAATATGACACCCAAATATGACGCCTTGTTCAAAGTCAGCTGTGGCTAGACCTTTATTCCTGATACGATCTGTAACTTGCTGACCAGCAACACCTGACGTGGTACACATATACAGTAAGTGTTGAACTCAGAAGTTTGATTTAGTACATGGGCCAAAAGCAGTACTGATGAAATGGTTCGAAGAACTGCATACTACTCCACTTTGACCAATGTTGGGAGAATAGAAACACATTTCTGACATCTTTTTGATAATCTGTAGATTTGATTTAGTACATGGGCCAAAAGCAGTACTGATGAAATGGTTCGAAGAACTGCATACTACTCCACTTTGACCAATGTTGGGAGAATAGAAACACATTTCTGACATCTTTTTGATAATCTGCTTGTGTTTTAGTGGGCGAAAGAACTTCAGATCAAGCTGAAGGAGGAGGAGGAAAAGGAGCAAGAAGAACTGGAAGAAAAACAGAAGCAGCAAGAGCAGCTTTTCAAGGAGATGATGCGGAAAAGGGAAGAAAAGCTGAACAAGAAAACCAAACCGTATGAGCTTCCTGGCAAAGACAGTGCATGATGAACACTTTATATTTAGGTTTATTCAAGATCAATGATCAGAATAGTGATTAAATCAATAGTTGCATGGACACAAGCATTAGGGACGGTGACAGACCTGCAGAGTCTATTATGGATGTCAGCAGGATAAAGTTGTTTTAAAGTAACACTTTTATGTTTCCAATGGTATTGCTTTTCCTAATAGACAAATTAACCCTTTTGGATCCTTTTACACCATGCCCCTGGGGGTGCTTTTTTATTTTTTGTTAAAAAAAATAAAATTCTAGTTTAAAGAATATCAGTTTTGATTACTTAAATACAGTTTGATAATCAATAAACTGTTTTTAACTTTTTTTTTTGTAAAAACAGATTGATTTTTTTATTTTTTAATTTAGTCTTCGCCAATGGTTTTTACACTGGTTTTCTCCCCAATTTGGAATGCCCAATTATTATTTTTTTATCCCGGTTCACCGCTGCAACCTTCCAGCGACTCGGGGAATGGAGGCTGAAACAGGTGTCCTCCAAAACATGTTCCTGCCAATCCGCAGGTGCCCTCTCAGCCACAGGGGTCACTGGTGCACTTTGAACCACGGGTTGCCTGAATTGTGCACCGCCCCCTAAGAACCCTCGGTCAGCAAAGACATAGTCTGGATTTGAACCTGCGATCTCCAGGCTATAGGGTGCATCCTGCACTCCACATGGAGCACCTTTACAGCCCCAGATTTTTTTTTCTAGATAACTCCTGAGTTAAAGCTTTGTGAATAGGGCCCACTGTTACCAGTCTGAAATATAAATTCATGTGGTAATTATTAGACACATTTTCAATACTATGTAGATATTTTTTAATCCAATCAAGTTCAGTAGTGTTCAAAACTGAACATAATATTTTTCCTTGGAAAAACCAAGGTAAATGATTTCATAGAGGAAGGGCAATGCCAGCAATAGGAGTCTGTTAATTAGCTACTTTCTATTGAAACTGCAACCACCTTCAGGTATTCTCTTGGGCCATAACCCAGTAGGTCAAAACATAATCTTATTGAACAAACTAATATCATTTTCCCAGGATCGATGTACCGACGCACACTGCAACCTATTTTAAATGAAAGCGGATCTATTGGTTACACGACCAGAAGGTTGTGCTGTAATCTTCTTGATTCTGAAGAATTTATAACACCCCCCCCCCCAGTGTTAAGGTATTCGTGAACGAAAAGAAATTGACAGAGAGTAATGGGTTGAAATTAAAAGCAGTTAAGACATAACTAAATCAATCGCCCTACGAATTGATTCTTTGCAGTTAATGTTGTGTCTACCGCCACTGTGACTGGATGTATTGGATTTTGACTTCATGGGGTTTGATGGATATATTTTTAATGACACCATGACACCCTGCAATTTCTCACCTTAAATAGACTTAACAACCTGGTTAACATCAGGAAGCTTAGCGCTGCATGTTAATATTATCATCCTGCAGAATCAAGAGCATTATATTTCATATAGAACATATGGGTGGATTCAACTTTAAAGGACTAGAGGTAATGAATCAATTTAGTAAATCTTACTAAGCAAGGGCCACAGTTCATGGGGAAAGTTAATTTGAAATAATACTGTTAATACTATTGAGGAAGTGTTTTTAAATATTATATTTAGCTTGTAGTAAGGATTCCTGGTTTCTCAAAATTAGCAATCATGTGACTTATAGGAGACAGCATCTGGAAGTCTAAAAAGCTTTGTGGGAGATCCAAGTGTGTGGAAAAGCGGATGGACAAAGTGACAGCAGTCAAGTAAAGTTCCAGTTGATCAATTCTTTATTGACGTACACCATTGTGGTTAACAAAACAAAAATAGGCTTCAGTGAAGTATTTTTCACAACAAAAAAAGTCCCGCTGTAACAATCCCTGGTTTTTATGAGTCTGTGCTCTCCAGCTGACTCAACAGTTCCCCGTCCTGGATTTCTCCCGTCCAGGTCAGTGTCTTTCACTTGCTGTACTGTATTCAACAATAAAGAAGACAAGTTTACTTTAGCAGCTCGTGATTACACGCCGCACCGGTCTGATACCGTCCCTTCTCACATCCCCAGGCTCACTAACTCCATATCCAACACGTTCCCCTTATATCCCCCTAACTCCACCTACGGAATCAGTGATACAAAAAATGTCTCTCTTCCTTAAGTAGGGTATTGAAGCATTCGTGTGGATTACCCTCACCAAGATGGCTGCCGCAACCCAACCATAGACTTACGGTCTGTTCCATCTTGGTGAAAGGTAACAGGAGTCAGTGAGCACAGCGCCACTACCCATCGGGAGGCTGAACTTCACCAGTATGATCCCTGGGCCCCCGCTCCCTGGGCCCCCTCATTGCATCCTATGGTTTCTCATACCATTTCTATGCTGATGATGCTCAGATTTTCCTCTCCTTCCTCACCTCTGACTCCACCATCTCCTCCCGTATCTCTACCTGTCTGTCTGCTATTTCCTCCTGGATGCACTCGCATCACCTTAAACTCAACCTCTCTAAATCTGACCTCCTTTTCTTTCCCTCCTCCTCCCCCTCCTCTGATCTCTCTATCTCTGTTCCTCTGGAATCTACCACACTCTCTCCCTCTTCCTCAGCTAAGAACCTTGGAGTCACCCTGGACCCCTGCCTCTCTTATTCCCAGCACATCTCCACTCTGGCACGCACTTGCCGATTCTTCCTGAGCAACATCCGAAGAATCTGACCCTTCCTCACCAACTATGCTACCCAGCTCCTGGTCCAGGCCCTGGTACTCTCCCGCCTAGACTACTGCAACTCCCTCCTGGCTGGCCTCCCTGCGTCCGCCACCCGTCTGCTCCAGCTCATCCAGAACTCTGCTGCCCGCCTGGTGTTCTCTCTGCCTCGCTTCGCCCACGCTACTCCACTACTCTGCTCGCTCCACTGGCTCCCGATCACCGCTCGCATCCAGTTCAAGACTCTTGTACTAGCCTACAGATGCCTTGACCAGACTGCACCCAGCTACCTCCAGACCCTCATCTCTCCCTACACCCCCACTCGACCTCTCCGCTCCGTCTGCACTAGAAGACTAGCTCTACCTCCGCTACGCTCCCCTGCCTCCAGAGCCCGCTCCTTCTCTACCCTTGCTCCGCAGTGGTGGAATGACCTTCCTACAGATGTCAGGACTGCCCAGTCCCTCACCACATTCCGGCGCCTCCTTAAGACTCACCTCTTCAAACAGCACCTGTAGAACTCCTCTGTTTGTATCCTGGGACACTATCACCCTTCATGTAAATGTGCTTTATTTTGCTCTTATCTGCCCCCTATTTTACTGCATTTAATCCTGTACTTCAGAATACTG
The DNA here is from genome assembly GCF_902713425.1 of Acipenser ruthenus. Taxonomy (NCBI): domain Eukaryota; kingdom Metazoa; phylum Chordata; class Actinopteri; order Acipenseriformes; family Acipenseridae; genus Acipenser; species Acipenser ruthenus. The sequence continues at coordinate 21,049,682 of NC_081189.1, read as the reverse complement.
TAATCTGCCAAGTGTTTAACCTGTAGTACTTTGTATTTAATCACATCCTGATGTAACTATCACTATTTAATCATATCCTGATGTAACTATCACTATTATCTGCTGTATTATTGAATTGTGGTTTGTCACACTTGAACAAAAGTTATTGTATTTCTTGCTCTCATTGTATTACTTGTATTGTAACACTTGAAATGTATTTGCTTACGATTGTAAGTCGCCCTGGATAAGGGCGTCTGCTAAGAAATAAATAATAATAAATAATAATAATGATCCTTTACCCTGTCACACAGCCTTTGCAAGATTTGTATGTTTTGTGACTATGGTCCCAAGTTACCAAAGCAGAAGAGCCTCTCCAAAAAAAAACATTTTGTAAGGAAAATTAAACTGTACTTATAGAGCCACTATCACATCTTAGAAGATGTAATGGACCTTGCTGTGTTGTTTCCTATCTTCTTAGTTCACTTGAAATAACTTTTTGAAATGATAAACTTCTTCGGGCAACTCTGATCTATCCTGAAGCTCAGTGGCATTGTTTACATCTTTGGCAGCTGTCCCAGAATTATTGTCTTCATTCTTTCTGGCCAGGTAGCAGCAGGAAAAAAAGTCTGATAAAGCTGCTAGATAAATGATTCTTACTTTAGGGTTCCCCAAGCTAACTTTTACAGACAGGTGGCTACAGTCTGCCTGGTGTCACGTACATCAGTAAATGCTGTTGATGTGTTTCAATACAAGCTCTTGCTCGCAATTGGTGTCATCTGGGATGCAACTAATGAATGAACTCAATGGCTTATCATTTTTATTTGTATTTTTAGACACCATTAAAACCTTATTTTAAAATTTTCGTAAGATGCTGACTGCAACGGTAATAGATTTGTACAGTTTTATGTGCATAATTTATAAATATCAAAGCATCCAAGACTCAATTGACTGGTCTGGAGCTATTATATTAAAGGGATGATTATTTTAACCATTTCACTTCACAACATGTAAAAAAACTTCCCAGATATGTGAAGCGCAGCCCTGGAGAATATCTATGACAATAGTATTTGGAAGGTGACGCAATTGTAGTGTGCAAGGTATATTTGTATTTGGACTAGTTTAAATTGTAATAATAAGATACCTTGTTTTGAATTCAAGTCAAAATTATTTGACTACACAATGTTTCTAACCCTTAGCGGTCCATTTATTCAGCGCCTCTCAGGTGCGTCAGGTCCAATTTATTTTCAAACGCAATGTTTATTTTGCATGCGCTGTTTAAAAGTATTTTTTTCACAGTAAAACCGGTTTAAAAGGCACTGCATATCAACAGGACACTCAATACTGCATCTCCAGCCCTGCCCCACCCCTTGTTCGATGTATTTTTCACATACCTCTTCATAGTCGTGTATACTGATAAATCATCTCCTGATCACTCGTTTTATCACCAAACTCCTCAATAATGCGATCCAAGTCGTTATTTTATTACTATAACACCTCAAAAAGCTCTGCAAATGTCCGTGATGTTCTTTGAGTGCTAGATGCGGAATCAGCTATCTTGTTTGTTTATGTCCGTGTTATCTCTGCAGGGGCAATGCGTATTGCTCAGATCTGCCCCCTTTTTTCGGCTTCTTTCAGCTCCTATCGGTCATTGAAAGGTTTTCTCGGCTTTTTCCAGAGAAAAAACAACTAGAGACCTGTGCTTCACGTCTTTTTGATGAAAGGGAAAATTGTAATGTCGGAAGGGCTAGTGAATACAAAAGGAACAGTTTTATTAGAAATAAAACCAAATAAAGGAAAAATTAAAATGTACAACAACTAAACTAAAATAACACAGAAAGGAAGAATCTACAAAATCTGTCAAGAAAACTGAAGGAAACTGTTGAATGAAAAACAGGAAGCCATTTCGAGATATCTGGAAATGACTTCCTGTGAAAATGCTCTTATGTTTTCAATGGACTTCCTGTCCATTTAAAGACATCTTCAAATGAACAGGAAGTTATTAGAGAGATCTCTAAATGAACAGGAAGTTATTTGAAGATATCTTCAAATGATTTACAGATATCTTTAAATGAACAGGATGTTATTTGAAGATATCTTCAAATGATTTAAAGATATCTTTAAATGAACAGGAAGTTATTTAGAGATATCTTTAAAACCCCCATTTTAAGATATCTCTAAATGACAGTTTGCCGTGCCATGCCAGTACAATCCATATGGTTTCCATAGTATTTAAATATGTCTGTAAATCAATTTGAGATATCTTTATTTCATGTTTAGATATCTCAAATTGATTTACAGATATCTTTTAAATTAATTTTAGATATCTAAAAAACTGCACAATTAAAGATATCTGGAATTCAATTTGAGATATGGAAATGTTTTACAGATATCTTAAAATATTTCAAGATATCTTAAAATGCAATTAGAGATATCTCTAAATGATAATTTGGCTTGCCGTAGTGCATGCGCCACCAGTAATTTAGGAGTCGGGAGCTGCGACAGAGTTCATCAGACGTGCTTGTTATTAAATACAACACTTTGTTCAATACCAGATTTGTGTCTTTTATTTAAATAAGAACTGCACACATTGGAGCGATGTATTAAAATCGATGTGCGTCTCGGGGCGGATATAGGATTTGGATTACATTCACCGAATCCTAAGTATTCGGCTGAATCTGTACCCTGCTCAAAAAGTAGGTATTTGGGCCAAATCCGAAATCAATCTTGGATTCAATGCATCCCTAGTATATTTCAATTCTGTTACTTCCATACACAGAATGATATTATGACCCCCTCTGATGCTACACAATTTTATATACCGCTTAATATTATCATGAAGAGGTCATTCTTTTAATGAAAAACATTTTGATAGCCTTGGGTTCATCATTGTGAAGAATGTCTAAGTTTTTAGTTTTGTAAAATTAACTTGTTTTTCCTGCCACATAAAATTGTAAAATCTAGCTTACTTAATGAAAATAACCTGTCTAAGAGAAGGAATTTTTAATAGCCTCTAAACACACATGCGCACACACACACACACACACGCACACGGACGCACACGCACACACACACGCACATGCACACACACACACACACACACGCACACACACAAACTTATTTACTAAAATATTTAAATAAATGTGTAACAACTCAATAGAAGTTCAGGGAGAGCACCTACTCAGGTGTTACATTGATTTAATGATTCAGAACATTGAATTTGCTAAATTTGGAAAAATACCCGGGAGGGGCAGTTCATCTTACAGCGCTGTGGAAAGGATCAGGTTAAAGAGATTTACTCCTTTCCATTTAAGTAAATGAGATTTTCCATGCATTAAATTACATTTTACCCTCTTTCATCTACTTTTAACAGTAAGGGGTTTTGGTTTTGTAATAAAGTTGGTCATGGACTCGGAACAATTGCATTTAATGCTAATGAGAGTTTGCAAAAGCAATTTTGGGCCACGCACTCAGTCAACTTGCACCATCTCATTTAAAAGGGTAACTTGAGTAAAGCAAAGTGCACACAATAGATGTAAATGGAAAACATTTAAATTGCCTCAACATATCCTTTTGTTCTCATCTTTATCTCTAGCAGGCTAAAGTACTTTCATTTTAAAATGTGTCTAGGGTAGATAATCTAATTAGTGGGTATATATTGTACTCAGGTCAGGTTTTAAATATGTATATGTGTCATCCTGTACCAGCAAAACTAGAAATGTCTAACTTGCCCTAGACCTTAGACCTCCCTGTCATTGCTCTTCTGATTAAACATGGACTAAAAATGGTCCCTGCCTCATATGCCTCCTGCATCACTGCCTTATTCTAATCTTGAGGGTATCTGTGTAAGACATGTGTTTGTGCTGTTGAAATCGAAAATAAGAAAATGAGGGCTCTTTCTGACACAGCAGTGTGTTCCTGGCAGGATCCACTCGAAGATTCACTACAGCCTCACATTCCTTTTTAAGGTCATTGCCAGTTAATGAGGGGGTAAGGATCGTTGGTGGGGGTGGGGAGGGGCATCATTCATTGTGAGAAGGATACATTCGCTTATCTGCCAAAACAACGAAAGAGTTGCACAAAAAAAGTAACATACAGGAGCTGGACAGAAAAAACAGTAACACCAAGACATACAGACATTTACACTCAAAATCTGATACTCTTCATAGCTTGTGGATAGTGACAGAAATGGGGCCTCCATATGTCCCTGTATTCTGATATCACAATTAGACATTTGCTTCTGTAAAGTGGGACATACGAAATCCCCCAGTGGCAATATGCATCCCTAGTATGGGTTAATTAAACGTTGGTCAATCTGAAATGAACGGCACGATAGGCATTCTATAATTGAGAAATAATTGAGGATTGGTCATACATTCCTAGAACACCTTGGGAACTGGTCATGTAGAATCAGTGTCATCCTGGCATTACGCCTCACTGACAATGTTATGGCTTGTGTTTCTAATAGATTATCCAACACCTGCTTCTAAAACAGATCTTTATAGGTTTGAAAATTCTTAATATTCAGTTGCAGTAAGAGCTGTCATGCATGGCTAACAGCTATTCATATGTTATCATTCATGATACTCAATCACATCAGAATCTGTCATAAAGGCATTTATTGATTGATGCTGTGCACTGTGGAATTCTTAAACACGGTCTGAATCATCCCTTTGAAAAGAGACATGGAACAACATCTGCATGTCTACTGCACTCTGTGGAAGGTCTTTTTAATCAAGAAACTATTGACTGTTGAGAGCTAGCAGAAAATGAACATTTCTTTCCTCGACTGTACACATGACAGGCGGTATTGAAACCTGATGTTTTTTCTAGCAGTAGAGTGCCCTGACCTCCAAAAAAAAAAAAAAAACACTTGCTCTTCAGATTTTCTCTCCAGAGAAATAGGGCCACGTTTGCTGAAAAGGTTAATTAAGTATGCTAATGGCATGGCAGAGAGCTTTAAAAGATTAGCATCAATCAATCCAGTACATTCAAGGAAAGAGAGTTGTTGTAAGTCTGTGTTAATACTGTCAAAATCTACTGGGAATCAATGAAATGAACTCAGCAGACCTGCTCTACACATTCTGTAAATTAATGAGCTGCACATTATTTGAAGATAGGATACGGTTTAAAATGATCCATCTTCCTGTTACATTTTAATCGTGATGAGAAAGACAGCAGGTCTGATATATTTTAGTGAATTATGTGCTTTGTTGGTCAAAAGCTGCATGTTACAAATTGAAGTATAAGTAAGGTGACCAGATGTCCAGTTTTGGACGGGACAGTCCCACTTTTGGAACAATGCGAAGCCACAATACTAGAAGTCAGCGCCTTACTGCGGTAGGCGATGTGTCAGTCATAGATTGGAGGAGACGTGATTCCACTCGCTACCAAAGGCGGTGTTACTGAAGGTATGTCAGGGGATGTGGCCCAGCGATCTGTTCCTTGTGTTATGGTTATACAAAGACCTACGATGAAAAACCTATGTACTATCTGTGAGTGTTTTGTTTGTTTTGTCCTGTCTAGTAACTGTTGTGTTTGTCATTGTTAGACGGCTAAACTATCCGGGAGCTGTTGCTAACGGGCCAGTTTCCAAACCTGGACTTCACATCACCACTGTGCATATTACCTGTATTTCACCACATACACTAATACACACAAAAACACACCGTGTTGTGTTTGTGTGTGTATTATATACAGTGTCGTATTATTTCGGGACTGAACCCATTGTTTCGCACAGAGCGATACACATTGCGATACAAATTTACGACTGTAAGTCGCCCTGGATAAGGGTGTCTGCTAAGAAATAAATAATAATAATAATAATGCTTATTATTTAAGTGTTGCCAGCACGCAACCCAGCCAAATAAAGAGCTTCTTTACCGTGAACTGTCTTGTGTCTGTTTATCCTGAGCACCGCATCACCACTGCACCAGCGCACTGCAAACCACTTTGACACAGTTTGTTACACACCTTCAGACATACAGTATTAGTATCTCATCGCTGCATTAACACATGGGGCTCCATATCTGAGAATTGTAGGGAGTTACGCTAGCTAACCAGAGGGCCATGTATACTATGGCCAGTTTGCTCCTTAAGTTATTTTTAGAATTAAGTGCTTGTGCAAATAAAAATATGTTAAACCCTTTGGCTACTTTTATGGTCCTACACTCAAAACAGGTTTATCTGTTTATACTGTAATTAAAAAAAAGTACTGTATATACACCTCTACTGTTGCTGAAAAAACACTGAAATCTCACTAACAAGCCAAACTGCCCATGTAGCTCAATCAATAAAACCTTAGCTTGTGATCCTTAAAACCATAGCATCAAATCCTGCTGTTGGAAAGTATCTTAATACAACAGTAATCTTATAATAATTATAGTAGCTATGGCCTTTCTTTGAAAAATGAATTTGTTTGGAGTTAAGAATCATACATCTTTTACCAGACACATTTTGTTTTCAGCTTGAATGAAGTTCATATTACAGTGATGTTATTGATACTGAGTGAAGAGGGGTATAAAACACATATTAATAGTATGCAATTTAACAAATTCAATGGAATTAGTTGTGGCGCAAGCATATTGGAACACTTGCACAGCACATTAACAAATCTCTTTTGAGATGAGAGGGAATCTTAAGGGAAATGTTTAACAAATAATTACATTTAACCCTCCTCAGAGATAGAACAAAGCAAGGATGACAAGTAGAACTCTCCAGTTACATCAGTTGTAAACCTAGGTCGGTCATAATTAGATAAGTAAAATCAGAATTTTTTCTGTAATATCAATCTAAAATTTTACAAAGTAGTTGCAAACGCCCTTTTTAATGAAATGCATGTTTAATTGATAGATCCAAAATATTACCTCAGCCCCTCCTTATTTAATATAAAATGGCACCCACTGGTGCGGCACTTGTTTTTCTGTATTTTAAGTCAAAATACAAAGGACAGGGTCAAACTGATTTTTCTCAGGAATAATAGTGCTACTGTCATAGCGTGCTACCTCAGTTTTATGTTGTAAACATAGCCATTGAAGATTGATTTTAAAATTTGGTTAGAACTCTTAATTCAGTTACAGACTGATTCCCCACGGTGGCCCTACACCCTAGTACAATGTTCTAGTACTAGTACTATCCATTCCTTTTTATATGAACAGTATATGCCACATGATTTATATTTGTTTATACATTTGTATTCACTTGGTTCAACTGGATATTACTCACATATTATTGTCAGGTTCAGCTGCAAATATTTTTGTACTATTTTTCAATTTTTAAATATAAGAAAGGAAAATATACTCTTGAATGAATACATTATTACTTGTATTGTTTTCCTTTTCCTAGGTAAACTACTTGAAATGCAAATTGAAACATTTCTACTACTTTGCAGCTGCCAACCTATTTCCTTACATTGCCCTGGAGTTAAAAACGCATGCCTCCATAATGTTGCGTATCATAATGTTGATGTATCTTTCTGGAGACAGTAATGGCCAGTGGCTTCACCAACTACGCCATCTGTGAAGTAACAAAAAAAAGTGTTGCCCCCCAGTTAAGAAACTGTAATTGAATTAGTTAAACTGCAGTACAACACAACCCACCTCTTTATCATGTCCAAGGATCACTTCAACAATGCCAGGTTACAGCACATCTACGTGAAATGTGAGTCCCTGGGACATAATCGGACGCTGTGTGTCTGAGAAGGAATACCTTATACCTTCTGGCTAATATTGCATAAGATGTAATGTTTTATTTGTTTATTTCCCCTATCATATGTGTCCTTTATCATCGTGTATTAGTGTGTCTCCACTCATGGATATTTGTCATGTTTAATAAAGTCGCCTATTATTCAGATATGTTAGACATTAGAGAAAGTTTGTCTGGGAGTTCTTTATTCTGATACTTTATACAGATTGTTGTCTTAAGAATATTAAAGTAGTTCTTACTTATTTATGAAGGGGATTCCTTGTGTTCAACCAACTCAAATCCACTGCAGAAATCTTGACATCCATTAAGATTACTCATTATTAAAATGGTTACGTCCACAAGGCTTGTATAATGACACACCTGAATTCAATTCCGTTGGCAAGGACCACTCTCCTGAGAAGCTTCTGACATGATTTTGCAGATGACCATATTACAAATTATCTGGCACAGGAATACCTAGATTTAAATATTAAAAGAAGACAACAATTTAGTAAACCAGGCTATCCAGGTAAGACAATTGTTCTTAGTTTAACAGGACTAAGTTGACTTAGCATCAGGAGTTAGCACACATAACCTCAGAACCTGTTCCTTTGATATCCGTCCATACTCTCTGCAGGTTCTCAAGCTCAGACACTTGAACTTGATGCTCTTTGTTGTCCTTTATGTGTTCTGGCATGCCAGGTGTGCTGCTGCCATCTGTCAATCCATGCCTTTCTCCACTCAACATATGTGTCCTTTAAAACTTCCATCTTGGAAAATGTTTTTGAAGTTCATACTGCAAGTTTTTTTCTTTCTTTTGTATTATGTTTTGTAATTAGTAAGTCACAGAATCGCCGTTCAGCAGTTTTTTCATTTAGCCATTTTATCTTGTTGTTTGGAGTGGAAGTGGAGGGCGTTCCTTTGAAAAGGGGCTGGACTGACAGTAATGTGAACCAATCACATGACAGTTGGAGACTATTGCCCGGTGGTGTAAGGATGTTAGCGCAATAGTTAAATCTATTTTTCATCCTATGATGAGGTTTTAACCAATAACAACCCAGAAATTATAACCACTGACATATAAAATCCAGAACCGGGTGCCCGCTGTGAAGAACACCCGGATACCCAGGTCTTTTTCAGCTATTGATTTAAAAAAAAAAAAACAGACATATATTATTGTTTTAAGTGCATGATGCATATTTAAATACTATATAGTACACATACATTTAGTCCCTTCAGATCTGTAACCTTTATCAGTACTGGAAACATCGAAATAATACTACTACTACGAATACTAATAATAAAAGCATCTCAGTTTGAATCAGTTATGTTAAATGAGCTTCATTCTGTGAGATTCTTTGCGACATCGATTGACTATATTCTGCTGCTGTTATTAATGTAATGTTGTACTTGTATTGATTCAGGGCGATGCAAGGGTTCCAATAATGGAGGCTTTATTTATTTTCTCAATCGGAACACAGTGTAGTTTACACAAAAAAAAAGTATATACAAGGAGGATATCTTACTGCTCTTTCTCTCACTTTTCCTGTTTATCCCTTTTTGTCACATCTGGTTTGTCTAACTTTATTGTTCACCGGTCTCTCTTTTGGCAAACACAACAGTCCAGAACAAAACTTAAAAGGTGCAGTCCTCCAAATCTGGACTGATAAATAAATATTTCAGCCTTACATTAACATGGCATCCAAGCATACCATTGTGAGTTATGTTTTTCTCATACTGATTTAATTTTGTACTTTGCACCTACGCATTTTCGAGTGCATATGCTTTTTCTTAGTAAATCTACTTCATTAAAATAAAACAAATGTTTACAGTTTTCAGTCTGTTTTCTGGGGTACACCGCACACAATACTTTAGTTATTTGTTTATTCATTTTTAAATAAAGGCTACTTATTTGATCTTTTTGGTAAGAAACTATTCTGTTTTGGAAGCCACATGGTCCACAGCACACTGTTTCGGCTGTGTGCTACAGCCACTAACTGCAGTCTCTGGTTTTCCTCTCTTTAGGCATTGTCCCGCTTCTCTTTCTTTCTTGTCTCACCGTCTCCTCTTGCAGCAGCAACAATCCATTACTTATCCTGGTCCAGGGCACACCCCCGGTGCACCAGCCACCAATCCCAAGCAGACACAGCTTCCCATTCTTGATCCCCTGAAGTTGCAACATTCTATCCCTTGATTCTGCCAACAGTGTTGCAACTGGGGACATTCGCTCGGCAAGCCAAGCCTCTGATTGGTGGTGATTCTCCTGCCTCTGACGCCCCTGAACACCTGCGGCACTGAACTGTTAACCCTGGGGCAGAACCTTTCTGAACACGGTTACAGCAGACCCAGGGTCGTTTTAATAGATATATTGAAATGTATTTTTGTTTATGACTGTAAGTTGCCCTGGATAAGGGCGTCTGCTAAGGAATAAATACATACATAAATAAATAAATAAATAAATAATATTATTCAAGCATATTGGCCTAGGATATGACTCATCAATGTTATACACGTTTTTTAACACATGTTTATATGTCTATTCTCAGTGCATTACAAGAGAAGTAGTATTTCAAATGGCTTGAACACACACAAAGATTTCTTCTGAGACCAAGAGTGGAATTTGTACCTGAGAGAAAATGAGAAAATAACAACATGCAGTTAATTGTTTAGTTGAAAGTGAAGCAAAGACACAAATAACTGTAGAAGGATTAGATTTCTCACAAAACCATGTAGATCACTGCCTAAATGGTTTGCTTGACATACACTAAAGGTAGAAATAATGAAGTGCTGTAATGTCTATTACTGCTGTCTTTTTCTGGTCTTTCTAAATGGTCACGAAAAACATTTGTTAAAAGATGGAGATAAAGAGAATTTACTGTCTGAATTTACTGAGAATTTACTAAAAAAATAATTGGACTATTGGGGACTGTTTGTGATATTTGTGTCAATATTTTTTGGGACAACAAATGGAACCACTTACAGAATTTTGTGACTCTTAGACAATACTGTAGAGCCTTATAGCTGATTGTATAAAAATATTCTTATCATTTGAGCTCTAAGATGACTCTGGACCTGTATGCATGTGACTTCATACTTCATAACTCCATGCCGACCTCACTGGACCAAGGACGAAAAATTGCGGTTCCCTGAGATTACGAATAATTGAAATATCCCTTTCATTTTAGTTTGCACAGGCCCTTTTTTGGCAAGTAACACAAAATATATTACAGTACACATATATTATGCTACAACCTGACTGCCTATACAAAGCACAAACCTGTATGTGTTTTTATCTGTTGTTAAAAATTAGACACGTTAGTTGTTTTTGCATATAGGAATGTTGGTATTTGTGCTTGTTTGCGTTTGATACTCGCATTAAATCCATTAAAATCCTGTCAACATAAATATAGTAGAACTTGTCATATCCCGTCCTGTAAGATACCATACCGTCTATTAACTGATGGAGCTCTGGTGTGTGTCATTTACACACGCTGCTGCTAACTGAGCGGTACAGATGGAAACTGATTGATGCACATTTTATTATGGGTCTAAAACAGTAAATTCAGCTCTTAGCACGACAGAATGAATTCAGTAGCAGATAAAAAAAAGACAATGCGTTTGATGATTCAGTTTCACTTTTTACATGCTGTCATTTCATGTAAGTGCCCAGTTACCATTTTAAATAAAAGAAAATAAGAAGAATTAATATATTAACGGTACTGTTAAAAAGCGGAAACAATATTTTTTGGATGACCTCCAAAGTCAGTTTGTGTTTCTGTGTGTGCGGTTTCTTCTTGTTGTTTTTGTCTCTTAACACACATGGTCAAAAACAAACAAACAAACAAAAAAAACTGTCGGACTACTTTGGCATAGACAGGGAAAGCACTGTAAGAGCTGTTTTTGGAATGCTGTTTCATAAATTGTCAAATACTGTATTACAGTGCTTTGTTTTGCAGTAATGTTCACAGATGTTCTTTGTATAGTATACGTGCAGTACCGTACTTTGGTGTTTTAGACACACTGATGTACCTGACATCATTAATTTATAATGCAATGTAATACAGCAACTACAATGTAGTATAATGACCTATTTTTACATATTCCGATGGACCCGTGGAACCAATTCAATCAGATATGTCAGGTTCGACTGTACTGATACCTGCACAATTGATGACAAATCAATAATCATGAATAGATTTGATGCAGCCTTATATTTTGTAATTAAGATGTATCTTTATCTAAACAAGTTTGTCAGGTTTTATTATTGAAGAAATTAATGAATGTACCTTTTATTTTCCAAGGAGCATTCATTCACTGTGTTTTTAAATTAGTATCCTTCTCTTTACTATGGTGCATTCTTTACAGAATGAACACAGAAGATCATGTTTAATTATATGTTAATAATACACCAAGGGAATAAATGGGCAACATCGCTTCTCATGGGCTTGTAATGAATTGGCATCTCAGCCCATATGGTTCAAAGATGAACGACTTCCTATTAAACTGAAGAGCAAGCTCTCTTTATTATTATTATTATTATTTATTTCTTAGCAGACGCCCTTATCCAGGGCGACTTACAATTGTTACAAGATATCACATTATACATATTATACAGATATCACATTATTTTACATACAATTACCCATTTATACAGTTGGGTTTTTACTGGAGCAATCTAGGTAAAGTACCTTGCTCAAGGGTACAACAGCAGTGTCCCCCACTGGGGATTGAACCCACGACCCTCCGGTCAAGAGTCCAGAGCCCTAACCACTACTCCACACTGCTGCCCTCTCTACTCAAAAGATAACGGGTCTTATGCTGATGTCAACGTTATTAACCATTGAGCCGCTAGAAGGAGATTCTGATTAGAGGGTTAAACTAAACATAATTTGAAGTTCTGAAATTTTGAAAGTTGATGACTTGACAAGTGTGAATCCAAGGAAAATGTTTTCAGGCTGTAATTGAAATGGTACGCTTTTAGTTTATTCTTTATAAATTGATATTTAATGCCCCCCGGATATTTTCCAGTAGAAAAGCCATCTGTTTAATTATCTTCCAAAATATTTGCACAGAGGCATAAATATAATTTCCTAACTGCATGTTTTTGTTAACAGTTCTCCCAGGAAATGTGTGCATAGTATAAGCACCATCAAAAACAAAGCACTTATGGGATGGGACATGTTTCTTGGAACAATGATTGAATGGCCATGGAAGCTTACTTACTGGTTTTCAAAGAAGTGGAAATGTCTTAGAATTTGTAAGTATCACATGTTGTGCCCCATTCACTAATATAGAAATCTAAACTGTTCACAGTTAAATTGATTTTCTTTCAAGGTTTGGTAATAATGTTAAGACCAGTACAGTACATTCTTTGAAAGGGTCTTTCAAACCAACCCCCTCTCTTTCAAAGATTGATAAAAAATCCATATCGAGCGGCTGTGTATATGGACGTGTAGCTACTATCTGGCTACTTTAACACAGGGGCAGGCTATCAGAGAGACGGACACGACATGAACCAATAAAAGTAATATCAATATCACTTTAAACAAATACATAATTAAGCTACACAATAGAGCCTGATGCTGTACTCATGCAAATGATGACACCAGTGAAGGCCTATCATACTTTCTGTATACCAGTATATATTATTGTTTTTATAAAACCAAATGCTATTGCCAAATACAACCACTGTACAGTACCTTCCCTCTCTAGAAGGTGACATTTCTGTTGGTGTCACTTGTGAGGAATCTTGTAATGCAGAGACAGGTGTTAAAATTTCTGTTCTTCACAAAACCACCTCATAAAGATGGGAAGGAGGGTTAAAAGTTGTGGCTGTTGTTGGTAAAATCATGTCTCACAGATCCTTAGCAGTTAGGTATGAAACTAATATATAAGATTCTTTAGTCTCAGTGAAGGTTAATATCGCTTATTTTTGTATACTTAGGATTCATTACTTCATACAGGTAAAACTTTAATAAACTAAATAAAGTTGCAACTGTTGTAATGCATTTTATGTTATACTTTATTTAACCTTCAAGAGTCCAATTGTTTTACATGTAATAAGGGCAGCTTACAAAATATCGGACACAAAATATCTACTCCATTTGATTCAAATTATCAAAAAAAGCAGTAGTGAAAGTTATATACCTCAGGTTTTAGTTGAGAGAACTCTCTGTATTTCTTTACATACTTTTAATTTAGCACTTAGCGTTATATTGTTCATTGAACAGTACTGTCTATGACTCAAAGTCACCCTGAGTATTTGATGTAGCAAAATAAATATATGCAGTCTAGCCTACAAGGTAATGGTATTATTAAAATTCCTTGGAAATGTCCTGCATCCTGAATAGCTGCTGACATTGCAATCCCAAATGGATAAAAAAGGACAGCCAATGGCATGGATCCGATTTCATTCCAATCTGGAAAATCACAGCTCCTTATCTTATCAACTTCTTCAGCGCAATAACACAGGGAAAGGCATGCATGGGTTGTACTGATACGATCCATCTCTCCGGTGGATGAAGTTACAACCGTGTGCGTTATTGCTTGCATATAGTATAGAACATGCACATATATCAGCATATCAGGGGCTTTCTATTATTATTATTATTATTTATGATTTATTTCTTAGCAGACGCCCTTATCCAGGGTGACTTACAATTGTTACGAGATATCACATTATTTTTACATACAATTACATTATTTTTTACACATTATTTTTACATACAATTACCCATTTATACAGTTGGGTTTTTACTGGAGCAATCTAAGTAAAGTACCTTGCTCAAGGGTACACCAGCAGTGTCCCCCACCTAGGATTGAACCCACGACCATCCGGTCAAGAGCCCTTTGCATTACCATTGTTATCTCATTAAGTTTTGAAAATGGCAATTCATCCCATTTAGTGATATTACGGTATAGTATATTGATTTAGGAAGGTTCAAGTTGGTGTCAGTCTCTGAGTGATATTTTCTGGCAGTGAAGGATTGTACTCTTTTTAGCCTAGTTAAAAAAGATATTCTTAAAGGAAAACACTGCAGGGCAGGCAGGAATGTTGTTCACCATTCACAGTTTTTAGATGTCTAAATTTGGTACCATTACCAGTTAACTAGAAAACTATCCAATTCCATAAACTTTTTAGCAGGAAAGGAAGCTGAGAGAATTATATGTTCATAATAAACAGGTGAATGTGGTGAAATGTTTATTTGGAATTAACGCATAGCCAAATGTGAATTGAGTTGGGCCTAGCTCTGACAGCAACCTTTGGGATTGATCACTAAGGTCTAAAAAAAGTGTGAAAGTGTGTTTTTTTACTTTTGGTGACACTTTCTATGGCACCTTAACAAGCACAGCCTGCTCATTTAGCAACATTACTTTATCACACTATAAAACAAGGGCTCATTCTCCATTATTATTTAGAAACATATATTTAAAATGTAATTACATTTGTTTAATTGGGAGTAGTGTTACTGTATTTTCTTCTGCAAAATACCTAATGGATGAAGGTTTTTGGTAAAATAGCTTGATATTCTAAGAGTTTTTTTTTTTCTGTTGTCACAGTTATTGATTACTCTGTGGACATAAACCCTATGGGATAATACCCTTTACTTTTAACAGATGTTACAAATCACATTCAAAACTCTGTAATGCTGATACTATAAATTACACTGTACAATGGAATTACATTATTTCTAGTCAACTGGTCTGCATTTTAATGTTTTACAGCTCACTGCTCACATTTTCCTGTCAGTGTACACCTCCTCCACATCTTTCATTCAATATCCAACAGGCTTCATTAACATTAAGATATCATTAACAGCCTACTGTTGCTGGTGCCCGAAGCAATTGTTGTAGTATCAAGGCCTTAAAGGTGAAGTATCATTAAGAACGTGTTTATCTTACCAAGCTTTTGGTCCTATGTTTTATAAAAAATGCCCAGTAGTAGTGACTCATAATAAAATGAAAACAGAGATCAAAAGAGAATCCTATTTGCACTCGGCTGTGACTCCGCCCCTGCCTAAGGTGGTTTATTGCTGGAGCTGTGGTCAACTGGCTTCTCTCCCACCCAAGATGGCGGATTGACTGGGGTTAGAGGTAGCAGCTCCTGCCTCCGTCAAGCTTCTCCTCCTTCTCTGTCAATTTGTTTATTTAGCAGATGCCTTTATGCAAGGCGACTTACAGAGACTAGGGTGCGTGAACTATGCATCAGCTGCAGAGTCACTTACAATTACATCTCACCCGAAAGACGGAGCACAAGGAGGTTAAGAGACTTGCTCAGGGTCACACAATGAGTCAGTGGTTGAGGTGGGATTTGAACCGGGGACCTCCTGGTTACAAGCCCTTTTCTTTACCACTCGACCACACAGCCTCCTATGGTAGTTCCCCATTCCCACTGCTTCCACCACTAGGATGACCTCTGGTGGGTGGGGGACCCAGTGTGAACACACTTTAGTCTGTGCCAGGCTGCCTGCTAGCTGAGGGAGGAGAGGCTAAATAGGGAACCCTAACAAGGTGTGAACAGAATGGCTTGCAGTGGTGATGTCACACCAGAAACACAGACTCAGCACAAGGACTGGCGGGGCAAAACTGAAGTGCAATGGCGCTCAGCTCGTTTATTAAATAATAATACAAACAAAAGATTTAAACAAACACAAAAGACACAAAACATAAGGCACGTTGGCCAAACTAATAAACACATAACAAATAAGTCTTGTGCTGGTGTTTAAACCAGCACGCTTAGCAATCATTATCTATTTACCTCCTGTCTCTGCTCTCGTTGTCCAACTCTGAACCCTCTTTTCTGAACAAAGACAGCTGCAGGCTTTTATATTGTGGCCGAGGGCTTAACTAGTTATTAATTATCTTATTATCCCTCGGCCATAGTCTGCACAAGTTTAATAAGGACGCGTGACTGTCAGCTAGTTAAATAATCAGTAGCTGATCAGTCACGCATCCTCACGAGGTTTTCTAATCAAAAACACAAAACAATAACATATAATGGCGGCGGCTTTACATCCGCGCCGCAAACAATAATAATACAAATAATAATAAAACAGCACACATATATATAGGGGCGGGACACTCCGCCACACAAGGTCATTGACTTCTCCTATTACCTTGTCAAAACCAACTACCTGCAAGAACCTCCCCATTAAACAGAAAAAAAATCCCCAAGACAGCCCTGCCCTGTCAAAATTGTACCCTTATTATTGATCTTAAAAAGCCCAAATTAACATTCCCTTTTAAAAATACACTTGAATATATAGCTAAAGAAACCGAATTCCTCCCTGTGCAGAAACATGAGAAAACTGGCAGGGCTGACAGTTAAAACCGATCCTAGGATCAACTATCCTTTCCCTTCTTATGAGGCGTGTCATCCCTCTGCCCAAATGAAATGATCTGATCCAAGGCAAGATAGATGATGCTAATCAGGATACAGCAGAGCAGCTGGTGCACTTCCCAAAGGAGCGTGACTTCTTATATTCGGCACAGTGGAGAATATAAAAGAGGATTAGAAGTAAAAAATGAAAAAGATACCAGGACATAACAAATGACACTGTGCTTACAAGAGCCCCCAAAACAAAGCTGCTGCAATACAGTGATGTCAACAAGTCTGATTTCACCTACAATGGGCTCAGGTTGTATTGACTTAGTTAGAAAAAATACATTAAGTATGTGTATAGTTTACAGGTGCAATGTAAATTGTGGAATAAAGTATTTCACACATATTGCAGTATTTAAAGTTCATATAAATGCAGTTTTTTTCTACCACTTACAAGGCATATGGCAGACAGTGACAGTAAAATATAACAATAATACAAATATCAGTGTTAGAGCAGCACAACTCAGAAGCATTCACAATGATTCAAAACACCATACAAGGTAAGGGAGGTAAAATAAATAAATAAATATATAAATGGCATTTGTCGTTATATGTCGTTTAAATGCTGATATAGTATTGAATGTCAATTGCAGTCTTTCCATTTAGCAGTCAATGTAAAACAAATGCACAGACCTGAAAGTACTGGGACTTTTATAAATCTTTTATAATGGTTCAGAGATGCAAACAGTGACAAGCAGATGAATCAGAAAACTGGTGCTGCCATTTTCAGAAAAGTACTGTTCTTTTTCTTAAATAAGAAACTGGAATGTCTGACTAAAACATCAAACATATGCAAGTAATTCTGTAAAGTAATCATAAACAAAAAATTGCTCCAGGGCCAAATTTGAACCATTTTATTAAATGTTCATGTATGAGTAGTGTATTAGCAGTTAAGACTTGAAATTGCAGCCTCCACATGGTTCCAGTGATATGGACAGCATTAATGGGCAATCACTCAGCTGTTCATGTTTCAGAGAGCTGTAGTGGAAGCTCAAACTAAAGCCTGTGACAAGGGGCAAATGGGCCAAGCTGAACCCTCAATGCCTTGGCACAGAACAAAGTGCCTTGTTCATTTCAGTTTTTCATTGTTGTTCTTGTTTAATTACTATGAGGCAAAATTGCCCTGCATCGTGTTTTTGTCTACGAATGATCTCTTTGAACTACAGTATTCTCACCTGGGGGAATTGGTTGCTGAGAATTCTGACAAAAAGGGGTAACGAAAGTTAATTGGTTTCATTCTGGAGTCATGTGTTTCTGTTCGTTCCTTATCATTTTTTGCTCTACAAGGGAAAACAATTATCAAAGGAAGTCAAATCAGAGGGCCTGGAGCATTGAACCCACACAAGCATTTCCTTTACTTTGTTGGCACTCCCTTGAGCAATAAAGAAGATTTCCTTGCACTCCAAAATCCCTGCAAACTTCAACTTAACTTCATCATAGAATAGTATCGTTCCATTTCACATTTATGACTAACATTTTTCTTTATACTGCAAATTGAACTGAGAAATGGATTAAGATCCAGAAAATGCAGACATGTTGAAAAGAAATGTGATGGTGAGGATTAAGGATTTGTGATTAAGGGTTTTTCATCTAGTTGATAACTTTTATACACGTAATAAACCCATTTGAGCACTACTTGAATGCTGATATAGAATTTTGCACAGATAAAGCATATTTGTTTGTAATGTATGGTAAAAATACTTTATTGGCTTCTCAGAATGTAACATGAACCTTAAGGTCACATTTCCAAGGTCAAAACTACCTATTGCTGTGGAGAAATGCAATTCAGCTATGAGCTATTCTATTTGAATTGTGAATAAAACAAACATTCATGCTTCTGTCTCCTTTGATTATTTTCAACATCTAATCTTACTCTATACTGTTTCATGTAAATGTCAAACCATAAAGTCTTACTTGCCTTTTATTTCATTGTGAAATAGCGGCAACTTTTACTACAGTGCCAGTCAGTAACCATAGCTACAAATATTATCTTCATAATTTCACTCCCATCTATTCTTTATTTATTTCTTAGCAGACACCCTTATCCAGGACAACTTACAATTGTTACAAGATATCACATTATTTTTACAATTACCCATTTATACAGTTGGGTTTTTACTGGAGCAATCTACGTAAAGTACCTTGCTCAAGGGTACAGCAGCAGTGTCTCCCAGCTGGGATTGAACCCACAACCTTCTGGTCAAGAGTTCAGAGCCCTAACCACTACTCCATACTGCTGCCCCATCTACTGTATAGTATTGCATAGTATTGTTTTTGGTTGACGATGCTGTGACCCTCTACAACGCCACCCTTACTCAGATCATCTACACCGTTGCCCCGCTTACAACCAGAACGGTCAAGAAAGATCACAACGGCCCATGGTACACCCTCGAACTTCTAGTGCTTAGGTCTGCCTGCCACGAGCTTGAGCGCAAGTGGAGGTCATCTGAAATAAGGTTCACAGAGAGATCTGGACCGACCATCTCGGTGGCTACAGGCGTGCGCTCGCTGCTGCCAGGGTGAAGTACTTCTCTGAAATTATAACTATGGGACACGGCAAACCCAATGTTCTCTTTAAAACCATTGCCCAAATCCTACATCCAGCCATTACTGATGTCTCAAGCCTACTGTTTAAATCAACTACTGCCACGTGCCCCTTGGTCCCCTGGCCAACTAATCTTGTCCGTCTCTGTGCTTCTGATCATGCTCCTTCCATTATGTGTACTCTCAATCTGTCTTGGATTCAGGCTTGGTTCCTGCTGCCCTCAAGATTTCCCAAGTTACACCGGTACTCAAAAAACCTTCCCTCGACCCGGCTGTCTTATCTAATTACCATCCCATCTCCAATCTCCCTTTTCTCTCCAAAACTCTTGAAAGGGCTGTAGCTAGTCAACTGATGAAACATCCCACAGATAACAATTTGCTTGAATCCCTGCAGTCTGGCTTCTGGCCGCATCACAGTACTGAAACTACTCTGCTCCGGATTGTAAATGATCTCCTCCTTAATGCTGATGCCGCTGCTCCCTCTGTGCTTGTCCTCCTTGACCTAACAGCTGCTTTTGACACCATAGATCATAGCATTCTTGACAGCCTTCAGGAGTATGCCGAGATCTCTGGAACCTGTCTCTCCTGGCTGTCTTCTTACCTATCTGGACACATGCAGTCTGTTTTCTATGCTGGATGTAGTGGTGTCACAAACCCAGTCACTTGTGGTGTCCCTCAAGGGTTTGTTCGTGGGCCTCTTCTCTTCAACATCTACATGCTTCCCTTGGGTCACCTCATCCGCCAACATAGCCTCATGTTTCACTCCTATGTTGATGACACCCAGCTCTACTTAAAACTCGACCCTGGATGTCCCTCTGCCATGGTCCGGCTCTCAGCTTGCATTCAAGACATTGACGCCTGGATGTCTGCCAATTTTCTTCAGCTCGACACTTGAATCTGAATATCGTTGCCCTGAACCTCGGAAACTGTCTGCTGCTGCCTTCCCCCACTGTACGAAGCCTTGGTGTACTTCTGGACAGCAACTTCTCCTTTGATGACCACATCTCCTTCGTGGTCAAATCTTTCCTCTGCCACCTGCAAAACATCTCCAAAGTCCGTCCCTACCTTTCCCTCCTGGATGCGGAGATACTCTGTCATGCATTTGTCTCCTCTCGACTATTGCAGCTTTCTCTATGGCGGTCTTCCGGCACGCATAATCAGCCAACTGCAGCTAGTTCAGAATGCCGCCACCAGGAAAAACGTGAACACATCACCCCCGTCTTGCCCAGCTGCACTGGCTACTTGTAAAGTTCAGGATTACTTTCAAAACTCTCCTGCTCACCTACAATGCCCTTCATCACACAGGTCCCAAGTACCTCCTCAAACTGCTGACCCGCTATCTCCCTGCCTGCAAGCTGAGGTCCTCCGACTCTGGCCTGCTTGTTATCCTCAAGCAAAAGTGCACCACACTTGGAGAACGCTCATTTAGCTTTATGGCTTCGACTCTCTGGAACTCTCTCCCAGCTTTGGTGTGTGATGCTCCCACCGTCGCTCGCTTTAAATCAACTCTCAAGACCCACTTGTTATCTCTTGCTTTCCATGCTCTTTAAGCCTGATATCTGTTATTAGCCATTGTGTCTGCTACTTCTAATTTTTTTTTTACTGTATTTAATGTATTATGCATTGTTTTTTTTACTGTATCTTGTAAAGTGCTTTGTGATGGTGGTCCACTATAAAAGGTGCTATATAAAATAAGGATTGATTGATTGATTGATTGATTGATTGATTGACAAAGACAACAAGATATACCAAAGCGGTCGACTTGATAGACAAACGATTCTAGATGTGATGAATATGCTGCAAGCTGATATTACATCTGTTACAGACAGAAATAATGCCATCCTACCTGCTTTGAAAGTGACAGTAGCTCTCAGGTTTGTTTCTTGTAGAGCCTTTCTAAACATTTCCCAACCATTGGTTTTGATCTGGTGCAAAAACTGCCTGATACTGGGAAGTTCAGAAAGTGTCGCAGCAATCTAAGAATATTTTTATATTATTGTTTAATTCCCAGGAATAGTCGGGGCAATTGATGGAACTCACATGAGGACTCAAGAACCGTCTGATCATGAAGAACAATAAAAAAGCAATTTTTTTTGCAAACGTTTTTTTTTATAATACATAACATGAAAGTGTAGAATTGTATGTGTTCTATACCAGTTTTACATCATAGTTGTTCAATTTGTGGTTGTGTTTTTTTATTTGTATTAGTTTATTCCCTTTGTAAACGACAATTACTAGTCGTTTGTTACAGCTTTGTATATATCCAAGTAATCAGTTATGAAAACACATTTAACATTCTCGGATGAATTTAACATTCTTAAAATTAATTCAACTTCTTACTGTAAAACTACAACCAGAATATACAATTGTGTCTTTTGGGCCTCCTGGTCAGAGCTGTGCTTGAAATAGAGGCTATTGTTAACTTTGATGACTGCTTTTGGAAACTTGGATCATGTCTCCCTCAACTCTCTACACTGAATAGATTAATTTCCTTAACCTATCTTCATAAATCCTACCTTTTAGCCCTAGGATTGCAATTGCTCTTCCCTGGACTCTCTCCAAAGCCTCTTTGTAACATGGGCACCACACTACATCAATTACATAATTGGTTAAAATGATTTAAAACTCTGTCATACTGTACAGAAGAAATATTAAAAAGCAATGCTCCAGCACAGCCTGACACAATTATTTTAAATAGACTGAAGGCAAAAACTTAAGCTCATATCTGAGTAGAACATAATCAAGTCACTTTCTGTGTACAAAAAAATCAATTCTGTAGATGTTTTATTTTGTTTTAATGTGCATTCAGGGGAGAGTTTTAGGCAAGTCAGTTGCTAACCCTGCTGCCTGATAACCATGGTGTGGGGCTAGGCATTCTGGGAGATAAAAGGTGACATGCAATGCAGATAATAAGGTTTTGGCTGGGGTTGGTTTCGAAGTAGCTGGAAGGAGATTTACTGAGAGTTCTCATACTGTAGCACATCACTAATAAGGAGGTCACATTTATTCACATTGTCAGTTAACTTGGGAGAATGCAGTGATCATGTTTCTTCTATTAAATATGATGTCCAAATTAATATTTTATTTATTCCTCAATTTATAAGCACTTTAACCACTGCTGGGCTTACCTCCCTCAGCACACAGAATGTACTGAACTTCCACCAGATAAAGTACATATCAAATAATACCCTGAAAAGAAACCGGTTGACTTGGTAATCAGGGCATTGTTTATTTCCTTTTAAATCTAAGAAAAAATGCAGTATATTTAAAACATACTTCATATGGTCACAGACAGTATTGGCACCTTACGCTTATTATACTGTAATTCAAGGTAACAGATTATGGACACGCATTTAATAAACTTTAACCACTTTTTAATAAAACTAAAAGCAAAATACACAAGTTTTAGTAATTTAACAAATAATCCTAATAATCCAAGAAAACAACAAACTTATTTCATTTAAAGTATTCGTTCATGTATGTTACATCTTGTTGATGAAATCTGGGCCCATTCTGTCTTGCATATATTTCCTTCATCTCGGACAGATTGAATACACAATGCTTAGCTACAGCTTTTTTCAGATCAGCAAAGCATTTCTATCTGGAGATTGCGAAGGCCATTCCAGAACTTGCACCTTGATTTTCTTCAAGAATTCCAGCTGATTTAGCCATATGCTTTGGGTTGTTGTCGTAATGGAAGATAAACTGTCTGCCAATTATCCTACAAGCAGATGGTATCATTATACTTTGTAGAAATTTTTGATACACGGCTGCATTCATTCAATCTTCAAGCACTGCAGCAATTCCCCATACAGCTCAGAATATTAAACTTGCTAAACTTATTATCTTTGTTTAATAATATTAAAAAGCAACATAATACTAATATAATCCTAACACTATTGCATTATATGCATTTTTACTGAATGCGTTATAAGTCATTTGTAAGCATTCTTTATTAATGCATCACGTACATATATATATATATACAGACGTGCTCAAATTTGTTGGTACCCTTACAGCTCATTGAAATAATGCTTCATTCCTCCTGAAAAGTGATGAAATTAAAAGCTATTTTATCATGTATACTTACATGCCTTTGGTATGTCATAGAATAAAGCAAAGAAGCTGTGAAAAGACATGAATTATTGCTTATTCTACAAAGATATTCTAAAATGGCCTGGACACATTTGTTGGTACCCCTTAGAAAAGATAATAAATAATTGGATCATAGTTATATTTCAAACTAATTAGTTTATTTAATTAGTATCACACATGTCTCCAATCTTGTAATCAGTCATTCAGCCTATTTAAATGGAGAAAAGTAGTCACTGTGCTGTTTGGTATCATTGTGTGCACCACACTGAACATGGACCAGAGAAAGCAAAGGAGAGAGTTGTCTGAGGAGATCAGAAAGAAAATAATAGACAAGCATGGTAAAGGCAAAGGCTACAAGACCATCTCCAAGCAGCTTGATGTTCCTGTGACAACAGTTGCAAATATTATTAAGAAGTTTAAGGTCCATGGAACTGTAGCCAACCTCCCTGGGCGCGGCCACAAGAGGAAAATCGACCCCAGAGTGAACAGAAGGGTAGTGCGAATGGTAGAAAAAGAACCAAGGATAACTGCCAAAGAGATACAAGCTGAACTCCAAGGTGAAGGTACGTCAGTTTCTGATCGCACCATCCGTCGCTTTTTGAGCGAAAGTGGGCTCCATGGAAGAAGACCCAGGAGGACTCCACTTTTGAAAGAAAAACATAAAAAAGCCAGACTGGAATTTGCTAAAATGCATATTGACAAGCCACAATCCTTCTGGGAGAATGTCCTTTGGACAGATGAGTCAAAACTGGAGCTTTTTGGCAAGTCACATCAGCTCTATGTTCACAGACGAAAAAATGAAGCTTTCAAAGAAAAGAACACCATACCTACAGTGAAACATGGAGGAGGCTTGGTTATGTTTTGGGGCTGCTTTGCTGCGCCTGGCACAGGGTGCCTTGAATCTGTGCAGGGCACAATGAAATCTCAAGACTATCAAGGCATTCTGGAGCGAAACGTACTGCCCAGTGTCAGAAAGCTCTGTCTCAGTCGCAGGTCCTCCTACAGGATAATGACCCAAAACACACAGCTAAAAGCACCCAAGAATGGATAAGAACAAAACATTGGACTATTCTGAAGTGGCCTTCTATGAGTCCTGATCTGAATCCTATCGAACATCTATGGAAAGAGCTGAAACTTGCAGTCTGGAGAAGGCACCCATCAAACCTGAGACAGCTGGAGCAGTTTGCTCAGGAAGAGTGGGCCAAACTACCTGTTACCAGGTGCAGAAGTCTCATTGAGAGCTACAGAAAACGTTTGATTGCAGTGATTGCCTCTAAAGGTTGTGCAACAAAATATTAGGTTAGCGGTCCCATCATTTTTGTCCATGCCATTTTCATTTGTTTTCTTATTTACAATATTATGTTGAATAAAAAATCAAAAGCAAATTCTGATTTCTATTAAATATGGAATAAACAATGGTGGATGCCAATTACTTTTGTCAGTTTCAAGTTATTTCAAAGAAAATTGTGCATTCTTCGTTTTTTGTGGAGGGGTACCAACAAATTTGAGCACGTCTGTATATCAGCTTTCAGACACATTGTAACCACATACAGTTTGAGAGGATGCAGTGACGTCAGTTGTAATGATTGTGTGAGTCTTCAGGGAAGACATAAATATTGACCTGAGTTTGCGTGTCAAAAGGGCCCCAGCCTTTGCTTTGAAATCCTGAGACTGCTTGAAAAACCTGTCTGAAAACTTGACGTCACCTGCCTGTTCTGAAAATAGCTAATTTACACGCAGGAGGGTTAGAATGTCTATGGTAATTGATAGTAGTTTTTTAAATGGGTGGATACAATTGTTAAGTATGCCTGTATAACATACTAATTATCATAATTTGTCTAAGTTTTAATAAGATTGAATTCTTGAAAGATAGGATTATATTGTGAACTAAGTGTTCTTAGATTTGGAATTTATATTCTGAATAAATATGATTTCTTTAAAAGACGTTACTTTCACATTTAAAATTTCTGAATACTGATTTTTCTATACGATAAAGGAAGTTACTTTCTTAGTGTCTTAAAACACATTTCTAAAATAGGATTCTGTTCCCCGAGAGATAGGAATGTGTTGTAAACTAACTGGTTTTAAATTGAAAATAAAAGCATACAGTTCAAACAGAGCAGGGCAACAGTTTTGAAGTAGAACAAGTTTACTGAACTCTTGACTGTAATGGACTAGATGACACCCAATTATACCAGTACTTGCATCATCTTGTACTTGCACTGAACTACTCCATATTTTGCCGTATTCTACTACTGCTCTTAATTATAACTATTTTCTGTATCTTGTACATGATTCAACTCTTAAAGGAGTCCATATTCACATTTTTTGTAAATTGCTCTTATTTGAAATCGTTCTTACCCATTTATCATACTTACTACTTGCTCTTAATGGAATTTATTCTTATAAGCAAATATTTCTACTATAAGTTTAACTGCTCTCAGTCGAATTCGCTCTCAAATGTAATTATTTACTGAATTCTTTATTTTGCTCTTATTTGATTTTCTTATGATTTTACTGTACTTTATAACTGCTCTTATCTATAATGTGATATTATGTAATGTGATATTTTGCAATGTGATACTTTGTATTGTGATATTTTGTAACAACTGTAAGTCGTCCTGGATAAGGGCGTCTGCTAAGAATTAAATAAATGTAATAATTATATATATATATATATATATATATATATATATATATATATATATATATATATAATATTTAGTGTGTCCAATTTAGGGTTGCCACCTTTATCACAGCCCAAGACCAGATTTCACTTCTCAGCTGTCATGTTTCCCTGAACGGCCTCCCATCATGCAAATCATTTTCATGCAGACGGCGAGCTATAGTCATTCTGCTGCTGCGCAGGTTATTTCTTCCTGGAATTTCTCGTGCTGTAGCCACTGCAATCTGAAAACGATTACACAGGTGGATTAGTCGGATGTGATGGTCCTGGGCCGGTGTGGTGACCCTCTGCCTTCCAGGACATGGCCTGTCCCTCACAGAGCCAGTTTCCTGGTTTCTCTGGACTAGTCTGCTGATTGTTGAAGCAGAACATCTTATTCTCCGGGCAACTTTTATCAGATAGGCCGCCTTCAACCATGCCGATAGCAACCAGGTGATTACTCAAGTGGGGCATGGTCGTATCTTTCGCTGTTCTTGCATTAATTAAAATCATGTCTTTTCGAATGGCTATTTATACAGATTCTTAATCAACTCATTTTGGCAATTTTAATTCAACTCAAATACCAAACACTGAGCACCTGGCGTTTTTATGAAATCACATGACTTGAGGTCAGTATATTGTTATCCCAAGGAACAATACTATTTAAACAATCAACAAACCTTTCTGCTCACTATTTAAAATGTAAATAACATTATATATGTCCCCAATGAGCTATTGATGTAAAACGTATATATTAGTATATATTCCTTGAGATATTCTATTGGTTGACCTTTTCTTCCTTCCTTGTTAAAATACCAAATTCATCATTACAAGTGTATGCTTTCAGAGCACGCTATTGTATGTTTCAGTCACATCATGATTAAGGTCTGCATTTTGATAAGCTGTTTGTTCTAGTGGTAGGGGGCTTAATTACAATGCAGGTGACTGGTATTCCAACCCAGCAGACATTTCTTTTATGTATTTATTCTATGTTGAGATTTCCTGCAGAACAAACAACTGAAGAGAATTTTAAGAACAAATATATTAATCATGTATGTTTTGAAGACGCACACAGTAATGTGGTTATTACGAATGTTCGCAGGTATAGGAGACTCCCTGATAAGCATCATGTCAAATAATAGAACAACAATACATGTTATTCTGTTGCATTGTAGTCTTTATGTATTAACAAAAACTTTTGAACTTCTTCAGTCTTGCCCTGCAATTAGAAATATGTAATTGCATGTTTACAGTGATGGTAGCTTTCCTCCCCATAAGCTTCTACTACCCCATGGGGTGTTCACACTCACATGTGGTCTGCTTCCAGTTGTAGCCTTACACTGTGGGAGAGACGCTCTCAGTCAGTGAAAACTGTGCTCCAGTTAAGAGGCTAGACCTTTTGATATTTAATTTGCCATGACTGGAACCACATTGAATGTCATGCCAGTATTGGCAGTCACAACTTCATAAAACCATTTTTGTCCCACTCGGTTGTTTTGTTCCTAATTTTCTTATTAAAACCATCTGCATGCATCTGAACATGGGGTGATTATTTATTAATGTAACCCATGACACTTCTACCCATCCACACTATCTAACCATGATTGTCATTCTTAGTGTAAATAGAGAGAATGGTTTCTGTTAATGTGCAAAACGTGTCCTACCTCCATTCGTTCTGTATTGTCAGCAGACACTAGATATTCCCCGTGGTTATATACAGCTGGAGAAGAAATACCTTGTATGTATACATCTTATGAAAAAACCTGTTATCACAGCTGGATATCTGGAGTTTTCAAGAGACGCAACATACTAAAGAAGGCAATAAGTTAAGACAATATTAGAATAATACATTTTTATTGTTTATCCCCTTATATTACATTTCACCAAAAGATACAAAAATCTCAAAAGAAAAATATGAAACTTTTAACAGCAACTTTAACTGAAAGGCAAGCAAACACCCTTTCAAACTAAGAATTGCAAAATCGTCAATAAAATCACAGAGCTCTGAGACAATAAAAGGCATTTCAAAAAAAGTAAAAAATAAACTTTTTAAATAGCTGACAAATGCACTGGAATTTTAGGATTGAGACATAATTAAAAAAAAAAAGATATATATATATATTTATTATTTTATTCAGAGAAAATCAGGATTAATAAATGAAAAAACACAAAAAGAAAAGATGTATACATTTCTGAAGGTTGTTAGATTGGCACAGTGTAATGTGCGGCACCTATGAAGAACAGAACGTGCATGCAAGCAGTGAACTCTTAACCTGACAATCGAAGAATACCTTCAGTTACAAGATATTTTTGGATTCTTGACAGCTATTAAAAGAAAACAAATGGTATGTATCCTCTTATGAAGCTATGGTGTTCAAATAACAGCACTACAGGGACAGCGATGACTGACAGTAGGGCAGCAGATTTTCTGTTCTGCAGAATAGCGCATACTGTTTAACAAATACACCCATTCTGGCATTTTCCCTTTTCACTTTAAAGGCACACAGCTCATACTTCCAAAGAGAATACGACTATACACATAAATAATTATGCGCTTTAAGTGCAATTTCGTTCCTATTGCGTAATTCTGTAATTCCAGACAAGATTCTGCACTCCCGGAAAATCAGTAGCCCTAAAATATATCTGTTTTTGCAGTGTGGCTGTTTTATGTTTGATGGCATTCTGCTGAATGCAGCCAGCGGAATGAATGCAATTGAGCAACCTGGTACAGGCTGGCTGACTGAACTTTGGCATCTACTACTAGCAACAAAACATACTGTAGAAAAGTAACATGCAAAGTAATGACATCATGATATAATTTTCAAAGAAAAATGCACATTTGGGTCTGATTAACCCTTAAATGTCTGTTTTACACAAATGTATTGCCTTTATTACATGTCAAAAAGGCTCAACTCATAGTTAAATATATTTACATACACTAAACCTTAAAACATTTCCAATGATAAAAGTTAATGCAAACTACATTAAAAAATAAATAATAATTCTGGTGTGGTGACTCGTCATAAGAGGCTATGGAGGCTAAGCCTACGTGTAATTTTGTAAAAGTAAAAAAAAGTATTTCACTTTAAAATTAATGGCAGTGCAATACCATACTGATCAGTGATAGCCGTGCATCACGTTGGGTTTTGCTTCGCCTCTAGCGTCTGTTCCATTCATTTTCAAACCTTATATGTAAGCAATAAAAGCAGGTTTTGTTGTTCAGCCTCCCCACTTATTAGTCAGGAGCCGCCACTGTGGCCAGGTTAACAGGATTACAGCTATAGCCAAACGTTTTGCATTCCTAGAATTTTAGGATTGAGACATAATTAAAAAAAAAAAAAAAAAAAAGATATGAACATAATTTAGGTATTTTATTTAACATCATGTCATCAAAGAAACTACGAAACGATATTGCAAAAGTCTACCAAAAACCATAATAGTAGTACTTGGTATTTGTAGTGAATTCCAATGTTTTAAGACTTCCTTAATCATCTCAGGCATGGACTCAAATGAGGCACTGAAGGGTCAAGTTATCCTTTAGATTCCTCGATGCAGCTTATATCGTTTTTCTTTTGGGCCTTCAAACTCTTAATCCACCTCCGTTACTAAAACAACTGAAGGGGGGACTCACAGAAAATGACTTTGGCCCAGGGGCTTCATAGCAGGCCTCCCTGACACCAGACCATTCTCCAAGAGACGCCTTCACTCCAACTTCTTTCCATTGCTGCAGTAAGTGGACACTACTGGCCTTCCTATCTCTCAAACTTGAGCGGCATAGGTGGCAATCCTGGCGAGCAGTGCTGTCTTTTGGGTTTCCAGACCTGGGGGCAGCTTTATAGCTTCCAGTTTTCTGGATGAGCCTAGATACTGTACTTTGGCTGGCATAATCTCTGTTGGCAATCTGACGACTGCAAGAACCGTCCTTATGAAGTGCAATGATGGCTGAGCGTGTTTCCAAGGTATGGCTCTTCCCCATGGCTTACTCTGGTTACAAAATCTATGTAAAAATCATGCTTATATAGCTTAAATCTAGTCGTGACCACTTCTAATTGTCACCTTTTGATTTACTTGTAATTGAGGAACACATGTCAAGACATCTTTTTGGAAATCATGTTAGATAATTCTAGGGTGATGCAAAACTTTTGACCATAGCTGTACATATCTCAGGCATTAACAGGTTAAACACATTTAAGACTCAAACAGTCAAACATGTGACTTAGTTTTTTTTCAAGATTAATCTATTCATTACAACCAAGAAGACACATTTGTATAAATACAATCAGCACTTCGATATCCGTTACCCAAATACTGCCCTTGTATAAAGATAAAATCAATCCCCATATATATATGTAACAAATTAATGCACTTGCCCGTCACACACGATTTCCGACTCCGTCACCAGTTTTCTGATACAAAGCCCACCTCTTCAATGTTACAATTTATCTGAATATCCGTCACAGCCCACGTTTTTTTTATTTCTCTCTAATGCCAAATCAGTCTGTCTTATATTGTGCAGTTACACAGCGCTTCCTCCAGTTTCACCTGACGAAAATGCAGCCAAAACAAAGTGAACGAGTCAAGCCAGGGTAATGTAACAGTTAATCATTAACAGTTTTAGATACTGTGATGTATTTTTTTTAATTTATCTGTGATCTTTTGTTGCTTTTGTACATTTTCATTTGCAAGTGAACTGTGACATTAGGGCCTCATTGAGCACTATATTCTGCAATTTGAATACTGACTTTAGATACTGTTTTAATTCTGGATTTTTTTAAAATCTTTTGGTTTTGCTAAATTGCATTGCCTTTTATGTTTTTTACGCAGTTCTGTGCGTGGATAACATTTAGATTTCATTTTGCTGTTAGGTCTTTAATGGGAAATTTTACATACCGCTACAATACATATGGATTTAAAAGTATGTACTGTATTACAGTTAAGGTGTTGTCTCTTTAGTTTTGGCAAGTGATATTTTCAGAATCATATTATTCTGAATTAAAATGCTACTCCTGGAAATATAGTACTGTACCAACAAAACCAATACAGTACATCAAAATGGAAGCTTACTTATTTTAAAAAAAAGTCCTTTCAGCTATGTATTTTTGATATTGTATCTTTTTTGTGTTCCCTGAAAAACGCACAAGGGTTGGAACGGCCAAAATGAAATAATCAGATATGCGTCACACGTGTTTAACTGTCACTGAAGTCAACATTTTATAGGGTTGGATATGTGAGTGCTGACTGTAGTATGTGATTGGAATCGAGCACTGATATACGTAATAAATCAGCCACAAGTAAGGCAGAAGATAATGATATTGGTCTCAGAGTTCAGTGCAGTAGGCTTTGTAGTAGTGGTATGTGAATTATTTCTTAACACATCAAGGCTCCAAATGATGCAAGTCTACTTACACTGCACCTTGTTTTATAATGTGCATATTTAAACAAATAAACAATGAGTTCCTTGATGAAGCAATGCAAGGCATAAAGGCTGCTTTGCCGAATGAACTATTAAACATATATGTCACTGCACAGATTTACAGAATAGGTATTGATATTGATTAATGTTCAGATATCATTGTTACCGTACAAATTATCCATCTTCAATACAATAATCTTCAAAAGTTCAGTGGAACCACTTACTATACAGTTTTCTTATTTCTGTATATTTTGATTATTTTTTATTGGTCACATTTTCTGAGGGGGTGGGGGGTGTTATTGAATGGAATTTTGTAATTCACTATAAAATCAGGAAGCAAGGAATGATTTGTAATTGAACCAATGGTTTGGTCTTGGTCATTAGGGTGTTTCTTAATTGAAGGGATTAACTGTAACCTGTAAACAATGCTTGTATGCAGGGAATACAATCATGTGTAGATCACATCTTTATCCCACTGCATTACAAAATCACATTTGTGTTTGACAAAATAATTATAAAAACACATCCAGTCACATTCTCTCATGTTCGCCCTTACAAAACGACATATGCAATATATTTTACTGCAGTATTTTTTAACTATTTTTTTCTTGGCAAACCACATGTGAAAAGTAAATCTCAATTCAACTGCTGCTTGATGACATCCAATTACATAAGCGCCGTACATTCAAAGGTCACAAGAATGAAACAGAACAAACAGGACAGGCTTCTTTTGCCAGTCACTTGTCTTCATTTCCATGGTATCTATACTGTTAAGACAGATACGGACACTTCACTACAAACAATACATAGGGACACTACATACAAAGACAAGATAGTAAGAACAATATGTAAAAGATGTATTCTATAATAAAAAACTTAAGGCACATTTTAACATTAACTGGCAACTTTGGAATTTGGAAAAAAAAAATCCATCATCACAATTCTGGCAACCAAAATAATGAATTCTGCAATATTTTCACTCTGGTTGTTCCCAGTTCCAATAGGGTATTGATTCAATAAGTAGGGCTGTTGCACATGTCCTTCAGGATCAAGCTGTGACACACACGTCTGGGTACAGCCCAATAATAATATCTATTATAGCACTAGTCAGCTGATTCCCACCTCACAGGTTTAAGATTATCCTCTTGATTGTGTACAACATTCTACACGACTAAACTAAATGAATTATATTGTCACTGAAACATTAAAAAAAAAGGTGAGCACTATCCCAAGCAAGTCTCCTGAAACGTAAAATAAGTTATCCATCACAGCGAGAACTATATGTGTATTTTGTAAGCAGGTTAACCAGAATCCCATGGGATAACACTCAACCCGAGACTCAATGTGTGACTCGTTGCTTACATTTAAACTTTTTTTTTTTTTTTTTTTTTTTTTTTTAAAACCCCATCATCCACAGTTATTCATATGTTTAAAAGAACTGTATTCATGGCTTTAAGATCCATTGGTAAGCCGGTAGAAACACGTATTAAAAAAATGTAAAGAATCTTCACAGTATTTCAAAGTCTGCTCTGTATTTCCTCCTGGGTCGGGCTCATCTCAGTTGTATCCGGAATGTACTGATCTCCATGGGATTAAGTTGGATCTCACTCTTGTTCTGGCTTCCTTGAGGCGTGTGCATTAAAGATAAAGACACCGGGGTGATGCGCTGCACCTTCATCTCATTAAAAAGCTTGTTAACTGGAATCTGTATAACAAAAAGATTTAAATAATACAAAAAAACACTGTCATAAAACATGCATTCTTCTACATTATTGACTCCATTGTTCCTTACATTTACCTGAATGGATTTCAAAATGACAAAATACAATATATTCTATAATAAAAGTCCCTTTAAGCTTTTACAGGTATTTATTTACAATTATGTCAAAGCCACGCATATGAAGCAAGACCACATACTGTAGGTTCGCTTCTGCTCTCAAACATTCTCTTTGTATCTGAACTCCCATTGTAGTCAATTTGAACAAAGGGAAATAATGTCTGATGCTTCTCACTGAGAAGTCATTTTAACCCTGATACAGACAGGTGGTGTGGCTTTATAGTTTTATTTCTGACCTTACACATTTTTTTCTTTTCTTTTATTGTTCTTTCATTTCTTGTATTACATCTTAAAAACATCAGAAACCACTCCTGGGCCTCACTCCTTGATGCCGACTGCTGTCCTAGGTTAGGGTATTGCTACCAAACTCCTTTGACTTGTGGATTAAGTTGGCAGTGCACTAATCTACTGCATCGCCTCCAGTCTCTTCTCCATTACTGGAGTTTTACAAATTACAAAATATTTTCCTTTAAAAAATAAAAGGTAAAAAAAAAATACTGGTTTTCTACACCACCTTTTAAAATACAATAATAATCTAGATTACCTTGCCGCGTGTTGTAGAACACAGTAACCCGGTGTTTTTTGAGGAGAAACTGCAGTCAAATCCTTTCCTGTGTAGAATAAAGGCTGCTTCATCTGATGGACCCACTCCCTCCTGCAGGGAAAATAATGCCAAGACCTAATATCACAGCTTACTTAAGGACACATGAAATGAATATATGAAAGTATTGTGTGTACGTGTACACATCTCTTTCTAACTTGCACACAGCTCTATAATTACAAGAGAATACAATATTTTGAATTAAAGCTACCACTACTGTAGGGAGACAGCTGACCTTCAAAGTAAAATTGTTTATAGCTGTCATCTTTCTGCTGTATGCATGAGTATGCTAACGCATCTGGTGTGCTGTCAACTTCCAGATTTAAGTGTGATAGAAAATAAACGACAAAAGAACACTGAAATATAACATTATAATGATGAAATGGATTTGGTCTAATGGCATTTATCCAATTAAATATCTGGAGTTTAATAAATTAACATCCCAGATATTGTGTAGAATAAATGGTTTTGATATTTCAAATTAACAAAAAAGACTGCAGCATTAAAGTCACTCCAAACTGATGTCTTTTGTAAATAATAGCTTTGTTGGGATGGGGGTCAGAATAAATTAATAACAACAAGAGATGTCCTCAGTAGGGATATATAGTATAGTAGGGTTGCTTCATTCAGCCGCCATTTCCAACACATTCTTCAGAACCCAATCATCAGAACCCAGTCGACTGTGACTTTTGGTCTCGCTCGTCTAAAAAATACTTCAGTGGTAAACAACAACAAAAAAAAATCCATCAAGCAGCCATGCATATGATTAATTCCCTGCTATAATTAGCTTGATTTTGGCATGTTTTATGACTTTACAACACCGTAGCATCATATTTCAAAATAAAGTTTTGCTTAAAGAGTAAGTAGCGGGATTCCGAAAAATATAGCGTTACACGTCCCCACATGTTGGTACAACTGTTTAAATAACGTACCTGTCATTTTTATTTTCATTGACAACATCCTGACAACTTTTTACACTTTAAAGTCTGTTTCAAAGCTCTTTTCAAAATCTCTGCTCTAGTGCACTGGGGTTTGAGATCTGTCCTCTAAATAACTACAGGAAGAGCGATTGAAAAAAACAAAAAATAAACATAAGTGCTCTGGCTTTTCTGTTCCGTACCACATCATGGATCGTTATTGCTGTGCTCTTTGACAATGTGGGCAATAATCTTTACACTATCAGTGCACTAGAGCAGACATTTTGAAAAGAGATTTGAAATAGACTTTAAAGTTTTAAGTGTAAAAGGTTGTCAGGATGTTAAGAATGAAAAGAAAAATTACAGATAAGTTATTTAAGCAGTTGTAGCAACACGTGGGGACGTGTAACACTATATTTTTCAGAAACCTGCCACTTGTCTGTATTAAAGATTTCCTAGACACATTCTAATTTTGTCATTGAGATGACATTCATTCATGGAAAACTAATTCTGCAATCCAAACTTACTTTCATTTTCATATTGTGCACCTTAAACTAATGCAGCACAAGAGAGATTAATAAAACATTATTTTAATTTTATGCAGCTGAAGACTGATTTCCTTTGGGGGTAAAATAAATAAATAATAAAAAAAGAGACACAGAGAGAGAAAATACTAAATATGACAAAGCCAGTGTTTGGTATCAGCATATATTCTGAATATCGCCTGGAATTATCTCACATTTATCTGCATAACAAATGCATGTGAAATCACATTATGAATATTTAAGGTCACTGTGGTTTTAACTGAGATGCAGAATTGTTCTTCTTAATATTTCAACTTTTAATTGAAAGACATTATTAATTGAATGAATCCAATTACAATGTATTAATGAAAATGAATGGACTGGTGTCCGAACAAAGGGGCTTCTCTATTGTTTTACACTCAAGACCCCACACAAGCGTCTTTTCACAGACAATTAAAATAAAAAGCTCCATTTTGTTACCCTTTTGGGATATAAGAGTGACTCCATTGTCTAAAATTAAAATACAGTTTATATAAAAAACTGTTTATGAATGTTTCAAGTATATATATATATATATATATATATATATATACACACACACACACACACACACATATTAATACACTCTTCCCTTGGATCTTTCCTTGAATGTGTCCTATCATGTACAGTATGTGTTACAGGACACATTCAAAGACAGATAGACTTCAGGACATAGTAGTATGTCTCTCATTTGTAAATTTCTTATGAAAGTTTAGTAAACGGTTTCATCGCAAAGGCCCAAGGTAGATACACAATCTCTGTCTCACTTGACATCCTAGAGTATATTCTTTTAATTAATAAGTAAATAACTTGGCAAGGAGGCTGTTTGGTCCAGTGGTTAAAGAAATGGGCATCTAACCAGGAGGTCCCCGGTTCAAATCCCACCTCAGCCACTGACTCATTGTGTGACCCTGAGCAAGTCACTTAACCTCCTTGTGCTCCGTCTTTCGGGTGAGCCGTAATTGTAAGTGACTCTGCAGCTGATGCATAGTTCACACACCCTAGTCTGTATAAGTCGCCTTAAAGGCGTCTGCTAAATAAACAAATAACATTTTATCAATCACAGACAGACAGTCTCTCACTGTTGAAAAATGAATGAGCAATTTTACAATGACATTTTCTAGTAATAGTAGGTATTTGATATGTACAGTCCAAGGCAGGATGGTTCCTAAACCCTTACTTAAGTGTGAAAGGAAACACCTTTTACTATACGGCCACATACACTGAATTTCAAAGGCTCTACACAACATGTTGGGGAATCTCAACAGCAGTAATTTGTTCTTGGTAGATACTGTACAGGTACTGTAGGCTGAAAGATATGTCTCAGATATGTACCAGAGGCTATGAAACACAAAGTTCAGGGTAAAAGTGCTTATGTGTTTGTCATACTTTGTAAAACTCTGATTATATTCTAAATAGTGCTCCCCAATATCCATAAGTGTATTTTTAGACTTTTACTGACATTGAGGCCTTTAAAGGACATCCAAAGGGACATTAGACTTGCTTATTAAAACAGATTTCTGACGTTAGAACAGTTCCTCTTTGTAAAATGGCTGTCACTGTTAGTGTTTGGTAATATCGGGACCAGACAAACAAACAGTAAAGCACCTGTGGGGCAAGATATGACCATTTCTTAAACACTTTCACATTCATAAATGAAGTGATTTGACATGTTTAAAGAAACCACATTTAACAGGAAAATGTCCACACAAAAAAAAATCTTACTTTCTAACAACTGGTCAAGTTCCAAATAAACAGACATAATAAAAGATAAAACATACCTTTGACTGTATGGCCCGTAGATTAACTACATGCAAATCACAAGGCATGGATGAAGCAAGTGGCCTGAATTCTGAAACCAGCGAAGTAGCCCCAAAGTCCTTGTTGACAGCCATAGGAATTACTGGGTGATTCAAGTATAGTGATGAGATATGACTGAGCAGAGAGGGATAACTCACTGGCTGGCTGTTTTCCTTCTGTTGAATAAAGCATAATTGTAAGGTTAGATTATAGTGGCACATATTCTACTCAAGACAAAATGAAAGACTTGTCAAGACAGAATGCCTTTAAACAATCAAGCTGGTCTATAAAACACAGTATTTCATTAATATGTTTACATAACACCTAAATATTCACAGCAGAAGAGGGAGTTCCATAAATATTCAATATATTTTTGTATTCTTCACTGGACTTCAATTTATGCAAATATATGTGGTCATGTGGTCCACTGGACTTGTTATAAGTTTTGTGAGAGGTGTGCAACAATTCAGAATGAATCCTGGGAAATCCTCCAGGTCTTTTGGAGCACTTTGTATTTAGTAGTAGTGTATATATGTGTCCCTGGGTATTATACAAGCACATATCTAAAACTTCTCTGAGCACTTCTGGGTACAGTGCTTAAAGAAATACTTTCCAAACCATCTGTGTAAGAACACTTTAAATATTAGTTCATTTTAAATGCAGTCCATTTTACATCATTTATTTATAGAGTAGTATTGGGAAATTTCAACACACAAAATGCCAAGCTTTGCGTACGGTACAGTACATCTTAAACATGTCCACTGTGTATGACTTTTTTTACATGACATCTGTGCTAATATAGGGAGATACAGCACTGTCACAACTAAACATTGTTTTGTGAACATGACCCAAGCTTCAACTGCCTCTTTGTGGATATTTAAAAGGAGCAGTTCGATTCTTCATCGACATGGCCCCACCTCTACCTGTTTTTGTAAAACAGATATCCAAGAATCCATATCATAAGCAGCTACAATGAAGGACATGGATATACTGGCTTGATTTCAACACTCTCTTCACAGCATAATGCATGTCATTACACAAACAAAACAGGCACGTCTACGAGACAAATTAAAAGTGTTTCATGTTCTCTGTCTGCATTAATATTGTGCCTTGCTTTACAGCTGACTGACATTGCCAATAGGATTAGAAATTACAATAACATTTGATAAACCTTCTGCATTCAACACTTTTTATTTTACAATACCAATAAATGGTGATGTTACTTTTCAATCAGTGTTGTATATAATCACTATCCAATTCTTCTGAGGTCAACCTTCTTAACCTTTTTTTCTGCCTGTCATTTAAAATTACTTTTAAAAATGATATCTAATGTATACCGAAAAGCTGCTTTATGTCGGTATGTCTTTGAAAAAAAAAATATTAAGATCCATACACTGCAGCGATGGTCAACCATTTAAGCAAGAATGTGTGTGACATACATCTCTGCCACGGCTGTAAATACAACATTACAGATAACAGTATCATGAAAACGTAAACCAGTATGAATTACATGCACTGTATTTAGAGTACACGTAAAAAATGTAGCTGTGTCACTGTGGTCGGGTAGCGTCACAGTCAAGGCTGGTGAGCAGCAGGAAAGCAGACACTCAGATATAGAATACAAATTAACAAACAAGCACAAACTATAAATCAAAACACCAGAAGACCCTGTGGCCCTTGAGGACTGGAGTTTTCTACCCCTGCTCTAGACATACTGTAAAAAAAAAATAAGTGTGACACATGTTCCCCCCACATACCCTTTTCTGGGATATTCTACTTTAGCTACATTTATTTTTCTATTTCACACTAGTCTGACTTCTGAACACCAGAATTTTAATTACTACAACAGAGTCACATGTGCTGCATATATCCTTGTTACTATGGCTACTTTTGTGAAATTGATTAATATTGCTGCACTGGTCTGTTGTTGTAAACAACTGGGAATACCACAAATTAAAGCTTTTACAAAACTCAGGACAGCCTAAAAACGCAGAACTGATTATCACTGTTCAACTCCCTGTATAAAGTTGAATTGTTTTTGAATATCAAGTGTGTTTAGTAAATCCACACAGATTACCATAGAAAACACCTGAGGTTTATACTAGTGGCTTTGTTTCCTACATTCCAAGCAATCCAATTATCCAAAAAAATACTCCAGCATTAGAGTGATTACCTCATCCACGCGGACTCTCCTCTCCAGCAGTATGCGAAACAAATTGGCTGTGATCTTGTTATCTTGGACCCCTTGTCCGAGGCCGCGGTTGTCATCCTGCATCAGCCTACGGTCCATGATGACTTCCAGCTGGCCTGAAGAAGAAAATTGGATCCGTTTCATCAACGGCACAGAGTGGAGCATTCGCACAGTTCAAATGACAAGCCAATGTGGTTAACAGTGACCTCGGGTGTTGGTCTCACAGAAGCTAATTACGGAAGTCTCAAATGCTTAGCAGAAAAACACGTCAATGTGGATTTTTAAAGAAAAATGTGGCACAGGCATCAGATAATTAGTTTAGAGTCTTTACAAAAAAAAACATATGACTTTGGGAAAATGTACATAATTCTTGTAATACTAACAAATTATTGAATAAATCCTATAGATCTGGAACACATGTTAATCTTGACTAATTAAGCCAGTAACTGGTGCAATTAAGTAACTGAGAGCTTGTTGAAACGAAAACCAGAAGACCCAGTAGCTCTCCAGGACTAGGGTAATGCATACAATAATCTGGGGGTGCCATTTCGATGCTGTTGGTCATTGAAAAATACTACTTTATATTATTTCTTCCTACCACATGTAGTTTATTGTTGTAATTTCATGTTTGCCCAGTGCTAAGTATTGTGACAGAGCCTCAATAAAAATAAACATGCAAACATGATTTTACTTATACTGCAAAAATAAACAGGAGGAAGTATCAGTAAGTCACCAAAATAGATAACAAACAAATGTGCATGTTCTTTAAAAATGTAAGTTGCTATAAATAACACTACATTTTTCTGAAATACACAATACACGTGTTAAAAAAACAAACAAACAACCAAAAAAAACAAAAACAACATAGAAACAGAAACCAGGTTTGTTGATATTTGAAGCACATTTTGGCACGGCTACCTTCATCAGGGAGGTTTGCTTTGTAAAACAATCACAAAGGCACCACCTGTATGTGGTGTATGATATGGAACTACATAGTAAGCTTTCAACAGAAGGGGCTTAAAGGTTAAAAACTAAGGGAAAAAAGAAACCCACAATTCTTGTACCAGTAGCTTCACTGAACTCAAAGATCTTTCATGTACTCTTATCAACCTCGAAGGGAGCTTGGACTCCCTTTTCACTAAAGGTTACAGACTGTAGCAAAGCAAAGCAACAGCAATAAAACCATGACTGTATGTATGTTAGGCATTGTAACAGGGTGGAATGTATTTGCTGACCTACACTGGATGCAAAAACAACTGATTCGCATATATTTCCACTTATTAAAACTGAACAATTTTCCCTAGTGATGAAAGTTTTAATGCTAAAACTCACACAGAGAGTTTGTATTGAATCCACTGGTGCACGTACATTTTTAATAAGGGTATATTGAGTTCTGCAAAACTGTATAGGCTTCATATTGAAAAGATTTCACAGCAGGCTTTCGACACTGCAATAAAGCCAGTGAAAATGTAATGTGTTGCACCAAACAATTTGATTTCAGTGTGCGATCTCCCAGATGAGAAGCAGGACAATTTAATGGAAGAAAATAATTTACTGCATTTTGTAATATGTTGAGTAAAACAGAATAGCCTGCCCATTATAAAACCTCTAATGCTTCTCACTGGGTACAGCAACTGTTTCTATTAATATGAACATAATTTGTATTATGTTAATTTGTAATATACAGTACAGTCTATATATATATATATATATATATATATATATATATATATATATATATATATATATATATATATATATAGCGACAGGTATATATTGTGGCTCGGGTGGTGCGAACCGAACCAGACGTGGAAGCTGACACAGAGACACAGGCAGGTACTTGCAGGGTTGAAAGCGCTGGTGCGCCGTTTTTATTCAAACTAAAATAAATCAAAAGACTGAACAAACCACTGCTCATAGAGCAAAAAAAAATTAAACAAAAACAAATCTCGAACACAAACACCGAACAAATACCATGCTGTTCTGCCCAGCACGAGTAGCTATTGCTTTTACTTTCTGTTTCGTTTTAGATTTTCTTTCAGCTCGCTCAAGTTCCTCCTTCAAAACATACAACCCCGAACACAGAAACAGACATGCTTATATATACGTGGCCATCTCTGAATTAACAACCAATTAATTAATTCGGAGACGGCCACATTCTGTACGGGTTTAGTGGGATGATGCTTTAACCTCATCCACGCTGCCAAACAATAACACCACAACACATTGATTTACATGCAGGGTTTGCCCTGCCCCCTCTAATTATGTGCAGGGCTTTTCCTCTGCCCTGCCACAATATACAGTCTAACTTCATTATAACAAACTCCCCTGGGACCTGGAGGAATGTTTGTTATATCAGGTTGTTCACTATAATAGGGTTTGGCAATTTGCTGTATCAGAAAAATGAAGAAACGTCCAAATTGAATTGGACATCTTTATATAGTTGTGGTCGAGCAGGTGTTGAGTGGCGTGTGCCTGGTGACGTCACGGACCAGGAAGTAAATGGAAACCAAACAAGGAATGGAATGGTGGAACTGAGCACTACGGCACTCAGCGTTTTATTAAATAAACCAAACAAACAAAAGATTTAAACAAACAAAAACGCACAAGGGCCAAACAAATAAACAAATAATTATCGTGCTGGTTAGCAGTTATTTATAAGTTTCATTCTCTCTCCTCGCTCTCACTCCTAACACACTCCCTCCTGAGGGTAGAGAGCTGCAGGTTTATATACAGTGACCAATGAATTAAGTCGGGAGATGGTCACCGTCTGCACGAGTTTAATAAGGATGCGTGACTGTCAGACAGCTAAATAAATCACTAGCTGATCAGTCACGCATCCTCACGAGATTTTTAAAATATAAAAACAATAACAAATACGCGGCGCTTTTATCCGCGCCGCAAACAATAATACAAATAATAATAAACAGTGCACATATAAATATAGGGGCGGGACACTCCGCCACAATAGTATACAGCAGTTCTTTCAAGACAACTTCACATTGATCGACATTTAAACTGTATATGTAAAAGAAAACGGTAAAGAAATGAAAAAAATAAAAAGTACGCTTACATGCTGAATACAGTAATTACGTGCCCTGTCTCTTGAAAAAGATACCCAGCGTAGACTGCTTCATATTTTTCGTGCTTTTCTCAATGCACGCTGTTTCAATCTTGTTACCGCCTCACGCCTGTTGCCATGGTTGCAGTTTGTGTGAAGATGGCAACGGCTGCATACGTCACACATGATTCGCACTACAATAGGTTATCCATGAATCAGCCTTATCTTTGAATTAGCCTACTAAGGTCTTTGTTTTCACTGAGAGAATAACACATTCACTGGGTTCGTTATAGTGAAGTTAGACTGTATGTATGTATGTATATATATATATATATATATATATATATATATATATATATATATATATATATATGTTTTTAAAAAAAAAAACATTTAATATTGTTTAAAGGTGTCTTGCAATGCACTAAAAGAAGACTTGCATGAACATTAACTAAACATAACTAACCTGCTTTGTCTAGGCTAAATGTAGCACGTATGGTACCAGCACTGCAGATTTGACAATTACATCATGGTGAACTTTTTTGCAAGTTACACCTGTTATCATTGGTAGCCAGCAGCAAATTACACTGTCATCTGTTTCAATGTGTAAATATTACCAGACAGAACTCATAAAACTAAGGATAGTCTGCTGCATAAAATCTGTCGAAAAAGACTTTCTCGTATGCATTGCCATCCATATGGAATTCTTTAGCTTGGTCTTTCTACCAAGGTTGGGACCTCGATGGATTTGTGTTTAAATATTTAATGGATTTAAATCAATGTAACTGTGAATAAAATTGATGCGACAAGGCATACATGTTGTAAATATGAATGTGGAGCTGCTATTTGAGTCCCATTGGATTCGAGGTGATTTGTCATTTCAGTGTGGTTTTATCCTTAGGTGATCTGCAGAAATGTGTTTTCTCCAAGAAGGGAGAATTTACTAATTCTGTTTTAAAAGTTTGGTTTTTTTTTTGCAGCATTTGCAACTAAAAAAAACAACTACATTGCCTATAACCTGTGTGTTGTGTGCTGCAGCTTCCTGAGTGTTAATACACTGAGCTCCTGTATAAATAGTCCAACTGTTGTTGAGAATATGACAGATGACCAGATTTATAAATAGCTATTTCGAAGTAATGATGTAAAGATGAGATTCCTGTTGATACTTAAGAGGTAAGCCAGCTCCCCAAACTGCAATCAAGATTTTTCATTTCACCAGT
Organism: Acipenser ruthenus; assembly: GCF_902713425.1. Lineage (NCBI taxonomy): Eukaryota > Metazoa > Chordata > Actinopteri > Acipenseriformes > Acipenseridae > Acipenser > Acipenser ruthenus. The sequence goes on along the minus strand of NC_081189.1, from coordinate 21,005,734 downwards.
ATTTGTGATTAATATCGGGTGGACACAAAAACTGCAGTGCTTGAGGTGTTTTTAATACGGTTGCCTTCATGACAGAATGAAACCACTTAACAAGGTTAATAAGCTAGTATGTTTTTAGATTAAATACATTTGCATTACTCTTTCAGAAGGCCTGTTGTTAAAAGACAGAAACCCAGACACAGTTCATAACATGGATGACAAACACTGCTACTAATAAACACTATACACCGAGATTGAAGACAGTGATAGTCCAGCACCTCATACAGATCAAAGATGTTCCTGTAATGGTACAATACAGTACTTCCAGATAGAGGCTCCTTTGAGTTATCGTCACACAACAATATAATCACTTATATCCTGTATCTGAAGACACTATCCAAGGTGCCATGATGACCTCTATTACTTTCTTGTCTAGCTGTAATGAAGTAAAGACAAATTGATTAAGGTTTGAAAACAATGCTGCCTGAGCCGGTATGGGTTATCAGGATTACTGATGTTTTGTCGTCTATTTGCTAACCTCTGGTTGGGGGAAATTCGCAGACATGGTTGAAAGACGTGAAGAATGCCTCTTCTTCTACTCACGTACAGCATTGCTGCTCCCATGCCTGTCTCTTTGAGTTATGTTACCTGTCATATGTATCCCTACTCTCCATTAAACCACTTAAGGAAGATTCCTGGCTTTGTGCAATCTTCAGTCTTTCTTTCTAAAGCTATGTGTCTCCCCCTTTATTACCCCTTTTAACAGCACAGCAGCCTCTGCAATGGGGACTTCAATGTCATAAGTTTACTCTCGGAGATCATAACAATAATTTGGGCATGAAGACTGAATAAATGAGGACTTGACATATTTGCTGCTGTGTCATGTGCCTAACTCACATGTAAAGCATGAACATAAACCTGTAAACTCTTGTTTGGCCAATGCTTGAACATGTTATTAGTTAATTTGACTCACTTAAGGCAGGGATTCCTGAATCCAATAAAAGGATTCAAGCGACTGAAGAATGTATATCTTTAATAGAAGATAGAGATAGTGATCAAGATAAATGTATTGGTGTCTGCTGAGAAGGTGATAAAAGAGCTGCAGGAGTGTGTGGATGATGCTGAGAATGGGAAGATGTACACATATTAGAATTATCGGCCTGCCCAAGAACTCGGAGGGTAAATTACCAATATGTTTTCTTGAAAGATGGATATCACAACACCTGGACATTGCAGCCAAGAATGGAACTCTCAAAATAGAGAGGGCCCATCGATCGCTCGCTCGCTCCCAAGCCTGGGGCAGACGGAAGACCATGACCCATCATAGTGAGATTCGACAACTACAGGGATAGGCAAACTGTACTTGAAGCTGCAAGGAAGAAGGGTGACCTGAAAGTTAATGGGAAGAAGATAATGTTCTTCCAGGATTTTTCATTTGCAGTTCAGAAACAGCGCCGCAAGTATGATTCAATACGCAAGCAACTACGAAATAACAACATACGGCTCACTCTGCTGTATCCTGTAACACTCCGAATCTTTCAGGATCTTTCTTGAAAACCCTGCAAGCAGCTCAACCCTTCCTGGATGAGCTGCTCGCCTCTAGATCCAATGTGTAAGACTTTGAACCTTTCTCCCTTTGCTTGAATATTGAACTAGTACCAGCTAAACTAAAATACTGTATTGGTTTAACTTTAATGGGTTGTACCGTCAAATATTAGACTGGTGCAAAAGACCATTTCGTTTTAGGTATTTTTGCTTTTTACTTTATTTTTGTTTGCTTTCTATACCCCTGATGCTGGCTGCAATCCCCTTTTTTGTTTTACAGATGATATCTTTGATACTTAAGCTACTAATGGTTCTTGACAAACAAGTTTCTAAATCACTCTTTTTGATAGCTACAGTTCTTTATTGTTGTTTATGTTTTGTGATTGTTCTTACTATAAGACAGCTACAATGTACTATTCTTACACGTGGTAAATACTTTCTAAATGGGATTTTTGAACAGGCAGACAGTATCATGGCACAGTAAAATGGAATGTGGGGGGTTAACCATCCCATTAAAAGAAAAAAGATCTTACATTTTCTTAAGAAAGAGCATGTTCACATTGCTTTTCTACAGCAAAGTCACTTAACATCAAATTCAAATGGGAATGGGTAGGGCAAGTATATTCTTCTTCCTATACATCTAGAAATATAGGAGTGATAAAAAATGTTCCGTTTAGTATTGAGGAATGTATAAAAGACACACAGGGTAGATATACACTTATCAAGGGCTTTCTTTATGGTGAGTCAGTTGTTCTAGGCAATATATACTGTATGCGCCAAATAATTTTGATGTCAGTTTTTTCATGGAAGTATTTTCTAGAGTGAGAGAGTTTTCCTGCGCAAATATTTAACATGGTGGAGATCTGAACTGTATCTGGGATGCTAAGAATGACAGATCCCTTGTCCTGCCTATCCGAAAGCCCCTCAATAAAGGAGAGTTGTATAGAATTTGGTTTATTAGCTGTATGGAGAATCAACAGTCCATCAGACTAACTATTTTTTATCAGCAGAGAAGTCTTTAGATAAAATTACTCGGGAATCTATAGGAAACATAATAATATCTGATCATGCAGCCATTTATATACTATATGAACCCTATAATTATGCTCGCAATGTGTTCACCTGGCAGTTTAAGGCTTATTTAGTTTAGGACCTTTGTCTGTTTCCTATATGGAAGACAAACTCAAATTATTTCTAGAGACTAATGATGTGTCTGGTATGGATCCCTCATTGCTATGGGAAATACTGAAGGCTTACACCAGGGGAATGATAATGTCATATTCTGCCACTAAGAAGAAACAACGGAAAGTACAACAGACAACTCTAGAAAAGATAACAACTGAACTGGAAAGGAAAATGATAGCATCTCCTAGTAAAAAAAGTTGCCAGGGCACTAGCTGCTGCTCGAGCATCACTGGATACCCTGTTTACACAGGAAGCAGGCTCAGCACTCTATGCAAGACAGCGTTTTTATAAATATGGTAACAGACCAGGGAAATGTCTAGCTCAGTTTCTCCAGGGGCATAGAAAGAGTAACTATATCTCTGCTATTAAAGATAAGCATAAAATAGGAAAGTGCTACGAAAGGATATTAATATTTTTAGGGACACAGACATCCAACAATGAGAGATTAGCCGTGAGTAGCCTTTATCCATAACTGCAATTTCAGAGGCAATGCAATCTCTAAATAGTAATAAAACACCAGGCCCTGATGGATTTGGAGCAAAGTTTTACAAAACCTTCTCTCCTCTCCTTGGGCTGCCCCTACTTAATATGTTATTATTACTTATTTCTTAGCAGACATGTTCAATGATGCATTCCAAAAAGGCACTCTTCCCCCTTCATGGAGATCAGGCAATATAATAATATTACTGAAAAAGGAAAAAAACCCAGAAGACACTGCATCATACAGGCCTAGATCTTTACCAGACACGGATGGGAAAGGCCTTGCAAAGGTCCTTGCATGACGGCTTGAAAGCATTCCATCTAATGGAATGCTTGGCGATACAAAAATCGCCAAGCATGTTAGACAAATATATAAATTAAGATTCAGATGTGTGTGCTCACCTGGGTTCAAACTTGCTGTCCCTAGCGACTGGGCAGAATGAAGTGTCATCCGAACATTTTCATCCTGAATATACACCATCGTGGTCATGGGGTAGAAGTTAGCTTGAAGAGGCAATGTGCTCAAAGTTCTCCTGGGCTGAATCTGCAAAAATAAAATGAACCCAGTCAGGATTAATGGACTTGTTTTTCATCATTCATTAATGGCATTTACATTGCTTTAAAATGATCCTGTCTATTTTTTATCTCCCTTAACAATGTGTGAGAGTATCTGGTAACTAAGAATTAGGTGGACACCAAAAGTGCCATTTACTCCAAAAAGCTATCATGATATTTTTCAGCCGATTCTAATGACAATATTGAACATTTCGACTGCATTTAGGTCTAGCTTTTTGTGCAGCATGCCTACTTCATTTCCTTATAAAATGGCCACACCCTGAAGGAAACACCTTCCCTCAAGACAAGCAGCGTACATTACCCTGAAATACTCTTTTTGACATCTTGTCTGCATTAACTCTGTATTGAGATCCACAGATGTGTATTAATAAAGCCCATGTCAGTCATGCGCCTGCAGCACTGCAGTGACTCAGCATCATAAAAAATAACATCATCACACCCCAGGGAGACAGGTTTATATCACTGGTTCATTTACATTTCAATCTAGTTAAAGAGAAGCTACGTTTATAGCACTTGGCAAAAGAACACAGCAAGGGTGCACTTAAGATCATTAAATTATCCAGATCACTACCTAGCAGACCTATGGACGTGACAGGAGAAACAATGGGTTTTTTTGTGATCTGATATATACAGTACCACACTCTCCCAACTTCAGGGATCAGGAGCAAGACAATTCCCTGACACTGCAATGTTTTGTTGTGCCATGTTAGGAGAACATATTTATGTCGATTGCAGATGTGTACATTATATTTTATATATCCGTCAATATTCAGAAGGTGTAAAACACAAACAGTCGTGCTCCACACTAATGCTGGCATGTAGTAAATTATAATTACAATTCTTTGATGTGTAATGGTGTAGAAACAAAAAAAGAGACTGAGCTAAATGCACTAATTGTTTAAAGCATTCCTCTAACCAAAACTGCACTGCAATCAGTATGCTTTTAATTGTGGTTGAATTGAAAGCTGACGTATTTAATTGAAACTTCTCAACAACTCTGGCAGTATAATGGAATTATGTTAGATCTTGCTTTAGCTTTAAACAATGAGACACTGCTCATTTTCTAAATACTTTCCTGAAGGAACTTAAATAAAGGTAAAGGGAGGCACTGTAGGGAGGGGTAGAAAAAACACAAGACCTTCTACAAGTAGAGCTGGTAATGAAGGGTCTTGCAACTTTATACACGTTTCAAATGTGGAAGCTACTGTACATCAATGATCTCGCAGCAACTTTTCCAGGGGAACCATAAACTTAGCAACTTGGAAACCACATGTGTTTTTTGCAGGGATAGTCTCAGCACAACTGTAATCTGTGCAGATGAGCTCCAGCCCCTCGTGCTGAGTCTAGGAGAATGTAATTGTATTGTAAGAATTTTAGTTTTGTAATACATCCACTGCAAGCTTTACTTCACAGAGCTGTTTCATAGAAACATTGAGAAAAATAACAAAAAATAATAAATTAAAAAAACCAAAAATATCAAAGTGATCACTGCGAATAGGGACCAAAGAAATCAGAACACACTGGGTGTTTCACATTCTTCCACATTGAAAGCCACACCCTTGAACTACATGGTACAAAATCCACAGACATGTTCTAAAGACCTATGTGTGGCTAAAACGTAAAACGTTGGCAGGATGTAAACAATAAAACAGAAAATGAATTAAAATGAGCTAAAACAACATGTGAGTAAATAGAACGCTGTATGTTCACACTCCTACTTCTATTTGCTCTTTAAATTAACAATTTACTGTTGAATGAAGTTGTTAAAAACACACACTTTCTATAAAAGTAGTTATGCTTACCCAAAATACAGTGTAAACTGGCTATCTATAATGTCCTACAACACTCACTGCCACCCCATTACTGAATACAGACCTCTCCAACATACACATAAAAGCCCTTGAAAGCAGTCTAAAAATGGCTTCTTTTAACTGCCTTTTGTTTTGCTCAGTGAACAGCTGTTATTGTAGCCTCTTTTAATTGGGGATATAAGTAGTTTTGTCTCCACTCCCAGGCGCGGACTGAGATCAAGACACTTCCACATCCTATAGTATAGTTAACATCACATGTCCACTAGTTCTATGCACCTATACACAAAATCCCATTGTAAAATACATAATACTGACGCAAAACAATATTGTGAATACTGGCTTTGTGACAACAGCCCTGTCTTTCATGTGCACTTTCTACAGATCAATCTTTATTGTGTTGCAGTATTATATACGGCAGACACACACACACACTTTGATTATTCCCGCAGTTTTACTACAGGCGCTACTGTAACTTTTCTTGTAGAGTGACTCCTGCGATCATTGAGCTGGCCTGGGGAGTAATTGATTGCATTTCAATGACCTGCAGTTTACTTTGACAAAGATACACTGCTGCTAGAATATGCAATCAATACACAGAAAGTAACAGATGACAAAGAGCTTGTAACAACCTCCACCACACATGCATTATTACAGAGAAAACATCACATTTCAGTGGCTTGAGACTGCTCTGCTAGTGCTAACAATGTGTTATAGTTCAATGAACAGAAGACTTGGCTACTCAACAGCGCAAGAAAATCTAGGTCTTTCTCAAGAGATGTTTTACATTGCTTTGGAGAAACTGTACCTTTCTTTAAACAGAAACACCTAGATGTTTTACAGGATAAATGTGAAACAAATGGAAAGGCTGTGTCATCAAATTCAGCATGCTCTGTTATTCTGCTGTTAATACATTTGCATGTGGAGTGTTCAGGGGTAGTTGTTATCTTGTTTGACCCATTAGTATGCACCATTCAAATTTCTCTCTTAAAGGAGCTGCACCAGGGAATGATGTATGTGTCAGGTTTCGTCTTCAAAATGCCTGCCTGTTGATGTCAGACTGCTTATTTAGTCCATTACCACCACTTTCATCAATTCTAGTGATGTGCATGCTTTTTATTATTATTATTATTATTATTATTATTATTATTATTATTATTATTATAATAATAATAATAATAATAATAATAATAATAATAATAATTATTATTATTATTATTATTATTATTAAGCTTACAATCTGAATGGCGGTATGAAAACAAGAATTCTAATATTATAACTAGGGCTTCCGGTTTTCGGCATTAAAAAAAAAATTAAAAAAATCGGCAGGTACTTATCTGCACTTATTTTCAGGACCATGAAACGGGTAAAATTGGTTTCATTGCCATGTATTGGAGCAGGGTATTATGCCAAAGCACTGGGGAGTGGGTACCTTTAGCGGTTGTAGTGCTTCAGTAAAATATGTACTTAATATACCTAGTGTACAAGACAGTGTAAGAGACGTGGTATGGTAGAATATGTCTGAAACATACAAAATATACGATAACACTAATCATTTTTATTTAGAAAACTGAGCACCGTCCGTCCGTCCCTCCCCCCTCCAGCTCGTGTTATCCAGAGGCAAACCTTTAATTTCTTCATTGGCCATCTCGACAGAAAATCGTTGTATAGCATAAGCTGTATTGAAAGAAATGTCTTGAAACCCCGCTGCTGTTTGGGATTTTTTTTGTTAAATGCCCAGACGACCAAAAAAAAGTTAACTACAAACTGTGCGAGCGACTGTTGATGTATAATCGAGGCACAACCAATCTCCGGGGTCACTTGACAAGCGCAAGTTCATATTATTATTATTACTAGTAGTAGTCGTAGTAAAATATGACCGTGACTGATAACCTGCTTGGAGCGGTGACTTAAAGCTTTGTTTTGCATAAGTCAGCTGCAGTTCTTTTAATTGGCCGCAATAATGTGCTGCTGCAATGCATACTGTATATATCGCAAGCAGCATCAATTACGTGTACATAAACAACATGTATTTTTATTTGTATTTAAATTATACAAACATGATGACTGTTCTATATAATGTTTATTTAAAACTACATGTGAATGTGAAAATATGGTATACATATAATAGCTCAAATACAGGTTAAAAATAAATTAAACTAGCTAATTCGGGTTTTCTTAAGTACTCCACCTGGAGACATTTAAAAAGCTTAAACTCAGCTTTACTGCCCTGGCTTTCCCGAAGGTACAAGCTGCCTACATCCCTTCTACACACTGATGAGCTGCCAGATTGTCAGCACAAAATGCAGATGATTTCAATCACTGTAAACAGCACACGGCTCTCGGAACAAACAGAAATTCATACTGCAAATTAAACAAACAGCAGTACCAAATGACGAAAAAGATTTCAGGCAAAAATTAACCAAAAGTGCAAACTATAAATATGTTTTATGTTTTATTATATGTTTCTAAGTTATTATATGTTACTGAGTTAATAAGCAATATCCACAAAGTTATCTGTGCTTTAAATCTAAAAAAACAAGAGCTCCACACCTGGAAGCCGTTGAGGTCTGTGTAGAATCGATCTTTGCTGTTGATGTCTGATGTTATCCTCATTGCAATTTCACAGTTGCGCTCCCCTCTGATGTCCACCGTGTTGGAGATCTCCAAAGACTGTCCGTCCACTTCTGAAACAGAACAGCACGTCTGTGTGTTAAAGACTTTGCGAGCGCATTTCTGTTTGAAATTGAATGCCTGTAAACTGTAAATATACAGGGATGTCTGGGCTGGCTTTTGTGTTCCAACTTTACTGTAAATGCACCGGTCAGTCTAGAAACTTTGCTGAACTTGATTTTTTGTAAGCGATTTATCGTAAAACATTTCTACTTATATATGTATGTAAAATTGACATTAAAAAATAATGCTAGTTATTTCACATTTCTGCCATTTCAGATCCGTATTTTTCTTAAATAAGAAAATGAAAAGCTGTTTGTATGTCTTTTTTTAATGACATTCATAATTAAGGCACTAGAACAACATTTTTGGAAATTTTCATGCTTTGGTCACAATTGTGCTGCATTTTATGAAGATCTCGCCACGATTTATGTAGGGCCTTAATTATTATTAACTCACAAATTCTGTTTTGGTGGGATCACTAAAAATAACACAGAGGAAGCTTCGCCCCCCCCCCCCCCCCCCCCCCCATCGTAAAACGCTTCCATCGCCACTGATAACAACTGATAATTGCACACCCCCTTTTGTAAAAATAAAATAAAATAAAATAAAATAAAATAAAATAAAAACACCCCACTTGCAAATTGAGCTATGAGTATTTTCAGATGAAACCCCCCTGGCTAAAAAATGACATGGTAAGCCTGGTTAATAATAACCGATAGAGCAGAACAACTATGACCAGTACATTGATCAGTGAAACCAAACCTGCAGAAACATAACAATTATAAATAGTTACTGTACATAAATAGCTTTCAGCTAAAGCCTTTTTATGTTTGTTTATCACCAAGACCAAAACAAGACCACAATTTCTCCCTTAACTGTAGAAGGGCTTTTTAAACAAATGTGTATCTGAAGGATAACTGTCATGCTAACAGTGTTAGTGAGCACCGAAGAGCTGGAATCTGTCCAGAGCATAAGGGCAACTGATATCTTCTGTTTATCAAGCATAAACAAAAAAAATCTGTTACTTGAATGTCAAAATGTTTGCTGAGCGTTCACTCCATTGTTTAAATGTTGTTTTTGAAGGCGTTTTTTTTTTTCCCCCATGCATTCCACCTTGACAACTCATTACAGTATAGCCAGAGGCTACTTATTTTTTTTTTCAGCTAAATCCATTACACATAGATTTCAGATAACATAGCAGTAAGGGAAAAAGTCATTAGCTCTTGTGCCAAGATGTTTTTTCCTAAGGGACACAGGCCACTATATTGCTGGATTCTACTTCACAGTAATTTATTTGCACATATTTGTCCATTAAGAAAACTATAATTCACAGCACAACAGGCAAGAATGCATCTCAAATAGTGTATGAAACGTACCACGATACTAACTGGTGCTTACATAATACTCACAGTAACTCAAAATGTATGTAGATATGTACTGTATGTATAAAAAATAAAAACAGCACTGCAACTGAACCGATTAACCTGAAAGTGGAAATACTGGTTCAACATTACAAAAAAGTAATAAACGGTCAATATTTATTTATTTATTTATTGCAGCACAGACTCATTTTATTTTCACACAGAGCAGATAAATCTAAAAACCATTATCAATATAAGTGACAGGCTTTAAATCTTTTAATATAGACTTTTATATCATCTCATCTGTAAATAATGTGCATTGCAATCCAATTGTCACCTAAGTTAACAGGAAAGGTTGTATATGCTATTTACTTAGGGTAATTAATAATGATGGATTTGGCTTTAAAATGTTTTAGGTCAGATCAAGCTGTGTATGAAGCCTGGAGTCTAACTCTCATCATGGTCTGATGCTTTTGGAGTGCCGTTAGTATTGTGACTGAAGTCTGATCATCACATGAACACTTTCAGTCTGGATTATACTGAAGGTTTTTTGTATACTGAACACATGCTTTGTATTCAGCATGCAATTCAGATGACCTTACTTGGTGTCAAAATGTGGGTACTGCAATTAAATCTTGGCAAACAACCTGATCCTTAAAAACAACCTCAATCATCTAAAGAATTTTATGGATTGTGACTTCTAATGGATGTCAGCTTATATCATGTTTGTGGAAAATCTCTAGCAAAAAAACTTTTTATTCCAAATTGTTACTTATTAGCACATTTTTTAAATGTCATTTCTACAAGAAATAAATACAATTTAACTGTAATAAGTTATCTATTTCTCAGTCTGGCAACCTAATCTGGTGCATTTTTCTTTTTAGGAAAAAAATTGATTTGGAGAAAATAGCTTTGAGAATCTAGCCCAGTATCTCAAATGGTTCGATTATTATCATGCCAAAACCCCCAAAAAAGTCACATGGTTACATTAGGCAGCCATATACAAGTGAATTCTTCAAAAACAGTGCAAATTTCAAATCTCTCAAAAGAGCCAACTTCCCAACTTTTCGGTATGTTTAACATACCTTTGTCAAGGGAAAGTGTGTTTGAAAACAAGCAGGAACATAGGATTTTGATGCCATGGTTACTACACTTTCTATTTAAATATATGAATGTGCTTGTGATATAATTTACTACATAGTTAATGATGTAACAATCTACTATTCCTTTCTATTTAAACTTTCAGGCATCATGGTATTGAGTCTATGTATCTGTTTATTTTCCTTTATTCTTCTACATTGTACATTATCTCATTTAGTTTCTTTTAAAACTACAAATTGTAGGTAATTTGTGTTATGTTTACTTTTTATAAAAGTGTCGAACTATGGGTTAATTATATATATATATATATATATATATATATATATATATATATATATATATATATATATATATATATATATATATATGAAAAGCCCTAATTTGATAATTGTTTTTGTTTAATTATCACCCGCACCTGGTAATGATTGTAAATTAGTGCCAGGTGCAGGGTTTAAAAAGCGTGCAGGTAGTCTGTTCTGTTCTGCTGTGTGTAAAGAAGCCTGCTTGATAGTGTGCTCAAGCGTATTGAAAGACAAAGGTACTGTGTAAAGCCTTTTCGTGTTATTTGTTTAAAAAAAACTGTGTGTTTTGTTTTTGTTTGATTTTGTTTTAACAGGTAAACAGCTTAGCTGTCCTGTTTGTAAGTTAGGTTCCTGTTTCTGTGTTTTAGTTAGTGCTCAAGAATAGAGCTTGGTGTTTGTTTTCATTTTGTTTATTTTATTTTGTATTATTGAAAAAAGTAGCACAGCAGCGCTTTTGAAACCAAGTTCCTGTGTCCTGGTTCTGGTTAAGGGGCAAAGAACCCGAGTAGTGCAAGCTTGGTTACTATATATATATAGCTATATACACACACACACACACACACACACACACAGTCAATCACGACTAAATCGACTGGTGGATAACTCGACACCTTCGCTTAATTTGACACAGTCTTGGTCCTGGATTTTTTCCATATAAAATATATGCACCCTGCCTCTTAACTTTTTTTTATTCGACAACATGCTTTACTCATAACTGGACACTTATTACTGGTACAGAAGGGATAAAAACTATTCCAGACTAGTGTATAACTTGACACTGTCGTTTCATGTGAGTGATCTACTTAACTCTATTTTTAAGGTAAACAAGGGATGTAACTCAAGATTGCACTCAGCACAAGTTATGAGAATCAGGGACTTGGCGCCCGTTATACTACAAAAATGATGTGACATGTTATTAAAGGCATACAGTTGGAACAGCATTCACCTTACCTTGCACATTATAGAGGCGCAGCGAATGGGTGAAATGGCGGTAAGTGCTTGTGATTTCAGAAAAAAGTGGTCCAGTGGTCACTCTTATTATAGGGGGCTCAGAAGTAACGTACGGCTGTAAGGAAAACAGGATTGGAATTACATTGTGTAAAAGCGCTCATAAAATGAAGAGGCGAGCTCCTAGTGTATATGCAATGCACAAAAAGCAGAATCAATGAATGCCTCCCCAAGGATTATGCTAAGCAAACAGACTTTTATAGAGATTCAGTCACTGGTCCTTTGACTTGTATTAGTATATTAGTTACTAATTACTTTATACTACCCAAGTTAATTGCCTAGTTCTATCAGAAAATAAACACCACAGAAAGGCAGAAAAGACAGGCAGTTACAGATGTGGAATGGGTAAGAGCCAGCAACCTTGTGTTTCCAATTACAAGCAGGCATCTTAACCACTGTACCAAAGCATTGTTTTACTGTTTTTTTGTTTTTTTTTTAAACAAGCATTGTCTCGGGCATTAGGTTTAGCTGTATCCCTAATGGTAGTGCATCACACAACACTGCACCACATAACACTATGTTACACACAAAAACTCATAATATACTCTTATTAGGAAAACTCAGAAGATGCTGTTGATGTTTGTTTATTTAAAATTATGAATTTTAGTTCTACTAAAGCTCTACACAAAAAATGTTTTACTTCAGGTGCCTTTATCAGTGTTCTTATTTGTTTTTAGTTCAAGATGAATAACATTCTTAACACATTAAAGGTAAAAATAAAACAGCATTATTAACAAATGAAGATAAATATTAAAAAGGAATAAAAAAAAATAAAAAAACACAAGAAAAAAGAGAAGTCAAGATTGGAAGTTTATTTATTCTGACTCGGGTCACTGGTCTGAAAACTGCATCCAATTTCACTTAAAAGCTTTACAGCTTTACAGAAACCACTTCCAGCAATTCAATGAAATGTCACCATTTCCAGCTGGGTCGTGATGACAGACTTGCTTATTCAAACAGGTCCAGATAATGCATGGCATTAGCAATCTGGCAGCTTCTTTCATTCAAACGTCTTAATAAAGTTGAGTACATGCAAACAGAATGTATGTATAAACGCTGCATTGTAGTATGCCAGTGTTTCACATGCAGCTAATCTTTCTTAAGTACCTAAGTGACCACAGAACAATATTTGAACCAAATGTATTTTTGGCACTGTCGATGCTTCCCATGCTGAATAACCTGTTAGCATGCATTTGATCTATTTTTTCACGATACCTTAGCGTGCCCATCAGGAAGGAAAAGATATGCGCCGCTCTTATCTCTGTTGCTGGTTGTTCCATACCACATAAACTCCACCTTCACATGATGTTCTTTACTATCATCCTGAAGCTTCACTTTCTAAAATAAACAAAAAAACTAACTTGAACTCTTGGGGTAAGCACTGATAGACCCCACTGACTAGCAATGTTTCTTAACACATTCAGATGCATGTCTTTTTAACAATCTCTACCAGTTCAGTTACAGAGTTCAAAAGTCCTTTGCATATAGAAATCACGATCACAACATTTACCCACTGGATGGCACTATGTGCAAATTAAGCTAAAATCCCATTTAAATAATAAAAAAACAAACATGCATTATTATACTTCTACATTATAATTATTATTCAAATTGCACAAAATGATGCAAGGCCAGTACTAATTTACTTACCTCCAACAAGCCGGTTGATCCTGAACACCAAAGTTGAAGGTGTGGGTTTTCAATTTTGAAGTTAATAGGGTTGTTTTGTGGAACATCCAATTTGAACGGTCCACTTGTACCGAGTACCAGGCTTCCACCTTTTTTGTATAGATTGTAGTCTGCGAGGTGTGTGTTCATGTCTGTCCCCTCAGTGAGCTGGTATACTCCTAGGCCCAGTGCAGACAGCTGGGCCACAAAGGAGACCTTTGTGGAACAAAACAGAAACCTTGCATGGAAAATAATCTCAAATGTTTGATGGCTGTCCTAATTTGGGTAGCACAGAAGCTGGAAGCCTTTGACCCAGCTAACTTCAAGCTTTCTATTGGGATCACCAGCAGTTTATACTTCTGGGATCGAAAGGAGTGGCAAATTAATGGAGACAGCAAGTCCCTTTCAATAATACAGGCATGTTATGTGCTTTCTCGATCTTCTTAAAGTGATATAAGCGGCTACTGTATCCTACTGTTGTCTAATCGATACTGTATCTAGGGGCCCAATTTTCATACACTTTCCCCACATCTCATTCACAAATAAATAATGCTATTTTAATGCGCAGCACCTTTGGAAAAATCAAATTACAGCCTGTTTTAACATTTTTATGGGTATTTAAACTAATAACTTTTTGCGCAAAAAACATCCACTGCTTGCTGTTGTGTATGTAATTCAACACTTTGAGAAGCAAAACAAGACAACTGTAGCGTGAACGTAATAATCCACATCAACAAGATTTGGAGAATGTAAAATTGATTGAAATTAGCATGTGGAATCAGGACTGTGTGAACAAATTGTTGGCAGGAACAGACTTAATCTCTGCAACGGCTGTCAATAACAAAAAAAATCATAATAATTGGAGCTCTCAATCACCTGTGCCAACAGTTCTCTAGATACATGTAAAAGTAAGTGTACGAAAGTATGGACAGTATATACATATGGGCACCTCCGCTATATCCTCCACAGGGCATAACTGATGAACTTTGGGTCAGGTTCTCAAAGCTCTTCGTTACAAATCCTCATTAGCATGATTTGTTTTCCGAAAGGACAAATGTAACCAATAAAGTTAACAAATAAGCAATTCAGATATTCAATTTAGGGACTTGTACAGTTTGTAGTCTTATATTATTCATTTTAGAATTGATCTATTTTCTCAAAGACCTTTGAGAATCCAACTTTTCATGTTCAATGAAAAACAACTTTCCAGTCCAGTTCAGGACATGAAGCTTCAATTGAACTTTGTTTAACATTCTAAATGACATACAGTATCTGCAACTGCTTCAATGCCTTGTCAATTTTAAACACTATCACAGGATCATACTATACCTGAAAGGCTTCTTTGGATACTGTGATCGTTTCCTCCCAGACAGCACTGACCTGTACCTTCACAGGCTGTCCCAAAGCGGTCAGGACTTTCACTCTAGGGGTATTCACGTACACAGTAACAACAGCTGAACGGTCTTGTTCTGTGGGGTTATAAACCACGAGTGACCTGCAACAACATTACTTTGAAGTTAGTACACTTACAGACACACACAAAGTAAAATAACAAATATTTTACCATTTGTTGATAAAAAAAAAAAAAAGCATAACATTGAGTGACCTCTGAACTTGAATATATTTTACACAACTTTTCTAACAGCTATGTACTTAGTTCTCTGTAAATTGACTTAATTCAGAATAACACTCTCTTTGTAGTCAGATCCAGGCTTTAGCTTATTTAGGATGAACCAGTTTTTTATCCAGATTTCTACTGGGTGTTTAAGGACAATCTACAGAAAAGTTACAGTATTGCATCGCCTTGAATAACCACTTTAATGAAAGCTTAAGGTTGAGAATTGACAGATAAGTACAGCTGTATTTGTACACACTTTTTAACTCCTCTACAATGATCTATTTCTAACAACCCCAGTCCAACCAGTTTTGTTAAATGTTTATTTGCATTTGATGTAAAAAGGGAGGGAAAAGAGAAAATGTACCTGGGCTCTGTACTGAGTTTCAGGATAGTCTTGTGGGGCAGAGCATCTTGAGAGGGTTGCACATCATCCTATGTGTAAAATAATACAAGAGATCATTACAGAACAGTATTATATTATATTACTAACAACAGGGTTGTATTTTTTTTTTTATAATACTAGCAGAGGATTAAGGGTTTTTATGCACATTTATAAGCCAAATAAAATGAAAGTTTGTTTCTGAATATTGGGAACAAACCTTGAAATACTGTAAGGAAATTGATTATACATATTGCTAAACCTTGTCTTATATTTTAATTATTTGAAATATTTCTAAAATATGTTTAGTAATATATTACACATATGTGCATCCACCATTTTACATCACACCATGTTCATACTCAGATGTGCTCATAGGCATTAAAAAATATAAACAGAAAAAACTGTTGATGCTTCAGGAATACAATAAAAACCAAAATCATGATCTGGGTTTATAACAGCAATACATAAGTGAATCCTTCTCCATATTGTGTCATCAACTGACAGAATTCATATTTTGCTTGTTTTTTTCAAAGGGGAAGAGAAATAAGATTTACACACTCAGTAAACTGCCACCTTACCATCTGAAGGAAGAGGTTTGAAGGGTTGTGTTTGTAGTCATCCTTGTCCTTCAGAATCAGAAAATGAGCAGAGTCAATTATCACCCGCTTCAAATTCATTATCGAATGAAAGAGCCTGCAAAAACACAGACCAAAACAATTAGCCAGGAACAAATGCAACGTCTGAATTGGCCCCATGCTGTCCTTTGATGTCCACAAACACAGCTGTGTACTGCACATTAATGAAGACAGCAGGTATTGGATGAAAGAAATTAAAAGCAATATTCCCAGGCAGTCGGCAAATACAACAAAGGAAATAGCTCAATGCCCACTGCATACAATCCGCTCAAAAATTATATTTTCTTCTTTTGCATTCTGAGCCCTATTCCCCAACTGTTCAGGATGTTTAAGGTACTTTTTTTTTTTTTTTTTTTTTTCAAAGCGTGCTTATAAACATTCTCTATGCTTTGAAAAATTAGAAAAAACAAGTAAGCTCTTTCTAAAACAGTTGATAAAGGTTTCATTTACTGGCCCTATTCCCAAAATGAAATGTTTTAGTGATTTATTTGTACACATACCAAAGAGCACCAAGCTATGCCTTACCATGAATAAGATGTATAACTATTGCAACTCTAGCATTGCAAGAAACCACCTGTATGCGTTTGAAACGGGCTGAATAAACAAGTCCAGCTGGAGAGGGGTACACAGTAGTAGAAAATACTGAAGTATCACAGGAAGTGGAGACAGCAATTATTCTTAGTGTCAGTCTTAATAAATACCACTAGGGGCAACAGAGTCAAGAAGCAGGCTTCTTAATTTGCTGCTTTGTGCCCCCAGGCACCATGGAACATAGATTTTAGAACTTGGAATACATCAATGAGAAAAAATACACAAAGCTCACAGGATCCAAGATTGCTCCACCAGTACTCAACACCACATTTTTACTTTTACTAACTTTAGTTTTCACAAAAAAAATAAAATAAATAAATATCACTTTGTTGCCACTGCAATGGTCAAATCTCCACATGTATACAGTATATGAAACTACTAAAGGGTAATGGATTTCCACATATTTCTGTTATTGTTTTTTTTCTTTCTTTTCAGTGCCAGTGAGTACCAGCTTTACTCACTTTTGTAAATTAATTTATACAGTCAGCCTTAGGAGTTGATCAACCTTACATTTTCTCTAGCCAAACCCACATTCACTTGGGCTTGTATTAATGTAAATACCAGCTAGCAATACCCACAATGTGAAACAGACAGTGTTTCATCTCTGCCATTGCGCTGGATATCATCCTCAGCCCCACTTCTGATTTTAAATAGATAGTTGGACTTTAATTAAAAAAACAATTTTTATTTGGTGCTGGAACAAGAATGTGACATGTCTTCACATACAGTAAATACATTCTAGGTCCCAGTACATAAACATCTACTGTGCACTGTATGATTTCTAACAAAATTGCATGAAGAGGATACGGCAGCAGTATTGTCCGATGATTGCACACAAGTAGTTTCAGTTATGTATCTGTCCCTTGTCACTTAGCATCACCTGCCATAAAATGTTTACAGTATCTAGAGAAATAAAATGTCTCTATTTTTAGCAGCAGCATGTCTGCATTGACCATGGTTGTTACTGTAATTAGTATGTTTTCTTTTTGAAAGTACTACCTGCAAAGGAAACAACTTAACAGGTGCCAGTTCCCGGACAAGGTTCTGTAAGTCACCATGACACACACACTTCTAAAACAGCACCATCTAAATTCACCAAACTTGGGCAAACTGTATGCCCTTTAAAAGCTCAGCCAATAAGGTGTCCGAACTGTGAAATGAAAGTTAAGCAGTGTCCACATTGCTGGAGATATAGAGGAAAGAAACATTTGTGTTTTCAGACATATCACAAACTTCACTGAAAATCAATTCTTCCATACAAGGATTAACTGCTGCTTTATACTGGAGCTGTCTTTGCACAGCAAACAGACAAACAATAATGGACTGCAATAGTATGTGTCTCTGTATTGCACAGTAAAAGTACATTAGGTCAAAGGGACACAGAAAGTTAAAAACAGGAAGGAGTTATTTCACAAGCGCTTTGGCACAAAAGCTGTATTCCAAAAAGCAGGAAGCCAGAAAGAAAACACATTATCTGCTAGACTTCCAAAGAGGGTTTCAAACTCAATATTACCGATTGTCATATTGGGCCATAGTCACAAAGCATTTGCACCATTTTCCTCAAACAAAGCACATTTCAAACAACTGGACTCAACGTTACTGGCAACGTGGAAAGCTGTGGAATGTCTCCAACCTCAGAATCATGGGGTAGTTTGATAGATAATGAATCAACTAAGGGGTGATGAGAAGGGCAAAGCAAATGTATTTTTTGATACATCTGAATTTCCATACAATATCCATAAAAAGGCGCAGGGACACGTGTTATAATTGTATGTGATTTAGAGCCTAAATATCAGGAAGTGTTCCATTTTATTTTATTTCTTTACATTTTGAAGTAAGGTGAATATATATTTGTTATTTTTATCTTTTTCAAATGAAGGGGGTCCCTTTGTTGAGTTGCCATGAATCACATCATTTATAAATCAGTTCAACAGCAAATGCCCAGAACTTCCCAGACCCAAATTCAAAATGGCATTTCTTTGTCAACCAAGAACTATTATTCATCAAAATTTCAGGTACAGATAAATACAGTGCACATTCACTGACAGATAGTAATTTTATATTATACAGTTCAGTTCAAAAATAAATTCAGTTCTAAAATGGAACCATTAAGATGTAATTTTATCGGAGGTGTAACCTTAGTAACGGTGGTACTACTAGTGATTAACTGTCTACATTTCATGTAAATAGCTAAAAACAAGACAGCTTTTATATTCTACTTATTGAGTGTCTCTTAAAGCACTCTCATTGCTGGAACCAGATATCTTCAGATTGATTTGTGTAGCTAAATCAAATGATCTGCCTCTGTTGACGCTATAAAAGCCACTTTATCTGATTTTAAGCATCTTTGTATTACAATGGCCATTTATAGACTGGGGAGTCTTGAGAAGTGCATACTTTTCTAAAGCAGGCTTCCAAATCAGTGTTCTGTACTACAAATAATTAAACAGAAGATTTAGATAAGAAAAAGGAAACTTAAATAAAGTTTGTAATATAGGGTTCATTCTTTTGTTAACTTGAAAATATCCAAATTCTAAAAGTAGTAGCCACGTTAAAATTCCAAGAGCCACGTTCTTACACTGATTCCATCTCTCTCATCAGACACAATCAGAAATATATAAAACACTACCACTGCACAAATGACCTGCTTGCATGACTAGAGGTTATTCTTCTATGTAGCATTCCACACTGAATGAAGCTGAATCCCTTTCCTACTCAGCTTTATACTTACACTTGTTTTAATGTTTTTTTTCTTCTTTTTTTCTCTTTTAAACTCCTGTACCTTTACAGCTACTCTCAGGTGCTAATTCTGCTTCACCCTCTCTGTCAAGTTCAATTGCCCGTGTTTTCTTCAACCTAATTACAAGTTTCGGTTGCGACCAATGTAGGAAGAATATAGGTTCTTGTCAACTGCTTTGCTATCATTTTTTTCAAAACTGAACACACAATTCAGTTATACCACTGAATATATTTTAGTCGTGACTACTTGCTCACTGAAAATAAAACTTTAAGGACACAGATTCAATGTAAAGCTATGAAACATGTATGCACACATGTACTTTCATTTACTATTTAAATAACTCTTTTATATTTTTACTATTTTGCTACCTAACATATTATGAATCTGTATTATAATTATAAATGAATGAAAATAATGTACAAATGTAATACTTATATGGGTATACCGTATGTGAAATATGTAGTTTTTCCTGAGGTCAGTTAAAAGGACATGTATGTTAAAATACTTTACCCACAAACTCATATACATTATTCTTTACATTCATTTTGAGTATTAGGTTTGTTTATTGAAGTTGAAGCCCAGGCACAGTTTGACCAAATCAATAAGCAAACATTATTAACGTTCATACAAATTACCATAAAATATATTACAAATTGCCGATTTATAAAAGTAATGGCCATTTTAAAAAATCAATCGCATTTGTCGATTTCAGCGAGCAGTAAAATAAGCCCTACCATTATTATATCATACTGCTAATGTGAAAAGATAATCGTGCTTTACAATGTGTACTGTCATTTAATGCACAACCTTGGGCCAAAATATAAAATTCATTTTAAACTTTATTTAGCTTCTAGTGTTGTTATGGCCTGTATAGTTCGCCATTTGGTTGTTTTCATCGTTACTTTTCTTTCTGGCGACCGGTCAGGTTTTCAAAAGAGTGTTTTTTTTTGGTTTTGAAAGGGGGATACGCTCTCCTCATGATATAATTGACATTAATACCAGTATGTAAAGCAAGCCCGTAAATTATTTTCACAGTAACAGGAGCTTACCTAGTGCCATAGTCCACAACAACCCAGTCTTTACCAGTTCCCGTAATAGCATCGTGGTGTTGGAAAAGGCCAAGGTTTCTTCTAGCTTCTGTTAGCAGTTTATAAGTATCAGATGAAGGGAATGCACTCATTTTGTTCCACTTCTGAATATTTGCCAAGGCAAGAGAGTACAGTATCTCCGCTGCCCTGTGAAGAATAAAATTGAAAGAGGTAAAGAAAGCATACTAAAAATGAAAGGTTGAACTACACAATGATAATCAATGGTTCAAGTATTACTGTAAATCGCTACAAATATCTGATGGATATAGGCAAAACAAATCATTGCTTAAAGGCATGGTTGCCTAAGTCTCCTAAAGGCCCAATGACATTTGCTAGTTAAAACATACAACAGTATACATTACAGCTTTGGCCAAAAGTTTTGCATCACCCCTAGAGAATTAACAAATTTTGCTTCATAAAGTCAAATGAAACCTGCTGAATAATGTTACTTTTTACATATTGAATTACATACTGCTTTGTATTTTTCCATATACTAAATTATGTACATATGATTTACTGTTTATTTCTTTTTTAATTATGTCTCAATCCTAAAATTCTAGATCATGCAAAACTTTTAGCCAGAGCTATAGATGAAACTGCTTCAGCACTGGATTTTAATATCCTCTTCATACATGCGACTTCGACAAAAATGAGCAAAAGTGATTTAAAAAAATGAAAACCTTTTATCAATAGATAAAAGAATACAGTAGAATAGTCAGATGATTTACAAAATTTACCATAGCAAATTATATAAAACTGTTCCGGTAAAAGTGTTAGAAACATTTTCATTATGACTCCAGGGGTTCTTAGCTTTTAACAGTGCTATTTTGCATCCATCTAGAAAGCTTCAGTGAATATTCAATTGATGAATAAACTCAAAAAAGCAAAATGCTAGTAGGTTTAAATTCCCAAATACAATGTCCCAGTGTTGCAATACTGTATTCCCACATTCCCAGAGCCATGTTCCCAAACTTATTCTGTTCAGTCTTAAATGATTCATCTCCTTCGTGTGCTTTCTTAATATAATTCAACTTTCAATGCTGTCAAAGGAAGCAAGATACACATAAAAAAAACAATTCCACTTGTCTTGGGCCTATTCACAGTTAGCAATGCATTAGATTCTGAGTTTTCAATTAGATATCTCTGCTCTCGGAGGCCAAATGAGACTGAAACTGTACAGAATGGAGACACAGTATATCACAGGTTCCCATTAGGAAAAAAAAGTCTCATTCCGCTGCTAATACTCGCTAAAAAGCAGTTTTTGTTTTGGTAGGAGATACAATTACCTTGGTCCATTACCCTTTAAGAGCAACTTGGTATAGGTATAAACTATCAATAATGGCATGCATTTTCTTTTTGTTTAGATTCACTTTGTATTATTTTTTCTTTCAGTCATCACATCCTGGTGACTATTTAAGACAGAAGTTTAAAGCACTCCTATGGCCTTAATAAAATGTAGCTCTCAAAATCACCAGATTTGAACCATCAACACCCTGCCTCTGGTGGACTTAAACAAAGTACATCTGCCAGATGTATAGGCAGTTTTGCAAGGGGGCAGGTTAATGGTTACAAATGAGTGTGCCTGATGTACTTGGAGGGTAGTTGTGATTCTGAGAGCTACAGGAAGGCCACAAAGGTGCATTCAACTTTTATGTTTTAAAAAGTCACCAGGATGTGATAACTGAAACCATGGTCATGATCAACATGAATATCAACAATAGCAAGAATACATTAGTGAAGACAAATGCAACATTTCAAGCCCATACCAAGCATCTCTTTAAGAACAGAGGTACATGGGCTGCAGCACATTACAAGGGTTGCTAGTGATATCATAAACCACGAGAGCAAAGTTCAAGGAGTTCCTTGATGTCAGCTTCATGTAAAGTCTCTAGTCTGAGTCTGTTCTACCTGCTGTAGGTGTGTTTTCACAAGGCTTATATCAAAGGCAGCTTGCTTTCTTTCTTTTTTTTCTTGGCCATTGATTCTCTGGCTTTAGGTTTAATTTAAAAACAGGATTTGAATTAAGCTTAGAATACTGTCACATAGAATAATTATGACTAAGAGACGGCATAAAATATGAAGGTTCTGTGGCAGTATAAGCAATTCACACAGACCTATAAGCCGCTTCAGTGGCGGTTCTGAACCGTCATAACTCCTCTGTGTGAAAGCACCTTTTGACCACTTTTTTTAACTTTGAAATTGCATTCCCTGCCTCAAGATGGCTTCACATGTACCTGCATGGACCTCTCAGAACTACATTTCCCATCATCCTCCTGCTCATTGGTAAATCCATCTGTTACATATGTGAGCAGGAAGATGATGGGAAATGTAGCTCTGAGAGGTCCATGCAGGTATATGTGAAGCCATCTTGAGGCAGGGGATGCAATTTAAAAGTTTAAAAAAGTGGTCAAAATGTAAAAAAATAAAATAAAACAATACACACACACACACCTCACATAAACAGTTGTAGCAACACATGGGAACATGTAACACAATAAAATAAAAAGGTCCTTATGTAACCTTTAAAGTTCTAATTCCATGGTGGGGGTAAAGAGAGCTAGTCTTCCCCACAGTTTAGTGTGGGACAGGGTTGAGGAGAACATACATCCTTATAAATTAGATTATTAAACCAAGACAGGTTTTATCATGTGGGGTAATAGTGCTAGCACACTGCTTATATTTACTAATTACAGATACAACACTGCATTTTCCATTTGATCTACAGATAATGGAAACTCTAGAGATTTCATTTGATCACTGCACAATCCAGTCTCCAACTATGCCTTTATTTAATAGTGCAATTAGTTCTCTGGTGTGAACAAGAAAACATACTTGTCACTTATAGTATACACACTTCTTTTTTACACATTTGGTGTGCATACTTACAATCGTAAAACATAGGAATCATCACTCAAGCCTGAGACACAGCAATCAGTTAGCAAGAAGCACATGCAAAGGAACTGACAGCTGCAATAAGGTCTTAGAAGCCTTTCAGAGATATTCACCCATGCCATTCTAATTATGCTTTGCAGAAGCAGAGGAAGAAGAAAAAAAGGCTTTCAATGGAGACTATACAGGGAATTAGTTATTCCCAGTTCTTTTTGATGGATTTATTTCCACTTAAAAAAAAATATATTCAGCTGTGAAGAATAGATCAGTAGACTGTCATTCCGCAGGGAGATTATCATACTTGCAGTGTAATATTCATTTACACATCAATCAGTGTCTGTATCTATGTTGTACAGCATATGTGTCAAACACAAGGCCCAGGGGCCAGATCAGGCAGTGGCCAACACCTGGGCTAATGGTGCAAAGAGGGTCAAGACAAATGTACTATACTCTCCATATTACATAAATAATAATCAGAGAAATCAAAATGCCCTGATTGCAGTGAGGCAGTTAGAGGTCATTTTAATACAGTACAGTTTTATAAAGCTACGGTAGCAGCAATTTTATTCCTCTATCGCGTTTGACACCCCTGCTGCACGGTTTCCAGCTTTTAAGCATGAAGCTTGAAAGAGGATGTATGTAAGAAGTCCACCTTGGTGTCAGTGGGTGAACGTAAAGGGCTTTACTGTTTTGGGTAGTATGACTTGTATGACTCCTTCCAGGGCAAGAGAGTTTACATACACTCAATTAAGAGTGTAATACTGTAGTGTCATACCGTGCTCCCTCCTGCAACAATGCTGATGATTGAAATGAATGTCTTCTGTGAACCGAAAACCTAGTATCGATGTTCATGTACAATGATACTGAGAAGACAAATCCTAAGGGAAAGTTAAGAAATATTTTTGGTTTTATAAACCAGTTGACTTAAAACAGTTATGTTGAAACATTTTGCTGCAATAAATGCATTACAGGGTACCACAAAGGCAAAGTAATGCATTTAATGTAAACACCCGTATTCTATAATCCTTTAATGACACGCAAATAGAAGAGAATATACAGTGCCTTGCGAAAGTATTCGGCCCCCTTGAACTTTGCGACCTTTTGCCACATTTCAGGCTTCAAACATAAAGATATGAAACTGTAATTTTTTGTGAAGAATCAACAACAAGTGGGACACAATCATGAAGTGGAACGAAATTTATTGGATATTTCAAACTTTTTTAACAAATAAAAAACTGAAAAATTGGGCGTGCAAAATTATTCAGCCCCTTTACTTTCAGTGCAGCAAACTCTCTCCAGAAGTTCAGTGAGGATCTCTGAATGATCCAATGTTGACCTAAATGACTAATGATGATAAATAGAATCCACCTGTGTGTAATCAAGTCTCCGTATAAATGCACCTGCACTGTGATAGTCTCAGAGGTCCGTTTAAAGCGCAGAGAGCATCATGAAGAACAAGGAACACACCAGGCAGGTCCGAGATACTGTTGTGGAGAAGTTTAAAGCCGGATTTGGATACAAAAAGATTTCCCAAGCTTTAAACACCCCAAGGAGCACTGTGCAAGCGATAATATTGAAATGGAAGGAGTATCAGACCACTGCAAATCTACCAAGACCTGGCCGTCCCTCTAAACTTTCAGCTCATACAAGGAGAAGACTGATCAGAGATGCAGCCAAGAGGCCCATGATCACTCTGGATGAACTGCAGAGATCTACAGCTGAGGTGGGAGACTCTGTCCATAGGACAACAATCAGTCGTATACTGCACAAATCTGGCCTTTATGGAAGAGTGGCAAGAAGAAAGCCATTTCTTAAAGATATCCATAAAAAGTGTCGTTTACAGTTTGCCACAAGCCACCTGGGAGACACACCAAACATGTGGAAGAAGGTGCTCTGGTCAGATGAAACCAAAATCGAACTTTTTGGCAACAATGCAAAACGTTATGTTTGGCGTAAAAGCAACACAGCTCATCACCCTGAACACACCATCCCCACTGTCAAACATGGTGGTGGCAGCATCATGGTTTGGGCCTGCTTTTCTTCAGCAGGGACAGGGAAGATGGTTAAAATTGATGGGAAGATGGATGGAGCCAAATACAGGACCATTCTGGAAGAAAACCTGATGGAGTCTGCAAAAGACCTGAGACTGGGACGGAGATTTGTCTTCCAACAAGACAATGATCCAAAACATAAAGCAAAATCTACAATGGAATGGTTCACAAATAAACATATCCAGGTGTTAGAATGGCCAAGTCAAAGTCCAGACCTGAATCCAATCGAGAATCTGTGGAAAGAACTGAAAACTGCTGTTCACAAATGCTCTCCATCCAACCTCACTGAGCTCGAGCTGTTTTGCAAGGAGGAATGGGCAAAAATTTCAGTCTCTCGATGTGCAAAACTGATAGAGACATACCCCAAGCGACTTACAGCTGTAATCGCAGCAAAAGGTGGCGCTACAAAATATTAACTTAAGGGGGCTGAATAATTTTGCACGCCCAATTTTTCAGTTTTTTATTTGTTAAAAAAGTTTGAAATATCCAATAAATTTCGTTCCACTTCATGATTGTGTCCCACTTGTTGTTGATTCTTCACAAAAAATTACAGTTTCATATCTTTATGTTTGAAGCCTGAAATGTGGCAAAAGGTCGCAAAGTTCAAGGGGGCCGAATACTTTCGCAAGGCACTGTATATATATATATATATATATATATATATATATATATATATATATATATATATATTGTAAATGTAAGGTTTTAACATATGGTACATTTCATTGCTTTTTTTTTTTTTTTTTTTTTTTTAATTTTCATTCTCTTGCACTTCTCCAAAAATAATAATATAATAAATGACTGCTCAAACAATTTATTTGTTTCTGAGGCCAATACTAACAATTACTCCCCAGTTATTATACAATATTGCTTATGAAAACCTTAATAAAAGTTTTGGAGCCACTGCCTCCAGTTTAATTTAGAGTATAATTAAAATAAATGGCTGTATAAATGTTTAATGTATCCCTTGCAGCCCCTCGACTGTCGAAAGAAGGCATACCTTCACAGAACTGTTCATCTTAATCCCCAGTAAAACACAATTTTACAAGACTTCAGCTCAATCCCACAGATCCAAAGTGCATTCCTGTGGCAGCAGTTATATTCTTATTAAGACTGTATTTTATTACTGAAATGTTATTTAGTAAAAGTAATTTGGAGCAGACTTACAGCTCTGGTTCACAGTATCCTATATTTTATTGCCGGAGACATTTTAATTTAAAGTTCCATTGTACCAAATGTTCTGTTTACCCTCTGTTCAATCTATCTTTCACTCGAATCAAACAGCTACCAGAGTAAATAGAGTGCTTGTGTGAATCTACTCTATATGCAAATGCTTTGTGTAAGTGTACATCTCAAATTTATAGAGGGCATTCTGGTCATTTATACCCTGATCGACTCCAGCAAAAGCTGGCCTTAAAGGTGGTTGTCCAATGAATAAAGCTTTATTTCAATAAAGTATAGTTATACTTTATACATTGGATTTTGCATAATAAGAAAATAAATACCAAGATAATATCTTTGGGTGCTAAATTAGGGTATCCCTCCAAAACACATTCATTGATTGGCTTTCAGTCCTCGAAATAGTTCTTATTCTTCGTGACTGGTAACATGCTGTCCAGTCATCCATTAAAACAGTATAAAAAATGAATAGGGTTCTTCGGTTTCAGTTTTAATTTTTTTCAGAATTTCCCGGAACTTTTCTGTGTTTAGTTTTCTTAATTTATAAACGGGAGCAAAATGGTGGGGGAAAAAGTGATGTTCAGGAAAAAAAAATCAGTATTTATAATTTTCAACAATGTGATAATTTTGGTACTGTACGGTGTTAAAAGGCAACATACTTGAAACAGCTGTGTTGTATATTTTAAATGCAGAATAATGCCACTGCTGAATACTGTTTTGCTAATGCAAGACCTATCCTATATACCAAAAAAATAAGTGTAAACAGCTATTCAGAGTAAGATAGCAGTCCTGGCAGTCACCAGAAAACAAGTTTTGGAGGTAAAATTAAGCAACACAGATACTTCTGTACTTGTGGGATAAGGTGATAATTATATCTAAACTCTACGATTCTATTATTATTATTATTATTATTTATTATTATTATTATTATTATTCATTTCTTGAATTTGTATTTTTGACTTTAATTTTGACATATGTTGAATTTTGACATAACTCTGGTCACACGTGAGTCATGGCAGCCAGGTACATGTTATTGTGACAGCTACAGTACAGAGGTCCAGATCATATTAATCAATATTGTACTGCTATGTGCTATAGAAACATGAGGCAGCAGCACTTTGACAATGAGTGACAATGTGTTTTGTCACAAACACAAAACAAGACACATGCATATTTACACATGAACAATCGGTCTGGGAACTGCTTGGTCCTTCAGACAACTAAGACCATTCGGTAATTAATCTGGACCAACAACACAGTGATTCTAACCAGTTGCTTGACTAACATATTAACCATTGCACCCTTACTTGGTGTATTCTATCAACTGGCAGTGTTTTACTTTTACACTACTATATTATATGCATATAGTAATGCTTACCGACACTGCAATTATCACACCTGGAAGTAGGATTTAAAATATGATTATGGAGCAGCCTAACACATATTATTTGAAATAATATGTGTAAAATATCACCTTTTCATAATACAGCATTAAATGAAATACCTAAATCATTACAGGTGGTGATAAATCAGGTGTTAAGGCACTGTTAGGCCCCCCATACAGTTTAATAAATCAGGTTCTTAATATGAAAAATGCTAAAACAAAAACGAAAAAAAAACCATTTTAATTCTTCCAAATAAAATCATTAGAGGAATGCATGTCTGTCAGATATTGTTTTGATCTCAGAGAGTGTTTTTAATACAAACACTGTGACCTTCATGTCACCTAATATGCAAGTGTGGATAGATAACTATGATAAAAAGTATAGCAGTAGCAAGCAACAAAAAGGTTTTTTGCACACAAATGAATGTAACACAACATGGTGTATTATTTTACAACAATAAGCTCCAACTGAGGGAATTATTTGCATGCAAGTTTATTATTTTTAGAGAAGGGAAAAGCATGAAGAGTCATTTGTTTGTTTGAGTGAGATATTTCTGCTGCATTTTTAGCACACATTTCACACATACTCCATTAAGCTTCATCTCCATGCATTAAGAATGATTTAGAAATCAGTGCACATATACTTGACTGATTACTTACATTTTCCTCTCATGTTTCTCACACAATTAACTGTTTATAGTCCTTGATATTAACAATTAAAGTAGTCCTCAAAATAATTCAAATCATGGTGCTTGAAAACAAGGACAATACTGAAATTATTACATCGACCACACACACTTTACCAGTCTTTTTTTTTTTATTAACTAAAGCATCTGAATGAGATGTTACCTAGCAGAAATAGATTAATCAAATAATTCAAACTAAACAAAAGACAAGACACTGACATTCCATGTCATTTCATGTTTTTGTAATTCAATCTCAAGAAGTGGGGTAATTCAAGCAGTAGTGGACACTTAGGGCACCTTTTGGCATCATAAAGTTTCACTGTTATGATGGACACAGTAACAGGGCTGAAGCACTCTGAGGAAACCTGGCATCAATATGAATTAAATGTCAGGCAAAAACTTGTCAACTCATATATTTTCTAATGGAATGTAAATGTAACATTTTCTGTTGAAATAATGCTGTATAAAAGTGGTATACAGGCATCATGGGGTACCAAATTCTATTATAGAGTCTAGAGTCATTCCAGCTCAAGAGGACTAAGGGGATGCTTAATTCCTTAAGTTAATGATGGCAATTTAAAAATAAATATTTTTTAAGCTCTTTAAGCAAGCTTTAAAATAGTATTGTTATAGGTTAAAGGTCATCAAAATGGGCATTTTACCAATATTTTTCTCCATTGAGAAAAAAATACTAAGGCTGGGGTGATCCATCGATCCATTGTATCATTTGATGACCATCGATGGTCAAGCATGTGCATGTTTTAGACACCGCTTCCTCTGCTTGGCACAAATTATGACAATAATAATGCAAGACGTTTTTATAGAGGAGTTATGTATAATCTGATGTCTTTTAATTTATATAATAGTTTTCAATAATTTTGTTCAGCATTGATGCTTCAATGCATCTGCTGTAAAAACAATGCATCGATGGTAAAGAAAGGAGTGTCGTCCCAGCCTTAGAAAATATGTTGAAATAGGTCCACTTGAGCTGGAATGACCCTATACTTGTAAATCTCCAGAGCAGGCAAAGCTCACCATGTGCAACATGCACCTGAAGGGGCCTCAACCATAACACCAGAGACTTGTGTATAAGGCTGCCACAGGCTAATTTTTTTATAAACATGTAAACTAGCTGCTATAAAACAGCAACACATACATTATTATTTGTTTATTTAGCAGATGCCTTTATCCAACGTGACTTACAGAGACTAGGGTGTGTGAACTATGCATCAACTGCAGAGTCAATTACAACAATGTCTCACCCGAAAGGCGGAGCACAAGGAGGTTAAGTGACTTGCTCTGGGTCACACGAGTCAGTGGCTGAGCCGGGATTTGAACCGGGGACCTCTTGGTTACAAACCCTTTTCTTTAACCACTGTACCACACAGCCTCCAAACAAAACAAAACAAAACATTACCTTACAATTGGGGGGTTAAAACATAGCTCACATTTACAGGACACTGGACAGTTTTATTAAAACATTGCCAGCATAGCAGTTAGCAAGCAGTCTTTCGCCAAATTACTGGTCTAGTTGATTCAGAGCAGAAGCAGAAGTAGCACTGACTTTTTTTTTTTAAATTAAAATCCAGAACTTAAAAAAAATTGAGAAATACCAAACGCAAAAACTAGAGAATGCATCATCAAGTCATTTGGAGACAGTCGTCTCCCTGACATAGACAGGGGGACACTTGGAATGGGGACAATGTTACAAATGTGTCTAATGTGTCAACTAAACCTGACTGCACATTTCATTACCTCTTTCTCAAAGCCACTCGCTATCTCCAAAATGAAAAGCAAGATCACGTTCATATACACTGTATATTTAGATTCTCATTCCAAAATGTTTCTTCTGTTATGCTGTGTCAAAGGCTGGTCTTGTGTCAGTTTAATTTACTGTGAAATGCACTGGCTGTAGCAAGTATTATAATAGGGTATTCCGTCTGCAGCCTTTGAAATTAATCTTTGTGCATGTAAATTTCAAGAAGTGCAGAGCTCCTGGAAAATGAGAAATGGAGGATTAGTTATGGGTTCTCGATAAGATGTTATCTGACAAAAGGTTGTAGCCAAGTGAAATCCCACAGCACAGGAAACTGGTAATGTGACAGGTCTTGATATTCATCTTGTCCTGTTTTATTTGGCATATTGCTTTATCATTGTCAAGTCTTGACATATTCTTGCTTATTCTGTACTCCAAAACAAGCTGCCCAACTAAAACATTTAGGGTAGCCTGAATAGTGAATACCAATATTGCTTTGGTTTATTCTCATCAATATAGTGCTTCCAAGTGAGCCACCAGCACCAAAATGTGCATATTTAAAATGCTTTAAGCATAATTCTGTTTAAAAAATTGTGTAATGTTTTTTATAGTCTTCTATTCAAATAAACCTCACAACAACTCAGCTTTAACATCGTAGTTGTAGTATTCAATCTGAGAAAACGTTAAGCTCCGAAAAAGTATTTGTTCATTTAAAAAACAAACTTGGAATTTGAATTCAGCTGCACTTAAATGAGACCTGGAGAAACAGAAAGCCTCCCTGGGCAATTGCCTGACAACCAAGGGAGCCAGGTAATGGACAATCAAAGTCAAAAGTTAAACAGCAATCCCTAAAATGCCCCGGACAGCAAATTCCTAAGGAATTTTCAATCACTTTCTCACAGTGCATTTGTAGCGGGTTTTTTTTCAACAAATTCCACTACCCTTCAAGCATGAAGAGATGCAAGCAAAGCTGGAGACAGCAAATACTCTTGCTGAACAAAGACAGCCTCTGAAAATCAGAACAGACAGTGTATTCCCACTTCTCCTGCAGCTTGCAGCTTGGCTGAGGTCACTGGAACCTGTATGCAGAAAAAGCATAAGGAATTAGGCCAGGGAGACACTGGAAAAGATGAATTTGAAAACAAATATACACAGGGGGACATCTCGAGCGAAAGAAAAAATGCATATTATTCTTCCTACTGGGAGATAAGTGATAGGCTGTGTGTAAAGTATGAGGCTGCCTGTAGCTACGCCAGCATTACTGTATTGCAGAACTGCTGAAATGTTTTAATTCTTAAACAGACGACTATGCTTGCTGTTGTGTCCTTTTGCCTAGTGTAGGCAAAACTTCATATGATCCTATGATAATGGTACTTCAATAAACTCAAAACGGCAATCTGTACCTTAACATTACATTCCCATGGGAAAAGATTACATTATAAATTGAATAGGGTTTCACCTAGGAGACATGTGGTGTTTCTGTTTCTCGGCAGTGTATGGTATTTCATTATCCAGTGGCACACATGGAACATCTACCGAAAGCAAGTATAGGTCTAGTTTTAGTGCGACACTACTGCAGTCTGTGTTGTGATAAATTGTCTGTGACAACAGGACATTTTGGCCAGTTTCACTCATTGTTGATTCAAGACCAGAATACACCTGAGGCAATACAAGTGCTGACTGATGGTGCACACTTACAGTACCTGGAAGAAACATTTTGAAGACATGGTTGAGCTACAATGCTTTTATTAAAAACATACGGCATGCAGGAGCTGAATACCTCAACACTGCCGCATTGAATAAAATTAGGGTTTACTTTGAATACCAAAAGTAAATATGGAGACCATTATACTCAGTCCTACAGTTACAGCTGCAGTTGTCTATAGCACTCTAATGGGGTGATATGAACCAGCCTTTTTTTATGTAAAGCTACATTCTGTCCTCCTTCAAGAAACAAAAGGCTAGTAGTTATTTACTCCAATCATCAGAAGTGCCATTTTTGTTGTGAAAGGAAAAACACAATTACAGTTATAAAAGTATTTAAAAGTATGAAAAAACATAACATTACATACAAACATACTAAATGAAATGTCTGGGTTGTTTGCCTACTATGCTAATGTCATGAGGTATGTTTATGCTTTTTGAAAAAAAAGCCAGAAGGACAATTTAGAGTAATTGTTTTTGAGAATCTATGTGATCTAGTATTTATAAATGATGTGATCTATGTGATCTAGTATTTATATTATCTTTATATTATCTAGTATTTTTAATGACCCAAAAGAGAAGAGTAAATAAGTTCAGATTTTAGCAAACATAAATCTCAGCTAACTGACTTAGTAAGGCATACGGAAATGCAATAAATAGTATTCTATTACTGTGGCAAAACATTTATAAAGTGAACATTAATTTGTTTTATTTATATTCTACATGTAATTCATCCGCAACTTTAAACACTCATTCCCAAGATATAGAGGGCTACATTCTCAAAGCTATTTACTCCAAATCTTCATGAGCACATTTATTTTCAGAAATGAGAAACAACACCCAATAATATTACCAAACCAGATATAAATCAACTTAGACTTTTAACTTAGGAACTTTTAAGTAGTCTTAAGTTGTTTCTTAATCATTTAAGAATTGTAATGGTGTTTTGTCTTCCAGAGAAAAAACTGCGTTATTTACTCCAAATCTTCATGAGCGCAATTACTCTAAATTGTCCTTCTGGCTTTGCTAGAACCAAAGTCATTGTATTTTATGTTGCTCTTAATTGTATTAATACTTGTACTGTGATTCTTGAAATGTATTTTTGTTTACGACTGTAAGTCGCCCTGGATAAGGGCATCTGCTAAGAAATAAATAATAATAAAATAATAATAATAATTAAAACTGCCTAAGAAGGCATTTGCAGGCTTTGTTCTTTGCATACATTATTCAAAGAGGCTAACAGAGAATGCACATTTGCCTTTTTCACAGCACCGTCAGGAACATGCTAATGTTTTGTGCAGAATGTTAATGAACCTTGGGTCTGCTTACCTCTGTTTGCTTAAATCAAAAAGAGTTTTCACAGAAACACTTATATGACAATTTGAGCAGTCCATTTTAATGTAATGTGAGACAGAATTGAAGCGTCCTTGTATTTAATCTGTCATCTCTATCAATAATAGCAAGATTTATGGTTTGTAGCGCTGCCCTAGTTCCATGTTTTCTCAGCACTCTGTCATAATTAATATATTACAGTGCGATGGCAAAAATCGCATACTACCCTATAGCCCTCTGATGCATATTTATCATGTCTGTCTTTTCTGTAAGTGTGCACGCCTCGCTCTTCTGAATTTTACACTTAAGCTTTGTCTTAAGACTGTCAAAGATTGTAATAAAAAGCAATGAACCACCCTGAAAATGATATACAGCTCTGGAAAAAATTAAGAGACCACTGCAAAATTATCAGTTTCTCTGGTTTTACTATTTATAGGTATGTGTTTGGGTAAAATGAACATTTTTGTTTTATTCTATAAACTACTGACAACATTTCTCCCAAATTCCAAATAAAAATATTGTCATTTAGAGCATTTATCTGCAGAAAATGACAACTGGTCAAAATAACAAAAAAGATGCAGTGTTGTCAGACCTCGATTAATGCAAAGAAAATAAGTTCATATTCATTTTTAAACAACACAATACTAATGTTTTAACTTAGGAAGAGTTCAGAAATCAATATTTGGTGGAATAACCCTGATTTTCAAGCACAGCTTTCATGCGTCTTGGCATGCTCTCCACCAGTCTTTCACATTGATGTTGGGTGACTTTATGCCACTCCTGGCGCAAAAATTCAAGCAGCTCAGCTTTGTTTGATAGCTTGTGACCATCCATCTTCCTCTTGATCACATTCCAGAGGTTTTCAATGGGGTTCAGGTCTGGAGATTGGGCTGGCCATGACAGGGTCTTGATCTGGTGGTCCTCCATCCACACCTTGATTGACCTGGCTGTGTGGCATGGAGCATTGTCCTGCTGGAAAAAACAATCCTCAGAGTTGGGGAACATTGTCAGAGCAGAAGGAAGCAAGTTTTCTTACAGGACAACCTTGTACTTAGCTTGATTCATGCCAAAGCTGCCCAATTCCAGCCTTGCTGAAGCACCCCCAGATCATCACCGATCCTCCACCACATTTCACAGTGGGTGCGAGACACTGTGGCTTGTAGGCCTCTCCAGGTCTCCGTCTAACCAGTAGACGACCAGGTGTTGGGCAAAG
The DNA here is from genome assembly GCF_902713425.1 of Acipenser ruthenus. Classification (NCBI taxonomy): domain Eukaryota; kingdom Metazoa; phylum Chordata; class Actinopteri; order Acipenseriformes; family Acipenseridae; genus Acipenser; species Acipenser ruthenus. The sequence goes on along the minus strand of NC_081189.1, from coordinate 20,970,797 downwards.
CTGAAAATTGGACTCATCTGGGGGTGCTTCAGCAAGGCTGGAATCGGGCAGATTTGTCTTTGTGAAGGACGCATGAATCAAGCCAAGTACAAGGTTGTCCTGTAAGAAAACTTGCTTCCTTCTGCTCTGACAATGTTCCCCAACTCTGAGGATTGGTTTTTCCAGCAGGACAATGCTCCATGCCACACAGCCAGGTCAACCAAGGTGTGGATGGAGGACCACCAGATCAAGACCCTGTCATGGCCAGCCCAATCTCCAGACCTGAACCCCATTGAAAACCTCTGGAATGTGATCAAGAGGAAGATGGATGGTCACAAGCCATCAAACAAAGCTGAGCTGCTTGAATTTTTGCGCCAGGAGTGGCATAAAGTCACCCAACATCAATGTGAAAGACTGGTGGAGAGCATGCCAAGACGCATGAAAGCTGTGCTTGAAAATCAGGGTTATTCCACCAAATATTGATTTCTGAACTCTTCCTAAGTTAAAACATTAGTATTGTGTTGTTTAAAAATGAATATGAACTTATTTTCTTTGCATTATTCGAGGTCTGACAACACTGCATCTTTTTTGTTATTCTGACCAGTTGTCATTTTCTGCAAATAAATGCTCTAAATGACAATATTTTTATTTGGAATTTGGGAGAAATGTTGTCAGTAGTTTATAGCATAAAACAAAAATGTTCATTTTACCCAAACACATACCTATAAATAGTAAAACCAGAGAAACTGATAATTTTGCAGTGGTCTCTTAATTTTTTCCAGAGCTGTATGAAGGTTGTGTCATTTATTTCAAACACAATGGTGTGTGTGTATATTATATATATATATATATATATATATATATATATATATATATATAACATTATTTTCTCAATCTAATACATCTCCAGGCATATTTTTAAGTATTTTTCTTCAGGCAAGTGCAACCAGTAGAAACATATTCAGAGAAAATATTAGTCATACGATGCCACCCCTCTAGAGAAAAGAAGAGCAGGTATGAGTCACCCTCTGCCAATTCCTACATTTAAATATGACCTAGTTTTTATTGTATGTTTATAGATTATGCACACTTTATTTCCAGTTTGAAGGGCCCCTAAGGTCAGGAAAAACAAATCGACTGGTATGGTCTAACTAAACTTACAGAAGACGGGCTTTGCAAAAGCCCATCTGCAGTCTGCTCTTTGTATGTTGTGCAAAATTAGCATAGTAATTGGAAATGGTTAAATTAGTTATGCTTCAGGATTTTCTCAATAAAATATAATTGACTTACTCGGCTCTAATAATTTTATATTTAACCAAGAAAGCCAGAAGGCAATAAAAGGCTCCATACACTTGAGTTATGTTGTACAGTATTGACAATATGTGGGTACAGGTTTGGTGGCAGCTAAGAATTATAGGGAACCCTGTGTAGTTTACTTATATTAAGAGAGTTTATCAGGGCATCATATATGTTATATATTGTAACCAAGAAGCAGTTTTGCTAGGGATGCAATGAGGAAAATTCCAGGACACACACACATAAAAAAAAAATAAAAGCTCTGTTAACTCTAGCGGTGAATGTTAAGTTTGACAGACCAACACTATCAAGCTACATTTCTGTCTGCAACATAAAAAAAAGCACTTTACAAGGGGGCACTTTACAAATCTTGTCCGTTTGTCTCTAATGAGCCCTTTTACGAGTTGGATACTTTACATAAATCAATACAGTTCAACCAATTCTCATCAGGTTTTTAAAAAAATGTTTGAGTGTAATTAATAATGTGTTATTCAGGAAAAAGAGAACCTCAAAGTATCGGATACTAGTTTTTTTGGTTTTTTTTTTACTGAGAAGCATCCATTTATTTTAATCGTTTGGCCACAGCTGCACTTCCCCTTAAAATAAACTGCTAGATGAATCACCACATACTAGAACTTTGTGCCTAACCAAAGGCCTTTTAAGCTGGTTCTCAATGAGACTTTGTCTTTCAAGAACACCAGGCTGATAAGCACTGTAATTGCATGCAAAAGGCAATTAGTGGCTTAGAAAAGCTTTAACAAAATGACAAGGAAAATAACAGGATGTACCGGTAAATTAAGCAATCTGACTAGAATCATTTTGCAACAAATTCATATAAACTATTTTTAAACAGAGCTATTTTTTTAGAGGTGATCTAAATGTCAATTTGTATCCATTTGTTTCACATTGTTCCATCGACTTGATGAAACAGCCTTGAAAAACGAAAATGTAAAGCACATTGGAGCAAATACACAATCAAGCCGTGTGGCTTTGAAAGATGAAAAGATGATTACCAGGATTTTCAAGGTTGACAACATCACCCTGCCAGTGCAATTTTCATATTATATGTATAAAAAAAACACATTTTAAAATGTACTCTGCTTTATAATTACTAAGCCATTATTAGTACTATTCAGCATTACAATTCAGAATTCAGTACCAAAGAAAGAAGACACAGTGCACACACACATTGTTTATGATTTTCAATGTTTTTTGCCAATCATTTTTGCACATAGAAAAATAAATAAATAGTCTTGTAATTTGTGCAGTCTTTATAGTGTGTATGTAATCCAATAATGTATGAATGGCTTGTGCATAAACAGGTGAACAAATGACAGCCTTACCTTTCAACTTCTCATATTGATGCCAAGTTTACATAACAAGTTAGCAGTGATTCAATTCATGCCACTGTGCTTTTTCTTAGTCTCCCCTTCAAGGTTACTTACATTTCTCAAAAGTACAGCTGCACTGCTGTGACTCAAGATTTTTCACTGCAATATACTGTATTTTTATGTCAAAAACTAAACCTTTATAAGCCCATCTTACTCCTTCCATACATAACCCAATCACTCGTTTAAGGTGCATGAATCCAAATGATTGCACAGACTCACTGATTACTACATGGAGCAGTCACCAAGAGTAATCACACAATGAAGCGTCATCATGCTTTATTACAGGTTTTTGTGATACTGATAAACAGTTTAGTAGCAGATGTAGCTTATGTATTCAACAATATGTGAATGACCAGTTTGAAGTAAAAGTAAAGCAACTGTATTAGGTGTATTTTTCAATGTCAAAGGTGTCTTTATTTTTACACAAATATTATGATTTACGAGTGTTTAAAGTCATAGATAATGACCAGTATTAACACAACACATTATCCAGTGCCTCCAGTTCAGCTGTCAGGTAGCTGGAAGACCAGCTGCGAATGGACAGGTAGAAAAGTAATAAAACGAGAAACCGAATTTGATTCTCCTTCCACATGTGCCTTTAATTAGCGCAAAAAAGGGAACTCCTCAAGAGAGATCCATGTGTCTTCTGATAAAACGATCCAAGTAAAGACCACTGCTCCTCAACAGGTTTAATATAAAACCAACAAAAATGACAAACTGCTGACCTGTCCAGATACAACAAAGTGTATTACGGGACAATGGGCCAACTGTTTTGAAAGCTGATAATCAGACGCATTTCTAAATGCAGATTGAGCCATAAGATCACATTGACAGGTTGACGGATCAGCCTAGATAAAGTGACAGCCAAGCCTTGGTAAAATGATGAATACATTTAGAGGAAAGATTACTTTCCAAACATATATCTGATTTTACAGGCTGCACTTCACATATTTTACAAAACAGAAAAAAAAAATCTATAAACAGCTTTACCAGTCTAATATTTTCTGCCATTTCACAGAATATGTAATAGGATTTTCCCAAATTATACACAGGATGTCCTCTGCAACATGTAGATTATACTATTCCAGAATTAATTTTAGTAGAAGTTCTTTACTGGATTTCACTTTGGAATCTATCTTGTACCATTCAAATCCAGCAAGAATGACATAGCAAATTGCACTGTTCCAAAATTATGATGAGATTCTAAGAAATGTAATTCCCCAGAATCAACTGTTTAATTTGCACCCAGGAACTCAAGAACAGATGTTGCCAGGGCTAGCTGCCAGCCTTCAGAGGACGAAGGCCAGCCCTGCAGGTGTCCGCTTGAGTTCACCAGGCGCCTGGCCAGGAGGGTCTGCTGTAGTGAGATGAGGAGAAACAATCCATGCAGGTTTTGCCTCCCTATCATTAGAGTGACTTTGCAAAGCCAGGATGAGAACCTGCTCTCCCATGATTGTATGTTTCACCCTGTACACAACTTGGCCATGCTTTTACTAGATGAGCCTTACAGGGTCCCTTAATTTAGGTTTAAATACTGTATTCCTGGAGTACACTCTATGTATTTTAATGTAGGAAACAAGAGCACCTGTACCCAGTGTTTCTCTTACCTCAGATGTGATTCTAAGACTCTGTCTAGTCTCTTGTAGAAAGGACGTGAAGTGAAGTATCCACTCCAGTAATGGTCATCTCTGTCAGCATAGGTGAAGAAGTCCCCACTTACATTTGGAAACAATAAAGGGCCAGCAGCTTTGTTAAGTGCATCAAAGTAATCAGATATGGTCCCAAACTGAGCCTATGAACAGACAAACGTTTGGTAAGATTACTATGAACACATCACAGTCTACATTGTGAAAACGTCGAAATAAATGTACAGCTTCTAAATAAATGTAGTTTGATATTAAATAATCAGGTCAGGTTGCATAGTAAATGTAGTCCTGGTAATGTTCAACCCTACTCCCCCTCCCCCTCCCACTTATTATTAGAATTTAGTTTTTAATGTTACTTCATATTGTGCTTTTGTAAGTGTACTGTATGGGCAATTGGGTCATATTTATGCAAGGGAAAGGGCCTAGGTGAATTGTCGCAAAGGAATAAAACAATTTTAACAGTATAAATCTAGCAAGGGACTGGTTAGAACAATAACTTACTTGCTCCCAATAGGTTGTGTCTTGAAATATTATACCATTAAAATGTTTTTATTCCTTTCAGATATTTCTAGTTTGCCAATTGTGTTGCTACTACATCGAGCCAGATTCTAGTCCAGGTCACCACTGCAAATGAGAAACAGTGGTTCTACCTGGTCAGATAAATAAATAAACATGCTCCTGTTCGTGGTTTTATGTCTACTGTAATCACAGCACAATGTACAGTCATGCAACTTTTATAAGGCACTTTGAGATGGTTGAGAGCATGCAAAGAGACAAGGGACAAGGGACATCAGTATTGTCTTTCATAAAAATACATTAGAGCCAGACAACCAACAAAGTAATTAACACTATGTGCTTCTGTAATCTAAGAAGCTACATTTTACCTTGACATGCAATTCTGGATGAGAATTCATGTAATCAAACAACTTCTGGTAATTCTGGAACTGCTGATCCCACTCAGAAGCCTCGTTGTATCGGAAATCATCCCCCAGGGGAACCAGAACTACTTTTGTTTTGAAAAGCTTGGACTTCTTTCTGTACTGATCCAAAATCATGTGTGCCCTTTGAGAGATACAAGTAGACAATTAGGAGTCTGCAACGGCATAATAGTAATGTTTATTTTTTAAAAAGTATTTTCCATTTTTTAATTTAGTTTGCACATTAAACGCCATCAAAGTACACTGACAGATGAAATAATAGCGAGTGACATGCTACAGAAGCCCACAATGTGCTGCTCCTGAGAGCTGTTGGAGTGGAAGTGTTGAAGGTTTCAGTGATACGGGTTACTGTTGCAATGTCTGGTGCTTGTCACAATACATTGCACATGTCTGCAGGATTCATCAGTCATGGGCTACCTCTGAGCAGAGTCGTGCTTCTCGTGGTGGTTTTCTGCAAATGTTGCCATTCCACGAACACCTCAGAGACTGTCTTGATGGACACGTTGGTCTATGCAGATATATGCACAGGCACCAACTATAATTCTCCTTGGGAACTAAAGTATTTTCTTATTCTCGTTTTTCTGTCAGTCTGTATATTTTTCAATTGAATAAAAAAAAGGAAAACCAAATGCAATTGTGTGAATACAGTAATTACATGTCCTGTGAAGTTGATATTAGTAAATGCTTTTTTAGTTCTTTTTCACTGGTTGCTTGAGAAAGTCTTGACCATCTGGGATAATTTGTTTAAGGCAGGCCCTTTGTGAATAATGTGTGATTACCATGTCACAAAGTTGAGTCCCACCACTACCATAGCTTTGCAATAGTGGGCTCAAAGGCTGCGACAGGCACACACCAGATACCCAACCTCCCAGGCAACCCAGCTGTTAAATCGGTTCCTGGTGTACAATCAGAAGAGATTAATAGGAGTTGTACGCAACACTGCTCACTGATTAATAAAGCATTAAGGTTAGGCCAGAGAAACAAGCAGCACTTCACAGTGAACACTGTCTGGATAGCCTCTGGAAGGAATACACTTTTAGGCAGCAAGCTAGCCTGGGCTACAAACACCCATCAAACAGAGTGGCACATTTCAGTTGATCTATCTTCAAAAGACCCCCCTCGTCTTTATAGGGTTAAAGAAGATCAGAATCAGTAGCTTGCTCCCAGGCTGGCTCGTATACACCAGGACAAGGCAGAGGCGGTATTAACAGTGCACTTAGCTATAATCATTCTTCTGCCTCTGCTTCCCAGAAGGATGAACTGAATAAGGTAGGCATGCACTTCCATGACAGGTATTGTGACCTTTACATAGGAAAAAGAGCTCCAAAGCATATATACACTGTAAGAAAGAGGATTTCCAGAGGTAATAATAAAGTTCAGAAGTGCTGTATTGTTCTTAAATCAAGCACACACTCTATTTAAAAAGACTGCTGCCAAATGGTTTTGGTAATGTTATATCCTTGATGTCTTCTTTTTTTTATCGTTACCTCTGCTGGATGTTTCCATCGTGGATTGCCTCAGGCGGCACCCTCCAAGGACAGTTGATCCTGCCTCCGGGAAGCCTTTTGAAGTCAAACTGACAGCATATCTTCGGGTCCGGACCGCAAGTGTGAGGAACGTCATAGCTGTAGAAGGGCATCATGTGGCACAGGATGTCGGTGCTGGAACTCTGATCTGTACATAGAACAGGAAACAAGGATTGAGTCATGATAAAAACCTTCCCAGTTACCAGAGAAATGGTGTTTTGCTAGATAAAAAGTTCTGAAGAGGAAGGTGGCAGCAATCAAATAAACCAAGTTTGGAAAACAAACAACAAATCACCGCAGACATGAATGGTTCGTTTTTGTACGTTTATTGAAGATTGAAGGCTTGGAATCCAATCAGAGACCTTTGTGTAATCCAGGGGCTCCCAAGAGGGCCGCTTCACAGGTGGGACATTGGGTGGTGGGGCGCAAAACAAAATTCAGCTATAATTAAGCACCAATATGTGCAATAAATATAACATACCTCTATATATAGACCCAAGACGTACATCTTTTCGGCTGCCTTTTCTTTTTTGGTTTCTGAATTTTTTTATTTTTTTTACTTTATTGACTAGTTTCATAGACCTTGGTTTACCTTACCTAAATTAACATTGGGTAGTCCAGGACTAGTACTAATCAGGGTCTGTGAAACCATCCATTTGTGTGTATGTTTATGGGGACATCCTGAAACGATTACTGTGGCTTAATGTGCTTAAATGGAAAACAAGTGCTTAGAAACTTTGCGACTATCAGGCTTAACACTTCCCAATACTATCATAAAACAAATCGTGGTTTTCATTAACATAATAACGTTAAGCCCTAAAAATAACCTGGTAAAGTGAAAAGCGCTTAATGTGCAAAAGGAAGTTATTCGTCAGGTTTACCGCGATTTATGACATCTATTGGGATTTCTTTTTTTTTAAAACAAATGTTTTCAAATTAAAAGATAAAAGATGCTGTGTTTTTTTCAGACATCTGAATTTATTACAAAACACCAGTACCAAAATAAACAAATCCAGAACATTGCACCACAATCAACACGACTCTCCCCGTTTTTATCTGCGCAGTTTAATTACAAAAGTATGATTTATTTTAGGATAGTATTATGATAGTGTTAAGCTTGATACTTGCAAGGTTGGTAGGCATCTGTTTTGTATTTCGGTATATTAAGCCACGTTAAGTGTTTTTCACATTGCACGCAGTTCACATTAAGCAGGTTATTTTTTAGGGTATGTTATTATAGTGTATGTTAATGAAACCCATGACTTACTCTTATTATTAGATTTCAAGGAACCTGTTTTTATTTTGGCCCTTGTGCCTTTGTTTCTTTGCGTCTTGTTGTTAATAAATGCACTCTAGTGCTTGCACTGCAGCTTCCCTGTCTCGGAGTCTCATTCCTGCCGGATAACAGCTCGGGCCGTGACGCTACCCTTTCACACCCACCAGGGTATTTGAAAACATTTCAAACTTTGAATTATGCAAATATTCACACAGTTCACCAGGTTATGCTATTCCAAACACCAGAACTGAAAAAGGAACGTGCTTTTGTGCATTTGCAGCTCTTCATGACTGGAATGAGCTACATTTTAAAAATGATTCAATCATTGCAAAATGTAGCTGTCAGTATTTATCCTGGTGAACAAAGTGTTTATCCTAGCAAGCATAAAAACATAACCTTTGGAAAATCAGATTTATTTGAAATTTGGAAAATTAGATTTATTTGAAATTCCTTTTCCACTTTAGGATTCCCATTTTAATCATTTCATGATTTCCTTCAAGATCTTCCACACTACACTAAGATATCTCTCCTCAGATTACTCATGCTGTTAAGAAATGCTCACGCCACCGTCTTTGTGTTAGGCATTATTCCCCCAAGCTCATGAATTTGAAGCATATGAAAGGTAAGGCACTAGATGCCATCTGGCGTCATGAGAGCTTTTCTTCAGAGCTCTACAAGACCACTTGATTTGTATACCCTACAGGTTGTGACGCAAACTTTGTGCATACACAAACCAGTGAATATGATTATACTGGATTATACATTTGCAACACAAAACTGAAAAATATCCCACTGTGACATAATATTAAGCCTCCTGTTTCTAAATTGTTATTAATTGCCAACACCTTTTATAACATGCTTATTGAAATAGTGTGTCTTAAACAATTTAACATGCTGTATTAACTTTAGCCAATATGTTATGCATTTATAAAGTTTGAAGTACACCAATATATTTCACTTCTGCTTCCACAAGAATATCTTCAGTGCCAAAGGATGCTGACATTATGCTCAGCCAGTATGATTTCAAATTACTCCACCAAATTCCAACTGAAAACCAGCAGGCAGAACATTCATTTCAATTTGATCTCCCAGTAATATTAAACTAGCCATTTGCAGCAATGATTTTGTGCTACAATTTGAAAGCAAATCCTCTACATATTGCTTCCAGCTTAGTAGTGCCTACATGCCAATATTCTAAATGCCTACCATATATCATGTGCTTTATGAGGAAATGAAGATGATTCAAGGATATACAGTTACTTCTGGAGGTATGTGAGCACTGATATTGCTTTCAGAAACTTAGCAGAGGTATGACTGCAGGTGATGAAGCTGTATGGACTGCACTAGTAGGACTGCTTAATGGAATAAAGTGCTATGTCTTTCACATTGTACATGAAGTTAGTACACTGATAGATTCAAGGGTGGATGGAAAGCTTACTCAATTTACATACATACATGCATTTAGTTATTAACTGCCAGCCACAGAGAGTACCCAAGAAAATCTCTCCAAAGCAATCACTAATACAGAGACAGATACCAATAAGTAGGATACCAGTACATTTAAACATATCATAGATTTGACCTATTCTACAATTAGAGAATATGCTTACCAGACAATATGCACTGCTACTCTTTGTTTAAAAAGGAATAATCTACAATGTTGTGCATATTCATATTTTAATAATCCCCCATTGTTACATTTAGTACTGCTAACTATTGTTACTAGCCAGTGTCTTTGATTTTCTCAATTTCATCTGCATGATAATACTGCATTAAGCTACATACTGCAGAGCAAGAAGAGCAAACCAAGTTGAAAGCTCACATCCCAGCATGACTTTCTGGAAATCAAAGCAAATTGCTGATTAGCATTCAAGAACAGGAGTGTACTGAGCTGAAAGATCAATTAAAACTGAGAAAATGATAAATTCTCAATATTTGAGATAATGCAAAGGTTAAAGAAAGTGAAAAAAAAATATTGCATTTGAAGTTATTTACTCTGCAATAAGTATTTGCTTGCATTAAATGTAATCATTGTCAGGACAACAGCATAATAGAACTGAAAATCTAAAGGAACTGCTACAAAGTAACCACAGCAAATTCAGAACCGCAAGGAATACACAGCAATTGGATATACTGTATTATGTATGTCGAAAAGCTGTATGGATTTTTCGCACTGCTACTTATTATAGGTGTATTTTCTATCATCAATCAATATCTTATTATGTATTAGAAATGTGTAACATAAGAGAGCTTTCTTTCTCCACCAAATAATAATAAAAAAAGTAAACACTGTACCGTAGGCAATTCTATTGGCTTCATTCTTGCATCTCACAGCTTTAATGATTTTCACTGCCATACCTTTGATTAGCCGAGTTTGGCCAAATATTCAACTGAAAAGAAACACCTTGCTCATCTTTGAAAAATGTGATTGAAAATAGTTTATAGTTTGAGCTGCATAGCTAGTTGATAATGATGTGAGAATTGAGTCATCAGCAAGTTCTGCAAGACTCAGAATCAGTGTCGTCCTGGTTATAAAACTGCGGTTTAGTACAGATTTTTGGTATGCTCAGATCCTCGGCTTTCGGTTAGTTCCCAGTTGATATAAATGTAACAAATACCATGTTTAATATTTCTGCCCCTGGTGCCATCCTGCTACAGGGAGCATCATGGAGAAGAGGTGACTTACTAGAAATGGAAAGTTGAACTAAAACATGATAAAGGACAGGGAGGGAACTGAAATGGGTACTGAAGTTTGTTAAGGAACATAACTTATATACCTGTAAGTGCTACACTTGGTAATAATAGGTCACGACCATGCCCTCGGACACAGGGCAGAATTTGCTCAGCAGGCTGCTTTTGAACATTTTGTTTAACAAACCCCATATATTGATTCCTGGTATTAAATACATACTGCAAAATCATTCATTAACATGTGTGGAAGTACTGCTTGAACTGTCAAATACTGTTTGACATGCAATCCCGCTCTTGATTTAACAGACTCATCTCAAAATGAAGCATCATCTAGAAGTACTTTTTATTTTAAGTAATATCAAAAATCCTGAAATATAAAAACATTAGTCTGAGATTCTCAGATGGCAAATCATAGCCACCGTTTTTGCAACATGCCATGTTTCTTCCCACATGATATCTTTCAGACACACTCCAACAAGAATGTCTAGAAATGAACCAGAGCGCTAAACCCTACCGAGAAACTGAGATGTGTTGGACAGAATAATAGTTCATTGAGATCTTATACAGATGCTCCTATGATATTTTTTGACCAAAAAACATGTGATGGGCAGTGCACAGGCATCATGGCAGTGAGCTTTAGATCAACCAGAAGGGAGATGAGCTATGAATTAAGTAAAATTGTCAATTTATTATAAATCCATGTTGCTTCACAGATCCTGATTAGCACTAATCTCAGACTCAGATCTTACCTAAAGTAACATTGAATAGCTAATGTTAATCGGGGTCTGTGAAACCAGCTGCATATGTTCTTAAGGTCAGCCATAAAATTATCCAAGGGTGTATGTCATACCTACAATGTATATAGTTAGTGAAATGGACAAATAAGCAATTTATTTTCCTATGACTGCCTAGCAGCTGCAGACAAAAAAGTGTTCATCTTTTAAAACTGATTTCTGTTTTACACCTCCAAATCAACCCTTTTAATGAGGAATCCAGAAATGTTTCTTTACTAATCAAAGCATGCATGAGTAATGAATATGCATCTATCCTATTTATTTTGCTCATACTATAACTCCTAAACACAAACAAATGAAACTCGACTATTTATCATGCACGTCTGTACTTTACGCAAGCACTCAGGCTTAAAATGACAAGACAGAATTATGCATTTGTGTGTTGTTCAAATTGAACACAGCCAGACATTTCTAAATACATTAATATGGAATAGTCAATCACACACACAAATCCGCAAGGGCAGAACATAACATGACTGTAATCTTCAGCACTGAATAAAGGAATCTTCTGCACTTCTTGGGGGAGAATATATATACAGATAGATAGATATTATATATTATATATATATTTAACTATAGCACTTTGCGATTAGAAGGTTTATATGTAAGTAAGTTGGTTTACAGAATTATAAAGCAGGAGAGCATAGAGAACACCACAATGTGTACTGCATGTTCACAGCTTTCCTATGTTTTTAATTCTCAACATGCGTTGTTCATGTACAGTATAGCAGACTGAGTATTGAAATGAACACTACAACAATCAACTCAGTACCTTGTACTGTATTTCAAGTTCACCAGCAAAACAGGCATATTCAGTTTTCTAATGCTTACTTTCTGTTAAAAAAAAGCATTCATATATTCAAATATAATAAAAACTATGGTCTATTATGTTTTTTCTTTGTACCGATACTTACTGAACAGTGCCAAAATATGTGAATCTACTGTGAAACATATAAAGTAAAACAGAGAATAAGTGAAGCCATCTGCTATACTTTTTGTACTGTTTAAAATGTACGTTTGATGGTAGACGCGAGTCTCTGAGCTTGTCTTGCACACCACAGGGTATCATGGTTTATTTTAATATAAACCACTAAGTATTAGCATATCAGCTTAATATTTAATATCTCTATTCCAAAGTGATCAAAATTAAAATAAAAAAATACATTATTTGCATTATGGAACATTTTTTGTTCTCATTTTTTGTGTCTAATGAACTACAAATATTAAATGCAACAAAGGAACATAAGAAACAAACTTCGGAACTGAATCTAAATTTAAATCGGAAAGAAAATGATCACTTACCCCAGTTTTGTCGCCAGAAAAACTCTAGTGTCTTATGGCTGGCAAAGTATTTCTTCACTGAGTAGTGCACTCTCTGGATAAGCATGCTGGAAAAGCCTGAGCGTTTCAGAATGTAGGCCATAGTGGATGAATGCCCAAAAGGATCAACTGCCCAGCCAGTCTTTGGTTTCACTCCTACAGATGAGGCAAGAAAAAAGAACAAATTCACAATAACCATTTCAAGGTACTGTAGCTTAAATTTCCCTGTGCTGGACGGAGTATAAAACAAAGCTAACCAATGTTTCAACATCATTTCCTTACCTTATATAAAGCTTAATTAATTCTGGACAAGCTAATATCTCAAATACGCTATAGATAAACTACTGTATTCCTGTACCTTTGCTGTAGGTCACACAGTCTGTCTGAAGCTAGACCACTGAAGTGATTTTAACAAGAACACACTTGATACAGTAAATGCCAGGACAAGGCTGCAACTCTGTAACACTCTAAAACCTGTAATAATGTGTACAGTAAATTATCTTACCACAATAATCTACTAAAATATGATCTCCTCAAATGTATGTATTCATTTCTATGCCAGTGAAAAAGCTTTTAGAATAAGTCTGCCAACTTTATTTTTTCCAGCATACCCAGATTTTTCTCCAGCCACTGGTGTCCTTCCAACAGCTGGTCAATCATGGCAAAATAATGTGAGGATGCTTCATCAGTCATGACCCAGCCACCCGTCGCAATTTCCAACTGGCCACGTTCAATTAACCTGCAGGAGCAAAGACAGATTCACAAAGTGTTGGTTGTCTGTTCAATTAAAGCAGTGGATACAATGTTTAAAGCAGGGGTGCCCAATCCTGGTCCTGGAGGGCCGGTGTCCCTCCTGGTTTTTGTTCCAACTGTAAACTAAATTGCTTAATTGGACCAATTAAGCTTCTAATAAGTGCTTGATTGGTCCAATTAAGTAATTTAGAGGGCAGTTGGAACAAAAGCCAGGAGGACACCGGCCCTCCAGGACCAGGATTGGGCACCCCTGGTTTAAAGTATTCGCAGTAACCCTTATATATACAGTAGATGCCGCTTATTAACAACCTCTCAGGTTCCCAGCAAAATGTTGTCATTAACCGAAAACTGCCAATAAGGGAAAAGCCCCCGTTTTCAAGTATTTATATGGAACAACGATATATACTGTAGTTGTACAAATATGGCACTGAAATACATGTGTTCTAAATGTTACAGTGTTAAAAAAAAATGAACATGGGAAACACGAAATACCCAGACATAGAACTGTTTACTTCACGTGTGTGTAAAACAAACAAACAAACAAACAAACAAAAAGGAGTAGGCTTAAATAGTACTACACAATGATGTACTACAATTGTCCTTACAATGAGTAAAGCACACATAAAAAATATGTGTTGCTAATATCAGAATTCCATTAACATTAAAGTCTATGGGACAGGATTGGTTCCTGGGAAAATGTTGTTAATAACCAAAAGCTGTCTTTATCAGGGTTGCTAATAACCGGCATCTATTGTGTGTGTGTATATATATATGTATGTATATATACACTGTATATAGGTAAGACTTGGAACACCGTTTACATGAACTCTGCTAAGTAATAAAGGAGTTTAACTATTCGCATTAAACATTGGAGTGAAAACATGTACCAGGAGTAATCTGTTTTGTTAAAGAGGTAGAAGACAAAATAACTTCATAAATCGTTCCTGTGATGAACTTCCTTTTGCTATGTTGGTCTCAACTGCACAGTTTTCAGTCTTTCATCAACACAGGGTTCCAATGTGGAATACATGATATGTTTCAATAAATGAGCAACATAATGGAAACACAATGTGGCAATTCCCTGCATGTACATACAGAGCTCTTCTATGCTTAAAGGGTTAGGAGGGAAATGAGATGGTTTGGTTATGCTGCAGGAAGGATAAAGCTTTTTGATAGCTGAAAGCAATATTTATAGAAATGAGCCACTCATGGGGGGTAATCTATTTTTTGTGTATTTGGCACAGATAAGAAACAATCTTTCTTTCAGTGTAAACAAAACAAAGACCACATACAGTACCATGGATTTTACCATCAGAATTAAGAATTAGTTTTTGGACCTAAAGTAACTGACTGACTAAATATCACAAAATTCAGAATGAATAATTATCATTCTGTGGATCAGGGCAACACCAAAGAGACTGCATATTCAAGTAATTGCAATGCAGATGGCTTACTAGTATACAGTAACTACCTTTTCTAATACTTAATGCTTCAAGTTTACATAAAACAAATGCACACTGCTACTTCTTAATATTTAAATACATTGAAACCTTAATTTATCAGTTCACCACAGGGCCTGAACAGTTGTGGCGGCTTACTAAGCATGTCTATGATAATGGAGCAAAACAACTTATGGGTGGGCATATAAAGACCATGCAGACACAATCTGCCAGTGCTATGTTTTAGTAGCACAAGATCTTAAAGTCCAGTTTGATTATGAAGACATAATACTATATACAGTGGCTCTCAAAAGTATTCACCCTCCTTGGACCTTTCCACATTTTATTGTGTTACAACATGGAATCAAAATGGATTTAATTAGGAGTTTTTGCCACTGATCAACACAAAAAGAGTCCATAATGTCAAAGTGAAAAATAAAATCTACAAATTGTTCTAAATTAATTACAAATATAAAACAGAAAATAATTGATTGCATAAGTTTTCACCCCCTTTGCTATGACACACCTAAATAAGCTCTGGTGCAACCAATTGTCTTTAGAAATCACATAATTAGTTGAATGGTCCACCTGTGTGCAATTATTTATTTATTTATTATTTATTTCTTAGCAGACGCCCTTATCCAGGGCGACTTACAACTGTTACAAGATATCACATTATTTTTACATACAATTACCCATTTATACAGTTGGGTTTTTACTGGAGCTATCTAGGTAAAGTACCTTGCTCAAGGGTACAGCAGCAGTGTCCCCGACCAGGGATTGAACCCACAACCCTCTGGTCAAGAGTCCAAAGCCCTAACCACTACTCCACACTGCTGCTGGAATTAAGGTGTTTCACATGATTTCAGGTTAAATACACCTGTCTCTGCGAGGTCCCACAGTTGGTTAGTACATTTCCTAACAAAAACTACATCATGAAGACGAAGGAACATTCAAAGCAAATCCGGAATAAGGTTCTTCAAAAGCACCAATCAGGGGTAGGATATAAGAACATTTCCAAGGCATTGAATATCCCCCGGAGCACAGTAAAGTCCATTATTAAGAAATGGAGAGAATATGGCACAACTGTGAATCTGTCTAAAACAGGCCGTCCTTAAAAACTGAGTATGCGGGCGAGAAGGCAACTCTAAAGGAGTTACAGTCTTCCACAGCTGAGCTGGGAGACACTGTGCATACGGCAACAATCGCCTGGGTGCTTCACAAAACTGGCCTTTATGGGAGAGTGGCAAAAAGAAAGCCATTGTTGAAAAAAACTCACATCACATCTCGGCTAGAGTTTGCCAGAAGGCATGTGGGAGACTCTGAGACCAAAAAGAAGATTCTATGGTCTGATGAGACCAAAATAGAGCTTTTTGGCCTCAACGCAAAGCACTACGTTTGGCGCAAGCCTAACACCGCACATCATCCTGAGAACACCATCCCTACCGTGAAGCATGGTGGTGGCAGCATCATGCTATGGGGATGCTTCTCTGCGTCAGGGCCTGGCAAGCTCGTGTAGAGGGCAAAATGGATGCAGCAAAGTACAGATAAATCCTGGAGGAAAACCTGCTGAAGTCTGCAAGAGACCTGGGACTTGGGAGAAAATTCATCTTCCAGCAGGACAATGACCCCAAACATACAGCCAAAGCCACACTGGAGTGGCTTAAAAACAAAAAGGTCAATGTCCTGGAGTGGCCCAGTCAAAGCCCGAACCTCAATCCAATTGAGAATATGTGGAAAGAGTTGAAAATTGCTGTTCACCAAAGGTCCCCATCCAACTTGACGGAGCTTGAAGGCCAGAGGTGCCTCTACCAAATATTGACTCAAGGGGGTGAATACTTATGCAATCAATTATTTTCTGTTTTGTATTTGTAATTAATTTAGAACAATTTGTAGATTTTATTTTTCACTTTGACATTATGTACTTTTTTTGTGTTGATCAGTGGCAAAAACTCCTAATTAAATCCATTTTGATTCCATGTTGTAACACAATAAAATGTGGAAAAGTCCAAGGAGGGTGAATACTTTTGAGAGCCACTGTAGCTACATGGCTGGACAATCATATGCAGTAAATGCCAAAAAAGTATTGTAGTTTTCTCGATATATCCAATAATTATTTTATTTTATTTTTTTCCACATTGCATGAGTCCACGGAGCTACTAAATAAATACTGTTAAATAAATACTGTGTTCAATCCCTGCAACCAAGGAGAAAGAATATTACCATGTAGCTGCATCAGTTTTAATTTGCATAGCCATTGCTCATGGACCCAGAATACTTATGCAAAGCAGCTACTGCATACTGTTTGGCCCGATTACAAAAAAACTAAAACGTTTTCAGAAAGGTCAAAGCAAATAAATTGTAGAGGAAAATGTATTGTTTGCTAAACAAGACAAGGCAAGGTTAACTGTATTCTCTTTCAGAAGAAGTAAAAGATTCAATAACTCAATAACACTTCATCATTTAAACTGTTCACTTGATTTTGTATTCATGTGCTTGTTAGTGCAAGAATGTGTTGAATGTACAACCTCTATTACGTCGTCTTTTTTTTCTCGTTTGTATTCTGAAAATAGGTTTCTAAAAACCTACAAAGAGAATGTCTGAAGGTGAAAAGAGAATAAAAAATGTTTCACAACAACCCTGAATATGTGTCACTCAAGGTCATAAAATGTCGTTTTAACAACTTTTATGATCAGCATCCAAATGATCTTGTGTCTTTCTTTCTGCCTGGCAGGGACCTTTAAAAGCATTTAATTACAAAAGTCCTACTTTCAAAAGGAAGTGCAAGATTCTTTATTATTATTTGTTTATTTAGCAGACGCCTTTATCCAAGGCGACTTACAGAGGCTAGGGTGTGTGAACTATGCATCAGCTGCAGAGTCACTTACAATAACGTCTCACCCGAAAGACGGAGCACAAGGAGGTTAAGTGACTTGCTCAGGATCACACAGTGAGGTGGGATTTGAACCGGGGACCTCCTGGTAACAAGCCCCTTTCTTTAACCAAAAATTCTTCCTGCCATGAAGCTGTTCCTTGCTCCTCATAGCTGTACAATTGTACAGTATACACATCTCACTGAATGATCTCAGAAGACTGTACGAGCTCCAGTCTGGCTCTCCGTTACGTGACCCGCTCAGAAGACTGTATGAGCTCCAGTCTGGATATCCGTTACGTGACCCACGCGAGAGTTAGAGTAGAGGACTAGGCTTATGCTTGGCTTGTAAATCTTTCCTGTTGGTGATTTCGAATAAAAGCCTCCAGGGTAGGAAGATTCACATTCAAGTCTTCCAACAAGCCTTGTGCTCCTGCTGCTCCTCTCAATTTATTGAATGACTGTGGCACACTGTTGTTTCAGCTAGATAAGGTGTAATAAGTTAAGATATGCTGTAAACTGGTTGCCTCTCAAGTTTCTCTGCTGTAAAACAGTGCTGTGTAATAAAGTATGGGTCAAAATTACAGAGGGGAGGTATATAGGACCCCAAATAATGTGTAGTTTGTAACCTTTGAAAGTGAACTGAGTAATGGGACTACATTTCCCATAATGCCTCTGTGATAGAGACGAGTCAGGTATCGAAACACTGAGTTTTCTAATGAGGCACACCCGAGTCATAATGGAGCCTCTTATGGTGCAGGGGTTGGCTACTGAAAAGGTGTGAGATATTGGAATTGTATCTATTAAATGTATTTCTTCTGTGTTCATTGTACATTGTTTTGTTAGATCAGTAAACGGCCTAGCTGTCTGAGCAATAGGCAGGTTATGACTTAACATTTAGTTAGCACTCCAGTACGGAGTTAGGTTTTGGTTTGTTTGTTTGTTTTGCTCTTGCTTAACCCTCAGCGAAGGGGCATCTTTAAAAAATAAACAAAAAGGTACCGTCCTGTTTAAACATACTTGCTGTTGTAGAGTGCTGTTTACAGGTAAAAGTGTCAAAGTCACAAAGAGAAAACACGCTTTGGTCACAGCTGACAATGATAATAGTGCCATTAAAAATGAGAAACAGCAAAGGTTGACAAAGTTCACAACACAATTACAGTACGTTAACCACAAGTTCACACCGTGAAACATACAGTGCATTTAGATGGATATCAAATCTGTTAAATAACTTCAGCATTGTGTACATTTGTATGTCAGGTGTAACTTTAACACTATGTATTATCAATTAGTTAACAGGGTGTTTTATTACGGAATTGTGTTACAGCAGGGTTATTTGATTAATTATACAGTGTATTGCAAAAATGGCATTTACTGTAGGTAGGTCAGTAGTGATGTTTAGAATTGTTTAAATGGTGCATTTTATTTCAACATGCTGTCAAAAGCTTAGGGTATTTCAGCCCCCCCTCCCCACCCCATGTTCTCAATCAGTGGAGCAAGTTGCTTCAAAGTATTGTACATCTACTAAATTAAATTCTGTAAAAGGAAGGATCTTACACTCACTATAGCTCATTGCGTATGTGTATATAACCTAAAGATACACTAACTGCATAATAAAACTGTTACTAAAGAAAAACCCAAGAGAAACTTAGAAAAAGGTCCATTAACTACATGTGCAGTAATTACAATCTAGTTTTTAATTTACTAAGATGTACGCACCATTATGCAATTGTGAGTATGGTCAATTCTGAATACAGTATTTAAAAATGACTGGGGTTCTGTTAAATTGCAGTCAAAACTTGACAAGAAAACACTGCCTTCAATATGTCCTCTTGTACTTAACTGTACATCAAGCCTTCTTTGAGGTGGCAGACAATGGTCTCGTGCGTCCCATTATTTGGTGTCTCCAGCAGCCAAGTTTCATGGCTCTGCAGCGAAGTCAACAGCTGCCTCTATATTTACACTGTACAGCAGACAGCACAGGACTATCTGATGCAACAATGAAAAGATGATATTTAAAAATAAAAATCTGCTTAGCATTGATATTTGCTGTTATTAGATATTTACTTTTAGTTTTTATGAGTTAATCGGCATGCTTGTGATGTCAAAATGGACAATGTTTGACAACCTTATTTAGTGTGGTCTGTTTTCACATGTCGAAAATGAATTCCTTCTCTTATAATTAGTGTTCCACGTTTCCGGTTTATTCCAAACTTTACAGAAAAATTACAGCATTTATTTTTAACTGGACGTCGGTTTTTAATTATTTATACCCCATTTTTGTCTATTATTCAATATTTTCCCGATACTGTTTTCTAGAAAATATGCAATATTTTGATTAAAATGCTGTTTAACTCCGATATTGTAATAAGCAGCCCTACACTGTATCCTAGGATACAGCAGTCGTTTAGACGTCAGATGATCAAATAGCGTTCATATGTCTCTGTCACTTCACAAACACATTATCACCTGATTATGCTGGCCAATCAAAGTCTGATTGTTGTGGCAATTGCTGGGCATAGTAATCAAAAACTAAATAGAAATACTTACACGAAATAAAAACTATTTTTTTTTACCGATTTTATCCCTATTTTAATACATGTAAAATAAACTCTGAAAAATTCCTGGAAAATGTTTTTAAAGATAAAAAACAAAAACACGGAACACTACTTGTAATGTTAAATCTGATTTTTTTTTTAATATATGGCTGTGATTTTTTATTTTTTTTTTACTGCACCATTTGTTTGCTTCTAACTTTAAAAGGTTTAAAAGTAAGTAATGTATCTTACTCTATGAAAATTAATCTGTTAGTGATTTCTTTGTTCTATGGCAAGCACAGAAATGCTAACTTTATCAGAGTGATGACTGAAATGCACTTTTATCACTCCCACATTGTTAAAATGATGATAAATGGTTAATAGCAACCAGTACTATACAGTAGATATACGTGAGAGACGTATGTTAACACAGCCTTGAGTCTACAAAGTCATTTCGTGGCTTGTGTGTTTTCTTGTTACCTTAAGAAATGAAAACCTGCTTACTTTACAAAGACTCCAATGTCAGCCTCTCAGTTTTTCAGCAGATCAGCATGATGGCTTGATAATAAAAATCTATTGAAAAGACCGTACATAGGTCTGAGGAAAATAAATGGACAAAAAAAGTCTTTGTTTCAGTTAATTAGTCTCTTGGGTGTTTGCCATCTCATTTTCAGGACCAGGAAATTAGTTGGCAACATAAATGCTAGGCATATTCAGTCCAAAAACATTGTATTCATTATTTATTCATTTTTGAAACAATAGCACTGAAATACTGAAGTTCTTCTTGAAAACATCTACTAGCAAAACTGACTTTCCTGGTAACCTGGGGTCCAACCGGACCCCAGCAATAAAACAATATATAAACTAAAAACTGGAGTGAATGAATGAATGAAAATGTGTATATGAACACTTTATATTGCTTTTCCTTTACTTCTAGCCATAGTTTGGTTTAATGTGTTTTTTATGCTATGCAAAATGAATAATACAGCCAATGCGCTCAGCTGTCTCCTATCAAGTGTAGGCACCACTGTATTCTGGACGCTGTAGCTTATTCTGTGTTCCTAGCTCTTTCTGTTTTTTACAGGCACTTGAACACACCTGCCGATTTGCTGCTCGTCACAGCACTGGAGCACTGAATGAGAGGGTGTTAGAAAGTACGCGTACAGGCATGCCTGACATCAATGGAAAGCGCAAAACCTGCACTTTTAAATGATGTTGAAACTGGAACGCAACAAAAGAAACTTAGGAGCAGGCTCATGTCCCATGATACACTATGCCTGGGGTACAGACGGACCCCAAACCTAAAACAGTTTGGGAAATTCAACCAGGCTACCTGGACTAGAATTATACTTTGCATAGTGTAACAGGATGGGTGCCTGACAACAACCTAAAAGGAAACAAAAATCAAGTCACTAGATCCACATAATAACTGATACTAAAGCACCGTGGGGTCCGAATGAACCCCAGGTTACCTTATGAGGGTTAATCTGAAGGATGCAGACCTTGATAATTATGAGCAGGTAATGCATTTGGTATTTTTCCCTGACATGAACAAATTCAAATGCTTTTTTTTCAAAAACGTTTTTACAGTCGTTTTGTTTTCAAGGTGATGGATCAGAGCATTTTTCCAAAAGTATTTCATAAAGGAAAAGCAAGGCTGAGGATTATTCATAAAATAATGACACCTGCCGACCTCTGGAACCTCCAAATAAAAAGAAACACAAATCTGAATGTCAAAAATGGAAGGAAAAGACTACAAAAAAGAAAATCTAAAAAAACTGCAATAAGCACCCCATCAAATTTTCTATGTAAATTAAAAAATGTAAATTATTTCTGTAGTGTGTGTTCAGTTTTCTGTTAATTCTGTAGTAAGTAGGCTGCAGTCAAAAACAAAACAAAACAAAACAAAAAAACTGTGCTAGAATCATTTAGCTCTGGGCAGCTTACAGGCAAGCCCGCAGGCGCCCGGCCAGACTACAGGGGTCGCTGGTGCGCGGTGAGCCGAGGACACCCTGGCCAACCTACACCCCCCCCCCCCCCCCCCACCCTCCCCCACCCTCCCCCTGGACGATGCTCTGCCAATTGTGCGCCGTCCCCTGGGAGCTCCTGTCCACAGTCGGCAAAGAAAATAGCCTGGACTCGAACCGGCGACGCCCAGACTATAGGGCGCATCCTGCACTCCACACGGAGCGCCTTTACTGGATGCGCCACTCGGGAGCCCTTTGAAGGTAGTTTTAAACCTTCGAAGGCTTGTCAGGTGGCATTCACGCACTGTATGTTTTTTTTTTTTGTTTTTTTTCTGTTAACAGAAACCGTTTGACAATGTGTGAATACTATAAAATCACACATTAAATGTCACTCGCATGCAAAATTTGATATAATGCATATTCGATATAATGCATATTATGTAAACAAAAGTTATATTAAAATCCATTACCAAATCCTTATACATAGCAGCTCTATATGGCACAGCTGCTGTGTATGGAGCAGGGTATAGTATCCAAAGCACTGGTTGGGGGGTACCTATGCGGTTGTAGTGCTTCAGTAAAATGTGTACTGAATTGCTAGTGTACAAGATAGTGTAAGAGATGTGCTATGGTAGAATATGTTTTAAACAAATACACCAACACTAATGATTTTAATTTCGACAACTCAGCACCATCCGCCCCTCGTCCCTCCAGCTCGTGTTTTCCACAGGCAAACCTTTAATTTTTCTTCATTCGCCATCCCGACAGCAAAGCGTTGTATAGTGTAAGCTGTATTAAAAGAAATGTCTCGAAACTCCTCTGCTGTTTGGGATTTTTTTGTTAAATGCCCAGACGACCAAAATAAAAGTTGAATGCAAACTTAGCAAGCGACTGCTGATGTATTATTATTACAGTGACTTTTAAATAAAGCTTTGTTTTGCCTAAGTCCGTTGCAGTTGGTACTGTATAGATCGCAAACAGCATCAATTACGTGTATATAAAACAATGTGTATTTTTTTTTTAATTTAAATTATAAAAACATGATTACTGTTCTATATAACATTTTTAAACTACATGTGAATGTTTTATTCCATTTATATGGATTACCTTTAAAATAGGATTTTCAATCAAATATGAACAAGTAGTTATGGTGACTCCACCAGTAAATTATGCAAATTAGTACCATGAAAGGTTTGAACCTTCGAAGGTCAAAATGTACCCTTTGTTGCAGCCTGTGAACTAGGACTATATAAAAGAAGGATAGGAAAATGATGTCACAAGTGGGCGGAGTTAGTAAACAGTGGAGCCATTTCTGGAGCCCATAGAGCACTTTAACAGTGCACTCGCCATGCTTTTAACATATTCATGCTTGCCCTGGCAAAATCTTTCTTGACATAATCAAGCATTAATTCACATAAATAACAGTCAGTCACTTTATATTAACAATATTTTGTATTGTTATTGAAATAAATACCGGTATATCCTGGTGCTGCAACACAGCATCGCCGCAATGTATTCAGTACTGAGTGGGCTCCACAAATGGCGCCTGCAATTGAGTACCAAACTGCATCATGTGATTGACTGCCCTATCCTTCTTTATATAGTCCTAGCCTGTGAACAGGATGGCTTGCAGTGGTGACGTCAGACCAGAAACACAGACTCAGGAAGTAGCGGGGCGAAACTGAGGTGCTACGGCGCTCAGTATTTTATTAAATAATAAACAAAAGATTTAAACAAAACTACACAAAAGAAAAGGGCACGTTGGCCAAACAAACAAACAATAAACAACAAGAAGTATCGTGCTGGTTTATTAACCAGCACGTATAGCAATTGTTATTTCACTGTGTTACACTAATACCTCCTCTCCACACTCGTTCTCCACCCTGAACCCTTCACCGAGTGCAGCCAAACGGCAGATCTTTTATAATTTGTGACTGAGGGACTAAGTAACTATCAATTATTATATTATCCCTCGGTCACATTCTGCACAGGTCTACCAAGTCTGTGTGACTGTCAGCTAGTTAAACAATCAGCAGCTGACAGTCACGCAGCCTCACAAGGTATTTAAAATAATAATAAATACAAAACAATACCATGGCCGACAGCATCTCGCTCGTCCTTGCCAAACAATAAATCAAAAACACGGCTTTTCACCGTCATATATAATCTAAATCATAATACAAAAACAATAATAAACAAAGGGGCGGGACACTCCGCCACACAGCCCTAATAATCTATAATCATCAAATAAGTACCGGCCATTTCAAATTCTGTCTCATGGGGGTTTGTCCTGCACTCCTAAAATATTACACTCCTGATGACTGTGTCAGCGTATGAACCTTTTTTTAAATTCAGGGCTAAAGCCAAGGAGACACATTTTCAGCCAATAACACTGATGCAGCTATTACCTGAAAAGCTGACTTATTTTACTTGACAGCGTCTTCATAAGTGTATTCACTGCGGTGCAATTACACTGTTCAAGATCCAGCACAATAATATAAAAGGCACAACCTCAGTTTCTTAGTATGGTTGACATCAATCACTGATTTTTTTCCCTTTATTTTTTCAAGATATATTATTCAAATCACAGTTGTGTACTCCCACTCACTGAAAGTAATGCAATCTTCCTCCTACAGTATTTTTTTGCTTATAGCAGCTAGATGGAGGGATAGTAAAATAAACGCTGCATACAGCTTCCCCTTTACAAAAGACTTCTCGCTAAAAACATCAAATACAGTTAACTGCAAATGCTAAAAAATGTTTTTTACTTTGTGGTACTCAGTTGAAGCTAAAATGGTTGTATCAAACACAAACGTAAAGTAGATACTGTCTATAACAACTACACTATGAATACTTGAATAGATGAAATCTGGTCATTTAATAAGGTCAAGAAAGGCACTCTTAGACTTTTATGAAATCTTCTATGATTAACCAAACCTTAACCTTAACAAATTATGAACAGCAGTTAAAAGTTCAGGGGCCTTTCAGCTGGATGAAAAGGATCAGCTACACACCTCATTTAGGTGATTAATGTCTTTAATTAAATTAATGACATTCTTAAATGGATATTACCTACTTCTCAAAGAGATTACTGTCACCAGTGCCATCCTATTGGTTGCCAAAACAAATACTATGGAAACCGGCAGCAATGCTCAAATGCAACTTGTTATTAATGTCATTAGTCATCTGTGATGTGTCTGCTTTCCATACTTCACTTGAAGCTTCAGTATAAAACACACACACACAGGTTTTATACATAATGCACAATAATACTAATTCAACATACATTTGGACATTTTTTTTGTTTGCAAAAATGTCACTTTTATTATTGGTATGCATTCACTAATAATAAGAGCACACAAACCAAATCGAATTATGTTTATTACAACCTTATAAACAGGGTTAGGTTTTCACAATACTTAAACATGAGAGTCGACGGCTAAGTAGCGGCTCTTCATTTTCCATATGATAGGAACGGATTTGAGATTAACCAATGAAGCATATACAGCTCAAGTGAAATGAGCTTTGGTGCTCTGAGGTGGAGTTTTCTGTTGGAGATTTTAACAGGAAATAATGCAGTAACAGAACTGTGAAGAAATGTATTTCTGGATACTGGTCTTCTGTAGCAAGGGATCCACATGAATACGTGTCTGTAGGTCTTTTTTATTTTTAGTAGATGTCCTTTTTATGTAAAACACATGTAACTTACTTTTTTTGAGCAGCCCCTTTACTTAAATCATGTCCATTAACATACAAGTGTAGCTTACTGATTTTTTGTAAAATGCCAGTGTTTTTTTTCACTCTTGTCAAAGTATTGTAAGTACAAATTGTTAAGGTACAGAATTATAATCATAAACAGGGGTTCAAATAAAAATAATGAGGCAGTTCTCATATGACAAACACAGCACAACAGTAGCAGGGATTAGCAAACAGTAGACTACAGTAGCCCATGTGTCATTCCCAAATTGTTCATATTGTGCCACACATAAACACATTACATTCTCTGTCAAGTGGACCAAAGATGGTGGCTTGAAGAAGTGCTGATAAGGCACAGACAAATCTTACTACTTTAACAAACACTTATTGTAGTAGCAACAGTAAAGAAGGAACAGCAATATTTCACCACCAGGGTCAGATGTATGTGGAAACAAAAAAGCTGAAATGTTAAAAAGCTGAACACTCTCACCCCAGAAGAATAGAAACTTTAATTTCTACCATTTGTCAAAAGGTTACTAGCGAAAAATAGGAAATGTCCAGGGGTTGAGTAAACATGACACTGAGAAGGCTTTCCTGTTTGAGTTCCTTTTTTTCCCCCCTACTAAATCCGAAAATTTAATTTATTTTTCTGTTTTTTGAAGGGTTATCTGATTGGTGCAAAGAAAACTGCAATTTCCGGGAATAAAAAGGTGACTTGATCGTGATCATGAAAAAATCTATAGTTTACAAAACAATAAAAGACCAGCTACGTTTGATGTCTTTAGTTATATAGCAACCCTTAAAATAACAATTCCCCAAAACCCAATTTACAACAGCAAGCTCTGTACTTTTCATGTGTCAAGTTTCTATCTAACTAATAACAAAAAAAACTATGCCACGACATTAGTACATTTTGCTCTCCAATTATATTATCTGATAGCATTAAATCACCAGCTGGCCTGCGGTCGTTAAGTCTGCTACAGTGTTATCAGAAACCTATTTGTGTGTTAATGTTGTTACTTGATGTTGGGATCAGTGTAATGTAATGTTCTGATTTAGTTCTGCCGGCCATGTTTCCTCAGGCACACTTGAAAATGAACTTGTTCATTTCAATTCATTTCCTCAGCTGAAAATGTTTAAAATAAATAAATGGAAGATGATATGATAATCCTAGCAGCGCTTCAGAAAGAACATGTTTTATGTCAAAGGCAATAAATCTTGTATGTGTCAGGTAATTATTGTTACCAATAAAACAAGGTATACAAAAGAAATTATTTTATGGGGATGCTTGACATGTGCTGCACATTTTGGCATTTCTTGCAACATTCCCATTTGAATTATTAGTTTTGCACAGTGCAGTACAGGCATATACGGCTCTTATAATGCTACAGAAACTAGGCTTCTGCTGCTGACTAATATAAATGTTCACCCGTTAACCTAGATGATACAACCATATACCATACAACCATATACCATATATCATATCATCTGGTAAATTGCCATTTACCAATTAAACAAAACAATTTTTAAACACACACAAACAAAAAGGTTTACACACTATCTTTCGGAAACCACACCAGTCTTTTTACAAATGACAGCCTCTCTCTTCACACAGACGGGAGATTGCCTTGAACAAACATTTCTCCCTGGTTATATACCTGCCTGCTAATCACAGGCAGGTGTTCCTCGTTACCCTAGCGCTCCTCCTGGCTCGCTCCCGTGACATTCTGGGAAATGTAGCAAAAAGACATACAATGTACTGAAAGTGTGATTACTTTCCATAACTTTGGTTTAATTAAAATTAACATAAATTGCATAAAGAATGTGGATTGGTGCTTAAAAGTGAAACCCTGAAATGTTATAGCCTACTGTTAAGAAATTATATTGGGAAAAACATGCCCATCAACGCACACAGCACTAATCATCTGTTAATTCTATTTTTCAGCTGCATGCTTTAATCCAGCAGCCATGATTTTTTTGTATTATAACGCAATCTGTTATATCACATTTCCCTACAACCAACAATACCTCCAGGTAAAGCAACAGCAAGTCATTGTACTGTTGATATCCCTATGTAAAACAGTGCACAAAGAGATGTAACTTACTTTTTAGGTGCAGTCACTTCACTTAAATCATCTCCACAAACATACAAATGTAGCTTACTGATTTGTTTTAGCTTTTCTTAATGCTTGTTCCCACAATAATGTTAGGAAAACATTTACAAATTAGGTTTTTGTGAAATGCCATATCTGTATAATGTATGACAAAACCAACACAGTGTTGGATTGAACCAAAATGTACCCAAGTCTTGCATGTATAAGACATAGAATTAAAGTCATAGTTTAAGTAGGGATTCAAATAAAATAATTTTATTTGAAACATTTATTATATCTAGTGTTAATAGGGATCAGCAAACAAACAGTCCTTCCCAGCTGTTTTTTTATTTACATTTTTTAAAGGTAGTCAGTCCAATTATCACCAAGAAAGCATTGATTATTTCAAAACTGTTCCAATGCTAATGTGTTTGTACAATTTGCTTACTGATTTGTCTTTCAATAGGCAAGGCATACACAGAATTCTCACTTTCATTTGGGTGCACAGCAGCATTTCAAAAAGGGGTGTGGTAAGAGCGAGCATATAGTTGAAAATGACAGTAATTTAATATAAACTTCCTTCATGTGCAAAAGGCATTCAGATGGTTTCTAGAAGATAAAGTGTTAAGCCTGCTTGCTTTTGGGTACTGTAAGGTCAATTTTTTATACAAAAAAAAAAATCACAATTCAAGCAGCAGTGTAGAAATGAATACTGGCCTTCTAAGCAGCAGTATCGACAAGTATTCCATCCCATTTTGCACTGTGTGCTGAGTTACAAAATTAACTAACAGCTGGGACACACGGAAACTCATTTCCCAGAGTGGTTGGAGCATAAGCCCACAGGCACTTGTTGTCGAGGTTCAATGATTATTTAATTATTGCTCACCCTCATTCCACCTCTGGAGGTAGACAGGGAACTTAGACTGTGGCTGCTATTATTTACTGTATGTATATCATAAAAATAAAATAAAAATATAGAGGCTTAACAAAACAGTATTTTATCTTCTGATAGTCTAAAGTGCAATCATACTACATTTCCAGTTCCTAATACAAGGTTTTGTAAAGCAAAATCATTGTCCCCATGCAGCAAGACTTCTTTGTAGCTTGTCCACACTGGGGTAAGAAAAATAAGTAGTTGACTGTAAAGCAATAAGATTTCCTTCAAATTTTAAGCCACAAAGTCAAAACAACAAAATGAGACAGGGAGCTAAGCCGCAGCTAATTTTGGTTCCAGTTTTCAGTTTTGACTGAGGAACAGAGCAAATATGACTACAACAAATACGAAAACGCCATATAGGATTTAAAACTTACAAACTAGGTTTATGCCCAGAGCAAGACAAATGTGAATTTAATTTTGCTGAGGAAAGCCTAAAATCTGCTGTGGTTACAATGTAGAACACAGCCTATAGTTAGAGGGTTTGTAAGGAAACCATTTAAATAAACAAGTAAAGTCTTTTAACCACCTACACAAATTTAACGGAAGCTGCATTTTCATTCTTTAACAATTCCCTTTTTTGTCAGAGAACGTGTACAGCATCCACACAACTTCATTGTTTGCTCCTTGAATTTAGATTATTTCCCATGGTTAGATTAAACCGACTGCCAGAATTGTTTACATGGAATATTTCTTTTATCAAAGAAAATCCTTCTTGATATTTCAGTTTCTGTCAGACTTTGGATGCAATTTTCCCAGCCAGGTAACACAACATTTAAAAAAAATCCCACAGGTGTTACCATCACCAAGTGTTGCAATGGAAAATGGATTAGCAACTGTAAGGCCTTAAACACACAGCTTGCACACACACCAGCTGCTCATAGTTAATTAACCATGTGATATGAACAGAAGCTTCAACAGCGACCCCATGGGTAATTTATCCCCTTCAGGGATGAAATCTCATGCAAAGGGGATATTGTTGAAGCAACGTACGTATGTAATTCATTTTTGCATCCGGAGAACCACTTAACCGATTGTCATGAAATTTGGTATTAAAATTATTTAGCATAGAATTTCAGATCCTGGGGATGTCTGTCTGTCCATTCGTACATCTATCCATCTGTACGTCACACCAGGGGCACCAGAGCTGGAGGGGAACAGGGGGACCATGGCCTTCGACGGCTTAAAACATACCTACAATCATCCAGGACTAAGGCTGTTAGGTAAATTTACCATTGCCATGTAATATGTAGTACACCTTAAGGAAGTCCGGTACAGAGAGTGGACCGGAATGTGGCTGGTCCATTGCACAAACACTGGGCTAGCAAGCTTTTTTTTCTCTCGGTTTTAAAAAGATTGGAACTAGTGCAATGAAGGAAACTCTGCATACTGCAATAAAACACTTCATACGCCTGAGACTTAAAGCATTCATTTTTTAAAAAGCGCTACAGTAAAAAAAAAAAAAAAAAACATACAAAGCCAAATCCCACAAAGGCTTTAATGAGAAGTTATGACAGAATACAACACAGCAAACAACATGTGGATTGTATATGTTGTCATGTTATAAACCAGAGCCTGTGAACATGTCATGTGATCTTTAAAATTCTCTTTCCCATGTGACATGAGAATGATACAATATTTTAATAAGTTGTTCTCTATCAAGAAAATGAACAGGATAGAATAACATTCAAAATAGCAGAACATTAAAACATCAGTAAACAGAAAGACATAGACTAAGATATTGTCAGCTGTCTAATTTGGTATCCCCGGTGTTTCTCACTGTCAATACCAATCTTGTGTGTGTACTGTATATAAAAAAAATATATAAACAAATATCTGTAAACAATAATGTTATATGTAATACATTATGCATTTTTAATATAATTTACACAACTCGCGTTTATTCCAGACATAACAGCACAAGCCACAGAGCAACAACATTCATGAAAACTTTCATGGTCATTTACTTTCAACTTTCAAGTTTTTAAATCCAAAAACTATATAAAAAATAGGCTACTTTGAAATCGGCACAATTGTTTATAAACAGGTAAGTCGCATAGTTAATACATTAAGCATTCATTATTTAAAGATTGTTTTAGCTGCGCATGACTGATTATACACATCACAAAGAAATCATGCCATCCTGTTGAAAAAGTCTGCAAATGACTGCAAAATGCAGCCGACAACTGCTGCGCGTGCACATCACTCGTATTTTACCTCAGACATGAACAAAAGAAAACAGACGTGCCTGTAGGACGATCTCATTTTAGCATGCGCAATGCGCCAGGGGATACAGATTTCTGAGGGGGTACTGAATTGGTTACAACACCGGCAGTGTCACAGACACCTGAAGCTTCTTTTTAGACTGATAAACTGAGCCATTAATCAGCTCTGGGAGCCTGATTTGGGATTTACGGCCACGCTGACCACTTCAGTAGAGAAAAACCGGTATGGTCCGCTGATGTTGAAGTCCAATCTGATTTTTTTGACTCTCCAATGGCGGTACAGGGCTGAACCGGATATCGGACCGTTTTTTGTGGTCCAATATATATATATATATATATATATATATATATAGTAGCGAAAGAGGTCAACGCAGACAGACACATACACAATGTGAGGCCTATTTCAATACACTGGTGTCAGGAAGTGGGATTACATCACCTACCAGCCCTGCTGCTGCCTTCCCTGTGCACACTACAATATATATATATATATATATATATATATATATATATATATATATATATATATATATATATATATATATATATATATATATATATACACACACACATACACATATACATATACACAGTATATGAATGAAGGCTATATTTGCATCCTGAGCCATTAGAAAAAAAGGGCACAATACCACAGTAGTGATGTCAAAAAGTGATAATTCCTCAAGAGGAAAATATACTTGAACTTTGACCCATTCGACTCAGAGACCATCACTTTCAATTGAAAACACAAAATGTATCGTTGTCAATCATTCATCACCCACTGTACAGAAATGTTAATTAATGATCAACAGAATGAGAATATGTTAAAAAGAAATTATTTCGTAAACAAACCGACTACATGTCTCCGTTGACCTGTGACTTTTTTTTCATTTGTAAAAAGCAATTTCAAATATTACTTCAAAGTTCTCAATGTAATTCTCAATAACTGCCTCTATAATAAGCAATATCGCAGGAAATGTAGTTACGCTTACACCCTACCCTAACATATTTATGTCCCGCCTCTGCTCACTAATGATTGGACAGCTGTAAAACCAGGGCTGACCTTTGACTTTTCCATTGGTTAAACTCCCAATTATGTCCCGCCTCCACTATCTTATGATTGGACTGCCGCGGTTGATTTTATTTTATAAACAAAAATAGAACTGAAAGATTAATTTTTTTAAAGAAAATTGCGATCAACTCTTTAGTTGATTTAATCAGTCCGATTAATCTATTAAATCGGAGCAGCCCTTCTAAATATACATGTTTTTGTCACTCAAAATAATAACAGCAAACGTTTGCCTTGCTAACGCACTACCAGTTACACTGAATGTATTAACCTGGCAGCTGGTTTAGTTTGCTTTAACGAAAGACACCAGCTGCATCAAAAATCGAAAAGATTTCTGCTAAAGATCGCTCTGTCCAGTACAAAAAGATATTGGTGAAAGAGACTAATCTTGGTTGAAGGCTCTTATTTGGGGAAAACATTCATCTCCTCAATGTTGTTTAGAACTTCAGTGCCAAAAAGCATAAGTTCTGATAATGTTTGCGGTTTTGTCTTTTTAAATATTTTTTTACAAAATGTATACATGTAATATTATGCTACAGACCTTGCCTGTACTCAAATTCAGCACTGCAAGCCATAGCAGGTACATATGTACTGTGTATATAGTAAATAAAAATAAGACGTTCCGCTTACAGCCTCCAATACATCTATAATAATTAAAGAACCCATTCTTGAATTCTGGAAAGCTATTTTTGTTGATTGTCTTTGTTGTTGTTTTGACCTCACTTAAGGTTATTGAGCCACTTAGCTCTATAAAACAAACCACAAACCTTTTCACAGCATCCTTCTTTTGGCTGTCAATGCTGTCCCACCATTTTGAGAAGTAGGAGATCTCTGACCAGATCATTTTCATTTTTTCTTCTTCAAGCAGTTTCATGACCATGTTATTCAATATGTGCTGAGTCTGGTCTCTGTAGTAGTCATCAAATGTCTTTATCCAGCCTGAAAAAATGTACAGAAAAACACAAAATGCTCTAGTAATGTTTTGGGGGTTGTATAATAAATATTCATAAAAATAAATGCATACAGTATGACTTTAAAAGGTGAGGTGTCCTGCATATTTTGAGAACGACTTTTTGCCATGTTATAATATAAAACATTATTAACTTTATCCAGAGAAAATAAACTGATTACTCTTTGACATTTCCTTAGCAGGGTCATTGGCTTTTATTACCACTGTGACACTAAAGCAAAGCAAATATCAATATTGTGCCGACTTCAGCATTTCTTGTCTCTGTTTTCTCATGCAAACTGCAGATTTATCTCTGAGAGCAGACTGCCAAACAGTTTGGTGGTTACGTAAGAGTCAGATTTCAGCTTCTGATCAGCCCGGTGGAGTCACAGTGAACATGCCTTGTGATCCCATTCCTTGCTAAAGTACCCAACCCCCACACTTCCTGTAATACAGCCACAGGGCTAGATGTTATTCCAGCGGTCATGTACATCAACGTTTATGCAAATGCAAGATGGAAATGAGTTCTGAAAAACTTTTTGAACTGCTTCTTGCAACTACTATCTACTAATTATAATACGTATTAAAAACACCTAGCAAACAGGGTAAGGGTCACCTAATCCTCAGAAACAAGATCAACTTCTCTGCAATAGCTATTTTCTTACTATAAAAGTGTACTGTACATCTCAATAAGATCACTGCCTAAGCTATACACCTGATGAACATGGAAGTATAACATCAAAATAATAGATAATGGCCAGAATCTATTGTTGTACTAATAGGAGGAAAGTTGTTGTTTTTTTTAAATGTTTTACAATGATTTAAATAAAAAAATAACACTTGATGATTTAGTTAAGACCCTACAGAGTGATTTTATTGAACTTCAGGACTGGTTTGACAGAAATGGTTTGATTTAAAATTTTAAAAGGCAATGTTTGGATCACAGAAAAAGAATATATGAATATTGTCTTTTGTAATAATATACCTTTTGAGAGGGTTGAGATTTTTAAATATTTATGTGGGCATATTGATGCATCTCATAAATTTAAAAAACACATCGATGCAATATGTAACAAAATTAGGGCCTAAATTAGGTTCCAACTCTGGATTATGGTGAGGTGATATACATGAATGCAAACAAATTGGAGTTAAATAAAACAGATACAATGTTCAACAGGATTTGTAGATCCTTCTTCAGTGTGGCTCCTTAAACATGTGGTCACCTAAACATAGAAGGAGCTTCCACTGGAACCAGATCATTTTTAAAAGGGGCCAATAGTAAATGACCTGTCTATCTCAATAATCTGTTTCATTTGATAATAAATATTTTAAAAACAGTTAGAGGTACTATTGGGAGGAAAGCTTTGGCTGCCCCCTCGGACTGGAATAAATTACCCATAAAACTCAGATCTACATTTTAAGAGATTGTTGTTTGATCATTTGAACATGCTTTATGATTGCACATGATGTGGATACAATAATGCATGGATTGTGAAGTTATAGGTTTGCTGTACGCTTACAGGACGTAACTGTAATTGCTCCTGCTTCCCCCCTGGGACGCCTTTGTAAACACACTGTTTGCAGCTCATATGGCTTTTCCAGGGAATACAATTTTATATAAATAAATAAATACATCTGTCAGCACTCGTGAGCGATTCAAACCAACTTTATATTCAGAACTCAAGACAGAAGTTATATTAAAATTATATGAAGTTATATTAAAATTATACAATGCACTGGTACGATCACACCTAGAATATTGTGTCCAGTTCTAGTCCCCTTATCATAAGAAAGACATTGAGGCATTGGAGAGAGTACAGATGAGAGCAGCACGATTAATTCCAGGACTGAAGGGTATGTCATATGAAGACAGAGAGCTGAATCTGTATAGCCTAGAAAGTAGGAGAGCCAGAGGTGACTTAATAGAGGTATTTAAAATTGTCAAGGGTTTAACAAAGTAACTGCTGAGAATTATTTTTCACAGGTCACAGAGAACAGAACCAGGGGCCACAGGTGGAAGCTGAAGAAGGGCATATTTATTTTTTTTCTCCCCAATTTGAAATGCCCAATTATTTTTTAGGCTCAGCTCACCGCTACCACCCCTGCGCTGACTCGGGAGGGGCGAAGATGAACACACGCTGTCCTCAGCCGCCCGCTTCTTTACACACTGCGAACTCACCGTGCAGCCGCCTCAGAGCTACAGCGTCGGATGACAACGCAGCTCTGGGCAGCTTACAGGCAAGCCCTCAGGCGCCCGGCCAGACTACAGGGGTCGCTGCTGCGCAGTGAGCCAAGGACACCCTGGCCGACCTAACCCTCCCTCCCCCCGGGCGACGCTCGGCCAAATGAGCGCCGCCCCCTGGGAGCTCCCGTCCACGGTCGGCTGTGGAATAGTCTGGACTCGAACCGGCGACGTCAGAAGGGCATATTTAGAACAGAGGGGAGAAGGAGCCTTTTCACGGAAAGGGTGGTGAACCATTGGAACAGGCAGCCAGACAGAGTTGTTGAAGCAGAGACTATCGGATCCTTGAACAATACTGTATAACCCTCTCTGTGATCATAATAAGACCTTTAGGTAGCCGTCTGGAGGAAGGGTGGTCCGCTTAGTCACGGATTCCCAGAGGTTTCATTTCCCCTATTAACTAAATGGTTAGGGTTTTTTTTTAGTTTTTCCTCTCCCGAGTGCTAACAGACCAAGCTTGCATTAAGCAAGCAACCATAGGTCGGCCGAATGGCCTTTTCTTGTTCTAGAATTTCTAGAAATGTTCTTAAAACAAAATACAGCCTAGCTCTAACTCCCTAATAGGAAGTGTTATACTCAAGACAGGATATTAATGGATTTTTGAGTTTACAACAGTGCTGTGTGACAGCATGAGTGTTGAGCATCATCACATCTGATGCTGTCACTTGGTGCAACTAGAAAAGTAGTACAGTGTTATGCAACTGCTTTTTAATAACAGTAAGGGCATTACTTTGTGTCAGTTATTTTATTTGGTTGTCAGTCCAAAAGTCACTAAAAACCAGGTTTAATCAGAGCTGTGATGTTTCTCATTTCCAGCCGGCAGCCGGCTAAATTGCTGTCTACTTTGCCAGATGAGCCGCCTAAAATAGTTTGCGATGTACCAATCAGTTTCAAGCTTACAAGCGATGTTGGTAAAGGCTGAACTGTACAATCTTATAATCCAGGGCTTGTAATGGAACTTGAAACAAGCAATGTGATTGGTCGAGCAAGGTTTCAGCTGTCCGTATATTGGATGGATATGGCCAGTTGGATCCTTGTCACATATTCTAAATCACTGCGCTTCCTCACATCTTTCTTACACTCACTTACAGATGTACAGCTGTAACTATGAAACTGACCTGAAGTGGTAAGTAGACATGCCAATTTGGATGAAGACCAATTAAATTAACTGGAAGATAGCAAAACAGAAAAAAACACAATTTTATGCTCTTTATGCTCACTCACCCCGACTTTGTCACTTTGTAAACGCTAAAAAAAAACCCACAAAAAGACACTTGCGCACATTATCCACCCCTCTTTGACACAGATCTTGAACAAATTACCGAAATCTGTGACGTTGTTGAATTTATTTTTATTCCTCAGGTCTGTTCTGCGTATACTGACGACTTGAAGGGCCTTATTGGATTTGTAATCCAGATGAAACAGTGGATTTGAAAAAAAAAAAAAAAAAAAGCATAAATCATGTTAAGGCAAACAATTATTAATGTTTTTTGTTAAATATCCTTACGCCAAATAAAGTTAGTGCTGTCTCAACTCCGCCCCCTGGTGTATTTTTGCAATGGCACTGTGCGTACTATCAAAAAAATGATTTACTTTCTTTGACGTGTTTTAATTCAATTAATTTACTCATCTTAATTTAGTGTCTAGTTCAAATTTATACATGGGACTACTTTATTTGGCGTAAGGATATTTAACAAAAAACATTAATAATTGTTTGCCTTAACATGATTTATGCTTTTTTTTTTTTTTTTTCAAATCCACTGTTTTACCTGGATTACAAATCCAATAAGGCCCTTCAAGTCGTCAGTATACGTTGAATATACGGACGACCTAAAGGGCCTTATTGCATACATATACTGTACCTGTCAGTAACCGTACAGCAGTTAGGAAATTGTATAACATTTTTTTAAAAAACAAACAACCTACGTTTTCTATGTAAGATCATCTTTTTTACTCGAAGTGTACGAAATACAGCGAGTATGTTATAGCATTGTAAAATGTCTTATGCATTGACTTAAGATCGATCTGAAATCTAGCATAT
Source organism: Acipenser ruthenus (assembly GCF_902713425.1). Classification (NCBI taxonomy): domain Eukaryota; kingdom Metazoa; phylum Chordata; class Actinopteri; order Acipenseriformes; family Acipenseridae; genus Acipenser; species Acipenser ruthenus. The sequence goes on along the minus strand of NC_081189.1, from coordinate 20,933,123 downwards.
TAATTCAGGAAACGATATTCGCATTGCGCAATTAATGAATATGACTGTTGATTATTCTATTTTTATGTGCTTTCTGTTGATGATTACGTCTTTATTAAATGAAAAATATCCCCATATGAGCTACAAGATTTACCGGTCAGATCTTTTGCTGCATAAATAATTAGTTGCTGTAAAACTGTGGTCAAGTAATATTATTAACAGTTTACAAACAAAATCCAGATAAAAAGTACACCCACACCCACAAACACACACGTACGTACAAATACGCATAAACACATACTGTCTTTATCTATCAATGCTTAAATAGGCACGGTACTTAAGATGACTAAAGACAAAGGTTAATTAGTTAGTTATCTAAATTCCCGTTTTAAGAAGTCAAGTCAAATGGAAATGTATTGTAGCGATCTCGGTTAACGCAGGCAGCCACATAACACGGCGCGGAAATCCACACACAGGCAGAGGGCGGGCGCGGACCCGCGACCTCTCGCACGAAAGCATAGCGCCGATACCACTGTATAAAAGATCCGGCTCCTTTTCAAGGAGCGTATATTGGGCTCGTCTCCGAGTGTGATTACATCACCTACCACAGCCCTCCTGCTGTCTTAACCTGTGCACGCTACAGTACGAATCTCTTCTTCCTCCTCCTCTTCTGTTGATGTCACACTTTCCATGTCTTCCCAAAACACAGCCATATTTTCTTTGTATATTAGGCATGAGCAACAGTGGGGGGAGAGAGGGTAGTTTTGTGCTAAATGTAATGCTATAAAGTACTTTTTATTTTACCCGGGAAAGGGAATTGACGCTTGGGTATATACGCGTTGATGTGGCACTGTCTACTAAGCGTCAAAAAAAAAAAAAAAAAAAAAAAGCGAAGGAAAGTGCTGTTGTGTGCCTTTGGGCTGCTAAAAGGCACAGTGCAAACATAGATACACACGATAAAAATGTAGGCATCAATGAATGGGTTAACTGTGTTTGCTTTCCGTTTGAAACTTTTTACTCCTACGCTCATCGATCTGAGTGCCTCTAGTGGAGACACGTTCTGGCAAAATTGAGCTACAACAGTATTACATTGAAAGACTTTAAACAGAGTGTATACAATCTACATTAATAACTTTTACCCTTGTCCAAGGTAGTACATAAACATTAATGTGATTTCTACAGTAAGTAGTCGTACTTTAATTTAATACAAACCAAAACGGAGTTTGCTCAAATATATGGACTTTACTTATTTTTGAAATCTACTGTGTGCTAAGCCAAGTTTTTTTTTAAAATTCTAATATAAATAAATTATTTTGTAAATTACTTTTCATAGACACATACAAGTAACTTTTACTTGCTCATTAAACCTGTATGCCTAAAATTATTAAAAAAATTAACAAAGTTATACACTTCTTTTGAATTTTGGGTCCCTATTAAGGCACATATTCAGGCCCAGGACATGCAGTTTTAGACCCCTGCAAAACCCTGAAATTCGTTTTTGGTGGGGGGTGTTGCACCTGCACCCGCGCTGGGGCAGGACCCCCATACCCCCCTGCCTTCTACTCAGGATTTCTAGCCTCCTGCTTTAAATGGAAATTTAAAGACTGGGTGTGGTTATGATGCTTACTGAATTGCAGTGTGTGTGCATTTTAATTGAGCATTCTTAATGGAAACATATGGCTATAGTAAAACGTATCGGGTGGAAGACAGCTCTTGCAGCACTATACCAGAGCTCAAACTGCTGTCTTCAGCCTGCTTAGCAGCACATTAAATAACAAATGGTGTTCCATATGTAATTGCATCACACTGTAGCTTTTAAGTACACAAGGCTACACAATGTTCATGTACTGTAGCTGGAAAAATATAACCAACTTATTTTCAAAAGCTGTTGTGATATACAGTATGTAAAAAAAAAAAAAAACACAAGTATTAAAAGAACCAAGATTTCAATGTTATATGAGAGGATTAACAGAAACTTTTAATACTAAATAGAATGACTATCTGTTGACAGGGACCACTGAAGTATGTAGAATCCTCTGTTCATATTTACTTCTTTTAAATTAGGTTACTTGCTTATAAAGACCACATTTAGAAAGTCCATTGAGAGGTTGTTATGTTGTTACCAGTACTGAATTGTTTTATTTAACTATTAACTATTTTGGCCTTTGTCCCATCATTCAAGACGAATATTGTTTCACTAACAAGGTTGTGTGTCAGGACAGCCAAAAATGACTTAACAATAAATAAGGTCCAGCCCTGATTTACTAACGTATTTACTGTTGATACCTTGCAGGGGCGTAGCTAGGAATGGAAATTTGGGTGGGCCCCAACTTCGGGTGGACAGGCAAGTACCAAAGGTCTGACGTCACAGGAAATAGTTTACATTACAAACATGATTTAAATCAATTAAAACTCTGAATACATCAAATATCTCCCCGGGTTTGAGCAGAAAAGTAGCCAATACTGAAAATGTACGGTGCCACATGAAGCAAGGAAAACATTTTTTGCAGTTTATAACAATAGTTGCACGTATGCACTACAAATACAAAACACATAAGCATACATACAACCTACAGAAACAAACAGAAACACACTGTGCACAATAACTGCAAAAACCATTTCATTTGACAACAGAAACTAACAAAATTCCCAAAGCTGTATTGCTTTTTTTCTCAGCTGTATTGTAATCTCTTACCATATTGTAATAACTTGTTACCTCTATAAGTCGTCCAACATAAGGGTGTTTGTCAAGCAAAAATTAAAAATCATGCTAAGCTCTCCTGCTGCCTTCAAACCAAAACTAAAATCTTAGCTGTGCTGAAAATACCTAGTTTCCAGCTAAATATGGCTGCTTTCGTTTTCACTGCATTTTCTCAGGTACAGCTAAACAAAGATACTGCGTTGGCTGCAGAAAACATAACAAGCAGAGAAAAATAGATTTTTTCATAACAGCCATGAGTGGCAAATTCAGCAACATTTTTCAAGTTTTGTAAACGTTATAATTATGTTGAAACGTTAGAAAAAGAATGTGCAATTTCCATATTTTGCTGCCTTTAAAATAAATCTTACACAGGAGAAAAGTTAACGGCAAACCCAAGTTTTTGTATTTCTTTACATTTCTAATACTACGTAGAAATAATTATGAAGTTTTAAAACCACAGATACCTTCAAATTATTAATAAATTGTAACATCATACATGCCACTGACTAAATTGTAACATCATACATGCCACTAGGTCATTATAGTATGACTCGAACACCAATCATGAAGTCGGTATTTGTTTCACCCCGTTGCCATAGTAACAAAATGCACGGCGCTGATAAAAGTATGAATTCACAGTGTGAAATATTGTAAGGAAAATAAAATGCCTATTTTTTCACGGTAAATTGCAGGATGCAGTTCTAAGCAAGCAATTCTTTGTCACACACCGGTATAAACCTGCTTGATGACTCCTGTGATCACCTAGGGCAGTGTTAAACAAATAATTCAGATATTGAGCATACACTTGTACTCTTATTATATACTACCTTTCCATTATGTGACTTTCATGACCTATTCACAAGAAACAGATGCTGTTAAATCCTCTACTTCCAATTCATCTTTATAATTATTTGAACTCCTACAACATCTAAGCCCAATGCTTACATCTGCATGATAAGGTTAGACACCTACAAAAGTAAACAATGCATTATTTGTTTATGTAAAATAAAGATGTACAGAGGGGAGAATGCTACTTTTCTAGCAGAGTACTGTATAGAAAGAAACTAGATACTTAACAGATCCAGCAGGGGCAGTGACAACAGCTCCACTGTACAGTTTCATCAAAAGAAAAAACTCATTTCAATTGCATCTCGTCCCTCGGATGTCCAGATGTAATTCCAGTCTGGGCCTTGATCCCACCCCTGTTTTAAACTGTGGATTTGAAACAATTCAACTTTCATCCAGAGCCTAATCTAGTTCATTATTTCATTATACCTGTTAACCAGCCCTGCAGTAGAGATTTATTGTGCTCTGATCAGGATATCTTGCAAATAGATACACTTTTAGATACAATACAGATCCAGGTTTTTTTAATCTGGAACATTTTCTAGGTGCTTGATATTTAGGGAGCAGTTAATGGTAAACCTTGTTAAATGAAGCGTTTGACAGATGTTTGCTTACTCAAGGATGTAAATAACACATATCCTGTTCTACGATTAAATCAGCTTAATATTTATTTTTCCATTAGAAATAGATTTCTGTGATTTTTTTGTTTTGTTTTATAAAATCTGAAATTAAAATAGACTCCAGTACTGTTGCTGTATATCCATGCCCATACATACAGTACATACAGGTCCTTTAATAATCCTGTCTTGGATACTTTAACATAAACTACGAGAAATGTTAAAAGACAGTACATTTACACAGCAGCATAATCAGTGGTATAATACATGAAAACAACTGCATTCATCTCAGAAGAAGAAAAAAATGTTTGGAGCGAGCCCATGCCTTAGGAGTCCTATTGTCCATGTACTAATACCTGGGGATGCTGCCTTGAAGGCAGACTGGAAAATCTGGCTCGCAGGTCCATGGAAGATTCATCAAGTGTGTGCTAGAGAGGCTCACAAGTGAAATGAGTAATGCCATTTCTCAGGCACACCTTTTAATCACTGCTGAAGATGCTTCAGATGCAGGTATCAGATACTGTATTCACATAAAGTAACTGCTTTCCAGCCCACAAGCACACAGACAGTCTAGAGATTTTTTTTTTTTTCCTCTACATTACTGTATCCTAGTCTTGGAACAGAGGACATACACATGGTCATTATTTCTGGTAGGGGTAGAACCAAATAGTCAACTAGTTGAACAGAAACGTGGCACTGGACTTCACAAGTAGTACACCAGACATTATCAAATATACAATTTATCCCTTTCAATTGTTTTTTCCTTGACTATTCGAATTTGTCAACTTACTGTTCATTCTGATAATTGGTAAAGAACTGGTAGTGACAAATACCAATAAAACAACACAGTAGTAGGTAATAGCATGCAGGATTTATAACTTGCTGTATAATACTCACCTAGAAAAATCTTATATATATATATAAAAAGAAATCTAATGGATTGCTAAAGGGCGTGTCACTGTTTCCCACCATGACTTACTGACCCCATCTTTAATATCACCACTGAATACAGTAACAAATGTAGAACGCAATCCATGAAAAGACCAGGTTTATTAATTTTAGGGCAGCAGTATTAAATTCGCAATGGTTTAGAAGCCCATTCAATTTAAATGTCTCTTCATGCACAGAATATACATAATTATGCAAACACTTTTTAGAATGAAGCCGAGATTCTACAGCACTGTGATGAAGCAGGGGGTATCATGTAATATGTGAAAGCTATAGGACTGATGAAACCACTCTTTGTCACATGATGCAAATATGACTCATAAAACAGAGAAAAATCCTGCTTAGCTATAAATGAAATGCTCTGTAAATGTATTCCATTAACACAGCCAGTAGTTATTCTGACTTGACTTGGGTGCATGGTGATGCTACATTTCTAGTTCAAATAAGGCTGGTTACTGATTTGCTCAGAAGTATTTGTTTCTAGCTGCACTTTTACCCCAGGTAACATTTGTAACAAGAACACAAGGACACAGGTTTATAAAATTCAAACCACTGGGTTCATTAAAGAGCTTAAGGCTTTGTCTAAATAATTTTCAGATGTATGTTGGCTTGATGAAGATATCAATGGCTTGGTTTACATGCACTTGAAAATCGACTCTCCAGTCATGACTGTGTGATGTTGTCACGCGAATACATCGTGAAACAGCAAAAGGACGTCCTTTTGGCAGCGTCACTTTAAGGGCAGGGTCAATCGCTTTCTCACGATAAAAATAGCTGTAAAAAGCCATGTAAGCCGGAGCAGGAATCGTGCAGTGATTTTTCTGACATAATATCACGTAATCTCCAGCAGAAAGGCAGTACAAAACATAGACCCCCCTCCAACACACACTGTGCATTTATGGAACACTAGAACCGTTATACTCATACCTACAACCGCTGGTACATTTTAAACACCATCAATATTAAAATGAAAGACAAACTATCGGATACAACTTTATTCAACCACATCATATCAAACATCTGCACAGCTGAAACACCATATTTAAATGAACAATTAAACATAAAAGGATTTATTTTCTAACTTACCACATATAAAAAGCACTACTTGAAAAAATGGAAAACTATAATAAAATAAACATTTCAAAAGAAACTAGTGTGTAAACAGGTATACGCACATACAAAACTGTAAAAACAAAAAGTAGTTTTTAATATAAAACGAAAGAAACATGATTTATCTTGCGTGTGTGTCACTCGCAGCACAGAATCCAGGTTGAGCTGCTGCAGCCTGCAGCTTTGCAGTTTTCTGATCGAAATGTTTCTACTGAAGCTCTGTGGCTAGCTTCAAGATGAAATCTCTCCTACCTTGTACAAAACAAAGGAATTGATGGCTGCCAGGTCCAGTAGAGATAACAACAGGCTTGTATATATATAAAAAAAACATAAAAGGCGGTTCTAGTGTTAATGAAATTTAACTTTTAGATGTTCCACAAACACACAAAAATATAAATTCTAAGTAGTACAACTTGTAGAAATTATATTTTATATAATTGTGTGTGTGTGTGTGTGTGTGTGTGTGTGTGTTAGAAAGGTAACCAGACAAACAAGTAGCTAATGCGCGGCGTAATTCAGAATGTGCGCAACATCATTTCTCTTGTTAAATGTTTTTATCTTCATGGCAACGCATGAAGCTCTCCTCACAATATTCAGTCGTTCTTTTCCTACTTAGTAAGCAGACATGGACACTAAATGACTATCAATTGAGTAATCTGCATTGGTACGGCTGATTTTTTTTCCTAAATCAGAACTGCATAGCAATGCATTTCCTGAAAAGTACGGCAAACAGATCGTGAGGAAAACTGTCATGACTTGTGCATGTAAATGCCACCAATGTGCTTCGACCAGAAAACCGGAAAATAGGGAGCGTGTTTCATTAAATCAAATCATGATTGTGCAGCAACGCTTTTACACGCTGCGCTGGTTTTATTCATTTTTGGTGATGCATATTTTTTTAAATCAAATACCTTCTCCATTCTGCAGTGCTTTTAAGGGTTAGATAACTGTTTACTTAGTGCATACTATAAACAGGCAATCAATTATAGATTAATGTGGGCTCATTTTCTATTTCTACTGATGAATAATATGTATGAAAAAATATCTTATTACATGTACCAAGAAAGCAGCCTTATAAAATCACCATATAAATGTTAGCATTATATAGAAGTCCCAATTAAAATCAAGAAAACAGAGATATTTCTGCCATCCTATGGAAATAAATTTATCATTAAAAAAAATCCACAGTACTTCAACTGAATAAGGCTCAGCCTATCAATATTGTAACTTCAAAAAAAAAGATGCAATAGCCTTGCTCCACAGAAAACCATCCATAGCAGAAAAAAAAAACTTGAAGACTTAAAGGAATCATTTAATTAATAAACTACCTTGTCTAGGTTTGCTCAAAAGGTCAATTATGCTGGTGACTTTATCAAACATGCCAAATAAGCACTTATACATGCAAATTAAAAACACTTATCAAGGGATGAAAAACATATTGCCGGTATGCAAATTCAGAGGGTATAGTATTCATTTAGCACTGAACAAGTCCATCATTATCTGGCCAAATGTTACTGAAGTATTTCCTCTGCTAAAAAAATAAAACGGATTATAGCTGCTTTCCAAATGTCATTCTTATCTGGTTTTCACACACTTTTTCTTTTGGAACCCAAAGGATGACTAGAATCGTCTCAATCTGCTTCCAAGGAGGAGCCAGCGTTAAATACTAAAAGTATATAATTACATTTACACCATCCCATTAAACACAACATGATTGCATATCAATTACCTAACTCACTATTTTGTGGTGTTCTCATCTATCAACTTAAATGGTTTTAAGATCTGCATGAAATGTCACATTCGTAACAATATAGTTTATATGCTTTTTGAAGAGTATGGAGAACTATATGATCTCCCTGACCGAGTTATTACTGGCAGAGAATCTCGCTGATTTTCTCATTTAGACTTTTGCATTTATTTACCCACAGCTGACCGATCAGCAATCAGATATAAATAGTGTTACAGCAGGCAAAATCCAGGAACCACAAGACCTCAGCTACGGATCCAATAAATGCTTATTATTTCCCCAAGGGTTTTTTTTCTGCATTTATTAGTTATACAACAAAAACAGCAGAGGAGTGACTGAAATATTGCATTTTTTTCTGCCTTTCTCCTGCTTTAACAAATTTGTTTAGAAAATATTTTATGCAAAGTATGTTAAAGTGATGTGGTCTTGAAATCAAAATGCTACACAGTGCTCCCTCGCTATAACGCGGGTCTCGGGGGACACACAATATGAGCATTGTAACTGAAGAGCGTTATAAACGGGGGAGGGGGTGGGGGGCGCCGCGGGACACATAACACACATATCTGAGTAAAATACAAAATAAAATAACTCCCTCTCTATAATGCACATATACTGAAGCAAAAATGTAACTTTCCGTGAATTAACCATGCATAAAGCACCATGTAATCAACATTATATTTTTTACAAAAAAAAAAAAAAAAAAGGTAACATTCCCACTCGTGGATCATTTTAATTAGCAGTTTTTAAACTATAAATAGCCTGGCTAAATGGCGGTCGGGAGTTCAGTTCGAAGCGACAGACAAGCAAAACAAGTTCAAGAAGGAGAGTGGGTCGGGAGAGTGGAAGAGGGAATGGGCTCACCCCAGGTTCGGCTGCCAGAGTGGGGCTGAAGCGTCTCGTCTCCGTAGAAAGCAGCAGCTCCTCTCGCAGCAAAAAAGTAAATACATTAGGAAAGATAACCACGTAATAGGCCTAATATTTATTTAGTTATAAAATGAATGCTGAATAAGATGTCTGTGTTATAAAGTGCAAGCGCAGCTTTTCTTCAGTTCAGATACTGTATCAAAAGGGAGAGACAGAAGCAAAAGTTAGACTGAGAAGTTGTTATAGTTTGGACACTGGTACTGTATTTACTGTAGAAATATTGCATGAATCACTAGTATAGGGGATTGGGGGACATGCTGTAGGAGCATTATATCCGAGGCGCGTTATAACCGAGAGCCTTATAGTGAGGGAGCATTGTATTATCTTTGTATACAGTGGATTTTTAACCATTATAGAAATCTTGGAAATTAGTAGAGGGAGTTTTTCTGCTAAAGGAAAAAAGACCTTCAGTTCTGAACCTGGTTTTACTCATCTTGCATATATTTGCTATAGTCCTACTTTCTATATTAAGTTTGAAATAGTGACATGGGTTAATCCCTTTGCAGCCTCCATTGGCTATGTTCGATTCCCCTAGTGGTCTTTGGGTAGCTGCCATCAGCCGTGTTCGATTTTGCGCGATGCGTCTCGTTTTAGTTATGTAACTACGGCATTCCGGAATTAAGCTGCACCCTTTGTGAACCTGACAGACTTTCCTCTGTTTACTTACACAGCTTGATTGATAGGCTGTTAGCTTTGAAGACAGTGGCTTTGATTGGTGTCGCAACCTGCAATCTGGCTCATCAAAACCCCCAAAAAACTTTCTATTTGTATTTTGCATTTCAAATGACATAAACAAATACATGTAAATTCATTTCGTGATATGCTAAAATTTAGAAATGTCCAGAAAGGCCTGGGCCTCATCAGGAGACTGGAAGAGCTGAACCTAAGAGTTGTGGATGATCTTGAGGGTCGCTGGGTAAAGGAGGAATGATTGTATGCCTCGAGAACGAGTGGCGGCGATAACCTGGGAGAAGGCTTTGCATTGGTGAGCTGTGAGGTTACAATAGTCTGGGAAGAATTTAAGCTTACTGGGCGTAGAACGAGAAGTGTCGCATGCATGGCCTATCTCTTGCTTTATATTGGTCTGAAAAGATGCGGTGTGCACACATTATTGACAAAGATTATTCCTTCAGTTTCTATCCTCTAAGCCTGCCATCTTAGACTCAAGCCTGTCAACCCTGGTCTTACAAGATGTCACAGCTCTCGTTATTAGCCACTGCCGAGCGAACAGCAGCCAGATTCGACTGAAAAGTCTTGAATTCCAGGGTGAAGTTTGAAAACTCTTTTTGCATGTTGGTCATTTTAGAAGCGGTTTCCAGTCCCGTATTTTTAAATCCGAGACATCAAGTGCTCGAAATAAGAAAGAATTTGAGCCATACAGGCTTCTATAATGGTGGACAGCTCTGAATCCAACTTGCTTTTTCCTCCCTTGGATGGAAAGGAAAACTCGGATGTAGATCTCTTTTTTTTGGTGTACATGACATAGCAAGGTGTATCAAATAGCAATCTAAAAGGACTTCAGGTAACTGATAATAGTGCTTTAACAGGGGAGGCGTGGAGAAAAAACTCTAAGTCGCCATTGTTCCCGCAGGTCACGTGATTCCCTCTAACGCTGATTCTTGATTCTCAAGCACAAAGTTTAGATCCAAATCTCTTGAAAGTCACTGGCCCCATGTAAGTCACTTAGGGCTGCAATCCTTAAATCGCTTTTTTTGGTTGTTTAACCCATTAGCCATTCCTTCAGGAAAGCATTAACATGTCTTTGTGAGCAACACTTCGATTAACTATTGAAAAGCATTTAGCTTTAGAGTCTAAGTTCCACACAAAATCTATTTACAGTACAGTGCGATTGTGTCAACACAAAAGAGCAATAATATGAATAGAATCACAGACCAAATGTATCCTGGCTATGGGCAAATGCCTTTAAAAGTACAAATCAATAATCAATTGACGCCTTTTTGTGAGGTCCTTGAATATAACAGAATAAATGACACAAACACAGTTCAATTTGTGACAACCAAAAGGACAGTTGTTCAGAGTAAATTTCCAGTTATGTAACCCTTTAGCGACTGCTGCACACAATTTTGTACATTTTTCACCAGTAAACTCTTACAATGTGCATGATAGATGGTAAAGGTATCTAGTGAGATTCCCTCAGCACTCACTAGATGGCAACATGAATCATCATGGATCTGGTTTAATGGACAAGGCAGGTTTGCCAGGGAGTGTACAGTACAACACAAGTTCAAATAAGTTAACTGTTGTTGTTTCAGTAAGAATCACATGTTTAAATGACTAAATACTGTTGAAATAAATGATGTTGGTTTAAAGTTACTCTAATACTGACATGGACTGAATATTGTGGTTTCTGTATTTTCATTCAGTTCACACACGTAAGCAGGGTGCATTAATCTATAGATTATAAAGTTGCAATACAAAAGACTACCTTATTAACTGCTTATGGATATGATTGGAAGTTTAAAAAGGTTTCATTATACAATTAAGTACATGGTTGTACCTATTCAGGAAAAGCCAGTTGGCGAACAGACAGAGCAACCAGACAACAGAAAAATATCAGTGAAACCTAAAATCTTGAAGACTGCCAATCATCTCAAGACAACCTTATCAGTCCAAGAGTAACAATGAAAACACTGTGCTACATTTATTTCATAAATACACTTTTTATTGGAGTCTGCATAAATTCAAGTAGCAGCATAAGTGTAGTGCTGCAGGCGAAGTGAACTGTTCTACACTCCATTCATGCTCCACTCCAATTCAAATAGATAACGCTGACCTAAAGCATTAAAAGCTTACTTTAAAATTACTCTGGGGCTCCTAAAAACCCTTAGGTGTGTTTTTCAATTAATGGCATTCTTTAACTTGTTTTCTTTTCTTTCTGTTGCAACTTTGCCATGCATTCCCTCATGAGCCTTCCTTACCGGGGTCATTGTGTGAATGAGGCACAACGAAGACCTGCAGAGGTTCGTTATCCCAGTCATGTTCATCATAAGAAATGTCGAAGCCTTGTTTCCAAACACCTCCATCAGGGTTGTCAAAGGGAAGTATGTTATAAACATCCAGCATCTGAAAGATAAAAAAGAGGTTTAAGCCTGCTTCAAAAGAAATAGCATTAAAGCATGAGGCGCAGCCCACTGTCTTTAACCAGCCAAGAAGGGTTAAGAATAGCGCACGCCTTTGTGTGTTATTGCACTTATACAAATGGCTCAAAATAAAAACACAGATGAGAGACCGCCAAGAAACACCAGGGGGCATGTTTCAAATGTTTACTCCATTCAGTCATTTACTGTTGTTTTTTGAAAGAAGAAAAAATATATTAATTGTACAGAACTAGAGTCAAACAACTGCCAAGGAATATAATTAAATGTCTCATAATCACACTCAAAGTGTTTGTTTCTGCAACATTAACATAAATGGAACTCTCCCCTCTGGGACTCAACCGATGCCTGAGCAGTGTCAGAGCCTATAAGATGATCTGTTCACATTATGGTGGTACAGGAAAACAAGTTTCAAGGGCTGTTAAACACAGTTCCTCATATAGCACCTCTCATCTTTCCACACTCAAAATGGCTTTTACTTTTTCAAACTTGTCGGATTTTAGTTTCCATTAAATATTAGGTGATGAATAACCCTTTAATAAATATGCGTTTGACCGAAGAGAATCACACATTTCTTACAAATTACAGAAGCTTAAATAAGCTGCAGAACAGGACTTTTAGGCCTTTAAATTATAGTACAGTACATCAGGTTGAAATGATAAGATACTGATGAAATGGGGGGGGGCCTGCTTAATGCTGCTGGTTGCTATCCCCATACCATCCTAGGAAACGAGAGCTCAAAAAAGTTCTTGAGGTAAAAAATAAAAAAAAGAGAATAAAGTGAACTGGATCTCTCCAGGCAAGAATAACTCATGTTGTGCCATTTTGATATAAAATAGAGCCTTAATGAAACATTAAGGGTGCTATTCTGAAGAAAGTACACAAGCAAATTATCAGAGAGCAGTAAAACAATAATAACAATGATATAAAGCTGGAAACTATGACACTATTAATAAAACACAAAAACGTAATTACTGCTTTATAAAAGAGCTATCTATTTACAGTGAGTTGTACTGTAAAGGCCTGGTCACACAAGCAACTTTTGTTGACGTCCAAAAGATGGAGACTTTTGTTGCCCCGCATGTTGACCTATAAATAGTGTGGTCACATGAGAGACAAGCGTTCCCTCGACAAAGGTGCCAACATTCCAGCAACAAAATAATGTAAACCAATAATTATTCATTTTATATGTCACGTGGATAAAAATTACCAGGCAACAGCAAAGAAAAGCTGCTGCTGCTGCTTTAATTCTGACCATTTTAGATGAAGAAGAGGAAATGAGAAAAAAGTTTAACTTCTGTGATCGGGCGTGGATTATGAGACGTAATTATCTTTTCTGTACAGTATTACACATGAATGAATTATAAACAAAGAAAAAGTATTTTATATAAATTAAAATACAGAAAAAAACTAAATGAAATACTAAAGAATTGGCTACTATATCGGTCGTATTTACTTGGGTGATATACCAGTATTTATTTAGTGGTTTTATTTACCAGTATTAAATCACAAGACGGATGTCTCATTTCAAATAGCCTAGCCTACACATTACATCAAAATATGCTTTCATATTCAGTATAATGCAAGTTACTGACGCTGTGTTCGGAATATAAAAGCATAAGCATTTTTTGTTTTTTACATGTGACACTACCATCAAATATGATTGACTAGTATTGAGTTTGTTGCCGTTGTGTCACCAGCATTATAGAACAGTGTAAGCATCTTGACCAGCAGGCCTTAACAAGGGTTATGCCTCCCAGGAAAAATGTGCCTTTGCACTTTCTTTGAAATATGAGTGACACACAGCAGTCAAATATTTCTTCCTAAGGCACAGTACAGGAACAGAGTCGTGTGGACAAGGTAGTGGATCCTAATTCGTGAGGAGAGAGGAGCGTACCATAATCTTTTAAATGAGCTACGCTTAAGTTATCGCAATTTTGTTCGTATGGATCCAGACACTTTTGAGGTGCTGCTGAGGTTTGTAGGACCACGAATAACTCGAAATGACACTACAATGCGTCACAGCACATATCAATAAAACAATCAATTGTAGCAGGATTCCAAACCACGTCATCTTCTCTAAAAGTCACCATCTTGCATAGTCACATGCTTGATGACTCATGCTCGACTCTCCTGATGGGCTAAAGGCAAATTTTTCTCAAAGTAGAACCCTGGTCTACGCCGGAAAACATGTTCCAGTATTTCTGGAAACACGGAAACATCCAGCATACACAAAGAAGCAATTTGTCTGGAAACAAATTTCCTTGTGTATGCTGGGCTTAAAGGCTTTACTGTGTTTAATTATAGAGACAATACCCTGTATTTGTGGAATCTGGCTGCTAGAGGGAGCTGCTGAGTCACAGAGGCCAGGCTCAGATGAAGAGATAAGACTCACCCGAGACAAACTGGTAATTAGCTCCTCCATAAAAGCCATGTGCAACTACCACTGTCTTTTCTTTGACCAGAGCATGACAGTATTAACAAACAGACTCCTTGCATTTGAACAGCTTTTGATAAGAATGTTTACAGATCTTTCCTACAGCATTTGGCTAGAAACTCCTAACATGAAGGGGGTTGGGCAAGGGAACAGAACCCTTAAGTACACCATGAGAAACTTGGTTGCACAAAAGATACACAGAAAGACCATTCGGTCCCCTGGGCGAATTGTTTCTTGTGCAGCTCATATACAATAGAGCTCAGCACTGTGATGGAGAGTCACAGTGTTTCTCTATCTAGCCCAAAGGAGTACTACAGAGAAGAATATATAGTTTAGTCTGTAAAACTAGATTGTTAGGTAGTGAACCACTCTTCAAGGGCCTGTTTGGCTAAGCTGAAAATACACTATAAAATGACATACCCAAACCTCAGCTGGTTTTTCATTGTAATAAAAGCAGATAAGAAACCCTAACTAGATTCCTGTCTGGCAACAGGCTAAACCTGTTTACCCCAACCTAACAAACATCTCTCTGGCATAAACAACTAAAATAGACAAAGAAAACACATCTTTTAATAATAAACGGTACCCCTCCCTCCCTCCCTCCCTCTCTCTATATTAAACAGAATCCCTCCCTCTCTCTCTCTCTTTTTTTTTTAAAAGGTCAACCAATCATTTAATTAACCCACTTCAGAGGTGGCCCATAAACACTGCTTACACAGAATATATACAGACGTGCTCAAATTTGTTGGTACCCTTACAGCTCATTGAAATAATGCTTCATTCCTCCTGAAAAGTGATGAAATTAAAAGCTATTTTATCATGTATACTTGCATGCCTTTGGTATGTCATAGAATAAAGCAAAGCTGTGAAAAGAGATGAATTATTGCTTATTCTATAAAGATATTCTAAAATGGCCTGGACACATTTGTTGGTACCCCCTAGAAAAGATAATAAATAATTGGATTATAGTGATATTTCAAACTAATTAGTTTATTTAATTAGTATCACACATGTCTCCAATCTTGTAATCAGTCATTCAGCCTATTTAAATGGAGAAAAGTAGTCACTGTGCTGTTTGGTATCATTGTGTGCACCACACTGAACATGGACCAGAGAAAGCAAAGGAGAGAGTTGTCTGAGGAGAAAATAATAGACAAGCATGGTAAAGGTAAAGGCTACAATACCATCTCCAAGCAGCTTGGTGTTCCTGTGACAACAGTTGCAAATATTATTAAGAAGTTTAAGGTCCATGGAACTGTAGCCAACCTCCCTGGGCGCGGCTGCAAGAGGAAAATCGACCCCAGATTGAACAGAAGGATAGTGCGAATGGTAGAAAAAGAACCAAGGATAACTGCCAAAGAGATACAAGCTGAACTCCAAGGTGAAGGTACGTCAGTTTCTGATCGCACCATCCGTCGCTTTTTAAGCGAAAGTGGGCTCCATGGAAGAAAACCCAGGAGGACTCCACTTTTGACAGAAAAACATAAAAAGCCAGACTGGAATTTGCTAAAATGCATATTGACAAGCCACAATCCTTCTGGGAGAATGTCCTTTGGACAGATGAGTCAAAACTGGAGCTTTTTGGCAAGTCACATCAGCTCTATGTTCACAGACGAAAAAATTAAGCTTTCAAAAAAAAGAACACCATACCTACAGTGAAACATGGAGGAGGCTTGGTTATGTTTTGGGGCTGCTTTGCTGCGCCTTGAATCTGTGCAGGGCACAATGAAATCTCAAGACTATCAAGGCATTCTGGAGCGAAACGTACTGCCCAGTGTCAGAAAGCTCTGTCTCAGTCGCAGGTCATGGGTCCTCCAACAGGATAATGACCCAAAACACACAGCTAAAAGCACCCAAGAATGGATAAGAACAAAACATTGGACTATTCTGAAGTGGCCTTCTATGAGTCCTGATCTGAATCCTATCGAACATCTATGGAAAGAGCTGAAACTTGCAGTCTGGAGAAGGCACCCATCAAACCTGAGACAGCTGGAGCAGTTTGCTCAGGAAGAGTGGGCCAAACTACCTGTTGAGAGCTACAGAAAACGTTTGATTGCAGTGATTGCCTCTAAAGGTTGTGCAACAAAATATTAGGTTAGCGGTCCCATCATTTTTGTCCATGCCATTTTCATTTGTTTTATTATTTACAATATTATGTTGAAAAAAAATCAAAAGCAAAGTCTGATTTCTATTAAATATGGAATAAACAATGGTGGATGCCAATTACTTTTGTCAGTTTCAAGTTATTTCAGAGAAAATTGTGCATTCTTTGTTTTTTGTGGAGGGGTAGCAACAAATTTGAGCACGTCTGTAGAAGGGCATTTTTTATCTCCCAGGTGAATTGTTTTGTTGTGCAGCTCTTCTATACAAAACCTCTCATGGCTACCTATACCTCTAGGTAGCTTATCAATACTTGAAGAGACTCAAGCCTTTTTGTACAGTTTGTTTTTTTAGAAAAAATAAGAAAAAAAAGTACCTGCACATCATCAGAGGCTTTGGAATATGATTTGGCAGCAAACTGACAGTCCTCAGCATCAACAGGGATGACCAGTGGAGGAGATGCAAGGAGCTCAGAGAATGCTCCTCTGCTCAGGTTCATTGCCTCTGGATTCCCCTTTCCATCTTTCACAGATTCGCTGAGATTTATAACAGAGTCCCTGATGTTTGAGATAATTTCATTGTTTTCCGATAGCAGCCTCTCTAAATGGTCAATCTTTTCTTGCAGTATGGATAGTTGTCCCTGTAAAATAATAAGAAGGTCTGGTTAAAGAAGACCGGTAAATGGTTACTTTGGAGGCTTGGTGATCCAGTGGTTAAAGAAAGTTCAATCCCAGCTCAGCCACCGACTCACTGTGTCACTTAACCTCCTTGTGCGTCTGTCCTTCGGATGAGACGTAAAACCAAGATCCTACCGCAAGTGACTCTCCAGCAGCAGTTGTGATGCATAGTTCACCCCCTAGGCTCTGGATAAAAGCATCTGCTAAATGACTAATTAATAATAATAATAATAATAATAATAATAATAATGAACATATGTTACATAAGACTGCCTACTGTTTGCTGATCAGCCCCATATTAACTAGATGAATACACTGCAAAAGCATACAGATTTGTTGGTAGGTTAAAAACGTACCTTTTCTATTTGGCTTATTCTTAGATGTTCAGGCACGTGATAATTGTTATGAAAGGCTATATAAAAATCAATTGTATTGTATTAGCCTAGTGGTCTGTCCAAAACAAAAAACAACAGTCAAATATCTGCATCTAATACACTGGTATTTGTTCAGATAATTGATAGCATTTCAGCAATTTCTGATGCAAAATGATACTGTATACTGGATGTAGTGTTGGGACAAATAGCCGAATTAACATTTGTTTACATGTATTCGAAGACAAAAAAAAAATGTCTGTGTCCATCAGAAATTATTTCACCTGTGAGAGATTATATATATATATATATATATATATATACAGTATATTGTCGTGGAGGCCAGTGGCGGGATTTACTCTGCTGCTTGCCGTCATCACTGCTGCTGCGAGTCGGGGGTGTGTCCTGCCGGCGCCCCACTGGCAGGCACGGAGAACTGGGGGGTGTTCTCCTGGGGCGTCCTGACTGTCAGCTAAGATTGAGAGTGTTGCTGTTCACTCTGTTTGCTAAATAAAAGAGCCATCTATTTACAGTGAGTAAATATATATATTTTTTTTCCCCCCATTGTACAACACCCCCTTTTTCACGTTTAATTTTATTTGAAGTGTTTATTCAAGTTAAAAACGAATGTTATTACTTTATGAAAAACATGTCTATGGCCACTTTGTTTATTGCGAAGACACAACAATGGCAGGGAATATTTACTTTGTTTTTACTTAGTTGAAATACACACAAGATTTAAGTAATGTATTGCTTTCTTTGTTTTGTAGTTAATTCACAAGGGTAGAGTAAGGCCTTTCTTACTTCTGGGATATTTTTCAACTTTAATAGTGTTACGTATAATGTCTTTGATAGCATTCTGAAAATGAACGAATATCTAAATCTTGAACGAATATCCGAACTAGGGGTGCTAGATTCCATTTAATTTAATAAATGTTTAAACTTTTAAAAATATATAGTTTAACATTAAAATAAAAACATTTTTTAAAGACCGTGTGTAAGGGGGATAGTATGCGCCCCCCTTGATGTTCGGTCTCGACAGCAGGAGACAACCGGAACTCTGCCATCTTGGGGGAATCACGTTACCTGCAAGGGCTCTGAGCATTTTACAATAAATAGCTTTCTATAAATTGTCCACAATAGATCCAGCTTCATAGAAGCAGACTAGTCATGTGACCAAAAGCATGCTGGACTTTTGGAGGTGAATATCCAATGACAATGATGCCACATGAAAGGTAGGAAGTAATAAAAAATAAAAAAAAACATTGAGTAGCCGTTATTTGCAGTCAGCCGCTTATTAATATTTGACCTGCACATTTTTGACAAAGCTTAAACAATTTAGCAAAATTAAAAATGTTTGACAATTTACTAACGATTTACACCCATAATCCGAACATGACAATTCCATGTTCGTCCCAGCACTAACTGGATGAATTTGTAAAGGGGTTACAGCAGGTACCTTGAGGGTATTGAGAGTCGAAAGAACTCACGGTGACTAAAAGGCTGCTTTCCCATCAATCCTCCAATATTACAAACACTATTTACCCATTTTTTTGTTTTGTTTGTTTGTTTTTCAACCAACAATAAATTCTCAGGACATGTAAGTGAGGTTTCTTTTTAGTACTACTGAAGCGTTGCACAGTTATTTAAATTGTCCTGATTTTCATTTTAAATTTAAATCTATTGTAAGTTTAAAGTCTTTTACTTTGACAAGTACCACTGATACCATATCTAGAGATCTCAGATCTAATTTGCTATACAGTATATAATGTACAGTATCCATCCACCCTGGAACCCATTTCAAAATCACATGAGTTCCATATCATACACACATCAGGGAACCGATCACCTATATAAAATGAAGTACTTGACCCAACCTGATTATGCAGTAGGCACCATGACCTCTCTATTGGGGCCATTATTAAGGTTTTTTTTAAACATGACAAATTCTCACAGGGATGTTACAGTAATTAGACGACATTTTTTGCAGCACTATAATTTGGTGTATCATTTCAAGCTAGGTACTGTGTAGTAAAACGTCTCAATTTTAGCAATTTGGCTCAAATTTTCCATTTCATAAGCTTATTGATATACATCTGTTGTGTACCAGGCACTAATCCAAACAATCACATTCATATTGTTTCTTAGGCAAGCAATTTCATTCTTGAGTTCCAGTGCTCAAAATCCAATTTCAGTCCAATAAAGTCAATTTTTTCAAACAAAACAATATATATATATATATATATATATATATATATATATATATATATATACACAAAAGTAATTTAAAATACAAAACGAAAAAACGAACTCCAGTTAATACACAAACATTTATGCATGCTCTACACAGCGGCCTATTTAACAAAAGCCTTGTCAGTAACCCTCTTGAAAAGGCTATTGTGTGCAAGCACTGAATGGAAAAAGGGCTCCTCTGAAGTCCAGGCAGATCATACAGTAGTTGTACTTTTCGTTTCACAGACACCGATTAGTACTAATCTTGGACAACTCTTGTTAATTTAAGTAAGAAAGTCCAAGATTAGACCTAATCAGGTTCTATGGAACTATTTTAGCCTGTTGTGTTTTCATTATGATCTGCCATTCATTGTCAATATCATTTATTCACCCACAGTGGATATAAAGGAGGTATTGCAAACAGTCCAAATATTTGGGTCTTTACAATTGATCTAATTGATAATACATACAGAAATATATACAGATCCTGTCTTTAGGGTTAGATTTTTTTATTATAATTGTTTTAATTGCCAGAGAGAGTATTCTTGCTACTGTATAGACTGGTTTGACTTATCTGTATTATTATTATTTATTTCTTAGCAGACGCCCTTATCCAGGGCGACTTACAATTGTTACAAGATATCACATTATTTCACATTATACAGATATCACATTATTTTTACATACAATTACCCATTTATACAGTTTGGTTTTTACTGGAGCAATCTAGGTAAAGTACCTTGCTCAAGGGTACAACAGCAGTGTCCCCCACTGGGGATTGAACCCACAACCCTCCAGTCAAGAGTCCAGAGCCCTAACCACTACTCCACACTGCTGCCCTAATATATGCATGGAGAAGTGATTTTGAGTCTGTTTCATTTAAATTAAATCACACTGACTGTCAAATCTTTGTATTGTACAAAGCCTATTTTGATCAAACAGTTAGTCTTGTCTTAATGCTTTTGCTGCTAGACAGATAATTTTGAACAGAACCATGGTATATGAAACATAATATAAATGTGTATTGTTCCAGATAAAGGAAAGGGTGGTATTGTACCTAAAAAAATTCACCATTGCACATATTATTTATGATGAGAGAACCACCTGCTGGTTTCAGTTTCTCCCAGAGTGCACCCTACTGTGCCGACGTTGAGCTAATTGGTTTTATGTTCCAATTTGCTTTGATTCAAAGAAGTGATCGTCGCATACTGTATGGTAACAAGCTATATAAATGATACGTCATGCTTAGGGTGTCTCTTTCTGTAATCGTGCAGTTTGGATGAGGTTCTGTCTGCTCAAATTGTGCAAAATAATTTCTGATTATAAGGTACACACAACATATAGCCTACATATACACATCATGAAGTTATTATAAATCATGCAAACATTGTACTCAGGAACTATTATGAAAGTGTTTATTTAGAGTGTCCCTGTATCTTTCCCAAATTTAGAATGTGAAGTTCACCACAGCAACTCCCCACAAGAGCTGAAGAGGAGAAGTGCAGATCGGTGAAGGTCCTCCGATCCCACCGACCAAACCAATCCAATCTCCTCTGTACATCCAGGAACTTGACAGTGGATGTTGGCGAGCTCCCAGCCTATGCAGGGAAAAGAGCTCCCAGCCCTGCAGGTGTCTGCTTGAGCTCACTGGGCACCTGGCCAACAGAACCTGGTGGTGCATTGCAAGATGACTCTCTCCTTGCCAATACTGCCTCCCTATATTGTAGAAACTCTAGACCCAATGAAATTCTGCCTGTGGAGTCTCCATCAAAGATGTTTTCAAGGAAATCAAAACTTTGCAAATAGGGACCTATGTTTTAAACATTCATTTAACAAGTGGGGCCTGTAAAACAAGTAGACCTAAGATACAGTACCTCACATAGCTATCGATCAGACTACTACATTACAAACTACTGTATAAAGGCTACAAGGAGATTACTTTGATAAAGTATAGAGAAATAACCATAGAATTGACTTTCTGGAACCGCAAAGATAATATTTGTGAAATGTACTGTATCGGTTTATAATTCCTTACATCTTACTACCTCCCAGCTGAATAGGACTGATTTTGTTTGCAAATTCAATGTGACACGATCTTTGTCAGCCTGAATATTGCAATTCCTCACATGAATAACAAAACCTTGCTTAAAGATGGCAACTCTGGATCAAGATAGATTATATATTTGTTGCTTAAGATCATAAAAGAAAAAAATGCTGGGGGGGGGGGGGGGGGGGGGGTTCATAGCAAACCTTTGAAAACCAAAATATGTTTTGCAATAGTTAATTGTTTATGATTTTACTTTATTATTATTATTATTAATATTATTATTATTATTATTATTATTATTATTATTATTATTATTATTATTATTATTATTATTATTATTATTATTTATTTCTTAGCAGACACCCTTATCCAGGGCGACTTACAATTGTAAGCAAATACATTTCAAGTATCACAGTACAAGTAATAACACAATTAAGAGCAAGATAGTTTAAAGCATATGCATATATGTAAATTACCAACTTTGCATTAAATCAGTTAATTGCTTTTGTCCAATTACAGTTTTTAATTAGGTGTCTTAATTTCTTGATTAAAAAAAACAACCAGTACAGACACTCTACAAAGGCTTATTATCCATGTAAAAAATACTGCTCTGTCCAGTGAGACAAAAAAGTCAATGAAATAAGCATAATAGTGTGCCAAGACAGAAGACGTTCTTCTGATAAGGTGTATGCCCAAGTATAGAAATCCAAGCTAGATGCATAATTAAATATAATATTTAATTTGACATTATCACATAACAGACACAAATTCAAAACAGCTGCTCACATCTTTAGGAATATTTAGAAGGTGTACAGAACCTTTATCTGCAAGTCGATATCCCTTTTGTTCAGTAGTAATGCATTTATGTACATCCACACATCCACACAGTACATCATCCATGTAACTTAGTTGCGGAAACAATTCCATTTGTAAAGCATGTAACTCAATCAGTTAAAAACGCTGGTCAAACCTGCTGCTGTTAAAATATTCCCCACAACTGTTTACTTGCCTTTAGCTGAAATTAGCTTATCAAAAAAATAGAAGAACTATAAACCATGGAGTCGACAATACCTTGGCTTAACATTCCTAACCTATTTTACTGGTAAGTAGTGTAGCTAATACTGTGCCTTGTAACATTATTTCACAACTTGCTGGATTATGCTGTAGTCAGCTGTAATGATCCTCCTTGGTATTTCCCCAGATAACTGTAGTGAATGCTTTGACCTTGGACAGCATAAGAACAAAACGTTAAACAAGCAATCCTGAAGTTCATTTTTCATCAAACCAGCCTGTAACAGTGTAGCATCACGGCCCAAGCTGTTACCGGCAGGAAAGAGACCCAGAGACAGAAAGCTGCAGTTTAAGCGCTAGAGCGCACGTTTATTAACAAAACAAAACACAAAAACAGGAACAAAATAAACTGGAACAAGGGCCAAAATAAAATGTTTAAACAAAACAACAAATCACCTGTAGGCTGGGCATTAGCCTTCACTAGAGATAGAAAACAATACAATACAAAATCACAGCACGCACGCACTCCAACAAACAAAGGATTTTTCTTCCTTATACATGTGGACACTCCACTTAGCACCAATTACCTAATTGGAGAATGGCCACACCTGTGATTGCTGGCAGAGACAGATTTAACCCCATCCCTGCCAATCTTACATTCCTCCCCCCCCCCACACACACACACTTACTTTACAGCAGCAGGGCTTCTGCCCTGCCACACAGCTCGACAATGTGGAGCTGTTAAGAACTCTGTTGTAGCACTGCACACCTCCAACCAAAGAGGCCAGGGTAAAGTTGGTCCTTCCAGCCCAGAACCAGCCAACTACAATTAAGTTTTTTTGTTTTTGTTTGCTACAGTATATTTTTAATGGCTCACTAGTACAGTATTGCTCATTTAGCCAAAAGCAATTACCATCCAGGTCCTTATGTAGTTGAATATTACATTTTATCTAATAAATCTGAAGTGGAACAGTCTTCCGGGACTGGAATTGGGCACCAGTGAAATAGATGGTGTGCTTTTGATTACCTGAGATGTAATTCATTAGGTGAATTAAAGGTTTTCTGTGAACTGCTACAGAAAATAAACCCTTTCAAAAGTCAAACAAAGATTAAAACATGTAATTTCTCCCATCAATGGCATGAAATTAGGTAAATAAACCAATTAGGACCTCACAAAGATTTTTGCAGACAATGCCAGTTTGAACCAGCCAAGCTAACATTTTTTTCTTGAATCCCTTTAGAGCTGCTGAAGCAGTTACATTTTTATTTAACTCAAAAGCATGGGGAGTCAGTGTAAACATTACTCCATACCATATTGATCCAGAACAATTCGCAGGTCGTCTTGAAAAGAAAGAAACTACATTGCGGCAGTACAAAATAAATGTTACCAAAGATAATTTGATTAGGCATACTTAGCTCTTTTTTGAGGTAAGCTATTTTAAATTAAATTTGTGAATGCCAAAAAGTCAGCAAGCTCAACATCCACTGCAAGGAAATTATTTAAAGCTGTTTTTTTCTAACTACAGTAAACTTGAAATATTATAATTCAAGGTTAAACAATGTGTCGGAATCTTACAATAGTTAGGTGCTGAACAAACGGAATAGAAATAAGATTATATATATATATATATATATATATATATATATATATATATATATATATATTATATATATATATAGTGTATATTTTAAAGATGCGATTATCCAGGTTTGAATTTCAGCTTATTATTCAGCCTGAAACTCTGTGGATGAGTGGACTTTTCTCCAAACAGATGCTGAATCTGTGATTCTCCTATTAAGATTCAGATCAATCAAATACAAAAGTAGAATTGTTCCAGCACTACTGTAGTATACTGTAGCAATCAATTAGCTGTTAAAACGGGTCTACAGTGGTCCTGGGCGTTGCCCATGCCTGCTACAAGTCATAGTTGTGTGGGTGCTCTCTACAAGTCATAGTTGTGTGGGTGCTCTCTACATATTTAGCACTGGCTGGGATTCATAAAGTACTGTATGACAATCAGAGACACATAAGATTAAGCCAGTACACATTCTTATCACCCCATATTTTTTTACATTATACATTTTACAGCATTGTAAATAATTATCACAACCACCAAACAGCAGCACATCTAGAATATTTTACTACATGTTATCTGAAAACCTATGGTCATTGTCCTTAGGATCATGGTCTGGATACCATCTAGTTTTATTAAACAAACCAGTTTTATGCAGATTCCAGTCTATTGCAAATATTACAGCTTTCCTACCCTACTGAAAACAGCGATTTTCTTCTTCTCCCACCACTACAAATTCAAACTGGCTTATTGCAGTTGAAAGCTGGGAGACATGTTTAGACACAAAAATACATTAATAAAGTTTTCTTGTCTGGCACCATTGCAGTGCCGGCCTAATTCTTAAAGTTTATACCTGATTATTTCCCGGCATTTCTCAACAGTACATAAAAGTGTTTTTCCACATTTTTTATACAGAACACAAAACTAATACTTGAAATATAATATTTAGATTACCATATTATTGTATTCACAATAAAACCTGAAAATTGTGGTCGGTGCTCTGGGTGTATGACTAGCTATTTCTCTTTTGGGAACATCATGTTCTTTTGTTAACTTGCTATATTTATCCTGTTGGCAGCTATTGGTAAAAACATGATTTTATTGATCTGAAGCATTATATTTCACGGTGAAAACTGACTGAACTGAAAAAAAAATGGTTTAGAATTATCTAAGTCTAAAATATAAAGTTTTTCCTCATAATATTATGGTTAGTAGTTGACACTGTATATACTGTAATCATGCAAAAAGGTGCATGCGCTTACTGTACTCATTCAAGAGAGAGAAGTGTCTAGCCTTATATGCAGCACTATATTAGAAGAAAAAGATAAATGTGAAAATCTATTACAAATCTAATTACAAGGCTTTAATGTTGTTGTTTTTTTTCTAATCAATATCACAATCACAACTTACCATGCTGGTGTATAGCAAAGCAGATTCATAAACATCTCGGGCCTCATGCCTTCCATTTACACTTATCTTCACCAGAGTCGCTTAAAATTACATCTCACCCGAAAGACGGAGCACAAGGAGGTTAAGTGACTTGCTCAGGGTCACACAATGAGTCAGTGGCTGAGGTGGGATTTGAACTGGGGACCTCCTGGTTACAAGCCCTTTTCTTTAACCACTGGACCACACAGCCCCATATCAACTGTGTGGTGTGTGAACATAGCTGGCCACTCCACTTTAACAGCATCATCAGGGATACACATCCCTAGTCTTACTCAGGGCCTGCAGTACATACTGTATGTACCCAGGTGTAGTGTAGTAAAATGTGGAAAGTAAGAAGTATCACACAGTCATTACAGATCGATAACAGAGGACATTTAATCCAGAATCTTCAGTAGGACATTTCCCATCCAGTCAGAATAAAACAATCCTTACTCCATATTGTGAAAATCAAAAACAAACACAGGGGGGTGGGAAACACCTGCAATAAACAGCATGGATGTTTGAATGTATGTAAATATAGAGCGGTTTGATATCAATACTTGTTGCAGTTTAGTTTAAATGTAAAAACAGCAGATGTATCCTGTTTAAAAGTCTGACACAGTTCTACAGCAGTCCTCCCTTATCACATATTGTACACTGTAAGGAAACAACTCGTATCAATGCCTTAACTTGCTCCGGCAGTCTGCTCTGTGTGCATCACAAAAGTTGAATTAAAAAACATAACAATATTTCTTGAAAAACCGTGTGTTGCGAAATGTCAGCAGCCATGTAGAATAATATAGATAAGAACGAACCCACAAAAGGGTGTGAAGTAAGACAATTCTTACCACACGCCCTGGGTGCGTTGAGGCACGAGGCCTCATGGTTACATTTTTATTTTATTTTTTTAAATAATTACACAAACTAGCTAAGGAAAACATCTGAAATGTATTATGAAAAAAAAAGTCCCTGAATACATATATTTTGCACTTTTTTATTTGCCATAAACATTACATTGAACATTCTCGAGATAAAAAGGATTTGGGAATTGAAAGCAGACTGATGTCCCACATCTGAGGGAGGATTCACGGAACAGCTAAACACTGCACTGCACTTAACATCAAGGGAGGAGTTTGAGTGTTTTTTGTTTTGTTTATTTTTTTGTGTAGGAAATGATCCTACTCAGGTTTTGCGGTCTTCAAGAGAAGCTGACCAATAATTTCAGAGGCTTTCTCACTGATGGTCAGTAACTGGCGTAATTTCCCTAGATTGTAAACCAGCATGAGATGATATGTGGACTAAACGACTTCCCTGTCAGTTTGCACAGTGCCGCAGTCCTTCCCGTCCGCGGCGAGCACAATAGAATTCTATGCCGAACCCGACCTTGTTTAAAAGCCCAACGGTTGTGTGAGAAGAGAGCAGGAGAGATTTTAATTTTTCTTTTAAATATGTTTCTGAAATCGGAGGGTAGTGGTGAGATGTATCTGTTGTGTCTAATTTAAACATTGCATACTCACTAGTCAGTTTTATAAGGCCACATTTAGTTTAATAAAGTAGATTCTGCTGCGGCATATGTATTACATGCTGAGTGAGACTTGCGTGGTGATTTCTCAGATGGCTTTTGAATAAAGTGTTACTGCTTCTGCTTACCTCAGTTTTCTTTGTTCTGTTCTCTGACTAAATACCACAGTTTATTTGCCATTTTTTCTGTAATTCTTAGTGACAGAGATGAAAAAAACACTGTTTGTTGGGTGATTTAAATGCTGTTTCAGTTGTATGTTGACATTTTTACCTACAGAAACACTGTTTAGATAATTGTTACTATTTAAGGGTACATAAGGACCTTTTTATTTTATTGTGTTACATGTTCCCATGCGTTGCTACAACTGTTTATGTACTGTGTGTGCACTGTTTTAATTTTTTTTTTTTTTTTTTACATGTTGACCACTTTTTTAAACTTTTAAATTGCATTCCCTGCCTCAAGATGGCTTCAATTGTACCCGCATGGACCTCTCAGAGCTACATTTCCCATCATCCTCCTGCTCACATATGTAACAGGTGGATTTACCAGTGAGCAGAGGGGTGATGGGAAATGTAGTTCTGAGAGGTCCATGTAGGTACAATTGAAGCCATCCTGGACCACATAAAAATGTAAAAAAAAAAAATTTAAATTAACACAATACACACACCTTACATAAACAGTTGTAGCAACACATGGGAACATGTAACACAATAAAATAAAAAGGTCCTTATGTACCCTTTAAGGTGTAGTAATGTTAACAGATCAAGTAAGTTGGTCTATGATGTCACAGCCGTGTGGCAAGACAATTCTTGCCACTCGATCATGTGACCTTGTTAAGCCAATCACAGCACTTAATTTATCCAAGCCATGATTAATCATGGTTGCTACAACACTGTCTACAACCACAGTACCCTGAAAGAAAAACATTCTCTGCCCTCTAAATTAACTTATGGGTGCAATGTTGATATAAAACCACATACATTTTGCACTCTACAGTATATTATTAAAAATGCATATTCAATATGAGAGTTATCTTCTTCAGTTTGCAAAGCAGACCTTTAGCCACCTGAGGGTACCTTGTGACATGCTGGCACTAAGGGACTCTGTTAATCCATAAGGAGTGCATTAACTCAAATGGTCGCCACCATGGGTTACTCTCCAATTGGCTGAATGGGTGAGGGTGGGTAGAGGTATTTGGCTTAAGTAACCTAAGGGACGTTTGAGAAAGTCATCACTGTTTACCAGTTTGTTGTTATATATATATATATATATATATATATATATATATATATATATACACACACACTTATTCAAAATAACCTGGCCGACGGTAAGTATGGATGAAAAATAAACATGAGCCAATAGCACTTCCTAAAGGCACATGATCCATTTCCCTCTTGATAAATAACACGTCGTTTGTGTATTTTATTTGTGTAAATATTGTGTAACATTGATTTTATTTTTTTATTTTATTACGGACAAACATACGATGTAATCCTACTGTACTTAAAGAACGTATTGTCTGGGGCATCAGAACTGGATACATTTCTTCATTTAAAACTACATAAACCAGGAAATACTTGCAGCCTGTTACTGTACTATGGTTAATACAAGCCACAATGCAGCCAGTCACACGCAGACATGATCTGTAATTTTGAACACAGGATATGAGATGACATGCTACATGTTTTGTAAGGGTTGAGAGTAACGTTAAGCAAAATTCAAGAAAACAATAGCATTACTTACCTTTTGAAGTAAGCCCCCTGCTACCTTAGGGTTCTTAGTATTATCTAACTGTAGATGATCCAGCATTAAGTACAATGAGAATACCACCACACAGAATATGGCACTACCGAACACCGTGAACTGTCGGCTTAGCTTCATCCTTTCCCGTTTCCCCACAGCAACAGGAAAATAAAACTTTAAAAACAGCAGCCTAGTTTAAAAAGTCAAATCTGAAATACTGTTTTCAGACAAGAAACAAATAAGCTCTTGTCACATTAACATCAGAAAAGCCCTTTACGCCGAGTCCAAAGTTTTGGGTTTGTTCTTTTTTCCAGTACTGTACAGTCACAGGACACTCAGCAACATAAAAACACATTCCCAGCTGTGAAAAAAACTCAACAAAAATCTATTATATTTGGCATTTAAACCCGAACTTGAAAACAATCCGAGTTCAATTTATCTGTAAAATCCAGGAATAACTTTTTTTGTTTGTTTCAAGCAGCAACAGGAGCAGACCTAACTCTTCAGTCCTTCCACCGACCGTGTGTGTACAACTGGTAGATTAGGTTAAGTATTGCCAACAAAAATGGAGATAAGGTGTGTACAATAACGCCCCCTTTTTTAAACACACCTCATCCGTTCAGTGTTATCAAAACCAGAAGAAAATGATGTAAAGTTATAGCGGCAGAATGTTGTGATCCGATGTGTGCGTATTTTTGGAAAACATTTCAACTTCATTTATCCCAACCACTTTGATTATTATATAACGTGTTTTGTTGTTAGCATATGAATAGGAAGCAGTTCGATGTTAATCACATTTTGTGCAGCACACTGAGCACCGTTCGTTGTTTTTGTTTCACCAGATGCAATTTATTTTCTCGTCATGTATTCCATTTTCAACAACAAAAATCCCATAAGCACGGGTATTAAAACTTTATATTATAACATGAACCTCCTTCCTCCTTGGTTAGGCGATGGCAACGCGATACCCCTTATGTTGACACACAACTTCCCTCCGATGCTTTTTATAATTTTGTACATTAAGTTCAGGCCTCTGCACTCCACATAATCCACCAGAAATATTTATTTTAACAGCATATTTTCATTTTGCAATTACTATTGTCCTCTTCAGCTAGATACTAGCGTAATTAAATTATAGCCAAATTTGTCAGCGAAGAACATCATTCTCCTGGCTAGTTACACAGCAGACATATCGTGAATTGGCGGCTTGGTTTTCTCAGCCCGCTAACCTACTGTTTTTGTTTTATCGTTAAAATGACTCTACTGCTCCGTGTTCATGTGCTATCCTAGATAAAGGGTGTGTAAATCCCACATGTTTAGGGCATTTTGTCTTTATGCTTCTTCTTCAAATCTACACTCGTCCCATTGAACAAAACACTCCACCGGACCATAGAGACATCCTCTCTCTGCTTGCTGCTTGTCAGAAAACTCTCAGCTCCTCCTGGCAGGCGCCACCTCCCGTGACGTAGCATGTGACGTGTTGTCTTCATAGACTGACACATGGACTGCATTAACTCTTTGAAAGCCGCAGGGAATCGAGTATTGTTGAAGACTTCTGGAGAAATACTCAAATAGAATGATCGTTTAAAGTGGTTCGCTTATTGATAGAGTTTTTATCCATCAAAAGTTCTACATTTTTGTGATTAAATTTAATATACACATTACAAAAAATGATTGTTTATTTAATGTCTATTGTAACATTCATTCAGATTCATGTATTCATAAATTGAAAATTGAACATCATCCCAAAAAAAAAAAAAAGTTACATAGGACTGTGGAACAAGCTGATCTAAAGCTTTGAATATTTGTTAAACTGAACTTGTTATTACACAGTAAATGCAGTAGATGGTGCATAAGAGAATGTTCTACTATATACACTGGAAATGTATCATCAGAATGCAGTGTTCTCAATCAAATTACAAAATTATAGCTATCCTTTGTTTTGGGGAGGTTGTGATAGTGTTACTACACACGTGGTATACGTTTTGTTAACTGTACTGGATATGTACTGGAAGCCTCTTTTGAAGCTGGTGAATAGGAGTAGCACATCTGGCTTTTGTGTATCCGATAACTTCGGGGAAAAAAACTACTTATTATTATTATTATTATTATTATTATTATTAACTATCTCAAATCCATTGGAGTTCACTGGGATTATTGACTGTTTTGGGTGAACTCACCAAACCCTTCCTTTTGAACACGGAGCCTGTGTTCTTTGGCAAAGAGAAGCTTGTGTATTTCATTGTAAAATTGATTATAATTACATTGACCTTGGATTACAATTGCAACTGATCAGTGCAACACTTTGAATCTGTACCATATACAACTCAACAAAGTTTGAATGTATTTGCTGGAAACCTTTTCATTTAATAAAGAGCAAAAGTAATTCCATTATTTCTCTTGGATACCGGTTTCTTTTAACAAAGGATATGTGTGCGCTACCAAAGACAAATCCAGTGTAAACCATTGGATGTATACCACTGGAGATTGTGGGACAGTGCAGGTTTAATTTGGGGTACATTTATTAAAACTGATTGCGCAGACAAAACAAGCTTGGAGCAAATAAGCATAATTATTATGGTTTCAATGAACATGACTCTAATTTGCAGGAATCGAGACTAGGATTCTGTGACACCTGGAGTGTGGCATATTGAATATCATAAAGGAATATTTTGTACAGCAAGAAGTGATTGTTCTATATTGTATCTCTCTTGTGGTTACTAGAGTTAGGAAAACATTAAATGGAACCTAATTAGTAGAAAGGTTTAAGAATGTTCGAGAGCCCCTAGAGCAAGAGCAGAAAGAGAAAGTTCCAGAGTTGAGAGTGAACTGTCGTGTTCTAGAGTGACTGAGTGTACATGTGTTATGCAATAAAAGTAGTATTCTTCTACGCACACAACAAGGGACACAGCCTTACATTTCTTAATAATGTTATTTGCCTAACACACTACAGCTATGGCCAAAATAATTTTAGGATTGAGACATAATTTTAAAAAATATATATGAACATAATTTAGATGTTTTAATTAACAACCTGCAATCAAAGAAACTACAACATGATATTGCAAAAATACAAAGCGGTATGTAATTTAATATGTTAACGTAACATTATTCAGCAGGTTTCATACGACTTTATGATGCAAAATTAGTTCATTCTATAGGGTGATGCAAAACTTTTGGCCATAGCTGTACATACCTAATGGTTTTTTAAAGACTGGATGCTGCTCTGGTCATGGTACAATGTGCTTCAAGTTCAATTGCTTTTAAACTGAAATTAATTTGAAAGCCTCCACAAGTCGCAGCAACCATACTTGTACATATGTCTCATATTTTTGTACCCCACTTTGATTAAAGTATAAGGTGACATTTTTATGTTCACAAGTTTAACATGTAAATTGTTGGAGGTGTTATTATTATGTATTATTATAAGATACAAAAAAGAATCATGAGAATAAATTCCTGATACTTTGATCACTAAGTCGAATGAAAAACAACAAAATACAGCATTTCATTTCAATGTCATGGTCTACCAATGGGGATTTACAAAAGAGACACAAATAACTAAAGTATTACATATTGGTTACTGGCAATGTCATTCTTACTTAAATTAGATAGGAACACGGCTCATTTTTGAAAAGACAGTGCTGAGGGGGCTATGATCCATTTGTCCTTTCGTCCTTCTATCTGCTGAAACATGTTAGTTGTCATTTAAAAAGAATTAAAAGTGATGGCAATGAACACTGTAGAATAAACCCAACCTCAAGGAGGCTGCACGGTCTTCAAATCAGAGGGCATAAGACCAGAATACAAGTTTTATGGTCTACTTTGTCTGCAAATGGAAAGTGAATCCATCCAAGCATGTCAATAACATCCATCCCCTGCCATGGTGACATGAAAAAGCAGATCACAATGATGACCTACTTCCAGACATATGTCAGCCTTGCATGTACAAATGTAAGTCTGACTTACATTCAGATGGAGAGATGGATGCCTGAACCCCCAGATTCGGCTACTCCCAATATCACAGTTTCAAGATATAATAAAAATGAGATGCATGAACTACAGACAGAGGACCAGAGAGTCTAATACTCTAAATAAGCAGAGCTAAAGAAATGTCATCATAACTAGATAAATGGTTTTCTAGACATATGTAAAAATGTAAGAATGACATTCAGACTGACAGTCAGACAGACAAACAGTTTTTAGTTTTTAGTGACATATTCAAACATTATACTCAATAACTAAAGACGGGCCTTAAGCAAGTTTATAAAAAATACATTGAAAACTTTTTCCACATACAAATGTACATGAAACCTCCACTATATCTCATTGCAGCAGATATGATAACTTTGACCAGTGGCGGATATTATGGGGTCAACAGGTGTCAAAGTGGCCTAAATTATTATTATTAGTTTATTTAGCAGACACCTTTATCCAAGGCGACTTACAGAGACTAGGGTGTGTGAACTATGCATCAGCTGCAGAGTCACTTACAATTACGTCTCACCCGAAAGACGGAGCACAAGGAGGTTAAGTGACTTGCTCAGGGTCACACAGTGAGTCAGTGGCTGAAGTGGGATTTGAACCGGAGACCTCCTGGTTACAAGCCCTTTTCTTTAACCACTGGACCACATAGCCTCCCACTGAACAACCTCCCACTGGACCACACACCATCCCTACAGTGAAGTATGGTGGTGGCAGCATCATGCTGTGGGGATGCTTCTCATCAGCAGGGACTGGGCATCTTGTTAAAATTGAAGGAAGAATGGATGGAGCAAAATACAGGGAAATACTGCAAGAGAACCTGCTTCAGTCCGCTAAAAAACTGAAGCTTGGGAGGAAATTCACCTTTCAGCCGGACAGAAATTAAATCAAAGTTTAGGGCGTTGCCTTACAGTAGCTATGCTTTATAATGGCTATGCCCCCACAATGTAATCCAGGTACAAGAGACATGAACATGATTAAAGCATTAGCTGAAATGTTTGTCTATTTGACCAAGCTTTTGGGTTTACCTTATCGTTTTATCTTAAAAGGTCAGAAAACACATTTGGATTTTTGTAGGGATCCAACTTGGTATATTTATAGCTGTCTAGTTACTATAATGATTCCTCAATAGCTGAGCTGAACTCTATACATTACATGTTGCTGGTATTTGCCTTGGAGATTTTGTATTCCTTTGTAATATATCTAAACTTCAATTGGGAATAATTTCTTGGTTGTAATCTGGAGTGAACTTCATTTTCAAAATTTTCATTTTCCATGAAAACACTTTTATCTTGTTTATTGTAGTGAAAGGGCACATACACACGCCAGCCTCTCTTGTCTCACATGTTAAGTACTAAATCACTGTCATCTGCTTGTCTTAATGCTACAACAGCATCCCATTCCTCCAGCTGCGAGTTATGATTTGGTATAGACAGGATAGATTCTTTCTGGTTTTAAAGTAAGTACTTAAAATGTGACTAGTAAACTAATTTAGATATGGCATAAGACGTTATTTTTCTTAATTCTTTTTTAAACCAAAACTGATATCAGCCAGAATATGGAACGCAATTAACAGTAATATTATGTTTAAGGTAACATCTTTGCATATACAAATCTTGTGTAATTAAATATGGATTTTGTTTTTTAATTGAAATGCATTTTATTCAACTGGTGTATGTAACAGTACTTCTTTTTTAAGATTAATGATCTAAGTGCTTGGGTGACATAAGAAGCTGGCTGTTTTGCCATTCATTATCAGTTCTAACACTTCCTGGTGAAATAAAAATCCAGCAAATTTGGCAAAAATCCAATAAACAAATTACATCAATTAATTAATTTAACCTGTACGTAAATTAGCTGTAGCAAGCCACTTTATCAATATCACAACCTTAATTGCTGCCTTTTTTAGTGTAATTTTTTAAAGTGTACAATATGTGGAATTTAAAGTAATAAAATATTCATAACACCATATTGACCTTCACGATTGCTTATTTTGCATAAAGATGTATATATTATGTACTGTATATTAATAGTAGCAGCAGCAGCAACAAGGCAACTGCTACATGGATTCTTATAATTAAAAACATATACAGTATATGCAAAGGAGTCTTTTAAGCAGTATGTTTGCATTGTTTGTTATTGTCTTGTTCAGAGAACACTGATATCACTAAAGCATGGGCATTGCAGTCATTAGCATACTAATGTTCTTTGAACAAGCCTATTGCCCTAAGCCTCTGTCATAGGCTAGATAGATAGATAGATAAATAGATATAGATACACACACACACACACACACACACACACACACACACACACACACACACCTTAGCCTTTCTGCATGTCCATTAGCTAGTGGTTTTAAATGTGCTGTTTTGAATGAAATATATGCTGTAGAAAAATGAAACCTTAATTTAGCGAATAATTTGCTTAATTTGACTTTTTAAATTGATTAGCTTACAAAATGTTGGAGAATTCAAGTTCCTTATATAATTTTATATTTAACCTGAAATCTCCAACTCTTTAAAAAAAGCTCTGATTAGTTCCATGAAGGGTTCAATTAAGTAATTGAGAGCTTGGTTGGAACAAAAACCACCAGGACAGTGGGTCCCCAGGACCAGGGTTGAGAAGCACTGCTGCAGAACACATGTACTTGATTTTCAAACATGATGTACTATTTTAGGTTAAAGGAAGCTCATTCAATTCCAGTAATGCCCTCACTCAGTTAATATACTTTTTCAAAGTCTCTTGTTTGGTGTGTGGACCATTATTATATAACTCAGGGCTTCTCAAACTCGGTCCTGGGGACCCCCTGTGTCTGCTGGTTGTCATTCCAACCGAGCTCTCAGTTACTTAACTATACCCGTAATTGAACTAATAATTTGCTTAATTAGATATTTTTACTTGTTTTCAGCTCTTAAATATGACCATTTTATTACACAGAAACCAAAATAGTTTTGTACCTATATTTGGAAGGGAAAAATTGAATATATATATGTATATACTGTATATAAACACTCCTTTTCATGAAGTACTAATTATAACTATGGCACGTTCATTTTTAATAAAATGTCCCAATAAATGTGGATATTTACAAAAATACGACATCAAATGTTGTAGATACCATCATTTCTGTCCAAGATGAGTTCTATAAAGAACACTTCTGTCCAGGATGAAAGGTATGTACTCTCAGGTTCCTTTGTAGATGCATGACAGAACTGTGAGATCACATAGCATATCACTGACAGAAGGTAGACATATATTGTTTGCACAGATACGTTCTGCATTTCCCACAGCTAATGTTTGTCGTATTGACATTACTTGAAGGGCAAAAGTTGCATCATGCACGTTTTTTTTGTTTTTTTTTTGCGAATGCCAGTTGCTATTGGCAGAGATGCACTGGCTCCTTCTGCCTGAACATTCTGGATAAGAGCAATTGCTGCAGGTGCTCTAGGCATTCCCAACATCTCCAGCAAAATTCTGTATCGATACAGCTTGCCAGCATTCCACATTGCATCAATATCAGTCCAAAGGACAAAAGCATTCTATGCCAACACATCAACTATTATATTATATGTTGTAAAAGATGACCAGTGGCCAGCGGGCAGTCATGCGTTGAGCGGTGAAGGTTACTGAAGTTTATCCAGGCTGGATTTAGCATTCCGGATTGCTCATATTTGTATGCCTTACTTAACATTTGGTCCTGGGTTGTAAAGCAAAGGCAACATTTCTACCCATTTATCCTACACTTCCCTGATAGCAACTAATTGATCTCTTTCACGTCGGCTGGCTCTGGTATCACGATTATCAAAGTGAATCCCTCTTGTAACGATGGGAAATGTTTCTAGTGACATAGTGGCATTATGTTTGTTTACAAGATCAGTTCTTAAAAATGTAACATCTCAAAGTTCCTATTTTCTGCTTATAGGTTTGTGACCCCAAATCTAGGAAAAGTCATACAATATTATAGGGGGAAAAAAGGTTAATGGAAACCAGTGTTGGGTCAAATAGGCCCGAAACATAATAGAAGGGTTAACTTGGTGTAGTACAAGTTATCGTGTTTTAAAATGAAAGTACATGTTTTCTATAACATGTGTTTCTTTCAAAACTGTATATGTGAGACTTAATGAATGTGCATGGCAGACATTTTATGGAACCATTTAGTTAGCTAAAATAACTTTAAGGTGTTTTTAACAACATCTAGACTGGGGGCTCCCGAGTGGCGCATCCGGTAAAGGCACTCTGCGTAGAGTGCAGGATGCGCCCTATAGCCTGGACGTTGCCGGTTCGAGTCCAGGCTATTCAATTGCCGACCGTGGACGGGAGTTCCCAGGGGGTGGCGCACAATTGGCTGCCCGGGTGGGGGGGAGGGTTTAGGTCAGCCAGGGTGTCCTCGGCTCACCACACACCTGCAAACCCTGCAGTCTGGCCGGGCGCTTGCTTGTAAGCTGTCCGGAGCTTGCCTGTAAGCTGCCCGGAGCTGCATTGTCCTCTGACACTGTTGCTCCCATGTGAACAGTGTGAAGAGAAGCGGCTCACAGCACACGCTTCAGAGGACAATTAAAAATAATAATTGGATATTCTAAATTGGGAGAAAATAATAAAAAAAGAATTGGCGACCACTAAATTTAATAAAAATAACATCTAGACTTAAATATTGGTTTACACTGCTCAGTGTGCTTATAATATTGTAGCGTGCATGGGGAAAGGCAGCAGCAGGGCTGGTAGGTAACGTAATCACACACAGAGACATGAGCCCAATATACGCTCCTTGCAAAGGAGCCGGATCTTTCGTACAGCGGTATCGGCGCCATGCTTTAGTGCGAGAGGTCCTGGGTTCGCGCCCGCCCTCCACCTGTTTGTGGATTGCCTCGCCCTGTGTGATGCGCCTGTCTGCGTTAACTTATTTTTCTACAATATCAACACAGACAGTATTCTTAAACTTTCTGTCTAAAATGACAACACACATATGGTACCGCCAGTACAACTGTACTTAAATAGATTTCGTGTGTTCTGGTTTATGCAAGTTGTTTTGCATATTTCTGTTTATGCATCCAGATAATGACAGCTCAGTGCTTAAAATAAAGAAAACAACAATTTGAAAAGCAAAGCACGTTATATAATTATATAGGTGTGATCCATATCACGGTAGTTTGATGTCCCCAATTATCTTTGAGCTTCACTGGCAACGGCGTTTAATAATTGGGCATGAGAAAATAACATACAACTAAATTGTAACTTCTCAAATTTTAGCACTTTACTATTTTTGAAACTTGATGAAGAAAGTAAGGCAGTAGACAGTAAGGCAGTAACAAATTTAAATGCTAGGTATCCTTTGTCTCCTTTATTTTTACTGTGCTGTTTTTCCAGCTTTAAATAAACATGGAGACTATTAAACTGATAATTATTTTGTTGTTCACCATTATCCTAGATAGAACCATACTGGTTCTTCTTTTCTGTAGGTAATAATGAATCCACTCCCAAATTGTAACGACTCATTTGAGATGATAAATATCATTACTATGAACTGTACATTTTAAAGAGATATAACACATCTGTCAAATAATGTGAAATAATGCCTTCTTAAAAAAATAGAACCTCAGCTCTTTAATTACCTGTTCGTTAAGCCTGACCACAACTTTTCAGAAAATGTCTATGGGAACCTAATTCAAAGAGTTATGTGTAATTACCAGTGTCAATCACCTGGTGTTATCAGGGAATAAAGGTCGCCAAGGTCTTGGAGGTCTAGAGTTAAAAGTTGGATAATATGCGATTGTCATAGACTTTCTCTAAACTATAATAATACTGTGAAAATCAATCCTTAGATGAAAATAAAAGTTTTAAATTGCTTTTGCATCAAACAAGCACATATATGAGACATTATGCCAGGTATAATTGATTTTCAGATATTAATGTCAATTAGGAATAAGATGTTTATTCCTCTACAAAAGAGCCCTACAAGAGCAAGCTGAGTGTTATTATATTATTTTTCACATCGACTGCAGATAATTGCTTTTGGGTTTACTTTTTATTAGATTCTGCATCAATGTATTTCATCAACTTTATTTATACCATCCCTGCAAAAAAATAAAATAGTATTCTGTTTATGTCAAGATTAGATTTCTACCTTTTCAATTATTGATACTAATATCAGATACAGTATTAACAAACAGCTGCTACATAAAACCTAATTGTCTATTCATGTGCGTTTCTTTGCCTCAGATAACATTAAAGACTCCAAGAAGTAACATGGCTGTATATTGATATACATAATATTGGATAGTGGGATATTTGTAAGGACTGACCCAGGGGAAGTTATTTACCTTTAGAGGTTAGCATGCAGTTATTTGTATTTTTTATAATTGTTCATTACTACAGGGAAGCCTCAAAGCAAATAAAGATTTTTTTTATTGAACATTTATGTCCAACCATATAGCTATATAAAATGTATCGCACTAGTAACTACAGTGTGGACACTGCTATATGTGATTAGTATGTAGTTCATAAAACATGCTTATCCAACTCTTGGCATCTCTTTCAGATATATTAAAAACTAGTTTTCTTAACAGTGAGCACTCCTACCAACTAGTAATTTGGATCAACTAAGCATCAACCCTATTTTAAGAATCTTTAGGTAATGGAACTGCAAGTACAGAAAGCCTAGGCGATTGTATTTTCAAGGATTGAAAAAAAAACACAGTAATACCTAAAGTATGTGTCCCTTTCACAACCAATTGCTTTGTTATGCAGATTGCATTCCTGCACCCAGCTACCTCCAGACCCTCATCTCTCCCTACACCCCCACTCGACCTCTCCGCTCCGCCTGCACTAGAAGACTGGCTCTACCTCCGCTACGCTCCCCTGCCTCCCGAGCCCGCTCCTTCTCCACCCTTGCTCCGCAGTGGTGGAACGACCTTCCTACAGATGTCAGGACTGCCCAGTCCCTGACCACATTCCGGCGCCTCCTTAAGACTCACCTCTTCAAACAGCACCTGTAGAACTCCT
Organism: Acipenser ruthenus; assembly: GCF_902713425.1. Classification (NCBI taxonomy): domain Eukaryota; kingdom Metazoa; phylum Chordata; class Actinopteri; order Acipenseriformes; family Acipenseridae; genus Acipenser; species Acipenser ruthenus. The sequence continues at coordinate 20,893,004 of NC_081189.1, read as the reverse complement.
CTGTTATTATTATTATTTATTTCTTAGCAGACGCCCTTATCCAGGGCGACTTACAATTGTTACAACATATCACATTATTTCACATATCACATTATTTTTACATACAATTACCTATTTATACAGTTGGGTTATTACTGGAGCAATCTAGGTAAAGTACCTTGCTCAAGGGTACAACAGCAGTGTCCCCCACTGGGGATTGAACCCACAACCCTCCGGTCAAGAGTCCAGAGCCCTAACCACTACTCCACACTGCTGCCCTATTGTTGTATCCAGGGACACTATCACCCTTCATTTAAATATGCTTTATTTTGCTCTTATCTGCCCCCTATTTTACTGCATTTAATCCTGTACTTCAGAATATTGTAATCTGCCAAGTGTTTAACCTGTAGTATTTTGTACTTAATCATATCCTGATGTAACTATCACTATTTAATCATATCCTGATGTAACTTTCACTATTATCTGCTGTATTATTGAATTGTGGTTTGTCACACTTGAAAAAATTATTGTATTTCTTGCTCTTATTGTATGAATTGTATTGTAACACTTGAATGTATTTGTATTTGCTTGCGATTGTAAGTCGCCCTGGATAAGGGCGTCTGCTAAGAAATAAATAATAATAATAATAATAATATATATGAAAAAGGAAAACTGCTGTGTACCAAAAAGAGCAAAATCGAAAAGAAAAAGGTAATATAGGTACACAAATGTGAATAAGTAATAACAAAATCAATTAAATCAGGACGTTTCAGACTACAAGTCCTTCTTCAGCTGGATGGGAAACGCAGTGCTGTAAGCAAGCTGTTATTAACAAGTTGTCTTTCAAAGGAAAAGTTCTGGAAGATGATGACATGATGACTTCAGAATTACTGCTGTTTCACAAGGAACAGTTTCAAAAGGGCCCTTCAGAAGAAAATTATTTGATACAGGTTTCCACCCACTATTTCCCTGTATTTATTAAGGAATGGTTATGTATCCATCCATAACAATTTAAACATCCCTGCCAGCACAAGATGGTACTTAATCCTATTGACAGCAGTAATATAATAAGTATTTCTCTAAATATAGGCACTCTAGAAATATGGCCTCTTATATCCTGTCAAGGTGAAATGGAGGTGTTTTAGATGGTCCTTTTCTCTACTTCCATCACTTGTTGGCATCTTCCAATTAACTAAGTGAAGCACCATTCCTCAAGAAGGGTTGCTCTTTCATTGGTATTTTGCATATTTCTCAAGGTTTTTTTTCTGACAAGAACCCACATGTGCACAACCCATGCGTATCTCACTATTTGCATGTTGATAACAGCAGTGAAACAGCAGTGACTGAAGTGGCTGTCAGAACGCTGCTCTAATTTGGTGCTATGTATAAGGGTGTTCACTCAAACAGGCCAGTGCACATCATGTTTCTTTCTTTTCAAGGTTGAATTATAAGTAGCAGTAGCCCAAAGCATCACTTGTTTACCAGTAAACGCTCCATCACCTTCTGACATTATCTTTTAAGGCAAACCGATGCAAGCGTTTCATGTATTGTTTTGCATCACTGTCTTGGATTTCTGCATTCTGATATTATAAACTGACATTTACAATCTCACATACTGCAGATACTATATTCAATGATATTAATGATAGTGTATATTAAGTGGTCTAAGTTTATCAAGGTTTTAATACCAAAATGCAATTTGCACCAATATTTATGAAAGTAAAATAAAACAAGCAACTTGGAAGTTTAATTTAAGACTTGAAAGTGTGCCTTGTTTCTAAGAGGAGGCTGTGTGGTCCAGCGGTTAAAGAAGAGGGCTTGTAACCAGGAGGTTCAAATCCCACCTCAGCCACTGACTCATTGTGTGACCCTGAGCAAGTCACTTAACCTCCTTGTGCTCCGTCTTTCAGGTGAGAAGTAGTTGTAAGTGACTCTGCAGCTGATGCATAGTTCACACACCCTAGTCTCTGTAAGTCGCCTTGGATAAAGGCGTCTGCTAAATAAACAAATAATAATAGTTGTTAAAGTTATTTGTTTCAAGTCATGTGACAGTAAAAGGTCTCCAGAATTGAGTTACTGTATGTGATATTATGTGACAGTTCTCCAGAATTGAAAGGCACAAAGTGAACTATCCTGCTTTGCAAACTGGCTATTGTCATAGTTAACTCCACTTAGCTCCTTGTTCTTGAATATCCTCCAATATCCTGCAAGGTAATTAATTATTCATGAAATAATAACAAGGTCATACCACCAGGATGCACACCTTGGGTGTTAACAAATCTTGGTACACGCTCCTCAGCTCCACATATACCTGGAATGCTGTCATCGCACCGTTTGTATGTTGCTCCATATAAAATGTTAAAAATCCAGCAATATATATTAAAAAAAACAGATAGCATTGCTACAGCTGGCTATTGTATTGTAAACTAATTGAAACAAACTGTATATAATTGTACTCTGATCTTCATTTTCAGAGGCCAATGCCTTACTGAGCTGCTGCCTACCATTATGTGTGACCCAATTTAACTTGGCTCATTTGCATTCCATTATGAAAGCTGAACAAAAAGAAAACAAGCACGTTAAGAGAAATGTTTTGTTGGCCCGATATGGAAATCTGGCATTGTGGATTAAATATGCAATGTCCCACAATCATGCTTAACTTCACACGGTCATTTAGCATCCGTCATCCGAAAAAGTCGTGAGTCAATCCATTGCACATTAGATGCGTTAATATCGTATTTCAGAGCGCTGATGGGCAGTAGAGGCTTTGTAGTAAATATACCTAGTTTCAGTATTTTAATAACAAAGAAATACAATGTGTTGTTAATTCTTAAATAACTTTGAACACAAAAAAATGTTAAATGTAGTATAACCTTAATGATCAGCAAACGCTAATGGAAGTTAAAATGTTTGTTATATTACGTTTCTACTAGTTCTACAATATACGCAATAAATAATTTTAAAAACATTTTAAAAACATATGATATTACAGAACACAGTTGTCATAGCATCAGAAACCATATGACCAATACATTTTTCAAACACTCGCTCCTGTAATAAATATATCTAAAAGTTGGGAAGCTAGCAATGAACTACGAAAATACTTTACCATGATGACCTTCTACTCTCTGTGTATGGAGGAGCCACAAATTTCATGTACTGCCACTCTTTTCTGATTGTAAGCCCTGACCGCTCATGTCCTGTCACGCTTCTTTCTGTGATCTGTGTCTCCGGGTTAAGCCATTGTTTCTTTACTCTCTGGACTACAATTGAAATATATATATATATTTTTTTTAAAGTATATGCTTGTAATAACCTATACTGCACACAATCCACGTATTTATGCTTTATAGTACATATCATTCATGCCCAAGTCCACGGCAATGTCTTTCCATATGTGTTCTTTTTTTTTTGTTAGTCTTTGTAATTTTTGTTGGATTTATCATTTTTTTTGGTGACACACCAATTCGTTTTTCGTTTTTTTTTTCAGGGAACTACAAGAATCCACGTGTATTCGTAGTCGTTTTTCATTGGTCAATGTATTTTTTAACGCACGTCAAATCAGATCGAATCCAACTTGTTTTGATTCCAAAACTGACGCATCACCGTCGTACGACAGTTACGGACTGTGTAAGGTGCAATAGGGATTATACATGTCATTATCGTTTTTTCTGTTTAGACTCACGTTAAATTCGGATGCGTTATCGGATCCAGTGTGCAAAGTCCTAAAATAGAACTTGTTTTGTCTGAATGTATCTCACAAGGGAAACAACCTCTCTCAAAACCTGCATGAAACTATATCACTATGGGCCTGATCTGATGATCTCATAGCCCTGTCTGGATTTTACAGCACAGGGAAATCAACTACATCAACCACCTATCCATAGATATTATTAACCCCTAAAAATCAGTGATTCATGCAATTCAGGTGGAGTCTCTGGCACTGTAAAATCACTCAAACAATCAAGCTGCGTCTTAATTAATGAAAACTGACTTTAAAAAACATCCCTTAACAAAACAATCCTTAAAACAGTCCTTCAAATGATGTGAAGAGCACCCACTGTTTTTATAATGCTTTAGTATACGTATCTGTGATTTACCATGTTTGCCTTTGCTTTACCGTATACTTTAATAAACCATATAAGGTTATTCTTGGTGCTGGCAGTGTTGTTGAAGGTACTGGCATCCAGTTTATTGGAGTCTCATACACAGCCCTCTAATTGCATGCTTCAGAGTTATTTTCAGGGAGAGTCGCCACATGAGGCTGCCTACATCCAATCATATTAATTTAAGCAACATGTTGAGGGGATTCACGCCATAATTTCACTTAAAAAAAAATAAAAAATACAATGAAAATTGCAGCTGACTGTACTGTGATGTTGGATTGTATGAGCTATGTCTGCATTCTTTACTCTACAGACACTACTGGTAGAGTATGTAAAATAGAAGTTTATTCTACTCCAGTTTTAAACCAGCCCTTCCTAAAATCAAAAAGGAAAAATGCAATGCCATTGGGGTGCAGAAAAAGTTCTGTACAGGTGTCACAAAGACGGCCGGAGTGGGTGGCGTCAGACCAGAAGCAGGAAGTAAACAGACAGAGACTTGGAGTTTGGTGGAGCTGAGCGAATGGTTTCGCTCAGCATTTAATAAAACAGCACAGAAAATAAAAGGTTTGAAACACAAAAACACTGGACACGGCACTACACGCCAAAATAAAGAGACAAACAAAACGGACTACACAGACAAAACACGGTGAGTGAAAACACTTAACTATTATTATTCTTCTTCTTATTATTATTATTACCTCCGTCTCCAATCCCGTTCTCCACTCACTGAACACCTAACCCCGAGTGACAGAAATGTGCATCTATATATACTGTTGTGCTGGGATTCAATTACTAATTAATTATTCACTTTTTCCCATGCTACACACCAGCTTGGTGAATTGCAGAATTCTGCCTACTTTTTATTCCACCAGTGTAGTTATTATTTTATTGACATAAACATTTATTTCTAAGTCAATCAATAAATGTTTATAGGCCTGTTTGTGTAGAAGAAAGTATATTGGATCTCTGTAGTTTGAGAAAGAATTACAGCATTCCCTGACTGTGTTATCAAATGTTTCTTTTCAATTCTGTAACACCAGACACCCTGGACATTTTTCATTACCTATAAAGAATGTACGTACACATATTTGTTTTGGTAATAAACACAATACAAGCAGAGAAACTGACAGTTCTAGGGACTATTTATCCACAAGGCTGGCATTATGCCTGGGATCTACAGTGTATCTTAGCCAAGACCTGGAAAGAATACCTCATACACTGTTAAAAGGAAACTAAGCCCCTGTAATCACACAAGCCAGGCAATGCAGAAGCTCCTCGAGGGGAGCTGCCAATCATGCCACAAATTATGCACTGTTTGTCATGGGAAGCCATGTCTAAAAGAGGCCTTCTGAGACTGTCAATGTTCACTCCAGGAAGAACAGGCAGTATTGGTCTAGGCTAATTTCAGAAAAGTCAGTAGTCCCTGAGGTATTTGGATCAGTAACTCATGAATTTCCAATGTTTACACAGTAAACCTCAGTAAAGGAATTTACTGAATACATTTACACAAGGATTACATATTTAAGGAAGGGCCAATCAACCAAGATGGCAATGACAAATGCCCAAGGACATGCCATGACATTGCAGCCTATGCAGCAAAAATGAAAAAAAAAAATTAAAAAAATGTATTCACATGGAATTTCGAGGAAATAAACATCTGATATTGAAACATAATTTTAGAAACACTAAAAGAAACTTAATAAGTAATGATGTTTCTTATCACTATTTATTGTTTAATAGAAAAGTACTTATTGTAAAATGTCGCCAATATGTGTGTGACAGTTTGTGGCAAAGTGGTTTGTAGTGTGCAGGAGTAGAGGTGATGCGGTGCTCAAGTAGTGACAAACAACAATGTTCACGGTGCAGTGATGTTTTATTTATAATCCAAAGTCACTTGACACAGCTATGGATGGTTGACTTACAACCCTGGAATGAACTGTCAAACCATCCAGTCCGGGGCACACTGTTCCCTTTACACAGCGCCCTCACAGGTCGGGAGGGAAATTTATAATGAAGATTCATTCTTTCTCTGTCACACAGGTATATAAATTTACCGGGTAAAATTCCAAGGGCTTGGATTTGGGGATATTTTATACACTGTAAAGCCCGCTGCACACACCCCAACTCAAGCCACCCCGACTCATCTCATCTCAACTGGCCGTACAGAGTTTGGATGAATCATATCAGTGTGCGTGCCCTTAAAACCAAGATTATGCAGATTTCAGTCGGGATGTCTTCAGATTTGAAGATTGAACATTTTTAATCTTTTTCAGACGCAGTTTTGTTCAGATGTGATCAGTCTGTCTGTGTGCAGTGGTTGCCGACCAAGACTGACTGAGACCATATATCCATCGATCTCCAATAGGTCACAAATCACAAGCCTTACCACAAGTGTAGTAGACAAGCTATACAAAAAGTCAAACACTGCCTGAAACGTTTGCACGGTGTAAATGGTCAATTAATTAATAGGCTAAGCACTTCTTTTGTTTGCCTCGCGGCGCTGTCTCCGCCGTCTAATCAGCATACGATGCCATGCATAATATGAGGGTCGTTATGTTGAACTAAGTTAATACAAAAATGTGTACAGGGCAGTATTAATTACATTTGCATACATAGTAATCACCAGGATCTAGTTGTGGTCCGTCTAATTCAGTCTTAGCAGTGTGCGACACCCAGTCGGGAAAAACTCAATTGTGACGTCAAACCAAACCTGAGCACAACTGATCGCAGAATCTGTGCAAACTCAGATGAGATGAGTCGGGATGGCTTGAGTCGGGCTGTGTGCGGCGGGCTTTAGAAGTTCAGTTTACTTTAAAGATCAACTATATTGCAAATGTAAGAGTCCTTAAAATATCAGAGTCAATTGAACAGATATATCCTGCTCTCCTGGTTAACTATTTTTAATATAAACATCTATTATTACTCTATATATAGTGATCGATGCATTTAAACAAACAAACAAAAAAGCCTAAGATAAACACGATTTACAAATAAAATAAAGAGGTGTTTGGTTTGGTTACTAGTCTCCCTAAGCACCAAAGTACTGTATATTTTTCATGCATAGTGCGAACCAGAAAAGTCTGTCATTTTTCTTTGATTTTCTTTTTTTGCCTTTCATTTTTTAAAGTCAACTCAAATCATAGCAGCCAACAAACATAAACATCCAAGTCAAGATTATTTCTCCTGGTTTGCTAGATGTTTTGAGTCTTTCTACAGTAGGGTGTAGCATTCCATGAAATAAGGAAACCAGAAATATAAATGCTTCACTCACATGTATTTTATTAAGGCTTACTAAAATGCTTGGAAAATGTGGTTGTAGCTGGAGCTCTGTTTCATATCAACAAGCATTTTTGCAGCTACATAAATCTAATTTGGTTGTCTTTGCCAGGCAATGCACTAGTTATTTTTAAGCAGATACAACTGGACTGAGCTGGCACTGACAAAACAAGCTGTTTGTTCAAATGTGTTATTTAAAAAAAAATATATATATAATTAAAATGCTGAGACTAAAGAAAACTATTCAAGACTACTTAAATGTCTGAGTTGTTTGCCCCTGGTTTAATAAGCATGACAATTTAGATTTAAAAACAATGAGAAACTAGCCCATTAGAAATGATCACAGATGGTTCGTGATGCCCTGTGGACTGAAACAGTAGATTCCGTGACACAGCGCTCTCCAAGGCAGGAACAGCAGGCTCCAGCAGGCACATTTCTCTCAAAATCAACTGCTGGCTTTATTTGATAGATCTGGGAACAGCTGATGGCTGGGAGTAAACCGACCCCAGCTGATAGATCTAATTCGATAAAGACCATCTCTGAACTGGCAATTACAATCTGTTAAAAAATCTTTCCTTCAGTATAGCGCAAGTGATACAGTATGTTACAATAAAACCTTGCTTGAAGGTCACCGCAGTAAAAAGACGACCTCACCATTAAAGCTTCTTTTTTACAGTCCTCTTCTGATCCTATTGACGGCAATGTAAAGTCACCTTGAACATTAAGGCCACCCATGTATTGGCTAAACAAAATAATCTAAATATTATGGTCAATGTACTGTCTATGTATTCTATGGGTTTCAACCCTTATACTGCCATCAACTTCCTCATGTATATTTTTGTTTACCACACTTGTATAGAACCATCTGCTACAGCCTTTTCACACCAGACATGACTCACCAAAATTCAATGCTGTACAGAATGTCAGTGGTAACTTCAAAAACACTCATACATTACAAGGTACAAATCTTACACAAAACAAAGTCAAATGTTCAGATGTTTTAGATAGTGCCATCGTCATTTATAAATTAGATATTTTTGCCTAATTGAATAATTATTCAATTATAGGTACATAAATTAATGAATAAATACATTAATGAATAAATGAATTCATCAATTTGATATGATCTACCCAGATATTTGTATCAAGTTTAAACAGTGTTTCTACGGTTAACCCGTGAACTATTAGCATGGTGAACCTTAATTTGGACCGCTGGCCCATTAAGAGATTTTTACCCTTTAATTTTTTTAACTTGAACCTGGGAATGTGAACCAAAACTCACCTCAACATTAAAGACTTCTTGTGAAAATGTATGGCATTAAATTATATGTGTTTTAGTATTACTACTGATTTTTGGATATTATTTACCAAGGGTGACCATGGCCAGACAATGCAATACATTTTTTTTATTATTATTAAAAGACCATTGTAGTAAACTAAATTATACTGTTTAAACGTCAACACTAATAGATCACACCAAATTCACAACTAGGGTTAAACTCACAAAATGAAAGTAAAATACTGTGCGATTAAACTCTGTGTTGGTAAAAGTGATATGTGCTCACCTACACAATTCCTCCAACTGAATAATTACAAATAATATACTTTAATATGAATTTAGTGGCTAATGTTTCTGAGTTTAGTGTAATGCTGTAAAAAGTTCTGCTCAAGAGTTTACATATTTAAATGTGGTATCCAATGTAGTATAGTTCTACAGCTTGGGAACAAGGATTTGACCTTCAGTATAGTTCATAGATTAGTTAGTAATCATTCTCTGCTTCTCTTTCCTCTGATAGTACAATAGGTCTTTACTTCTCACTTACAGTGGCACCGTATGTTTGTTTAGGATTGCTGTTTGGATGCAGTATCCTCCCATGTTTTGAAAACAGACCTTATTATTCTCCCGTAACCTGATTAACAGACAGAGTCTGGCCAGATGCTCACTCAGCAATGGAGAATGTACCGAACATGCTAGGATTGACACAGTAATGAGAATAGCATTACCTTTGCCTGCTAGCAGCAGAAATATTTTATAAAGTGGAGTGCACATGTGGAGAAAACAATAACCCTTTGCCCCTAAGTCATCTGATGTTTCTTTGTTCGTAGCCTTGCATCCAGTTGTCAAATCAAATGCCAGGCTTTTCTGATCTGTTGGAAATGAGGTATAAAGTGGGTTCACATGTTGAGGTCTTAAGTTGCAATCAGAATTACTACTAAAGCAAATAGGCCACTATTTAAAGTAAATTACTAAACTAATATATTTGTTTTTAGTCATTTAAGTATCATTGATTATTAATGACTAATATCTGTTTTTAAAATGTAAAATGATATCCTAGATAAAGGAGAAAAGCCTATCCATATTATGCACTGCTAGAGAAAGACAATTTGTCAAATAAAACTCTAGCAAATTGGTCCATGGAGTCATACTGCAATTGTACAGTATCAAGAAATGAATGAGTATATCAATCCTATATGGCTGCCTTAGCAAATCACTAGATACCCAGAGCAATTATTATCTATTTTCAACTCGCTGTATGTAACAGCAGATTTAACCTTCAACTAAATAGTAGAGGAATATGTGGAAATATTTTAACTTTAGATACTAATACAGTATTACAAATACCCACTGGAAATTAGAATCCTTTGAAGTGGAGACCTGAATATATCAGGGGATATTGACATAGCTCTTAGTGGTAAAGGAGCAGAATTTTTTTTAAAAACGTGTTTACAGAAATGAGACCTCTCGTAAACCCCTCTAATTGCGTGCTGGTAAAACATCAGCACAGTTCCTATTAGCTTATCTAAGTTGTCCTTCAGCATTACCCTGCTTTTCCCTGGCGCTTCAAAAGCTTTACACTTATTAGAGCTAAACTGCTGCCTTTGAACTCGTGTTGGATCATATCATTTAGCAAGAATTGTGGCATTAAGTGGCTTTATCAACCTGCGCCAGCACAGTTGTCATCATGTAGATGTGTTCTGTATCCAAATGCAAGGTGATCACATGTTAATTATGTTCTCTTCAGAGATCACTGTCTAGACCTTTTCTTTCCTAGCGCTTCTTTCTTGTACCTCTTAGCGGTTGCCTTTGTTTCATCTGTCTATTTATATGACTCACATTCTTTATTTGTATTGCTACCTTGGGCCTTTCATTTAGCAGTTAAACCTGAATTCCAATTCCAGAGAAGTTCAACATTGCCCCTTCAGGTCAGTCCTGTTCTTGGTGGACTGGAACATGTGTGTTTATTCTCTAAAGGTAATTTTATATTGTGAACTTTACTGACAGCCTTGTGGCTATCCGTCTATTGTGACCCTGAGTTTGAGGTTATTGTTATATTTAGACTCTTGTTTAGATCCTGATGAAGATCTCTCATAGATTGAAACGTTGACTTGACCTGTTGGCGTGGTGTTTTGATAAATACAGTTATTTATTTTGGAGCTTATTTAGTGTGCGGGTATTTCATTTCTTTATTCTTGTTTTGACTACTTCGTACCCTGCACCTCTTTTGAGTAATGGATGTGCGTATAGATACCTTTGGGTACTGTACGATACAAATGGATACCCGCTCAACGTCAGGGGAGAAAATCAGCGTGTATCTATTTTTGTATAATACATAGTTCATAAGAATAGTATAGTTAATCTTATGTGACATTTTTTTTTTACAACTGATAAAAGTCAGCTGTGCAAACTGCTACCTGATAGAAATAAAATTCTGATGGCTATATCCCATTAGTATCAGGTTCTGCAATGTATTATCATGTATATTTACTTGTCCCATGCCCTGTGCTGTTTTTTGAAGTGTATTCCCTATACACATATTCGGCTAGATTTCAAAGCTTTTTTTTTATCATTAGCATGATTATTCCAGAAATGCAGCTGATAAAGTTACCATACCACATGCCTGTCACAGTGCAAGAGCCAGTGAGGACCCTGTTTATATTTAAGAGAGTAGGTCCTGAGTCATTAAAGCCTGCTCTTTGTAGGCTTTGATGGATTAAATAATGTTTGATATTCAACGTAAAAAATGTAAAAACAAACAAAAAAAATTGGTACAGATAAAGTGACGACTGTCTTGAACTAGTGGGGGGAGGGACATGACTGGAGTCACAAAACGTTTTCAAGGCATGTGAAGCAGAACAGATGGCTGACAACAGCTACAAGCACTTCCACTCTCTGGAGGAAAACTTTTGGATTTGTCATTGGTTTCACCCCTGTTAGCAGTGTGGTGCAGCAGTAACTGACAATGCTGATGACAGCTCTGGTATTTTGTGAAATAAAATAACAAAATGCTGTTTGTCAGGATCAACTGAAGGGAGACTAATTAACGCAAACTCATTGTATAACCAGTGACAGTATTTAATCATCCAGCACCACAGAAATGTAACACTACAGCGACTCTGATATTGCCCCCTGGTCACTGGCTATATTTGAGCTTAACTTGTTGTGAATCAAATGTCACAGGTAATTTAACTCTTTCTCCTTTTTACTTGCACCTTTTCTCAAACCATGCCTCTGTTAACTCAACAAATTATTCTCATCTCTGATACATAAACATGATCCCTGGAGCAAACCATTTTGCAGTGTTAAATGCTGCAGCTGTGCACAACAGTTGCATCCTATGCCTATAAAGATAAGTTACAAGTTGTAATTTGTTTTTTATCTGAGAGCTAAAGGATATGTGGTGGAAAGCCGTTACAAGCACCTCCACTTACAAAGCTATACAACACAAGTTAAGCTTACCTCTTACGAACCTGAGAGTCTGTTTAAATTATCTAAAAGAGATGCAGATCTTTATACCACTGCTCTGTATAAATCAGATATTTAGTAGACACTATTTTTTATTGTGTTAATAAGGTGGTCACAAAAACCAACATTGGGAAAGAAAACCACCAGAAGCATTAATATGGAGTTACGGTTAAATAGACGCCCTGGTAGTCAATGGAAACGGTCCTTTAGCCACTATATGTGACTGTAGAATTCCCTGTTTTGCAGACTTTTTACCCTTTCAAATCTAAACACTTATTTGACAAGGCAGTGTTTTTGTTTAAGATGTGGTTATTTTATTATTGTGAACTAAAGCTATTCTGATTGGAGTCTTTCAGCCTAAAGTTTACTATTGCTTTGCGCTAACCGTGATAAATTGATTACTTTTAAGGTGGGAAATATACACAGAACTAGAATAATTAAAGAATGGAAATATAAACACTTTAGAAGGCGATAATATTGTGGATGAGGCTGTGAAAATCTTAATCTCATCGCCACCAAAAAATAAAATAAAATAAGACAACACATTCAATTATTTCTCCGGGTGCCACTCTCCACAGCAAAACAAAAACACTGACAACTCTAAACGCAGTGGCTTTGATAATCATATACTGACAAAACTGACACTGTGAATGCTAGAAAAATGATGGACATGTTTATAGCAAAGAATGAGTTCAGAGAATTGGCAAGCCAGTCTTAACCCTCATCAGCAGACCTCAACCGTCAAACGGTAAGGAAATGCTTTATTTATATGCAGGGTGTTATTTTGTTTATTGTGGTAAAATACTCTAAATATATTAATACATTTGTTCATTATAGAACTATAATTTTTCTGAGTCTGTGTTCAATATCAGTTGTTAAATGCAGATCCTTAGTGACACAACTTTGTAAAAAATCTTACCAGTAATCTGACAATGTGGTAGTCACCGAAACCTCCTGAACAGTACTGATGTAGCTTACAATGGTCACGTGACACACAACCGGAAAAAAAAAAATACTCTCATACCACCATTATCCATCATATTATCCTAGTGTATTATTGGATACCAACCACGATACTCATGAAATGAAAACCACTTATGAAATATGTTATTCAAACACAAGTCCGTGTTCGACAAGCTGAATACATTGGCCAATTACTACGATATTACCCTACATCTATGGTTTAAAAGTAATCAATTCCTTAATTATGGTGACCTACATACAGGGCCGTGTTAACCTATACTGGAAAAGACGCACAGAAGCCTATTTTCGGGTCATGTTTTTCTTTTATGACAGTTAGACATTTCTTTTCGATTTACAGCTAACCTGTTTGGTCTCTCGCGCAAGCAGCCAGCTATACATAAACAAATGGTCCACCTGGGAGAGAACCGCCAGTAGTCCTGCGTCAGACTCAGAGGCAGTCTGCAGGATAAACTCATTTTTCAAATACCAGAGTCCCGCGCCTGTGGATTAGGTGCCTGACACTTCAACCACGACATTGTTCGAAGTCTTCCCCATATTTCATTTTTACTGACAAGATTCAATTCAAAAGGTGTTTGTCCAACAGTTTTTAATGTGTTGTATTTCTTGGCACTAATGTTTTGTTCCAATTATAAATCGATGTCTTGTGTGTGTGTGTGTTATTTTTCTTACAATTTTCCTACTAGTAATATATTAAATGGAAGAAAAAAACAACTGTTACCTATGGGTAATAAAACAGTTCAATATGTGGTATAATATGAGAAAGATGAGCTACACAAAAACGACGCATTATATTGGATAGAAATGCTATTTCGTTAACTATGGATGGAAACAAATAAAACAGATGCAGAAAAAAAAAAAAAAAAAAACACCTTTTCAGTTTCATTGAATGGCCAGTTCGTTTTACGCAGATATTCTGCATCACAACAACATCAAATGAAACAAACACCCCAAGACCAACCCCTTTTCATCCCGATGACAGACACGATCTTGGCGTGATTGGTTAAACCTGTATACGCTCCTCCTTCCAGCTGGCGCTGATTGGACAATGGATGCCAGGTGACTCCAAGATGTCGATGACGTTTCATCTCCTGCTTGGGGTTTGTGTTTGATATTGAGCTGGAAAGCAGGTAAGATTTATTTTACACAGTTTAATAGGTAAATAACGTATACATGTACACTTCAAGCGACTTATGATAAATCAGTAAGTTAGGACTGTGAGTCTAAATGCGTTTTGTATTTGCAGTAAACAAAGGTACCGGGAATTCTGTGTTAATGCTTGAGGAAGGACGGTAATCAGGCCTAATGTTTAGTCTAGATTTTTTATGTCAAAATGTAGGATAGTAATGTATTCCTGAACAACAGTAATTTTCTGCATTGGGTCCCGCGATCGTCATTTTTATAGCATCTCCCTAATTATTTTTGTTTTTAAAATATTTAGTTTAAAATTTCACACTTGCCCAGCTGAGTACTGTTAATGCATAATTAATAGATCTTCGTGATATGAATATTAAAAAAGAACAGTAAAGTGTAGGCATTAATTACATGTGTTTGCAGATCCTAAAACTTAATGGTGGATATCGTCAATAAATAATAAGATATGTGTGACGAGATGAGCAGGCGGACAACAGTAATATATGTGTATATATATATGTGTGTGTGTATATATATATACACACACATACACATATATATATAATAAATCTCACAAGTATCCAACCGAATTTTGTATTGTTCTATCGCTGCACACTTTCCTTTAACTAGCTATCATTGACATTCAGTGGTTCTTTGGAATGCTAACTTTCCATTGTCTGAATTACTCTTTCCTTAGTCATTTATCTTAGTCTCCTGATTAAGAATTGACTCCACCTGCTCCATAGAGTAATATGACTTTCTGGAATGAGGAAATCAAGGACCATTGGATGAAAATCAACCATTTATTAAATCTGGAGACAAATAGTCAAAGGAAATATCTTGATGAAGGTACTTGCCAAAACATGTGTCTACTTGATTTAGTTCCTAAAGTTTTATATTAAAAAGAAAAAAAAATCTAATCGTGATCACTTAAAGACATCACATCACCTGTCATAAGATGGCCTTGTAACTATTGATTTTTCAAGCGTGACATTAAACAAAAAATCCTCCCAAGCGTTCCAGTTCTTGCCGAAAACGATTCTTGCATTGATAGTAAGCTTTGCTTTATTACTTGCATTGTAAGAGGTGTAGCAATTAGTTGTGTATCAAACTGGTAGCTTTCTCACATCATAAGTATCCAGGTATTAAACGCTTGTGAATGCAAGCGAATGGAAAATAATATTTAAGTATTTCAGTAGGGAGTTTTGTGAAAATGTCACATCGAGTATGCACATTTGTGTAATGAAAACTATTGGAGTTATAAAACAAACTTTTCAGAAAAAAGTATTCTCATATCACATGGATGGACAACAAGCATGAAGTCTATATATAATGTGCAAATACATTTCACAGTGGTGTAGCCTAGGTGTTAGTGGTAGTGAATATAGATTTTTACACAGCAAGATATTTTTTAATCAATGGTCATGCAAACAGAAAAACTGTTGCCATGGCTCATGTATCCCATTGGTTGTAGCCTAAAATGTATTGTGATATACATGGTATTACGAGTTCTATGTATCATTGCACCCTCATTTTATATTTTATGTTCAAAGTAGGGATGGGCACGTAATCATGCATTCAAATAACAGATTATAAATTTGTTGCATGTTTAGAAAATTACAAATCACATCATCTTGTATTGCAAAAAATATAAATGGTCTGAACAGATCCATTAACGACGCTAAGCCTGCCACTGCAGCCCTGTCTATTACTTGAGCTCTAAATTACTCAAGTCCCTGACGGATAAAAAAAAAACAAAAAAACAGGTATTTTAAAAGTGCACCATTGCATGAATTAATACTATGTTTAATTATTCAGTTTAATTAATACAAGTGACTTCAAAATGGAGGTATTTTACAAAAAAAGAGATCATACAATACGGTGTTATTATTATTATTATTTATTTCTTAGCTGACGCCCTTATCCAGGGCGACTTACAATTGTTACAAGATATCACCTTATTTTTACATACAATTACCCATTTATATAGTTGGGTTTTTATTGGAGCAATCTAGGTAAAGTACCTTGCTCAAGGGTACAACAGCAGTGTCCCCACCGGGGATTGAACCCATCACCCTCCGGTCCAGAGCCCTAACCACTACTCCACACTGCTGGTGTTGTCGGCTTTAATATGATTAATATTATTAAGCAAGCCCATAACAAACGTGAACAGGGTTGCAGCCAACAAACGTTTCAATAATTCCAGTTTGATTTGAAAAAATACATTTTGTTTGGGGACATTTTACTGAAGTGGACACTAAAACAAAAAAATCACACTTTGCAATAAAACATTGAACTATATGAACAGTGTAAGGATAATAATCGCCACCTACAATATCATACAAGCATGTATCCACTTGCCTGCACAGAGAGGCCCAGCCGCAAGCCTCGGGCTCTGTTGACTGCGAGACTGAGAGTATGCCCTTTCCAAGTTGCTCCCGCACATCTTCAACTTTCAGTGGGGGAAAATCCAGCAGAGATATTTGAAGACACCAAGCTACTGTAATTTTCACCCAATTTAGAATGCCTGAAAAGCTACAACAATCTCTAAGGAAGTGGGTGGCGGTGAATAAAGCACTATGAGCCACATTCTGAGTAGTTCTGGTTAAAATAAATAAATAAATAAATAAAAGTAGTGCTGGATATTTTAAGTGCCGCAAGACTTTATTCTCTCGTACGTGATTCTCGGCCGCTATCTTTAAGGATTATAGAAACTCGGTACACTGCAGTAAGTAAACCGTTTTGAAAAAAAAGGATGATATTAAGTCTATCTAGGTAACTCTTAAAACTCAGCCCCATTCATTTTGGGGCGCCATCGCACCCAAGGTTACACACATATTACTCAGGCACCGTAAAAGCCACCTACCTGGCTTGTTTAAAAGTACAGACTTGGGGCTTTCCAAAGACTGTGTCCCAAACCACACCCTTGTTCACTCGTTACTGTCCCTTGAGGGGCAGAAGTACTATGTTTGCCATCTTAAGGGTTGTCCCAATTCCTTAGGGAACGAGTGAAGGGTGTTTTATGTGCCCTTCACTGCACCCTTCGACAGTGTACAAAACAGTTGACTTTTTGCGGATGAAAAAGAAAAGCAACTTTTTCTTCTGCTGCATGCAAAAACTTCATGTCACAGCAGAAGCAATGGAGAGTGCTCTGTCTCACTGTGATGAACAGCTGTTAGGTCTCCTGAAAGCAGCTTATTTTAAAGTAACACCAGTGTGAATGATGATGCAGTAAAATATCTATAGTTTTTTATATGCAAAAGTGCCTTTTCTTTTGCCGTTCCCCCTTAAAATTTTGGAAACCCTCCCACCCATTGGCTGCAGCATAGCCCTGTGTAGTAATAAAATATGTCTTTAAAAAAAAAAAAAAAAAAAAGGTTTGCTGAGGCTGTCGTTAGTTTAGACTTGACTGTAGAAAGCGTTCAATAACTCCTAGTTATCAACAGCATTTTGCTATCGTTCACTCTTATGAATAGCAGGGTGACGCTCAGGACCGATAAACTTTATGCTAATGAGGTAATCGTTAACCTTTTAATTCATTAAAAACATGCCTTTGTTGGGGCTTAATGACGCATCTGAATTCTCTCTTATGAATAGCAACTGCCATTAAAATAGGCGGCTATGGATGAAATCTGATCATGTACGCCTTTTTTCTCATTTCGACAGGCGTTAACCATTTATGAATAGACCCCTCAGTGATTTAACGTCTACTGAAGTGCATTATTTATAAGGCTTCATGTAGCCGAGCGGATACCAGGACTGAGGAATGTATCGTATTTAATATGATACTGTATGTTACTTAATGTAAACATTTATTTATATTTTGAAGACATACGCCCTTTTCACAGTGGTGCTCCTACCTGGGTTCTGACTACCCATGTCACAATCCCGTGTATGAAACCACTTACCTTTATTGATTCATTATAATTTGTACGTTATGTTATCTTTACTTGCTGTTTGGAAATGACGCTTAAGTTGGTATTCATGCATACTGTACTTGTATTACACATCCTGTTAATAAAAAGAGCTACTTATTGAAGTATTGTCCAAGAGTACTTCAATTGTTGTGTTCTTGCGTATTACTTCAATAGCCAGTTGCACATTGCTGTAAAATGTAATGGCATAATCGTTTTGAAAATTATATGTATCTGATTATTAAAATATATGGAATGCCCATTCCTAGTTCAAATTGTACACCGCTGTACTTTTAATTGACTTCTTTCTTAAAATCTGAAAACGCTCTTGGAACTGCAATGTTTTTCACTGGGTTTCCCTGGTAAAATATTGTAATCAATAAAAAATAAATAAAAGCACATGTTGGGCTGTAAAAATAGAAGAGAACAATATCACATACATAATATAATAAGTAAACAAACAAACCACATACACAAACAAATATAATGGGTTTTAAAATGATAGGATCTGTATCTGTTGGTACTGTTTTTCATTAATTTTTTCTGAAATTTGTCTTATAGAAATGGGTCAGGAAGCAGGCAAGCCAGCCTGGCCCAAACCAGCAGGAGGCTATCAGACAATCACAGGAAGGAGATATGGAAGAAGACACGCTTACATCAGTTTTCGTCCAACCTTGGCCAAACAAGAAAATTCATCCAAAGAGAACAGCGGGGAGTGTGGAGGAATGGAGATGAACAGTGTGCACAAGGAGAATGCTTTATGTGTGTCCCATATACCTGTAATGTATATATCATGTATATGGTCAGTTTTATGATCATATACTGCTGACATGTTATTCAGACCAACATTCTGCGTTCTTTAACAAATGCTTGGTATAAACTGTAGGAATTGTTTAGATCTGAAAACATTTAGAAATATTTGCTTACAAGTAAAGAAATCGATCTACCCGGCAGCAGCTTGTGTTTTTAACAGTTTAATCAAGTTGTATTGTTGGTAAAACGAAATGGCGTGTTCAGTCTCTTTTCACTGCAGACTCTGCTTGCTTCAAACTCTTACCGATATAACAATTTAATTGGAAACATTTCTCAGTAGAAAAGGGTGTCTGAGGTTATGTACCACTTCCAATTTGAAATAGGATACCTACAGTAATAGTGCCAAGCTACTGAAATCTCGCTCTAAATATTTCTCAGTATAAGTGAGAAAACAGATCTGTCTTTATAATATGTAGTTTTAATATATATATTTGTTGTTTTAGCATCAACTGGGGCCATCAGCTCAACATTACACACTATATTCCCTGCAGCAAATAATTCAGTTCTGCCAGAAATTAACGGAGCAACAATATTCAAGGAAGGTTCTGGCAGGAAAAATGCAGCGTCAAAGAAAGGTATTGACACTGCTGGTTGCTCATTTAAAATGTTGGAGGATGAGCAAATTTCGTCCAATAATTCTGAGAACGGTTCCGGACCAAAGAAAAGTTCAGAGGCCTGTGCTTGGCCAACCCTGGAAGATAATGAAACATGTCCTAGAAGCCCAGCTGGACCGGGTTTTGTAAATATTGACTCTTATGAGCCTGAGAGCAATGGTGGGGAGGAAGATGACCTATCTGTGGACTCATCAATAGGAACGCGTCCTGGACTTCAGAAGCGATTAGATAATATGATTTGTGAGTTGGAGAAGGAATTTGACTATCTCAGTGGTCTACACTCCTACTTGTACACAAAGTCATGTGAGGAAGTTGAACCTGTGCCCAGAAATGGGTGCTGTGGTACAGACCTTGAAGAATCCAGTGAAAACAATAGAATGTTTCAGAGGAGATTGTCTAGGCTAACTGAGGAAAGTTTAGATAAATCTAAATGTGATGAGAAGCTAAACGAGTTAGATATTGCTGAGGCAGCCAGCACCCCAGTGAGTGATCGCAGCATTCAAATCTCTGATGGTAACAATGACCAGGGGTCATCGTCTTCAGAGATGGTGGTGAGACCAAAAGTAAGGAAGCAACATGGTGAAGGCAACCTAGAGCGAAGGAAACGCTCCCAGTCAGATGACTCAAAACATGGGACCAGCAGACCAAAGAAACCTTTGGATGGCCAATGGAGTGCTAATACCCCTTTCTTAATGACTCACACAGAAAAAGTGAGCAAGGAATCCCGATGTGAGTCTGCACGTACTGAATCTGCCAGTAAAGGAGCAAAGCAAGCTGAAGGAAAAAAGAAAGCAATAGAGTTGCAAAGTTGTAAGCATGACGAAGAGGATGACCTCTGGGAAGATTTTGAAGAACTCCAAAAAAGTTGTGCATCCTTTGGCAAAGATGATGATAGGTATGTTGATGCAATTAAAAAAAAAAAAAAATATATATATATATATATATATATATATATACACACACAGTAATGTGCAAAAGTTTTAGGCAGGTGTGAAAAAATGCTGTAAAGTAAGAATGCTTTCAAAAATAGACATGTTAATAGTTTATATTTATCAATTAACAAAATGCAAAGTGAGTGAACAGAAGAAAAATCTACATCAAATCAATATTTGGTGTGACCACCCTTTGCCTTCAAAACAGCATCAATTCTTCTAGGTACACTTGCACACAGTTTTTGAAGGAACTCA
Organism: Acipenser ruthenus; assembly: GCF_902713425.1. Lineage (NCBI taxonomy): Eukaryota > Metazoa > Chordata > Actinopteri > Acipenseriformes > Acipenseridae > Acipenser > Acipenser ruthenus. Next base: position 20,872,256 of record NC_081189.1, on the reverse strand, counting down.
GCAGGTAGGTTGGCCCAAACATCTTGGAGAACTAACCACAGTTCTTCTGTGAATTTAGGCAGCCTCAGTTGCTTCTCTCTCTTCATGTAATCCCAGACAGACTCGATGATGTTGAGATCAGGGCTCTGTGGGGGCCATACCATCACTTCCAGGACTCCTTGTTCTGCTTTATGCTGAAGATAGTTCTCAATGACTTTTGCTGTATGTTTGGGGTCGTTCATTCATAAATACTGTACAAATGTGGATAGATATATTCTGACAGATTCAAGACAGATGATCTACATGTTGTCTTCCGAATTACTCAACCAAACCGTAACAATTTTGGTGTTTCAATTTTTTGGTGTTCCTATTTTAACCATTTTGTAATGTGAAAACTAATTTTGACATTACCTGGCTAGCAAATAGAAATGCTTTGTGTGAGCCAATTGCTTGACTGTATGTAGATCATTGAAACTGTATTTATCTGATTTGCTGAACACTGGCTTCCCATGCATGGTATTATTGGACACGGGAGACCTGAAATATATACTGTTATATTTTTAATTCTGTTAGGAAGAGTTTATATTGAATTTACAATGACATTTATTTTGTGTAATTAAGAAATCGTAAAATTGTCTTTTTGTTGGTCAGTGTAGAAATGATTTAAATTAAAGAGCAAAAGCAAGTTAATAAACACCTGCAGTTAATGCAGGTCATCATGCGGTACTATAACACCTCTTAAGATTCTGTTGTTTTTAAAGTTCTGAATGCAGTGAAGGAGAATGGTCTCCTACCTGGACCTCTGATTCTGCTGTGGACAAGGAGCAGTCCTCCAGTGATGAAAGCTGGGAGACACTCCCTGGATTGGATGAACCAGAACATGAGATTCAGAGCAGCAGCAGTAGCAGCTTGGATGATGTTCCAGAGCTCAACTTTCATTCTGAGTAAGTATGCCTGACCTTTAAGCGTCTGACCGTAATAATTATGCTTTCCGTCTATGCAAACAGAATAGATACCCAGAGTAATGTGTACTTCCCTTCAATTTCACTATGTGGCAGAAGCAAGCCTTGTGGGCAGCACAACACAAGTTTCCTTGTAATGTCATCAACAAGAAGAGACTGCATTTACACAAGGTGCATGTATGTGTTTTCTTTTTTTTGTTTTTTAATAGAGTGCCCAATTATGCTCCCTCACCGCTGCAATTCCCCATACAGGTGTGGAGAACTGAAGGTTCAGTGGGCATCCTCTGATCTCACGACCAAGCCAATTTCCACTTTTACGGCCCTGACGGTTTTGCCTCCCTAACCTGCGGGAGCGCTGGAGCATACGAGACATACCTGGTGGAATCCCCATTGAAGACCAGCAACTTCACACAGCCAGGACGCGAACCTGTGCTCCCCTAACTGAATGACTCACCTGGCACACCACATGGCATTGCTTTTATCAGATGAGCCCCACAAGTTGAATTTTTCTGAACCTAAATACATATATTGATTTCAATATATTTAAAGTGGTCAAGCATACAGTAAATGTCTTTGTCAAGTTAGCATTCTTAAATAAATAAATAAATAAATAAACTACAGTACCAGGAATGAACAGAAAATAACTAGTTTAAACCATCTTTGATTAATGACACCTCTGGGTATTTTTAAACGTCACTGTCGTGCTGTAATCCTAATTGAGACGTGCTATTGTTCCATGTATGTGTTTTAATGCACATTTTTAACATGTTGCTATTTCTGCTGTGATATTTTTAGAGAGCAAGCATCCTTAGAAGATGGAGAAATCCCTTGGCTTCCCTACCAAGAGGAAACGGATAGCAGCAGTGATGACGATACAGACGGAATGAGCCAGTTTGTTCACCCAGGTCTTTTTATGTTAGATGGGAACAACAACTTTGAAGACGATTCCAGTGTGAGTGAAGATTTTGATGCTGAGTGGAGGTATGTTCACATTAAAAGGTTCATAATTTCTGGGGCTTTCCCTGAAGCTCTGGGGAGAATTGTAAAAGTGATCTATTCAAATCTATTGTTGCATACTCTTTTTGCAGAAATAGTTCAGCAGATTTGTGTATATTCAATCCTGTTTTCACAATGAAAGGTAATAGTGGTCAGGCAAATGCAAATATAGAAGGATACAAAACAGTATTCTTTTGAAATGTGTGTCAAATTGCTTTATTATTGTTGTGAAAGCTGAAATATTTATAAAATCTGAAATTTGGCTATTTAGCTGTTTTTAATATGACTACAAGGTGTTGATATACCTAGTACAATTTGTTTACAACTATTAACCAGATGGGCTTTATGACAAAGTGTGCGCCAGTGAAAGCATTTATATCATGACTTGAAATCTTTACTGTTTGATTTGAATAGTTATTTTCCCCTAAAGTAATGCATGTTGGGAAGCACATGGTTTGAACATAAATATAGTCCTGGTATATATCAGATATATGGATATGTTTACCAAACAAGTAGGTTATTTACCTACCATATTTTAAATCAGTTTTTTTTCCTAATATTTGATCTTGATCTTGGGGAGTGTGTGGTTTAAATAAAATATGAACTAAAATGTATTGTTCATAACCCTGATGACTCTAATAAAAATAGAAAAACTGTTCTCATTTCTACAGTATGATGTAATACTGGTTTACACATTTAAAAATAAATGCTTTGAAGGAGTAAGTTCTAGATCCTGTCTGACTAACCTCTTAGACATTCGATGAAATTACAACATCCCTTAATATAAGATGCCGCATATACAGTACATAGATTGATAAGAGAACATGTAAGGGATTGGGTAGGGACCCTTGCAGTTTATTGCCTACATAAATGACCTACATGGGGTTAATTAGGCAGCTACCAGACAGCAGCCAGCCAGACACCAGAGCTGGAGGGAGTGGCCACCATGTTGCAGCAGTTCATGAAAACCAAAGGGGATTTACCGTATTCCTTCAAATTTAAGACACAGCCCAAATTTACCATCCTCAATTTGAGGAAAAAGTAAAACATCAAATAAATATGCATTTACGAAGATACAACCTCAATTACGCTGTTCTATTGTACAAAACTGACACAAAAGTGTTGTAGATTAACCATGGAGTTTGTTTATTGTGCTACATACTGAAGTACTCTAAGATGGTATCTCTGTTGTACACACCCTGCTCACTTACTTACAGCATCACGGGTCAAGGGTCTGATCAGCATTTCTGATCTGTCGAAGTTAGTACTGTTTTAGAAATGCTGAAATTGTAAAAGCTTATCTTTTGAATTCCTCAGGAAGCTAATGACGCTTCTTTGAAAATGGCTGCCTGTATGTCATGGACGATTCGAAATCGGGCAGTAACATTTTGCTTCGTCTTTTCTCAGCAGTAAGTCGCGTTGCTTGTGTATTCGGGCAGACATCTTTATTCGTCTTTTCTCGGCAGTCAGTCACATTGCTGTTTGTGTACTTGGGTAGTCACGTCTTGTTGCTGATTTTAATATACACATCAATATACTGTACTCAAATTTAAGATGCAGACTATTTTTGAGAAGCAAAAAATGGTTCAAAAAGTGCATCTTTTTTTTTTTAAATATAAATTTAGTCGTTGCCAATTAGTTTTATTATTTTTCTCCCAATTTGGAATGGCCAATTATTTGAAGCTCAGCTCACCGCTACCACCCCTGCGCTGACTCGGGAGGGCGAAGACGAACACACGCTGTCCTCCGAAGCGTGTGCCGTCAGCCGACCGCTTTTTTTCACACTGCAGACACACCATGCAGCCACCCAAGAGCTACAGCGTCGGAGGACAACGCAGCTCTCGGGCAGCTTACAGGCAAGCCCGCTGGCGCCCGGCCAGACTACAGGAGTCGCTGGTGCGTGGTGAGCCGAGAACACCCTGGCCGACCTAACCCTCCATCCCCCCAGGCGACGCTCGGCCAATTGAGCGCCGCCCCCTGGGAGCTCCTGTCCTCGGTCGGCAAAGGAATAGCCTGGACTCGAACTCGCGACGTCCAGACTATAGGGCGCATCCTGCACTATATGCGAGTGCTTTTACTGGATGTGCCACTCGGGAGCCCACAAAAACTGCATCTTAAATTCGAAGGAGCACGGTAGTCTGCATTCAGAATTTATTAGAAATGTGACAAATACCAAATGGGGGGTTACCAGAATGGAACTTACAAGAAAGACATTGGCTGTGTTGTAGACTCATTGCTGACAGAAGCCAGGAGGTGTGGGGTAAAAAGGATCACAGAATGTTTGGCTTTTGTCAGGAATATAGAGTACAAATCTAGGGAGGTTATGATGAGGTTGTATAATGCACTGGTGAAACCTCAATTGGAATACTGCGTTCAGTTTTGGACCCTACATTCCAAAACAGACACTGCAGCTTTGGAGAGAGTACAGCGAAGAGCTGCTACACTAATCCCAGGGCTTAAAGGTATTCATTGTGAAGGTTGGTTGTGGACTGAATATATGTAGCCTAGAACAAAGAATGGTTAGGGGAGACTTGATAAAAGTTTTAAAAATCCTTTATTTCAAGTGCAACACAGGCTATTGGGTAGAGACAGATTTAGAGCTGAGGGTAGGAGGCATGTTTTTACACAAAGTGGTGACTGTATGGAATGGTTTACCAAGCCACTTTTTTGCTGTTGTGTCATTGGGATCAAAGTTCTGGGATCAATTGGCTACTTGAAACTGTATCAGTTCATAACTTGCTGCTTTAGACAGGTTCAGATAAGGTTGCTGTTTTAAAGGGAGTCAAGATTCTAAAGTCCTGTTAGCTTCAGAGGGCATTTTGGCCTACCTGTGGGATAATGACCCCTACTTGGGACATGAATAGCACATTTTCTGTGCTGTTTTAAATAGTTAACATTCTGTAGTTTTTACTGATATATAAATATATTTTTTTATTATTTTATTTATTTATTTTTTAAAATATAAATGGCCTGGTGAAATTTCTATAGCAAAACCATGCTAATATCTGGTATTTTGTTAGAAAACCTGCTGATGAGTTACAATTGGGCATAAAATGCAGCATATTGTGAAATCTACAGATATCAGCAGGATGTTTGCCAAGCTGCACTGTAATTTTAATTTCTGCCATGACATATAAATCCATATGTCATTAATGTTCTGTAATTACAGAATGAATCCCATGCTGTCCAGAAATATTAAATCCAGTGCTATAGTACAAGCCAGCCCTTTTAGTTTAAATGAAGAATCAGAAGTTATCATTATGAATATTTGAAAGTGCTGACTTGTTAGGCTTTAAGGGTTTTTTTTAAATTACATTTTAGATGACCAGGGATATGAATTGGAATAGTAAGCTAAGCTCCCACCCTTATTGCAGAAAAAAAGCATTTTTGCTGAAAGTAACACACATAAATTTGTCCTATTTTGTCTAATTTTTCAAAGTGGAACAATTAAAAAGCAGTCCTATCAAACCTTCGGTCTGTCTTTCTTGGAGAGTTTCCATTGCTTAATTTTAAAAACAGTGAAAATATGGACTCCATTTTGCTACATCTGCTGTATGTTTTCTGTACTAAACCGGTCTCTGCATACATTAACATTACACTGTCACAAAATTAATCTTATACTTATGAATGGGGAAACCACCAGCATAGAGTACAACAACCTTTGTTGTGTTTTTACATTCCATGATTGGAGAAAATGATAATGAGTGTGTTGAGTGACGATTAAGTAGTAAGTATTATGAAAATGAATCTCCAGTAATGTACAGCTCACCAGCTTCCTTCTTGACTGGCCATAGGAATTGAAGATATGTATTATGGTTTCATCTTTGGCTTGTTCGACTGTTTGTTGAACAGAGAAAAATGAATATGTAGCACACGATTAAATATATTGAATGTCTTGATTACAGATTACTAGATGAATTTGGTGAAGGTTTTGGAGTGGCTCAAGCTTTTTCCTATGTGGACCCACAGATGCTTACTTACATGGCTCTTGAAGAGCGGTTAGCTCAGGCTATGGAGGTAGGCAATGTCATTTTTACAACTGGTATTACTATTATTGTACGCAAGCATAATCTTTCATTTTAATCCACTGTTTGAAAGAATCCCACGTTTATATTGGCCTACTCTCGTTGCAAAACTAAACTAATTCAAAATAAATAAATGTGTCTGTGGCTATGGCTTATTCTGGTTGGGTATAGGTTTTTTTTCTCCAGAAGGGATGATGATAAATGTGTTCTAAAACAATGCAAGATGCTCTCCTTAATCAACATTGAATGCCAATAAAAATGTACAAAGGATTTCACTAACAAAACAGTACAATGCAAAACTACATCTGTTTTTCAATATTGCAAATAGTTTTTTGCACACTGGTGGGTTTGACGTTGTAAGAATCTATACTTCTGTACTGTGCATATTAACTACAAACATGTGGCAGTGTTTAATGGACTAAAAAACAAAATGATTTTCTCTTTTTCCATCAAAAGGCTGCCCTGGCTCATCTTGAGTCTTTGGCTATTGATGTTGAACAAGCTCACCCCCCAGCCACTGAAGAAATCATTGATTGTCTGCCACAGATTACAGTGCTGGAAGATCACCACGGTGAGATGGGAAAACACACTGTAAACATGAAAAAACATTCAATAATAAATTCAACTTTTAAAGAAACTACGTCAAGTAGACAACCATATTGGCTAGTTTCTTTATAGTTTTACCAGAGATGTGGAGATATTTATATAAAGATGTGCTAAACAAAACGTTTTTTAGTTTTTTTTTAAGTTTTTAGGTTAAAAAAAATAAATAAATGTCCGACAATTCCGTTTTAATCCACTGTGGGTGTTTGTGGTACAGGCTGGGTCAAAAGTCACACAACACTGGCTATGTTTACAACAACTGTCGGTAACCAGTGGAGCATTCTTTTTCTAGATTTATGATGTCATCGTACCATCATCGTACTGTACCTTTCTAGATTTTTTTAAATGTCCGTTCTAAGCTTCGAACATTTGGACAGGGTAGGCCAGGGCCATCTATAATTCCCTGCGGTTGACAAACATACATTCTCAGGAATTTCACTCCGCATAATCTTGGAACAGGGTAATATGTTTATTATTATTATAAATATAGATTGCAAATTCAGTATATAGTTGATGTTAGGGCTGTCAATCACAGTTAACTTCTGCAATGAACGCGTTATTTCTTTGGAGATTAATTTATGCGTGTTAATCTCACTCCTCTGTCTTGACCCTCTTCACGTTCCGTACTTCATTTCCTGCGGCACCATTTTAATATACAGTACCCAAGCACATGCAACACAATGACTGCAGTCTGCGTTTGCTTAGAAAGTTATAGTCCATGAGCCAAAACTCAGAAAGCCCTTTGTTTTTTAATTGGCTGCACCTCCCGTCGGACAGGTTTTTTGTGATCATTTTGTTCCTTAATATATCTAGATTCCATTTATGCCTGTTGCCAAGCTGAATAATTGTCTTTTTAGATGCAAAACAACCTATTTTGGACCTACCCTTACTACGCTTCAGACAGTAGAATGCTGTCCTTATTTCTTGATTTTTTACTTTTTTTAAACTTATTTTTGTATTAATACACCAGGCTTTTATCAGCATCTAGTTTGTATATGCAGTGTGCCGATTGCTTCCTGACTTCCCCTGGTAACAGAGGGGCATGCAGAAAAAAAAAAAAAAATCCTGGTTTGGAATAAGTATCTCTTTTTGTCACAGCTGATATGCGATGTAACAAAAGAATCATACCGCACGTAGCACCGCCTGTTCTATACACAATATTCTTCTCTTTAGTTAAATTTATTCTACTCCTATTGCAGGTACTTTAAAAAAAAAAAATGCATACCTATATATTTACATATCAGTGAATAAAAACATTTTTGGTAAGTTAATGCTGACAGTCAATACATTACCAAGACCTGAAAACATATCCATTCATCTGAAATAATATAGTCATGTTTAATAATGTACGTGTGTGTGTGTTTTATATACAGTACTGTGCAAAAGTTTAAGGCAGGTGTGAAAAAATGCTGTAAATGCTTTCAAAAATAGACATGTTAATAGATTATATTTATCAATTAACTAAATGCAAAGTGAGTGAACAGAAGAAAAATCTAAATCAAATCCATATTTGGTGTGACCACCCTTTGCCTTCAAAACAGCATCAATTCTTCTAGGTACACTTGCACAAAGTCAGGGATTTTGTAGGCATATAGTCAGGTGTATGATTAAACAATTATACCAAACAGGTGCTAATGATCATCAATTCAATATGTAGGTTGAAACACAATCATTAACTGAAACAGAAACAGCTGTGTAGGAGGAATAAAACTGGGTGAGGAACAGCCAAACTCAGCTAACAAGGTGAGGTTGCTGAAGACAGTTTACTGTCAAAAGTCATACACCATGGCAAGACTGAGCACAGCAACAAGACACAAGGTAGTTATACTGCATCAGCAAGGTCTCTCCCAGGCAGAAATTTCAAGGCAGACAGGGGTTTCCAGATGTGCTGTCCAAGCTCTTTTGAAGAAGCACAAAGAAACGGGCAACGTTGAGGACCGTAGACGCAGTGGTTGGCCAAGTAAACTTACTGCAGCAGATGAAAGACACATCATGCTTACTTCCCTTCGCAATCGGAAGATGTCCAGCAGTGCCATCAGCTCAGAATTGGCAGAAAACAGTGGGACCCTGGTACACCCATCTACTGTCCGGAGAAGTCTGGTCAGAAGTGGCCTTCATGGAAGACTTGCGGCCAAAAAGCCATACCTCCGACGTGGAAACAAGGCCAAGCGACTCAACTGTGCACGAAAACACAGGAACTGGGGTGCAGAAAAATGGCAGCAAGTGCTCTGGACTGATGAGTCAAAATTTGAAATATTTGGCTGTAGCAGAAGGCAGTTTGTTCGCCGAAGGGCTGGAGAGCGGTACACGAATGAGTGTCTACAGGCAACAGTGAAGCATGGTGGAGGTTCCTTGCAAGTTTGGGGCTGCATTTCTGCAAATGGAGTTGGGGATTTGGTCAGAATTAATGGTCTCCTCAATGCTGAGAAGTACAGGCAGATACTTATCCATCAAGCAATACCATCAGGGAGGGATCTGATTGGCCCCAAATTTATTCTGCAGCATGACAACGACCCCAAACATACAGCAAAAGTCATTGAGAACTATCTTCAGCATAAAGCAGAACAAGGAGTCCTGGAAGTGATGGTATGGCCCCCACAGAGCCCTGATCTCAACATCATCGAGTCTGTCTGGGATTACATGAAGAGAGAGAAGCAACTGAGGCTGCCTAAATCCACAGAAGAACTGTGGTTAGTTCTCCAAGATGTTTGGGCCAACCTACCTGCCGAGTTCCTTCAAAAACTGTGTGCAAGTGTACCTAGAAGAATTGATGCTGTTTTGAAGGCAAAGGGTGGTCACACCAAATATTGATTTGATGTAGATTTTTCTTCTGTTCACTCACTTTGCATTTTGTTAATTGATAAATATAAACTATAAACTATTAACTATTGTCTACTTTTGAAAGCATTCTTACTTTACAGCATTTTTTCACACCTGCCTAAAACTTTTGCACAGTACTGTATACAGTTTTTAAAGCGGTTTAAATTGCATTAAACACTGAATGCTCATACTTACAGATTGATATAAAACATTTATGGATTTGTCAAAGAAAGCGTTCTATAATATGCCAGCAAGCCAGCACAACAAAATGAAACAGAGAGCAATGCCTATGATCTGTCTGACTACTATATTTTTTTAATTATTATTATTATTATTATTATTATAAACAATGATTATTATAATAATAATTATTATGTAAAAGGAAACTGATAAGAAAATATGCAGTAAAATTTGAAATGCATTAAGGTGAGTAATAAACTGACTTCATTGTGATTTAGTTGGTTCAAATAATTTAACAGCAAATGCTGGACTTTTTCTGTAACTGTGTAAATAAATTTAAAACTATAAAGACAGGGCAACAATATTAATCCAGAAATAGGACAACAGGTTTTTTTTTTATGCTGGGTTGTTTTTTGAATAATAATAATACTAATACAATGACAATACAGTACAAATTTCACTTGTACAGCACTCTTCATGCAAGGGCAATGCACAAAAGAAATATAAAAAATCCTGTGTCTAATATATAATCCAGCTACAAATAAACAGACCCAAACAAATATGTTTTCAAACAGGATTTAAAAGATTCAATTGTGCTAACATTCCTGATATGAATCGGGAGCAAGTGTCAAAGACAAGGGGCATTTAGTTATAACTAAATGCCCTGGCTCTGACAGAGTTCAAAATAATTTTAGGGACTGGCAGAAGATTAGCATTTTCCGATCTCGGGGAACAACCAGGGGCATATGGGGTCAGCAGATCTTGAAGATAAGAAGGTCCAGACCATGTAAGGCCGTATAGGTAATAAGACAAACTTTAAAATAAAACTAATAATAATAGTAATCGTAATAATAGCAGCATCAGTAATAAAACAACTGCTTGAGATGGGTGCAGTAATTGTATCAATTAAATATGCGATTAAAAACAAGATTAAAAAATGGAATCGCGAGATTAATCGCTTGACAGCCTTAGTTGATATACACACCTCCAAACTGTTGCTGATGAACAACTGAAGTCTCGGCAGCAAGCTGAACACTCCATGTAGCTCTTGTCAATAAAGCCTTATCTTACAGTCCTTAAGACAATAGCATCAAATCCTGCTGTTAAAGTGTTATAATACAAAGATGCTTATTATAATTTATATTAGTTATAACCACTGTTTGAAAATTGAATTGATTTGTTTTTAAGAATCCAGTCAAATTAATTATTGTAAACTGGCTTACTGTAATTGTAAAACCTGAAAGATGGAACAGGTAAATATTATCATTGGCTTCATATTGTATAAAATTGTGAAATTTCCCACTGCAGTTGAGTGTCTCTGAGTTTTTTTTCTTTTTTTAAAGTTTTGGACAAAAAACTGTTTCTCAAACTGTGATAAATATATAGCCGTGGGAGATTCATGCAGAATGTGTTGTAAATATAAATGAGATCATTTAAAATGGCTATTATCAGCATGTTATATTTGATTTTACTGTCCGTATGTTTGCATTTTTCAGGCCAGGAACAGTGTTGTGCCATCTGCTGCTGTGAATATATGAAAGATGAAATAGCAACAGAACTTCCCTGTCGTCATGTATTTCATAAATCCTGTGTGACCCGATGGTTACAAAAGGTACAGTATTTTGAAAAATAATTGAGCTTTTGAAAAATCTTTTGCTAGCTGCCCAAAAATTGGATTTGGATTATTAACTATAAACATCTTAAGACAATCAGTATTTCACCAAGTTATACGTGTAAAGGCAAAACACTTCTGGTAGAATGTCTTTATGTTAATTATAATACCCCCACAACACACCTTTTAAAGACTGAATTATTTTTGAAGTACAGTGTAGTTCAAAGGAAGCTTTCAAATGAGTATTTTAAAATCTATAGGTGGTCCCACTCTTCGCAATTAACATGACAAGACTATTTATATGATAACTAGTACAGTGCTTACCCATTAACGCTGTAGTGGGGAGCCATAGTTACAAGACCGTGGTATTTGTGTTCCGCCTTATAACAAGTATAAAAGATCTACTGTAATGGAATTATGGAGCAAATGGGAGCCACGACCCTACCGTGTTATAACCGATTCCGCACTATAACGAGGCGTGTTATAACAGGTGTATATATATAGTAAATTTGTAAAAAAAAAAAAAAAAAAGTCGTCATGATGTTATTTGAGTAGAAACTAGTTTGTGGTTGTTGAATGAACATATTTTAGTTGCAAAGAACAGAAGAAGAATAGGTAATAAAAACAACATTTATTTGATTGAAATGTCAAAATTACGTCTACTCTATGTAGAATCAAAGGACATTATAACATCTGTCAACAAGGGATTCTTCTGAGTGCCATCTAGATGGGTTATTCTTGATTTAGCTGCTAATCTTCGCTCCAAGGGAAGTAGCTGGTTTGTCATTATAAAATACTTGCAGAGTTTACAATCGATCATTTGTGTTTTGTGTTTTTTTTTTTTTTTGTTTTTTTTTTTAATAATTATTTTTGTCCAATGCCAAACATCTATCTAAATATAGCTTTCCTTGCTGCATGGTGGACTGGTTTTGCTGATTTTGTTTTATTTGTAACCTCCTACAGTCAGAAAATGTGGTCATTCTGCAGAAACCAAATTAATGTTAATGTGAAAAAATGATATGTCAGCTTTTGATTTATGATTTTTCTCATCTGTGTTGAAGCAATAAAGAACATATTTATTTAACAGATGCAGATGTCTTTTTCCGTCTGCATCTGGTGGTTGCCTTGAACAATAATCCACTGCGTCCTCGGCAAAGCTTTTTATAACACAACCTAATATTTTTAAAATGCTGACCACTGCTGGTGCAGAATTAAACAAAGAAGCGTGCATACAGTGTTCATACACAATACAAATAAATGGTCTGCCTCCTTTTATGGAAACTACTTTTAACAACAGATAAATAAGTGTTTGGTATCTTCCATATATTAAGCTTTTAAGAATGGCTTTGAATAAGATAGTTAGTAGATCTTGGCCAACGATGGACCCATAATTCTGACTTCAGAAGATGTGAACCAGTATGTAATGTAATAACTTAAATCACATGTTTTCTATTTCTTCAGTCGGCAACATGTCCGGTGTGCCGCCATGTCCTGTCCCCTGCGCTCCCTGACTCCACTGTGGCTACAACCTTTGTGTTGGATCACGACACTCCTCCATCCACCCACAGCGCGGCAGGAACACGGTGAAGAACAAAAAACATTTGTTAGATTAAAACAAAAAAAAGAAAAAAGAAAAGGAAACATTTTTTTTAGTTATTATTATTTCAATGCTATAAGATACCGAAAACCTTATAGAAATATACTACAGACTAAAACCTCTAATATGTGACATGTTTAATCACTGATTTTAGTTTAACAAGTGTGAAATATTTAAAATGGTGAAGTCTCAGTGACAGGCTGCACCTATTTTCTGAGAAAATATTGTCATGCTGTCTTAACAAGCATTTGTTATATTTCTGTTTTTGTTTTAAAAGAAAAAAAAATACAAAAAAAACTTGTAAATGGTTAGATGAATGGGGCTTTTCTGAAGCAATCTTGCATTGAAATGTCAAAATAAGTTTAGTGCAATAAAGATAGTATTACATTTGCTTTTACTAATAAATAAATTCACAGAGTATGGTTTTAAGTTATTCACATACGAACCAGTGAACTTAGTCATTTGGAAAAGAGGCTGACTCAAACCCAGTAGAGATCCTTCATTTTCATGATGTTTGTCCTCTAACTGGACAATTCACCATTGCTTTCTGCTTTTCAGCAGCTGAACTGTTCTATTTAAATAAGTGCATTGCTTATTATGTACCTTACCAGTATACTGGATTGCTAAATGCTGGCTATTACGGTCCCAATGTTCAATAAAGGCTGTAACTTTGTTTCTGCAAGTATGTTGTTGTGGATGTTGACATATGTAGTGACATTGTTTTGTTTTTTTAAGGATATGAAAATGATAATGTAAGGAGACCTGAGATCTGATTGAGAAATAGCAATGAACAATATGGGTGCCATATGTAGTAGAGATAATAGTATCATTGGGAATTATGTTACAGAGGGCTACCTACAAGGTCACGTTTTTGTATATATTTAAACGGTATATGGCTTTTCTCCACTCCCTGCACTTGGACAGCTGGGTTAAGGGTGAAAGTCTTCATCAACAGACCTTAAAGCTAAATTAAAAAGTAGAATATAGATATATAGTATCAGACAAAAATATTGGCACGCTACCCTTAATATATTTCAAGAAAACATGTTAAATAGAAGCATTTAGTGAACATTAACCACTAGTTAGTATGACAAAGCAAAATACAATTTCTGGTAATTTAACAAATCTATAAAAAAAAACAAAAGCACAACAATTTCAAGTATTTGTTTATGACAAATGTATTGGCACCTTTACATTTAAGTCTGTAAAAATGTAATAGAGCTCATTAAATATATTTGATTCCACATCGAATGCTAAACAAAGTGCTGCAACTCCATGAATCTGCCTAAAAACTGACCCAAAAAGAGAAAGCATGCTGCAAGCGAGTCAACGACCACAAGCAACGAGTCAGGCCCGGCTGAAGGAAGGTTTTCAGATAACAAGTCTGGGTCTGCTGTACACCTAAAACTACAGTATCCAAAAGAAACTGTGCCCTTCTACCTGCATAGCTAAAAGATTCAGCGAAGAGGACAGAGCGGACGGACGCTGTTGTGGATCCTATACTGAGGACTGAAGACTTTGTTGCAGCTGTTTGTTGATTCTATCAAGAATTGAAAGCTTTGTTGCTGAGTTTGATCCAATGTAGGATTGAAGACTTGGTTGCTGAGAGGAGAGCCTTTTGTAGTTCTGGAATGACCGTCGCAATCGCCAGATCTCAATCCAATAGAAATGCTTTGGACTGATCTGAAAAAAGCTGTAGCTTTTGTGTATCCAGTCTGTCTGAGTTGAAGGTAATATGCAAGACAGAACAAGATATAACATATTGGTTAAGAATTACCATAAATGTTTGAAAGTCGTAATAAAAGCAGGAGGACACATGGGATACTAAAGCAGGGGTGCTAATACTTGTGTCACAAATGAATACTTTTTTCATAAAGTTATTTGTTAAATTACTAGAAATTGTATGTTTTTCTTTGTTTTAATAAAAAATGGTTAAAGTTTACTAAATACTGTAAGTATGTTTATATACGAATCTGTTGCCTTGAATTATGGTATAAGTGCAGAGTGCCAATACTTTTGTCTGTGACTATTTAAAAACTATACTTTTAACATATTGGATAAATAGTTAAACTGCATAGTGCTCTCTGGATGATTTGTGTGCAGCCTAAATAAATATGTTGATCATTTCCATACACTACCAATGACACAACTATCCCATTAGAAAGGAATATGCTATATTTTCAATTTATTGCATCAAGTTCACTAGAAACCTTGACCTGCAGCAGAGAAGGACAAGTCAGGAGTTCACTTTCTGTACTTAAATGATGTTACAATGATGCCCTTATGCAAATCACTTTCAACAGCAAAAGGAGAGGTCCAATAGGTCTGTGGTACAGATATTTCATAGATTTATTCTTCAGACCTAATACTTTTTGAAGAGTAGTGTATAGCCATGAATAAAAATGTTCTGCACTGTTGACATTAATTATAAAGGCTTATTTTTTCACTTATTTTTGCCAGTTTATAACTGACATGCAGTTACTACAGAATCAGTAAAGCTGCTGTCTGCAGAGTATGGGTTTATTTACTTTTTGCAAAATAGTTTGGTCAAAAACAAAAGTCCTGATCCCTCTCAAATCTGAAATTCAAGACTGGATGCCCTTTTTCTTCCATGTGGCTCTGCAATGGCAGTGATAAACAAGCAACTTAACTTTGGGACTCTTGACTCTTGAAACCTGAAACTTCAACTCACTGCAACAGTGAATACAATGGCTACTGAATCCCAGAACTCTACAGGCTTTAAAAGATTAACACGTTGTAAATTGCTTTACAAGTTCAATCTTTGTGGGAAGCTGGAACGCTCTTGGCTCTTGTCTGGCTCATATAAAAGTCTTCTGGTGTGAAGATGGAAATCCTCGTCATGTACAGATAACTATTTTAACCAATTTGGGGCCAGAAAGGTTGCACCATATCAGATGCCAAATGTGATGTAGCGGTATTTCAATTGAAAAATCTAGTCTGTCCATCTGTCTGTGCTACCAACCAGATGCTCACTCCAACCCACATTTCAACAATTTGTAAACCTAATCTGATCTACTCCCATACCAAAAGATCCAATAAATGTGTACCCAATGGTTGTCCAAAAAGAACTAATGCCCAAAAGTTGAGCGTTCAAGTTGAGGGTTCGTTGAGAAGTTCAATCAACTAACTTCTAACTTATGATGAGCAGCACCTACTTAGCCAATGAAGTTGGTTGGTTTTGACAACTTGTATATTTCTTTAAGTAAATGACTTGCAATTTTAAAACACTGTATTGATTGAATTATATAGAGGATAATTTGTGCCTAAATTTAAAAATGTATAATAAATATAGTATAATACAGTATGTACATTTTGATTTATATTTATTATGTTGAGGGTTGCTGTGAGAGGTCGGGCTGATTTATGTTACGAAGATGCGTGCACAAGTACAGGTAAAATTCAGTACAGTCAGTAATTTGTTCTCTTCATATTGCAAGTCACGTCCATGGCTTCCTGAAAAAGTGTAATTTGGCATGAAAAGTAAAGGAGGATCAACCTGTTCAATTTCAGCTTTGAAATTTCACAAGCCATTATTGTTTAGGATGACTTTGAATGGGTTAAATATCAAAGTGGAGAATGGGGCTCGTCTTTTTTGAAAACAAATCCTTTTCACAGTTGAATTTGGTGTCACTGGATAGCATTAACTTTAATAATGATTGTGAATCATGGGCTTTTTAGTATTGCTTGACAGTTTTGAAATAGGAAACTTCTGGGTGAAAATTACTGTAATGAAGCACTTTTCCTTATTAATTGAGTTATTGCACTCTTCTGTGATCTGTTAATAGAAATAGTCAAAAAAAAATAGTCAAAAGCTTAGCTTCAAAGAGGTAGTCATCTCTAACAATCCCAAATGTGATATCCATATTATTACGCAAATTTACATTTAGAATATAACTGGAATTATGCGAGTATGTAACGCTTTGTTTTTGTTTTATTATTATTATTTCCTATGCTTACTAACTACTAGAAAAAAATGCTCATAAACAGACCCCACAAGGCTGATTTAGAAGTTTAGTGTTGCACAGGCTTCAGAACTATTTTTTTTCTGGTTAATAAGCATAGAAAATAATTAATTATAAATAGGTTTAATCAGATTGAAAGAGAAAATAATGTACTGAAAGCTAAACTAACACTTGTTTTGCATTGATAATTAACCATTTAACGTTAAGAGTTGGTGTCTAAGATCCTAGTCAACTAAAGGAGCATTCAATATAACCAATTAAAGGCTTGCTGCTATGGTAAAAATGACGACCCTTCTTCTTCCATCATTGGTTTACCCCAGGTGTTTAAAAGCTGGGAGTTACTGCCATCCTTCTGTCATGACGTTTCTTTCCTCTTCCTCCTCCCCTCCACTTCCTTTGGAGCTACATCTCCTTTTCAGGGATCGTTGGATCCCAACACCTGGATTTGGTCACCTCGTAGGAGGAAGGTTCCTTTTAGGCCAAAAGGCAAGATCCTGGGCCACATTTCTTAAGTGTTAGCATATGTATTCCCTTAACTAAATATTCTAACACTTAACCATGCTGTCTCCTCACTTGGATGGTAACAGCAGCTTGAGGAATCTGCAGTATACAAAATGTGCTCTATTTGCAGTGGAGCTACTTGTCTGCAAGCTGGCCATGATATATCTGGAAACAGCCTTTCTCTTGTACTTTCGGAAAGATCCTGTCTCCTTGCATTTAAAAGCAAATGATTGATTATGGGCGTTTGCAGGATTTCTCATTTGATTGTCTGTAAATTCTGGGAGCATACAATAATAAAGTTGATGTAAAACTATAAAGAATGCCATTGCATAATGTAATGGCTTTCAATATGACAGATCTGTGATGACTTGGAAGATACAGTGTGGGTTTTTGTAGCATCTGCTTGTGCTGTCAGTTATTAATATCCGGTACGCATTGAAGCATGTCCGCACATCTGAGAGTACAGATGGAATATTGTCTGCAAAACATGTTTGGATGTCAGTTTTGATATAACAATAGGTTCTGATTTAAAATGTTCTCGTTATGATGTGTTTAGAATGAGGGGGATATTATTATTATTATTGGCAATATTACTTTTTGGTTATAAGTTTACTGTAACAAATATGTTTACAGCAATTATCTTGTAGCTCTGTCTTGAATGAGTACCCAGGATATTAAGTATTTTACATTGCTTGATTATAATCAACCCATGTAAATTACTTAATATCTGTTGTATTCATTCAAGATCTACTAGATGATAATAACTTTTTCCACAGGGCGAACTGAATATGTATTTGCATTTCATAACGTGTTCCATAAACAAGTCTCAATATGCAGGATGGATCCCAGATTTTGCAATATTAACACACAGGAGGACGGATGTACAAACCGATTGACACCCCCCTATATATCCACAATCTCAAACTCCCAATACCTTATGCTAAATAAGGATATTACCAAGTTTCATCACAATTTATTAAGAGGTTTTCCAGCTTTATGCAACAATGTAAGTGTGACATACAGATGGACAAATGTATGGACATACAGACATCCCTATATATCCCCAGAATCTAATACTCTCTAATACGTTCAACTCATGCTTGTCAAAATCTAATAAAACCTCTGCATTTATTTGATGTTTGTAACGCTGGAAGCCTTTCCATTGGAAAAATCAATGCTTATTGAAATACACCATTGACGCTGGGGGTTTAAACCACTTACCAGTATGCATTGAACTGTATTGCAAAAGTCTTTCGGACTGGGGACAATCAATTTTGACTTTTTACTTGTGCTTCTGTGAATATGAAAAGGATCAAACTGGCTGACTGTATTACCCATTTTTCTGCTGAATGAAAGAGAATCTCTAAGGTATCCCTGACAATCTGAATCACCACAGTGAAAGTCTTCCTGAACTATTTACATTGTATTTATTGTGGTCCTGTCAGAAAAGATGCATTATAGAACCAAGATATTTGAAAAACTAAGATAAAAAGGCTAGTTTGTAGAAATTGAATGATTAAAATAGTTAAAAATAAATAAAATTGGAATTAAAAAAAAAAATCTGTTTTGATTGTAAAATATGAAAACTAAGATATAAAAGCTATTTTGTAAAAATAGGTTTTCAGTCTTGTTTTAAAAACAGTAAGTGTGCCAGCTTCAGTGACAGGAGAAGGCAGAATATTCTATAATTTGCAACGCACCCAGGACGTGGTGATATTAGAGTTTATCGCACACCCTGTCGTGCCTTATTGTTTACACATTAATCCGCAACTTCAATTATTCGTGGCTCCCTGACGAGTTTTATCTCTGAAATACAGTACATTATTGCCAATGTAGACTTAATGCCCGCATGCGTCAGTCTAACCTGTGGAGTCGACACCAAGACAGCAGTGCTGCAGATGCCAGGATTTATGTCTTGGCGTGAACAGAAGGATTTTGTAAAATTAGTTCTCCTGAGGCAGTTACTTGGTGAAGCCCAGCAAACATATTTTGCCTCACTGAAACAATACAATAGACTTTAGCAAGGTTCAAAAGAACGACTTGCAGCAGTGAATTATTTAAAAAAGCTGTTATGAAAAAATGATTTCTATGATACAGTTGCTTTTTTGGACTGAGGCACAAGGAAGTGCCAACTAAATATATGGTACTAATAAAGATTAGCTGGACTGGAATGGAGGACAAAATCATACCTATCCAAAGCACAACTTGTGTGGACCCTGTAAACCAATCTGCAGAAAAAGGTTTGAGATTTCCTCGGGGGAATGTCACTGTGCCACATTGTTCATCACTGATTGATTACAAGTGAAGCACTTTCTGTACTGAATCACTTGATTTTTCATTATAAAAATAATTTCCTTCCTTTTCTCTGGTGTAGTTTTAATTACTGTTGAGGCAACCTTCTAGAGTTTTCCATATAATTAAGGCACTGTTTAATGTGTTCATTCAATCCCTGGGTGCCTGATAAGTGATTAGTGTGCTAGTAGGTAGTAGTGTTCTTTTTAATTAAGCGATTTTCATCTATGTAGAAATTCCATAAAATACAATTTTATATGTAAGGGCCTAGGTAGACACATTTTATTTTTCTTCTTTAATTTTTTATTTTTTTTTACTCATTACAGGAGGGATAGCTGTGCCAGGACATCGAAATTACTTGGTCACCACATTTATAGACCACCTGCTGCCAAATGAAGCAAAAGAGGCAATTTGGAGGTCAACAAGTGAATCTGTGTGGGTGTATATTGAAGGGCAGACCCATTAAAAAGAAAAAAATAAATGACTAGAAGCAGTGAATCCCACATTTACTATCCAACTGTAACCAGGCAGAAACCTAATTTACAGCACAGATAAGGGGCTTGGTCGCTCCCTACTCTTGATGTCTGAGCACATTCTCAATTCCTAATCTATTATATCCATTTTATACATTCCTGCCAGACCTAACTTGCCCATACTGCAAAACAGCTCAACAAACAATATGTCCTGCTTAAAGTATGTCCTACGATTAAGCACTAGTGCCTGTCTATAAAGGCTCTACCACGGGGTAGTTGACTGGGACTGGAGTTATGCGTCCGAAGTTGCTAATGAAAGTCAAGGTCAACTACCACACGGTTGAGCCTTCATCCAGAGGGCACTATCACCATTAGAAAATGACTGTTCTCATTATTTTATAAAAATAAAATAAAATAACACTAAAATCTAGATTTACCTTGAACTTGTAATGATTTGTCATATACTTGTCCACAGAGAAAAGTTTTAGGAAAATAGTCCCGAAAATGTCCATAAAGGATACATACATAATTAGAAAAAAAAAAAAATATTATATATATATATATATATATATATATATATATATATATATATATATATATATATATATCAATTAAACCAAATTTTCACTTGTCAGAGCTGCTTATAGTTTATCTGAACAGTGCCAGATATCTTAATGGAGTGATATTACTAAATTGCATGTGTCTTTTTTTGGTGTTATTGAAAGATACTGAGCTCAATTGCAGGTGGACTAATTGTGTTTTTGTTTAGGATTTGCTGTCCAATAGATGTGAACTGAGCTTTCATAATGGCAAGATAGAAGCCTGCTAGAGCTGGAAGCTGACTGGCTGGAGTGGGGACGTCAGAACCAGGAAGTAATGGACACAGTGAGAGTGGATTACGGGTGAAGCTGAGCGCAATGGCGGTGCCCAGCATTTATTAAATAATAAAGACTGTATATAAACAAACACAGCACAAAACAAACGGCACAAGGACATATTATGTGGCTGGAGCCTTAATTACATATTAATCAAATAATTACCTTATTAAGACTCCAGCCACATTCCCACGAGATCTATAGGGATGGAGGTTTAAACCCATCCACGCCAACTACACTTTATAAAACCGGCTAATAATAATGATGAACGGTTGCAGTCCACACCAATAATATAATAATAATAACAACAATGATAATACAAATGAAAATACATACATAAATAAATATACACACGGGGTGGGCACCCCCGTCACAGTACAGAATAGTTTTCTTGTTATAATTGTTATATGTTCACTTATGTGTTTAGGGCAAAACCCATTTCTTACAAAAATGATAAAAAGATCATCAGAAAAAATGTACTGCTATTAAATAAAATACTTTTTATTAAAAAACTGAGAATTGCATGGGAATAGTTTTTGAGGCTCTGTATAGCATTGATCTGATTTCTATAAAGAATCCTTAAAACTCAATAAATAATATAAAGACTTTCAGATGCTTTGCAAGACAATGCCCTACATGTTCTGAGGGTTCATACTGGGATCTGTAGTGACCGGGGCAGTCTTGCGTGTGAGTCTCCTGTGTTTTAAAGCATATTATTCCAAGATTAAGGGACATAAGATGTCATGAGAATGGTCTCCTCCAACAAAAACAAGATAATAACACTGTACATTATGTGACATGTGTAAAGTGTATTAGATTTTTAAACTAAGAAATGGCTGACAGTCATTATGGTATTTCAGTATTAAAAGTATATAACAAAATGTAATTAAAAATATTTGGCATTCAGCCAGACAGATGTCTCCACTATACCCCTGTCATTGGATATATGCATTCCCAGCTGGAAATAACAATATCAGCTTTAGTTTCAATCTTATAAGACCTTCAGGTAAACCGCTCCCCACTGCAGAGGGAATGGCTGGGGAAGTAGAGTGGATCATGAAATGATGCACACTTAAATATGCACGGGCGATCTTTATTAACCCTATTAGCAGTGTACAAGCCACTTTAATGTGCTGGGTGTTGAGAATAAATTAAAACATGTAGACGTTTCTGCTTTAAATTCTCCCTGTCTTTTATGCTGCAAATGACAAACTAATGGAACTTTTCTTGTTTAAAAAGTTAGAATATCCAGAAAGTGTTTGATTGAGATTGAAGTGCAGATAAATTGGAATATGATTTTATGTGGAAGGATTAGGGGCTAGCAAGATATTGATTGAGTGAAAGTGGAACTTAATTAACAAGACCCTCCAAAATCAATACACTAATTGGTCCTCTTACCTTTAATTGGAGCCCAGCCTGCTATTTTATTGGACATATGTACAGTCTGGCTTTGGAAGAGCTTTTCATTTATAGTAACAAAAACACCCAAAGCTGTTTAAACATTTGTACTGTATTTAGGATGAAACGTGAAATAACAGTTGCCAAAATTATAGCTCCCCATAAACCGGGGGTGTGGTTGTGTCTGTGTCTTTTAGAACCAAGGCAAGCCTTTAAACCAAACATTAAGTGACATGTATAGTTCCTGCAGGCTCCTCTGGAGATTGAGCTGGAAAGTGTCATTCGTTGCCTGTAGCAGTGAAAGTGTCAGTTGCACTAACATTTATGCCACTGGTTCATTTCAAAGAACTGTAGATAACACTGCAGGCTATCTTAAACTTCACAGAATATGAAGTCACTGGTGATTTAGTAAAGGGTGTAAGGGAGCTAATACATTTCTTCAAATCCTTTGAAATGGATCAAGATACAAAAGCATTACTTTTTTGTTTAAAAGTTAATTAGGCCTTTTGTGATCATGTGAAAATCCTATGACACATAGGTTTGCAGCCTTGCTAATTCAGAGGTGGCAGTTGTGCTGGTGCAGGATGACAGGTCTGAAAGGTTGCTGATTGCAGACAACTGACTGAAGTAGTGACTGCGCTTTCTCCTGCTGAGTAGAGGTATAACCATGCCATTGAGTGGACATTTGGGATTTTTAAAATGCATTTCAGATGCTCTCCGGTGGGGCCTAACAGTACACTCTGCTAAAGGTCAGCCATATATATTCCTAGCATGTTGTGCTGCACAATATTGCATTAAGTATTGGATGTAATATTGACCTTCCAGGAGAAAGATGACAGGCTTTTAGGGAAGAGGAGGCTCAGCTTTATACAGTTGTGGAAACTACTCCACAGTTGGTAGAGGTATTAAACAAGTCAAGCAAAGATCAACTGAATACTTATTTTAGTATTAGTAAGTCATGATTTTATGTAATTTTTACAAGAAAAAATTAAATCAATTACAACATTGAGCAAGATAGCCTCTAACACAAACCATTTATTATTATTTATTTCTTAGCAGACGCCTTTATCCAGGGCGACTTACAATTGTTACAAGATATCACATTATACATTATTTTACATACAATTACCCATTTATACAGTTTGGTTTTTACTGGAGCAATCTAGGTAAAGTACCTTGCTCAAGGGTACAACAGCAGTGTCCCCCACTGGAGATTGAACCCACAACCCTCCGGTCAAGAGTCCAGAGCCCTAACCACTACTCCACACTACTGCTGTTCATTTAATAATAAAAACTAACCAAAGATTTTTACATCAATGTCAACTGAGGACAGAGAAATAATTGCAGATATTCAAATAATTAACCAATACCTAACTACCATTGGCGAGACCCAGTAAATTCATGAAATTTCTCCAGTGGAGCTCAACCAGTTTTATATAGTGTAACAGATGGAGAGGAATACCAACGTAATTCTGTTAGGCAGTACAGACAGATATGTTGCTTGTCGTAACTACAAATCTCATTTTCCATGGTTGTGGACGCATTGTTCAGAAGTAAACATGTACCTGTAGTTGCAGTATAGGGTTTCATTATTCTTAATTAATTAGATATTATAACAAATATTTAATATTGAACTTTTTTTGTTATGTTTTTTTAAGGTAATCCTTTTATAGACCCATACATCAGACAGTTGTATTTCATTTGGCAAGTAATAAAATAGGCACTACTGAAGATCAAGCAAAAATAAAGTTTAAAAATGCTGGGGTCAGCCATTTCACTACAGGTGGTTGAAACAAGAAACAAACAGAAATGGCTCGGATGATTGCACATCACAACACAAAAACAGTTCTATCCTCTCCTATTGCCTGTAGCAGGTATGATCTCTCAAGCATGTAGTGTGCTGTACATTCCTCAGATGGGCTCTAGGAACTGTGGTGGGACAACTCTCAATGGCTCTCAAACAGCAGTTCAGGAGGCAGCCACTCGCATCCATTCATCATCCAGACTTTCTGCAGACGGATGCTCCGTGGTGCCTGTGTTTCTGTGCAGCATGTGGAACCCGGCCTTCTGCAACTGGAGGAATAGCAGTTCCATAGGACTTCCAGACACCTGCTCCCGACTGGCAGGGCACAGGGGGTGGGATGCTCCTGCTATTCCTCTTTATTGGAGACGCACAGATGGCTGTTGCAAGGAAGCGAGGTATCTGATGTTGCTTGCCTTCAGTGCCTATTTGTTCTCATTGCTTGGGCTGCCTGGTTCTGTGATGGGTGTGCCTACCTTTTAACTGGAATGTATCAATTCATATTATAATGTTTTACTTGTGTGTGACACAAACTGAGCACTGTAAGAAACCAGTGGGTTTGCTCTGTTTCCTGTGCAGGTTCTGTTTCAGATGTCTACCCGATGCAATTGTCTGTCACAGTCTTAACACTCAGACTGTGACACTATTTCCTCTTTCAGCCGCTTGATATTAACTAGAATGTAACGAAAACACAAAGACACAAAATGTAATAATTTTGTCAGTTACGGCAACAGTTTACTTTCCAGGTTGCAATTCGAAAATAAGACTGCAAAAATACACATGAATCCTACAGATGTAAATGCCCTTGCATTGTGTTTAGTGGATTTGGAAACCGTTGTTGATGAGTTTCTAAGATTTACATTGTTTATATATTTAGATATTCAGGATTGTGGAAGGTATGGACTCAAGCTGACGTCTCTGGTTGGCAGCTAATGCACTGTCTGTTGTGCTCAGCAAATAAACACATTCCACATGGCAGGTAAATGGAAAAAAAATACTTCTTATGTATGTTTCGATTGTTTTACAAGAACGTAAGGGTTTGATTAGATCAACCTATATATACACTGTATTTGCTTGTGGTGATATACTGCTTTCTGCAAAAGGTCAGTTACCATTTTTACTGTGAACAGGCATGTTTCCAATTCTCACATTAGAAAAATGTTATTAAGTTTCTCTAATTTAAACATATTATTTTCACCCTAGAAATCTTTTTTTATATACACTGTTCTGATTTAAACACGTTGAAACAAACCAGTGGCTGGTTTATCATACATTTGTAATGTCTGAGGAAAGTCCTTATGAATAAGTATACCCCAAAACCATAGTAATCATATCTATTTGTAATAAGGGGAGCCAAGGTACTTTTATCTGTACTAGAATTTTGTCTGATATCCTCCTTTTAATGTCTACCTGGCATGCTGTTTCATACATTGTATTTTTATACTCAAGTATTTTCTATGAGCTGAACTATTTCCCAGGAGATTAATGCTGGGAGGTAGGAATCTCTTAACTGCTTGTCATGCAGAAAGCACCACCTAACAATGAATTATTTGTAATCACTGGGGCAGCTGTAATAAATGAGGTTGGAAGATCGGTAAAGAAATAAAAGAATCATTTTAGTAATCAGAAGCAATGTGCAAAGAGTGTCATGCTGCTTCTTTCCATGTATTTACAAACACCCCTTTCACTTTATTTCATTGCACTGTATGAAGAGCACTGAAGTACCTTCCTAGTACACTCAGACAGAATTGGTAAAAAAAATAAAAAAAACACAACCAAAAACCTTAATCTGGCTATATGATTGCATACTGTTGGATTAAAATAAAGCGACACCACTGGCAGGATATTCACACCATATTCCAGCAGGGCAGGGGGTAATTACTTTGAGTGAATACCTCAAGCTGGTGACAGTAGAATGGACGCACATACCAAATTTGATGTTGTTTACAATGCATATTCTACTGACTGGCCTGTAGAAAACACAGGCCAGCAGGTTCACTATGTTGGTTGCAAAACATTCAATCTCATCTCTATGGTTCAGATGGAACCAAGTTTGATCCTTAAAACAACACAGTTTGCTGCTGTTAAAGTTGTGCTTGTGCCCATTGAAGGCGCTGTTGCCTGTGTCTCTCTGTGGCAGTACACTTGAAGTCTTGATTTTGAACATATATTAGAGATCAATACCCTTCTCTGACTATTCTTACCACTCAGTGAAAGCATGACTTTAATAATCTTGTCACAGGGCTGGTGGTCATGTAACAGGCAGGAGGCTCTCTTCAATTATGTCTAATGTCAGTCTTGACACCTTTAAAGGTCATTTATGACAAAATGGTAAAACAAACAACCGAGTTGTACAATACAATAGGTTAGTCAGCTGGTCTCAATTAAGCTGCAAAGTACACTGGTGCTGTGCTGGGTTTTGAAAGTCTTCCAGCTTCACGGCTATAGTCTACATTTGAATACTTAGAATTATCACAAAACACTGCATCTTAATCAAGGTCTATTTAGCCATGTTAGATGACAATATTTATTAGACCTATGTTGCTGTACTTGCACTTCTATCATTCATTGTGGAGATTTCTCATTAGGCATAATTGAATTTGTAGTTAAAACACCTGTTCAGCAGTCATGCTCATTTGTAATCATTTGAAACACTGAGCTAATTTGTGTGAGCACTGGGTACTTACTGTCATCATTCAATAAAAACAAATACAGCATCCCCTTTATTTCCCTGTGCTATATGGCTAAAAGGCAAAGAGTTGTTTTTTAAATGAAGGGCTTCTAAAGCATCATCATTAGAACTCCAGGTGTGATAGGCGATACGTAGGCAGTCCTCCAAAGATTCTTGTGTCAGCCTGTTTCATGCATCTGTTTTTAATATTGCATTCATTGTGGAATAAGCTGCTTCGCATGTGTAAGTAGATCCAAACATGGAGAGCACAAACAGAGCCAGCGGTAGCTGTCTGGACATATATAGGAGGACCAGAATGATTCCAGATTTGCTTTGTTAATGAATTCAGTTTTCAGCAAGGATGATGCCTGCAAATATACTACTAGTTGCTGCTTCGTCGATTGCGGGAAGCACTTGCTCTGCATGGGACGAGAAATCACCATCAGGGTTGATTGGAAACGGATCACAGACAAAAATGATACTATCACAATTGTTACTGGCTTGTGCCATGCTGCAACACATTTTTTTGGGGGAGGGGGGGCGTATTGCAAGTGGCCCGCTCTGTGGCTGCCCGTGGGTCAATTGGGCCGCCATCAAATTTAATTGCAGACTACTGATGTATATTATAAACTTCATGCATCATCTCAGTCAGTCAGGTTCTGAGTAGAGCTGGGAACACCTCAGCTGAAAATACTCTGACTTCCTGTCTTGCTGACATTAAGCAATGGATGTCAAAAACTTTTTAATGTTAAACTCAGATAAAACAGAGATGATGCTTTTGGGATCACAGAATCAACTAAATAATATTGTTCACATTCTTATTGTTATTTATTTTAAGATGTATCTATGTAAAGCGCTTTGGGTTGATTTATTGTGATAATCCCACAGGTAAATGCCCTCTAAAACTAGCAGGAATTTAGAATTCTGAAGCTCACTAAACAGCTATATAGATTTGAAGAAGGCAACCCAGTCCAAAATATAATCTAAAAACACATTTTGTCTTTTTTTTTAATACACAATTTGTTCAGATTTACATTAACATCCATTTCCTTGTCAAGAAGGAAGTGGCTGCTGAGTTGTATATTTCATCTAGAAGAATGTATGAAAAGTACTACGCTAGGTTAAAGAAAGTTATTTCTCACCTTACCTTCCAGATGTCTGATACAGCTTTACTTCCTTGATCAAGTGTCTTCTGATGTAATTAATACCAAACAACTTCTTAAAGGGAATTACTTGAAAGATATGAGTATATGAACATAATGTATAATGTATTAAAATATAAGTGATGCAACAAATGAAACTGGGTGGTATGGGATTTAAACTGTATATGTTTATAAAAGATACTGGTTAATATTATTTTTTTTAAAGATTTGTTAACCTTATTTAATTTATTTTTGTATAACTGAAGAAGAGTAAAATGCTCACAGAGGACACATAAACATGTTGACGAGGCTGGGTATCTTGCTTCACAGACAGAAACAGGTTCATTTGTACCAGATCCGGTACCTTTTTGTCTGACAGATGAGAATTATACAGTTCACAAATAATGAAAAAGATTGCAAAAAACAAAAAAACCTCTATATACATAACATGTACAATAAAAACAGCTTTCCTGTTCTATGAATTGAATGACAAAAGTGTACTGTAACCATAGCCGTAACTAGCTATGAGGACACCGAGGTCGTGTCCTCTGTTGTTTTTTTGCATCATCAGTGCTGATGCTCATGTAAAAATTCTGGTAAAGTACAAGAGACTCCTTCATTGTCTCTGTTGGTTTGCTGTGTAACATAAATTTGGAGGTGGAATAGTCAATACCAAGCAGCCATATAAATACTGCCAGCTACAGCTTGAAACCTAAGTTTGCCCTCGGTAAAATGTCAGCTCTGGTTAAGACGCTGACAATAACAATATATTTTGGTTATATAGTATATTTTAGTTTTAGACATGAAACGCTGATCCACAAACAAATGAGAGCATGAAGCATACATGGGAGGAACTGCAAATCAAGGTCAGTACATTCGTTCTAGAAACAGAACAAATGTTCCCTCTTCCTCATTATAAGATCTGGTACCTTTTTGTTTACAAATTAATCCCTGGTCAGAAATAACATAAACCTAGTTATCCTGGTGAATACTACCTAAAGTGAATTGAAAAATGTTTACATACCAGAGGGCAGGTTTTTCACCACTGTGCCAATCCTAGAATGAGGATTTGGTAATTTATAAGAGTGGAAGGGCAAGTGTCTGGCATACACTTAGAAAATTACAGGCATCGCCCCTCATTTCTGTGCCAATGACAGATGGACAGAGGTCAACTGCTAGGATTTGCCTCATCTCCCACCCATGGTCTCAGGTGTTCAAACTGAATTTGTATCTGGCAAACACATGAAAGGGTGACATACAATTTAATGAGATATCTATTCATATAGGAGAAGTTTATAGATGCAGAACAAATTAAAGACATAGGCCATGTTGGCAACATTTAATACAACATTAGAAATATCAGTATCATAAAAAAGATCACTATGTCTGCTTTATCGTCCAGTACACGTAAGAATTACATTAGTAGGGACGGACACTCCTAGCCTGCTGTAGAAGTTTCATATTGCATTAGACAATAATCTGATAAACTCTTGATTTTTCACAGATATGAGGACCCTCTGTATCTGCACGTGCAGGTTTTTGTCCCCATTAGGAATTACATTTTAGCCATGTTGGTTTGATAGATGTTTCCCTTTTGCACAGAGTTCATCTCAAGGTTTCATATTGCACTGCTGCTAACAACCATACATTTTAATTTCTTATGCAATGCCAGTCACATTATTTCACATCAGCCAAGAATGAGAGACCATTTGTCGAGTATAGCGAGACAGTTGCAGGCTACAAGACTGAGCTGAGTCCATTTTTCACCTCCTTCCCAGCCCGACAAATTATTGTTGCATGCTACTTGCCTACATTGTACCAGATGTCAGTTGCCAGCTAATAAAAGTTATTGTGTTAGTAAGTTTTGTACACTAGTATCTTTATTTTAACTGTTGGTTGGCAAGTCAAAAGTACTTTTTTAGATAGGCTTGCTACCTATTTGATGTTTTACTGAGTAGTTTGCATCTAAAGCCCCTTTCACACTGGCATGCTCTACTCAGGTCGGAACATACCCCGGGTCGGGACCTGGTGTTATGCAATATATTGTATAACCGTAGTAATTGCGATTTCACAGTGCTTTTCATAAAGCAGGGTCGATTTGGGTGACAGAAGCAAATATACAATGCACAAATCAATGCCCCGGAAGCAGTATTGAATCATTGGCCTAAATGTTGAATCATTGTATTGAATCATTGGCCTAAATGTTGATTGGTGCAAATGTTTCTTCATCCTTGCTGCAATCTGGCTCATGGTGTGTTTCAATCAACAAAAATATGGCTAAACAGAACAAACAGAAATGTTCCTTGCAGAAGTGAATCCTTCACGCAGGCGTGGCTGTTAGGTATTTTGTCACTCCAGCACAATTGTAATAATAAAGTAACAATGTGCAATATATTGTATAACAGTAGTAATTGGATATGTAATTTGTTTTACATTCCTTGCTTTAGAAGATTGGAGAACATTGTACTGATAATCAGTGCATTTACTACTGTGGTGGAGCAGAATAGTGTCTCTATTTACTTTTCAGTGGAGACTATTTGGAAGTGACAGTATTTGGTAGTTTAGGTGCCAAACACTGTCTCCAGCACAACTGAGTCCCATTGCAAATTATATCCCATCATTAAATTCCATTGCAAAACCATTGAAATTAGACTGTTTTTAGCAGAGAAGATTCAAAGATGGCGCAAAACATAAACTAGGCATGCGCAAATGAATTTGCATGCGCATGGACTACATAACACCGGGTCAAAGCGTGTCGACCCAGATCCTGAGGTGGGTCGCTGCGACTCGGGTCAACCTGGGTACGACCCAGGTACGTGGTTTCACACTACGCGGGATTGTGACCCAGGTAGAAGTGCCAGTGTGAAAGGGCCTTAAATGTGCAACAAGAAAATGTATCATGTGGCGGCAGATGCTGATTTGCTTATGTTGCACACTTAAAATAATTAAACTCAAAGTGTGTGTTGAAACAGTCATTCTTTTTATTTCTAAAAAGGTAAAGAGAAACACAAGTAAATACAGCACTCTTGTTACTGTGTCTCCCACCAGTAAATGCATGTATTTTACTTTCACTTTCGATTTTTAATTGAAGATAAACAAAAGATTCACTCGGATAACCCTGAAGGAGGTGGGTCTCTCTGAAATGGAAAAATGAGAGAATGGCAAAATACAACATGAAAACTGAAAAAGAATGTATGTACACTATGAAGTTTAAACTATGATACTGGCTCTTTAGGGGTCTTGCTGCAAAATTGAAGCATACTTTTGAAAAATGCATGTTCCTTTCAATATGCAATTAAATGGGAAGAAAATAAATGTAAAATGTTAATGAATCATTGTCTTTGCCAACATTGGTTCTCATTTGAGTGAATGCCAACTTGTTCTACAAATACTAGTTGAAATACATGTTCAAACTGAAAGATATCAGCCATGTGACCCATAACCATAAAAAGATATGATACTGTGACAGAGATCAAGTAATTCTTGGTGTTAGATCTCCCTCCCGACCTGCGAGGGCGCTGTGTAAAGGGAACAGAGTACCCTGGACTGGATAGCCCAACAGTTAATTCCCATGGTTAGGTGGAAGTCGGCCATCTTGAAAGGGGGAAAAGCTACGGTACACTAAATCATCGACCCGGAAGGGAAACGATGTGGAATCTGTGGATTGGAGGAGCGGGTGCGCTCGTTAACCAAGGGGTCATGGTTGACGGTATTTAGGAGTCGTAGTAATGTGATCTGTTCCTTTGTGAATAGTTAATATTCCATGACCAAAAGGAGAACCTGTGTTGTGAAAACGTGAGTGTTTTGTTTGTTGTTAATAATAGTGTTTGTTGTTATTTAGACGGCTAACACGATCTGGAGCTGTCGCCAAAGGCCAGAACTAAACCCAGATCAACAACACTGCACTTTGTTTTCACTAAAGAACTGTATTCACCACAAGTACTAGAGCATGCACTGTGGACTGGTGTTTGTGTTTGTGTATGTGTTACGTGTGGGTGAACTGAAAACGGGACTGTTATTATTTTGGGGCCAACCCACGGATTACAAATAAGCAATACACACCGCTGTATTGCTTCATTAACATTGTTATTTACTGTTGTTTGCCATCAGGCCTTTGGATATACACATTAAATCACCATTGCACCTGGATTATCGTTATCTCGCTGATTACTGATTACCTGCACCTGCACACAGTTAACCACTTTGCCACAGATACCAAAACCACTAAAGATAATATATTTAACTTCACTATAACAGCTTGTGTTCTCAAAACAAAACTAAGTCATATATTTCTACAGTGTAAATGCAACCACATTTAGTCTTTTTTTTTCAAATTAGATACATAACATTGAATAGATATTAAAAATGTACTAATATTGTTAATTTATTGCGTGCATGTGTAAAAACCTTTTTTCTTAGCACAAAATACTAAATAATCAAATACAAACCACAGAAAGACTACACGTGTTTTTATTGCAAGAATACAGTATAAACATGAACCTTAAAGACATGTTAACTGTGATTGGTCCATTACAGCCGTCAATACAGAGCAAACATGAACAATATAAAATTACACACGGAAAATGGTAGCTTGGGGTTTTATGTGTAAAATCACTATCCTTAAAATATCAGCACAAATAAATAATAATAATAAAAAAGAATTATGTTAAACAATTTACAAGTAATGGACAATTCTACCTAAAGTATTTAGGGGCACAGCAATAAAAGGCTCACGATATTTTCCTCATCTATGCCAGAAGAGTGTGGGGAGGTCCATGTTTCCAGTGTTACAAATAAGTTCAGTCAAAATGTGCTCAAAACCTACTAGCTGGTACAGACACGCATAACAGATTGAAGCTTTAATAATGCCATAAATTACAGGCTACTCCTTGGGGCACAAAACATGATGTGCTTACAGTTTGTTTTTGGCAGGGAAGCATCCTTCTCGCCTTGTATTTTACTGGAGTGAGAACAATGTACGTAGCTTTTTTCCCCCTCAATTCTGTTTTCTACAGATGTTTTTTTTCTTATTATTATTTGAACACTTTCAAAATAATGTATAATGTGCCTAATGAATTTTTTTTTTTTAACTGCAGATACCTAGTCTCCCACTTATCTTTAAAGTCATCATGTCCACTAAACACAGAATAAACATCTTAAAAAGCACCAGGCATGGATACATCGATCTAACATCGATTTCATTAAAAAAAATGAGGGCTGGAATAAGCATCATTCTTCACAAGTTACATGCCAGTGAGAAATAAACAACTACAAACCAACTTCTGTGTAAACAAATAAAATGAACACTACGCTCAGTACTGTTAAAATAATTGCCAAATGTTATGTGATTTTTTCTTTTCTTTACTGGTCAGGTTGGACGATCTAAGTCAACGCTTTTTAAGCATATCGCGATATGCGGGCTGTGGTACGATATGTATCACAATACATGTGGTTGTCCTGATTGGCCTCCTGTATGATGCGTAATAAGATCAACTGGTAATTTAATGATGGACCATTTAGTTAAAAGATACAAATTAAATGAGACCGTGAGAGTATGTATCCATACCAACTATAAAACACACGTATTCTTCATTCAAGAGCCATGTGGTGATCTGAAATGAGCTGTTTCGGGCTTTCAGTCTTGTATCACAATTCAAATGATACCTACTTCTATTACGATACGATATATCATGTGAAGAGAGTATCATGATGCATTGATACACAATGGATCATTACACCCCTACACTAGGCTATATCAAAATCATGATTTTAGTGCAATAATCAGCAGGAGCATATTAATCATTTGTGTGTTCATTTCTTGTTTTTTTAGGGGTGGGGTTAACTGATAGTTGACTTAAACTACAATTCACCAAATGAATGTAGTTTAGGCTTATGCAGTTCTATAAAACACAGATTGGCTCCTATTGATTTCCTACAACTGCAGCTCTGAAACACATACTAATCGGGACATTTCATGTACACAGAAATTCCTTTTGAAATGTATTAATATAACTATATCTCAATGCCTTTTTAAAAAAAAAAAAAAAAAAACGATCTAGTGTGCAAAACAAAAAGTAAAATCACACACCTAATGTTATTTACACAACTAAATGTACAAAATACTAAAACAAGAACAAAAAAACACCACCATGCTACACAATGTATTGAAACTATATGCAGTGCAGCTTTGAATACAGGAATTTAAAATTATGTTTTATTTTTCTTTACTTCACCTTGTGGGTTGAATCACCCAGGCCAGTCCTGTCAGTCATGTTACTGGTAAACAAAGTCACAGACACTTCTCAATCTAAACATCACTTAAAGTTTTCGATTGTAAAGGTTTCAACTTTGTTTTCTAAGTGTTGAAAAACAGTACATGCTTCAAACAATGTATTTCCATATTTGGAAATATCTCCTAGCCCAGCTACCCACATCCAGATACTGCAGGATAACCGGCTCAACATGTTATAAAAACAAACTCTTTTACATGAACATACAGCAGCAGCTTTGGTCCCTGACATCAATTTACTTCTAAAACTGCTTTCTATTTTTTGAAGTGGTTGGATTTTAATAAAAAGGCAAAAACAAACAAACAAAAATGACTAAACTGTTGCATAGCCAAATGCCTTGAACAGCTTGCTTATAAAAACAAATAATGTTAATAATTACATAACACAGTGTTATGCTTAACATCTTTATATCTAAAATGCATGAGGCTAATGTATTCCACAAGTTTAATTATATTTAAACTGTAGAACAGACCATTGCTGTGAATTACCAATGACAACGGTACACAATAAGACAGCTCTCTGTAAACACATGCCTTACAACATCAAATGCCTTGCCTCAACACTTTAAAAAGGTGGAAAGGTCTTCTTATGTTTCTGTAATACTGTTGAAATGTGTGTTGGATCTTTGGTGTTATGGTAAAGAAGAGCAAAGGTTACTACATGACACAGACTACATACGGTAATGTAAAAACCAAAAAAACTGTCTGCCTGTCAAATTCGTTTTTATTTTGTTTTGTAGAAAATGTATGAACATGTATTTCAAAACCTAAAAATGCACCTTAAAAGACCACGTTTTTAAAAATAAAGTATTAAAAAAATGTGTTTCACATACTGTACAGGTAGTTCATTTGTATGAAATGATGTGCAGATGCTGGGCTTTGGTAAATACTGGTGATAATACACATAAAAAAAACAGATTCAACAAACACTTGATAATTACAGTAACAAAAAGCTGGTTAATCACAGTTACAGACAACAGGATATATTTTGTGTCCTTACATGAGGGTGGTATTGGTTTTGTGATCAAGAAATTACCTAGCCTGTCAAAGGTGCTAACTAGGATTTAATTCCATGAGGACTTGCTTGTTGTAAACTTTGGGAAAAGAACTCCAAGCAGGGAAATAACTGCATTATCATTTCCCATAAACATCTGGGCCGACGTTATAAATAAATT
The DNA here is from genome assembly GCF_902713425.1 of Acipenser ruthenus. Classification (NCBI taxonomy): domain Eukaryota; kingdom Metazoa; phylum Chordata; class Actinopteri; order Acipenseriformes; family Acipenseridae; genus Acipenser; species Acipenser ruthenus. The sequence goes on along the minus strand of NC_081189.1, from coordinate 20,836,882 downwards.
AGACAATAAAATAACATTTATCAAGGGCTTACCTCAGTTTTAATTCCCCATGCATGAAATACACCCCATTAAATAAAAAGAACACAAACGGCACCTCTGACTTTAGGGATGGCAGAATATTTGGCAGCTATGTTTAGGCTGTTTTTTTTTGTTTTGTTTCCTTTTTATGCCCTCAAATAGTTTTAGGCAAAAGGCACTATGACACTAGCAACTGGATACTAACATTACAAATGATTTTAAACGTGTTAATGCAGTATGATAGTATTGATGATGAGGCAAACAATCAGTGTATCTGTTTGCCAAGATATAGATTCATATATAAAATAAGAAAAAGTCTGTCCGTCCTTCCTCTATAGTGTTATTTCTTTTTTACTGATGCAAGTTCCTTTTGTATGTCAACAAACTTGGGCCGGTTTTCAGGCTTGTATTCCCAGCATTTCTGCATTGTTTTGTAGACCTCCTCTGGACACTTCTGTGGACAAGTCATTCTGTAACCTAAACAGAAAAGAAAGAACACTTCAGGATTGTTGAAACATTTGAAGAAAAAAAGTTATATAATATGGTTTTGACTTTATCAAAACAGCCAAGCCCCTGTCCCACAGTTGACTGAACTTGGCACCTCTGTTTGGTTTCCCTCTTTGCTGAAGTGCTCCAGTTTCAACAAAGGATATAAACAATCTGTCAGTTGCAAACACATCCCTCCATTGCAGCAACAGCACACCAGTGGCTATTGCAGTAATCTCACATTTAAATATCAAGTCTGTTTTGAGAATTTCGGTAAATTTCTGCAGGGTGCTGGTGAATCCGACAATTTCCCACAATATGTAGCAAACAAACAAACAAGCCTGGTCTGAACATCTCAAAGAAAGAGAAAGGACATAAAAAAGGCCCAGTCAAGTACACCGTACCTTTTTCAACTTGCTCCCTGGCTTGCTGGTTTGTCATTCCGGGGTAGGGACAAACTCCTAAACTGAACGTCTCCCAGAGAAGAATGCCATAACTCCACACGTCACTTTCTGAACTGTATCTCCCTAAGAGACAAAAAACAAAATAAACAAGGGAACTGCATAGGTTCAGAGTTGTATCTCATGAAGGGCATGTATACAATACTGTCAACATGGCCTAACCGCGAATGAAGCAAATTTGTGAATTATTGACTTCTGAAATATCGAGGGAGCACTGTATAAAAATACTCTAGATCAGGGGTAGGCAACCCTCGTCCTGGAGTGCCACAGACACTTCTGTTTTTTGTTTTAACCCAAGCCCCTTAATAAATTAATTGTTTTAATGATTGGCTTAACTGGTTAGAATTACCATGTGTTCCAGGTATTTAGCAATTGACCATTAAGAGATACCTACAAAACCTGCAGGACTGTGGCACTCCAGGACCAGGGTTGCCTACCCCTGCTCTAGATCACTTTCTATATTACAGGTATTCGCATCTTGAAACAGGCACAATCCTACAGTATACTGCATTTCTGCAGGGTAATTTAAATCTTTAATGCATTATATACACTGGCATGCCTACTCTCAAACAGTTAGACCATAACATTGTGATGTGCCAAAGTGTGCAAACACAGCAGCCAGTAGTTTAAATTATGCAATACAGCTGATCCTGTTTCAAAGTTACATAACCAGGGGAAAGATATTTGTGTTGCCCTGAACCTCCATCTTTGAAAAGTTGCCCTGCTTGCTTAAGGAAACAGGCATGCTGGCAGGGGGTGAATTTAAACAGCACCCACATCCTTTTGCCTGACAAACTGTGAATGAAAGCAGGCTCCAACAGCTGTGTTCGATTAGCTTTCGGGATAATAAAGATCATCACTGACAGTGTTTCTCAGTAGATTATATATATATATATATATATATATATATATATATATATATATACACACACACACACACACACACAGTACAAGTCACTGCGACACTAACTGCAGGAAGTGATGAAATGTATTGCTTTTTTATTATGTAGCTTCTACAATTCTGCTAGTCTCAAACGGCCTTGGTTGTCTGCAGACCTTAAAAACACCTTAGCTTTTTAAAACAAAAGAAACTGAAGGCTTTTCAAAAACAGCTTTCTTTTTCTTTCATTGATTTGTCTTAGGGAAGAAAAACACTCTCAACCCACTAGAAACCCCCCCAGGTGCTTCAATGTTATTTGCTCACTGTTCGTATCTGGAGCTCGGATAATCTTCTTCACTATTGCTTTAGCAAGACACATACAAAAAAGAGGAATGAAAGGGTAAGGTTTACAACGGAATGAGCTTAAAGGAGTGATATCTAAGACTTTAAATTACACTTTCTTACCTCTCATTCACCTTAGTATCACTGCCCTCCCCAATTAGTAATTCCCCATTTATTTCCATATAAGAAAATAAGTCCTATGGACGCAACAGCAACTGTAATGTGCCTACTTACTCTTAGTTTACATAATTATGCAATTAAATGGTACAAAATATTTAGTTGTTAACACTAGAGCCACCATGTGGGTCAGTTTGACCCATTTTGCATTTAAAATGTTAATTACTCTTCCGTTGTAAATCGTATGTGTATGCCCGTTTTTGACTTTTCCTAAATATATTAATTAAATATCCTGACGGCGTTTGTTAGCCGTAAAAATGATAAAGTTATAAACAGTTCTACCTAGAACCGCCACGTGGGTCAATGTGACCCATGCATTACAATACATGTCTTTTTTTTTAATATAACGTAAGATATTCTATTTTTTTGTAACTGCAGCAAACAAGACACGCCTCCTCCTCCTAGCACACATGTTTTTTTAAAAATTTTATTTCAAGCCTTTCTTTGTTTGTAGACTGACTACAAGACAGAGATTGCTATGATTGTGGATTTGTCAAGATGTCAACTCAGTGAAAGCCTAGTTGCTTATTTTTCAATGTACCTGGGAGACAACAATCCTTGTTTTGTTCCACAAATGCAACTGGGAATATATCAGAAGGAAATATTTAATCTTGAAAGTAGTCATTTTGAAGCAGTTTAAAAATGTATGGGTCAAAGTGACCCACGTGGCGGTTCTAGGTAGTTCGAAAATCCGGCGGTTCTAGTGTTAAATTGTTTTGAATAACTGTGTATGTCTGGTATTTCCAGCTAGCTGTACATGAAGATGTCATAGATGGATTTTGTTAATATCTGCTAGAACATTTATTGCCTCACAGTAAAAAGTAGGTTACACTAATCTATGAGACACACTCCCAAAAGAGGTTTTCGAATGCTACTGCCTGCAGCTCCTAAAAAGAACCTGCTATACCAGCTATCTCCGCCATGCATGACCATTTCAGTTTTTTTCTGCAGTTCACATACAATAAAACAGGTGCTGTGAGAAGGATTTGCAGGATGACATTTCCATCATGATGCAGAGCACACTTGTGTTGTCTTTTAGGCTGCCTGAGCCTACTGCAGTTATAAAAAAAAAAAATTGTGAGCCTGAGGAATAAAATAGGTATTTGAAAATATGGTGGATAAAATAGGTATTTTATACTACTATTCTATAGGATCCCTGAAGCAGGGCAGAAGCCCCTGCTGCTATGAACGGTGTGTGGGGGAGAGGGAATGTAAGGTTGGCAGGGATGAAGTTAAATCTGTCCTTGCCAACAATCACAGGTGTGGCCATTTTCCAATTAGGTAACTGAGTGCTAACTGGCGAATGGCCACCCTTCATAAAAGGAGAAGAAATCCTGTGTGTGTTGGCGGGAGTTTGGCGAGTGTAATTGTTTGTGCACGATGGTGTTTGTAACCTTTAGTGAAGGCTACTGCCCAGCCTCTGGGTACATGTTTGTTTGGTGTTTGTTCTGGGGTTTTGTTTAAACCTTTTATTTTGGCCCTTGAGCCTTTTTCTTTCGTTTGTGTGTAATAAACACACTTAAAGTGCAGCTCCTTATTTCCAAGTCTCTCATTCTTGGCGCTGTCCTGCTACCATCCCAAAACACAACATTTCAGCAACAAACAAATACACATGGATTGAGGCTATGAATACCACCACCACCTTTTTGCAGAGTAATACAGATTATTCTCATAATATTATGAGAAATTCTACAGGATTTGCAACTGACAATAAAACAGATTCCTTCAAGAAAGGGTAAAGCTATTGTGTGAATAACCTGTAACAAACAGCTCTTTCAAATGAAATTAAGACCTTCCTTTACCGTAATTTAGGGCTTCTGGCGCCGTCCATTTGATAGGAATCTGTTTCAAGCCGGATGATGAATAAATCCCATCATCCTCTTGCCGAGACATTCCAAAGTCGCTGATCTTCAGCAAGTTATTTTCACCAACCAGGCAGTTCCTTGCAGCAAGATCCCTGTGTGTGATTAAAGCATAAAAACTGTTATTGCTGCTGTTCTTCAAGAACAATCAGCAAACAACCAAGAACTACTTGAATGGTCTCTCAATTTGTTTTCACGTGTGTGTGTGTTTTTTTTTTTTAAATGTTGATCAGGTTTTTAAAGTGCCTGAGACATAAAAGCTGAATTCTGTCTGGGTCATCAGAGTGCAATTATTCCCTGATAACATTACGGTTTTCATGTGCTGTCATGCAAGTTAAGCAACGAAATTCTGCATCTCCCTAATATACTGTATAATGGGAAATTTTGGCTGGTATTAAATTTGGCGGATTTGCTACCTTGGTAGATTTTGACGGTTTTTGAATTGGCGTTTTTCACTCTTGGCACGTTCACAAAGAAAAATGCCACAGTTTTGTATTTCTACTTTTACATTTAAAAAACATTCAAATACATGTTTACTTAATGAAATCTGTCTTCTAAAACAGTATCTCATTTATATTAACACGTTATAGCATCTACAATGTCACTGCAGCAACGTGGATAAGAACAAAGAAGGCATAGATTTAGCAGATTCGTTTTGAGTTTACTGCATGTAATAGAAAAGGCTCACCACATAATTCTCACTCTATGTATCATTTCAGCCATTTCCCTCTACCCGTCTTATATTAAGAAAGCGTGTGCTTATATGGTTGTATGCTTGGTTAAGCAGGAGCAAACGTGGCACTTACATAGATCCCAAATCTGCAAGAGAATTGAAGCTCAAGATAGTTAGACGTGCACCGCAATGGTCAAAACCTATTAAACATGCCACAAAAGGCAGAAGGCACATTGACATTCATATAACTATGCTACATTGTTCCTTGTTATCTTTTATTTATAGTAAAATGTATTTCCATTTAACTTTTCTTTTTTTATGTTTGTTTTTCAGAAAACCAGTGGTGGTTGTTTGTTTTTTTTAAACAATGCATTCTACCCTCATGCTTATAAACCTTTATCAAACCAGCTGTAATAACCCATTCCCTAACCCCAATACAAGTTATTTTACTGCACCTCACATTTTGTGTTGGAATAAATAAAACGTGACTAAATATAGTATACAGACATCTTTTATAATAATCCCCTTTATCTGAAATGAATGGCACAAATTCAATTTATTTTCTGTCCCTACAAATGATTCTCCAGTAGCATGCAATACTTTGCTTATCTTTGCCTATTTTTAATATTTCTGCATTTCAGCAGATAAGACTGTAGTTTATGGATTATTATTTTAGTACTCCCATACTTTTATTCAAGGTTAGTTTGCCCTTACACATTTATGTACCATTATAGAAAAATGATTATAGTACATCTCTGAAGCTTTGCTTTGCTAAATGGACACCCGGGGTCCATGTACTGCATAATTGTCACTTCTTTCTTCCGTCTCTCTAACATGGCTAGTAGGTATTTTTCCAAACCTTTCTGTGAGGGGGTGTTTAAATCTGAAAGATTGCTTCTTACAAAATGTTTCTACTATTGCAAATGCATCCCAAATAGATCAGCCCAGAACTTGTTTACTACCCTCACTTCAATAAGGTCTAAATACTAAAATTAGTCTGAATAACTACTTTTATACATTCAATGCTACTTTTTCAGAATCACATGACTCTCGTATAAAACGCTACAGTAACACGTCCAAGAGGTACAGGCAAAATATTGTTTTCTTTATGTGACAACAATAAAATACACTGCTTATGGCTGTTTTAGTCAATGAGAATACAAAGATAATATCCAGGCCCAAACACGTACAAATTATATCAATCAGACATTTTTGATACTGATAATAAATAAATACATTATTTAATAGCAGGAGGCTGTGTGGTCCAGTGGTTAAAGAAAAGGGCTTGTAACCAGGAGGTCCCCGATTCAAATCCCACCTCAGCCACTGACTCATTATGTGACCCTGAGCAAGTCACTTAACCTCCTTGTGTTCCGTCTTTCGGGTGAGACGTAATTTTAAGTGACTCTGCAGTTGATGCATAGTTCACACACCCTAGTCGCTGTAAGTCGCCTTGGATAAATATATAAAGGCGTCTGCTAAATAAACAAATAAAAAATAAATAAATAATAATAAAAAAACTGTAACCAAGGACAGATTTGCACTTGGCCAGTACAAACCCTAACCTGTGGCAATAAGCTAGCAATGTGTGAAATGTACCTGTAGGGAACAAATCAGAGAGTTCAAATATGAATCTCTTGAATGTTGTAAATTAATGATTTCTCACGTTGTTCATGATATACAGTATTTGTCATAGACAGGGCACGACGATAACATCAAATTAAGCCACGAGTGGTAAAATACATTTTCATTTTTTCTCAGATGAAACACTTCAACCTCACAAGAACTCTGGTGCAAACTCCTGAATCCAACTAAAAAACTAGGGTACATCTAGTCTAGTACATCTAGTAATTCTCTGTTAAAAAGGATTTAAATTACTGCTGTGGGACATCATATTTCAAAAGGTAAGTCAAACAATTTTCCAAAATATCTGGCTATTGACTTTATAACGCAGCGTAATTACTGTGTAATGGTTTTCTATCAATTTAACTGTCGAGTAAGTGTAATACTTCCCTAAGGGAGATCTAAAGCATGACCATGAGCCTTCCTGAAATTACTTTTGTAAAATAACTTGGTGGAGTTTACAAAATGGGAACAATTCTCTAACCCGTGTGTCATTCACATTGCTTTGTTTAAATTTTTACATAGCCTTGCAAATTATTACTATTAATATAAGTTCTCTTCAATTCTCTCTTGAAGACTCTTTGACTTGACTATATTGAAGAATTGGCATCACTGACAATCAAATCTGCCCCACCTTCAACTCATGAATGTGCTTTGTGTTCAAAGTTTAGCTAATGTCTGCCTCTCTATGTTTCTAGTTCTTTTAAAGGTTAAGCTAAGCAATCTGGAACACCTATAAGATCATCAGCTAATAAATGTAGTAGTACATTCTGTTGGTAAAAATGTCAGAAATTAAATTTAAGGGTAATACACCATGAGATTTTATTATTATTATTATTATTTATTATTATGATTAGCTAGAACTAACAGTAGTAAATATACAGCTTCTAACAATTGCATCCTAAAGTCAAGCTCTCACGGACTCTCAGCAATCTTTTCTGAATAAAGGACTTTCATATGTTCCGACCACATTGACCAACCCATTCAAACTTAAGGTAGAACTTAAGTTTTTTCATTCTTTAAAATTAAAATATTACTATAACAGATATAGCACACTTTCTGATGCAACTGCCTCTAGGACATTTACCTCTTTTACAATGAAAAGTACAGTTTGTCCACAAGTTAATAGTGCAGCCATTGAAACATACTGCAGATTGGCTGAAAGAGACGTTGATACTCTGCTACTAATGAACAAAATTAAAATCCCTAATAATTGTATTAAAGACGATCTTGATGCATTAAGGACTATCAAATGGAATGAGAATATGATTGTTAAACCAACAGATAAGGGTGGTGGCCTTGTTTTATTGTCTAAAGATTCCTATAATACAGAAGTAAGACGCCAATTATCAGATATTAACTTTTATAAGAAATTGCCAGGTGACCCCACTACTGTTTTCAAATTGGAGATTGATTGCTTTTTAAAATCAGCATATGAATCGGAGCATATTCCAGAAAGTGTTTAAAACTACTTAATATGTAAATCACCCTATAAAGCCTGTGATTATATATATATATATAATTATATATATATATATATATATATATATATATATATATATATATATATATATATATATATATATATATATATATATTACCTAAGGCTCATACACCATTGGACAATCCATCCATTGTCTCTTGAATTGGTTCCCTAATTGAACCTCTTTCCAATTATATTGATTCTTTCTTGAGCCCCTTGTTATCAATTACCGTCATATCTAAGGGATATGGGTGACACTATTGGTCAGTTATTGAATGTAAGATGACCAAATAAAAATGATATTCTAGCTACACGTGACATTGTAAGTCTATATACCAATATTCCACATGGTGATGGTCTCAATGCTCTTAAGTTCTATCTTGATAGAAGAAGTTCCATCCAGACACCAACTGCATTTCTACTTGAGATGACACATATGGTTCTCACTAAAAATTACTTTCTCTTCGACAAATATTTTTATTTACAAATCCAGGGCACAGCAATGGGAGCTTCATTTGCACCCGACTGCCAATCTCTTTATGGGATTTCTCGAAAACAATAATATATATGGACATAATCCTTTCATAGATAACATCATCATGTGGAAATGGTATATTGATGATATTGTTCTGTTCTTGTCCGGTACCGATTTAGAACTTAAAGCATTTGTTGCTTATTTGAAAGTTCTAAAGACAGTACAGCCAGAAGGCATTAATGAAGAACTTGGATTATCATGTTACCTATAATATATAATTCATATTTTCCTTCTTTTTTATTGCTTCTGTATTCTTTATATCATTAATGTTTTTTTGATAATTAATTTATTACGTTATTTAAGACTTGTTGGTATGGCTGGTATTATTTGTCTATATAGTATTTACATTTTTTTAATATTGACATCTGTGTTATTTATCTTTATTATTTTGGCTCTAGTAGATCTACATGAATTGAAATAGTCTAATCAATAGATCTTAATTCAATAAATCAGTAATATGATGTATTTAAATGATTTCTGCCATTGTTGTTTTTGGTATTTTTCTGTAACTTGTCATATAATGAAATTTTATAATAGTATTTAATAATATATTCCCTCTAATGTCTATCAATATATTAACATATTAATTGATCTGTGTACATGTTGTTCTGTCTTCAACTGAACACCCGACCTCTGATATTTATCTTTAATTGAATTAAGTCCTTAAATACTCAGGTGTTCTCAATTCGCTAGCACCGAGGATGGTCATGTGACCAAAACGTTTGCACTGAGCACTTTTTGCACTATATCACTTTTTTGCCTGTTCTGCTAATAAAAGTTTTTTTATTGCCACTATTCAAATAGCAGTGTGCAGATCATTTTGGACTTTCAATTACCTAAAGCGAATAACATATTCTTGGAAAAGTAAGACTGCACTTGTTACAAAGTAGCAAGTATAAACCGGTCTTATATAAACTGACATACATGTCTGACAAAATAAATCACATTACACCTGGTACAGTCTCAGGGATTTCAAGAGCAGGGTTTTAAATTACTATTATATTCTTGAACAGTGTTACTACCAAGATCCAAACCAGAAAAGTGTTAAAGCAATTTACAGAAACACATTTTAAAAATAATTTTAAGATCATTTGTAATTATAAGTGTTTAAATGTAGACATGTTATACATGGGTTTACAATGCTGCTGTCAAACTTTGTTTATGAAATTGACTGTACATTGTATTAAATAGCAAAACTACCTCTAGTGTAGCAAATCTTATCCAACATTTTCTTCTCTGGCCGTTTTTAATAAGTCACCATTAACAACCCTCTAAGACGAAGCCACCTACTGCACCACTGCAACAACGTCCCATGAGAATGCATTTCAGCAGATTTCAGGATACACCACAGCGCTTTGCTTGCTAAGCCTTTCCACTGCTGCCAATTAACCTACACTTTACTGCCTTTGGGTTGTTTTCCATCAGCGCCCTATAACCTGCAAACCACGGACAGCTGCTTACAGTACATAAAGAAAATGCTTAATACCACCATTTTAATTATTAGACCATCTTTGAACTACCACACTTTGGAATAAATACCTTACACAATTATATTTACCAAAGGAAATCTAAAATCAGATACATCCTGTTTGTTTTATTACTACACAATAATGAGCAATGCATGCCTAATTACATTTACAAGCCTCCCCCCATACTTCATTCACAGCACACAAAGAGGGACAACATCACCATTTACATAAGCTTTGGAAACTGGTGCATTCACAGGAAATGAAAGCTTTTGATTTGAAACAAGTCAACTATTTTATAAAGTTGTGTGCAGGTGCTTCAATAAGCAGCACACTTACCTCTAGGCCAGGAGTTACAGAATCAATCCCAAACCCCAGTTATATCAACCGCATTGTCAAATTTTGTGTGAGACCAACAATTAAGGTCCTGGAGGTGTGCTGTATTACAGGTATAAACTACTTTCCATAATGAGTATGACGATTTTACTGAGTATGAGCAATACAGTTCTTTTTTAGGGCACTACCTGTTTTAACCCTGTTCACGTCCGGTGGCAAAAATACATATTAGAGCTTTCTAATGATCATTGTGTCTTCAAAGCACTTGCAGTTTTATCTTCGTCCACGTATCCCTGAATACAGGTACAAGTAACGGTTCTTCTGCAGACCCCTCAACCAACACTGCAGATGTGGATGAGGAACAAAACTCTGACTGAAATGTCCAAAGGTACGCCTTGTTCAAGTTTTCAGATGTGAAGACTCCTCCAGTCAATAGCAACGATTCTTTGTAGTAAAGCTCTAACTCTGGAAATCTGTATGATCTGAATACGCAACAAGCGCCAAGGAACAAAATAAATTTAACTGGAATTGAGAATTCTGCGTGTACATAGATTTCCTGGAGCCCAGGTTGCCCTACAAGATCATTTACAAATACACTGACGAACAACTGACACACAGTTGTTGGGTAGAACTGGTGATTCAAGTTGGAAAGAACCAAAATTCAGATCATTATTCCATGATGTTGAATTACTTTTTATTGGACTTCCAATCTACAGTCAAGGTGGTAACCCTAGTTACTGGGGATAAAGTGGTGCAGATATATTTGCAATTGTTATGCCAGCTTTTGATTCACATCCCATTTGAAGTTAGCATAATTAAAGGCTATGCTCTGGAGTAAGATAATGTAATTAGCTCTGTGGCACACAATAAATAACTCTTGTGGGATAAGGGAATATCACACTAGTACCGTTGGCGGTTCTGGGGAATGAGACACAAATTCTGTATTTATTCATGCTCTCTCGACAAACAAGTAAAGAGATGGGTAGATGCCTCCTTCAGCTACTGGAACAGTATTATCCAAACACTTTTAGCATGCTCTGATCAGGCTTCATTCATAGTTATAGACTGTATTTACTATACACTTTATTTATTTATTTATTTATTTTAAATTGTTAATGGTTATTTTTCTTACATTGGATTTTCAGTCAAACGATTCCAGGGACACAATTATGTTAGGTCTTGCAAAAAAAAAAAAAAAAAAAAAAAAAAATCTGTTCTACTGAATATTGACTGCATAATCAGATGGAATGTACTGTTCCCTGGATTATTGTATACACCCCATGATTGTGGCTTTGTCAGCATGAGAGTAGCCCACATTGCTACATGCTTTATAATTGATTTAAGTAAGTTTTAATCAGGAAAGAATGGCACAGATTGATTGTTCTGTTCTGTTCTATTCTATTGTGCTGCTTTAATCTAGTATGCTTGGGAGAATTAAACTGCTATCCTAATTATGATGTGAAAACAAAATCCTTGTTGTAAGTTTGTTTATCTGGAAAACATTGATCTGCTAGATGTACCCAAGTAATGTTTTTTTTAGATAACACTGGTAATACAAATATTATTTATTCTGACATTTTTAGGCTTTCTCGAGTTCCTTTATCTTAGAGAAAACTTACAACAGCAATCTCAAGGCAACTCTTATCATCCTGACTTATGGAAGTATTTTTTATATCTAGAATTGCAGCTTTGGTATAAGTGTAAACACTACTGGAAATGAATGGTGCCCCATCATTCTGTATGCACTTCAACCAAAAGCTACAAACTCTTTGACACAGCAAATAAGAAATGGCAATCTTCAGATTAACCAATACAATGCAACTCAAGTCAAACACAAATGCCAGATGCTTTAAATCTACACAAGAGCCGCCCCACCCCCCCAAAAAACAAAGTATCAGGAGTTACACTTTGGCTGTGCCAGCGTTGCATTCAGAAATTCAGAACTTTATATAACAATCACTGCAACCACTTGGATAATAATGATTAAACCATCTACAGAGGGAAACTATGAGTATGAATTTGTTATGTACATGTCTCAGGATCCCAAGCTAAAATTGCCTCCCTAGGCTTGGGGTTCATAGAGCACTATTTAAAAATGGCCTAAATGTAACAATATTTTAATTAGCCGCAATGAACCTCAAGCGGACGCTCTCCTGTTTAAGAAGACAAAATACACCTACTGTGTATATGGAAAATGTGGGGTCTTGATTTTTTATTTATTTATTTTTTAATTTGATTTTATAGTTCTAAACAAAATAAACCACAATATGAAAACAATTCGAACAATTTTCAAAAAGTTGTTAAAATACATAATTGGTCTCCTTTTTGCAACAGCAGCCTTCAAGTCAGTCCACAACATCTCGATGGGATTCAAGTCTGGGGACAGATGGCCAATCCATAACTGTAATCTTTTTTTCAGAAATTCCTTTGTAGACTTCGCAGAATACTTAGGGTCATTATCCTGCTGAATACAAACTTCCATCAAATAAGCCTTCTAGTACTGGGGAAAAATTTCTTGACATTTTGTAGCATTCATTGATCCTGCTACAATACAAAGGTCGCCAGTGCCTGAGGAAGAAAAACAAGCCCATGCCTCCACCATGTTTAACACTGGGCATGATTAACTTTTCTTTAATTTTTCTCCTCTCTTCCTCAAACTTATTGTTGCTTTCTTGGTGAAAAAAGTTTTATTTTGGATTCGTCTGACCATACAATTTGGTTGAAGAAATCATCAGGCTTCTTCAAGTATTCAATGGAAAACTCCAATCGCTTTCTTTTGTGTACTGTTTATAACAAAGGTTTGCATCTTGGTTTTCACCAATGGACATTCATCTTGTTAAGGTATCGTTCAATTGTTCGCTCCTGAATTTCTTGACTATCTTCTCTCAATTCTTGTGTCAGATCTTTTGCAGTAGCCGGGCTGCTTGAACGATTCTTCCAGATTTTGCAGAAATATTTCTTCGTCTTCCACACCTGGAGCTAGTTGCAGTAGTTCCTGTTCCCCTGTGTTTGTCAATAATAGCCCACACAGTTATTTTCGGTAAACCAAGCCTTTCTGTTATTTTTCTGGTAGTTTCTCCTTTTCCGTTTAGTTGTATCACTTCCACTTTGAGATCGTTGCTGTACTCTTTAGTTTCAACCATTTTTCAATCACAAATTTTCCAATTATTTCTCGGCACCTTATGATTATGTATTTATTTTCTATAATTATCAGGTGGTGGTTTTCAATCATGATAATTGTCAATAATTAGCAAAGAATAGGTTTCATATACGAAATATGTTGATTGCCTAAATACTTTTGTCAAAGTATGAAATCAGTTTTTGCATGCTATTTTTCATTGTATGCATGTTATGTAATAATGTGTTGCTTTATTATAAAGCTGAATCTCTAATTTATATCTTTCAATAGAACAATTATAAATTCTAGAAATTGATTTCTTTGTGGTTTTACTCTTTTTTTTAACTGCCACGGAAATGCATAATTGTGTATCACTGGGGTGTAGAAAATCCAAGTTTAACTGTATTGTGTTGAAATCCTAGTAAACATTCACATCACTGGCCTCAAAACCTACAATATAGCAGTAACCATAGTATTCCAGCTCAGTTAGAGATTCTACTGTTCACTGGTGCTGATATGTACACAAATTTTATCCTGTGTGAAAAAAAGACTTTTCAAAGGTATGTTGAAAACACTTCACACATAATTGCTAGAAATTGAGTACCGTCTGTAAAGAAGTTTCCCTCACTAGACAAAGGTTTGATCGTACACCAAACTAGCTCTAAAGTTATATTCAATATATTCTCAATATTCAAGAAGTAGCCCATATTCTCATATACCTACAGTGTATCTTATCAGGATCGGCAAACAAATTCTATCAATTTTGCGTCAGTAAAACAGTTATGATGAGGTTGTATAACACACTAGTGAGATCACACTTGGAATACTGGGTCCAGTTCTGGTCAACACTCCACCAAAGGGACATTGTGGCCCTGGAGTGAGACCAAAGAAAAGCAACCAGACTAATCACAGGACTTAAAGGACTGCGCTATGAAGGAAGGCTGAAAGAACTGAATCCATTTAGCCAGGAACAAAGAAGAATCAGGGGGAACATGACTGAAGTCTTTAAAATCTTAAAAAGGAGCTGACATGGTTAACCCAAACCACTACTTTAAGCCACTACAGAAACCAGGACCAGAGGACGCAATTGGAAATTAAATGGAGATAGATTTAGGCCAGAAATGAGACACTTCTTCACAAAGAGAGTGGCGAGTGTCTGGAATACACTGTTGAGACAGAAACACTTAGATTTTGTCATGTTATTATGTGTCTAAAAACTAAACTTTAACATACAACCTCTCTAAAGAGCATAGACAAATAAATAAATAAATAAATAAATACATACATAAAACAACCTTTAGGAGTAAGTATAGTGCCAAACAAAACAAGATTTGCCAAAGCATATGGATTACTAATTAAAAAATGGCCAGGGCAAGCGTGAATATGTTAAAAGCATTGCGGGCTCCAGAAATGGCTCCACTGTTTACTAACTCTGCCCACTTCTGACATCATTTCCCTATCATTCTTTTTATAGTCCTAGCTCAAAATGAAACCTAAGCTGTGAACTCTGTCACATGATGAGAGGCTTAACTTCAGGCAGTCGTAGTTCCGGCCAGGTAGGTGGCTTTTACAGCCTGAGTAATATGTGTGTAACCTTCGATGCCCTGGCGCCCCAAAATGAATGGGGCTGAGTTAAGAGTTAAAGCGAAAGTTACCGCTTGCAAAACACCTAGATAGACTTAATATTGTATTTTTTTCCCCCCCAACATTGTTTACTTATACTGCAGTGTACTGAGTTTCTATAATGCTTAAAGATAGCGTCTGAGAATCACGTACGAGAGAATAAAGTCTCGCGGCACTTAAAATATCCAGCACTACTTTTTTAAATTTTTTTATTTTAACCAGAACTCCTCAGAATGCGACTCATAGTGCTTTCGTCACTGACACCCACTTCCTTAGAGATTGTTGTAGCGTTTCAGGCATTCTAAATTGGGTGAAAAATACAGTAGCTTGGTGTCTTAAAATATCTCTGCTGGATTTTCCCGCACTGAAAGTTGCAGATATGCGGGAGCAAATTGGAAAATGCATGATTCCTGCGATCCCATGCGGAAATTCAAGCCCTGTCATAATATGAAAATAAATACCCTTTTTTAAATTTTTATTTTTAATTTGCTTGTTTAGGTTTCCTATAAATTTACAGAATGTCAGATGATCAACAAAAGCAGATTTTATGCAAATTAGCCATGTGCTTTTCAAATAACTTGCCTTAAGAAATATATTTATTTGTTCTATTTTACAAGAAGGGTGCATTGCCTACTGCTGAGGTACATGTGAATTACTTTTCAATCTGCAATTGAAAGGACATTTCTTTCTTTATTATACAAGTATTTATTTTTTTCTCGAGAACGCATCGTCCATTGTTAAAAGTTTACAGGTTTACAAAAAAAAAAAAAAAGTGTAAACATGGCCACTATAATTGTGAATAATCTACAAAGCCAACTTCCTTGGAAGATTTAAGGCAATCACTTGTAAATGTAGATTACTGAACCATTAGATGCAGAAACAATTATACATCGAGAATGGTGGGGCACTTGTTGAGGTTTAAATGATTTGTTGAGGTTTTATGACATTTTATGACAACGTAAATTGGACATTTTAAGTTTAGAGTACAAGTACTGCACTAAATTCAATCCAGTTTAATATTCCAGGCCTTGACATTTATAGTGACACATATACTGTATATCCCAAAGATCGCAGGATTCAATCTGTCTGGGTTGTCCTGACCTTTATTTAAAATGTAATTGCATCCAGATGCAAATCTTACTGTTGTGCAGACTCGGATCCTGCAGACTAAGAGAGGCATAATTTCTCAACATTATAAAAGAAGAATTTAATTTGTCTCCATTCATGAAAAGAGAAACATCTCAGTGGTAAAATTTAATCAAAATCTATTTTCCTTGTATGAAATAATGATATAAAAAGATGTGCTATAAGGCACCACTGTGGTTTATAGTTGCAACTGTCCACATATACAGGAGCCTGAGCAACATTTTCAGCTTTATCTCTGAGTGAAGATTATATAGTATAATTCACAGAATTTAAGAAGATAAGAAAAGTTTGGGAACGAGAAAAGGCCATTCAGCCCATCAAGGCTCGTCCCTTGTTAGTACACCATTTTCCCCTACTGAAAAGTACAGAATCTAGTCTTTTTAAAAATGTTCCCAGTGTTTTATTACATATAAGCCTTTGCTGTAGGACTTTGTTAAAGGCTTTTTTTTTGTGATCAAGTTTTTGTGTTTTTATACAAACCAAAAACAGCACATCTACATACACTGATGAACAACATATTTTCCCTCCCCACCACCCATCACCCCTTCTTCGTCCCCCTCCCTCATCCCTCCCTATCAGTTTCTTTGCGCTGTCAGTCCAGCGAGCTACATGTTCCACTGGTGCTCAAGCATTTGAAGTCTTGAATCATCATCAAGTCTCTCCCAATTATGCTGGACAGTATAGATGGCACTTGGCCCCAACTAACCTCCCAGAGCATATGCATTAAGGTGCCAGGTGTTTTAAGAAAACAGAGGTTACTAAGTGGGTCTGAGGTGATTCCCACAAGGTATCTCTTAAGAGGCATCCAGTATGTCCAGTGGAACACTTTGAAATGTGATAGCTGATGATTAGGATTTTTTGATGCATACAATATATTATGCTGGCTCGCATTCTAATCAGTTGGCCCACCCTCTGAGATTAGATCTTTTTCCCATATTTTGGTAATAGCCAGCAGCTTATATGAAGCTTTTAGCAGATGTGAGTATATCGCAGAGACCAGCCCCCTAGAGGCAGTTCCTGAGACCCAGTCTATTAATGGACGCGCTTCAAGTTCTGACCCCCAGGGAACCCCATAAGCACGCCAAGCAGAGCGCAGTCTAAGATCCTGGTAAACTGAAATGCGAGGTCAAATCCTGGAAACCAATAAGCCCGTCGCTAAGTGTGTTAATGCCTTTTTTAGACCATGGTTCGAAAAAAAAGGGTTGATTACCTGACATGACCGCTCTATTATGCCAGGTTTTTGGTCCCATATGCTTTTCTATCGCCCTCCAGTTTGCTATTGTATTTGCAACGATAGGAGACCTAATAAGCATAATAATAATAAGCACCATTGCATCCAATTTATGACAGAGGACTAGTGCACATGTCAAATTGACACTGACTGGGTGGCTAAAAGGGCAATATGCTCATGACTGTCAGTAGGAAGGTCTCAAGACTGTGATTTTTCATGATATTATTGCCTTGTAGATATTCTAGCACATGTCTTGAATATTTTTTTCTCTTTACTTCAGCTTTTCTCAACTCATTCCAGCATTAGGTTATCTAATTCTTACAGAGCAGCTGTGCCGTCATTTACCACAGATCTGTGCTCTAGGATAGGGAATTGTAAAGCAAATTAATATAAGAGTAGAAAATGCTGCACATAAGCATAAAAGCTATATTTCTCTCAGGATGGGTTTCTTTAGTCAGGTAAGAGTAAGATAGGAAAGTTCAAGCTTTCTCACTAGCATACACCTCATTTTTATACATATTTTGGAGCCAAGGTACACTCTTCCTACCAGTCCTTGTATTTTTACTGAAACAGCTGTTCCTAAATTAAAACAACATTTTAAATAAGAGGTTGTGCGTGATCTTTCCAAGGCAGAAAGGGCAGCGTTCAAGTGTTTGGTTTAAAATTAATCTGCATTTAGTGAACTGTTTTAAAAAAAAAAATCTGATTTTGAAAAACGGATACAAATAATGTTTGTTTTTGTAATATTAGTTACATCATTTGTAATTTGAAATAAAAAACAAAACAAGTTGCGAAGTTTAGTTGACCAAAACTCTTGCAAATGAGACAATACTCTTGCAACAGTAAAAACATGTATTTACTGTTTCGTGACAAGTGTTGTATTGTGATGAACTGTCGAGGCACAGTCCTACTAAACATACAGTCATCTTGCTTGCTTTGCTGGCAGTAATGCCATTTGTTTTACTTCATAGTTTTATTTAAGCAACACTTTGAAGTTAATCATCTCTGGCAACTAAAGCTGTTATTCCAGGCTAAGAAATGGTGTCTGCCATGTCCCAAGGCTAATATGACAAATCATCTTTGTTTTATGAAAAGGGAATGAAAAAAGTATAACCATCACATGTTTGACCAGACAACACAAATCTATTTTTAGAGTCAATATCACACCTGAGAGCCCCAGTGCCTGTCACCAATTAAGCTTTTTGCTATTACTGTACACAATGTGTACCACAAGTATAATTACTAGTGCCATGAACTTAAATAAAACAAAACGGAAAAACGGTCCTTTGAGCTAATTTAAAATCTGAGATGATACAAATCAATAAAAATCCATTGTTTTCAATTGTTTTATTTTGATAAAATTGTGTTCATCATTTAACTTCCTTAGCTATCTACTATAGATATTGCAACAATGCTGAAGACATAGAACAATAATACAAACTATAATATATATGATAATAGTAATCTTCTCATGAAAAGCAAATGATCAGTGGCTCATTTTTATATTAAATTTGCCTGACTGAATATAATTAGATTTTTTTCAGACTGCAATTTAGAAACTCTTGCAGAATGATCAACTGTCGCCATGAAAAGGCCTCTGAGCTCACAGTAAAAAAAAAAAAAAAAAAAAAATTAAACGGGCAAAACTGCAGTTACTAGGGAAATTAACAAAATATACTTATACAGTGCTAAAATTGTATTTAACGAAAAAACAAAAACAGGTTTAGGGGAAAAATACCTACAGGGAATTGTCTCTTCTGTGAATCATACATGAAGGTTGGTGCCAGTCATAAGTAATACATACAGTTTCCTCCTAAAAAAATGTCTGAGGCAACTTAACAAGGTTTTACTTGTGTGTCCATTTAAAATATCACACATTTAGTGAATTTACCCAAACAGAAATGTGCAAAGAAAACATGGTACTGCATACATACGTACAAAATTGTTGACCAACATCTAATCTAACAATAATAAAAGGGAAGATTGGCAAACTTAAAAAAAGACCTGTGTTTCCCCCCCACTGAAGAATATTGCTTCACGTATTTTGGAAGGCCAGTCTACAGCTATTTTAAAACCAGCAACTTCACACTTATTCATAGTCTCACTGCATCTGTATAGAAGACTGTACTAATGTGAAAAATGTCAGAAGAAAAGCATGACTGATTCTAGGAACCGCAGTGCCATGCCTGCATGACTTTGCATTCATCTTCAGCCTCACTCCTTACACATTTTTGGTATCATGGTTTATAGTTAACATGTAACAGCGCTTCAGACACACAAACTTTTACAAATAAATCTACAAAAAGAGCTAGTATTTTTGTACTGTATCATCTGCAAGTGATACATACTAATTTTGTCTCCATGTTTACCTTCACATTTGAGTTTTGTAATCTGTACAGTATAGTACGCTACATACATTTAGCCTAATTGCTATTGCATGATTTGTTTCATCGAAGCATGACACAATATACTGAAAGATTCTTTGGATGCCACCACAGAACAGGACAATAACATGGGTGCTGTGAGCAAAGGATTTCTATATATAGTGACGTGACAGTTTCCATGCCTCCCATAACAGCATGTTATGTTTTCAAAATAAAACCCACAGAGGAAATCATGTATTATCTTTTGGACCATGGTATTCCCTATTCCTCTATTTCTTAGTTCTATAAATCAAGTAGTTTAAACAAGTAGTTCTCCAGCCAAAAATGTATGCAGGTACTGCCCATATCTATTATCTATATGCAATTAATGAAATGTTGTTATCTTACGATGCATTCAGACACTGCTTTATGCATTGCAATTCTGGGTTTGCTTTTATACTGTACCTTGTTTTGTTCATAGTCCTGTTGCAGCAGCCCACAATGCCACTGGTGGCTGCGCATGTGACCACTAGACACACAGGTTTAGTAAAAAGAGCAAAATAGGATTCCCACTATAACAGTCTCATTTCGAAGGCAAAGTGCAGGAGGAAACTTCAGTGTTGTTCACAGGCAATGAATATAAAAGGTACCAGGGGAATCATTTACATGTGATGATGAGACGAATTAATGATACAGTATGTCTGCACAGACTGTCACTGAGCTTTGTTTGCAATGCCTCAGACACAAACCCACAGGAGTCTGAAGGTCCAAGCACCACATGCTACTGTCATGTTTTGTAATGTTGTTATTTTATATTATGAGATCTACATTTATATTAAAGGATTGCAGAACAGAACACCTTGCAGTATTTAGAGCATTACTGATCATAGCTGAAATTCAAATGAAATGCGGCATGCAGTCGAATAGTATTTTCAGAGGGTCAGAACAATGGTTCGTTTGCAATAAACACTTAAATCCAAGCTAGAAAACAATGGTGTGCTTATTGAATGAAGTATAACATCAGTACCATTAACATAAAAGGGTTGTATAAAATACCAGAATCCAAACTGTGTTTCAGCCATCTTATCAATTTAACTTCAGGTCAATAAAGACTGTTGTTGATTTAGCGCAACAACCTTTCCAAGATTACTTTTGGCACCTCTGTTTTTATGAAAAGGGCAAGATTAGTATTGGAAAAACTATCAAGATAAATTGGAAATACTTATCTGAAGAGACACTTGGATTAAGAGGAGTGCTCTGAGTTCCAGTATCTTCGAGTACATCTATTTGGACTTTGTTATGGAACCCAGAAATGACAGGGCATAATACATAACCTATTCATCTCGAGTCTGGCCTTATCTCAAAAGAGCTTGTTCCAGAAAGCAAGACCCATAATCTCAGACAGGATTAAAAGGTAGCATTTGTTGAACAAATGCATCAAATCCCTAAAGCTCGACCACCATACTTCACTGCACCACAAGACAATCAGCTTTGATCAAAATAAAATGGCAATATTGACTGGGATCAGATGAAGGTTAATGCGACTGTCCCGACAACCACTTCATTTAGTCTGTTAACCAATTTGTAGTTTCGAAACAGGGTACCATGCAGACATCTTTCCATCTTCATTGGCTGTGTTAATACATTGTTCAAGATTAACTATTTACCAGCTGACTGGGAACCATCAGGGTTCAACCTATAAAGGAAACTGTTGCAAAGAGGATATTTCAGTGGACCAGATTCTGGAGTTTCCTCTATTTTGATTGATTATGCATTAACCACATAGTATTGAGAAAGAGGTCTCAATGCACATTTGATGACCTTTGACATTATTTTTCAAGGGATTTCCAACTAAAAACGTAAAGGGTCAAGCAACCTACTATGGTCAACTTAAACTGGAATGATTAAAAGCCTAGACAGTCAAACAGCATGTTTACATGAGATCAAGTTCTCAGAAAACGAATGTATTCTAAAAACTGAAATCAGAAAATTGGTTTTCTGAAAACTGCATTTTTCTGTGTTTACATGACTTCGAACAGATAATCCACTTACACTACTGATAAATTCAACTGTATACATTTTTCGGAAAACGTAGAGCATTTGCGCTTACGCAGTAGCGACGGATGGGAACAGACAGAGCTTGGTTCAGTCTGCAGCAAGACTGCGGCATGAATTAT
Source organism: Acipenser ruthenus (assembly GCF_902713425.1). Lineage (NCBI taxonomy): Eukaryota > Metazoa > Chordata > Actinopteri > Acipenseriformes > Acipenseridae > Acipenser > Acipenser ruthenus. The sequence goes on along the minus strand of NC_081189.1, from coordinate 20,814,882 downwards.
CAAGTATTTTAGCACATTCTTGCAAATTCTTATGCTGTATTCAACACATTATTATCCTGTACATCTCTCTTGTTCTAATTCCCCTGCGTGTACAAACTGTCCACTCCTTGCAACAGCTCATGTTTCTTCTTACAAGCTGCTGTACCTTACATATGGTACTGTCAATTCTCAATGCATTTTATCTTGCTAGAATTCATTCACTGCACCAACAGTATAGGCAATTTCTGTGAACTATAGCTGTAATAATGGAGTTTTCATTTGATCAAATACTATTATTTTAATGAATAATACATCTTCATCTGTAACTAAACAAATGGATCCGTGTAAACTGATCGGCGACTGAAATCCGACATCCATTTAGAATTATTTTACTGATTTTTTTGTTTCAGACAAATAAAACACAAAACAGAAAAGCACAATTTGGACTACATATCATATAAATCAAAAATCATTAAGCAGTTCTCATTATGTGCTACTCTAACCTGCTTTTTATTTCCACCCTTACACAAGACGCTGTTCTATAAATTGCCAAGCAAAACTTAGTTATCATACTTTTTTTTTCTCCTCGTCTTGACCTTGTTTTCTTGATCTTTTTACAATCAAAAAATTAAGTTGTTGGGCTGTAATATTTCCAAAAGGTACTACTGTCCCCAGCATTTTGATCAATGGACATTGAAATAGGAATGAAACAAAACAAAAGTTGTTCTCCCAGCTCCCATTGCTCAGGTACTGAGTCTCACCTCTGCGTGTCCGAAAAGTTTCATCATTATTGCCACTGTTTTTTTTTTTTTTTTTCCCTGCTAGAAATATGGATATACTTGTTTGAATAATCACATGTGCGGGAATGATGTCAAAGTTTGCACATGTGCATTACAATATCAGAATACGTTTTCTGAAAAGTGTGTTTACAGGACATATATGATGTTCGTTTTCAGAATACTACTGGAATATTCTAGGTGGTGTTTCCGGAAAACTCCCTTTCGGAATTTTCCGACACGTTTTCGGAAAACTCTGTTTACATGATTTGATATGGGAATGACTTTTGTTAATAACCTTGCTGTTAACAGTGAGATACAAAGTAGCTCAAATTAGTCAGCTTTAAAGTTACACTCTTTGCATGCTGGACAAACTAGTATGAATACGTTAAAAAAAAAACAACAAAAAAACAAAAAAAAACATAACAAGCATGGAAAGAAACCATACACATTTAGATATAATATATTGCAACTCTCCTGTGTTGTGCCAAGAGTATGAGATCAGATTAGTTTGGATGGCTTCTCCAGCACAAACAAACACTGGAGGAGATAGCTGTATACATGCATCGTTTCTTTATGCAATTATTTGTCTGGATCTGTGAGGTAGGTTGTCATGATTGTTTGCTGCAAAGTTTTCAGAAAAGAAATCACTGCAACACAGCATGACAGGATGTGGTAAAGCACACAGAAGTGCACCAATACAGTTAGAAAAAAGGAACTCCTTTTACTTCAATAATTGATAGGCTGTGCTGCATTTTGTCCCTCAAGAAATGGATAATGTTAATAGTAACTGGCAGACAGAAATGTCGAGGAGTGTGAAATGAGAAGCAGTAGTCGCTTTGCATAATCAGGCATACTATTTGATCTATAACTTTTCAAACTTACAGTGCACCAACTGATACATTCACATGATACGTTGACTCAAGACAAGCGAAATAACAAGCAATATTACTGTAATATTTTTACCATTAGCTAGATAGATTACGTTTAGAATTAGGCATGTTTAAAATTCAAAAGGTAAAACACAGCACACAGTTACGTTAAAGAATCAGGAAGTGCAGTTAACATTTCTTAACACTAGAACCACCACAGTAGTCATTTTTACCGTTAAATATTCTCACTTTTAAAATGTAAATTACTCTGCATGTGTGAAAGATACGTGGCTTTTCCTAAATACATGTATGAAATACCCCATATATATATATTTGTAACCGAGCTGCTTCCACTCGGGTTCGTTGCCCCTTTAAAAACTGAACCAACACACACAGGAATGGATTTTTATGCGCTGACGCACTATTTTTAATTCACAAAAATGAAACAAACACAAAACAAACACCTATCTCTTTACGAGCACTAACTAAACTCTCCGGAACACCCTGAATATAAGTGGGACGGCTAAGCCGTTTCCCCACCAAACACAGAACAACAAAACAAAACCTCACCGGTTTAAACTGCATCCACCTTTTTCTCGACTGCTCGGAAGCAGAGTACCTCTTCTGCCTCCTTCTACTCAGCAGCCTCGAACTAAGTAACTGTTCTTCTCTTATACCCTGCACCTGGTACTAATTTACAATTGCCGCCCAGGTGCAGGGAATAATTAAACAATAAATCAATTAACAATTGCCCTGGGAGTGCATTTTCACATGTTTTTCTGCAGGGAAGAAATTAAGCCCCTCCCTGCTGTCTTACAATATATATATATATATTATATATATATATATATATATATATATATATATATATATATATATATATATATCATTTATTTATTTGTTTTTTTACTGATAACGGGTAGGTTCAAGAGCCACCTTACAAAACCAGCTTTATGTTTTGAATATCTGGGAAAAGAGGTTTTTGTTTGACTTCAATATAAATGGACAAAAACTCGATTCATACCTCTGACTGAAATTGTATTTTTCTACTGAAATACAAAATCCACATAGTTCCATATACCACAGACATGTTGGCATTGCACATGAATTAATTTTATATTAAGTTACAAAACTTAAATATACACATATAGAAAGCAGACACATTTTGACGAAGCAAAACTTGGTTTGTTTTAAAGAGATGTTCCTACCTGTGGATACAGTTTTTTAATTCAAGGTAAGCCATTCCTAAAGCAGCATCTAAAGCAAACTTCACCAGCTGTTTCGTTTTTAGGTCTTCTTTTTTCTTCCTCAAAAAGGAAAGGAAATCTCCTCCTAAAAAAAAAAAGGCATAATATAAAGCAACCACGGATCTCTACCAGGATTGTTAGTCTCTAACATAATGTTAATCCATACTGAGTCTTGGAGATTGAGGCTAAGGAAAATGTTTCAGTTCATGCAAATGTTATAGTTAGGTAACACAGAAATAAAAGCAGACAGTCTGTTGAAAGCACACATTGAAGGTTATCCTATTCAAAATAACACAAAAGATCGGCCACAAAAGGAGAATATGTTGGCAAGAAAGTAAGTAGTTAGAAAATACCCTAGTCTGCAATGTATGTAGTCACATGATGTGTCATGTGATCTACTAGACCTAGATAAGTTCTGTGTAAAATATTCAGCAACAATTAGGGAAAGCTGAAGGATTCACTGAATGAGTGTGTGTCTGTGTATTTCAGGACAATCTCTGTTTCTAGTTAAAGAGTGAACATGGCTTTCAGAGCAACAAAAAATGAGGAAATATCGTGCGGGCAGAACATACAGACAAAGTATAACATTCCTTGACTTGTCTACTGAAGAAGTCCTTAGTCGATTTATACTTTGATTAAACATAGTAACATTTTGGTTTATTTCCAACTAAAACATTTAATTTATTTGTGGTTTATTTTAAACAATACTAATTACCAGTGCTTAATTGGTAAAGAAAGAGGTGCCGGGCGCAAGCAATGACAATAATACCGTTCTTAAGAGGAGCACATTCAAAATCAAAACACATTTATTTGAAAGAGCATTGTACGTACTAGTGTTAGATTTTATAATCACGTATTCAACATCATATATGCAATGCAGTATATGATATATATATATATATATATATATATATATATATATATATATATATATATATATATATATATATACACTGTCTACATAGGCAAGCAACCCGTAGGGCAGAGGGGGCAGTGCCACTCCCTCTTTGGTGGGGACGGGGGGACAACTATGTATTTTGCCCGTCCACTTTTTTTGCTCTGTGTATATGCACTATTATTCTATGTTTTGTTATGGTTTGGCATTTAAATGGTTTAAAATGAAATAAAAAAAAGTGGAAAGGCATTCAGATGACTCCAGAAGCCCGACATTGATAAAATATCTGGATATATTTAACATTATCAGCGCTGTGAATGCAACAGAACCTGCAGTTTGTGGAGATCGCAAATAAATAAATAAATAAATAAAGACATACATACAGTTCTGTTTAGGTTAGATAGTTGTTAGCTTGATTTGTTTTTATTCTCTATTAATTCAATTCTATTCATTGAAAAAAGCAAAGAGAGAACCAGACCATTATTCTTGTTTTTATATACCTGTATATTTTTTGAATAGGGGAAGTTAGCAGGCAATTTTCAACACTAACCCTAAATAAAATGTTGTTCCTGTTATTAAGCAGTAGTATAATCGGAAGGAGTGGTATTTAAAAATAACAGATGCCAGTTTTCACTATAGTGAAGTAGGCTACAATATCTGTTTTCATTAAAAACGTGTTGTTTATTGAAATTAGTTCAGCTTTCATATTGAAGCTTGTTGTGTACTACTCATTCAGTCAAACCAAGCAGTGTAACAATTTGCTTGTATCATTTAAGACTTTTTCAAATCAGGTAAGCTTATTTCATTTGTGTATAAAAAATGACAATAGAGTCGCAGTCCTTCTTTCGCAGCCAGCGTCATCTTTATGGCATGTAATTGGTAAAGTAATGAAATGCCCCTGGCAGTGGACTGTCTCTGTTTAGCGCAAGCAAGAACTTGCAGAATGGATAAAACTGTGTTGAGAATGGTAAGAAAACGCATTTGAGAGCAAAACATTTAATGACATTTTTAACTTTCATAGCTGAAGAGGTTCTGGGGCTATGCCTCGTCAAGCCCAAATAATGCATCTTCATTTAGCAAAAAGTTGCGATGGTTCTATACCTCGAGAGAGTTCCTGTGTTAATTCCTGATTTCCTGTGTTAATTCATGTTAATTTATTCATTTCTGCAGCGCTGCGATAACTGCAGTTTCTCTACAACTCTTTTAGATTTCACTCGTGATTTTACGCAAACCATTCGCAACGCAGGCAGAGCTGCGAGAAAGATGAGAAAATTCGCAAGACCTTTGAATATTTGCCCGTAAGTTTTTAGAAAACACTTAAAATTGAAAAAGACGTCTAGACAAAATGTTTGTCCTTTAATTTTAGTGTACTTTAGTACAGTATTTCTAAATACAGCATCACTGAGTGTTTAATAGCTAGGGATGATACACTATAAATGGCTGTTTTAAGGACTGACATTTTCGTTACAGTGCATACTGTAACCTCTGGGTTAATGGAATTAGTCAATTGCATGTTTATGTCTATAGGTGCACAGCTGATAATTTACATGCTTAATGGGACCAACCCACTCCATTGTCAACTGAACTAAACCTGGATACACCTAGGGCTCCTGATTTTCTGTGTTTTACCCCAAATTTTACACTCACCTTTAAGAATTAAATTGATACCTGTTAAGCCATTTGGTTAACTCAATCACAACTGAGAAACGCGTTAATAGTAAAATTGATTTAATTTACTTATTTTTTCTGTGAAACAACTAAACAGGCTTTTAAATTGGCCAAGCCTTCATTTTTCATTTACAAGCAGAACGTACAAACGAGATAAACGACTAAGAAGTAGTTGCTAATGTATCTAATGTATCTTTTTAATGTATCTGATGTAAATGCATTAACAATTGCTGATGTATTTTATGCTATGTACAGTGCTTTGAGATGTTTTACAGGAAAGGTGCTACATACAAATAACACGGATTGACTGACTGAATCCTCTGCATGTTTTATCCACCCAGGTAGCACTGTGTGTCACTGTTATTCAGATCCTACTGGAATGTCAATTAATGACTGCTCTCAGTGAGTAAACACCTGCTTAACAACAGCTACATCGAGAACAGCTTTCCTTTGTCCTTGAAAGAAAAATGCTAATTATCTATTTTAATCGCACTAATTAATTCATCACGTCTGGGCATAACAGACTACATTTGCTGAAGAAATTCAGAACTAACAGCCTCTTCTCCCCAAGGGTAGCTGCTGTGCCTTTTACTAAAACGATGGGTGGTACATTCAATTAAGTCTTGTGTAAGTCACATTGAAAAGAACAACACCACCACCAATAAAAATGAATACATACTAGTCCTAAACACGATTTGAACAATTATTTCACTCTCACTGTATCAATTTCAAAAGATACGCTAATGAGACAAAGTTATAAAAATAGTATCAAGTGATTTCCTTCTTGCACAGCTTTCTAAAAAGAGTATGTAAAAAATGTGGTCTTTGCTAGTCTTGACTATTCCAGCAATACTGCAGAGTTCAAAATCGCCTAACGTGTCACTGTTACTGTCTGTACATCATACAGAAAATATATCCCTGCATGGCATAGTGGCATGCTTCCCAAACTGAAACCACAGAGCTGTCACCCAGGTGCAGTAGTTCACATTAAATATTAAAGCAGTAATTTTATTTTGCTTGATGGTGATCTAGGCAGCAGACCTGGGGTCAATGTAATTGTAATTGAACCTTAGCACACTTTTTTATTTATTTATTTTTTTTAATGTATGTTATATTGTATGTTTCTGTATTTGTACCTGTGATTATTGCTTCCTTATTTGGAATAAACACATGTTAATGTGTGTAGTTACATTTTAGTGTAACTGTAATCACTGCAGCATAATTGTAACTAATTGTAATTGAACACAATAGCATTGTAATTGCAATTTCAGCAAACAATTGTGTTTGTAATTGTAATTATAATTGACCACAGGTCTGCTCAGCAGTCCTGTTATGGTCCAATAAACTACTCGGATTGCAATCTAACCAATTTATTAATTTTCAATCTGATTGTATTTTATTTAGTTTAATGTATTTTGTGACTTTACTACATGCACATAACTACAGCATGCAATACAAAACAAAAATGGTATAGTACTGGCAATCTCAATTTTGCATTAGGCAACTGTGTTTCCTAACAAAGAGTGGACACCATTAAAGACGGGGCAGCTAAGGTATTGTAGTGGGAGCTTTATGTTTGACCTCTAACATGAAGACCATACTGCAGATGGTTAAGGTTTTAGCACAGCCTCCTGGGAGCTGTGTGTCTTACTGAAGTGCAATTGCATGCCTCATTCGCTCCCATAAATACATCAATACTGACCCTGCATTGTGGACCAACAACCTATAAAAACTATGTAATTGGAAGCATTTAGAAAACAACTCCACATTTTTGACAGATTAATGTTCCTGTAGTCTTCAGTTAACATGGCAAAATAAAATAAACAACAATCCTGTCTGAACTGTGTTTAGTTTGGTCACAAATAAAAAAAGGATGATTAATAGCTTAAAAGCATTTAGGCTTTTTTAAAGTCATACAACAGCACATTCAAAATCAAATGTCAGCTACACATTATCATTTAGTTTTTACTGTATACGCTGTGCTGAATGATTCTTTGTTTTATTGTATGGGCTGTGCTGAATGATTCTTTGTTTTATCATATGGGCTGTGCTGAATGATTCTTTGTTTTTATTGTATGGGCTGTGCTGAATGATTCTTTGTTTTTACTGTATGGGCTGTGCTGAATGATTCTTTGTTTTTACTGTATGGGCTGTGCTGAATGATTCTTTGTTTTATCATATGGGCTGTGCTGAATGATTCTTTGTTTTTATCGTATGGGCTGTGCTGAATGATTCTTTGTTTTTACTGTATGGGCTGTGATGAATGATTCTTTGTTTTTACTGTATACGCTGTGCTGAATGATTCTTTGTTTTTACTGTATACGCTGTGCTGAATGATTCTTTGTTTTTACTGTATACGCTGTGCTGAATGATTCTTTGTTTTTATCGTATGGGCTGTGCTGAATGATTCTTTGTTTTTACTGTATACGCTGTGCTGAATGATTCTTTGTTTTTATCGTACGGGCTGTGCTGAATGATTCTTTGTTTTTATCGTACGGGCTATGATGAATGATTCTTTGTTTTATTGTATGGGCTGTGCTGAATGATTCTTTGTTTTTACTGTATGGGCAGTGCTGAATGATTCTTTGTTTTATCATATGGGCTGTGCTGAATGATTCTTTGTTTTTATCGTATGGGCTGTGCTGAATGATTCTTTGTTTTTACTGTATGGGCAGTGCTGAATGATTCTTTGTTTTATCATATGGGCTGTGCTGAATGATTCTTTGTTTTTACTGTATGGGCTGTGATGAATGATTCTTTGTTTTATCATATGGGCTGTGCTGAATGATTCTTTGTTTTTACTGTATGGGCTGTGCTGAATGATTCATTGTTTTATCATATGGGCTGTGCTGAATGATTCTTTGTTTTTACTGTATACGCTGTGCTGAATGATTCTTTGTTTTTACTGTATACGCTGTGCTGAATGATTCTTTGTTTTTACTGTATGGGCTGTGCTGAATGATTCTTTGTTTTTATCGTATACGCTGTGCTGAATGATTCTTTGTTTTTATCGTATACGCTGTGCTAAATGATTCTTTGTTTTTACTGTATACGCTGTGCTGAATGATTCTTTGTTTTTACTGTATGGGCTGTGCTGAATGATTCTTTGTTTTTACTGTATACGCTGTGCTGAATGATTATTTGTTTTTACTGTATGGGCTGTGCTAAATGATTCTTTGTTTTTACTGTATACGCTGTGCTTATTGATTCTTTGTTTTTACTGTATGGGCTGTGCTGAATAATTCTTTGTTTTTACTGTATACGCTGTGCTGAATGATTCTTTGTTTGTTTCAGACCACATTATCTTTCTAAGTGCACACAGTAAACATATTGTAGATCCTTACCTGGAACAAGTTCCATTACAATGTAAATAGGCTGTCTTTGTGTGCAGACTCCTATTAACTTCACAATATTTGGGTGATCGTATTGCTTAAGTATCCTGTTTAAAGACAAGGAGCAGATAATTAATTTTCAAAAAAGAAATCCCACTCTCTGAATTATCATTAACTCACAATTACGTTCAATCTGTAAAATTAATTCAAACATAAGAAACATAATAAGCCACAGGTGTCAAGGGACTGTTACTGTGTGATATATTTGGAATACAATTTAAAAGAGAGAACAGTGGAAGTGTAGTTTTGTATGTGATTTGTGAATTTCCCTAAAAATATTTTTACTTTTATTTTGTTATCTTAGTGAATTTGACAAGTTTTTCTTAGACTGTGGATAGCTTTGTTATGATAATCCACTGTTACAAAAATGAAAAACAGGGTACTAAAAACAACAACAAAAGCAATAAAAGAGAGCGACAGCCAACCCTCTCTCTCAACTGCAAATTAGACATACATATTCCTTAAAAATGAATAATGGGGCTAGGTTTTCACATGAACGTCTGTTTCATTATCTGTACCAATGATTTTATTATAAAAATGAAATGATCATTGTGAAGTAATTATTTGTGTATGTACAGTATGCATGCAGCGTTCACCCACATATAATATAAACTCACCTTGCTTCTGATAAGAATTTTATTTTTAGCTCCTGTGGTAGATCTTCTTTACATGTTTTTACAGCAACTTGAGTTTTGTCTCTCAATGTTCCTTTGAATACTTCTCCAAAATTACCCTTAAAAGCAAACAAACAAATACCTGTAAGTATTGCATATCTGCTTGCATATTAACCAATTCATTTTTGCACTGTGGAATAGCATACAGCTATGGCCAAAAGTTTTGCATTATGTTACATTAACATTGAATTACATACTGCTTTATAGTTGCACATATACTTAAACTGAAAATGTAAAAAATTGAAAAATGTATGAAATACAGTACTACTATTATGGCTTCCGTTAAACTTATTTTCATTTTTGTAGTTTCTGTTATTAAAAGATCAAATACAGTTTATTTATTTATTTTATATTGTATTATTATTATTATTATTATTATTATTATTATTATTATTATTATTATTATTATTATTTCTTAATGTTAAAATTCTAGGTGATGCAAAATGTTTGGCCATAGCATACACATTGTTCATATTGTTAAGGCTTTCCTTTAAATCCTATATAAACACAAAAGTAAAAACAAACACATTAACAGGTTTGTTAAAAATTGGAACTGCATACTGTACAACAAAGAATTGCTAAGCTCGTCCTGAGCACCTTGGGCAGGGTTACGTGGTGAGGTAGCGCACATTATTTTCTTTCATAGTACACATAACACTACGTGTCTGAAAAGTTTGTTAAAATAATTGTGCATAATTGCAAGCTATCCTTTACTGAACACAAAATAAGTTGGCAAAAAACTGCACTTGCTATTGCTACAGGTATATTTCTTTCTTCATATCCAAGACTTTAATGTGTAAATATGTACAGCATTGTAATATCAATGCATTTTGTCTGAGGTGTTCTGCAGGAGAATGCTAAAAGAGGCAACCAACTATTTAAAACACATTTTCTTACCTCTCATTAGTGACTCCTCTCCACGGTATGAAGTCATTCATTTTATATTTGCCTTGATTCAAGTGAATTACTATTATTTTATTTATTTAAGGACACTTACTCTGTGTTTCAGAGTCTTACACCCACTTTCTATGCTTCTGTAGTATGCTATGCTTTCTTTGAGATTGCTGATATGCTAATGAAAGGTAAGAAAAACATTTAAATCACTCCTTGAAATACTTTGTCAATTGTACAACTATGGCAATAGAATAATTGAAATTAGTTAACATTTTTTTAAATAAAGACTTGAATACATACTTTGCCCAGTAACTCTGCAAGTGTTACATCTTCATGATTGAGAACCCATTTTTTATCCTGTAACAAGAAAAACAAAACAAAAAAATTGTGTTTATATATATATATATCTATCTATCATATATATATATATATATATATAGGATTCTGACAACTTAGGCAGGGGTGAAATTACAGGCATTATTAACATCAGGTAGATATATTATGTTTACAATTAGGCATGCTTAAAATACAAAGGTAGAGCACAGCTCACAGTCACACTAAAGAATTAAGAAGTGCAGTCAATGGATTTATTGACTGGTGAAATACAATCTGTAAAATGAGCCTTCATTATTGATGATGCAAGCAATTGTCTGAATCATTCAATGCACAGAGCAACTACTTCTAGTCAGTTTATTCTATTCACATGAGCCGCGATATTTCCCCTCAGGCATTATTTGCGCATGGTTATTAAAAACCGGAAATTAATGGTGAAAGTTGTACATTCAGCTATAGGTTTGCGTGGGGGCATTCAAACCGAAGCGTAAAAACACACACACGTCATTCAAAAATTGACTTGATAAAACAACCCTACAATTCTCCGACTTAAGACATCTTGGAATTATGTTTACAAGGTTGTACTGATGAAGTAAACCACCTCTCTGAAGGGGAAAACAACAAGCACTTGCATGGTCAAATAACATTCAATACTGGAGTAGTCAGCATTTAGTCTTACTGAGATGTACTGCAACAGCAAAATATAGAACATTTAAAAAAGACTATTCTGAAAAAAAACACACTACACATACTGTACAGTATTGGGTTTTAAAATGTCCAGTGAAGACAAGGTTCTGCTGCCTGACACTGCAAAAAACAGTTTTCTGCTGAACGATTCATAAAGTAGTCTTGGTATTTACTCTAAATGTTCTTTTTGATTCAGTTTTGTTGGAGGCTTTACAGAATATCTCTCTTGGATTGAAATACATCTAAGACAGACTCCTTCAGAGATAGGATAAGCTTCAACAGAGCAGACACATGCTGTACAATTTACTATGCCTCTGCTACTCAAATTGACTTAAAAAAGGAAGAGCAACTGCTAATCACTGGAGGCCTCAACTGCACTTTCAAACTACTCACAGGTTAAATGGGAAGCAGAGACCTAGGCCTATACTTTCATCAACTGTCTGTACTCCAACTGTCTGTACAGCACAACTATGAAACTCAAGAGGATGGAATAGTGGGGCTCAGCCTGCAGATACGTGGTTGGTCTTTGTCTAGCAGTACTGTAACTGAAAACTGCTTTCTCAAAAAAAATTTCAATAGGGACGGAGACCAAAAACGATGACTAAAAGAAGTATAAATTAAGTTGAATTTATCAGAGTTCACCAATAATAACTAAGACACATTATAACTATTACAAAATGCACTGTATTAGGTATTGCAATGGTTACAATAGTTCTTATTCAATTTTACATGAATTTATAATTTAACAAAACAAAACAAAAACACGACATAGCCTTCAATAGCGCAGCCATTACAATGCTTTAAACATCATCATGATATTGTTCCATAAATATACTGTATATGCATAAGTAGGTCCCCTTTAACCTTGTGTCCAGGTTTTTCAAATGATTGTAAATGAGAGCACTGGGATGAACTGTTCTCAGGAATCAGGATACTATTTTGCATTTTAAAATGTTATCAAACCTACTGAAAGTCACATCAAAATCACTGTATTTGAAGTTTGTTCCAGAATTGCCAACAAGAAACCTGCAGCTCTCTGAGGCGTCAGGGAATACAAGGAATGTCCTTTTAATTGTTTAAGAAACCTAGATTAGTTACCAATAGCCTCATTTGCCTGCGCACAATAGGTCTTGTCTTTTTGTGTCACAGTGTATGTATTAAAGGGGAAGTGACAATTTAGATCAAATTATTAGGCCTACGTTTATTGTTGTATAACACCATGTTATCAGAACTAGAAAGACTTCTCATTACAACCAAGCTGCTTCTTGGTAATAAAATGTGTTTATCATCTGTTACAGTTAAACAGAGCCCCATAATGTACTATTACTCAACACAGAGGATTAGGAATGGTTTGTCTTCTTCCAGGTCTACTGCAGTGCATATCTTTTACTTTCACCAGGCATTCCATCTTCAGGCATCTCTCATCGTCTCGCTCGCTGTAAATCGTAAGCCTCCGTTCTGTTGTCAATTTGGAGGCAGCTAAGTTCCAACAGATAGCTCAGCAGGTCTATTACATAGAAAGCAATGAGGCAGCTCATAATGACAGCTAAGGCTTCTCATTTTCTGTATCATACTTAGAAAATTGAGTTTTCCTTTATGGAGCTGGAAATGATCTCTAGCCTTGCAATCACATTTCTACATGACAGTGTGATCCTTTTTTTTACAGCAATAAGACCACTACTCCTGACAAGGAAGGAATGGGAGATTCTTCAGAAATGGGGTCCAATCATTGTAACACATGACAAAGACTGTAATAAAACATCTTATTGAAAACTGGACGTAGCATAAACTTTTGTAACATACGAAATGTATTTTATGAAATACTGCTTTTCAAATGAAGCTACAATCGTGACCCCTTTCCAAAGTTGTCTAAGCCTTTTATAATATACAAGATATCACATTATTTTTACATACAATTCCCCATTTATACAGTTGAGTTTTTACTGGAGAAATCTAGGTAAAGTACCTTGCTCAAGGGTACAGCAGCAGTGTCCCCCACTTGGGATTGAACCCACAACCCTCCGGTCAAGAGTCCAGAGCCCAGAGCCCTAACCACTACTCCACACTGCTGCCCATATAGTGACAGGGCAGAGGCCCTGCACACTGGGAAAATGTGTGTTTTGACAAAGTGTTGTTTACTGTATTAATGTAATTAAGCACACCTGCTAGTAATCAAGGCAGGTGTATTTAAGCAGGTCTGTAAGGTGTGTCAGGGTCTGTGTTAAGGCTAAGGTCTGAGACGAGGCCTGTGTGGTTCAGACCTGGAAAGGGATGTGTTTCATTCTTGTAAATTATTGGTTTTGGTTGCTGGATAAACGGCTGAGCTGTCTAGTTGTAGTTAGAACTTGGGTAAAGTTTAGCAAGCACTCCTTGGAGAAGTTAGGCTTTTGTTTGTTTTTGTTTTGCATGTAAATAAATATACAGGCACCGTCCTGTTTACACCTCATCAGTTGTGTGATTACTTCTTTTACACTCAAGACAGGGAAAGGGTCCCTGAAAGTGGCAAGCTTACCCGTTTGCCACAATATGTATATATCTTATTTTACAAAGGGCTCAGAAGTATTTATATTATGAATAATAAAGACATTTCTGTGAATGGTTCACCAGTTTGTGACTGTGTTTTTGATACAATTCACAACTCTGCTGCACCTTTTCAAAAAAGAAAATGGTAGTGAGCACTAAAGAAGAATCCACTATCATCAAGGCAAAAATACAAAAAAAGCTTTTAGTAGTACTCAATTTTTTCCAACCTATTACAGGAATGAGGGGCAATCAAATCGGTCAAAAAAAACAAAACAGCAATACACATTCTAAAGTTGATGCCTCGATATGTGGGATATTTACGAAATATCACTTCTGATACAACATTGCAGTTTTAAGAACACTGTGACTGGTTCTCCTTTATGTCATGCCATGGCATCATTAAACACAAACAATCAACACTAATTTGACTACATCTCTAAAAGCACAGCTACTTTGTATTCATATTCTTCAAGGCGGTGGGACATAACACTACAAACACATTTTTGAAGAATGGGATTTGTTTTTTATTATTATTTCATGCCAATAAAAATCTTGATCTTCAAAGCAGGTCAAGGGTAGATGCACCAGATGTACAGCTCAGGAACATAAACATGCTTAGTATCAATTGACACTTATGTTAATTTATTTTGCCATGTATTTTAGTACTTAAAGTGAGGGACAGATTGATAGCTATAACTTGCAATCCCACATCATTCATTCATCGGTCTCTCTCAAGCAGAGACTAGATATTGGTTTTGTGATTTTGTATTTGGAACTTACAAATGAGAACACATGACAGTGCTTTGTGTGTGTGTGTATATATATATATATATATATATATATATATATATATATATATATATATATATACACACACAGTACTGTGCAAAAGTTTTAGGCAGGTGTGAAAAAATGCTGTAAAGTAAGAATGCTTTCAAAAATAGACATGTTAATAGTTTATATTTATTAATTAATAAAATGCAAAGTGAATGAACAGAAGAAAAATCTACATCAAATCAATATTTGGTGTGACCACCCTTTGCCTTCAAAACAGCATCAATTTGATTTGATTTAGATTTTTCTTCTGTTCACTCACTTTGCATTTAGTTAATTGATAAATATAATCTATTAACATGTCTATTTTTGAAAGCATTCTTACTTTACAGCATTTTTTCACACCTGCCTAAAACTTTTGCACAGTACTGTATATATATATATATATATATATATATATATATATATATATATATATATATATATATATATATATAAACAAACAGTCAAACAGTACTTGATTCAGTCAAGCAGTTATAAAAATAAATAAAAAAGTAGGGCAAGCCGTGAAAGCAATCCTGTAGAGAAAATGCATGGTGCCACAGCATTTGGTCTATAATTGCAACCTTTTCTGTAAAATGTAGAAATCAGCCCATAAAATCAGCCAATAAAGCAGCACTGGAAGGAACAAAGGCAAAAATAATAGGACACCTACTGCTCAGTGCATTTACAGTAAAAGGAGCTTTGCTCAAAATGCCTTCTCCTCCACTAGCTTACCTTCTGTTAACAATCAGCAACAACAAAAAAGACCAACTGTACTGACGATGAAATGCCATATTTATAAATGGACCCAAGGCGTTATTTTTTTCTGATACTGTCATATTACAAAAAGGTTTTGCTGGTTTGACTCAAATACAAACATGGTTCTTTCTACAAAAATCTTACAGCAGCTAAATTACAGTCCAAATGTTATTTAATTACATATACCATATTTTGTATCAATAGTCTATGTATTTTTAAATCAAATAACCATGACATTACAAAATGAGTCAATTCATTTTATTTTGTATGTACCTTTTGAGTAACTCGATTTTTTTATATTAAATGGAAGCAACAAATCCAAATAAAAGCATGGCTTGTCACAATTCACTTTCAGTTCATTGCCTTACATAACATGTAGCAGTTTGGTTTCACTATTTTTTTTTCTCTTATTTTAGTTTGGGATTAAGAAAAGGATGATTCATTTTATAAAAGGCATTCAGTATTTTAATAACATTTCATAACAAAATAATAATAATAAATCAACACACTCAGTGACAATGACTGCACTTTGAAGTTATTTTGATGTTAAATCTTTGATCACCTTTCTAAAATCGATTAACATTCTGTCATTTGCAAACACAGTGCTCTATGTGTTGTATTATACATTTTGGCCAAGAAAGGGCATTTAGTACAGTTTCTGCTCACATAAATACTGTCGCTGGATTTTTTTCTGGACCAATATGTTTATCCATATTATACATTACACAAATTCACACTACTATTGTACTCCATTCACAATGTCCAGTGAGTAGACACAGCTGGACTAACAGATTTTAGTCAGGGCCATGCAACTGAAAAGCCACAGGTTATTGTGGCTCACGCAAGTAGCCCCCCCCCCCCCCCCTTTTTTTTTTTTTTTTTTAACTGCTTGGTAGGCGCAAGGAAGAAATGATTAAGGTTCAGAAATCAAGAGGACCTGGAACTGGCAATAAAGGGGGTCTCGCTGAAAACAGCTTTAGATTCCAACGTGTTCAGAAGGTATGGTGTGCCAAAGAAAGCGTGAGACAGAGAAGGAGACAAAAGGTCAAGGCTGATAAAATCTGAATCTTCCCTTTAAATGGGATAGACAGAAAAATATTCCCTGCACAAAAACAACAAAATATTAACAGGAAACACAGTTTAGGGGTATGCTGTACCCCAATATATATATATATATATATATATATATATATATATATATATATATATATATATATATATATATATATATATATATATATATATATATATAATGTATTTTTAAAATCACCAGCTACAATAGCCATACAGTACATTACATTTTATAACATTTTCTAATATGAAACTGCTTCAAGATCTTTATCTCCTTGCGCCTTCCAATAGCGATTTTCATCTCAGAGGGTTTGTGAGAAATTTCTGTAACAGCCTTAGCATGCCTCCTACTTGTAGAGGTAATGAAATAGCTATTTCTCTCTATTCAAAGCCTTCAGGAAGAAAAGCAGGGGCTGAATTAGATCTGCTGTAAAACTACAGGTTAAGGGTCCAAGCTATTGTCGTCTGTTTTTTTTACTGTTGTTAGATTTGTAGCTATGACTCTTTAACTATAAGAGATTACAGGTACATGTCACACATTAAATGAATGTGCACACACTAGGCTTTCATTAAAAAAAGTGAAATAGTCTGAAACTCACCCTGTTCAATATAGATAACAAAAAACAGAGAAAAAGATGGGATGCTTTTTAGAAATAGCTCATATCTGACAGTGCAAAATGAAACTTCAACATGTAGGGAATATGGAAGAAAAAAATTGGACAAATTATGGCCACATATACAAAAGGGACACTTTAAAAAAATAAAATAAATAAATAAAAAAATTCTTCATCCCAGGCACCCTGATCATGTGCACCGTGGCTTGAATATCCAGCAAGGTGGCAACCAGGGCAACATAAACACAAAAAAACAAATATATATTTATTGGAAAATAGGTCCTTGTGCCTTCCATGTCGCCATTTCTCTTATTTTGTAAAGATTTTGTGTGAAAATGTTTGTTTACTGCACCGAGGTAGGTCTGTCTTCAGCCCAGCAGCAACATTCCAAAACACTCACATTCAAGGCTATCTCCTAATATGGTCATCTACCAGAAATACACAAGTAGGACCTTGTTTTAAAAGCCTGAATCTTTAACTACAGTAGATATTTTAGTCTGGCCACATCAATATATTTTTTGCCTTTCAGTCTCATTTAAGTGTGCCATTACAGAAGAAAAAAATGCTTCCAATATGTATGAAATTGCTTTCTGTTTGTGTATCAGCGCACTACTCGCATCTCCAGGATGATATGGAAGAGGAAAGCAACGCCTGTTGACACACTAATAATAACCTGTGGAACACAGAGCAGTTTCTCCTCTGAGATTGTGAATAAAAATAAATGACTTTCAACTACAACACATGACTTATTGCTATTTCAGACTGAAATGCTTTTGGCAATCATAACTTTCTCTTCTCTCAGTAAACTGACAGAAAACTTCTGCAGGCTCAAAAGTCGAAGTAAATCATGTTTATATCAGACACAGCATTGCAGTGCTCTGCTTTCTGTGTTACAGCATTGCCACGTTCCTTAAACTGCATCTAAATGACATGTAAACCATGTAAGCCATCTTCACAAAGCGTCTCATCCTTGGAGTAACATTAAAATGGTGCCTGTGGTCTGGGTCCTATTCCGACAGGTTGACTGCTCTGCTTGCTTAAAAGGTTACAAAACACTAGCGGTGTTTAGAAGAAACACATTTACTGTATCCGGTGTTGTCAGTATCGTACAGTTATACATATTTAATACACGGTAATCCTAACTGTTCTGTTATATTTATTCACACATCAGTAGCTATGGAATGAACATGTTTCTCAAGCTTCAGTTGCCAGAAGAAAGAGCTTCACAGTGTATCCAGATCATGCTTCCTCCTGCAACAATGCTCATTTTCTGTTCCCACCGTAGCCATTAATTTCAAATCAGGTCATCAGCATAGCTGCAAGAAGGAGCGGGATCTGGATACACTGCTGTATGACACACACAAGACTACAATCCAATTCTAATGTCTGATCATCTATTAAAATAAATCAACAGTGTGTTTTTTTTTTTTTCTACCATTATAACTTGTACTGTATGTGAATTCCTTTGCATCACCAACGAAAGGTCAAAGTATTGAAGTTGAAGTTTATTAGCTGTGCCTGAGATGGTAATTCGTTATTAAAGCCCTCGGGATGTAGGTTTTTTTATACTCCAGTTACTGCATCAATAATACATTGTTCAGTTTCAGGTTCAGTTTCATCCTAAGGTAATACATACATATAAATGTGAAAAAAAGACTAAAATAAGCGGATAATCTCTTTAGTCATCATTAGTTTCTTGGAACTTTTCAAGCAGTAATTTGAATTGTGTGGCTCAAAAGTCAAGTATGTTGTACTAGAAATGTAACACATGTGATACAGACATTTTATTAAGCAGGGAAGTGTAATAGACCTTCATGTTGTCAACAGCTGATAGGTTACAGGCATATGTTAAAATTGTAATATATAAAGAACGTTTGTCTGTCTGTCTGTTCCTTTATGCATTCGGACCCCGCAGGAGCCAGTGCAACCAATCTTTGCATGGCCTCCTCTTTCATCCAGGGGAAGGTCGAGGGCTATGTTTGGATCCAAAATATTGACCCCCGGGGTACTTTATTTAGTAAGCCCATTGCTGGATCACTACAATAGCCATGTATCTCAAATTGAAGAAACCCCAAAAAACTAAAAAATAAATGAAAAAAAAACAAAAATGTAAAAAAATTTAAAAATGGCAAAAACCAAAAAATTGTTAAAAAAAAGGGAAAGGGGTCCGAGTGTATTGTGCGACACCCAAGATCGGTAACTTATAGGAAACCATGAGGCTACCGTTCCCCAAATTGTCATGCATGAAATATTGAATTTCCCCAGGCAACGCTGGGTACTTCAGCTAGTACATTATAAAAGAGACCAACGCTTCAGCTATGAAGTCTGCAAATGCCGCAGAAACTATACTTCTGAAATTCTGAAACCCACTTCAGGAGTAAAACTGCATCAGTGCCTACAATGTGAAGAAAGAGATGAGAATTGTCATAGCCAAAAAAGACCTGCAGTGAGACTCCAGCAATGCTTTGTGAAGAATTCAGGGGCACAATCTCTTGTGAGGACTCATTTGTCCACAGCGATGGACTGACATATGAAATGGAAAAGGCAGTAAAAGCTCTGGTGCCAGTGATGGTACTGGTATCAGTAAACGGTCAGGGTCCTGGATGATTCTAGGCCAATGTGTCTGGAGGCCATAGCGTAGTGTGGATAGTAGCCATCATGCACTTAGCAAAAAGCTAAACGCTGTCATAATGATTTTTGCAAGGATGTAAGGAGCAGAGTCAAGCCCCTCATACAATTCTCCTGCAGTTTGCAAAACACAGATGGGAAACAGAGCGGCTGGCGCTGACACTGAACATTTCTGGGCTAGAGACATAGAAATCTGGTGCCACTTGGAAGTATAGTTCCTGCACTGAAGACTTGTCAGAAGACACAGACCAAGGCAATGCAGATTGGCTGGCATCAATAAAGAAACAGTTCTGCAAAAACCTACTCAGTCCAGCACTCAAATCTGGATGGACCCCATAAATCCCGGCTTCTCAGGACTCCAAATTAGAATATCCTCAACTTCTGAGAATTCTGCCGATTCCCAAACCACTAAAAGAGGTATCTTGTCTATGGTTGTAGGGAAAACCTCACAATGCTATATCTTCTTAAGAGTAGCCGTGGCAAAACGCTTTCACGACTGGATGCTAGGTAGTGAAAATGCATTAGTAAGGGGTACTGATCCCTGAAAGATCATTTTAATATGCATAGCTCTCTTGTTATGTTATGGCTCAATAACTCACAAATTAAATGAATTCACTGCTGGACCATACTGACAATACATTTTAGAAGAACTGTACAGTAGTTTTATTGAACTCTAAATATCTAATTATCGATCTTCAATTCTGATATGTAACAAAGCAGTGTAGAAAGTATTGTCTCACAGCTTCAGTATTGTTTTTGGCAGCTTACTTAAATAATATACATAATAATGAAGCTGTGTACTTACTGTTCATAAGCCACTTCTCTCACGTGATTTTTTAAGAATATATTCTGTGGTAGATAGGTACTATGCAGGTGTATTTTCTTTATGATGCAGTAGCAATACGGTACGATCTTGGCAAAACCGAACATGCAACACCATTGTTTTGTTTAGCACTGGGACAAATTACGCAGCTTGAATTAAAACGTATTCTATACACATCACAAAATTTATAAAATGATAGTATAGAAACTACCATGCAAATGAAACCACTGCATTAATGAGGCGTGAAATAAATAAAAACCATGCATTACTAAACTTTCTTCAAATTATTGTTCAAACTATTTTCTTGGAGGGATCTGCTGTTTGCACAAAATCTCACCCGGAGTTTATGCTGTACTGTAATCCTAGAGTTTATACACATGCTGCCGTAGTATTGCTTAGTGCCAATTGGTTGAAATGCTAAATGCCAGCACCCGCACGGCAATTGGCTGCAACAGTTGCTGCATCACTGACTTGCTCATTCATAAACTAAAATTATCAGGGAAACAAACAAACAAAACTCCAAAACGCCAGTGTGGCTCACCGCTGGACAAACGGTGAATAAAAAAACGTGCCGATACCGTGAACTCGGTAATCATGGTATAGAAAAATGGTTGCGGCTTCAAAACCATGGCAGTTTATACGCGGTTTACCATGAAACCGGTATACCATGAGATATGTCATCTGTAGTACAAAACTAAACCAACCAGTCCACCAGGGACAATTTTCCAACAAAAGTTTAACACATACCAAAAGGCAAGCTCAAAGTCACTACTTATTCAGTTAGAATTAGAAATGAAATTTCTAAATTAATCTGGATGAATACATATTTTACATTTACAGAGATTATCAGATGCCAATAACACTACATATACAAAATGTTAGGGTTTCTGCAACATCAAATAAATAAAAAAAAATACATGTTACAATAATTGTGGTTAAGATAATAAGCAGGTTCAAGCCCAAATAAACTCAAATGTAAGCATGCAATGACTTTCACTGAACTGTTCGTGCCGATGCCAGCAGTTGCTTGATTTGCAATGGAAAAAAAGACCTGTGACTTTCTAAAAAGAAAAGAGAGAACAAAGCACAAACAATAACAACAAATAAAAAATGCTGTTACTGCAGGACCTTCTACAGGGGTTTTAAACACATTGATTGAGAGAGCCAGAGTCGACAGTAGGGTTTTATATTCTAATCACAAGAAACAATATTGGTGGAGGGTATTTATAAATTCAGGTTGGAGGTTGGATATGCCTGCCAAGTATGACCCACTTGTTTTGATAAATATTTTAAGGAAACCTCTACCAAGCGTCAACATGCAAAGCATAACACTGAGGTCTATTTAGTTTAAACAGCAGGGGGATATGAATAATGATATTTTCTAATACTATTTGAGGTTGTTTTGATCCGCTGCCACAGACCAGAGGTTCACTACAAACCCATACTGAATTAGGAATTTTGGTTCAGCCCTCTGATTGGGTGAGTTCATCCAATAACAATGCAAGGAACTTGTAGTCCAATACTTTAGACATTCTGTCTCCTGCAAACACCTACAGTTAATCATATCAGTGCTCACTGTAAAATGAAAACCAAAAAAACAAACCATATCAACCACAATTACTGGGAAGTTTATCAGAGGGTCAAGGGGCATCGCTGCAAACAGCCTACACTAAGCTTACTATAGGAGACTATTATCTCTTAAGGTTCACTGTATCAAGGTATTTAATATGCAAGAGGTACAAAGAGGAATAAAGCATCCAGTGCTTCTACATGAATTCACTTGTTGGAGGGTAGTGTATTTTTAATTGTGTTGGAGGCTCATCTACAGTTCTTGAACCATATACTCTAATAGTACACCGCTCAAGTAATGTACAAATTAGTTGTTGAATGTTGCTTTTGACATCAAATAATCTACTACCATACCTTGACAACAGGATTCAGTAGCACCACGCCCGACTTCTTTGTAATAACTTGCTTTGTTGTGTAATGATGTTCTATGAGCTGAGGAATCGTTGGAAAGCCAGTGCCTTCAAATCGATACTGATTCTGAGGAATTTGAGTATAGAAAAAAAAAAAAACTGTTTAACATTGATAAGAAAAAAAAGATATTTTCAGTTGCAAAACAACAACGGATCAGCCAGAAGTAACATTTGTGGGGTTTCATTGTAGAACAAAGGAAGAATTCCAATGAATGGGTCATTATATATCAAGATCAGAGTTATCAAACATTTATAATGGGTTACGTATTTAATATATTTGAACAACACCCATGTTTTTTTAAACATTACAAGCTTTACTATCAACACAGTATTTCTGTTACAGCCTTTTGTTGTTCTAGGTAAAGCTTGTATTTACTGGCCAGCATGTTTACAACTGAAGTGCTAATATAAAGCATATTCTGTAGCAATACTGACCTATTCTCTACTGCCAATGCATACAAGCGACTAATGGAATGAGGTCATACTCTTCCCACAGTGCTTTGGGCCTCAGTAACTTTAGTGACGGCAGCATTTCAGTAATTGTAAAAGTCAAGCGATCAAAGTTTAAGGGCCTGATTCATAAAAGTTATCCATGGTAAGATTCAACTGTATTATGGTTCACCTGTATTTAGCAAACACCTGTAAATAATACCTTCCTAATTTTATATGCAACTTTTTCTGAATTGTATTTATTTTTGTGATCAAAATAGAAAATGTATGTTTGCTTAACATTTTTTTTTTGTGTGTGTGTGTTAATGTGTTTGTGTACAAACTCTTGACATTATGTACGACTTTCAAAGCACTGTCAACATGTTTTTGATGGATATTAAACTATTGAACTCTTTGAGGTTGTATAATACCTCCAGGCCAGTGCCTCTGCAAAAACAATGACTATGATGATACAGATGGTATAATACAGCTGTACTGGTGTTCTTACGACATCAACACTGGCCTAATGTGTTTTCCAGATACATGTTTATTGTGCAGAAGTTTTTTTATAATAAAAATTAACAAAGCTTTGATATTTCTGTACCTCAGTAAAAGTGTCTTTAGGACTAATCTGCCTTTGTTTGGCAAGCCTCTGGATTCCATCAACCACCTTGTTTTAAGGAGTCGTGGTTGATGTAATCCAGGGTGATTCCCCAGCGCTATAAAATGTTCCAGTCCAGTTCAGCTAATTGTCAATTTATTGTGAACTTTTTAACACTTTTTTAACACTGCATGGTTGACAATGATACCATTTCAATTATTTCCATAAAACACAATAATACAGAAATATAAAAACATTATTATTCTGATCATGCACCTCCTTGTATCTTGTCCATTACTTACATCTGCGTACTGTATGATAAAGTGTCTTCGCTGTCCCTCTGAAAAAACAGAGAGGACATATTCACCCGGTTTGCCATGGCTTTCTCGGACCAAAAAGTCTCCCTGTTGCTTCAACAGCTCCTGAGCTTCTATTCTTGGGATTGCACCATGGTACCAATCCTGGTCTCCTAATGGTTTCTCGCTGGTTGGTATCACATCAAAGAACTGTGGGGAAAAAGTCAACACTGCATTTGCGTAGTACATTACATCTTGTTTCTTCTTACAAGGATCCTCTCCTGACATAAAGACAATAACTGAATATCGAAAGCAGTTTCACTTACATTAAAAAAACACAACAAAAGAAAACAACACACAACAGTAACTTTAACCATTGTTTGAGATCTTCTTGTATTCTACACGATTCAAAACTAAATGAGATACATCCTTAGAAAACAACAGACATTTTGGAGCAGATGACTGTACATAAAAAAGGACTGCCATGCCAGTTATATTTTAGTTGTCAACAAATTAGTGTACAACAAAATAGGGGTTTGCTTGTATACCACTGCCACAGTCCGGACCTCGAGAGGAAAACAAAGTCATATTAATAATAGAGCTCTACCAAAACTGTTACACGGGCGGCCTGACAGAAATTAATTGAGAGAAATAAGAAATATGTATCATGTGTTTTGCCTTGAACAACAGAACATTAACATAGCAGCTCTTAACCTCCTTTTTATACAGTTTTTGACAGCCAGAAGTAAATAGCCCAGTTTAGGTGTGCACAAACTAAGCTGCCAAACAGAGATCTCAATCTAAAGTCACAAGGTGTTGCTTTAGATTTGGGAAGGGAGTCAGAGTTGGGGGATACAGATGCAGGTAGGTCACTCCAAAGTACCCCACACTATCCAACACTGGCCCAATTTACAATGGAAATGTTATGTATAGTAATCAATGTTTAGTTCTTTATTTCTGTTATGGGAATGTAATAAAGAAGAAACCGAACTCTGAGTTTCTTTTATTATTTTATTTTATTTGAAGTGTTTATATGCAAGTCAAATTTGACGGTTTTAACTTGCTTGTTCAGCTAGAAAATGCATAAGTAAACTTCAGTAATGATATTACTTTATGAAAATGTGTCTTTTGCCACTTTGTTTATTGTGTAATACAGTATGCTTCACCATGTCGGGTAAAACACAAGCTGCTGTATTTTGTACTGTCTCTGGTAAATGAAAACTGTTACTTGTGCTATGTCAATGGCATGGAAAATATACAAGCAGTGTGTGTAGCTAATGCAATAAACAGTTAAGTGAATAACTGCATGTAGCAGCACGCCCTAACTTGTCATGCTCAATCCAAACACGATTTGATTTATTCCAGGATGTTAACTGTTATGCTAAATCTCATTACGAACCCTGATCTAAATGATACACAACTAATTAGAAGACTCTTGCAGCGCATCACTAATGCAACACAGTTTCTAACAAGCTCTTGACTTTAAACAGATCAGCTGGAAAAAAAATGTCTTTCTATAATAGGTGAAAAAAGCAAACAAGAACATTCATTATTAGCATGTCTTGGTTACAGTTACCCAAACTAGATGGTCTAATACAACCATTAGCAGTATTCGTGCTGCATTTAGTCTTCAAAACCAATACAAGCAAAGCAAGAAAATGTATTGAAAACCAGACTGTGAATTACCTCTGGCTGCAGATTGTGTTTGCTTACATATTGTCTGCTGAAAGCATGCATGTTCAATTCAGTGCTGCCCAAGTGTAGAGAAGTGAGAGTCTATACACTTAAAAAAATGAAAACATTTGAACATGCAATACATTCCGCACAGAATCATGGGTGACGTGCTATATAGCAACACATACACTGTACTACTCATATTTATTGTTTTCACTTTAAAAACATGTCTGTACCACAGCTCTGTTGATATTAGGGTTAAGAGGTTAACCTCCCTTAGCGTTTACAAGACACACATTGCTTTACCTTTACTGTATCCCTTGATTATTTTGAGAAACATTTTATTTCCCAGCCATTTATAAGGATGTGTGGACAAATATATCAAGAAATGACTGCAATACATAACAGATGGGATACAGTAAAGGTAGTGTGCTTCTTGTCAACACTAGAGTCTTCTGTAACTATTCAACCCCAAGTCTAACACCAACTGACGAATGTTTCAGCCATATGTCTTCTTCAGTGGAGATTCAACTGATGCGTTTCTTATTTATATGGCGGTGTATTTCCTAACCGCTCCAACTGCAGGCCAAATATTAAATGGCCAACAACCACCTTCTGTACAGCACTACAGCAATATGCAAAATAATGTCATCATTATAAAATGTGCACTCATGAGTTTCTAATTGAGAATACCATGGCAATTGTGCAAGCTACATTACTAGCAATTAGAAACAGTAAAAGATGTTCCTTCAAAATGATGCCCTTTTGGCTTTACAAAATCAGGGAAACCAAAATGACTCATCAAGCTGAAATGTTCCAGTCACTTTAGCCAATCACTGAATTCGTTCAGCTGTGAATGGAAGCTACTGGGATTTTTAAAACACAGCCTAAAACATAACGTTACTTCAGATACATACTTTCAGAAAAATGGTCAGATACTTACTGAGGAGGAGCCCAAGACTGATTTTGGAGACCGAATAATCCCAGCAATAGAATGCCGCAAGGTGTCCAACTTCGAGGTCTTGTCTTTTCCTTTATCCTGGAGAGAAAAAAACAAAATAATGATGTCATGAGGTTATTTACCTGATTTTAAATGTAACATAGACCATATATAGGGCATCTGTAACCCTCTGCTGATCCATATAGTAGCAGGAGACCAGAAGCTTGAAAAGGGGAAGGATGAAGCTTGTGTATCTGAAGCTAGAACTACACAAACTAGTAAGACAACAATGTCTGGTTTCTGGGAAAGCATATTCACCAAGTTATATTATTTTGGTGAAAAATTGAACAGGATTGTTGGATTCAGCAGCGTTTTCAATAAAAGAAGTTCGATTTATCCTCATATGCCACAATCATTTATTATTATTATTATTATTATTATTATTATTATTATTATTATTTATTTCTTAGCAGACGCCCTTATCCAGGGCGACTTACAATTGTTACAAGTTATCACATTATTTTTACATACAATTACCCATTTATACAGTTGGGTCTTTACTGGAGCAATCTAGGTAAAGTACCTTGCTCAAGGGTACAGCAGCAGTGTCCCCCACCTGGGATTGAACCCACAACCCTCCGGTCCAGAGCCCTAACCACTACTTCACACTGCTTATTACAAGCATGGCAATTCAAAATGCATGTAATTTGTGCTCAAACAAATACAGGTCGCCACCACTTACAACGGGCGCGTTTGTGTTAACGTGATTCACCCACAGTAAGTGATGGACGGTATAAACACCCACACAATAACCCGACATTCAAAATGTCCCCCAATCACTAGTACAGTCATCAAAACAAACAAGTGTGTATGCGGTTAGAAATCTTTATTAAGACACTCATTACACTAAAAATACATTACTAATAGTGTAAGTAATCACATGGAAAAAATGCAATGAACCACTGACGCATGCGCACATCTCAAAATAATCCCAATAGTGCTTAATGCAGCATGCGAACTGCGTTTGATACCTTATGAGCACGTTTAAGAGCACGTTCTGAATTGAAGAAAAAACTAATTTTATATATCAAACAAATTATTTAAGCCGAGTTTCCTGTTTCTTATGTTTGTTTGTGTTAAGTTTGTTTTTAGGTGTGTAACCCTTTAAAAAAGACAATCCTGTTTTTTAGTTGATGTGCTCACGTTTTGAAAACAGGATATAGTTACTGCTAAGGGATTGGCTGGTGAAAGGAAACAGCTGAAGAAACAGGAGTAGAGCATACGAGAGAGGGTGCACAGGTTGTGGATTTGTTGTTTTTCTTGATCTATAGCTATTGTATGTTTTAAATACATTTGTTAATCAGGTTCTTAGAAAAAGAAAAACTTGGAATAAAATGGTTAAATAATACTTAATGTGTTGTGTTTGCCTACGAGACTGACCATGAGTGGTATCTATAGGGTTTGTTGTATCTTAATATAAAATAAACTTGATTATACTGCGTTTGTATTTTTAGCAGTATTAGTAATAAAAAGTATGTCTCTGCGAGCGTACATGTTTTTTTTTTTTTTAATTCCATGATATCGCGATATGGAAATTATTATTGCTATCGAACGAAATCATATCAAAATATCAATATTGGTGCCCACCCCTAACAAAACCTATGAATGTAATAAAAAGTGCAAAAAAGTAATGCAAGTGCAGAAATGTACAGTACAGTTAGGCTGCATTACTGCAAATTGTTTCCAGTGAAGAACTCTGTGATATGCATCTAGATGATCTTTTTTTGCAAGTATGGATGGCAAATCTTGTCAGCGTTTTCTAAAAAATCCCAGTTCAGTTCTATATCCAGATGCTGCTCCATATTAGCAGTGTTACAAGTGCAGCATGCACGCACGCTCATGTCATCGGTGTCTTTCAGGCAGAGCGTCCTGGTCGCTAAGGTGACACAGCTGAGAATTCTTCCTCTGACATCCACTCTGGTGTTGTCAGAGTTTCAGTTTCGGTTGTATTTTCGTCAGCACTCTCCTCCTCAACCACAGAAACCCCAGTTTTTTTGAAGCAACGTTGCATTGTTTACTGACTGACTGAGTAACAAACATACATTAGCAAGCGCACAGTATCCAAGACATTTTTAGACTGATTGGTGGATTAGTAAGAGCCATTACTACAGTATAAGCAGTGCATTTGTTATTTAAATCTATGTGAATGGCACATAATGAGATCCAAACAGCTGAGTTTGCCCAAAACATATGGCGTGCTTAACATGGTATAAACAATGCCTTTGTTATTGAAATAAATGGGAATGGCAAACGGCAAAAGCTATTTGTCCGATATAAACGGCTGCCTGAAATAACCCTGTACAGTGTAAGTGGTGGATACTGTACAGTGTAAGTGGTGGATACTGTACAGTGTAAGTGGTGGATACTGTAAATCAGTGGTTGGCAATTAAATTTGACGGTGGGCCAAATGACCCGCGGGCAGCCACAGAGCGGGCCACTTGCAATACAACCCACCTCCCATGCAAAGCAAGCGCTTCCCGCAATCGACGAAGCAGCAACTAGTTGTATATTTGCAGGCATTGTCGTTGCTGAAAACTGAATTCATTAACAAAGCAAATCTGGAATCATTCTGGTCCTCCTATATATGTCCAGACAGCTACCGCTGGCTCTGTTTGTGTTCTCCATGTTTGGATCTACTTACACATGTGAAGCGGCTTATTCCACAATGAATGCAATATTAAAAACAGATGCACGAAACAGGCTGACACAAGAATCTTTGGAGGACTGCCTACGTATCGCCTATCACACCTGGAGTTCTAAAGCTGATAGCAGAACGAAAGTACAATTTTTCTCATTAGAATTTGTCATAACACAATGAAGCATTAAAAGAAATGTATGCTACTTTTGAATTGTGTTTTATGTAATTCTGCATTCCTGTCTATCATATGAAGATTCCAGTACCATAGTGAGGCATAAATGCATCATCGCAATCAGCAAGTACTGTACTTTGGGATTCATATTGCAAAACACTTAATTTTCTGCTTACTCTCAACATATATATGAAGGTCATACGGAGAAATCACCCATGACAGCCGCCTTGCGGTAATATTAAAGTGAAGTTCCGCTCTCGCTCAGCCCTTGATACAGCTCTGCCAGGAGGCATCCGCGGATTTAGCCCATGGGCCGCCATTTGACAACCATTGCTGTAAACAGATGCTAAAGTACATCACAGAAAATGCATTGCAGTAGCTGTGGTAAAACACCTTTTAGCAAAACTTTGATCATTTTTTTCCCCATTCTGAATAACCATCAGTTGAACAAATGTTTAAATGTAATATATTACTACATAACTAAATTAAATAATAAAAACAGTCCTCCTTCTAGCTCCATTGCAGTTCAAAACTGGGCATGTTGGCTCAGAATTACAAGCCTTGCAAGATAACAAACCGGGCCTCCCTCTTGTCTGTTGACAGGTCGAGTTTTACATCCAGGGGTTAAATGGCTCATTAAAAACTGCTCACGGCGTCACCATGGATACAGAGGCCTCTTTTCGCTTGCGGGCCTACCAGGACTCATTTCACGCAGCTCAGGTAATGACAAGATAAAGGGGCTTCTTCAGATAAATGAGTCGTGGGGATTAACAGCAGCTAAATGACTGCTTCTAGAACTTACAACTAGAACAATGTGTGCATTCTGATGAGATTCCCACCAGCACACGCTTGAAAAGGGTTTTAACTCTCACATTGCATCAGCTCAGTAACAACAGGTTAGTTTGGCTTTTGGGTTTCGAGCCATCATCTTTATTAACAGGGTTACAAATCTCTTTTACAAAACACTTTCAGTGGAGTCCTGGGTGTTATTCTTATATAAAAGAATAACATATGGTGAAATCTATCTGTGAATAATCAACATAAAACTGTATTGGTCCTTTTTATCTGAACATTGTGATATATATATATAGATATATATATATATATATATATATATATATATATATATATATATATATATATATATATATATATATATATATATATTGCTACCTCTATACACATACAAAATGTTCTTTTATCACAAACAAGATAATATTACGTTTCCAGTTTCATTTCACAGCTGACCTGCATACGCCATTTCGGCTCTTTTTTTGTGAAATACACACATTACAAAACCCTGTATAGCTCTGCAACTATACAAGCAATTTCAATTCTGAATTCTGATATAACATCCTTGTAAAATTGTGCAGCTCATATATACTCTAATGTTTTTCTACATAGTTTAGAAAAAATAGTACATTTGCATGTTTTACAAATATTATTTATTATTATACAATCTTTAATATTTTTTGGGAGGCATGGCTTATATGTGAAAAAATATAACACATCCCACAACCAAACATATTATATCATTGGAAAGGTCTACTTAATGCTTTTCTGTTGATATGTTGGGTTTTAATTTCTGATTTATGGTTACCGTACTACAAGCGTTAACACAAAGTTGTCATATATTCACACCCAAATGTGGTCATTCCATGTAGGCAGAATAGGGTTAACTAAAAATGAAAACACTGTAAAATTATTAATGGAATAAAATATTACAAACAAGGGTTATTTCGAAAACTTAACCTCTGTATTTCACTTTATTTATCGGTTTTGAAGATGTAGAGGAAACAAAATCAATTGTTAAAAAAAAAAAATTGTATTTTAAAACACAAAAAAAAGGGAAGTCTCAAAAAGAGGTGAGCAACTTTTACACCCATGCGACCTATACAATGATTTTTACGGTATGTTCCCATAACAATAATTGCACATTTCACCCGAGCTAAATAACTTGCACAGAAAAAGTAATGTGTGATTTTAATTGTATAATCCTGTTAAGAAAAGAAAATCACTTTAAAAATCAATAGGTTTTAGAATTGGATGTTTTTAAGTGCAAGTATTTCTGACTGTACTGGTAGCTTTATCATAACTGATGAAAGCATTCGACTGAATGTTATTAAGAACTGATTTGAGCATTTGTCATCACCATATATATAATATTATATATATATATTAACACAGTGTCTGTATTTGTAGTGCAGAAATCCAAATAAAGTATTTGGAGGCCAAAAAGTATTTACGGTAAAAAACAAAACAAAACACACGCACACACACAACACCCCGAAGGGTATCAAAAGAAAAACCTAACTCCACTCGGACTACTAGCTAAACACAGTTTTGCCTGACTGCGGTTGGAAATGCTAAGCCGTTTATCCAACAAAACAAAATAAACAGAAAACACACACTGATCGATACTGGTCGCAGTTTCCAAGTGACAAATGTTGTTCTGACTTACACAGGTTATCTGACAGCTTGTACTCCTACAGGGTTACTTTTCTCCAACAAATAATTCTCCTTTTCCTCAATTATTAACTGTTTTCCTTTCACCCAGTCGGCACACAGGTCTCCAAACCATCTCATACTCGCCAACAACAAGCACAGACAAAGAACCCCTTAAAATATGTTCCTTGTTTACCAGATTGGAGTCAGCTTAATTTCAGCTGCTCCTACGAGTGGTAACTCTTTACTTTAGGGATACGTTATAAGTGATTATAAAACAATCTATAAACATGTTATTAATTATACTAGTAACATTTACACAATAGGATTACAAATACGACTCTTAAACACTTCTGCCATTTTTTTTGTTTGTCTGACTGTGTTCAGGTCTGTCTGTCTGCATTTATATGTCTGTCTTTATAAATCTCTCACCAACTGTAATAAAGTTATTATACACCTTTGCCATTTTTTTTCTGCTATTGTTTATAACCACTTATAACGGATCCCTAAACTAAAGTGTTACTCAATGAGCTAATTAACCCTCTGAGAGACAAGGTCAAATGCCTCCTGACCCCTAGTGGACATTTCTAATATTGACATTTCTTTGGCAATTATTTTTCTTTATTCTTAAACTGATGTATGTGTTTAATAACGCCTTTCCACGCAAATTATATATATAAATGCTGCTTGGACCATTAAAAAGGGGGGGTTGTTATAAGAAGGGTTCACTATAGTGAAGTTAGACTAATATCAAACTGTTAATATAAATATAAAGAGAAAACACAGTGGTAGCATATAGTAAGACAGGAAATCTGTAGCAACTGTGGAGTGTATGAGTGTAAGAACCTGATCGCTTACACACATGTATATGACCAATGACATTGGTACATTGTATTGTATACATTTATAAGGCTGTTGTAGGTATTTTCTTAACTAGATTATTGTAAAATAATCTTCAGATGAGTTATTGGAGTTACCCTGCGCACCTGTATTTTCAACCTGCCTCTATGAAACCTGGTTAGCTATAACATCTCACAAGACTTCAACTTCCCAACAAGAGCATAACAAGCCCTCATGTGGTCAGACGGAGCACTGTGGTTTTAAAGAGACCACAACTATTTTTTTTATATTGCACACTGGTACTGGAACTATTTTTATGAAAAGACATCTAGTAATTAGCACATTAGGAAAGATAGTAAAACAACAAGGCACTTAAAAATAATAAATACAAAATCAACTTGTGCAGAAAACTACAGAAATGACTGCAAAGCAACAATTTGGATAGTTGGATTGGAATCAGATTGCTATTCCCAGCCTCTCTCAGGAACTTCAGAAATCCAGTGAACTATTTGAAATAATTAATCTTTCCCTTAAGAATAAGATGTTTTTCATGTACCATCTCAAAGTTGTGCATCTATGCACATGAAAAAAATCCCAAAAAATCCTGAAAAATGCAGTTCTTTCTTGGAACTACAATTTAAGAACATTAAGCTTAAAACAACACTCCTAATTCATCTGCCAGTTAACCATTAAAATAGGTTGCTCTCTAAGTTCAAGCTTGGCATTGGTGTCTGCTGTGCTGTGCAGCAATGCTCACATTGGCAGTCTTTTGTCAATTGCTCTTGTGCATTGAGTAGCCAATTCACTTAGTAAATGGGCTGGGGTTACAGAAGACAGATACTGACAATTATGCAATCATATCCATCAGCACCTTATTTAGGTTATCATGCTCTTAATTAGGTACAATAAATATTTCAATTAGAAAACTACATTAATCCTTTAATAATGTTTGACATTTTTCTATATATAATTGAAAAGACAACTCGATTTTAAGCGTCCACACCAGGATGCCACAAAAAGATCTACCAGAAGTGGACATTTCTCATTGCTAGCTGCATAACAATGCAATTCCCAGGACAATGCCAGCATTCATGTTCCTGCAGGTTATTGAAATGTTTAGGTTGTAATTAGCTGCAGTGCTTTACAGCTACAGTATAAAAAAAAAAAAAAAAAAAAAAAAAAAAAATCCAATATGAAAAAGAATAGACATCACATCTTCACTAACTCCATAATAATGACAATGAGTGATTCAGAGGTACAGTATTTCAAGTATTAACAGTAGCAGCACATCTTGCTGGGTTTAAACCTATTAAACAGAACATTGCACCACGTCATTGTCTACTTTAGTTTTACAGTTTTTTTTAGGAATTTGACAAATGCCAGATGACAATGCAAACTGATCAAAATGACTTGCAACTAATGAAGGAGCTTGTTTGTCATCTACCCCATAATAAATAATTCAAAAAGCAATAGGTGACAGAAATTATAGAGATTCACAGGTGACCTGTCTGCAGCTCAGCACAACACAGTAAACTGTTTTATAATTAAAGAATAAGATGTCTCCAAAGAGATTTACAGCAATGGATTACATGTCAGGCCAGGAGAGAGACTCCTTGGCTAGGTTACAGCACAAGATAGTATTTTATTGATTGGTCAGAGCTTGCATAATTTGAGTTTAATTCATCTTCCCCCCTCCTCTGATCTCTCTATCTCCATTCCTCTGGAATCTACTATGCTCTCTCCCTCCACCTCAGCCAAGAACCACCGAGTAACCCTGGACCCCTGCCTCTCCTACTCCCAGCACATCTCCACTCTAGCACGCACCTGCCGATTCTTCCCGAGCAATATACAAAGAATCCAACCCTTCCTCAACAACTACTCCACGCAACTCCTCGCCAGGCCCTGGTACTCTCCCACCTAGACTACTGCAACTCCCTCCTGGCTGGCCTCCCTGCGTCCGCCACCCGTCCGCTCCAGCTCATCCAGAACTCTGCTGCTCTGCCTCGCTTCTACCACGCTACTCCATTGCTTCGCTCACTCTACTGGCTCCCCATCACCGCTCGCATCCAGTTCAAGACTCTTGTACTCGTCTACCGATGCCTTGACCAGACTACACCCAGCTACCTCCAGACCCTCATCTCTCCCTACACCCCCACCCGACCTCTCCGCTCCACCTGCACTAGAAGACTGGCTGTACCTCCTCTCCTCTCCCCTGCCTCCAGAGCCCGCTCCTTCTCCACCCTCACCCCGCAGTGGTGGAACGACCTTCCAAAGGATGTCAGGACTGCCCAGTCCCTGACCACCTTCTGGCGCCTCCTCAAGACACACCTCTTCAAACACCACCTGTTAAACTCAACTCTTCCCTTCTGGACAATATAGCACTCTGCCCTTAATGCACTTTAACTTGCACTTATCTGCTCCCTATTTTACTGTATTTAATCTTGCACTTGACCCAATCTGTAGTATTTTGTATTTCACTTGCGCTCATATCTAAACCTGATTACCTGCTCTTGAACAGCCCCTATGTCAAATTGTACTGTTTTGTATTTGCGCTTATTAGGACTTAAGTCATTGTATTTCATATCTTGCTCTTAATTGTACTGTAATTCTTGGTATGTATTTTTTGTATACAACTGTAAGTCGTCCTGGGTAAGGGCTAATAATAATAATAATAATAATAATAATAATAATAATAATAATAATAATAAATCAAGTGATTTAAAATTCATGGAAGCAACATTTGCAACGTTAGAAAACCTCTGAAACTGATAAGTATCATTTTGTGTATTAGTGTCACAATATTGCTCAATTTAATGCTGAAATAAAATGCATTGGTGTTTGATTACAACATTCTTCAACAGTCAAGCCATTCAAAAGATAAACAACCCTGATGACTTTTCAGTGTGTTTATATTGCAGGTGGTATAAAACTATAGGCATACACAAACCATGGGCATCAACAGGCAGAGGCACACGCATTTACCACAGCGTCTCACTGCTCGATGTGTGAAGCATGGTGTTTTGAATGCTTTAAGGAATGCACGTACCACGGAAGCAACAGATCTGACATCATCCTCTTCGTAATTTACTACAGGAGGGGGCTCTTTACCATCATTCTCTTGCATCTTCTTATCCAGTAACTCTTTCTGAGCGGCCAGCTTAGCCTCTGTGCATCTCAGCAATTGCAATGTCTGCTTTAACTCTTCCAATGCCTGCTTCTGGCTAAGCAGCAAGACAACGCTGGCAGACAGAAAAAAATCAAAAAATAAATAGAGACAAAGGATTATATACACATGCTTACTTAAGAGAGCATTGAAGGCTTCATATTTTGGGGGATAAAATCTTGTCCAGAATTGAATTACTGTGGTCCACACTAATACTGTTTCGTTTTAAATGCTCTGCCTGTGGAATGCATGATTCCACAATGGACTCAAAGGTGCAGGAACAAAGTTGTTTTTGTGTAGGCCACTAAACCCTAGAATTTCTTTGGAATTTAAAATGTTGTCAGGTTTATCAATTCTCTGTACTTCTTTTTTAAAACAAGCTAAATCTCAAACATAGAAAATCTGGTTAACTTTATTGCAGTAATAGCAGACCACCACTAGATAGCAAAACAACATGTATTAAATGAAGTCCACATGGTCATGTTAATTCAAAAACATAAAACCCCAGGCTGCTTAACTTTCTGAGCCACTGAAGTGAAATGATACACAAACCCATTTTGCATGATACATACTCGGATTTACTTTCACACGATTTGGCAGATTCTTCAATTTTCCTTTCTAAGTCATGCATCAGTTCTTCTTTGTTAAGTAGTGTCTGTTGAGTTTGGGCTAGGTCATCTGTTGCTGTTTTCAACCTATCAAAAAATATAGAACATTTCAGCATTAACAAACCATCTACACAAGATGTTTTTTTTTTTTTTTTTTTAAATCTTTTTATTTTCTCCCTTTCCCATATACGTCCAATGGAGACTAATTAGAAATACATGCCATAATATAGCAGGGGCAAACCGGGGGTCAGTTATCACAGTGCTTGAATTTTGCAGAAGTGCCAATAGCAGTTTTACATGCACTGCTCACCACTCTAGCTGACAGATATGTAAGCGTGTCCCAGCTGACATACCTTAAAACAGCCAGTATCATGTCTCCTGTATAGAAGTTATAAAAACACCTGTAAGATGTATTGGACCTTACTGTGTTGTTTCATATCTTCCCGGATTACCTGAAATAACATTCAGTACTTCATCGGAATTATGAACTGCTTTGGGCAACTCTGACCTATCCCGGCTTGGTGGCACTGTTTACATCTTTGGCTGCAGTTCCAGAATCAGTTTTGTCGTTCTCTCTGTTCAGGTAATAGCACCCAAGAGTTCCCCTCTAGCTAATTTTTACAAACAGTAGCTGCGGCTACATTCTGCCTGGTTTCACATGGAGCAGTGTATGCTGTGGATGTGTCTCCCGATGACACCGATTGTAATACAAGCTCTTGCTCACAATAGGTGTAAT
This sequence comes from Acipenser ruthenus, assembly GCF_902713425.1. Taxonomy (NCBI): domain Eukaryota; kingdom Metazoa; phylum Chordata; class Actinopteri; order Acipenseriformes; family Acipenseridae; genus Acipenser; species Acipenser ruthenus. The sequence continues at coordinate 20,777,650 of NC_081189.1, read as the reverse complement.
CTGGGTTGCAACTAATGAATGAACTTAATGGCTTATTAGTTTTAGACAGGTTTTATTTTTGTATTTTTAGGCACTATTAAAACGTAATTTTTCAATTCTGTAAAATGCCTACTGCAATAGTGACTGTATAGCATACATCAAATACCAAGCCCGTTCTGGTTGTGACCCGAGGTCAGTTCGGTTATCATCTCGTTCTCTGTTCCTATCCAGAAACCTGGTCATTCCAGCATTTTGCGTAGCCTATGTATTCATTTATTCATTGTTTTTTTCTTTTTTTTTTTTTTAACGGTAACATTACTGTACTGTACTTATCCTTAACTGTGTTCAGGACCGTGGAGCAAATGTTTTCAAAATGCTGCTAGCACTGCAGTTTTGTTGTATTATTTTGAAGAAGAACAACAAATTTGATGGACCTGGACCAAGAAGGAAATGTAGTGCCTTCTTTAAATGCAGCATTCTCTACATACATGCTGTTTTTAATTTGCGAACATCGAATTCCTATGCACAATAAGCTAAAATTGAATTCCTGTGCATGCCTCTGGTATACAGATATTGGGTGCCATCATGGGAAGCACGATTCGACATGACTGCATAATTTTTAAATTGTTCTGATGGCTACCACCTCCAATTCGTACAGGGATTTTTTTCTCTCTTTTTACCTGCCAACTCAGCCCCATGATAGATCTGTTATAATCCCCATCATGACTTGAAACAGAGAGATACAAAATGTACGTCGGGGGTTGAATTTGAATAAAACAAAGTCTCTCGGTTATTTTCATTTATTTTGTCAAACACCTGTTCCTCTACAAGTATTATAGTTTATCAGACCTTCTTAGTTTTAGTTTAAGTGTCAAAAACAAACTACAAAATGTGTACATTTTAAATAATCACTGCTATGATATTGAATTTGTTCTGCATTTGTTAATTTGCCATTACTCTCATAAAAATGTATTTTGGATAAAAAAAATTGCTGTATCTCCCACTCTTTCTGACAACTTTACAGATTTGAAAAGATTGTACAGAATAATGACAGCACAGTATGCATTACCAACGTGCATCACTGGGCACACAATTGCAGACTTAGATAACATATTGCTAAGTAATGCAGGCTACACCCCAAGACACAGGTCTGCCAGTACCTATGGGCCACTTGAATAATGAAGTTCAGCACAATGGCTCTGAAAACTAGTAGGACATTTTGCACTTGGTATGTAATGTTAACTTAATATTGTAAACTTACATTGCTTGTAAACTATCAGCTGTTAAATTATTCCACAAGATCTCATTTGCGTGAAGGTTTTCGGCTTCTTCCAACAGAGAAACATCAAATTCCACGCTTGGTTCCTTAACTTCGGGTGATCTGTTTAAAAAAAAAAAAAAAAGTGTTTGCTATGTATACAAACTATAGGCTTTTTTCTTGATCCAGTCTACTGAATGTAAATAAACTTATCTTATTGTTATGTTTTTTCTTTCTTTTTTGGAACAAACATATTTGTATTTTTACATGTTTAGGCATGTCATTCTAAATTAAGTTGCACTGCTGTGCTTATCAACACAGTCTCTTAAAGCAGTGTGATAAAGGTATACAAAGCGCAAGAGGCGAGAAGTATTAGTAAAACTAGTGCAAACACACACTCCTGCCAAAAATGATCAAAACTATCAAAAAAAGTTGAAAACAGTAGAAAGCCATTTATTAAATCTTATCTCACTGGCAACGGAAAGTGCTACTGTCATCAGTGCTACACACTCAATAATCACATCATTTATAGTACACTACCAAGTCTCCTACAGGTGTATGTGTTTCAATCCATTACAGTGTCATAGTAATCCTTTGTGGCTGTTAATAATTATTTCATTATTTAAGTGAAGCAACTCACCTGTGAACTTCAATAAAATTGTCATACTCTGAAGAAGGGTCAATCTGTTCTAGAGAGGTGTGTATGTCTGCATGAAGCTTAACTATTTCATCTGTTACAAAACTGGTGATCTGGCTATATTCTTCCAAAATTCCTTTCCTGAAAGAAAGAAAAATAAAGAATGATAAAACATGACAAAGGTATAGTCCAACAATAGAAATTAGCACTAGAACCATCATTTCTGTTTTTACAAAGCCCTTGAGTGCCCTCTGCTGTACACTATTTAGAAATAAAATTAGCAGTAATCCTAAGGGAAACTGCCATATATATATATATATATCTATATATATCTATATCTATATATACATATATATCTATATATATATATATATATATATATATATATATATATATATATATTGTAGTTAAGGGTTAAGATTATTAAGATAAGGGTTAAACTCAGATTACACATTAGGATATGCGGCCCGTGATAAGTTTGATTGCGCACCTTTGCAATAGGACATTGATTTAACAATAGCACAAGGAGGTTAAGTGACTTGCTCAGGGTCACACAGTGAGTCAGTCAGTAGCAGAGGTGGGATTTGAACCGGTGACCTTTTGGTTACAAGTCCTGGTTAGGACCACACTGTACTCAGTCTTAATCACACAGTAACGTGTATTTCAATGAACATGGTTTACCTATTCTAAATTCGTAATTATGACCAGTATACATAATATTGTGTACTGTAAACAATTTAAATTTTACAACATATTCATATTATGATAAGAATTCTTAAGTCGCACATTTAAAAATGTCCAAATATTGAAACTTGTGTGAACATATCTGAATGTTACTATACATTTGTTGCGTGTCAAAGGGGGAACAGTGACATTTTCAAACTGAAACTGAAAACAAAACATGCTAAATAAAATGACTGGTAGCAGTCTGAATGTGTAGCTGCATGTATGATTTGATTGTGCTGCTGCTCTCCCCTTGTGATTTGAAAATATAAAGGATCTGCTGTAAAAAGAATATTAAAATGCATGTTGGTGATTCATTGCTTTGTTTTACATTACTGTGGTGCGACAAGACAGGGCCATTAAATTAAACCTCCCTATATAAAAGCAGAACTGTCCCTCTCTGTGACAAGGAACTTTCTAATAGTCAGTGACTGATACAATAAGGAAATCTGTCCATTAGTATTTGGATTATAAGGTGAAACTTAATATAAGAACAGTTTATGAGTTGAATTGTTTCATTTTCAAAAACTCATGAGGGGATGAACAGGTGACCAGGGCCTGCTGAAACCCACCCACATATTAAAATAGGCTCAAGGGGTATGACTTAAATGCAGTTTGATATTTGTAAAATTTGACTTATATTGGCTCCTTCACGTGCACGCTATAAAACGTTTTGTTCATAAACAAATAACAATAATACCGTTTATTAAGCTAAGGGGCATATTTTCAAAGCTTTCCCCCAGTCTTTAATTAACTTCTATTTTTTGAAGAGACAAAAACCTATTGGCTTTACAAAACAAGTAAAAAACATCAAAGTAACATAATTGGAGGTATTTTAAGCACTTTCAGGTTGTCTGTTTCTCAGTTTTGTACATTACTGTTGATTTTTCATCTTTTAAAAAACAATACACGTTAATTAAAGACCGGAGAACGCTTTGAAAATATGACCTGAAGTGTTTTACTAAACAGAGACAAACTCATGCTTGCGTTCTGAAGTTATACAAATTCTGCACTGGTCTGCAGTTTAAGATGGTAGAGAAAGCTTTCCGATATGATTGTGTTATTGGCATACATCCCCTGCCATGCATTTATTAAGAAATTAGAGCCATCAGTATCAAGAAAGAACAGATTGCCATCTACATCCAACATCAGAATATGTACAACCATGTCCCAAAAACATGCAAAAAAATGTACTAAGCAAGCCTCGTAATTTCATAAGCAGTTCTCTAGCTACAGTAATGACATACCCGCTATATACCTGGGGATTATAATATATAGCCTAGTATTGATACAAATTGTTGAGTGACAAAGCAGATTACACAAATTGAAAGTGGGAAGACTGAATGCTGATTTACACCAAGTTTGTTTTTATTTGCATGCATTGTAAAATAGTGTAAACATGCAAACATATATATTACATAAACTGTAGTAAGAATACACTGTTAACTACAGATTTCTTGTGTTCCTGCAAAAATGGAACAGAAATAAGGCTGCACTTTTGCCCTGATGCTGCTATCCTCGCTATCAGTTTAGTTGCGTGTTTACAGTAATTTAATTAATATCTTTTGGTAACAGTGGAAACTTCAAAAACACGCACAAATACATGAGGCATCTGTGCAATGTGTGAAAATAAACTGAACATTTTGTACGGCAGTGGATGGCAAACCCATGCATACTTACTGTAAACAGACACAGACATGCGATTGTGTATATCTTACAGATAAAACGAGAGAGATCTTACAGTGCTCTAATCATTTCTTCCTGCATCTTCTGCAAGGAGTCCAGTAGCTGAGGAAGAATAGCGTCGTAATACCGCTCCTGGTGTAGCTGGGCCCCCTTCACTGCTAGCACATATTGGTTATGGAGATTGTGGAGTTTCATTGTTGCCTTGTCATACCGGTCTCTGGCCTTTTCAGGTTCCTTGCCTGTGAAAATAAAGAGTTTAAAAAGGACATGAATCAACAAGACTTATCTGAAAAATGCCCTTTAAAAAAAAACATATTTTTTCTTTTTAATACAGTAATACTGGACACCTATATTTGCCCAATTGAATTTCCTGCTCACATTTGCATTTCTTAAACTTAGGTATTACATGTATGCTTTCCATACTACACATAATATATCATGGACATGGGCTCAGTACACTGCATATTAAATTCCCCAAAGACTATAATCTTTCCCGGTTCCCACCTCATTATAACACTGCTCTTTTTTCAAAGTTCTCTAGAAGTTATTACAACTAGAATGGAAAGCTTTGTTTTGGGGAAAACAAAAAATAAAGATATAAATAGTTGCAAAATGAAAAGCATTTAAAAGTTCTAACATTTAAATTTCCCAGGCTGCTGGAGCATAAGAAGGCATGTGGGACTTTTCTCTTCAATGACATGTCTTGCTCTTGTGTCTTAAGGCCACTAGGGTTACTAAATTCCATTCACTCACATTTTAGTTTACTATGATCACTGTTGCTTGGCTGCAAGAGTTGTTTTCTTTTGCTGGCATTAATACAGATCTCCTCCAGCAGAAAGTATTTTTTCAGGATACAGTATTCCATAACCATGATGTTTACATAGTCCTTGCCAAAAAAACAGTCAGCTTATTTGGTCATATGATTGAGTTGGCATGACCTACTTTTCCCAGCATTTAAGAATGTGTACTATGGTTATTAAGACAATGCCATCTGTTTATCACTGCACTTGAATGAGAATCACTGTGATGGGACTACCCATTCTTTATAAAACAATCAATCAATCTCACTGAGGCACAGCAGCATACAAATCCTGCTCATATCTCCAGAGAAATGTGCTTAGTGGTCTCCCAGTGGACATTAGTCCACATCACATAACCAACTCAAAATGTGTCTGTCTCTGCTTGAGAGATCCCCATGACTACATGTAGGTATATAGTACATGTTTCATATAAACCAAAAAGACTGTAAAACCTTCCTTCTCTAGCCCAGACTCTAAATGGGTTTTCTTTCAGCATTACCTAGTCATCATTTGTAAAATGTCTAAGCTTTAAGTGATACAATACATTCATATATATATGAGTCTCTGTAAGTCGCCTTGGATAAAGGCGTCTGCTAAATAAACAAATAATCATAAATTGATGTGTTTGTCCAGTTAGTATTTCAAAAGACAAGTGTGTGTTAAATAGATAGAATAGCTATAGTAATGTAACAAATGTTATATTTCCATGAAATGACCCAAAAGACTTCTTACAAAGTTTTTCAAAGTTTGTACACAAGCAGGCCATGCAATAAGCACAATCAAAGCGATTGGCAAAAAGTCTCACTTCTTGAAAAATAAGTTTCTGCCAGGATATACAGTAACAGATTCTTGCTGTGACTCAGCAATGTATACTGTAAATAGTACCAACACATGAAACTTGTGTTCTATGCCTACAATAACTCGCGAGACTTTGAAAGTTGTAGATAACACTACTTGCACTCAAGGCTCCAATCGTCCTTATTAAGCGTATAAACAGGATGTCCACTTTCAACAAACATTTCAATGCTGTTATAAGCTTAGTGATGTATGAATGTCAGCACAGAAACTGAATTAGTAAATCCAGCCATGGTAAAGATAAAGAGCAACTATTACAACACAAATCAATGAATACCTCATTGAAATTTGGTTCTGTGTCTTTAAGCTAACGTTAAACATTTAATAACTTTAACACTGTTGCACCACAAAATGTTTTTATATGAACCAAAGTGTGCATCTGTGGTATTGCAGATTGTTTGTTTTTTACTATGCGACATCATTTGTCATAAATTGATTGTACTGATTAGTACGGTTTTAAGTTATTGTTAATCTGCTAAAGTTTGATCATTTTTAGTGACAGGCCTTTACTTAAACAAGCATGACACATGCCAGAATAAGTCAGTACAAGTTATGCATGCAGAAAGACATGAATTTACAATGTTTGTATTACTATGAATTAAAAGGCTATTCATATATGTAACAAACATGCAACAATCATATATTACTTTTTTCCCCCCTAAAAACAACAACAACAACATTAACTGGTCACAGGCAATCACATTAAACTTACCTGGAGCATTTAGAAGTACATCTGCTTATTTAAGAGTAACAGACAAAGGATGTTAATTATTTTGGGGAAAAAATTAAGGACATGTGATGGTTCTAAGCAGTTAACGCAGAAATAATTATATTTGTGTGTTACCCACGCAGAACCATTATGTTTTGTTTACATTAAAAACAATTAACGTTTTTTTAAAACTGAAAATGTTACCTTAAATAAAGCAACATGAAAATAGTTGTAACAGTAACAAGTAACAGCAGGGGTGCAAGTAGCAATGTACAGTGGTTTGCAGAAGTATTCACCACCCTGCAAAGTTTTCACATTTTGTTGGCACCTGAGCGTACTCCACAACGCTTTCAAATTAGACTTTACATGTAGAATCTACACAAACTACTCCACATTGATAAAGTTAAAAATGCATATAGAATATAAATAAGTAAGATTTACACAGAAAAACAGATTAAATCTCAGTTGCATAAGTATTCGACACCTTTGCTACTGCAGCCCTAAATCAGTTCAGGTGCAAATGATTTGGTTTCAGCCTGTGTGTACTCAAAGTGGTTTAACTTGTAGATCATTTCCCTCAGGTATATAAAGACTTTCAAGCTGCAACTCACATAGTGATCCAACAAAGCAACCATGAAGACCAAGGAGCTTTCGAAACAAGTCAGGGATAAAGTGGTACAGAGGCACAGAGACACAGTGAAGTCCATCATTAAGAAGTGGAAGATGCATCATACCACCCAGAAACTACACAGATCAGGTCGCCCTCCAAAACTGAGCAGCCAGACAAGCAGGAAACTGGTTCGGGATGTCACTCTGAAGCCAACAATGACCTTGAGAGATCCGCAAAGAGATCTGGGAGTCAGTGTTCACACATCAACAATAAGCCAGTCCCTACAAAAAGCTGACCTGTATGGACGGGTGGCAAGAAAGAAGCCATTACTCAAAAATCCTCATCTTAAAGCACGTATGGAGTTTGCGAAAAAGCATGTAGATGATACTGAAGACAAGTGGAAAAAGCCAAAGCCACACTGGAGTGGTTGAACGAGAATAAAATTAGTGTTCTTGAGTGGCCCAGTCAAAGTCCTGACTTGAATCCAATCGAAAATTTATGGCGAGACTTGAAGATTGTAGTCCATCGACGATCCCCAACAAACTTATCAGAACTGGAGCAATTTTCCCGTGAAGAATGGGCAAAAATGTCACCATCCTACTGTGCAAAGCTAGTAACCTATCCAAAAAGACTCATAGCAGTAAATGCTGCAAAAGGTGCTTCTACCAAGTACTGATTTAAGGGGCTTGTAACAGGGGAGGTCTGTGCTGACTGTCTGGCGCATGCAGGGTACTGCAGGAAGAGGGCAACAGCCTCGTAGATCCGCCTGTCAGTCATGGTAGTGACATGGAGAGGTGAGGAAGAGGGTGTGTTGGATTTCCCTCTCTCTGAGTGGCTGAGAGGCAGGTCTTTGGGGATTGCTCACCCTATAAGATAACGCTCTGGTGTTCCCTCAGCCTGCCCCTCTAAGACGAAACAAGCCAGCTGGGGGAAGCCCTGCTGCCGGAATGAGCACAGCCGGAGAAGAACGAGCACACCAAATAATTAAAAAGGAATTTTTAGGAGCGGAGAAAAATTTGGGCAGAACCCCGAATAATACGAGCAGGTTGAGGGAATAGGTGAGCATAGGACGGAGACCCAGGCCGTATGGATAGCGACGGTCGGGGTAATGCTGCCGAGTACATCACCTTTATTTTGTAGTTTTATTACTGTGTTTTTATTTTCCCTTTTTCTTTCGCCTTTTGTTTTCATTATTCTTTTGAGCACCTGTGAGTGCGAAAGCATTGGACTGTACCTGTATTGGTATTACTGTGGATCTGACTACCGTTGTCGGTATTCAGGCCACAGACAACAGTGCCCTCTGCGGGCTAAGGAGAAAATAACTCCAACTCAAAGAAAATAATAAAACTGGGCACCAGTGCGGTGTTTCAAATAAACCTTCTGCCTCCCGTGTGTCAGTGAATTGCCCACCACCCTTCCACAGGGCTGAATACTTATGCAACCACTAAATTTAATTTTGTACATTTTCTTTGCAAGTTTTGCTGACATTTAACCTCCTCTTCATATAACAGTGTTCAGTTTAACTACTACAGCTTTGAATAAAAAAAGTTTGTTTGAGAAACTGTGTATACATTATTTGTAATTCAATAAAATGTGACATTATTGGTAGGGGGTGAATACTTCTGCACACCACTGTACATACCTACCTAGCAATGCGATAGCTTTAGAAATGGAGTTTTTTTAGCATAACTTAAACTCGACTGGGAGAATTTCATTTTGATAGAACTCTCTATGTCTAAATTATAAGATCATAATTCTCAAACTTCTTTCCAGCATAATTTAACCATGTAGTACTAAAAATAACTTGAAAAAACCTTCAATGTTTTATAATGTGAGAGGATATTACATTATGTGGAGATCATAATATGAATCTGACAGACACAATCTACACTAGGTCTAACTGTATGTAACCTAGGAGCCCTCCCAAGGAGATTATGTTTATACCAAAAGGCATTCAGAAGATCTTAGCCCACAATTTTCTCATCTGCTACATCAAACATGGAACTTTTCCAAGTTACAAAATCAAGAAAACCACCTATTCTTATGCCTTGTGCCATCTGCTCAACTCAATCTGTGGCCATGGTCGGATGGCCTTGATTTCCATCAGCGCCTGGAGCTTTACAGCAAACATGACAGTGCTCGCCGGATCACACCAAATCACAGAGATTCACTGTGACACAATCATTATGTTAAATGAAGGCACAACAGAATATTATGTTCTTTTTTGGTTAAAAACTAAACTACATTCACTGTACTCTCAGCTAATCCCCCTGCCCTTGGTATGTCATTGTCAAAGCGTTTCCCCTTTAGCAGTTTGTTTGTAAAGTGTCAATTGCATACAGTGGCTCTCAAAAGTATTCACCCCCCTTGGACTTTTCCACATTTTATTGTGTTACAACATGGAATCAAAATGGATTTAATTAGGAGTTTTTGCCACTGATCAACACAAAAAAGTCCATAATGTCAAAGTGAAAAATAAAATCTACAAATTGTTCTAAATTAATTACAAATATAAAACAGAAAATAATTAATTGCATAAGTATTCACCCCCTTTGCTATGACACACCTAAAATAAGCTCTGGTGCAAGCAATTGTCTTTAGAAGTCACATAATTAGTTGAATGGAGTCCACCTGTGTGGAATTAAGGTGTTTCACATGATTTCAGGTTAAATACACCTGTCTCTGGGAGGTCCCACAGTTGGTTAGTACATTTCCTAACAAAAACTACATCATGAAGACGAAGGAACATTCAAAGCAAATCCGGCATTAGGTTCTTCAAAAGCACCAATCAGGGGTAGGATATAAGAACATTTCCAAGGCATTGAATATCCCCCGGAGCACAGTAAAGTCCATTATTAAGAAATGGAGAGAATATGGCACAACTGTGAATCTGTCTAGAACAGGCCGTCCTCAAAAACTATCCAGGCGAGAAGGGCACTAGTCAGGGAGGCCACCAAGAGGCCTATGGCAACTCTAAAGGAGTTACAGTCTTCCATGGCTGAGCTGGAGGAGACTATGCATACGGCAACAATAGCTCGGGTGCTTCACAAAACTGGCCTTTATGGGAGAGTGGCAAAAAGAAAGCCATTGTTGAAAAAAACTCACATCAAATCTTGGTTAGAGTTTGCCAGAACGCATGTGGGAGACTCTGAGACCAAGTGGAAGAAGATTCTATGGTCTGATGAGACCAAAATAGAGCTTTTTGGCCTCAACACTAAGCACTATGTTTGGCGCAAGACTAACACCGCACTTCATCCTGAGAACACCATCTCTACCGTGAAGCATGGTGGTGGCAGCATCATGCTATGGGGATGCTTCTCTGCATCAGGGCCTGGAAAGCTCGTGAAGCTAGGGGGCAAAATGGATGCAGCAAAGTACAGAGAAATCCTGGAGGAAAACCTGCTGAAGTCTGCAAGAGACCTGGGACTTGGGAGAAGATTCATCTTCCAGCAGGACAATGACCCCAAACATACAGCCAAAGCCACACTGGAGTGGCTTAAAAACAAAAAGGTCAATGTCCTGGAGTGGCCCAGTCAAAGCCCGGACCTTAATCCAATTGAGAATATGTGGAAAGAGTTGAAAATTGCTGTTCACCAAAGGTCCCCATCCAACTTGACGAAGCTTGAGCAACTTTGCAAAGAAGAATGGGCAAAAATTGCAGTGCCCAGATGTGCAAAGCTGGTAGAGACTTATCCAAATATACTCATGGCTATAATTGCTGCCAAAGGTGCCTCTACCAAATATTGACTCAAGGGGGTAAATACTTATGCAATCAATTATTTTCTGTTTTGTATTTGTAATTAATTTAGAACAATTTGTAGATTTTATTTTCCACTTTGACATTATGGACTTTTTTTGTGTTGATCAGTGGCAAAAACTCCTAATTAAATCCATTTTGATTCCATGTTGTAACACAATAAAATGTGAAAAAGTCCAAGGGGGGTGAATACTTTTGAGAGTCACTGTATTTACTTAAAACCATTCTCTTTGTTCTCCCATTTTCAAACTAATAAGTCGGCAGGCTAATTACCGTCAATGTCCAGTGCTGACATGATTTTCTGTTTGTTAGGTATGTGAAATGATATCCTGTATAGTTCAATGACAGGAGATTTCCAGTAAAATACTTTTAAAAAAAAAATCAAAACAGAACCTGTAAAACCTCTGGATTATGATGGAACGCACCAGGTCACATTACAGCTGCAGTGCTCCACTGTGTCATTAATCATAATTAATTGGTCTACGTTTATCCTATTCTTCATTGTTTAGCCACCCATAATAAGCAGATCTAACTGTCCACTTCACTTCGTTTACACTGACCAAAGGAAATGCTAGCTTTAAAGACACAAGCTCCCCGTAATGGAAAACCCCTCTTTACTCGACATCACTCAGTTAGCTACATAGGCATGCTTCTGCTTCGACTGTACTTGAGGGGTGTTAAAAAAAACACATCAAATGTATTATAGCTCAGGAAGCAAACAGAAATGAAAAAATCAATGGTGTTTGTTAATACAGTTCGTAATATGGCTGCATACCATAAATTTTTCTAACTTCTGGTTTTTGTGGTTCAAGCTATAAAGAATGCTTCTAAAAATGGCCTCAGCCAATCATAATGTCAGAGCTGTGAGAAAGTGTTACCAAAAGGCAACAAAAAGGGTTAGCCTGTAATCAACTACTATTCTGCATAAAGAACATATTTCCTAAAGGCAAAATCTCCTGACAGTGTTACAGGAAGCTTGGAACCTACACCTAGCCTTCAAACCAAAACCACAGCTGCTCAAAACAAGCCAGCACATTTTAATTAGGATAATTTATTTATTATTGGGAATGAACAAGAAAGTCCAGTCTGTGGTGATTGGGACTTTTCTGTGGGTAAGTTTAATTCAGATTCATTTTTGCTACATCTAAATATTACTACATATGAAATATATATTTTATATAAAAACGTGCAGCAGAGCTGCAGTTGGCAGTTTTGTAAATTAAGCTTTCGGTCAACACATTCAAACATGTTGAAAGAAGCTCCCATCTGAAAACTATGGCACCTGGAATGCAGACAATTACAATTTGGCTTGGAAAAGTTCCAGATGGATTGTACTGACCTGACCTTATCCAGTGCCTGGTATTAACAACATTGTTTACCAATGGTCGTTTTCTTAAGCAAAGTTAATGGTCTGGTCAATTACTGATTTGTGCTGTATTGAAACAGACGAGCCAAGTAAGCACTCAAAATGTAAAAGGGAGGGGGGGGGGGGGGGGGTTTGAAATAACACAAAGGGGCTATTACATATATTTTGACTGCTAAAGGTACAGTATGAAAGACGTGTGATGACATAACCACAAATCTACCCAAACACACACATTAAGAATTGTGTTTGTGTATATATATATATATATATATATATATATATATATATATATATATATATATATATATATAAATGGTATTTAAACTGATACAATACCTTTCATAATAGCTTCTTTATACTTCTCTTTGGCACAATTGGCATCTTTTGTTAATTGTCTGTAAGTGCCTTTTAATTTTTCCAGCTCGTTTTTTGTAACCTAAAAAAAAAAAAAAAAACACGAGTTAAAATTAAACAGGTTATTTTTTTTTCAACATTAACGTTACTGTATGTTACAGAATGATTATTCCTCCAAAGCCAGAATTTTCCTACAGCTACTGTATATACTTACATAAACAAAAGTGCTTGCTGCTGCTAGTGGTTCTTCACTGTAGGTACTAATATATGCTCTATGACAGGGGTGCACAATTCCGGTCCTGGAGGGCCGGTGTCCCTCCTGGCTTTTGTTCCAACCTTGCCCTAAATTACTTAATTGGACCAATTATTACCAATTATTGGTCTAATTAAGTAATTTAGAACACAGTTGGAACAAAAGCCAGGAGGGACACCGGCCCTCCAGGACCAGAATTGCACACCCCTGCTCTATGATATTTCATTACAGTTTTTTCCTGATTAACAAACAAGTCTAATTAATTATCATAAGGGTCATCATGCTGGTACTCACGCCTCCACTATAGCCCCCAGCAGGGAAGTAAAAAGGATCTGGTCCTTGTAGACCTATCAGATTCTTCATCAATTCCTAAACCCTATTCATTGTCAACTGTAACTTGTATTTAAAATAATTCATGTATAAGATGGCACTAACTTTCTAATAAAAACTGATTGTATGTATATCTTTTTTTTATTATTATTAAAAAGGGACACTTCATAATCATTAGAGTTTCCTCCTAAATAACAATACCAGCACAAATGTCCTTTTTTGAGCAGTCTGAAAACATTCTATCCATAGTTTTACATACCTTGACATAGCTGCTGTATTTGTAAAACACTTGGTCGCAAATATAAAGATATATGATATATCCAAAAGTAAGAAATATTAGTGTCTTGGATTTGTTATAAAGCATGTTCTCTTGTTCAGTGCTGGGTAACTGTGGAGATTGTTATTGTCTAGGGTCATGAGCTTTAACAATGAAGAGAAACAGATCAGGTCAAAAATGTTAAGCCAGGAATTATTTAACAGGGCTTACCTTGCACATCTCTGATTCGATTTGCTGATGTATGCTATGATAACTCTTTTTCACCTGCTGCTTGTCCTTTATCATCATGGTGAGCCTGTGGAGAGGTCCTGAGTTAAGGTCCTCAGCGTGTGACTTCATTATCTTGCTTAGTTGTTCTGTCTGGTGTACCATATATGCCCATGACTAAATAAACAAACAAAAAACAGTATGTAGCAGGGTGGGTGGGTGGGTTTAGTACGTCAATACAGTGCCACTTAAGGATCTGCGAAAGGTTCTCTGTTCTGTGGTACTCTTTAATCAAACATACATAGGAGGACATGGCTGAACACCGCTGCTCTCTCAAAAAGTTGCAAAAAAATTAAAATTAGGCAAATTCAGAAACTATATTGAATTCCCCTCATAATGTCACTGTGAAGTGACAGAAGTGTACATACTGTGCAGTATCCCCATCCAAGGATATTTAAAGACAAAAAACTTAAGTTAACTTTTATGACGGTTATTGCTTGCTTTGTTATTTGGTACTTATTAACACTAGAACTGCCACGGCAGTCATTTTGACGGTTTGAGGTTTTAAAATTTAAATTACTCTGCGAGTCTGAAAGTTATGCGGTTGTCCGTTTATGACTTTTCCTAAATACATGTATTAAATACCCTGACGGCTTTTGAAAGGCAGTATCGAGAAAATAAGGAAGTTATAATCCCACCCACCTAGAACCGCCAAAGCAGTAATTTTGGCTGCCTTTTACAATACATATTTTTATTTAGAACATAACCTACAATATTCAATTTTTTTATATACTAGCCCATTGTTATCTCTACCCCCACTGAGCTTACAGCAGTATATGTTTGAACAGAATATGGCTCTTGAAGTCTAGACATGTGCTATCCAAACATCTATTGTAATCCTATCAATTCCTTGGAGAACTGGCATCAGGCTGACTACGTGAGCATCTATAGTCTGCTGTCGTATAGTATTATTTTTTTACTCTCACAGGTACACTGACAGAGACTAGGCTGAAACTCAAAATGGCTCAAAGATGACGCTTGACCACTCAAGAAGCGATTGATATGCTTACCGCTTTGTCTGAAAATGATTCTGATGCAGGGAATGTGAGGTGATCCCAACAGCGATTAATCCTGGATTTGTGAAACAGGCAGTTCCACCAGTGAAAGCGAGGAAGGTGCCACTGAAGTGCCATGACCACAAACAGGGCTCCCCAGGCAGGGAAGAGGTTGTGGCAGAAGCAGCAGTGCTGGGGAATCCTCTGCAGTGCCAGCCGCTTTGCCTGTATCGTCTCCTGCAGCAGCTGCAGGTGTGCCAGCCATGCCAACCGCTTCACCAGTGGCAGTACCAAGGACAACGACTCCTGGTGCATTGCCAGCACGAACAGGCATTCAGGAGACTGGGAAGGATGGCATTATTTGGGAATTTTTTTGCATTTTGATTTGAGAGCAATGAGAAGTGCCCGCCTTCACAAAGATAAATTTGCCCTGGCATCAGAAATTTGGAATGGCTTCATTGAAAACAGCATTGTCTGCTACAAGCCGGGAGATAACCTTACAGTGGACAAGCAGCTGTTTCCGCAAAAGCACGTTTGTCTGGACACAATACATGTCAAACAAACCTGACAAGTTTTGGCTGGCAGCGGATGTTGAGTCCAAATACGTGGTGAATGGTTACCCCTACCTGGGCAAAGATGAAACTTGCCCAACTGGTCAGAGACTGGGTGACAATGTGGTACTTAGGCTGGTGGAACCTTACTTAGGAAAAAGGGAAGAATGTTACCACTGACATTTTTTTCCTCCACTGTAATTGGCAAAAGAGTTGAAGAAGAGTTGCAGAGTTGAAAAAACAGCCTGGTTGGAGCAGTGAACAAAGCAAGAAGAGAGCTTCCACTATCTGCGCAAAACTTGCAACTACAGCTGTACTCCAGTACAATTTTGAAACACAATGACTGTGCTACGCTAACTGTTTACAAGTGCAAGCTGAGAAAGAATGTCATTATTCTCCGTTGCCTTAATATGTCACTTGCCATCAGGACTGTTGCCAAGAAAAAGACGGAGACTGTGGATTTCTACAATGACACAAATTAAGGAGTGGACATCTTAGACCAGATGGCACGCCAGGACTCGGTGAAAGCCGGTTCGCGCCGGTGGCTAGTTGCTGTATTTTACAATGTACTGGACCTGGCAGCCATCAATTCCTTCATTTTGTACAAGGAATACACCGGGTAAAATATCAGTAGGAGAAATTTCATCTTGAAGGTAGCCACAGAGCTTCGGCAGAAACATTTCTATCAGAAAACTGCAAAGCAGCAGTCAAATGCAGTTCAACCTGGATCAAGTGACACACACAAAAGAAAACAATGCCAAGTAGCTAAATGCAATAAAAATAAAACTTCTGATATCTGTGCCCAATGTGAAAGAGCAGTATGTGGTAAATGCACAGGAAAAGTTGAGAAGCGTTACATCTGTGTGGATTGTGCTACTTAGGGTGCTTCTTTGAAGTCTGTTTCCCTGAAAGCGCATTCACGTTACATAAGGGAATTGAGCTACTTTCTTTTTTATGTAACTCTTTTGTTTACAGTTTTGTATGTACATATACCTGTTTACACACTAGTTAGTTTTGAAATGTTTATTTTATTATAGTTTTTCATTTTTTTGAAGTAATGCTTTATATGTGGGAAGTTAGAAAGCAAACCCTTTTAAGGTGTTTCGGATGTGCAGATGTTTGATATGAAGTGCTTGAATAAAAAAGTCTTTCATTTTAATACTGATGTTGTTTAAAATGTAACCAGCGGAGGTTCTAGGTATGAGTATAACCGCGGTGGTTCTAGTGTTAAAAGATGACGAAAAACTTCAGTCAAATTGAAAATAGGAACCTGGACTAGTATCTTGTCACAGCTATTACCTTACTCAGAAGTCAGCACATAGTTTTTGCAGCTCTAGTTTTGCAGCTTAAGTACTTTGAAATATAAAATGAACCTAACCTCAGTGTGTGGCTTTCCTTTTCACTTGCCTAAAGTTACACTTACAAAGGGGTGGTTCATATGAAATTACATTATTCCCATTGTAGAACAGGGATGTAAATAGCGGTTTGATCCATTCCTGGTTTTACTATGAGTTTAATAAGACAAACATGAGCTTGTTACCTATACACTGTGGCAAATTCAGCTCATATTAAAACCTGGAAATGGTGAAAATGCTATGCAATAGGAGTCTTATTTCCATCCCTGTAGAAGTTATAATTACCTTGGAAACGTTGCTGACATAATCCACTTGCGAGGAGTTATCATGCTTGTCTACTTGTTGACTTATATTTTGAAGGAGAGATGAATATTCCTTGTCACTTTTAACCCGCAAAGTCATAAACTTCTTTACTGTCTCCAGCAGTTTTAACTCCCAGTCCTGCAGCTTCAACAATGCATCGTGGGAATGTTGAAGATCTCTTCCAAATCCCATTTTCTTTAAGGCACAAATCTCCACAAGGTACAGAGAGCTCCTTCAAGTCTGCATGTCCTATTCTTTGGGGGACAAAAAGAAGGATGTTTTAACATTATTTATAACTGCCAGTAGCTCAAAAAAAACCTCCAATATAAAATGTAAACTTGGATCACTTCTTCTCTGGCAGGCATCACTTCTCTTTAGTAGGAACAATTAGAAACAATCTGTAAAAGAGGCTGGGTGGCTTAGTGCACCAGCAATAAGATAAGGTTAGCTGTTCAACACATGGGTTAAGACGCCAGCGAGAAGCTCAATAATCCAGTCACTTATTCAACAGTCACAAACACGCATTGCAAGGGAGTGTTCACATGCTTTGGAAAATTCCCAGGCAGGTTACCATTAGCTGTCCCCACATTCACTAGCTACCACTTGCAGTATATTCACAATAGACCACTGAGATGCCAGGATCCAACAAAGTACAAAAAGCTAGATAACATGCAAACTCAAACTGTGCAGAAAATTTCCTGTGTATTATTTACACATTCAATTGAACTATCATAGGCATATTTCTTCAATGTGTAAAACAACCAGTAGGCAGTTTATCTGGAGCGCTGGGTACAACACCAATACAATGCGTGCACATATTATTCCTTAGTATGACATATTATAAATTGTAATATTTAAGTCTGATTAGTAAGCATTCCACAGTGCTTAGGTACAGACACAAGACCTGTAAAGCTTCAAAGTAAACACTGCATGGTGATTGCTTGCTTTCAGAGTGTTTCAGTATTAAAACAAGGGTTTTCCTTTTGGTCTTCCAGCAAGCTACAACTGAGCAGCTTAAAGCTCTACTGTATTTACAGCATCACCAGCTGTTGTTAATGAGCGGCAAGTGCACCAGTGAATTAGCTGCACGTTTATAACCATGGTGGAAATTTAATTAGCCGCTAAACTCACTAGTGCTGCATAAGAAGTGAATTTAGTCAGAAAAAGGAGACACATACACAATGCAATTGCACACAGTATTATTCATGCCTTTGGACGTGTCCCATCCCCCCCCCCCCCCAAAAAAAAGGAAAAAACTACTGTACAGTGTTTTTAATATTTAAATCTGGCACAGAATCTTCCTCACAGCATTACAATACGCAGGATTCCACAGGAGTACACACTCACAAACCACTCGTAGCACATCCACCCAAACTAATACCGTCTAAGACTCGGATGCAAATGATGCACACAGCCTACTGACAGATCGCACATATTACAAACTGAGCAGCAGATAAGTCAACGATTCATACATTTCATTTAATATCGTCAGTAAATATCTGACTAATGTTAAAAAATAAATAAAAAAGGGGAGTGGGGGCAGCAGCTAACTTAATGTATAAACTGTCCAGTCTCTGTTTTTGTCTGACACCATGCACTATCATGCATGAAGAAAAACTGGGAGGAAAAACAAGCAAAACCAAACACTTAAGCATTTAACCAAACTAAACCAAGAAAAAATACAACAGCCACACCTTAGCACAGAGGGACTAGTACAATTTTGACTGATAATTCGTCCATCAGGAATTTTCTCTATGACAATATTTTGGAGTTAACCATGCTTCGTCACATTTGAAATCTTAGTTTGTATATCTTCTTTTCAATCTTCATTTCTTCCTCACTAGCCCTGATCTCCACTGTCTGAGGACAATCTTCTCTTCATAATCTCCCACACTTCTGACCTCTGCTTTCTCTGATGCAGCTGCAGAGGGGATGTCCTCTATTGGGAGTTCATCTTTTCTATAAATCACTACATTCCAGGGCAGATTAACCTGTTTTAGTCAATAAAAGAACATCACATTAGACTGCAACTGCCCTTAGGACCTGGAAGTTTAGGATAAAGTTCCAATTTCCTGTAAAGAAACTCAAGTCCTCCTACAAATACAGTGCAGGTTCTCACTCTGCAGTATACAGTCTGTAATAAAGCACAATGCAATTTAACCAAGACAAAAAGAAATAAAGAATACAAACGGACAATGGTGTGATTGGATTCAGAGCTTATCCCTGTCTACTGCGTAAGTACAAGCTCCTGATGAAAACCAAGCCTGAATAATAAACTTACAGCAGATTAACTACATCAGACTTGGGATACAAAATAAAGAAGCTTCCATAAAAGTAACCCGACAGTCACCCCCCTCAAAAAAATAAATAAAAGGAACTCTTAAACAATACACAGTACAAAGCAGCCATTACATTCTGTAAGGCAGTGCATTGTACACACCAGGGAAGGTCAGCAACTTCCAGCAAACCACAGGAAGCATTCCTTTTTAGCGTTTCCATATCTGTGAAGTGTTACCTATATACATGTTGTGTCACAAATAAATCACCAAGCTTTACTAACACATGCAGCAGACTTTTTTTGTACGTTTGCAGGCATTGGGGATGTATGCAAGTTTCCAAAAAAATATGTGTATGCCCTGGAAAAGTGCAAAAGAAATTTCTCAAAATGTTAAATGTGATATATGCATAAAATGCTGATTTCGACGAGAAGAGAACATGTCTAACTTGTGTTTTCATTGAGAACTGTTTCAAGTTCAGGCACAAAACAGTTGGAGGTCTACCAGTTTGCTGTCATCAAATGATATGCAACATTGATAAATTTAAGGAAATGATACAGTCAAAAAAGAATATACCATTTAAACAAAATTAATACAACTATCTATAATTAGTGTGTGTGTGTGTGTGTGTGTGTGTGTGTGACAGAGAGAGAGAGAGAGAGAGAGAGAGAATCAATCCTACATTGTTTTTCCGAAGTTACTAGATCAACAAAGGTGGAAGTCTGGCACAAAAAGGCTGGTGCTTATATGGCTTTATTTTGAATGGTGCACTGCTTCTGAAATCTGCTTTCCACTGATCAAAAGTCAAGAGTGCAAAACATATACAGGAGGAAAGAAAATCAATCCATTCTTGAAACAGTAGAAAACACTGGTATTATCAAATTAAGACGACTGTGGTTTTTTTGATTATTTATTATTATTATTATTATTATTATTATTATTATTATTATTATTTATTTCTTAGCAGATGCCCTTATTCGGGGTGACTTACAATTGTTACAAGATATCACATTATTTTTACCTACAATTACATTATTTTTTACACATTATTATTTGTACAGTCCCTATATGAGGGATTGTACAAATCCTGCAAGATTTATGTTTTTATTATAATATAAAAAACTATGGATCATGAAAATTACAGCAACTGTTTAAATAAATAAATACACCATGGTCCAGACTCACAAATTGCAAAGTATTCTGCAGGAAAGTCTAAAAGTCACACAAATAGCGAAAGGCGTTTCTAATACAATTTCAGCATCAACATTGCTTTAGAAATTCAGATTGATTGATAACATGTGTTTATATACAGTAATAGTATATTCATTTAAAATAGAAGATAGTTGACAATGAAATGTTACTGACAGTGATTCACCACATATGTGCAGTGTAATGCATATCGTTGTGATACCATATTGTTGTGTATTTTGGCTTTTTATTGTTTTCAGATGGACTTTTTCTGAAGGATTGAATTGAGGGTTTTTTTTTTCGTTATAAAGTAGGTGCCAAAGCTTGTTCTTTGATGATGAGGTCTATGTGCCAGTCCCTGACCACCTTCTGCCCAGTCCCTGACCACCTTCCGGCGCCTCCTCAAGACTCACCTCTTCAGACAGCACCTGTAGAACTCCTCTTTTCCCTCTGGACACTATCACTCTTCCTTAAATGCGCTTTACTTGCTCTTATCTGCTCTCTATTTTACTGCATTTAATCCTGTACTTTAGAGTACTGTAATCTGTCACAAGTGTTATTTAATCTGTAGTATTTTTGTATATAATTATATCCTGATGTAACTATCACTGACACTGTTATCTGCTCTGTTATTGAATCGTATTTTGTCATACTTGCTAGAACCGAAGTCATTGTATTTGATCTTGCTCTTAATTGTATTAATACTTGTACTGTGATTCTTGAAATGTATTTTGGTTTACGACTAAGTCGCCCTGGATAAGGGCGTCTGCTAAGAAATAATAATAAATAATAATAAATAATAATAATAATAATAATAATAATAATAATAATAATAATAATGTGCAGTACCAAACTCAGCCATAAGGTCTGTTGTGTGATGAAAGTGACAACGCTAACTGTGTATGCTTTGCTGCCGTGCAAAATCAACTACAGTGGACCTGCTTACAAAGTACTGGCACAATAACACAATAAGAACCACACGGGCCAAGAGAGAACTGTGAAGCATGTCATGGTTGTTTTTCTGGTTGATATTTTTCCTTTTTAAAAGCTATTAGAAGGAGCACTGTATCACAGTCTATCATTCTATCAAGTAATACAGTGGAATAGTTGTATGTCTTTATCTTATGTTGGTATTCACTTCAATTCAGACCACTAAGATTTCAGTTTACAAAAGCTCCCTTATTAATATCAATGCTGACAGGTATGTTGAATACAATGCTTCTACTTAACGGTTGGATTCAACAATTTGAAAATAAATTATTATTATTTATTATTATTATTATTATTATTATTATTATTATTATTATTATTATTATTATTATTATTATTATTATTATTTATTTCTAAGCAGACGCCCTTATCCAGGGCGACTTACAATTGTTACAAGATATCACATTATACATTATTTCACATTATACAGATATCACATTATTTTTACATACAATTACCCATTTATACAGTTGGGTTTTTACTGGAGCAATCTAGGTAAAGTACCTTGCTCAAGGGTACAACAGCAGTGTCCTCCACTGGGGATTGAACCCACAACCCTCCGGTCAAGAGTCCAGAGCCCTAACCACTGCTCCACACTGAGTAATTATTGATATATTTCCTAATAGTCAGTCAAACAAGGTTTACATTATGAAGTTTCTCCATAGTTATTGCTATACAGTAAAACAATTATAATACAGTAATTACAATGAATATTATTACAATTATTTAACAGCTGTTTAAAGTGCATAATAATACACTTAATATTTACTGCTATCTTTTTTCACGACTTACCTTAGCCATATATTACACGCTTGCAGTTCCAAGAACCTTGTTTGAACTAATTGATACAGGAAAGAAAGTTTTTATAAATTGCAATATGAGCAGACAATAAGCATTGGACACAGGAAGTGGGTTTCTATAGTTTTGCCTGAGCACTTCAGAACATCATTACGGAAACTACTAAAACTGCTTTCACCCTGCACCTTAAAGTGGTGCGGAGTGTGCACGAGTGTGTGAGGCAAGACTCGCTTCCTGTTTTATTTCACACTTACCTTAATATGTCTTTTGGTGTCAATCACTACTTTTCTAACTAATCCATCAAATTTTGCTCAAGTCTGAAATCAGTATGTCTACTCACCTGAATTCTTGTTTGTAATCAGTATGTCTACTCGCCTGAATTCATCCACACATGACAAATACCATTCAGTAAGTCATGGTTTTCCATGACATATCCTCTATGAATCCCCTTGCTTGGGTGGAATTGTGTTGGGTTAAATTAAACAAAGGGATACATTTTTGCACCAGCAATACATACCTTTAGTGCACTAAGTGGACACTTCACATTAACTTGAAATTATATATATATATATATATATATATATATATATATATATATATATATATATATATATATATATATATATATATATATATATATATACAGTGCCTTGCAAAAGTATTCAGACCCCTGACCAATTCTCTCATATTACTGAATTACAAATGGTACATTGAAATTTCGTTCTGTTTGATATTTTATTTTAAAACACTGAATCTCAAAATCAATTATTGTAAGGTGACATTGGTTTTATGTTGGGAAATATTTTTAAGAAAAATAAAAAACTGAAATATCTTGCTTGCATAAGTATTCAACCCCCACACATTAATATTTGGTAGAGCCACCTTTCGCTGCAATAACAGCTTTAAGTCTTTTGGGGTAAGTATGTACCAGCTTTGCACACACTGTCGGATTGATTTTGGCCCATTCTTCTTGGCAGATTTGCTTCAGGTTGTTCAGGTTGGTTGGACGACGCTTGTGGTCCGCAATTTTCAAATAGTGCCACAGATTCTCAATGGGATTGAGATCAGGACTTTGACTGGGCCACTGTAGGACATTCACCTTTTTGTTCTTGAGCCACTCCAATGTTGCTTTGGCCTTGTGCTTGGGATCATTGTCCTGCTGAAAGGTGAATTTCCTCCCAAGCTTCAGTTTTTTAGCGGACTGAAGCAGGTTCTCTTGCAGTATTTCTCTGTATTTTGCTCCATCCACTCTTCCTTCAATTTAAACAAAATGCCCAGTCCCTCCTGATGAGAAGCATCCCCACAGCATGATGCTGCCGCCACCATACTTCACTGTAGGGATGGTGTGTCTTGAGGCATGGGCAGTGTTAGGTTTGCACCACACATAGCGCTTTGAGTTTTGGCCAAAAAGCTCTATCTTGGTCTCATCTGACCACAAAACCTTTTCCCACATCGCAGCTGGGTCACTCTCATGCTTTCTGGCAAACTCCAGACGTGCTTTCAGATGGTACTTTTTGAGTAATGGCTTCTTTCTTGCCACCCTCCCATACAGGCCAGTGTTATGCAGAGCTCTTGATATGGTTGACTGGTGCACCATTACTCTACTCCCAGCCACTGAACTCTGTAGTTCCTTCAAAGTGATTGTTGGCCTCTCTGTGGCTTCTCTCACAAGTCTCCTTCTTGTTTGAGCGCTGAGTTTTGAGGGACGGCCTTTTCTTGGCAGTGCCTGGGTGGTGTGATGCAGCTTCCACTTCCTGATTAGTGATCCAACTGTGCTCACTGGGATATCCAAACACCTGGATATTATTTTGTACCCTTTCCCTAATCTATGCATTTGTATTACTTTATCTCTAACTTCTGTAGAATGCTCTTTGGTCTTCATTTTCCTTCAGATTCACAGCCTGACCAATGATCCTTCAACAGTGGGGTTTTTATCCAGAAAATGTGACAGCAACTTTAATGGTTCACAGGTGGAGGCCAATGGTAAGGTAATTGTGTCCTCGTTAGGGCAATTTCTTTCATCGGTGTAAACTGGGAGCTTCCACAGCACAGGGGTTGAATACTTATGCAAGCAAGATATTTCAGTTTTTTATTTTTCTTAAACATATTTCCCAACATAAAACCAATGTCACCTTACAATAATTGATTTTGAGTTTCAGTATTTTAAAATAAAATATCAAACAGAACGAAATTTCAATGTACCATTTGTAATTCAGTAATATGAGAGAATTGGTCAGGGGTCTGAATACTTTTGCAAGGCACTGTATATATATATATATATATATATATATATATATATATATATATATATATATATATATATATATATATATGAAAACAAAATAAGGTGCTTGGGCTTACGTTCACTTCTCAAATAGGTTTGTAGATTGAATTGGTCGCACACTCAAATATAGGACAGAATTTACTGTAGTCTTTTAAAAAAAGATTTTCTTCATTTTATTAGTTAAAACATGTTTTTACTAAAACGAGCAAACAAACAATTGTTGAGAACTAATGGAAATTGTACAATTTAATGATGTCTGTAAATTGCTAAATGACTTGATTATAATTGAATTATCTAATTGAATTGGGATGTGTATATGTTATGGACCGATGCCGAAATCAGGCAGTTGCTAAAATGCCAGGGCAGTTCGCGAAGTGCGCAGCTGTGGTGGGCAGATGTCAAATTAGCATCGAATTTTATGTAATTTCGTCAACTGCCCACAGCAGATACAGTATATTACTAATAGAGAGTGAATTACCTTTACCTCTGGCAAAAGCGCACCGCTAAATACTTTCTGACAACGCAGTTTAGAGCAATGGATTAGACATAAGAATACAATAAAATATTGTTGCATTTTATTCTGGACTCATTTTTTCACCCCCCCCCCCCCCCCCCATTTATTCTAACCTCTATATCTAACACACGATGAAAATAACCTCATTTTACAGCCTATTGGCATGACACTCCATATGCTACATCAGGGACTTTACAAGAGGTGCTTAACCACCCACAAATTGTATGTTATAAACAACACGACTGTAACAGATAATTATTGAAATAAAGTACAGCAAGTGGCAGTAGAACTGATTCAGACTTGGCCAAAACAAACTGGCAAGCACAGTTTACATTAACGAATGAACTACTCAGGTACCATTAGTGAAGCTGAGGTATATGCGAGGATTTAATATTGCACAAGGACTATAAGATAGCAAGGCACACTATAATAACTACAATTTAAAATGTAATCCGCAAATTAGACTGGTACAAAATGTGGACGTGCAGACATGTTCGTACAAACACATAGTTGTGAATCTAAAGTACTGTCCCAAGGCAAGCTGGGTTGCTCCTGAGGAATTCTGTCACATACTTTACATGACTGTTCACATTACAGAGCTGTGGTTTTCAACCTTTTCATCTCAAGTACCAGTGTTTTCAGCAGGGACCACAAGGTGTACCAGTAACTATGTGCAATCTTAAAAGGCTGCTGTAAAACTGAGACCTACCCCATTACAATCAGGGGGTCACCTCCCAAAAGCTACAGGAACCAACCCAACGTCGTAAGACCATCGTATGATCTACGTTTAGGAACCGCAGTGTTTCCCGAACAGCATCCTACCCAGTAGCTCTTGAACTTCTACTTGAGTTCACGAGTGGTCTGAGGTAATCATGAAATGTTCATGGGGGTATTTAATGCATTGTGACCCCATCGAAAGCAAAACACAGTAGCTCTGCCCGAGTAATATATCTACTCAATTGATTTTTCAGTTTGCTAAATAAAATCCCCAATGCTCCAAAATTACATTGTCATATTTTTTCATTAGCACAATATGAGAGCTAAATTTAGTGAATGGAGTTTTTTTGTTTGTTTTTGCAAAACTCATGCTACATTACTGTTTTTCATTATGGTAGCGCTGTAGAGCCAGAAAGTGGTACATCATCAGAATGCGGTACGTGTACCAAAACGTGACCTGTGTAAAGTCAAAAAATGGTACGTCTTTTAATGCATGTGCCAGTTTATGTACCAGTTATTTTGTGTAGCCAAGGACTCAACATTGGATATGTTATGTTTTGCTGTAGCTTGATAATAAAGTGCGGAGATAAAACAGTGTTTGCAGTATACCTATTCACTCTATATGGGAATGTTACCATGTAAAGGTAAGCAACGTTGATATGTACAGTTGACCTTGGCTCTAATGATATAAGAGAGTCATTTAGTGTGACAAAGTGCCATTCGATTTTCATCAGGGAAGTCTAGTGGATATATTTCCCAAATCAAATTTCCCTCCTTCATGATCTTTTCAGGATCCTTCACTTTATGATGCCTAATCAACATGTCAACCGTCCACTGCAGTCCAAAATACCAAAAACTACAAAAACACCTATACGATATTTCCATTACACATATCAGTATCACTTGAGAATTATTATTGATGCATGAAATGCGGAACAAAGGTAAAATATACAGAATATTACAATGTTTGCACAACTACAGTTTACTGCATCCCCATGATAAAACAAACAAAAAAAAAACAGTGCGGACTGTTACTACGTCCGTTTGCAAGAAATAGGCTTAGGGAGTTTCCTCATCGGAATAAAAACAGCATGCCACGAATAGATAAATGGTAATTACCATTATTTAAAATTTTAAATAAATACAAAAATAGTAATATTTTGGCAGATCTTTATTTTTTTTTCCCCCTGGATTTTACTTTTGTTAAACAACATTTGGTTCAATACACTCAGAGTTCATTGCATTTGTAAAATGCAGTTATTTTTCAGTATAACAAGTAAAATAAATAAATAATAAAAATAAACCCCTTTGTTGATACCATCCCAGACATGCAGGGGCGATGGGTAGAACAGTCAAGAAAAATGGCATGCAAGACATTTATTAACTAGCTAACACAGGGCTGTAAGCGATCGGGGAAAAAAAAATACTGCTCAGAGTTATCGTTGTGATCTTAGTATAGCCGTATACCTTTAAAGCCTATTGCACTTAAAATACACATCTCTTATGAAAATAATTTAAAAAGTTATATTGACACCTTTTAAAATTACATCTCCAGCCACACACTAATTAAGGGCACGCTGATTCGGAAGTGCTGTGATTGAGGACTGCACAAATCACTACGAACAAGACAAACTGTACCTCACCCACAAAATCGGACATATGTTTAGAATTTTAGATAACCCAATTTGTTTCTCATCGGTTAAACTCACAAATTTGCTGAACTGTGAAAAAAAATGTTATTAAAAAAAAAATGCTACAGGTCAAACTCAGTACATTGTGCCCTGTTCAGATGGGCGTTTCCTTGTTTTCTGAGCTAAAATCATGCGTGCATGCCCGTGCAAGCGCAGTACACGGCATACCACATTTTAACATGTACCACAAAATAATACCACAATGGTACTCTTAAATTTCCGTGCCCGCTTTCTTGGCTGAAGAGATATTAACTGGGGAAGTGTGCACAATTAAATCATCCTTAAACTCCTGAGGCTAAACAATGTAACTAAATCAATTATGTCTGGGATGCAAGATACGAAAAAAATCAGCTTGTGTTGACTCAGAGCTTTATTTAAGCACTGTATGTTTTGACTGGCGAAAGATAACGTTGGTTTATTGGAGTTCACAAAGAGCTTTTTTTCAGCTCGGTACGGTAACCTTTTCACTTGCTTCTTTGTTTAATTGTTGAAATTATTGCTGCATTACAGCCCTTCATTAATTAGTTTCTTTATTTAAAGTTTCCAGGGCATTTTGTTAATGGCATGTGTGCAATACACAAACCTTATGTGTATTTAAATTTTTTGCTGTTCTCGTTCTACATTTCTTAAATACAACTGTTTTTTTAAGCTACATTTTTGCAAAACACTACTCACACACATTTGGTCACCATCACAACTGCTGTAAGAAACTGGGGTTCCCGTATTCTACTGGTGTTAATACCTCTCTGCACTTACAAGAATTTGTAGTCCATCAAATTGTTACCATCCTTCTCGCATCTCAGTTTATTAAAGCATGTGATATATTTTTTTTTTGTTAAATATTGACACGTGCTTTTAAAAGGAGAGGCATCATTGTTGTGTCTAAACCCTAAAACCCCTTTGCATTTGCAACCATTTAAGTTGCAGTCTGGACCCCTGCATCCTAATTTCTAATTTCTCTGTGTTTCAGTGGTACAAACAGATTGATATATTCCGATAGTGCATTTAAAGGAGTATTGTGGTTGAGGAATCATATCATCATAAAGAACAAGTGCCGGTGTGTACCAGTTGCAAGCCGCCTGTCACGTACCAGTACTGGTACGAGGACCACAGGTGGAAAACCTGAAGGTGCTGTATGTGATCCACTTAGTACCGTATACAGGGCGATTCAGAAGAAACTGAAGACATTAATTAACACATAACTTATTAGTTACAGCTTTTTTTTTTGGGAGGGTTGTATTGTATAAGGTGAAATACTAAAGCATTACAATTTTAACCCAAGAGCTAGTTAAGAAACAAAATTGACACACGTGAGGCATGTGGCTTACAAACATACTGAATTAAAAAAGGCAGCATATAGAACATAGCCACACAATTGCTTGCATTAAGATTCACCAAATCTTTAAAACCACACCCGATATACATGTACATAGCATGGCCTACGTGTATTTTTATTTTTATAGACCTTTTGTGGCATTCCAAATGATACAATTGAAGCACAAAAAAAATGTAAGCAATTTAGACAAGTGCGTCAATAAGAAATATTTATATATTTATATATATATATATATTTATATATATATATATATATATATGTTTGCCTAAATTGTACAGTATTACACTTTATTATTACTACTGCATGTCTTATGAGTGAGCATATTCATTTGACACGTGTTGCAGCAAATTAGTAAACCACATTTCTTTACCTTTAAATTTACCTTCAATTTCATTGTTAATGCAAAATCACGGCAGCATCTTTGCTTTAATTTAACATTATTTACATCTTCCATCTTCCATTGACTAAGCTCTACGGGCTGCAGGGACTGCAGACAGCACCACCCATCAAACATGACTGACACCGCACTGTACTGCACAGCTCAATAATGACGGCCTAAGGTTTGAGATATTCAGAGTGCTGCCACAGCTGGGAAGTGATTTTGGTCAAATGATTAACCACTATTGAAGCACCTCTGCCAATGCCATGCCAATCCCTGCTTTTCACCCAATAAACCTACAGAAAGCAACGGATGTTATGAAGCTGCAGAATCCTGGACAGGAGGAAAAGCCGAGGGAGTCTCCCCCTGAACTGACCAGCGGGGGGCGCTGAAGCGTGATGAGGTGCACAATCCTCAGCCGATTTTCCTCCCACACCTAAAACCCACAACGCGAACACGACTCGAACCATGCTTGCATGGCTCCCCTTTCACTTTTACCAAGTGACACTGGGGACCTTTTTTAATCATAACCAGACGATCACATTTACCAATACAATGGAACAATTTCAGACACAACATATTAGTTTTCCCTAAGAGTTTGTAAAGCAAGTGTTTTTTTTAATAAAGCTCCTTATCCAAACCACATGTTTTATGGTCTGATACATAGTGGACTGAGGCAGAACTAAAGTCTAGTGTCTGAGAGATATTTCCTATCCAGTGGTTAAGTGCCCAATGAGAATTTCAGATTTCATAATCTCACTTTGCTCTCTGACATATACTGTACATATATATGAAAAAAGAAAACATATGTGGTTCTGGTTCCCAGAAATGCTGTTCCTTCAAGGGAAGTAAACAGAACTGTGCCTTGAGCATTTTGCACTCAGTGACTGACCTCTTTTACAGTGGATATGTAACAATGTCTGACAGGATTTCTAAGGCAAAAAAAAATATGGTATGTAGGGTATACTAAACACTTATCTACCAATTATGGATTCTTCTGTCTCCTTTTATTCTCTCTGATTATCACTAAAATGAAAACAGTGAAACCAAATCATGATGCTAACATGAAGCTCAGCTAATCATAAAAGTGCAGAAAGTGAAACAAACACAAGCCATACTGTATGCACTATACAGTACATCTACCATTAAAATTACAACTTTTTTCATAATGTTACTGCAATATGACCGTCACCCACTACATGTTACTGAACATGTAAAATGACATACAGCCAGGTCCCTCTATACTGTATACAGTATCTCCAGATCCTGATACTGCTGTTTGTGAGATGTGAAACTACAAAAACAACCTATCCAGAATAAGTATAATACACTGAAATACATTTTATATACTAATCTGAAACAGTTTGTTTTCTGGCATTAGTAAACAATGTGTTAATATAAAATTGTGAATATTCTATGAAATACAGGAACCTTTGGCCTCTGGTCTAAACAAAACCAGAGTACAGTAGAAACCAATGCGAACATGTGAGCAGTGTTGTTTATTAGTGCCCTTTTTCTTACAAACCTTATCCACTGTTTGTGTTTGTCACACTACATGGTGAACATAACAGTATCCAAAATTGTATACAACTGATTTGTATTATTATTATTTACAAATTATGAGGGATAGCCATGTGTGAACACTTAATTTACACAAAATCTCCACTAGCAGAGAAAAAGCTCATTTCTTAATGTTTCAGTTCTACATTTTAAACACAGAACAGCTGGTCTGTTCCTGGTACTTTTTTGGCAAGTTTCACTACAAAATTGGATACAAGGTTCTGTATGTATGTGTAAAACTCAGTGTGACATACTGTACAGTGTGTATGTACGGATGACTCGTATATGCTGTATCTGTCACAAGGCTAGTTAGAGGTGGCTTTTATAGAGGAATAGTAACATACTGTATACCTCCAGAACAATCCACACACTTTGCAGACGTGTCATTTTACTGTGCAATTGAGTGCTCCTGAAACACGAGGGACGATGGCACTTACAGTCTGTCTGGAAGGTTGCAGGAGAGTTAAGCTCACAGCTCTGCAAGCACATCTCAATCCTGACCTGAAAACCATCTTCTATTCAACACAGACTGCCAATTTTGCTGAATTATGGGGTGAATTTGTAATGTGGACTAATGTCACTGGAGCTAGGCTGTGACCAACTAAATCATTTCAACCTGTGACCTGAGTTGGTTTTAAACCCAGGCTTCCAGAGTTGAAACACATATGTTAGTAAATGAACCTGCTGTGTCACTAAGCCCCTAGCTGCCTGCCTTCTGATAGTTCCCTAAAGTGACACTAAACATGAAGGTAGAGTAAGTATCAAGAAATATAAGATGATAAGGCCTGTAAGACTATATTTCTATTCTAGTCACAGAAGCAATATCCATTAAAACTCCAAAAAGGAGCATTATTTTAAAATTCATCATCAATAATGTTAAATCAAATTGCACGATATTGCTTAATCTGTTTCTTGCATTCATTTATATTTGCTTGTTAACTGAATAGAGTCCATGGAACCATCGCTTATCCTCTATAACTTCTTTACAAGTGTTCTACATGTTTACTCTTCTAGCCTAGTTTTTGTCTTATTGCTCCAACTGAGGAGCAAATGACTGTCACACGATTAAGTTCTTACAGTGGGAGTTCAACTACACAAGGATTCGCTGTGAACTGTAAAACCAATGTGTGGGGGTATATCAGTTTAAATACTGCAGTACGAGTGGCATTTCAATGGAATGTTCATTATTAAAGCAGCTACAGTAGTTCTAAGAATTAACCTTCAGGTCTTTAAACAATGTAGCTAACTTCCCTTTTTTACCCTTATGGTGCTGCTCAGAGTTCAATTTCACACATTGTCAGGTTACTGTTAGTATCATTTCTGCATCGACTTCTAAGTTGACTATATTGTTACAGATGTTTAATTACACAGCCCCTTGCAATTTACAAACACATTACAGCCCCCTGCAACCAATGCCAGAGGTTTAATGAATACGTGGTATGTGCTGAACTGAACGCAAAGGATTATTTGTGTCAAAGAAGTTAGTGTCTACAGTTAAAAGGCTGAAGCATTTTTACATTGTTCCATGTATTGAATTCAATCACAATATAGGTAGGTACACATACTGTGTACATAATATAGTCTGTTCAGAGTTTCCTTGTGTTACAAACAAACATGTGCATTTACTGTCTATTTTGTTGTAATAACAATGTTTAAGAGCAATGATTACTCTCATAAAGAAGGCTATTATAAAACACATCCTTATTTCAAATGTACTGTACAGTACTCTATCATAAAGGGAAGCATTCCCATGTGTTACAATAAAGGCAAGACATTTACAGCTATCCATTTTCAACCTTGCCATGTGCAGATCTGCCCTGGCAAGCATAGGTCAGACTCTTCCTCTCTTTTTTTCAGTGTAACTAGTACAGAAGTAGGTATGGTAAGCCTTGTTAGCAAATTGTAAGCAACAGAAACAAAATAATGTTACATGTGCAGTGTGTACAAAATACTGTTTTAATCTTTGAAAACATAAACCTGTAGCACCACACGTGAACAGGCAACAAGATACTGTTGATATAAAAACATTAGTGGCTAAGGGAAAACGAAATATGTTTGACAGGTTTTGCTTACAGAAGTCCTTTCTTCACACTATTTAATATAACACAGATAAATAGATTATCATGTAAATTGGTTACACAGATAGGACACTGGAGTACCACAACAAACCTTGATGAACGTTGGAATGCGTCTGGTAAAAGAAACTGTTGCATTTAAACTAAAAATCTACTTTTCATATCAGTAAGACTTCCGTACAGTCAATGTACAATCAATATCTGGATCATTGCTAGAGGTAGAAAGTGGGTACAGTATAATACAATATGTAGACTTTTTTTTTTCTTTTTTTGCTAACATTGGAAACTATCAAAAGCAACCTGAAGTGTTGTACTAAATCCTAACCAATAAGAACAACCGAGATTCCTCAATGTATTTGTTTGTTATGGGTCTGTACAGACTCCAGTGGGGTTTTCATTAAAAACAACCCCGCTCCTGCCCCATGGTGCAAAACTGTTTCTGTGGTCATTGTGACATGGGAATGCTGTACTGTATGTATGTATGTGGGTGGGACCCACACTTAATCGACCTGGCAAGAAGTCCAGGCGATCTCTGTACAGTATCAGTGATTTCTGTGCCGCCTCTCAAGCAGCCCCATCTTAACATGGCGACTACCAAAACAATTGAAGCTCTAGCAATGCACGCGATGGATACATCAATATGACACCGCTGTGGCTAAATAAATAAATAAATAAATAAATAAATAAATAAAAACAATACCACAAACTTAAACATCAGCGACACTGTAGCGCCCTCGGCGCTGTCAGTGTTATATTATTATGTGAAACACGAAAAAGTGCATGCACGGAGAAGAATTAATTATTCCAGTTTTTTTTTTGTTTATTTTTCAACGAAAGTCTGGTTTACACAATAATACAAATAACCAATTATTTATTATATGCAGCACAATCGCGCCCCCCGCCAAGCATCCTCAAAAATATGTTCTAGTTTGAACTTTATAAAAAACAATTTGTTGGATTCGGCTATTTACATAAAGAAATCAATAATTAAAAGAAAACGTGATTTGGACAATGCTATATTTTCTATATAGTGCTTATTCACAGGACATAAACAGCAAGTCTAGCATTGCGGTAAAGGTTTTCTTTGTTTCTTATCTTATTTTATCGACTGTACTGAGCAGACCAGCTCTCTGCAAAGTTGCTACCCTCACACACACACGACACGGATGTCATCAGCTTGTGTTTACTAGATGATTAGCGAACAAGATCTCCGATATTAGTACTGGTGCCTACCTCTCAGGATCCTTGAAATTCAGGTATTGGGAATCATTGCCCGGTCGGTCCAGTTCTCTTGTAATGTCGGAGCACCTATGGACGCTCGATTCAAAACATTCAAGCACTGTTAAGAAAAAAATATCCCGAGTTGTTGTGCAGACAGTTTTATGTCAATGCTACTTTTTCCTTAGGCGTTTTATTTTATGTAGTTTTCTTGTTTTACAGTAGAATGTGCGTGTGTTTCCGGGTGGTTTGTTTTAATTTGGTTGGTATCCTTTTTTTTCTGTGTCTGTGAGTCCCGCAGTCAGGATTCGGGAGGGGTTTCCGCTTTGGAACTGCTCGCCCTCTCTCCAAAGTATAATGACGTTCACGGCATAGGCCGATGAAGTACTACACAATAGCTTAGACATAGAAACAGGCAGAACCCCGCCGGTCCTGGATAAGGCGAGTCAATGGAACAGCATGCTATGACCGGTAAGTGGTTAGGTAAGAAAATTAATGAGACTGACACAGTATTTCAGGGTAGCCATCGCTGAAAGCATGGCATTTGGCAAGTATTCTCCAGAAGCAGGAGATGCCGCTTCTATAGTGGAAAATGTGTCTCAAGTTCCTTGTTTTTTCTGTTGATATTTTGATTTCAATTTACATTCACTATTGGTGAAGCCCATTATGTTCAGCCACAGCACATTGCTCCATGTCTTGGACAATGTTAATGACAAAGGGAAAAATACAAATAGCTTCAAGCTAATTAAATCTTCTTAGGACTTTGTCATAACAAGTTATTGAGTGTATCAGAATCCAGGGGCAAATGGAAGTGTGTGTTAAGTTGTGGTGAAACCTGTGTATGACATTTATGACAAGTTATTGGGGACAGCAGAATCAGGGAGTGTATCGATCCATGTGTTTGTAAGTCACAGTTACATTTTACTTTTCCATATGGTGGATGTAGGGCATGTGAATTTACTTTTGTATGACACTGATAGGTCTAGTTTTGTATTTACAGCCAGTGCATGGGAATATACTGTATGTCACTGACATACTTGTTCATTTAAACCTTCAAACCATTATTGAATTTAATTTAGAAAAAAAAAGTGGTGCAGACATTTCACAGGAGCAAAATCTTTCTTATTGTAGCCCAATGATGTGTGCTTCATATCTCAGTAATCACTTACCTGTGTCATATCTCACATCCAAGACCAAATGATCAAGCTGAAGACAGAAATGGGACTCCAGAACTCACCACCACAAAGTGTACAAATCTGAAGGGTGCTTACACATCTGTCTAATTCTATTCAATACAGGTTTCCTGGCTAGAGGAAAGGTGATGCATGGGATTATAGAAACTAGAAAGAAACTTAGAACTGGAGAAATTAGCCTTCAGATACATGAACTGTTTTTTTAGCAGGCTGAAATGGGAGGAGGCGTATCTCAACCAGTAGGGAACATATTTTATTTATCAACATGGGAACCTTATTCAGGATCTCTATGTGCCAGCCCTTCCTGATAGTGAGGAAAGGCAACTGGAGGTTCCATCCCAGGATCACAAAGGAGTGTATGTCACACCTTGAAGCAAAGCAGCCAGCTCAAGGAGGCGTGGTCTATCCTGAGGCGGAAATGGTGGCCATTCAGGTAGAGTCAAAAGTGTTTCACCTCTTGTACAATGGCCAGCAGCTCCCTGCGGGTGACACAATAGTTCTGCTCAGGTTTACTGAGGGACCGGCTGAAATACCACTCTCTCTCCTCTCTCTCTCTCTTGATACAGAACTCCCCTGATACCCACATCGCTAGCGTCCTTGTGCAATATGAAGGTCCCTTGGGGATCGGGAAAAACTACGATGGGCATGGGCAAGGCTTTCCCACAGCTTCTGGAAAGTTGTTTCACAGCCCACTTTTCTGGGCAATACTTGCAAAATCCTTCACAAAGCGGTGGTAGTATGAGGCCAGTCCCGTGAACCTGCACACGTCTTGGACAGAGTGTGGAGTGGGCCAGTCCTGCACGGCTGTCACTTTCTCAGGATCCATAGGCACGCCATTTGCCCCCATGATGTGTCCCAGAAAACAGATTTGTCTCCATAGCAGGTGACATTTTCCCGAGTGCAACCGGAGCCCCACTTAGCGGATCCATGCAAACACAGTTCTTAGGTTGCTAGAGCCCCTGCGAAAGCGGTTGCATGTACCAGCAGATCGTCCAGGTCACCACACTCGCTCGGCATAACTTTGAACTGCCGCAGTCCTTGCCCAATGTAAAAGCATTTTTTAAATGTATTTATTATTATTTAGTGTGCCCAATTATTTTACCCTGATTTTCTACCCAGTCATTTTTCCCCTCGCTGTGGCTATTCCCCCCCACAGCTCAAAAGAACTGAAGGTTCAGTGGGAAGGTTCAGTCCACTCACATCCAGACATTCCTCCAGCCTAGTAAGCAGCTCCAAGCCGATAATGTAGTCGTCCCAGATTGACACCAGACAAAATTCGTGCTGTATGGCGTGGTTCCCAATCCGAATGGACATTACTTGTCGGCCCAGCATCAGCATCAACTCTTGAGTCATCATTTTCATCTTCATGGAGGTGGGGCGCCGGGTTGAACCAGGCTGTCGGTATCGACCAGGGCGTGACACACCACTCCATTGAGCTGTAAGAGGAGGCTCAGGCTGCTGCCCCGACCAATACGACCCACAGCCGCAGCCTGGCGCTTTTTGCCTTCGGGGTGGTAGGAGCTCAGACCGGCGGTTCCCCCTCTACCCCGTCATGCTGCAGTTTCCCACCAGGATCGGAGGTGACTCTTGCTGGACAACGGCATCTGACGTGATGGTGGCCGGGCTGGCTGCAGCGCCAGCAGAGGTCGTCTCTCTGGAGTGTGCGTCCCTCTAGGGAGATGGGCCTCATGTTTGTTTCGGATTAGTTGTCTGTGTAGCGAGTTTTTAGAGGGCTAGTGCTTCTGTACCACTTGGCATTAAAAGAGAGCGTATTAGCGTCTGGCATCTGCTTATTATCTGAATCGCTCTAAACTAAAAGCCTGTACGTTACAGTGGCAGAGAGCTGCATCTTTAACTAAACAAACGAGGTGGCAGGGACAGGCACTGTGCCTCCCCTGAAACAGTTGCATGCCTCATAGTTTGAGAACCCCTGCTTTACACAAAGAGGTACATAAATATTGTATTTGCTTTAACTTAAATATTTGTAAACTTTGAGAAATGTTTTAAAAGGTTTAAATAAAAAAATAATACAATGTGTTTTTAAGTTTAGCTATAAATGGGTAGAGAAACTGTGGAGGACACTACAGAAGTTTTTCTTTAATACCTGATGTTTAATTTAATGCATCTTTGCTGCCATCAACTGGTAAAGCATTAAACTACAATCTTTGCTGTAAGAATAAAGGGGTGGTAAACAAAAACTACTGTAACAGTACTTATAAGATGTATCACCATTTGCTGTGCTGCTTCCTGTCTTTGGGATCACATGAACTAACTCTCAGTAGTTTTTCAGAATGATGAACTGCTTCAGGCGGTTCCGAAGTATGTGGTTGCTTTGTGGCACTGTTTACACCTTTGGCTGCAGTTACAGAATTAGTGTCTTCATTCTTTCCAGCCAGGTAGCAGCACGGTGCACTCGGATAAAAGTCTTTGAATTCACCTATTCATTATTCTCACCTGAGAGTTACCCCGAGCTAACTTTTACAAACAGTAACTGCAGCAGCAGCTTGGCTTGTAGCACATGCAGCTGTGTGTGCTGTGGATGTGTCTCCTGATGATACCAATTGCAATACAAACTCTTGCTGGTAATAGGTGTCATCTGGGATGTAAATGATGAATGAACTCAATGGCCTATCGGTTTTAGAAATGTTTTATTTTTGTATATTTATACACCATTAAAACATTATTTTGACATTTCTGTAAAATGCTTCCTGCAACGGTAACTGTGTACTTTTTGGCACAATTGCACTGCTGTCAGAGCTGAAGATCTCGAACATGAGTGCAGCTGGCCCCTGGTCACCGAATACCATCCTTTATACCCTTTTCTATGTGTCACACTAGTTTGTGTACCACATGGACAAAGCTGTCATTAATTACATAGAACTCCTTCCCAAACCTCTTTGTCGAATTTCATCAATGTGGCCACCAGCTTCAGGTTGGGCCAATTCCTGTGTTCTTGAGTGTACATATTCATATTCTCCAATTAGAGTGCCAAGAAGAAGGTGAAAGCACTGAAGTACATTAAAGGTATATCTATCTAAAATAATAGGGAATGTTTTTCTAGCAGAAAGAAAGTGCAGGTGCCCATGTAATAAGGATGTACAGGTTACTTGGGTAATGTAGGCAATCTGAAAGAACAGGTTACCCAGTTAATGGGAAACATTTCTCCAGCAAAGGAAAAGCACAGGTGAACCAGCTAAAGGAAATGTTTCATCCAATTTTGCCACCAATATTTGAAGAAACATTTCTTTATTTTACATTGCATGGTTAAAGATTAAGTAGAAGGGTTCCGAAAAATATAGCGTTACACGTCCCCACGTGTTGCAACAACTGTTTAAATAACCTACGTGTAACAGGGAGCCCTGTCGCTGGATGGAGTGTGCGTGTGTGCGCCTTTGGGAAAGCAGCTGCAACTCGTAGCAGGAGACCCATTGCTAGGCCCGGGCTAAAGCGTCTGCACCACAGCTCGGGGCTACTGCACGACCATTGCCACACAAAATGGCGAGCGCTAGTCTCACTAAAAGAAACTGCCCATTCCAGGAACCTACTACCCTACGGTAACCCTTTGTATACTTGTTCTGGGATCCACGTCCCCTAAACTGACCTATTACTGTTGCTCCCGAAGTCCCGGCCTGCCAGCTGGCTGAGCAAGCGCCTTCACAGGCACTGTCTTGCAGTTGAAGGTTTCTGTAGTAGTTCCTGCAGAGCGGACGCTCCTCTCCTTGATGTCAACAGACACACGCTTTCCTTCAGTGCCCGACTGTGTGTCAATGGCCGTGCAGAAGCCTTGAGCTGTGACGCAGGTTGTTTTTTAACTCCATGCAGCAAGCACGGGCCTCCCCCCCCCCCCCCCCCCCCCCCCCCCCAGCCAATCCGGACCTTACAATCAGCTCAGCGCAGGATGAGCCCACTGCTCAATTGGTCGCCTAGCAATGCGTCTCCTGCCACACATCCCAGCTGCTTTCACAAAGGCACACACACACACTCCACGAACTAGTGACAGGGCTCCCTGTCACATTACCTGTAATTTTAATTTTAATTTTCATTGTTAAGAACCTGACAACGTTTTACACTTACAACTTGAAACTCTGTTTCAAAGCTCTTTTCAAAATGTCTGCTCTAGTGCACTGGTAGTGTAAGGATTATTGTATGGAATACCTGGGTACTTCTTGAAAAGGATAAGCCTGAAAACAAAGTTGCAATTCAGTAACTGGACATTACAAAAAAAAAAAAAATTTTGGTCTTGAAATTCTATTTTTGAGAACATGGCTGAAGAAAATGTTGTTGGCAATATGTCCGTGATCCAAGATTCTGGGTGTGTAACTGTGTTATAAAACATAATACTAAGATTTCTCAACCTTTTAGAGGGTTGATTTATTTATTTATTTTTGTTCAGGGCAGCAACTGTTTGACAAAGCACTGAATCTTTGAAGAGGGGTGATGGTTACCATCTGAAGACACCTCAGCAATTATCAGTCCATACAAAGAAAGATGAAAAAATGTCTGCAGTACAAGCTTGTGCAGTTATTTATTTATTTTTACTTAAACGGTTGTCTTAAAGGCTCTGTTTATAGTTAGAGCAGATTCACCCCTGAAAATCAAAATTCAGTACTCGGCAATGGAAAATGTAGATTTCCACAAAAGTAGCCTTGTTTTTTTGAAGGCACAATTAATTACCATCCATTACCTTAGAGCTGTGCACATCCTGCACACTGCATAATGTAGGTTAATGCATACTATATTAGCAAACATCTTTTGTGCTCATTTAATGGGCTGTGAGCTGGGGCATGTAAGCATAGGGCAGAGGAAGCAGAAAGGAGCAGTTAGTAGGACAGGGTACCGGCTAGAAAGGACCGGACTTAAGATAGAAGAGCGGGCGAAGCCCTGACTAGTAGCAGACCGACAGCCCGGACATGGAAACTAGAATAGAAAGCGGTCGCTGACTGAGGGCGACGATGCCGACACATCCCAGGGGCAGAGGATCCAGCGACCGAAAACACATATGAGGGTTATGACTCGAGGAGCCGCCCCTTGGGAGAGGAAGTCAGTCCCGGCAGACCAGGACACGAAAGGAGGTATGAAGGAGAAAAGGTACCCAGCATCTGAGACTTCTGTAAAGGGGTGCTCTTGCCCCCCAGAGATGACCGATGCAAAGGCATGTATGAAAGGTGGAGGAGGGGAGGAGGAGGAAAGTGAAACACTAGACAGCGAAGGTGCAAGTGATCAGGACTTAAATAGAAAAATACAGACGTGCTCAAATTTGTTGGTACCCCTCCACAAAAAACGAAGAATGCACAATTTTCTATGAAATAACTTGAAACTGACTTGACTTGAATCCACCATTCCATATTTAATAGATATCAGACTTTGCTTTTGATTTTTTATTCAACATAATATTGTAAATAATAAAACAAATGAAAATGGCATGGACAAAAATGATGGGACCCTTAACCTAATATTTTGTTGCACAACCTTTAGAGGCAATCACTGCAATCAAATGTTTTCTGTAGCTCTCAATGAGACTTCTGCACCTGTTAACAGGTAGTTTGACCCACTCTTCCTGAGCAAACTGCTCCAGCTGTCTCAGGTTTGATGGGTGCCTTCTCCAGACTGCAAGTTTCAGCTCTTTCCATAGATGTTCGATAGGATTCAGATCAGGACTCATAGAAGGCCACTTCAGAATAGTCCAATGTTTTGTTCTTATCCATTCTGGGTGCTTTTAGCTGTGTGTTTTGGGTCATTATCCTGTTGGAGGACCCATGACCTGCGACTGAGACAGAGCTTTCTGACACTGGGCAGTACGTTTCGCTCCAGAATGCCTTGATAGTCTTGAGATTTCATTGTGCCCTGCACAGATGCAAGGCACCCTGTGCCAGGCGCAGCAAAGCAGCCCCAAAACATAACCAAGCCTCCTCCATGTTTCACTGTAGGTATGGTGTTCTTTTCTTTGAAAGCTTCATTTTTTCGTCTGTGAACATAGAGCTGATGTGACTTGCCAAAAAGCTCCAGTTTTGACTCATCTGTCAAAGGACATTCTCCCAGAAGGATTGTGGCTTGTCAATATGCATTTTAGCAAATTCCAGTCTGGCTTTTTTTATGTTTTTCTTTCAAAAGTGGAGTCCTCCTGGGTCTTCTTCCATGGAGCCCACTTTCGCTCAAAAAGTGACGGATGGTGCGATCAGAAACTGACGTACCTTCACCTCGGAGTTCAGCTTGTATCTCTTTGGCAGTTATCCTTGGTTCTTTTTCTATCATTCGCACTATCCTTCTGTTCAATCTGGGGTCGATTTTCCTCTTGCGGCCGCGCCCAGGGAGGTTGGCTACAGTTCCATGGACCTTAAACTTCTTAATAATATTTGCAACTGTTGTCACAGGAACATCAAGTTGCTTGGAGATGGTCTTGTAGCCTTTACCTTTACCATGCTTGTCTATTATTTTCTTTCTGATCTCCTCAGACAACTCTCTCCTTTGCTTTCTCTGGTCCATGTTCAATGTAGTGCACACAATGATACCAAACAGCACAGTGACTACTTTTATCCATTTAAATAGGCTGAATGACTGATTACAAGATTGGAGACATGTGTGATACTAATTAAAGAAACTAATTAGTTTGAAATATCACTATAATCCAATTATTTATTATCTTTTCTAAGGGGTACCAACAAATGTGTCCAGGCCATTTTAGAATATCTTTGTAGAATAAGCAATAATTCATCTATTTTCACAGCTTCTTTGCTTTATTCTATGACATACCAAAGGCATGCAAGTATACATGATAAAATAGCTTTTAATTTCATCACTTTTCAGGAGGAATGAAGCATTGTTTCAATGAGCTGTAAGGGTACCAACAAATT
The DNA here is from genome assembly GCF_902713425.1 of Acipenser ruthenus. Lineage (NCBI taxonomy): Eukaryota > Metazoa > Chordata > Actinopteri > Acipenseriformes > Acipenseridae > Acipenser > Acipenser ruthenus. The sequence goes on along the minus strand of NC_081189.1, from coordinate 20,735,515 downwards.
TGAGCACGTCTGTAGGTACTAATTGACAGGAAATTAGAGGCCCCCAGCTCCACGCCCCCAGAACTGCACAAGCTAACATCTAAAGTAAAAGGTCACCGAACACAGGAAGCAAATGGTAATGGCCTGTTTAGAGAAACATGGTTACTAATGTGGTTTCAGAGGGACCATTCGCATTCATTACCTTTGGTATCCACAACCTTAATTGAAACCTGAACAGACTGTAAATACCTGAGGGACTACCCAGTGAGGAGAGAGCACCCCACATAACTCTTCACAACATATTCAGCTTTTAAGGTGGTTCTCGATTCAAGGTTTGTTAGAGGTGGGGGTAAAGAATTTTATGGAAAATAAGCCATATCCAAGCTGCATGGTTTGTGTTCTTGAAAGGCTTATTTATATATGTTGTGCTTTTTTCTGCTGATCTGATTGTGTGCCTCCAACCCACTGAAACATGAACTATTCCAATGCTGTAGGCAATATGGAGTGATAACCAAGCTTTTGCAATCCGTTTTCTTACCTCTTATTTTGTGTTACCAACAGTATTACTGGTCCCACCTTTATTGTGTAAATAATTCAAATACAACACTATGTAATACAGTACATGTTTGATCAGGTCATTGGCTTGCTACATTACTAGTTTGATATCAATGCCACATCGAATTTAACAGACATTACATTTTCATGAATGGCCCATCTCTTTAACTCAAGAAGTCTTCCCAGGCCTGTTCAGCAAATCTATTTTCTTCTAAACACATAATAATAATAATAATAATAATAATAATAATAATAATAATAATCAAAGTGCTTTACAATCATGGAAACAAATCTTCATAAAGATAATCATTTATAGAAGTTGCCACCAACATGACCTCTTATGCAAAAAATTATAATTTATTTCCTCTCCACCTTTGCAGTACAAGTAACTGTTTTACACCCTCACAGTTATAAAAGTGAAATCAATTAGGTGACATATATGAAGTTAGGATTGATAAAGTGACAGACTGGGGAAATAGATACATTAAATTGTCAGATAATTCATAGAGCAAGATATAGCAGCTCAGTAATGTTTTATATAAAAACAAAAATGCTGCAGTTTACAGATGAAGATTAAAGAAGAATGGAACAATAGGAAGGGCAGCTATGCACCAGTTTGACCAGCAGATAGCACACTAGTCCCCATTATTAATGAATGTCCAAAGCACAGCAACTTTGAAATAACCAGATAAATGCTAAATATAAGAACATCATTTTGTAGGTGTTTAGATCTTAATCATACTTTTTTTTATTGGTTTTAAAATAGTCCTTATTCAATCTTTTTTTTGTTTTTTGTTATTTATTTATTTATTTACCTTAAACATAAACAGGATGAAACATCTCATTACTCCAATGTCTGAATGTATTGGGGTTAGTTGTAACACTGCCTACCCCATACCTTGGAATCCATTACATGTTTAATAGGTATCATTTATTTAGAGCTCTATGAGCTGGTTAGGAGCGGAATTGGATGATTTTACCAATTAAGGACACACTTGTAACAAATACCTGGACAGGAGGTTGTCCCAGCTGTCGAATACAAGGGTGGGGAAAGCCACTTGTTATGCACCCAGTCAAAGTGAATCCTGAACTGGGACACAGGCCAGATAGGGAAGAATCTCTGGGATAGGCCTACACTAGACGGCAGTGTTTCTGCAACTACAGTATAATCATTTTGTTTTGGGGTTGTCCAGCAGATGGCGCCGTTAGTCTGTTTTATTTGGACTATCGTACCTGCCTTTGTATGACGTTTTGAGGCGGGCAGAGCTGAGGGTTTTGCTGATGTTTTAAGTTGGAGTCCTCTGGATGGATGCTAACACACACACACACACACACGACAGGACTCGCTGAAGAGTAGCGAGAGAAGTATCTGAACTGGCAATGGGACACATGTCAGTTATGGCCTGCAAAAACTCCTGCAAAGACTTAAACGGAACCCCGAGGAATTTATAAAACCTGATGAAAAAAAAATACAAAATCTATGGATTATTCTGAATAATATATATTGTGTATTTAACTAAGACAAATAAAGTAATAACGTCTGCTTTTGGATTTTCAGTTGAACTTTATTTTTAAGTCGCCGTTTGTGTCACCAGGTGTTTTTTTTTTTCTTTTCTAATCTAAGCCTAATGTGAAGTCTTCTACCTACTCTGTCAAAATGGGTTTTGGATACGAACTGCAACTTGGATATGGCTTATTTTTAATGTCCATTTCTTCTCTTTTAACAACTGGTCAATCAGATCTAAAAAAGAACATCACAATGGCTGTGATGCTGCCCAACAATTACAGCAAATATCCCTGGGCTCTGCCAAGAGTCACTCCAGCCATCCACATGGCAAACGAAGCGATTCAGAAGGACGACAGACTGTTGAAGGGGTACAACATCACCGTGGTGACCGAAAGCACTGAGGACGAAGGTAGTGGATGCTCTCAGACACTAGCCCAAATAAACGCCGTGGATTTAAAGCTGTACACGAACCCTGACGTTTTTGTCGGACCTGGATGCGTGTACTCTGCTGCTTCAGTGGGCAGGTTTGCTACGCACTGGAAGCTCCCTCTGATCACAGCTTGGGCTCCCGCTTATGGGTTCGCCAAAAAGGATGAGTACAAGACTATTGTCAGGACGGGGCCGTCCACTACAAAACTTGGAGAGTTTGCCAATTATGTCCACTCTTATTTTAACTGGACTTCCCGGGCTGTTATAATCTATCATGATATCAAAACGGATGACCGCCCCTATTACTTTCTAATTGAGGGTATCTACAGCATCTTGGAGTTGGAAAACATTACTGTCGGTGCCCATCTTTACCCTGAGCCACAGAAGATTGATTACAAAGAAATTGTCCAGCACATTAAAAACAGTGGCAGAAGTGAGTCTGGGCATATTTGCATGCTTTCATTAAAACAAATCTATACGTATACATACATACATACACATTATATATACATACATACATACATACATACACACACACACACACACACACACACACACACACACATATATATATATCTCCCTTCATACATACTTACAAATGCCCATAAATATTACTATCCCATAATTTAGGTACCAATTTGTTGAAAGTTGGTATGCAGTTGTTGGGAACCTTACAGTTGTAGAGACTACGTGTATGTAAATATGTTACCCTGGATATGAGATACCTAGTAAATGGAATAACCAAATGGTGTGCGACACTCTTAAAATAACTGACTGGTATAGTGTTTAGTGGTACTCTATTGATTTTGACCACCTGCTGCCGTTCTGTAGCTTTGTTTCAGATCTCTCTATCCGGTATATATTGATGACAGCTTGATGCGAGAATGGAAGTCGGATTCTAACATGTCAAAACGAAATGTATGCTTTTTAAATGGTCTGGAATTTTCACTCAGACTTTATTTATTATATGGGAGTAACCTTTTGCTCCTCGTGATCGCCGACACATTAATGGCAGGGTTTATTATGCAGCTAATGTAGTCTTACCCCATTAGAGAAAAGGTTTTGCATTTTTGATCAATGACTTCTAAAGATCAATTTGTTGACTCCTACATACCACGTTTTATTTCCGTTATGTTAATTGTATTGTTTTTAGTTTTTTACTTTTTTGTTTTAATGGTTTTATGTAACATGTTCGGAAAATATCGATGACAAACGAAAAGGCTAGATAGTTTGGAAGACTGTAATTGTGAACAAACACAATGTATGGATTAAACGAAGGATTTAATCCAGTATCAGTTATTGAAATATTGAAAACTATCCATTATTTTTGGAAATATAAATCGACGAGCTATACAAAGTAAAATCAAACAGTAATAATATTAAACATTATAGATACACGACCAGTACAACTACACCCCATAATAGTAATAAAATAACAAAACCCAGGCGACAATTTACTAAGATCTGATTTGAAAATCTCTTTTAATCGTGGAGAACTGAATCAGTACAAAACACTGGGTTTTTATGTTTACTAATTCAATGAATCCAACGCGGGAAATTACCTTAAAGACCAGGGCTAACTTGGTGTAATGTATGTAATTGAACGAAATATAAAGGATATGGCCACAATGGCATATACAACACTTTGAATCTGACTTATTTCGCTATACTGTAATATACTGTATAACATAAAAAAATCAACGTTTTCTTTGAAACTTTGAATAAGATAATAGCATAGTTTGAGACTGTAATAAACATCATACATATAATTTAACTATTTACTGTGCTGCTAAAACTGCAATTCAAATACCACTCCGAGCTTCTCATTTGTTATATACACCCTTTTTATATAAACATATTTTTAAGTCCTCAGTCTGAACCTACTTTGATGAAAACACTTCAAATGGGGAAATAGAACAAAGCGTTTGGTATTTTTTTTCCAGCCACAGAGTAAATAGCCACTTCCTTAGTTTAATAGTTACAGATTTGCACTTATACTCACAGGATCATTTCACAAGCTGCTTCAATAGCTTCCGTGAATGAAAATTAGTACTTCCGTTTGAAAACGAGAACAATCTATTCCAGCAACAATTGCTTCTAAACGACAGGTGAAGGCTTATTGTGAGGAAATGAGGTGAGGGAAATGAGGTGGCGAAGCATATTCGTTTTGCTCTGCTCAGTCATAGATTAAACATTTAACATTTAAAAATGCTAATATTCAAATAAATGTGTGTGTGTATGTGTGTGTGTGTGTGTGTGTGTGTATATATATATATATATATATATATATATATATATATATATATATATATATGACACACACACACACATTTTAAATTTCACAAACATCAACTCACATGATCAACTGTCCTTTAACAAAACAAAATATAATTTTGTCAACTAATTGTAGGATAAATTGAATCTGACGTCCATTATTATAACTAATGTCCCAGCATTGATTCCTTGAATACCTTCATTACATTTAAATATACTGTACTTAATAATTAGTATTTTAGTAATAAAATAAAATGAAACCTAAACTACCCAAGACTGAAGATCTGCTATGTCATTCATAAGGTGTGTTATGTCGATAAACTATCTTATGATGTTGACATAATGATATGAAATATAAAAATCCATAGATAATGGACCATATTCACAAAGTATTTAGCTTGTTGTCGTTAAAAGTCTCAAATCAAATAACTTAAGGTTTTAATTGAAGTGTTCATACGTGCATCTTAGTCAGGAATTGGTAATTCTGTAATATTAAAAATTAATTTTCTGTTTTACTATTGGTGCAAATTTAGCACGGTGGTAAATGCTTTATAAATATGGTCCACTTTATCCTGTGATCTCAACATGCCTGTTTGAAATGTCAGGATATATTTATATGTTTTCGCTATTTGATGTGTTATTTTATTCTGTTGTGTTACACTGCGCAGCTAATGTGGTACTGTAGCTTTAATTAGAAGACCAGCGCACACTGTGACGTTGCTGCCCACTGCTTGTGTTTTCGAATGATCTTCTTCAGCTCGGATTCAGGTTAAGTGAATGTTCTGCAACGCGCTGGGGTCATTCGCAAGGCAACCCCACCCCAAACACGAAAATAATCGACGATTATCACAACATTATATATATATATATACATACATATTTCCATGAATTTAATTGGATGTGCACTTCACTTGGAAGATCTCAAATGTGCAGTTTTGAAAGAAACACATGTTATATAAAACATGTATTTTCATTTTAAAATGTGATATGTGCTACTACATTAGGTTAAAGAATGTTCTCAGTTTGCTTTCCTTATTTGAAGGAAATCTGTTTTACTTCAAAAGTTCCTGGCAGCAATACATGTCATTCAATAGGGGGATGCAGCTGGTTGGTTAATGACAGGGAAGACAGAGTTGAAGGGGTGGGGATTATTTCCATTTCCAAGTGCAGCACTACCTGGAAGCAAGGCTTGTAAATAGAGATCTCTTTTATCAAATGGAGTACTTGTGTGTTTGAGGTGTATATAGAGGAGTGGATATATGGAATTACTTTAGTTAGCTACAGACACTTTAATGAGCCATTGTACATTCAGTTCTAGAAAAAGTGTTTCCTGCTTGATTTTCTTTTAATGCATGTATTCCCAGTTGTTTACTCAGCAGAATTGTCACTGCAATGAGTGCACTTTTACATAAATATGACCAACAACTCAATTAGAATTAGCAGGCCATTGTTAAGGAATGTTAGATTAAACAGGCCCTTAGTTTGTCAGCTTTGACATGTCTAGCGTTTCAGAGGCAGTCAGGTCTTTCCGTGATAATAGTAAGAGACTTGCCAAAAGCACAACCAGACATTTTTCCAATTCCTTTATTCTGGCAGCTTTACCACATTCAGAGTGGGTTTGTTTTTTCAAAAGGACAAAGGAATGTATCAATCTGTCAGAAATGTTAACCAGTGTTGTGACACTTGAAATTTGAAAGCTGCAAACCATTTGAAATGTATAATTGCCACGAATCACTGGAATATTTGAGAGCACTGTGCAAGCTACCGTACCAAGATATGATTATTGGTGTGATGACATTAATAAGAAGGTGCATTCAAATATAATTTCTGTGGTTGCTTAGCATCCTCATCTGTTCGGGATGTTCCCAAAGATCAAGGTATTTTCACATGTGCTACAGCTTTTAGGCAGCTGGCAGGTTCATGCTTTCAGATTTGCTTGACTTTGTCTATGGAGGAATGCGAATAGCGCCAAAAATGTGAATAACATGTCCCATAAAAATAGTTTTTCATCAGCCTCTGCTTTTAATTAATTGTATTTGAACTGAAAACAACATATTTGAACTCTATGTTAACTGTATATTTCAGTGTTTTAATGATAAAAAAAACTGTAACAGTAATTATGGTGCTGACCATGTGCCCATAGTAATTACGTATTCTGGTTTGGTAAGAGAGGTTTGAGTTTAATGTATAATGAGTCTTGCAACACATTTGTATATACAGTAGAGCCTTTCATATCCGATCTTGTAAGATGCGATACCCTGTATTAACTGATGGACCACTGGCATGTGTCACGTGCTGCTACAAACTGAACAGTACTGATGGAAACTAATCAATGTACATTTTATTAGGGGTCTAAAACAGTACATTGAGCTCATAGTGGGCAGGTTGGGTTCAGCTGCAGATAAAACAGTACATTGGGGAATTCAGCTTCACTTTTGTACATGTTGTCACTTCACCTACAGTAACTGCCTGGTTTAACCATATTAAAGAAAAGAAAACAAGGGATTTATATGATTCAATCCAGATTGCTTCGCTGACCTCCGAAGCCAGTTTGTGTTTGTGTGAGCGCTTTCTTGCTTTGTTTCTCTCTCGGGTTAACACAAGCATTTCTTTTTTAATTGTCAGATTACTTTGTCATAGACTGAGAAAGCATCGTAAAACGGTTTTGTAAATGGCCAGATACTGTATTACAGTGCACAGTTTTGCAATAATATTCACTGATTTTCTTTGTATAGTACAGATGTGGCCAAAAGTTTTGCATCACCTAGAATTTTAGGATTGACATACTTAAAAAAACAATATGAATAATTTAGATATTTTATATAATATGTTATGAAATCAAAGATACCACAAAATGATTTCGCACAAATCTAAGGGAAGCCATAATAGTAATACAGTATGTTAGATTTTGAACTGTCACATTTTTCAATTTTTGGCAGTTTTTCATATATGGAAAACTACAAAGCGGTATGCAATTCAATATGTTGACATAACATTATTTAGCAGGTTTAATTTGACTTTATGAAGCAAAATTAGTTAATTCTATAGGGTGATGCAAAACTGTTGTTCATAGCTGTATACCGTTCATTATGTACTTTGGTGTTTTAGACACACTAATGTACCTACATTGTTCATTTATTATGCTCCAACATTAATAAAGCAACAAGTAAGTAGCTGAGTTCCAAAAAATATAGCCTTATCCATCCCCATGTGCTGCTACAACTGTTTAAATAATGTACCTGGAATTTCTCTTTTCATTGTTAACATGATGACAACTTTTTACACTTATAACTTTAAAGTCTGTTTCAAAGATCTTTTCAAAATGTCCGCTCTAGTGCACTGGGGTTTGAGATCTGTCCTCTAAATCACTGGCATTTCTGTTCCATACCACATCATGGATCGTTATTGCTGTGTTTCCTGTTTGACAATGTGGACATTAATCCTTACACTATCAGTGCACTGGAGGACTTTAAAGTTAAAATTGTAAAATCTTGTCAGGATGTTAACAGTGAAAAGAAAAATTCCAGGTACATTATTTAAACAGTTGTAGCAACACCTGGGGATGTGTAACGCTGTATTTTTCAGAACCCCGCTACTTACTCTTTAAGTACTATGTACCTCATGTATGAAAACTGAAAAGCTCTCATTTTATAAATGTGACGATGCAGTTGCAATCTAGGCATGGCATGCCATGAGCAGAATGCCCTTTTTCAGAGATAGAAATAATGCATTGCAGGTGTCAGTACCATGAAACATGAGGTCATAGAGCATGTGGAATTGTTTTTCATAACATGTTAATTCAGTTTCATCAGCAAAAACAGACACGTGGCTCCCAAGTTTAGCCTTAGTAAGATAAAAAAAAAAAGAAAATAGGTCACCATGACCTACATTTACAAAATGTGGAAAGTCATATTAACTCATTCAAAGGTCATTGTGTGTGATCTCATACTATTAAAATCATCTTGAGGTATGTCTATACCAAGTTACATCAACACTGTGTGTGCGGTTATGATATGCTGTATATACTGTATATGATGTATAGTTTAAAGTGCCTCCTCTGTATTCAGGGATATTCATTAATGGATCTGAGTCAGTGTCAAATGACGTTCAGTCCAGCTTTGATTGGCAGCATGCTGTCTAATGGAGCTCTTTGTTTTTTGGCAAGACCTTGATATGCTTCCCAAGTTGATCTATCTGACACTTAATCAATTACAGTCTGCACTGTCAGCAATTACCTACTGTAACTTTCCATATATATTATTTTTATATTACTGTCAGCCTGCTCTCATTTTGTAAGGCAACTAATGCTCACTTCTTATTGTAACAATTACATTTTTGTAATAATCCAGACCTGTATCCCAAACTATACTAAATAATATGCCTTCCCCACTGACCCCAACAAAAAATATATACTGTAGGCTTTCTGGGGCAAGATTGCTCGCCTTTAACGTCTTCACCTCTGGAGGCTTTTTGGGTTTAAAACCAACACAATTAGGAGGCTGTGTGGTCCAGTGGTTAAATGAAAAGGGCTTGTAACCAGGAGGTCCCCGGTTCAAATCCTGGCTCAGCCACTCTTATTGTGTGACCCTGAGCAGGTCACTTAATCTCCTTGTGCTCCACCTTTCTGGTGAGACATTGTTGTAAGTGACTCCGATGCATAGTTCACACACCCTAGTCTCTGTAAGTCGGTTTGGATAAAGGCGTCTGCTAAATAAACAAATACTTTATACAACTGAAATTAGTTTCAGGTCTCAGGTGGATGTTAATCCACCAGACACCATGCAAAACAGTGGAAATCTGTTATTTGTAAACCATTAGGAGCAGTCTCTTCATATGAAAGAGCCAGGACAGAATGGCAAGGGTGGTTACAGTGCAAGTGTCTTCAGGGGTTAATTTGTAAACAGAAAGCTACCAGATCTCATAATTAAGGAAGAAGGATAGCATTTTTGTTTCTAGGCATAACGTAGTGACCCTGATTTACAGCAGCTCTCATAAGTTCTCATCTGCTTGTTGGTTTCCTGTCTTATTGTCGGTGTCGGTAGCTGCATGCCGACCTTTGCCTAGCCGTGTTTTAACATATCATCACGTTTGAACAATACCAGTAGCGGGCCCACCAATCTGATGAACACGACCGACAAGCTCTATTTATTTTGGCATTTTGCTGTTTGGGTTGTGGGAAAAACAAGTCATCTTCTTACTCATTGATGTTGCATCCTAGAATATATGGTTACAGAACACTTTTGTCATTCAATTAATGGAACAGGAAACCTTTTTTATTGTACGTTTTATGGACACAGAGTTCTATTTTGCAACAAAAAAACACCTTTTTTTTCCAAAGGTTCATCATTTGAAAACCGTTTAATTCTCGCTTGTCAGACAAAAAGGTATGGGATCTGGAATCCAGTGTGACCCGACACAAATAAACCCCTGAGTGTAGTCAATCCCTATCATGAGTACTACAAATATATCGTGGCCATAAAACAGAGATAGAAATGCCTTAAAAGGAACACTTGTATTTCTTTTTTTCTTTTCTTTTTGGGCATAAATCACAACCATGTCTGACTAGAAACGTTTTTTCGCCAACAAAAGGTCAAAATATTTTTTTAGCGAGCCATTACAGTTTTAATAGGAGGTAATTTAGTCTTAAGGCCTGCCCACAAAAATAGAAAACGATTACCCAGTAATGCAGTGTTCTTGGACTGAACAATCATGGTACAGCAGTTAGAATATATCTGTCTGGTGATTTTTTTTTTAATTAGGTTCATTTTAGTTAAACCTTAAATTGTTGGAGGTTTCCATGTATTTACCTGTGCCAAGAAGGATCTCGTTTTCTGCAAAACGCTGTGTTTGTATTATATTAGTTAGATTGAAAACAGATCTATTTGAACAATAAAACCTGAACATTAGTCAAATTGTTGGCTTTACATTGGTAAAATGCCAATGAAGTTTTCATGTTTGAGTGCTTTTTTATAATTAAGAATGCATTTTATCTTAAGACTTGCACTCCATGTATTATATAAATTTTCCCCATCATTTTCCTTGCAGACTTTCATTTTGTAAAATGCACTGTGGAACAGTAAACTGCAAAAACCTATACAGTAGTGTGGCAAAGTGCCCCGCCCCTGTATGCATTTGTGTGTTCTGTGTATGTATGTTGCGTGCGTATGTTAATGTCGGTGTATAGATTGGTACACGGGATATAAACGGGTTTGTGTTTCACGTATATTTAAAAAGTGTAGATTTGTATTTAGGCACGGGATTGCACGTCACGCACGTGCATTTAAAATATAATATGCGAGCACGGGGTTGCACAGAATTAATTCACGTGCTGGGATTGAATCCCAGCACGTGAATTAATTCTGTGCAACCCCGTGCTCGCATATTATATTTTAAATGCACGTGCGTGACGTGCAATCCCGTGCCTAAATACAAATCTACACTTTTTAAATATACGTGAAACACAAACCCGTTTATATCCCGTGTACCAATCTATACACCGACATTAACATACGCACGCAACATACATACACAGAACACACAAATGCATACAGGGGCGGGGCACTTTGCCACAAGTAGATAAAGCATTTTTTTTAAAAAGTACTTGCATCATTACAATCATATCATAATCATGTGGATCCCTATATCATCAAATATTGCTTTCATATACTTTTATTTATTTACTGCAACATGCCCATAAAAGTTATCTATCCTGGTAAAGTGTAACTGTGGTGCATATTACAGAAAAATAAAAAAAATACTGGTATGCATTGAACTTGATGCATTATTACATTTATGGCATATTTAAGTTGTTGCATTGGCCTTAAATGCCCAGGAAAATACATTTTTGTCTTGTCTGGTATTAATTACGGCATTTTAACCCAGTTAAAAAAAAAAAACACAAACACAAGACTTTTTGTTAACCAGTACCATAAATAAAAAGGAATTGAAATGATTTGCCATGTTGGTTAATCAACACCATTTTGTTGTCTATAGCTTTCTGGTGTACGTGTGTGTGGTTAATTTACAATTTGGCAGAGCTGTTGAACCAAGATATGCACAAGCCATGCTTTTAAAACTCTTGCAATTCAGCACATATACAAGAGTTTATAGTTGGGATTATAATAACGTCACATCAGGAAAGAGTGAAATATGATACACAAATTAAATTGCTGTGTGTTCTCCCACATTACACGGGATAGCTTTGCATTACACTAATGTTGATTTGTGTCTTCACCAAACATAAATGAATGTAAATGTAAATGTACTTATCTAGATTCAGATATTAGCATCCCATATTCTGGTAAAAAATACATTATTAATGTGCTTTATACATTTTTAAGTAAGACAATTTAATGGTATAGAAGTTAGTTTTTTATGCAGATGGTAATGTTTAACATTCTCTCTCTCTCTCTCTCTCTCTCTCTCTCTCTCTCTCTCTCTCTCTCTCTCTCTCTCTCTCTCTCTCCCCCCAAGTTATTTATATCTGTGGGCCTTTGGATACCTTCCTGAAGATAATGTACCAGTTTCACACAGAAGGGCTGTCTACAGAAGACTATGCCATTTTCTATGTGGATGTCTTTGCAGAAAGTCTCAAAGCTGATGCATTCAGGGGGCCCAACAAGCCTTGGCAGAACACAGAGGACCAGTGGCACAACCCATTGGAGGTGTTTAAGGTACAGAACCTCTCATGAGTCGTTTTTAATATGTTGCTTAGATTTTGTACACATGCCTTCTATAATTGCATTTTTTAATAGAAAACTGAAAATATTGTTAAACAACCTATACAGAGCATGCATAAAATTATATAAAATAAATAAATAATGCTGTACAACCCCGACCTCTGACAAACCTTGCCAGAACAGTTAAGCCATACAGTACATGTGACTGCAGAAATTTGCCTGGGAAAACCTAGCTCTAACATTGAAATGAACATGTAAAACAGTTATTCTGCAGTGACAGCCGGAAGTGACACTTGCAATTCTGCCTCAGCTCATTCTAGAAGAGCCGTTAGTTCAAATAAACACAATGACCATCAAAAAGTCATTTTAAGTGTTTATAGTTACTGTCATAAAAACAACCATTTTCAAGAAAATGTATTATTGTTACCAAAAAAAAAAAACGTTTGTGTTCTGCCTGCTTTTATTCCTTGTTATTTTCTCTTGCAAGACTGCCAAATAAAATATAAAACAAAAACTTTAATTCTTGGTAAAATCTTCGACCATAATATAATATCAATATATGACATTTTTTTTTACATTTTGTAGATATACGGGTGTGGCGTGGTGGCCTCCTAGCCCAGATGGTAACAGCAGGGGCAGAGACTCAGACACAGAAAGCTGCATATTTAAATGCGCTAATGCACTATTTATTCAAACAAAATAAACACAAACAAAACGGTATAAATACAAACAAAAACACACAAATAAGAGTGTGTTTTTGGCACAAGAGCCAAAACAAAAGGTTGACAAAGACTCACGAACAAAGCAGACAGCACAGCGCCACACCTCTATCACCAACATCAATCCTAATCCTTTCTAATTACCACCCGTGAATACCTATTTTATACACCTGTGGCTGAAGCCTAATTAATCACTTAATCATTTATTCACTTGTTGGCTCCAGCCACATTCCCACGTGTTTTGACAGGGAGAAATTTAACCCCATCTTTGCCAACCCAATATTCCCCACACCAACACACACATACATGCACAGGCAGGGCTTTCACCCTGCCACCCTGCCACCCTGCCACACTGCCATACCAGGTTGTTTTCATTTCAATGTCACAGCTATTTGTGTTACTATTCCATTGTATCTTGTATCTTCTGTGTTCAAATATAAAACAGTGTGAAATTACTTTTTTTCAGCTTCACCAACAGTAGCATTTGCATACAGTATTTATCTTAGTCAACACTGATTGAATTGAAGTGCAGCAACCACCAGAGCCGTAAAGCTGATTTACTGTAGGCCAAGCAAAGCAAAATATATTATGTATTGATGTCAAAAACAATAGTACTTTAACTGACTAAAGGTCTTTCCTAGATAATCTATACAAAGATGTGCTGCAGCTTGGCTCTAGCAGTTAAATGTGGTGTTTGTCAGCTTGGACATAAAATAGAGACAGTAGGAAAACCCCTCTGTGCTTGTTTGAAGTCTCATTAAACGAATTACAGCTGCCACGCGGGGCAATTGATTCGTATAGACATCTGCTGGAATGCTATTCCACTTGCCTGTCAGAGCAGTGCATACAGGTGCCAGGGATGTTGGTACCTGCAGGTGCTGACAAGTTCAGTCCTCCAGTCCTCCACTGGCTTGAGAGCAAGGGTCATGGCAGGTTTATGAGTTCTTGTTCTTTGAACCACTCATAAATCATGTTGGTGTTTTGGTGAAACACAAACTGTCCATCCAATGAAGTATTGTGGGCTGTAATGTTCAGAAATGCATGGGCTTTAACACTAAATCGCATCCCAATCATTATTCAAAGGCGCCATGTTGCATTCTGCAACAAGACATTTCTTTTGGTATATGTCTGCAAATAATTACCCTGCATTATAGGTTATGTGGATTGTTTTGCTGGATATGAGTTGCTCATACTTTATTCAAGGAATTAGTCAGTGTTTCTAATGTCTCATATGTTACAATTTTGTGAAGATGTCATTTCCCAGACTTTTAAGAATCGCTTCCCACTGTATTCTGACCACAGTTGTGTCTTTGGAGATTTACACAGAAGGCATAGCCCTTGATGTCACAACCTCTGAGTCCCACGCCCTTTACCTCTTCCAGTGTTGTATGTAAGCAACTACCAGTCAGATTACCTTCCACGTGACTTATGACATGATGATGCTGTTTTACATTATTTCCAGATTGGACTTCACCAACACTTTTCAGGGGATGTTACTAATAAAGCAGCTAGACTGTAAATGGTGTGTAGAATATTGACGTGCTATTGAAAGTAGAAAGTATAGTGTGCCAGCTTATAACTACTGAACTTTAGAGATGGTGAGGATAAGTTTAGTAACAGAGTAACCGAACCCCCATCTAAAAAAGCGGAGAAAGTGCTACATATTTAATATGTAATAAACACTAATAAGGGATATTAACCTCTTTATTGGGACTTTATTATAATGCTTTTGCAAAATTTACAAGAAAATAGCCTCTGTAAAACATGTGTTCATTTCTAAGAAAGTATTACAGCTGTGACCTGTCGGCAGCATTCAGAGGGCCAGCTTTAGTGTTGATCAGGCACCGTCTGCAAATTACAAGCTGATGTAAAACATACTATAGCTAATTTTAATACATTCTGTTTCAATCAGAAGTACAAATGTAACCTTAAATGGAATGCTATTTTGATGCTCTTCTGCTGGTCCCTTACCCATAGCCAGAAATGATCATGGCATCAGAATGGAATGATTATTGACTTCAGAAATGGAACAGAAAAGGGCACTTTATGGTATATTTGGTACTGAAGTTTGGGTTTGTGCACACCCTCATAGTTGTCCGTTGCAGTTTAGGATTTCTCTGAAAGATGTTCATTGCATAAGTTTATTGCTGTTTCCATCATTTACCAAGCTTCTGGGAGTAAGCCCGGTTTATAATGATCTAAGCAGAAACAGTAATCGATAATTATATAAAACACACATAGTAGGGCATTAAACTGGTAAGAAATTAAATAGTCTGAAAATAATATACTCTTCAAGCCACAACTAATTTGTAATAATGGTTTCAAAATGATTTTCTATGTATTTCTGTAGGTTGTTATTTAATAAATGGGTGCTGAAAGTATCCTCTCGGTAAATGTTTACTGTACATTGTTATAATTGTACAGGAAACCCCTAAAGAACAATACACACTACATGAACCACGTACAGAAGTTACGCCGCAGGTACTGTTTACTAATATTTACATGTACTGTATTTAGCGCACAATTGTATGATTGTGAAGATAGACCCCATACATAACAGTTATTTTTGTCTTCATATACTCTTATATAATGTATACAATAATGTAACACAAGTGTTACTACAGTGTAGCTATGGTATAGTTAATGTATGTTTAAAAAGTCTGATTTCTTTTTTTTCTCTTTTCTTTCAGACAGTATTTGTGATAACATACAGGGAACCAAACAACCAGGAATACTTAGACTTTCAGAAGAAACTTCATGCCAGAGCAAAACAAGATTACAATGTGAGCCTGGAGTACTCTCTGGTAAGAAACAATGAAATAAAGAAATGATTTAAAAAAAAAAAAAAATCCTACTCCGGGAACCTTGTGCATCTAATTCTCGTAAAGCTTTGTGGCTGAAAACCCGACACCAGTTTACAGTAAATGCACCACAGCTTTGTATTTAAATAAAGCAGCATAAAAACTTTTTATTGAAGCTTTGAGATAGCACTGGGGATTATTCCTGTAATGTTTCCATGTGACTTAAAATGCTAGACATGCCAAATAGAACACCAGATATTGATTTTAGGACAATTTGTTGATATGATTTCATTTGATTTTCTCTTTTGGGATTCTGTCTTTGTTGTCTTCCTGAAATATTGCAAAAAGAGTGTCAGCTGTCCTTGAAAATGTAATTATCTTAGATTTTTAATTAAAGCTTGTAGTAATTGTTAATTGTGCAGCAGGATTTAGCAGCTTCGCTACAGGAGTGTAAACGTTGTCTTTTCCATCTGTTGTTCATCTGTTATTTCAGTGGGTAGGGGCTGGGATTTTGAATTTGAAAACACAGTGACACAGCTCTGTGATAAGAGCCTCTGACAGAACATGAGAGAGTTGAACCACATATAATAATGACGCCTTCCTCCTCATTTTACCTTAAAGCTGCTTTTAAAACACACATGTGTATTAAATTGAAGGTTCAAGGGTTGCAATATATGGCAAAAAGGATTTGAAATACTTACACTTGGGATAATAAAGGTATCTCTTTTTTAAATGTGCTGTTTCTTTAAGAGTGGACCACAGCTGTTTCAGCAGTATGATAACATCTCTGCTTGAGGAAATTAATCTAGAACAGCTGATTGTAATTATAAATATTAGCTCCATTATGCAGCTGAAGTACATCTAACAATAGAAGCACATCAGTATGCAAAATAACTTCACTGCTGAAGAACAGGACAACCTAGAAAATCTGCAAAAGATGCTCTAAAAACTAATATAGCATAACTCATCCAGTCCCTTTACAACAAGAGCTAAATTACTACCCTGTAACTACCCCACCACCTCCTACAAAAGGTAGATTGTGAAAGGATGGGCATGGGTACTGGAATACAATTCTAAATTCTAATAGCCCTAATACCCTATTTACACCACTAAATAAAAAACAGTTCAGCAGTTGTTGAAACCACGTGATTGCCATTCACTTTATTCACAATCGTTAGATGGTGTGAATAGTGTATATGTTAAGGGCAAAACCCGGTGGTCTGGCGAGTCTATTATTATTATTATTATTTATTTCTTAGCAGACGCCCTTATCCAGGGCGACTTACAATTGTTACAAGATATCACATTATACATTATTTCACATTATACAGATATCACATTATTTTACATACAATTACCCATTTAACAGTTGGGTTTTTACTGGAGCAATCTAGGTAAAGTACCTTGCTCAAGGGTACAACAGCAGTGTCCCCCACTGGGGATTGAACCCACAACCCTCCGGTCAAGAGTCCAGAGCCCTAACCACTACTCCACACTGCTGCCCTTCTGTCTAGTTTTGCCAGGGCCAATATAATTTCGCCAAGGGCTTCTGGACAAATGCTGAAGTTACCACTTTTTTTTTTGGCACTCGCTGAATCTAGATTAGCCCAGAACTTGAAAAAGACGACTGGGCGAAACACGTTTTTTCAACAGCTTTCACTGAAAATCAGGGTTAGCCTGGGCCATTCTAGTTTCGCCCAACGCTTCAAAATCAATGCTGGGCAAATCTGGTTCACCCATGCCATTAATATGGGCGAGTCTAGTTTCGTCCAAAGCTTCAACATCGATGCTGGGCCAATCTAATTTTGCATTTCTACACTGTCCCCTGCCAGCTTCCAAGTGCATGCCGGGGTATCTGCCTCGACTCCACTTCTGACAACAATGTAGCGACTGTGTGCTGGGTTTCCAGCGGCGGTGCAGAAAAGGCAGAACACCAGGGCTGGGTTTAATAGTGGTTAAAAATACTCTCTTTATTAGCTCTCTCTCAAAAAGTTAAAAGTCAAAAAGTCTCACTCCTCCATACGCGCAGGCAAACTCAAAGTTTTTGAAGTTCAGACTGCAAGTTTTTTTATTTCTTTTGTAGTATATTTTGTAATTAATTTTCTGTTAAGTCATTGAATTGCCGTTCAGCAGTTTTGTCATTCAGCCATTTTATCTTGTTGTTGGAGTGGAGGTGGAGGGCCTTCCTTTAAAAAAGTGGCGGGACTGACAGTGATGTGAACCAGTCACATGACAGATGGAGACTATTGCCTGGTGGCAATAGTTTAATCTACTTTTCCTCCTATGTAGAGGTTTTAACCAATCACAGGCCAGAATTTCCAACCACTGACTCCAACCTAGAGATTAAGGTTATTAACTCATAGCAAACCAAACAATACTGTCCCATTCCTATACCTATAATAAACTACCTCCACCCCATCTACAGTGCGTACTATTCCTTTCATGTAAGAAAGTAGTTCATTATTACAAGCTAAAGGGAGTCAAGGGTTTTATATGAGCATTTTACTTCTTGTGTTTCATTACAGGTGGATTTTATAGCAGGCTGTTTCTATGATGGAGTCATGCTGTATGCTAAGGCTCTTAACGAGACTTTAGCAGAAGGGGGTTCCCAGAAGGACGGCATACAGATTACACAGAGAATGCGAAACCAGAAGTTCTGGGGTAAGTTCTAATTTTACAGTGGTTTTAACCTGATATTCATCCATATACATATTATTATTATTTATTTCTTAGCAGACGCCCTTATCCAGGGCGACTTACAATTGTTACAAGATATTTTTACATACAATTACCCATTTATACAGTTTTTTTTTTTTTACTGGAGCAATCTAGGTAAAGTACCTTGCTCAAGGGTACAACAGCAGTGTCCCCCACTGGGGATTGAACCCACAACCCTCCGGTCAAGAGTCCAGAGCCCTAACCACTACTCCACACTGCTGCCCTAATACTGTACGTGTTACATGTATGTTGATATGTAATATACACAGCTGTTCTAATTGATTAAACTGAATTTACTGTACTGTAAAGCCTGTATGATAGCAAAAAACTGTAGGTTTTCTTCAGTACTTTTCTTGAATCTGTAAATAAGAACATAAAAGCATAAGAAAGTTTACAAACGAGAGGAAGCCATTCAGCCCATCTTGCTCGTTTGGTTGTTATTATTATTATTATTATTATTATTATTTACTTCTTAGCAGACGCCCTTATCCAGGGCGACTTACAATTGTTACAAGATATCACATTATTTTTACATACAATTACCCATTTATACAGTTGGGTTTTTTACTGGAGCAATCTAGGTAAAGTACCTTGCTCAAGGGTACAGCAGCAGTGTCCCCCACCTGGGATTGAACCCACAACCCTCTGGTCAAGAGTCCAGAGCCCTAACCACTACTCCACACCGCTGCCCATTGTTAGTAGCTTATTGATCCCAGAATCTCATCAAGCAGCTTCTTGAAGGATCCCAGGGTGTCAGCTTCAACAACATTACTGGGGAGTTGATTCCAGACCCTTACAATTCTCTGTGTAAAAAAGTGCCTTCTATTTGCTTTGCAGCCAAAACTACAACGGTTGGACAATACTCTTGTTTGACATCATCTGCTCTTGCCAAAAATGAAATTAGTAAACCAGCAAGTCCTTGGCAGACATGAGTAGGGGTCACCACCCCTTAACAAAAAGTAACTCCCAGCAATATTTCTCACAGAAATGTGTTTCTAATATGCTAGAACTCAGCACCTATAACATAAAGTATGATTGCAGTGGTTTGTGTGCTGGGCCACTACATCAGCTTTCTGAGTATGTGTTTCCTGCAGCTGTATCTCCCGGGGTTTTTTACAGCCTGTAATGAGTTACAGTACATGTTAAAAGACGCTGATCTCGTAGTCAATAAAAGATAATGGAATTGGATTTTGGAAATGTACAGTTTATGATACAAAAGTGTTTGCTGTGCAATATTTTCTAATGGGAGGTTTAAATACAAATGGAAAAATGTAGTCCAGGTTGAAAATTCATAAATATTTTAAACAGTGTGTTGAAGATAGAACCGCATTAGTGTGTGGGTGGGAGCCAATTTCCTCCCTGCTATTTCTCAATTTTAGCTAAACCCATGGTATTTGTTAGCATATGAATCAGTCTGTTTTGGAAAAAAGTAGAGCAAGCTGTGAAAAAACCAAGGGCTTCATCATCTCCAGGGCCTAATGGAGTTCCGTACAGAGTGCTTCAGGAGTACTACGAATCCTGTGGAAATTGATGAAAGTGGTATGAGAAAAACAGGTTGTACCAAGAGCATGGCGCTGAGCAGGTGGAGTCTTTATACCTAAAGAAAAAGATTCTACAAGCATCAGTCAGTTTTGCCCTATGTCCCTATTAAACATTATTGCTCAGAGATTGTCAACTTACCTATTAAAGAACTGCTTCATTGACACTTCAGTACAAAAAGCGGGCATTCCAGTTTTCCCAGGATGCTTAGAACACATCAATGCGATCTGGCAACAAATTCAATCAGCTAAACAGGAGAGGAAGGAGCTCCATGTGACATTCCTGGATTTGGCTAATGCATATGGTTCAGTGCCACATGAACTTCTTTGGGCAGCATTTGATTTTTTCAGCGTACCGATGACAATAACAAATTTAGTGAAAGCATACTTTGGAGATTTGCAATTTAGTTTTTCAACTTCAGAATTCAGCACTACATGGCAATGGCTAGAAGTTGGAATAATGGCAGGATGCACCATTTCTCCACTGGCTTTTACCATGGCAATGGAAGTAATCATTAGGGCATCAAAATGGGTAGTGGGAGGAGAGCGCTTGGCTTCTGGAATGCAACTACCACCAATTCGAGCATACATGGATGACATGACAACCATGACTACAACAGTAGCCTGCACTAATTGGTTATTGTGCAAATTAACCAATAACATTGAATGGGCACAAATGCAATTCAAGCCCACTAAAGCAAGGAGCATTTCTATAATTAAATGTAAAGTAGCAGATAAAATGTTCTACATTAATGGTGAGGCAATACCAACAGTGTCTGAGAAGCCAGTGAAAAGTCTTGGGAGATGGTACGACGGGGATCTCAAGGACACAGTTTGCGTGGGAGAAGTTAGACAACAAGCAGTGGAAGGGTTGAAGAGCATAGACAGCAGCGCTTTACCAGGCAAACTAAAACACTGGTGCTTTCAGTTTGGTCCACTGCCAAGGCTGCTGTGGCCACTGACTGTGTACAAGGTTTCTTTGACAACAGTAGAGAAGCAGGAAGCTTTAATCAGTTTATACATCAGGAAATGGTTGGGAGTTCCATGGTGCCTCAGCAGAGTGGGACATTATGGTAAAGGAATACTGCAGCTACCAGTCTCCGCTCTAACCGAGGAGTTTAAGTGCGCCAAGGTCTGACTGGAAATGACATTAGTAGAGTCACGAGACAAATGTGTAAGGGAGGCAGCACCTGTGTTGAAAACTGGAAGTGGGCAGCAAAGAAAGCCGTGGAAGATGCAAAGTCTTCCCTTCGAATCGGTGATATCATGGGGCAAGTTCAGCATAGAAGAGGGGGTCTTGGTCTCAGTTCAGCTCCTCCTACATGGCACAAGGCAGCCTGGTGGTCTGGATCGGCACGCCTTGTTCACCTGGTAGAGTTAACATGTGCCATGGGAGGAAGCTGTAGATGAGGCGTATGAGAGGAAGAAACTGCGGTATACTCAACTAGCCGCTGAAGCGGAACAGCGAGGATGGAGAGTCCGGGTTTACCCAGTGGAGGTGGGTTGTCGAGGATTTGCAGCACACTCTACAACCCGGTTTCTCAGAGACGTCGGATTCAGTGGCCAAGAGTTGCGTCGCACAGAGAAGAACTTATCTGAAGCAGCACAGATGAGCAGCAACTGGCTGTGGTTGAGACGGAAAGATTCTGGTTGGGGATCTCAAGCACAATAGAAAGAAAGAAACGCTGATGTACGGGTAAGTAAGCTGGGCTGAGTTGAGTGGGGGACGGAGGGGGGTGATGCTGGGACGGGAGAATCACCGTTGAGCCCTCTTGAGGTGTCGTGGGCTAGTCGATGAAACACTGAGGATGGAAGGTGCCCACTTGAAGACCCCAGAGATGTACCCTACTTAGCTCAATGCAGACGGTTGTCATGCTGATGCGCTGGGGAGACCGCACTGTGGTTGATCCCCGGAGCCAGCATCACAGCCGTTGTGTGTACTGATGCGCTAGGGAGACAAAATAAGCTGATCCCTGGAGCCAGCATTACACTTCAGCCATCAACACCAGGTAGAAGGATGTCTATATCATCATATGGAAGGAAACTCAAATGGATGGAGACGCACATGGATCACATTAGTTTACTGTAAATCTGCGTCTTAGTTGGTGCATATCTTGGCGAGAGCCGAGTTCAAATCAGCATGAAGTTTTAACATCTACTCTCATGTAATGGAAATCGTACACTAGACAGTTTGTATAGGGCAGGGGTAGGCCACTCTGGTCTTGGTTCTAATCTGGGTTTCATAGTGGTCATGGGGTTACTTCAGTTTAATAATAAAGGACATGGTTGGAAATGCTAGCCCAGATACACTGTGGTGCTCTTGTGTGGCTTTCAGACCATTCCAAACCATTACCCAGTTCCATCCAGATCCTAAAGTATTCAATTGAACACCAAGGCCCATTAAACATAGACCTGGTTAGAACAAGGCTGTGGATTGCTTAGTTCAATAATTATGGACATGGCTAGAACAAGATCTGGGCTGGAGGGATTAAAAGAACCACAAGTGAGGACGCTGCTTACTAGCTGCACAGTAGACCATGCTCCTCCCTGCTAGTCTGAAGTCTCTGGTGTGGGCTGTGTAGGGCTGTGTGGGTGTGCAGGTATGTGATATTGATATTGAAGCCAAATCACTCAGTGAGCATTATGTTTTCTTTTCAGCCCTCAGTGATATAAGCAGAGACATCTATTTTTAATCTTCAGTCCCCGCAGAAGTGTAGGTGAGCACTGGTTTATTGAAGTGAGCATAGCAGCCTGACATCAATTTCAAACACTCTGTGTGTTTACACTTCTGCTGTGATCAACAACATAGAAATATATGGGGAACGTGCCAGGCCAAAGATCCCAGTGAAAGAAATTCTTTGAAAGAACCTTTGTGGTGATTCTTGGGCTGAGTTAAATGCAGCTTTGATTTGAAAATGGACCACTTAATGTTTTTAAGTTAAAAAAGGGTATGTTGGTTAAGGAAGCATATTGTAAAAAATAAAACACAGATTGTTGTTGATATATGAGTTCTATACAATTATGGGGGAAACATAAAATGTAAGTGTTGTTTATGAGCCCCATTCCTACAGGATTGTGATTTACAGATACAGAGTATGCCTGGTGGCACTGATCTTAGACTAACTAATCGTACCATAGTTAAGGTGCTGTACTGTAGTCCAAGACGAAGTGCTAATTGTAAGTGTAATCTATCTATCTGTCTGACTACAGAATAATTTGAAAAATAAGTTCAATTTGTTGTCTGTCATTCTTAATGAAAAACATACCTCACAAATAGACACACATTTAAATGTGATTCTTTTTGTCTAATTTTCTTACAGGTGTCACAGGTCTAGTGACCACAGACAACAACAATGACAGAGAGACTGATTTCAATCTGTGGGCAATGGCAGATCACAAGACCGGAGAGTACAGGGTGAGTTTTATTTAAGGGTTATTGCCAACATTATACTGTATGTCATATGCATTTTGCCTCACATGATAACATATTAAAGTATTTGTTTTAATAAATGTATACAAGGGTTACTTGCTATTAAATATATCTTTCAAAAAAGTATACATTCATATAAATGTCATACTTTCTCATAAAGTAAGCATATATTCTGTTTACATATGAGGAATAATGCTTTGGGTTACATGTTTTGTATAACATGCACCTCATGTATAATAGCCACACCATGTATAATCTGCACAGCTTGTGTATAACCCTATAGAATGTGCAGTTCATATATAATGTTCACTCAACTTGTGAAGAGAAAATAAATAAATAAATAAAACCATTGTGTGTTATATTTGGAATATTATGGTAGAATGCTCCCCTCACACTTTGTGCCTGTGCACATTGAATGGAATAGTACCGGTACCAGTGTTCTCTGGATTTGAATTGTATGGAATCGATTCTTTCATTTCATTAAAGAGAGTGTTCTACAGCAGTTCCTTTTTATTTCAATGCAGATAGTTGCTCATTTTAATGGAACAAATAAACAAATTATCTGGGCATTGAACGAAAGAATCCAGTGGCCAAAAGGGTACCCTCCACTGGATAACCCTCCTTGCGTATTTGACACAGATGACCCCTCCTGCAAAGAAGGTTTGTATGGCACTTTGTTTTTCTTTTCATTGCAAATGTAGTGTAGCAATGTGAGCATCAGAACAAATCCTACACAGTAAGCATGTGAGTAATATCTTTTTAACCTGACTGTGCAACCACCAAAGAATGAAAGGACGGTAAGAAAGCTGATTATTTAAGGTACTAAATAAGAAAACAAGAATAAAACAGTAAAATACAGACATTTCCTGGTAGGGAGGGCTTAGTTCTGCAGGGGAATCCACGGTTCACTGCGCATCAGCGACCCCGGTGGCCGATAGGGCACCTGTGGTTCTGCAGTGGAGCCGCCAGATCTGTGTTGTCCTCCGGCACTATAGGTCTGGTGGCCTCGGTGTGGACCCGCAGTGTGAAAAATGACGGATTGGCAGGAGCACGTTTCGGAGGACGCGTGTTCCAGCTGCAGTTTCCAGAGTCAGTGGTGGGGGGGGGGGGGGGGGGGGGGTTGCGAGCAGTGAGCCAAGGATACAGATAATAATTGGGTATACACAATTGGGGAGAAAAAAACAGGGTCTAAAATTGGTGACGACTAAATGAAAAAAAAAAGAAAAGTTTGTGTGTCAGCCGACAATACTTAAAAATTATTTTCTTTTCCTCTAGATAATATTTCAGTGTTTCAAATTGTGGCTTTGGGAGCCGGCCTTGCCCTAACAATTTTTGGAATATCCAGCTTTTTGATATACAGGTATGTTCTTAATTATATGAGAGAGAGAGAGAGAGAGAGAGAGAGAGAGAGAGAGAGAGAGAGAGAGAGAGGTTGCATGTGTATATTAAAACAACTACATATGTATCGTGCAGACTGTAAGTCATGGGAATTAACACCATGGTCTTATAATGTATGTTCGTAGCAATGTGACACTGCTGGGTATATTATTGCTGAGGGTGTTGTTGCTTGGGTGTTTTTATATTTGAATATATTTTATTAAATGCTCTATAATTAGGTGATGTATATATGGGAAAACCTATTTTACCTAAAATTATAAGCTTTATCATTTATGAGTATCAGGCTACTGGTAATGGAGTTCTGTTTTTTAGGTCACAACAAAGTACATTTTTAGCAGGTATTGCCCTTCTGTATTAATACAACTTGTATTCATCTTTTTATTGTTATAGTTAAACACTTGGGCAAGAAATGAAAGGAATAAACAGGTAATAGAAGGGAAAAAATAAATAATTTCAGGGTATTCAACTGACACATGGTTCAGAATGAAATGGGCATTAAGGTTTCCCCAGTGGAATGTGTAGCTTGTCCTTTATTAGCACATGCATAAACAAACCACTCATAACAGAATACTGCACAGTTTATTATGCGTGGAAGACAATCTGTTTGTGTGAGAGTTGCAAGCTGTATGCGGATGTGTTAGCCTATACACTGCGTGGGAGCATCACACTCAACTGTGCCTGGCAGACCCCCTGAGCACTCATCAGCACATCTTCAAAGATTACTCTAAGGAGGCAGTGTCAAGTTCAAAATCAGTTTATAACCTCTCTGATCTATTCTCTTCACAATTTCACAAACTATTTTCTAGTAAAAGTTTTTCAGCTCTACGCAGTTAAGCATGAACATTGCTGGGGAGCTGGCGATGCATATCGTATAATTGCAATTTTCTGAGGGTTATCACAGGCATCACTTGTCAGCTTAGTAAAGGCCTGAGCTTTCACACTGATTATCTGTCAAGATGTATGGAGGATAAAAATGGGCTTTAAAGGCCCTTACACACCAGACAAAGCCACGCGAGAAAATCAATAAAACTTATGCTTTTCAATAGCGCCCTTCATACCAAAGACGATACGACAAGCGACGTCGCCGCAACTCAAATTCCAACGCGAGCGATGAAAAAAAATAGAACCTGGTACTATTTTTGTGAATTCGTCACATGACAACTACACAACTGAACAATCAGAGAACAGCTTCATGTCATGTGGTTTGAAATCAAGCCCTGTTTCACTTTGTGACGGGTGCCCACCCCTTGTGTGTATTTTATTATGTATGTAGGTATTCATTTGTTATTATTATTATTATTATTATTATTATTATTATTATTATTATTATTATTATTATTATTATTATTATTATAGCAGCAGTATGGAGTAGTGGTTAAGGCTCTGGATTCTTGACCGGAGGGTCATGGGTTCAATCCCTGGTGGGGGACACTGCTGCTGTACCCTTGAGCAAGGTACTTTACCTAGATTGCTCCAGTAAAAACCCAACTGTATAAATGGATAATTGTATGTAAAAAATAATGTGATTGTATGTAAAATAATGTGATATCTTGTAAGAATTGTAAGTCGCCCTGGATAAGGGTGTCTGCTAAGAAATAAATAATAATAATAATATTATTATTATATTGTGCTTATGTGCAGACGGACTAAAGCCGTTCGACATGATTATTTATTATTTAAGATGACGTCGAAAAGCCCTGCGTTTGTGTTTTGTTTATTTATTTAAAAACCTTGTGCAGAAGGTGACCATCTCCCGAGTTAATTCATTGATTAATTGTTGACAATCGGGAGATGGTCACATGTATAAAAACCTGCAGCTTCCTGCGCTCCAGGAGAGAGTGTCAGAGGTGAGACGTGAGTCTAATTAATATAGAAACAATGCTATATCTAAAATATACTACCCGTACAACCATTGTTATTGTTTCATTTCCTGGTCTGACGGCACCACCCACACGCACCACTCAAAGCAAAGGGCACTCTTTTTTTTTTTTTTAAATATGGTTCATCATTTTCAAACTGTTTAATTCTCACCTGTCAGATAGAAAGGTAACGGATCCCAGTTTGTCCAATCCAGCACAAATTAACGCCTGTGTATATCACTATATATATATATATATATATATATATATATATATATATATATATATATATATATATATATATATATATATATATATATGATTAGGATTAAATATGTACAAGCCTCTATACTGCTAGCCAAACCATGAGTATTTGAATCACAGAATGAAATACAGTAAACATAGTGGCAAGTTATTACCTTTAGGCAAACATGGTCTGCTTTCTGATTAAGTAGAGTGCACAGAGTGATAAACTGTAGTATTAATAAGTAGACACAAATACATTTACAGTCTGACTTTAAAAGATTTAGCTCTGCTCCATTTTGTGGATGTTAATATGCCCCTGTCTCTCGTAATGATTGTATAATTTTAAAAAGTACCGGTGTAAATTAAACTGTAAGCTACATGCTGTACACTGCTGTGCAAAGGTCTTAGACATGTTGCATTTTTCTACTCTGATGCATTATGAGCCTCAGCAATTTACTCAAAGCCTCCACTAATGTTTTCTACTATTATAACAACTTTGCCTTGCATAAAGAAGGAAAAACATTGAGTGAAATAGCTTGCATCACTTGATTTTCAAGGTGTGGTATCCGAAGCATAATCAACAAGTACAGAGAAACATCATCTGTAATTGACAAACCCAGGACTTGAAGACCCAAAAAGCTGTCTAACAAGGATGAGCAATACTCGAAGATAATATCCTTAAGGAATAGAAAGAAGACAAGCATTGAATTGACAACAGAACTGGCAGAAGGCACAGGTGTCTGTTGTCCATCAAATCAACAGTACAAAGTACCAGGATTAAAGAATGTGTTGCAGTAAGAATACCTTTGTTAGGAAAAGGCTAAAATATGCACAGAAATTGGACTATGGAACAATGGTCAAAGGTGCTTTGGACTGTTGATGGATGGTCAACGACACCTGTGCCTTCTGCCAGTTCGTTGTCAGTTTTTCCTTCTTTATGCAAGTCAAGGTTGTTATAATAGTAGAAAACACTAGTGGAGGTTTTGAGTAAATTGTTGATGCTCATAATGCATCAGAGTAGAAAAATGTAACATGTCTAAGATTTTTGCTCAGCAGTGTATATCAGGCTATTTTTTTTTTTTTTTTTTTTAATTAATTTAATCGTTGCCAATTATTTTTTATAATTTTCTCCTAATTTGGAATGGCCAATTGTTTTATTATGCTCAGCACCCCTGCGCTGACTCGGGAGGGCGAAGACGAACACATGCTGTCCTCCGAAGCGTGTGCTGTCAGCCGACCGCTTTTCTTCACACTGCGGACTCACCATGCAGCCACCCAAGAGCTACAGCGTTGGAGGACAACGCAGCTCTCGGGCAGCTTACAGGCAAGCCCGCAGGCGCCTGGCCAGACTACAGGGGTTGCTGGTGCGCGGTGAGCCGAGGACACCCTGGCCGACCTAATCCTCCCTCCCCCCGGGCGGCACTCGGTCAATTGAGCGCTGTCCCCTGGAAGCTCCCGTCCTCGGTCGGCAAAGGAATAGCCTGGACTCGAACTCGCGATGTCCAGACTATAGAGCACATCCTGCACTCCACGTGGAGCGCCTTTACTGGATGCGCCACTCGGTATCAGGCTATTTTTTAAATACTTTTTAAAAAGTTTCCAAGATTTAACAAAACATCCCAGCTCCCTCTATCGTCCTTTAGTAGCTAATTTTGGAAATGGTGAAATTATCAGTTGAATATAAAACTGTCCATCGTGGAGTCCAAAATGATTGACATTGATAACACTCTGTTTTATAGCTTGCTCTTAATTTGAACTGTGTAAAACAATGGAGCTAAATGGACTTATGCTCCTCTTTTCGGATTGAAAATGGGACCTTAGCAACATGTGCACTGAGAAACAGTAATGAGGTGCATGGGTAGGGTTGCCACCTGGCCCCATAATTGCCCTTAAACTGAAAGAAATAAACACGTGAAATGAGCACTAAACACTTGGTTAATTGTTATTAGAACATGCATTCTTAATTATCCGAATCATTGTGATAATACAAATCTTACAAAATAAAAAAGCATCTTGAATAAACATGTGTGTTGGATTATTCAAGATACTTTTTTATTTTGTAAAATTAGTATTTCAGTTCTCAATATTTAAAAGTTGCTATTTATATCATGTTAATTTGTAATTTATAGCGCTAATTTACACTGACTCTCCAATTAATAACACTGATCAGGTGTTCACGCTGTCGGCTGTCAGGAATAGTGAACAGCTGGTCAGTATTAATGATTTGAGCGGGAGAAGGTGATATACTATTAGAAACTGTAAAGAAACTTTAAAATATATATTTAAAACTATTAATAAAATAAATAAATATTGATGATGGTACTTATTTATTTATTTAATTTGTTAAAAGCTATTATTGTATTGTCATGCTGCCTCGAGATAATTAATCAACAGAATCAATTTAGCAAAGGTTTAGCGCTCAATTCGCGTGTTAATTTCCTTCAGTTTAAAGGCAACTTCAAAATCCTGTTCAGTCTCGCGGTGTTCCGGAATTATGGGGCCAGGTGGCAACCCTAAGCATGGGAGCAATGGAGCCAGATGAGCAAGTGATTGCTCTGTGTTAAAAAAATGATTTTCAAAATATTACTGAAAAACTAAGCAGTGCAAAATTAGCTCAATCGCAAAACACTTGACAGTTAGTTAGCCTCTTTGTCAGGGCTGAGGCTCTGCACGTTTAAATACTGTGTATGTAATTTGTTGTAAATAAAGTTTGATATATTTTGAGTGTGTTTTTGATTAGTATTTTGATTTGTCTTTTGTTAATAAAAGTATGCGAGAAGCGCTGAATTGCAGTCTTCCGCCTCCGTCTGTTATTCCTGCCGCTAGCCAGCCTTGACAGCAATGCCAGTTTACCACAGGCCGTTAATGTTAGTGTAAAATTGACCATGTTTGTGGGAAACGTCAGTTTTAATAACAAGAGTTTGTTTTATGATTGAGATAATCCCAGAATGCATTACTCTTTTATGTAGATTTTACCTCCCCGCTTGGTTGGTTTTGTAATCTCCTCTTTATGATTTATTTCCTATTTTCCTTTAACCCCACTATAATGTTTCACATTCTTTGAATGGTTTATTAATAAAAGATTGGCTTTGAAACCTGGCCCGCAGTTGATATTGGTTGATGTTTAAAAAGAAACAGAGGTTTGCAATTAAATGGGGGGTTAGTCCGTTAAAGGTATTCACATATGGGACCTAAGAAACAAAAGCCTCAGTGTAGGGTACAGTGTTTTGCAGCGTACACGCAAAGTCTGTGTTGTTCAAGTGCTGCCAATACCTTTGAAATAAGTGCCTTATTTTAAATAGAAAAATCTGTGCTTTGTTATGAATCAGTTTAATAGAGTTTCCTATACAAACCTCCGTCAAGTTAACCACAGCAGTGCTGCTTTTCACTTTTACTTATCCTGGCTTTTCTGATTTTCTTCAATTTAAAGGTTGTTTTTATCTTACAATCTACACATTACTTACTGTAATATTACTTTTGTAAATAACGTGGTAATATAACGTGTTAGATTTTATAATGGGAGTAATAATATTACAGCTACTTCCAGCAAAAAACAAACAAATGTGTCTGTTGTACACTTACATTTTTAACCCCGACACGCCAGATTGCTCTAATTTCGATGTCTCACAGCAATAAGCCGTGGGGCAAACTAATCAGTCTTTCTGATCCTTTTCATTGAATAAGGCTAGGCACTAGGAAAAAAAGAAATGTGTATCCCTACATGCCAATTTTGATGATATTCTTCAAAAACGTCGTACTCAGGAAACACGTCTATCACCGCAGATTTTGAAGCTTATCAGGACAAGATTGAGTCTCGTTCTTGACTGTATGTACCACATTTATTTATTTCTTTGTTTGCTTGCTTGCTTAGTGGTAGCCCCATTTATTGCATCACCCCATTATTTTTACGTTTACTGCTTTGTCAGCATATAGTTAGTTTTTCTGTAAACTTTTTTTTGTTGATTGTTGATTTGCTAGTTGTGGTTTTATTGAATTTTAACATTTGTATGATTTTCTCTTAATAATACAAAATTATTGAAAGTCAGGAAACACACAGCCTATTTTGTTTATATGCTAAAAATGAAATGTATTTATACTACAAACATTTTTAAAACCTGTTTGACACATTCAGAATTACCAGACATAGTTAGAAAGTAAACAGTAGTCACAACAACAGTATTGGTGGACAAGATAAGAGAAATAAATATATTATTATTATTTATTTCTTAGCAGACGCCCTTATCCAGGGCGACTTGCAATTGTTACAAGATATCACATTATTTTACACATTATTTTTCCATACAATTACCCATTTATACAGTTGGGTTTTTACTGGAGCAATCTAGGTAAAGTACCTTGCTCAAGGGTACAGCAGCAGTGTCCCTCACCTGGAATTGAACCCACAACCCTCCAGTCAAGAGTCCAGAGCCCTAACCACTACTCCACACTGCTGCCAAATATAACAAGTAATATGTAAGGAGTAATATAACACACTGCTTTTTATATGAAGTAACAAGTAAGGACACTGTATTAGTCTTTTCTGAAGAAATGAGTAATTCGTTACTTTTTTTCAGTAATGTGCCCAACACTGCAGGTTTCCATATACTTACGACAAAATTACAAACATTTAAAAATGTGACATTTTGAAATCTAAAGTGAAATACTTTTCTACTATTATGGCTTCTGGTAGACTTTTGGTATATCATTTTGTAGTTTTTTTTTATTTTATTATTATTACATGGTGTTAAATAAAATATATAAATGTTTTTTTTTTCGTTTTTGTCTCAATCCTAAAATTCTATGTGATGCAAAACTTTTGGCTATAGCTGTAGATGTAAGACAGAAAACAGTTGTGTTTCATTGGTATGTAATTGATAGATGAAATGGTAGCCGTATTAATCCAGAGATGATAGACATTGTAAACATCAATCTTTCTTTCCATCTTTCACCTGAAGA
This sequence comes from Acipenser ruthenus, assembly GCF_902713425.1. Lineage (NCBI taxonomy): Eukaryota > Metazoa > Chordata > Actinopteri > Acipenseriformes > Acipenseridae > Acipenser > Acipenser ruthenus. Next base: position 20,703,427 of record NC_081189.1, on the reverse strand, counting down.
GGAGACCTTTGAGGTCTTGAAAGCTTGTGATGAATTTTTGTTTATTTAGTCCGATATAAGGAATCACATCTCCTTCTCTGTCTATATTGCTATGTAATGAAACTCATGCTTTTACTGTATTACAACGTCATGTGCCCCCAGGTGCTGTAAAGTTTTGTATTGCTGATGATATTAAGCAGGCCTTACTGGCTGAAGTTGAATGTCAAGTACAGGTTCTGGACAGAAACAAAAGCTTCTGGTATTTTGTGCCAGCTGCATATAAAAATACTTTAACACAAAGAGACAGTCCGTACCTTAAAATATTCAAAAGCTAGGGGCTCCCGAGTGGCGCATCCAGTAAAAGCACTCGCTAGAGTGCAGGATGCGCTCTATAGCCTGGATGTCGCGAGTTCGAATCCAGGCTATTCCACAGCCGACAGTGGACGAGAGCTGCCAGGGGGAGGCGCTCAATTGGCCGAGCGTCGCCCGGGGGGAGGGAGGGTTAGGTCGGCCAGGGTGTCCTCGGCTAACCGCGTACCAGCGACCCCTGTAGTCTGGCAGGGCGCCTGCGGGCTTGCCTGTAAGCTGCCCAGAGCTGCGTTGTCCTCTGACGCTGTAGCTCTGAGGCGGCTGCACGGTGAGTCTGCAGTGTAAAGAAGCGGGCGGATGACGTCACACGGCTGACAGCGTGTGTTCATCTTCACCCCTCCCGAGTCAGCGCAGGGGTGGTAGCGGTGAGCTGAGCCTAAAAATAATTGGGCATTTCAAATTGGGGAGAAAATAATAAAAAATAATTGGCAATGACTAAATTTATAAAAAAAAAATTCAAAAAATTCAAAAGCTCTATTTTATTATTTGAAAGCAGCAACAACCAATGGCCATTGATATTCAAAACAGCACAGCACTAGCAGACATTTGAAACCATGTTTCCATACCTTACAAGGCAGTTATGACATTCACAACAACAGATCGCATGCTTAATTAGACTGATAAAGGCTCAAGCAGAAAACTGTGGTTTACACACAGTTGAGACAAACTATATCAATATTTTTTTTTCTATTTGAGTTGTTATACAGTAGCTTTACCTCAGAAGTCTGTTAGCCGTTGCACTGAGAATAATATGGTAGGAGAGGTGGAGGTGCGTTACATACATTAAAAAGGACAGCAACATAATGGATACAATATGATAAGGACAGACTCGGTGTGCAGGGTTTGTTAATTATTATTCATTGTGATTTGGATAAAGGTACTGATGTCTTTTTTTTATTTATCATGTGCTGAGTTAGAGATAGCAGTCCTCTATTGAGTTTTCATACATTTCTGGCATGATACAGAGAAAAAGACACATTTGGAATACCCACATTTCCTCCCTCTGAATTTATCTCAATTAAGAAAATTAGATAAAAAAAAACAAAAAAAAACTCCATGCTGTTTGTATAAAAAGGGAACTTTGGTGGAGTTTGATTGAAAAAAAAAAGATTTTACTGTACAATGTGATATAAACTTATATTAGCTAATTGATTTATATTAGCCAAAAAAAGGAGTAGAAAGAAAAATCTGTCAGTGATTTGTGGCCATGGCAGTGCTGCCAGCATAGCAGGCTTGATTGTCGACAGAGGAAGTGATTTGAGAGGGCAGACAAAAAAGCAACATCTGCGGCATATTGGCCATACTGGTGCTGTCATAATTGAGTTAACCCTTGAAAAGTCATCAGTAACAAGCCAGCCTAGGCAAACCAGTTAGACCCACCACAGCATTACTCGCAAAGCTGTTCATTGGATTTTGAACACATATTGCCAAGTGAATCTGGAACTATAATGGCACTGTAATGCATAAGCAGTGCATTATAACTTGCAGTATATGCAGTTTTATACCACCTCAAAGCTGAGAGAAAGAAAACTAAACTTAGCATTTTTGGTCCCTGTTTATTTAAGCATCGACATGCACATGCTTAATAGAGCTACCAGGCATTCACCTGCAGAAGTCTTTTGCATGACAGAAACTGAATGTATGTATGGCTATGACACATACCGGTACAGGTTGGCTTTAGTTATTGTATATTTAATATACTCGAAACAAGAGATATTCATTTAAGTTAAAAAATAAATAAAATGGTTCCCATATATCAGGTGTCTTCTGGTTTTCGTTTCAACAAGCTCTCAGTTACTTAATTGCACCAATTATTGTCTTAATTAGTGGAGATGAAATGGTGTTCCAGATCTTTAGCCATTGATGATGTAAAGACATCTAGAAAGCCTGCAGGATTGGGGCTCTCCAGTTCCACGGCTGGAGATCCCTGCCATATATTCTATAAAAGAGCTTTCATTTCCTTGATTTCCCTCAGGAGTCTATTTTATTTCCACACTGTGTTTCCATTCTGCCTTGAATCTGATGCCAGGGATGACTTGTATCATCTTACTGGTTTATAAATCAAGTTGTATTTGTGCTGAGGTGCTGTTCCTGCCTATGGTCTTGGTAAACTAAAATTAAAATGCTTACACCCACTAATGAACAGGCCAGTTAAATACTGACATGCTATTAAGTCACTGAAAGTTGTTTTTCACCTATGCCTCAATATTGTGGTTACCATTAAAATGCTCAAAAGAGTCTGTGTTGAAGTCAACAATAAAAAACTGAATTTAGTAAAATATTTTTTAAAAGAAAGTCACATTAGCCACATTAGCTCTTAGGAATTCCTAAATTTGGGAGGAAATTCTGGGAAACTGTGCATAAAACATGATCCAAATACCAATTTAGCCTCAGATTATTGCAGTCATGGCCCAGATCTTAATATTTAATTACCTTCTTACTTCCAAAGCATGGTTTTGTATTTTTATGTTTTCTAGTGAACTGCTACAGTTGGCTAATGGAATGGAGAACACATGAATACTCTAGTGGGATGATGCTTTACATAAAAAAGATTATATTCCATTATTGCCAGCTGGGTCTAAGATCAGCTATAATCACCAATCGATCATGCATAGCATGACATGCAGTACAATCTGGTTGCATTGTGGTTCCGGCTTGCTCTATATGAAAGTAAAGCACACAAATGATGATATTGGCTGGACTCTTCATTGCTACTTACAGTATCTTTTAAGGGCTTATACATAGAAGCTGGGATTGGAAAGTGCTTTCTCATGGTAGAACAGTACACTGCTATACACCTGATTCATTTGACTTGGCACTGGCAATGCTTGCTTTTCACCTCTTGTACCTTGCGTTACATCTTTGTGTCGAAAGATGAAAATACCCAAAATGGCGTTCTGTGATTCAGGCTTGTGAAGAGGGGCCAATTAGGGTCCCTCTTCACAAAGCATGTTATAATTCTTTTTTTTTTTGGTAAACATTGAGAATACACTTCTAATCCACTCTAAAACCACTGATGGTTTTATGAACTGCATATTTGAATGAATTAATCAATATGGGCTTGAAAAAACAAACAGTGCATGACATAGCTATATTTATAACAATTTCAGTACAGTAAATAGTGTATTCAAATTATCAGTTGTCTTTTTTCTTTCATAATATTGAAACCTTACCATTTCCTCAGTTATTTTGACACAGAAAAACACTTGCTTGCAGTGCATCTAACCAGGAAACTAGTAGAAGCAGTTGTAATAATATGCTACTTGAAATAAACTTGATAATCTGCTATGGGTAAAGTGTCTAGCTGCTGCTGGTTGTGAGTGAGCTATTTTTCAGTATACCTTGACTGCCTTGGATTTGCTTCTTTGTTTGTGTGAAGTTGGATTAATAATGTTTTTTTAAACAGGATCCTGACCAAAGCTTGGGGCTTGATGGGAATTCTTCTTAACAGATAACGAAACATGAATTCTTTGTCACCTGGTTCATACTAAACAGTTTTTTTTTGTCGTAATTAGCCACCTAGGCAATTAACAACTGCCTATGAAAATGCTACACTAGAAAAAAAGCCTCTCAATTCATTAGTGATGCTCTTTTTTATGCTATTCCCTGCCAAGAACCATCTCCCATTTACATCTGAATTATTTATTAAAACAGAAAGCTGAAACTGGAGAAGGAGCTGGCTGGCATGTTGTGGAGGATTCGCTGGGAGGAGCTTCAGTTTGGAAACCCGGAAAAAAACCACAAGAGTGCAGGCAGCAGACTCACTTTATCTCAGGCGAGTATTGAATAATACCTTTAACATGGATCTAGATGAGTCACCTAGAGTGATGAGACAAGAATACAAATGTGTTATATTATACTGTACATAGGGCTTCTGATTTTCGGTTTTAACTGATAAAACCCGATAAAACACCCCCGTTACAAAAAAAATGAAATCGGTGGATAGCCAATTAACACTGGAAAGCACCGGAAAAACTGTGGAAATGGTTAATCAATTCATGTTGACTTTACCCTTTTTCTATTAAAAAATAAAACCTACTACAAAAATAATAATAAACACATTTCCCAGTGCTGCTGGGCAATGTCCCGCCTTCCTGACTTGTATCTATGATTGATTCGTTTTGAATACTTTAAACCCGCCCCAACTACTGAGTGACAGCACATTCCTACATCTCTACTGGAGACTCCTCTTGCGAGATTTAAAATGAAATTACAATCAGGATGGAGGCTTGTTAGCGGAATTTAAAGCTGTATTACAGTTAAGATACAGAGGACTTCAAATAGAATTGTTGCGAAATGTACAAAAATGCTTACACACAAAAACCCCAGAAGAATGTGCGCGTGACCATAGGGATTTCCTTGTGGAAGACAACAAAGGAAAGAAGGTACAACTTATGTGTGCAAGTGCTGTCAAGTTACTATTATACATATTTTGACAGAAAAAAAACGCATTTTGAAAAGTAACCGAAAACACTAATTTCATACAGTATATCAAAAATGAAAGCCCGAAAAAAACGATTTACATAAAATCCGAAAAACAGAAACCCTAAGTATATAGGTTCATTATTGTTAAAAAAATAACCCCCCCCCCCCCCCAACAAATGTGAAACCCCTTTAGAATAAAGAACACGGTTAATAACATAAAGCGATAATTGTGGTAGATTGTATTTCATTGACACAATTCTAGGATGAACTTTACTGGTACAATGAAAACTGTAAGTCTATCTGGTGGAAGGAGGTGATGTGCTATAAAATCCTGCATGACTGTATTAAACAAAGTCATATAGGACTGTCATCCTAATCAAGTGTTATCCTTTAGAATAATGTTCTGTTTAGTTAATTAAAACATTATCGTTCTTCAAGACCTTAAAGAATGTGGAGGTATCTTTGGCAAGTTAAGTACAGTGTATTTTTGGCTAAAATCTTATTTCAGTGTAAAAAATAAAAAAAAAAACAGTTAGTTCAATTGGATAAATTCCATTTCAGTAAATAATAGTTCAATCTGGGGAATAAAAGGCTGACCCCCTAGTGAACTATGGCAGCAGTGTGTGTTGCTTGTGGGGTGAACATTTGTCCCCATAATGACTAATCCTTTCTGATCATTATTTCCATTGTGCCACATATTAAAACAAAGTTTTTCATTCAGTTGTATTTCATTTTATTTCATCCAGTATTATTGTTGGCAGTCAGTAGGAAATGCATGTGCAGTAGATGTTAGGTATTAATCAGATTGCTTAGAATAACCCTCATTCTGCAGGCTCAACAGTGTAACAAAGGAATCTTTAAAAGTGTCAGTATTATGATCTCGGTTTATAATAATGAAATAGAAAAATATAGTCTTACTTGACCATGGTGGACCATATATCTTTTAACCTAACAGGACTGGAATTTACCTGAGTGAATGGTGATCCTATAGAGTGAAATCCTGTATAGTCCTCCAGGGATCTTCCATATTGGATCCTATAGAGACAATCCAGTGAATCCTTCAGGATAAAATCCTATTTAAGCAATATTGGGACTGTGACCATTTTATTCTTGGTAATGGTTGGTGTTGACCATTGATATGTGGATGTTAATGCATTACATCATCAAGTTTTTGGGCATATCTCCCCCGTCCCCTTTCCCTTCATCACCACCCCATCCCCAATACCTTATAAATCCAGTTCCCCCACAAACAGTACAGATATAAAGCTCTGTCGAGGTAGACCCTCCCCACCCCGTTGAAATAGTAATACTTCAATGTCCCAAATAACGCACATTGAAATATAACACCATTTTCTTTGTTCTTTGTGTTTTTTTTTCTTTCATAAACTCTAGAGATGAATGTTGACAGTCCAACCCGCATGCACATTCAGCTGCTACCCTGTCAAGCACTGTTCATATATTCGTCATATAGAATCAGAAAGGATCACATCCTATTCTGTCTTTTAAGGATTAAATGTTGTTCTGTCCTATAGGACCTTGTATGAACAAATGTATGCAATATATTACTTATTAGATATCCACTACACCAACAGGGACTGGCAGCAACTGTTCCTGCAAGTCCTTTTTCACATCATGGAGATAATTAAACCAATTATTTTATGTTAATCCTACCTAGAGGTTTACGATTTATTTTAATACCTGTCTGGCAATGTAAGTTGTTTTATAATCTTCCAGATGGCACATTTTAAGACCACACCTAGCAAACATTCTAAATGGAGATAGATATTAATATCAGCTTATAACTTCTTAAACTTTTAATTAAATCTATTGGGGCTGTACAATACACACATTGTACACAATCAGCATAATATTCAGTGGTGCTATACTGCCATACTATTTACCTCATTTTTTTAAAAACTTTATTTAAATATATAAACTTCTCAGACGAGTATAGTATAAAAAGCTATAAAGGTGCACTTTTTGATTAGAATGAATGAATGTTGGTTTAGTTTAGAACCTTATTTTTTAAGATATTTGTCATTTTAAGAATGATTTAAAATGTTACGTTTATTATGCCATAATAATGATGTTGTTGAAAAACACAATCTAAGAAATGTATATAAATATATATTTTTAAACTTTCAATAAAGTTCAATATGTGATTCTTTGATTTTGTGTGATGTTTTTTATAATGTAAAGTGTATATATATAACAAAATAAAACTGAATTCTTAAAATACGGGTAGCACAGATTTGAGCGACCACTCTGATTTCCTAGAGACATTCTAGAAGGGGTAGCTTAGTTGCCTCATCAGTCCGAACAAAGTAAAATTCTATGAATTTATTGAAAGTAAATGTAATTTAAAACAATGTTTCTACTCTACTGTAAGTTTTAACATTTTGCCACTATACCTGTTTTTATTTTTTTAAGTTGATGCATAACAGAACCTAGTTCAAACATAAACTTCAGTGAATTAGTAGTAGCGGTAGTCTACTGGCTCGACTCGCAATAGCACATTAACAGATCTCTTTTGGGCTATGGGGGGATCATAGGCGAGGGACTGAATAAATAACTACATCTAACCATGTAGAATGCTCCAGTTACATCTATTGTAAACCTGCATGACCACAATTAGCAACGTTGCCTCAAACTAGGTCTCCTGGAACAAGGTTTCAAGCCAATAATGGAATTAGTTACTAGTTTGCTATGCAAAAAAACTTAACAAGATTGTTTTTTTCAAAATTAACTTTTTTGTTTCTCTGTTTCATACAGTGATTCTTGCGTTTAAATTGCATAACATCAGTTTTTTTTCATCTTCCCAACATTTTTCAGTGTCAACTGGGAATAAAGGATATCACAGCAAGTTATTTTAACACACCCTTGAAACTCAAATATACACAATTCTGTATGAACAGCGGTAGAATAAAGGGTAAATACACCCTGGTCTAGTAATTATGTTGTCAGCTAGAGCAGAGGTAGGCAACCCTGGTCCTGGAGTGCCAAAGACACTTCTGGTTTTTGTTTTACCCAAGCCCCAATTGATTCAATGATTGGCTTAATTGGTCAGAATTACCATGTGTTCCAGGTATTTAGCAATTGATGATTAAGAGATATCTACAAAACCTGCAGGCTTGTGGCACTCCAGGACCAGGGTTGCCTATCCGACCCAGAGGGCAGTTTAAAATACAGTCCTTATTCCAAACATGTTGGCAGCTATTGAAACTAAGATTAATACAGGCTCTGCTGGCTGTGAATCCTCTCTGTTGCAGCACTATGTTATTTTTTTAGGCTGTGTGTTTTTGTTACTGGCTAATATTATACAAAAGACATCTGGAATGAATTGCTAGATAATTAACTACAGTGATGCTTTGGCGTCTTGAGACAAAGAAGGAAAACAAGGGTGATTCTCGAGCAGTTATTGCACACTGTGAAAAGGTTTAGTACCATATTATAAATCACATGGAAGTGCTTGGAACTAAGCCAGTGAATGGTCCAAGATTCTACTGCATGGTAACCTGGTGGAGGAGTAATGTTTAGTAAATTCTATCCTATTGGTTGATATGATCTATGAGGTAATCAGTACAGTGACAATGTGTGCATTTTTGTGTCTCCTACTGGCAGGGTTTCCCAATCCTGGTCCTGAGGGACCCCTGTGTCTGCTGGTTTTCATTCCAACTGAGTTCTCAGTTACTTAATCAAACCCTTAATTGAACTAATAATGTGCTTAATGAGACCTTTTTAATTGTTCTCAGCTCCTAAAAAGTTGCTGATTTCAAGTTGCTTAAAATTGTATAGTTAACTTGAAATCTCCAACTGTTTAAAAGCTGAAAACAATTAAAAAGGTCTAATTAAGCAAATGCATAGTTAAATTAAGGGTTTGATTAAGTAATTGAGAGCTCAGTTGGAATGAAACCCAGCAGACACAGGGGTCCCCCAGGACCAGGATTGGGAAACCCTGCTCTACAGTGCTCACTCTGAGAAGGGAGTAATGCACAGTATATTACACAAACACATGCTAAATTGGCATGAGGTCCAACCATGGTTTGTCAAAGTCATTTTATTACAGTATTTATTCAGCTAACCATCCCAAAGCGCTACCTAATATTCCTGTTCCCCAAATCATTTTGCCTTTTATTACAAAACATTGCAATTTTGTATGAAAATGTAAACATTTGCTTTATTTAGATTCCCCTTACCTGTTTCAGTCTTACTGTAACTGTGATTTTTTTTTTTTATTATCATAAACTGTGCTGCAATTCTTTAAATACACAGCTCTTCTTTCACAAAATATCCAGCCCCTTTCATTTGCTGGAGTATATGTTACATCACCAGTTTTGGTTGACTTCTGGCAGCTGTCAAAGGTCAAACCTTAGCTGAGGGGCAGCGCCTGATAGCCCAGAAGGCGAGTTCCTGAGGAATATTTTTTAACATTACCACAAACAAATGCACTTCCACAACAGAGACAGTGTTTCTTCAATCGTTGAATGAATTAATACGCCTTGATTCCCCATAATTTGTGTCTGTTGATTACCTGTCCTGCTAAAAGAATAATTATGTTTTCTATTTTGAATAGAAAACCCAAAGTGTTTTTTTTTAAACACTTTCGACCTGGGTTTCCTATTGCCTTTAGCATCTTTTCTTTGACATGAAGATACATTTCTGAGTGAAGTGGATATTGGATTTCAACATCTAGCCTCTTTGATCAAAATATTGTACTGTTTGAGAGAGAGAGAGAGAGAGAGAGAGAGAGAGAGAGAGAGAGAGAGAGAGAGAGAGAGAGAACAGTAAAAAAAGAAAATGCATTAAAACTGAAGACGGGGGCATAGATTTCAGATTGGTTTCAGCTATTATTGATTTGGAACAACCTTTTTTTATTTTAATTTTTTTTTAGAAGTGACACAAACCTAGGAAAGGGATCAGGTCACTTGGAATACTTAGCAGGACTGGTGCAATGGTTTCATTATCCAGCAAGCATATTTGATCGTACTTTATATGGTACGATAGGATCGTTGCACTGGCTTGATAGCCACAGTGGTACAGGATATTGAATAGTGCCACCTCTCAGCTCCAAGGCAGGTAGTACTAAACATAAATACTACTGTTTATATGTTTATTTTTATTATACATGGCCAATTTATGAACAACCATTTTCATTTTAGATACAGTGAAAGATTATTTTATCATTTTTCTAATTTATTTTTTGCCCACATTTATTTTGAACTTTTTGGATACAACAGGATTTTAAAGTCATGTGGAATGTCATACTGACAACAAGACAAAAATACAACAGCAGCCTTTTTTTTTTTTTTGAAAAACCTGACACAAAGATAAAAGAGAATTAAGTAACTGGTCGCTGACACAATAATTCAAATGTCGTTACAGTAGAATGCATCATCTTTCATTAACTGAAGAGACACGTTAATTTATGCAAGGGATGAATTGATTGTCTGGGTTTTCTAGCAACGAGAAATCCAAAAAAGAAACCACCTGTCTATTTACATGGTTTGTGCATTTCACAAAAAAAATTGTTTTACCGTTTTTGACATTTTCACAAATAATCGTATCAAGAAATCGTCAACAGCATCAAAATGTTGACCTTTGAGCACCATGTACTGTACAGGGTAATTGAGATGTGTTGTGTGAGTTAGTCCAAGTTTAATCGGATTTACAGTGCTGTGTTTAATTAACTGCTCTTCCTGTTTTATTTTAGCGAGGCTCCAGCTATGGCTCCATAATAACAGCACATGGGAAATATCAGCTTTTTGCAAAAACGGGCTATTTTAAGGTAAGTTATTTTTTAGTGTTTGAACATGTTGTCACACACATACAGTCACACACATGTTGTGTAACAGCCTTTCATCAAGTGAAGAATACGGCTTGCATTGCGCAGTTTGTCAAATCCAAAGCCGCTCAACAAAAAACTGGAACATTTTCATTCATTATAGTCACTGCATGCACACACGAGTCAATAAGCAATTAAATAAGAATGATTCAAAGTCTGTTGCCCCATATTCCTAACATATTTAAAATGGGTTCATTTTGTGTGCTTTGTAACATTTTCACTACTGTGTTCCAATGATGTTATTTTAATGTTCAGTTCTTATACTGTATTCAGAGAGATTACCGCTTGAAGTGTCTGGAAGTGCAATGAGGCATAATGTCCATTCCTCTGCTCATAATCTTATAATTTGTTTTTTTTTTTTACTATTCAGGGTAATTTGGTGGCAATCAAGCATGTGAGCAAGAAGAGGATTGAACTGACCAGACAAGTGCTATTTGAACTAAAGCATGTACGTTTTAACTTAAAAAACACCCACACAAAAGATTATTCATACCAAACAGCTTATGCTTGCTTATGTACAGAACAATAATGTACTGCTATGGTGACTCTACGCCAGTGCTACCCCATGAATTATATAAATCCGGTACAGAATTCTTATTCATAGGGGAAGAAGTTACTTGTTGTATAATTATATACGTTATATTACTGGTGGTTGTTATAAAGTGCTACTGTACCCCTGTAATAAATGAAAAAAAATGCCACAATATCATCACTTCAGAAGTAAGTAATTTGCATGGATTTATTCTTATGAGGCTATCTTTGTAGTCTGAGGTTAAATTTTTTATGTATTACCTTTACTTGAAGCTTTGGTTTGACGTTTCGAAAGACCTACAGCTCAAAATATTATGTCCCAGCTTTGTTTCAGGACAATATCCAGTTTTGAGGGGAAAACAAATTAGTAAGTGAAGAGAAAATATGAATAAGGATTTATGTCATGTTTTCAGATGAGGGACGTCCAGTTCAACCATTTAACCAGGTTCATTGGTGCCTGCATTGACCCACCAAATATCTGCATTGTGACGGAGTACTGCCCACGAGGAAGTCTACAGGTAAGGAGCGCTGTGGAAGGCTCTGCTATACCTCATAATGAATACTGCTATGTGGCAAGCTGGAAGAAACACGCAGCACTGCGAGTGAAATGAACGTGCTGATTGGGCATTTTAATAAATACACAAATAAAACAGTTGAACAAAACAAAACACTGCACACAAAACAAAATGGCACGCTGGCCAAAACAAACAGACAAAACACGGCGAACACTAAACACACAAGTGTCGTGCTCATCTATGCCAGCACGAGTAGCAGTTGCTTTTTAGTTTTAATTTATTCTCCATCTCTCTCCCGTTCTTTCGCCCTGAACACCCAACCCCAAGTGAGTGATTCGTGCATCTATATATATAGCTGAATCCCAGCACGTGAACTCATTTGTGCAATCCCCATGCCTGCATACTAGTACACATTTTATCTGCACGTGAAGTGATTGTGCAATCCTTGTGCCCAGTGTTAGACTTAGGGGTGGACGCTGTCCACTCACGTTTTTGGAAGGGTGGACGGAGTCCACCTACTATTTTTGGTGAAACGCCATTTTTTACACTCCATCTACGTTGTTATTTATCTTAAATAGTAGCCTATTTTATATCGTTTAATGTTCCCGACGCAACTTTTGCATTTATTGCGTCTGCCTGTGCACTAGTGAAACAGCAACTCGAGTTGTACTGAAATTGACAAACGGCACCAGGAACTGAAATTGACATGACAACTAGTAGAGGGCGATTTCATTAATTTTTTTTTTTTTAAAGACTGTTATCACATATTATTATTATTATTATTATTATTATTATTATTATTATTATTATTATTATTATTATATAACATGTGTTGATTCAGTTGAACATTTCTAATATAAACTAAGTGAAAATTAGTATAACAGCTGATCTTGTTTTTTCCCTTCCAAAAAAGACAAACAATATTCCAACAGATTCAATGAAAAATAGTGAAATTTGTTTAATAGCATATCAGTGTTTACAGTGTTTTATTTTATTGCATATAAATTGCCGTGTTGTTTTTTATTTGTGACTTGCTATTTTGTCCGATTTTTTTCTTTCTTTTTTAAATTTTATGCATACATCTTAATACGATGGCTTTGTGCTTTATTGTGTGTTGTATAGGTATAATTCGCAATATATTTTGGTAGGCTTCAGGTTTTTTTTGGGTTTTTTTGGTGCTTTGAGTTATTTTTCGATTTTTATTTTTGTGTACTTCTAGGGTGTTTTTTTTATTTTTAGTATGATTTGCTAAAATCGTTTATTTTTGGAAATTAAAAAGAAATAGCACTCAAATACAGTTGGCTACAGTAACTTTCAGTTTCTATAAAATAAAGGCATTTAGAATCTCACTTGAGCAATGCATAAACCTTCAACATATTACATGTAGGTTTAATGTTAGACTAATACATATAATATAACTTCATAGTAGAGGGCTTGTGCACCTTTAAGATTCAGGCAGTGCAGAAGTGCAGTCCGGTCCCATTAGCAGATGGTGATTGAGGAGCTGAATCAGTGTTGAATCTCACTGTCAAGAAGCAAGATGTGAGAAAGCTGGCTGCCCTTCACGTCACCCCAACATCAGTGATGTGGATTGATTTAATGTGTGGTCTTTTATTATGTTTAGGAAGGCATTAGGTATTGTAATGAGTGCTGTTGAGATGGGTGATTTTGTTTGTTTTTAATCGCTGTACACATTTTGCAGTTAGTTTACATGAAGACATTCTGATAGTATTAACATGTTTCCAACCGTCCTGCTCTGATCCTCTTTAAACATGTTAATCAGGTTTTATTTTGTGTTTAAATATTTTGTTATTAGATATTAGAATATTGGACATTTTGGAGAATATTCTATCTGGTTTGGCATGCAGCAATAATATTTCTTCAGTTGTGTGTATGCTATTAGTGTGTAGGCTATATTGTGGTCATTTTGAGGACTTGAAAGAACTGAGTGCCTTTGCTATTGTATTGTGCTTGACTGTGCGTGTCAAAGGATAGCAGTGTGCCATCCTGAGATGTCCTGCAGTGTGTTGATGCCATACTTTCTATTTTGTGGACGAAATATCTTTGTTCTCCAGTTTTAAATAATTGTCTAATTCTAAAAAAATGTAAACATTATACCAGACAATTAATGTATGCAAAATACAATATATTTTAAATGTTTAAACAATTGGGGGACCAGGAGATGTGAATAGTCAGATTATTTTCCCAAATGGTTTCATGTGGTGGGTACGTCCCGCATTAACAATTTTTTAAAATGCAGTATTGCACCAAATATAGCCTTGCAGCCAAATAATGTTTCTCAAGAACGGCCAAGAATAGCCCTCCTAGTTTAGAAAGTGAGAGTCTCTTTATTTTATTCTGGGCTGGTAATCTTCCATAGAAAATCTACCCAACAGTGACAGCATATGCTCCTCTATTAATTCTAATTATTATACTGATTACTGGTAGCCTAAAACTTAGTTCCAATCTCCACATAATATCATAATTTAAATGCAAATAAAGATTTTCCCATCCAACTAACAGTATGGTTTCTCATGGACCTGGCTCCCAAAATAATATCTATAGATCAATGTCTTCATCTTTTTAGATGTAAAATTGACGTCACTGGCACTGTGAATGTGAAAGGTTCCCCAGGGGCTTTGCTCCCGGACCGCACTGGGCCTGGGGTCACAAAACCCCCTGCGGGTAGGAAAATGTGCACCATGGCTGAACATTGGTTAAACCTATAGAGTCCACCCACTGTTGTGCCTAAATCCAACTATACATTTTAAATCATTTGTGCCACGTAGCCCACATTATACACCGTGTACCAATACATACACACCACATGCAACATAAAACACAAAAACTACGCACAGGGGAGGGCACCCCGCCACATGCTACTAAAATTATAAATTTATGGAGTGTGTAATTTGTCTGTGAAGAAAAGTTCAGATAAAATGAACCCATGATTTCCTGCCGTTCATGATGTTTAATTTAATATTTAATGAAAGCATTGTATAATAGAAATAGTTACTTGTAGTCTTCACTAATTGTATTCAACACTAAAATAAATACATTTCCAGTACAAAGATGTGAAACACAAATGCAGTAAATCATAGCTACAAGCTAAAAAAATGAATTACCACCGTGCTAAGTTAACACCTTTGATTCAAATAACACTGAAGGCTTCAAATAAATAACTATTTAAGAGCCCTGACGTGCACCGTAATTGTTGTTTTTTACTGGTTGTTAATCTTTTTTGTTTTCATTTTAATAAAAATGCTTGTGAATATGGCCCAACGACAATAATTCTGGATATCAAGAGATGTACTAAATGATGTGTTGTCTTTTATACATCATAAAATAATGCTGCATACATTTAAGTATGTTTAAAATGAACAGAACTGATGCTTTAAGAATACATTTAATATGACCGATATCTAACTGAGGCCAAAAGTTCCATACAGCCTTTATTACCACTTACTTTATAATCCATCCAAGTCATGCAATTACCAAGGCTGAATTAAGATAAATGGGTTTTAATGGACTCAACCTAAACATTAACAACAGACTGCCAAATATGTGATCTCCCCGTTTTGCAACAGGTGGAATGAAAATGTCATAGCAGCACAGATTTGAAATTCTGGAATTTTACAGCATCATTAGCTTTTTTTGATGTGGTGTTTTTTGTTCCATTTTTCTAAATGTTGTTTTATCAGTTTCCCTGGCTACACCCCAGGAAACTATTCTCTGGCATGTAAATAATTTTACTGCATAATCATAAGGAATTAGTAGGGAGTTCATTGGACTCAGAATACCTACAAAACATTATAAAATGGAGGAACAGTAACAAAAAAACACCTGGGATGATTTTTTAACATCGCATTGATATATATTGCCACTGCTTAGATCACTATATTTATTTATTTATTAATTATTTTTTTTAAAAACAATTACACTTGAATTCAGTGGTTCTTTAAAATGTGATAAATTAGTAAGTGTAAAACACATACCATCAATGTATAACCTTGTAACCAATTCATTGAATTAAAAATAAGATTGAGATTTTTTTGTGTTTTTTTTTTTATTTTTAGAGTGACCAGTTATTATTTTGATTTATTTTTCCCCCAATTTGGAATATCCAATGTATGTTTTTTCTCCTCACCGCAGCGAGTCCCCACACAGCACAGACATTCTGAAGGCGTGTGAGCATCTTCTGATCTCACAAGCCTAAAGCCTTTTACACCAAGCAATCCAGAGCAGAGGTGGGCAGGCTACCGATCTCAGAGAACAGAGATCAGTCCTAGAGCCTTGCTACCCAACCCGAGCCCGACGGGACCCAACAATAAGTGTCGGGTTCGGGTCGGGTCAGGTGTAGTTTGTATATTATGGTTCGGGCTCGGCTCGGGTTGGGTTAGTGTTATCAATGAATGGATTATAGCGTTTTTAATTTTAAGTGAGTATTTTCTTTCTTCCTCTCTGTGCAAGTGCTTCCTAAAACTCACTTCCTGCTTCATGATTTTTGAAAAACAACTCGACATGCGCCATAGGTTCTTTCAGAAATTACCTCTTAATATCATCTCACAAACCTGCCTGTCAAATGCTGCGTCACCGGGCTTTACCAAGTAACCACAGGATATAATTAATTTCCAACTAACAACCAATAATTATCTCACCTGACTAACTGACATTTTGTACAGCCTGCACAAATGCTGCATGAGCGGTCTTAACGGGATGCAGTTCAGTTGCAAAACATCAATGTCACCAAATTTGAACAGTCAGTCTTATACAAATGCACACACACACACACACACAAAAAAAACACCAAGTGCAACGCCAATAGCTCTCATCGGCCGACAATTCATGCCTTTTTTAGATTATGACACAAACTGTTTTGTTCCAGTTAATGATACAAAAAACTATTTGTCCTGTAGTAAACTGTATGCATTTGTTTAAATGTAAAGAATGACTAAATGTAGAGTATTAAAACACTGCTCTTTAATTCACCGTTAGTTTTCTCACACTTGTAATGTGCTGTCTTAGGCAAACGTGAAACCCGGTTTATATCATGACCTGCTTTATATCACGAATTAGGCAATCATGATATAAAATCTGTATATAGGATGATGGAGTATATGTATGTGTATATATATATATATATATACATACATATCAACAGGAGAATGTGTAGCAGTGGAGTGTTCTGTTGCTGGAAAGGGTACGTCTAAATCCACTGTTTGGAAATAGCGATAATAAAAGTCCATGTGGCTTGTACACAAATCTTGCAAAATATTACTGAAATATGACGTCAAAAAGACGGTAAATCCATCTCTGCAGCGGCACACTGAAAAGGAATATATTTGTCCTTTAGCTGTTTTAAAAGCCATAGTTGTGGTGTAATATTTGTTGTTGAACATTAATTTAGCAGTTTGATATGACATAGGCTTGTCCAAAATGAGTATGCGAATTTGCAAGAGAATCTGTGGCTGTTTATGCTAACAAAGTTTTGAAGAAGCCTATTGTTGTCTTCTTTTAAATCAAGCAGTGCTGGATTACTAGGAAAGGAAGTAAATGAGATCTGATTAATTGAGAATGATGTTTTCTTTATTTACATTTTAACTGGAAATACTCTACACTGAAGGTACTTGGTTGCAATAGCATATGTTAGGAATATATTTGTGGAGATGGACGGGTCGGCCATGCAAATATTTAAAAGGTCTCGGGCTCGGGTCGGTTGTTCGTATTTTGTTTGGTCGGTTCGGATCAGGTTTTAAAATTAAGTCCGAGCAGACCTCTAATCAGCCCTGCTTTTTATCCACTCTCAGTGTGCTTGGTGTCTGGCCAGTAGGGTTCACTGTTGCGGGTGGAGCAGAAGGAATCCCCAATGTGACGCCCCCCTCGGGGTCCCCATCAAAGTTCGGCCTCTTTGCACACCCTGGACACGAACTGGCGCTGTCCAAGCTGTATGACTCATCCTGCACTCCCAGCGGCAGCGCTTTAACTGGATGAGCCACTCGGGGACCCAGCCATTTGAGATTTTTGATGATCTAAACAATGTCAGAACTAAATACTGCCGCCCATAAATTTATAAGCCTGATTTTTCATGGACCTCATTTAACTGTATTTTTATTGCATGTACCTTTATGATTTAAATAGGATCAGTATTAGGATGAGCTGCTTTTAGATCATCAAACTAGAACCATTTGTTTCTCACATGAAGAACCTGGCTTTCTGATGTAAAAAAACAGCATTTTGTTTTACAGACATTTAAAGCTTTGAGTGTGATCATATAAAAAAAAGCATTGGAATTATTTGATTTAGTGTTGATTCTATATGAAACGGCAGTGCTCACAATGCTTTTTATGAGAATTAGGTGCAGTATGTGAGAAATGGCAAGAGGTATTTGCGAAAACGTCAACCAGCCTTGATTACCCCACATTTAACAACAAGGGGCTTATCGATTCTTCTGGCTACATTCCTTTTCCAGGAATGTTTTAGAGCATAAACAGCTCAAGAGTTGCCTTTGGCAAAAAGACAAAGCAAAAGCTGTTAAACCTTCATCTGGAGGAATTGCAGCGTTTACAAGCTGTACAATCCCATTTATGTCCAATGTGTGCTATGAATACCAGCATATCTTTGGTGTTGCTCTGTAAATGTTTAGCTTGTTTTATTAGTGATAGCCTTTTTTTGTATATAATAGCTGAACTGAAGAATGCATCTACATTATGAAAAACAGTGCTGTGGTATAGTGGTGTCGCGGTCAAGGCTGGCCAGCAGCAGAAATTGCAAACCCAGAAGCGAAGACTGCCATTCAGAGCTTTTGCACACTTTTATTCCTTCACCAAACAAACAAAAGGTTTACACAAACAAACAAATCAAAAACAAAAAAAACAGCACCCAAGCAACGCCTATCTCGGTGCAGGGCTAGAAGCCAACAAATATTTCTTGGTTCTTTTTAAATGGTGTGGTGTTTTCTCCAGGTGGTTAATTGACTGATTGATCAGCCAACCAGGAACTGCATTCTCAGGCTGATAAATCAAACCATCAACCTGCCCAGAAAGATCCCAAACCCAAACCACAGAAACTCATATATTTTAATGTGCAGGGCCTTTTGCCCTGTCACAGGTCCCATATCATGGGCATATTCGCTCATTTCTAAGTATTTCCAAAGTGCAACACGCTCGAGATATTTGAGAAGCCTCATAATAATTACTCCCTGTGGATTTTATAAGTGTATGAAATGCATGGCATCATACCGTAATTGTGACATTAGGAGTACACAGGCAAGTCTGCCAGTTTTAATTAGTTTCATAAATATAACCGGTGGATCACCAACTAAATAATTAACTAATTATATTGCAGTACACGTCTATAGTGGAAAGCAACCTTGCAATTCATGAGAGCTAAGAAGTCACTTTACATACTTCGGGAAACTGAACATGAATCGCCTTTTCTACATTTTTTGTTTTTTGTTTTGGTGCAACACACAATTTTTACATAAATTGATATCCTGGTATTCATCTTGTTTTTATCTCAGTGTAGGGAATATTTAGCCCTGATGTATATATTGAGGGGGTGAAATATCAGGCAGTTGATCTTGCATTGAGACCAAAATCATTTTCACAATGCAAGAACAGTACAATGGCATGACATTAAATTTAATCATGGCAAATGACGAAAATATATGTACCTATTGTATTGTATTGTATAATACTTACAAGAGCTATATTAAAACAGAAAATAAACCTAGATCTAAGGAAGGAACCTGACTAATCAGACTAAATTTAACAAAAGGGAGTGGGTGCAGTTTTCAAGAATACAGTTAATCTTTTGCTTCTGGTTCAGTCAACTAATTGCAGCCGTTGTTTGTGGTATACACACTGTATGTTGTCATTTCATATGGCCTAAACTCCTTTGAGCATTGAAATGAATCCTGTATAAAGGAACAGTTGATTGGAAATGACTGCCCCTTATTGTCAGTGAGTGTGACATTTACTTAAAAATGTTGCCCGAATGTCAGTGCCACTGTTATTCTTTCTTTTATCAGGACATACTAGAAAACGAGAGCATTAACCTTGACTGGATGTTCCGCTATTCCCTCATTAATGACATAGTAAAGGTAAGAGTAAAAACACTGTATGTATAAAGTCTGATTTGCTCTGCTAGCTCAAATAACAGTTTTTGTCACTCAAGTGCAGTTTCATATGCAAGGCAAAGGTGCTACCATGCTTACAGCTTCAGAATCAGGCCTATTTTCACTGGCACAGGCCCATTACCCACCAAATATCCTTTGGGGTCCCCAAGGTTACTTAAAGGGACAACAGTAATATACAAAAGACACAGACTAAAGTCTCATACGATATAGAAGGGCAATATGGTCATTTAAAAACGGCATCTGAAAAGAGCAGGACATTAACATTACACTTGAATGTATCTTTTACCTTGCTTTACATGTTACACAGTTGTATCTTTAAAAAAAAAAATATCCAGTCCCTTGCTTCATTTGTTCTTAATAATCCCTTGATTGATTAATGAGGTTCCTGACATTTTTGTACTTTTGGGACTTGATGCCTAGAACTAGAACAAAAGTTACATGAGTCGAGCCAATTTTATTTAAAACTGAATAAATAGTTTACCTTGGGCCAGCAGTATGAATCACAGACCCCACATCAATGGAAACTTTAGTCTTCTGTGTGTTCTATTCGTGATTTAAAATTGGTCAGAATTTCCAGGACAGTTTAAGCCTTCTCAAATTCTTGTTGCTTTAAGACTTTTAGGTTCTGTCCAATGTTTTTAGCTAATAAGCAGGGGTGCAGGGTCTGATTAAAAAAATAAATAAATAATAAAATGTTCAAAGGTTAAACTTTTTTTTTTTTTTTTTTGGTTTTGTTTCCACACTACTATTGATTCCTTTATTAAATCCCAAGCCAGCGGTAAATGTGAAGATTTGGACTGACGAGAAGGAATTTTATTTCTTCAGTTTTCTTACTAACTGAAGTAATGTTTACTTCCCATTGGGTATGCATATGTGAAAATATTAGTTTGTAAATTCCTTAGCATAAATTAAGTGTAGCAGAATCTGTGGTTAAAGGAAGTGCCTTCCCTATATATATATATATATATATATATATATATATATATATATATATATATATATATATATATACTGTATATGTATGTACAGTAGGTCACACATACATTTTTACATCCAGTGTATCTAGAGAAGCAGTGAAGGGTGGAGAAAGGTGTACAAGTGTTTATTATTATTATTTTTTCATTTGTTTCTCGATTTTTTTATTTTTTTATTTTTCATTTACCAGGGAATGGCATTTTTACACAACAGCTACATTGGGTCACATGGAAGTCTGAAATCATCGAACTGTGTCGTGGATAGTCGATTTGTATTGAAAATAACGGATTACGGACTGGCTAGTTTTAGATCTTCAAATGACAATGAAGACTCGTATGCACTCTATGCAAGTAAGTATGCATATGTAAATAAGGCAATAGAGGTCTGGTTAATGGTTGTTTCTTTTTCAAGAAGGCCTTCTACCTTGGGACCAATCCTTATACCGCTCCTTCTAACAGGGCAGGTACAGTATAGCTTATTAGCTTAGTATTATATCCAGTGTATATCTAGACTTGATTTTATTATTATTATCTATTTCTTAGCAGACGCCCTTATCCAGGGTGACTTACAATAGTTACAAGATATCACATTATACATTATTTCACATTATACAGATATCACTTTCTTTCTTTTTTTTTTTTTTTACACATTATTTTTTACATACAATTCCCCATTTATACAGTTGGGTTTTTACTGGAGCAATCTAGGTAAAGTACCTTGCTCAAGGGTACAGCAGCAGTGTCCCCCACCTGAGATTGAACCCACGACCCTCCGGTCAAGAGTCCAGAGCCCTAACCACTGCTCCACACTGCTGCTACCATCTTTTAAAAAGCAAAACCTTGTGGTAGAGAATGAATATGAACTAATCTAGAATGTTTGTTTGTCTTTCCATTTATATAATAAAAGCGTACGACTTGTTACCTGTAACCATATTGTTATGAGCATTTCTGTAATAATTACAATATGTTCTGTTTCCTTTCAGAAAGGATTTGGACAGCCCCAGAGTTATTGAGATATGCAAGACCCCATCCACAAGGCACCCAGAAAGGGGATGTATACAGCTTTGGGATAATCCTACAGGAAATAGCACTGAGGAATGGGCCATTTTACATTGAAGGGATGGACCTTAGTCCGAAAGGTAACAATAAAGTTAATTACAGAACTTTACTCTTTTACTGCATTTGAAAGCTGTACACGACCAGGGAACATGCAATAACATTGCAGGAAGTCAGTCACACTACAGTGCTAACAGGGAGGTTGCCTAACACAGTTAATGACACCGGTGTGTTCTTTTTAAATGATTATGCTTACACTGTATATCTAATAAGACTATAGCCCAGTGGGTAGGCGTTCTTTCTGTGTTCCGGGAGAACACATTTTCAAATAAATCCAACACGTAGAGAGAAAAGATCTGTTTGAAAAAACATATGCAAAAGAACAAAAAAATGTAGCATTGGCACAGTTTAAATAGGGACCAACCAAATTATTCACAAATCAGGGTATTTGTTTTCAGTGGAATTAATGTCAGTGTATAAAAAGGAATATCCAGGGGGTTATGTTTAAAACGCACTGTAGAGTTCTCCAAGGTGGTAGGAGTTGTTACTGGCACGGTGTGCTTTTTTCTGACTCACAGGGTGTGATTACACTAGGCAATTATTGCTAGCAATTTTTTCTAATCTACACTTGTCAATGTATTGCGGGCAAAATTGCTAGTAATTTCATGGCAATTCAACATGGCACTGTCAAATTCAATACATTTGTATTTGGTATTTATGTAATATACTAAATGGATGGTTTAATGTTACATATAGTGAAGTTGCATTTCAAATTGACAACACATAGGCAAAGCATTGAACCCTTTGTAGATCCCCAATCTCGGATGAAATTTGCATCTGTGTGGGATACGGTAATGCTGCTGTTTCATACTACATGTTACCAAACTATTGGTAAAAACAAAACCTATTAGATAATACATGAATCTATTAAGAATTCCCCCATCTTAAGTTTTTGCAGTGTTTATGGAAAAGATGTTTTCACAGTGCAACATATGTGAAAAATATGTCGATATTGGAATAGCAATAGCAATTACATCACCTCCATACCAACCGCAAGCTTAAATAGGAATCGCAGGAATAGCGAATAATTACAGTATTGTTGTATAGCTCATATGCGGTAGTTGAACTCATTCATATAAACTGCAACACAGCACAGCACATGTATTTTACTTTGCTTTAGATTATCTCAAGGCACAGTACACTTGACAAGACAAGAAGATGCAAACCTTTAAAAATCAAGTTATTAAATTAAGCCTTGTGCTGCCGTAACAGTTCTGCGAGCCATTTCAAATCTAGCCCTTTTTTTACCAAAACACATCAAGACTATTGTGTCCTGTTGTCTAATTCAAATTTGTTCCATTTTTTAATTTTTTTTTTACAGAGGTCAAAGAACATTATCTGTAATGATTGATGTGTCTGAAATTGTGATGATTCACATCTGTTCACAATACATTATCAGTTTTTAGTCAATTAAACGTATGAATAATATTAATCTTCTTTCTGTCAGAATGTCAGTCACTTTAATAAATCAAGGACTGGGCAAAAATGCTGCGAAAATCCCACCTATTAATACCCTGGGTGCCTTAAGACTGAAAACGTCTCACTTTCCCTAAAAATACCAACAATACATTTTTTTTATCCTTTGCTTTTTTCCAGAGATTGTGCAGAAAGTAAGGAATGGACAGAAACCCTACTTCCGACCCACGATTGACACTAATTTTCACAGTGAGGAGCTGGCCATCCTCATGGAAAGATGCTGGGCTGAAGACCAAACAGAGCGGCCGGAATTCAGCCATATAAAAATATTCATCAGGAAATTTAACAAGTGAGTCTGTCCCTTCCAACGTCAAAATCAGTATCTTTTCTATACATGAGAGGTGCGGCTCCATGCTGGGAGGCAGTGACCCCTTTTGTGAATTGAACAATATTGTCAAAATGCATTAAGATAATAAATGAATACCTTAAAATGCATTTATATAATAAATGAATACTTCAGTCATTCATTCATTTATTCAAATGAATTGAACCAACACAATAACACAATACACCAAGTAAAAAGAGTTAACTTTGCCATCACTTTGTAGGTCTCACTTATATTTGTATTTGATTTTTAATGGTGCTTTTTTTCAAGAACAAAGTAAATGTGTTTTCTGAAAGAACGAAGAGTCATAGCAAAGGCAGAAATCGGTTACTGAGAAGGAGACAGTGTGAGGCTTCGGGCAGTTTGAGTATTTACAAAGGAAATTCAAAATGATTATATTAACAAATTAGGTAAGATATATCGATATTTACTGGAATTATGTTGTGAGCTCGATATATTTAAAAACTGATAATCAGTAGTAAGCTGCTTTCACCTTTTATTATGACTGTAATAGCTCACACATAATAGTATACTAGTAATAGTATACTGTACATATTTAAACATGGTGGATGTCATTCGTTTTTAGGTAATTAGCCTGTGGGTGTATTTGGAGGTTTGAGGTAAATTAAGGTTGTAGAGAATGACAGTTTAAAGTAAATGGCAATCCATGTATTGCATGCTGACTGAATTTGTCCACAGGTGGCACGGAATGCATTTAATTTTGCAAGCTTTAAAGAATGATGAACATCCCTGTTTCTCAGCGCCTGACTCCGATTATTTTTGCTCTACAAAAACACATATCCCTGAGGATGAAGTTAAAGAAAGCTGCAATAAAAATAATGAATAATATTAACACTAAATCTTATCCAACCACCTCTTCCAGCACAGTGAAAATGAAATTGTACATGCAAATCATGCTGTAAGCTCAGTTTACAAAAATATATATCACAGTCAGTTGCCTGTTTTGGGCACTTAATGTCACATTAAAAGCATGAAGAATTATCAGGCACCTTGGAATAAGGTTCTCTTGACTTTTCCAAAAATAAAATATAAATCAACATGAATCCAGATGCACAAATCGCCCTCGGCTAGCTGGACTGCTTGAGGTAAACAATCAGCATGTTTGTAATACTCTCATGAATACTAATTCAGATCTTTTTGAAATGCCCAGACATATTACTGATTGATGCTTCCTGTGAGTCAGAAAGTTCAGGGAGGGCATGGCAGACCTTATATCCAAGCTGACAAGCATGACAGAGAGGTTTTGAGATTTACATGCTGCTTCGTGTCTTGTCTTCAGATGAAAGACAAAGGTCATTTTGATTTAATATGAGAGGCTGTTATGGGCAAGATCATCAACGATTTATCCATTTGCACAGCCATCTTCATACATTATCTCTAGTGCCCTTTGAGCTAAGCATATTTAATACGAAAGTTAATTTGAAGGATTACATTTGAAATGAACTGTGTTTGATAGTTTATCTGTCTGTCTGTCTATACATCTGTATATCTTAATAAAAAGCAACTAAGGTCCATATTTTTCAAGCATTTCTTCAGTCTTTATACCTCCTAGTGATTTGGGGAATATTTGGTAGTGGCACAGTTTGAACCAAGACCAGGGGCCCTATTTTCCACTGTGTGCAGCCAAAAATATAGGATTAATGCGTGCTTTATTTAGTAAATAAAATTGGGTTTTTTCATTGCAACGCCATGTCATTTTGCCAGCTTCCTGTTTTATGTTTCCTCCTAAATGGTAATTGCACACAAAGTGAGTTGTTTAAATTATGATAAGCAAAAGGTTGTTTTTTTAAGCTTTCTATTCTAATCCACCTCTTATCACAAAGACAAGTGGTGTTCTTAAGCTAGAAACAATGTACTACGAAACTAAGTTAGCTATAAAAGCAGATTTCTCTGAAAAGCATATATATATATATATATATATATATATATATATATATATATATATATATATATATATATATATATATTACTACAGTCTCCTATATTTAGTTTGCTTATTTAGTTTGACTATTTATATCTGGTATTGATTTTGAGACGAGTAAATTGTATAAGCAGTTTAAACTGAAACAACCTGGACACTACAAATAACCTGAAGAATGTATTTTGTTGTAAAACGAGTACTGTTATAACTTTTGCTACTGAAGAGAAAATAAAACAGATAAATATATTTTCAAACTTTACAAATCTGTTTTTACTTTAAATATATTACTATACTATATGCATCCTAAATTTAAAATATTTTAGGTTATATTGTTTTAAAATTATTTAACATTTGTGGGTACAAATGTATTGTATTTCATATTTTAATCCACTTGTATAGACAGTACTCTGCTTCAGCCATTCTTGGTATATCTATCGATCTATCGATCAATCTATCGATGCTCTTTTGAGATTTTTTTTTTTAAAATAATGCCTTCATTTCAGAGTTGTGCTCTGTGTTTCAGAGAGGGCAGTACCAGTATCTTGGACAACCTCCTGTCTCGAATGGAGCAGTATGCAAACAACCTGGAGAAACTGGTTGAGGAAAGAACACATGCCTACTTGGAAGAAAAAAGAAAAGCAGAAAATCTGCTTTACCAAATCTTGCCTCAGTAAGAAAAAAATCATCTTTATTCTGCTTCATATTTGAGAGAAATATAGAGAAAAGATGGATAATGGTTAACACCATGTCTCTCTGTGTACCAAAGCTACTTGACTTTCCTGAAACATAACCATGCATGCAGATGTATTCCTGATGACATCCTTCAAGAAGTATTTCTCATAAATCAGATCTACTTGTCAATATGTCTTTCAGAGTAGGATGTATCTACCCCCTGCTCTGGGTTTCAACCTCTTTCGCCATAATAACCCATGTACTTGGAGACATTTGATTCTGTTAACTTCATGCCAATACTGAAGATAAGTTAACCCAGTAAAGAGAGCTGATCTAATGAACTGAACCAGCACCTCCCACATGCTTTATGTTATGTCATTTACAGTAGCTGTATGAATTGCAGTATGAAAAGGTCAAAGGGTAGATGAGGCTGATGATTCTATTATATTCTTCTAATGTCATCCTGGCAGTCTTATATTAGCCAAGTTCATGCAGCTGGTGTACTGTAGAGGAATTAAGTAACAGCACTGAAGAAAAATAATATGAATAATGATAAATCATAGACAGTAAGTGCATTTAAAACGCATAGCTCAGGGATGCACTTTACACTGAGTACAACTAAGTAGGAGCCTGGAAAATTCACTGTATTTTTTAAAGAAATTTACAAATGACAATAAAAAAAAAAAATTTCACGGAGTGTCAAAAATAACTCACCACTAAACACATATTCTATTTACATTATATTCTACTGATGCAAGTTGCCTAAAATGTGTTGTCATTGATAGTTCATGAAGAACATCACCCAAAAACCAAGGCTGAAACATTTAAACATTTGGCCTAGCTACTGTCAACTCTTTAAAATGTACATTGGAACTTGAGTCGCTGTTGAAACAATCTTTAAAAATGTAACTAACTTCTTCTGGAAACAAGTCGTCTGTGTTGGCTGAAAAAGTAACACGCAGACAAAATAGATTTTTTTTAAAACAACTTTGAATGACAAATTCAGCAACAGTTTTGAGTTTTGTAAACCTTTAAAACTTATGCTGACACATTCATTAAAATGTCCGTGTACTTCCCATAGCCTATTTTGCTGCCTCTGATCCCCATATATTAAACACGTGAGAAACGTTAACTGCAAACTTGAAATGACAAAACCGAAGCTTTTGTGTTTTTCTTATACAGTCGTATGTCATTGTACAGTATGAGGAATTCACCAATCATGAAGCCGGTACCTCTGTTTGACCCCGTTGCGTAGTAACCAAATGCACGGCATTGACGCCGGACCCTGTACAGCTACTGTAGCGCTGCTTCTACTTAGTAAAGTATGAAATGAACAGGAGAGGTGCAGAGTAATGTAAAATACTGAAAGGAAAATAAAATGTATATTCTTCACGGTAGGCAGTCAAATACACGATTTCCGTGAAATTTGTGATATTGTGAATTTTCTGGGGCCCTCCTAATAAGAGACAAAAGGATGAGAAAAAATAATTAAACATTGTCTCCCTGGCCTTTTTCCCCATATCCTCTTGTAAATTCCACTCTTCTGAAGCCGCCTCATAGTCTGAGCAGTGAGTCTGGTTACGTTTAATAAACGCTGCTGCATGCAACCCTCTTGGCCCTGTGTTTTATCTAAAGGACATGCAGCCTTACTAATTCTGGGTGGTAATACAAGTACTGTACCTAGCGTTTTACAATTCAGCAATGTTGATGGTGGAGCTCTGCTTTCTTCACAATCCACTGTGGATTTTCCAAGCATTTCCTTCCCAATTTATGTATTTAACAAGAAAAAATGAAACCAGAAATAACTAGCCCAGGCATTTAGTTGTTTCTTATTTGTTTTGGAATTTCATTAACGATTTGGAGTAAAAAGTTTTTAGCATTTCTATTCTTGCTTTAAGCCAATTCACAATTCACAATTCACGATTCACGATTCACGATTCACGATTCACGATTCACGATTCAGTGTCATTAGAGCCAATTATTCTGTAAGTATGGGAATCGCCAGTTTATTTTACAAAATGAGATATAAATAACTTAACAGAGCTCTTGAATGGTTTATTTCTGAGTTTTAACACCAATGGGTGTTTTCTGCTGTCAGTAAGAAATGGTACTGATGATACCTTTGAATAAAAGTAAAGTAAATTTCCCCCAACCATTCTTAGGGGTTTATTTAAATCTAACCAGTGGCATAGTCTAATACTGCCACTCCTTTACTCTATTTAAATCCTCGTTGTGTCTTCCCTTGGGTCAAATTAATATTACTACACATGGTACAGAAAAAATACTACCATCAAACATCAAACCTATACAACACATAGCTCAGGGATTTTGCAATGGCCATTATGCAAACAGTAACCATTCAGTAACCCTTAATGGTCTACTGACATCTCGTCAAAAGATACTCAAGCCTTCCTCAAGAGTTAGATGCAGTAGGGCGTCAGTTCAACATTTTGATTTCAGATAGTGCCCTACTTTCTCAAAGACACAACACCCTTATTGTATAAGGTTATAGATCCCAGAATTCACCCATGTCATGTGACTGATGTAATCTTGCTATAGAAATCTGCGAGTGGCCAAACACAAATGCTAGGATACCTTGTCCTACAGTATATTTCATAGTGTGCCGGTTACTACATTGTAATTCTGTTTTCCCTTCCTAGCCCTGTGGCTGAACAGCTGAAGCGAGGTGAGTCAGTTCAAGCCGAGGCTTTTGACAGCGTGACAATTTACTTCAGTGACATTGTGGGATTCACGTCAATGTCAGCAGAAAGCACGCCATTGCAGGTACGGTGTGTGGGGCCACAGTGTTGTTTTCACATTAAACACATTCTTTCATAATTAAAAGAAAGCAACACTAGTCAACTGTAGAAATGAAAGAAAGAGAGGCTCATCATTTAAAGCCACGGTTTTATATAAGGGTGAAGGGCAAAACCTAATCTGCTACAATTTTAAAGGCAAAAAATAGTGAAACTTGGAAAGTCTACTAAAACGTGTTGCCAGTATTAAACCCCCATTATTAAGCAATGTTTCTCAAAATAGTAAAGAATCCAAAACGATTGTGAAACATTGGCTCATTCAGTTGCATTTCATGAAGTAGCTCCTTTGCCTTTTCATTTGTTCATCCAATTTTTGAAAACCGAAAGTCAAAAAGCTGCTTCATATTAAAGTTTATGTGGCTTATACATTCCTTGTGTCAAATAAAAGTAATATATTTGCCGGGACATTTCTGAATGTACTAAAAGGAAACTTTGTTTTATGTAGTATCCAGACGAACAATTCAAACATGAATTTGAAAAAAACGTGTTTTTTTTGTTGTTTTTTTTGTTGTTTTTTTTTTTAAAATGTATAACTAGGTTTTGTTTGTATAACTGAAACTAAAAAGTATGGTGGACCACTGAGGAAAAAAAATAAGTAGAGAATACTAAGTACTGTTTTTATAACACATTTAGTTTTTTTTTTTTAATGTCCTTAATTAGCCACCATATATATATAAGATAGATTATCTTATTAAATTCAACAATCAGTGTGTGAACTCTGATCTGTGAAATTGTCCTATTATACTTCAGTAAGTAGAAAGCAATACCTTCTCTATCAGTATGAAAAAGAAACAAGACAGGGTGTTCAAATATGGTCCAGTATCCACATGCCTAGGGGGGTTGTTCAGAAGGAGGTGAAGCCAAGTACAGTTACAAAGCCTTGGCCTGCAGATTAAACAGCATATTTGAACACCCTGGAGTGCGTTATTGTGCTTTTAAAATAGCACCCCACCCCTCTCACAGTGAACTGGTTGTCAAGTGAATTAGGCAGAGTGGTTCTGAAATGGAAGTATATCTGAACAGTTTGGAACACTTGTTAGACAGGAACATTGCTCACTCTGTTCTTGCTGTTTTATAAAGCAGTTGACATGAACAATGTGTTTAGTAGTACTGTGGTCTTTGTATTCCAACAGCTTTTTACATTCCACACTTTATCATCCAGCATGTTTGTGTGTGTTTTTTTTTAGGTTGTGACCTTGCTTAATGATCTGTACACCTGCTTTGATGCCATAATTGATAACTTTGATGTTTACAAGGTAGGTCAAGTAAAATTGCATATTATAATTTACAGCTGAAATGCCTTTCCTGATTTCTGTTTTTACATGCTCTTTGTATTCAGGTGGAAACTATTGGTGATGCATACATGGTGGTGTCTGGCCTTCCTGTAAGAAACGGCACGCTGCATGCACGGGAGATAGCCAGCATGTCATTAGCATTACTTCAAGAGGTGAAGACATTTAAAATACAACACAGACCCAACGACCAGCTGCGACTACGGATAGGAATTCACACAGGTTGCTTTCTTTTTAACTTCACTGATAGTCTCATGACTACTGTTTTGTCACTCAAATGCACATTGTTTGGTGAATTTGGGGGCCATTTGTCTCACATGGTCTCCATATTCTTTGGTGTCCTGAAGTTTTTTTTTTTTTTTAATGTTATGCTTTAGAAAAAAATAAGTGAATGCAGCTCTGGATTATTTACTACAGTCTGAAAGGTTAAAATCTGACCTAGATTGTCTTCTCACAGAAAGACTGCATCCTAATTTATTCATGTGATACTCCTGCAGCCCCGCCATGACCTTCTAAATATAATCGTTGGTCATGTTCTTAGTAATGTGTATGCTACATGTTACTATATTTTCTCAAAGGAACCTAACTATGTGACTCAATTCAATTTCACACATTTTGTTTAGTGCACTGTATGATGAATGTTCCATTGGTACAGCAGGTAGTCTTTGAATCTGACATGGGCGGAGTGGAGGAGAAACACTTCCTCTGTGTATGTGGTTTCCTGTTTGCCTAACTGAAGTGTTGTTTTTTCATCCTGTATGTTTGCAAATCTTTGTGTTACATAATAGAAATGTGCCAGATTGATTTCACATGTTATTTCCTCCATGCAGGAATAAAAATAATAATAAGCTAACATGTTCTTGTCTGAAGAGTGTCATGATTATATTAATTAATATACTAGGACAGGATTTAACCATATATTAATACTGTATCAGCATTGATTATTACCATAGCACATGATCTTTATAAAGAACTTTCAAATTGGCATAAAAAGCAAGTTATTATTCCTTTCCTTTCTTTGTTTAGGTACGGTGTGTGCAGGTGTGGTCGGTTTAAAAATGCCCAGATACTGCTTATTCGGTGATACTGTCAACACTGCATCTCGGATGGAGTCAAGTGGAGAACGTGAGACACCATTTTCCTTTCATCATCCTAATATACTGTAATTAATTATATTTTCTTGTATTTCAAAGCAGCCCACATATTTTTCTCTATTTAAATTCAATCAGGCGTAATCATCAACCAATTCTGGCAAACAGCCCATTGTGCTCAAACTCTGTTAAATATTCTTATTCTGAGTAACATAATAGCTTATAGAGAGGAACAGCCCAACGTGTTTTTTTTTCTTTTTACAAAAGGCAGCCTAATAGTTTGACTCTTTTTTTTTTTTTTTTTTTTTTCCAGCCTTGAAGGTTCACGTTTCCTCAGCAACCAAAGAGGTATTGGATGAGTTTGGTTATTTTAACCTAGAACTGCGTGGTGATGTGGAAATGAAGGTAAGGAAGTCTCAGATAAGATTGCCGTGTGGTCCTCAGTTTATAATTAGTTTGGCTTTTCATAAAATGCTTATTTTTTGCACTTTGGCTCCATTTGTGGATTTTCAGTCATTTGAGTAACCTTCATATCAACGTGCATGTGCTGTAAATAGACAACTCTACCAAATACGATCACATGAGGTTACCTAGAAAAGTAAAATGACAAAAACTGCCTTTACTATAAAAGTCATGGTGGCAAAGAGGACGATTGCTGAAGTCCAAAAAATTAAACTGGTCTATCAATTTTGTATTTTTTTGTGTAATAATCCTATGGTATGTGGGCCACATTGGTTTGTATTTGAAAAGTAACTTCTCCAACCCTCTTCCAGCCACAACAGTGGCCTTCTTACATTACTTTTCTGAATCCACATAGAAGCTGTTGAATTAATAATAATTGCTACTCAGTACATTCTCATGGAAGCACTACATATTTTCCTCAACCCCACACTTAAAAGGTCCTGTTTGGTTGCAGAAAAAATGCTAATTTTAAAAGCATTTCTTTTTAATGTTGTTTTTTTATGTATTTAAAATTAACTGGCGCCAGCCCTCATATAAAGTTATTGGACACAAGATACTGGTATGTGAGAAAGTTTCCCAAAACATAGGCTTGTTGAATTTCTATTTTGTATTTGAAGATGTTTTCAGTGGACTTTTATCTTATACGTTTCATGCTGTTGACTCTTGGTCTCTCTTTCTGTGAATCTTTTGACAAAGTAAGTCATACCAATTGTGTGATTGAATACATTGTGTGCATCTTTGCAGGGTAAGGGCAAAATGAGAACATACTGGCTGCTGGGTGAAAGAACAGATGCTGATGTCATGTGATAACTCTACCATCTGCAGAACGTTTGTACAGAATACTAGAAATAGTATAGTATAGGTACAGGATATTACTGTATTTTATTTGTTCTAAAATAAATACCGAATATGTTCGTTTTTGAAAGTGCGAGAAGAATAAAGCAAATTTAAAAAGACACCTTTAACCCAAAAGGTATTTTCCAGGTATATTTCATACCTGTTCAAAGCTGCAAATATGTAAAGAAATTGTTTTTTATGGAATACTTTTTTTTCTTATGAAATGGAGTACTAAACTCTTTATTTTTTGTGCTTTCTACATTAAGATTTATATAATGTGTTTAGAAATTTGATTATATATAAATATAATATTTTCTCCTTATACAAGCTGTATATATGTGTATCTAAGATATTGCTAAATATTTTGTTCAAATAAACTGAATAAAATGCATACTTGGCTGTCACTTCATTTTATTAACTCTGCAAAAACAATTACTGTTGGGCAAGTTGTTGGGCAAGATGATTAATAAAAGGTAGCTCATGAAAAATAACGTTATGCCATTGCATTTTAATGCACTGTCCCCCCAATGTTGTCATTTTCAAGAAATCTGTAGCATTGGTTGCTTTGGGCCAATTGTAAAACTACCACTTTCACCTACCACCTAAATAAGCAAAACAGAACAGCATGATGTATAATTGTATAATTTACCAAAAAAATATATATATATATATAATTTTTTTTAAATTAAAATAATAATATATATTTTTACATTAAATGACACGAGTACAGGCGTAAAACCACAACGTAAAGCATGGCACCAGTAATAATTTACAGATGAGTCTCATAGATCCCTTTTGCACCAACTAAGAGTTTTGAAACCTAACACATTTTCCTCTATCATTAGTGCTTTTGGAAACCCCGATGTAAAACAGTTCTAACATTAAACCACGATTTTGATTATATTCCTTGGTGAAGCAGGTATCTTTGCTTTTTCTGCAGTGTGTATTTTGACCTCTTTAATTGATTGAATCATCTTTCTTTTTTGTTGTCATAACAACCAGTGGCATAACTTCTGGTTTCAAATGTGGGGGAGGGGGGCGGTTTCTGTAGCTGGGGATGCATGATGATTATTCTAGCTGAAGAAAAAAAAAATGTCACAAACAAGTGTAATAAAACGCTGCATCCCTTGTATGTCTAATTAAAAGATCCAAAGACATTCCAGCGACAATCATTCACAGCAGTACATTATTGTCACAATGTTGTCATGAGTTATGAGTGCAGCAAATAGCTATATTATTCAGTCCTTGAGTCATGGAATTACAAAGCCCTGACTTTAGTCTTTGAAGAGCACCGAAGCTCCTCTCAGATCGGAGCCTGGATCCGGGATCAAATCCCTTTTGTACAACCGGGCCCTGGGGCAGCATTGAACTCTGGAGCGAGTGGCATTAAATGATACTAGCGCTGTAAGGATATAAGAAAAGGGTTCAGCTTCCGAAGATGGGGTTCATCTTTCTTAAAAGATGGAGATGCAGTTTGGACCTTGAACGTCAGTGTATAGACAATAATGTAAACAACACCAAGCTACAGACAATGAGTTCCAAACTAAAACATAAGATAAGTTTGAGAACGAGAAAAGTTCATTCTGTCCATCAAGCCGTGTAAGAACTCAACTATACTATGAATACGATAATATTCGTTATGGTAATTGTTTGTTTATTAATTAAAAAAAATGTTTAGTAAAACGTGACCTAGTGAGTTTTTTTAACAGTGTTAAACGTTCAATAATGAAATACAAATAGAGATGTGAGTCTGCGCTACACATTTAAACACCCAAAATATGTTTTGAATAAGTAATATGGCATGATAGTAATTGTGTAAAACGTGCTTGGTAAAGTATTTCGTTTTTATTGATGTCTATATTTATTTGCCCAAGACTCAAAGTTAATTTTGCTGAAACTTTTATAAAGTTTACTTTTTCAATTTAAAATGAAAATTTAATCTGTTAGTAAACAGAAACCTCAGTGTTATGACATCAGTAAATAACACTGAGCTATGAAGAATTACAAATTTAAATCATTTTCCTGTTTACATAAAATAAAGTATTTTGGATACAGCAACATAGCACAGCCTCCTCTATCTTTGCCAATTCCCCCCAATATTACTGTGTTCTCAGGCTGTATACAAATTTGTCAGCCGGGGTCTTTAAACTACACGCCACATATGTTTACTTCTCATTGGTTAGTTTCTCTAGTTACAGTATACTGTGTGCAGCTGGATCGGACCAACATTACAGATCAGTGGAGCCTGATCAAGATCTGCTTCGTACAACACCTGATCCCGGATCCGATCCCATTTTCTGAGCTCATTAGTACAACTGGCCCCAGTTGATTGCCATTTCCACTGGATCCAAATGGTTACTTCTGTACTGACTAGTGATTATACAAATACATTATTGAGAAATAGAGGTTTTAGTACTCCTGCAATTGAGGGGGGCATGTTCCATGTGTCCCCTGTATATATTAAGCCAAAAAGCATGAGGTAAGCACTGGAGATTTAACTACAACATTTCAGTCAAGAACTACAAAAGTGTTATTATTATTATTATTATTATTTTTGACCACTGTTACACACCCCTACGTCTGAAATAAAGGAGTCAGCAGATGTATTTGAAGTGAATTCACACAGTTGTGGCTTGTCAAGAGTCCATCATCTTGATTATCGATTGCTATCATTGGCAGTCTGTAACTGGAACTTTCAAAACAAAATGGATCGATCCTGAAGACCAGTGTCTTTATTGTTCTAGCTATTCCTGGTAACAATATAAAGAAAGTGCAAATTAAATAGATGGAGTAGGAATTGTTCAGCAAACTATCTTGTGCTATTCATTCTGGGTGAATCCTGAAAATAAAGAGCCTGCTTGAAAAAAGTGGCTCTGTTTGAAGCCGGTCCAGCGTATTGGAAAAATCCAACAGTATTGTAGTGAATTGCGTATTGTTTGAATTGGTACAAGAGCATTATGAATTTGTAATTCATTACCCACATGTTATTGCTGCTATTTAATTACAGAAGATGATTCAGTAGCATCAGACAATCAGCCTCCAGCTCTTACAGAGTAGCTTCAATCAGAGACATTTCAATAAGAGCTGGCGTTTTCATTTTCACTGTCCTGCTTCTTAAGTCAAAGAAATGTTTTTTTAATCGAAAAAAGAAAAGCAGAATTTGCAGCTTTTGTATGGAAAAGACACAATTGAGCCATCATTTTTCCCTTTACTGGATGCTCCAATCCTCAGTCTCAAAAGTAGCCAATCTGTATCTAAAGCAGACAATCCTGTGCCTGCCGACCACCTCATACTGTCAGGGTCAGCGCAACTGAATTTCATGGCTGTGTGCTTATGTGCAGAAACTTTTCCTAAAATATTTCAGCTTTAAAATATTGTATTTTTTAAATAGAGAACATGCCCTCTTGCAGTAGTGTATATAATAACATGTATTGTATTGTATTGAATTTTACATTCTAATTGGTTTGCATTCAGTAAACAAACTCAGTAATTTATCATTGTAAAGCATGGTTGAATGTTAAAACTCTCTCTATAGTGTTACTTTATAAAGTACTTTCTACTTTACTTTCTATTTGGCAAGTTCACTGTTTTGATTTAAATCGTAATAAAATTACAGTCATTTTTTATATTCCTGTGTTATGTTCCCTACTGTTGCCTGGTTACTAGCTGCACTACTGTTTGAAAAGATTATAATGCATGATGGGAATTGTGTGATAGGAGTAAAAACAAAGGTATTCTTTTAATAGAAATAACTAAAAGGTATTGCAGTGCTCCCTCATTATAAGTCAGACCTTTATACCACAGAACGGGTTATATGGTGATACAGCCATGGCTCCTATTTGCTCCATAATGCCATTCCACAAGTACTTGAATCTTGGTATAAGGTTAAACACAAATAGCAAGGCCTTGTAAATATGGTTCTCAACAACAGCATTATAAAGGGTGTGACAATTCATTCCCAGGGTTAGGCGGAAGTCGGCTATCTAGAAAGGGGGCGGAGCTATGTACACTAAATCATCGACCCGGAAGGGAAACGATGTAGCAGCCACAGATTGGAGGAGCGGTTGCAGTCGTTAACCAAGGGGTCATGATTGACAGTATATAAGGGGGCGTAGCGAGGTGATTTGTGCCTTTGTTATGGTTAATAACCCGGAAGGAAAACAGTATTGTGTATCGTGAGTGTTTTGTTGGTTTTTGTTGTGTCTAATTATACTTGTTTGTTGTTATTAGACGGCTAACACGAACCGGAGCTATCGCTACAGGCCAGCACAAAACCCAGACAACACTGCACTTGTTTCACGATAAATTGTATTTGCACCACGAGCACTACAGCACTCACTTTAGACTGGTGACCGTGTTTGTATATTGTGTGTGTATTTAATACCGTGTTTTGGGACTGAACCCCTGGGTTAACCTGTGTAGTACACAGCCATGTGTACTACCATTCATTATTTTTTACCGTGGTCAAGTGACTTTGGGTTATAAAATAAAACACCATTGCACCTGGATTATCGTTGCCTGTCTGTTATTGATCACTGCATCACTCCTGCACCTGCACATTGCAAACTACATTGCCACAAGGAGGAAGCACTATATATGAGTTACTCATGCGTGGTATAATAAACATTAAGAAAATCGCATGTAGGTTACTACAACTGTTTTTTTTTTTCACAATTGGTATATGCTCTGATAAACCAAATGTCATAACGACTTTCACTTTTTTAAACTTGAAGCCACTGAATGTACTTTAAAAGGGCTTGTTTATAATAATTTAATTAAACTGATACAGACCTGTACCATCAAAGGTGTGTGTGTGTGTGTGTATATATATATATATATATATATATATATATATATATATATATATATATATATATATATATATATGTATATAGTAGCACAACAGGGTGGGGGTTAATATCCTCCCTGCCAAAAATGTGTGTCATTGTTAATTTATTATATCATTGTGAATTATCACCTGCACTGGCTGTTATTGTACATTAGAGCCAGGTGCAGAGTATTTAAGGAGAGCAGCTGCTGTGAGAAGAAGCCTGATTGGTGGTGTTTTCAATTGTACTAAAAGGAACTGTGTGAAGCCTTTTATTAAATGACTGTGTGAAACTGTTTTGTTTATATGTCAGGTAAACGGCTTAGCCATCCTGCAAGCTAGTCAGGGACCTGCATAAGTTTAGTTAGTGCTTGAAAACAGCTAGGTGTTTGTTATCATTTTTGTTTATTTTGCTTTAATAAAAGTGCGCGCAAGCACTAAAATCATAAATATTGTGTCTGGGTCTGTGATTTCAAGGGTGAAAATGAACCTGAGTTGTGAGGCTCTGTTACAATATGTGTAAATAAATATATATATATATATATAGAGGTGATGCTGGGACGCCAGAATCACCGTCAAGCCCCCTTGAGGTGTTGTGGGCTAGTCGACGAAACACCGAGGATGGAAGGTGCCCACTTGAAGACCCCAGGGATGTACCCTACTTAGCTCAATCCAGATGGTTGTCATGCTGATGCGCTGGGGAGACCACACTGTGGTTGATCCCCGGAGCCAGCGTTACTGCCGTTGTGTGTGCTGATGCGCTAGGGAGGCAAAATATGCTGATCCCTGGAGCCAGCATTACACTTCAGCCATCAACACCAGGCAGAAGGATATCTACATCATCATATGGATGGAAACGCAAATGGATGGAGACACAGATGGATCACATTAGTTTACTGTAAAGCTACGTCTTAGTTGGTGCTTATCTTGGCGAGAGCCGAGTTCAAATCAGCATGAAGTTTTAACATCTACTCTCACGTAATGGAAATCGTGTTTCAAATGAGATATAACTACGGTGGTTTTTTTTTTTTTTTTTTTTTGGATGTACACAAAAGGTTTAAATGATTTAAAAATGTTTTTATTTCAGGACATTTCAGACAAAAGCCATTTTTCAGCTCTGTAGAAAGATAATTATAAACACTGCAGTGCCATGATTGTCAGAATAGAATGTTCATTCCAAGAGGTTCCACAGTTCCTAGTTTAAAGATGAGCTCACCTTCCCTTTGTTTCCCAGCAGCATTTGTTCCATAGCACTGACTGGTCGCAAGATGCTGATTATCTGTTGAAATGTTGGAATACTGGAAATGTAGTGGTGTTGATTCAAATACCTCTTAAATGTTCCATAAAGTGGTCTGCTAAACGCCTTTTAATTTCCCCAATACAGAGTTTGTTGCATTTCTTGCAGATAATGCAGTATACTATTCCTTTAGAGGTGCATGTAAAAGGTTCATGAATGTTGGATGTGGTTTAGTGCCTCTGATCTCTGTTCAGGTGTTAATGTATTTATAGGTAGTATTTTTTATAAGTTTACTGCACTGTGTTTACTTTTCTTTCTACACAGCTGAAGAGGGGCTTTTGTCCAAAACATCCTGAAATAAATATTTTTTAAATCATTTTAAACCTTTTGTGTACATAAAAAAAAACTATCTAGGTTTAAAAGGAGGTACAACAGCAGTGTACAAAAAAAATGAAGTTTTTTTTTTTATGTACACAAAAGGTTTAAATAAAAAGATTCTAACTTGAGCGTATTTGGGAAATGTACTTGATCTTAGCTTTAAAGCATAATAAATAAACCTTCCGAACTGCCTATTATGTGCTGAAATTGTTTTCATTTTACAATTCTCTGGTCTCCAAAACCGTTTTTTTTTTTAAACATTTCTACAAAACATACTGCTGCAGGTTTTTATAGCTAAAGTACAATGTCACCACAGTTAACATATACTTATGCTCACATGTAAAGAATGAAAGAATAATTACTTGAAGTGTACTGTTTGACAGAACAGGCATCTGGAGGTTTCATAGCAACCTTAATGTGTGATGAAACATCACAGCTGACCTGTACTGGGGAATTGCACTAATGTAACCTGTTACTTTATTAATAGACTAGGTTTCCAGCTCAGAAGATAAATACTAAATATTACTGTGCACTACGTGTCCACCTGGTTA
Organism: Acipenser ruthenus; assembly: GCF_902713425.1. Lineage (NCBI taxonomy): Eukaryota > Metazoa > Chordata > Actinopteri > Acipenseriformes > Acipenseridae > Acipenser > Acipenser ruthenus. The sequence continues at coordinate 20,663,632 of NC_081189.1, read as the reverse complement.
CAATATGACATTAGATAAGGTTATACGTGTAACTACAATACATCTGAAAGTGATTGAATTGCTGCACAGGGTGATGCCACTCGTCTCAAAATTCTATCCTCCCAAGCTGAGATTTTAAATAAACTGTCCAACAAATATCAGAGGAAATCAACTGAAGATACATACACTACATCAGTTCAATTGAAGATCATACATATGTGAGTTTTTTTTTTTTTAACTGAAGCTTCTGGAACTAGTCAATTTTGTTTTATTATACAACTACTGTGAAATAGTGCTTTTTGTAAATGTCTGATTAGAATTCGGTCCTGTCAGTTTTTATTTTCCTAAAGTTAAGAGTTCATTGCGCTTATTATAATGATGCTAAAAAAAAAAGGAAAGAATCAGAGATCAATCTTTTCACACCAAAATGCATACATATGACTTGTATTAAAAGTAACAAATTCTTATACGTCTTTTTAAAATCAAAAGGAACACTGCATGTTAATCATTTTCAGATTGCAAGTCAGAACTACACGTTCACTCAACTGTTTGTGGATGTGCTGTAATTGTGTTGCAGGCAAGTTGTCGGTAACAGTAATCAAAACCAGCTTCAAATCACAATTTAAAAAGGGGAGTATAGTAACTATGTGTTTAAATTGTGTGGATAATGTACAGATCTGGCATCATCTCTTCAGGGACTATACTTATGTTGGAGGCAACATGAATCATTTGCTTGGCCTACCGTAAAACATATGAATTCGGACAAGACTATGGTTAGTGTGTGATTGCCCTAATGAAATCCATTTCTAGCACAGGCAGGGGTCTCACAGAAAGAGACTTAATATTCCCTGAGAGTGCAGATAGCAGCATGGACACAATCAGTTGAATCCAGGCCAGGCACACCAGTGAAAATGAAATGTGTATCTCAAGGGTACTTAAATAAATAAATAGATTTTGAAGTAATGATGCAGTGTCACAATAATTCTGATCGTGTTCTGCTGCTACCTGCTGCAACAAAAGTTTCATTGGGGGAAAAAAGAAAAGACAGCAGCACACCCCTAGTGGCTATTTCACCAAACACGTTTACATTAGAAATTCAGCTTTTAGAATGAAGCATTTTGGAATAGTAATGTCATCATGGAAAATAATGTCATAATTCTAACCACAGAATTATAACAAAAGAGAATGGAACACACATAATATGACACTAAATATGTAAGAAATGTAATATTCTGAAAATGTAAATGGTATAAAGTAATCCTTTCTCTCTTGAAGCAGCATGGTTAGTTGAAGACCAGTAAATGGCTGCATTAGCTCTAGCACCTGACCAGGTGCTGGTCATCACTCTGTTTCTAGTTTTTGTCCCACATCCAACTTATAAATGTTGCTATACCTATATTTAATGCCATTAACATGCCTATCTGTATCCTGACATCAATTTTGAAAACTTAAATTCCAGTGTAAATGCAATGGCATTTTTGCAAATCAACAATATTTTAAAATGTGGTGCTCATTCCAATTGTGAAACATCTATTATAACCAAGGAACAATATGCACTCAGCAAAACAAAGACTTAGAAACTCAGTTCAAGGTCTTTTCAAATACACTTCGACTATTCAGAGCCAACAGGTTTGATACATGCACAGGTACCATATTCAGCATGGCATTCACCCATACTGCACTTACTGTACCATGCACTGCATTTATCTAAAAGTACCGGGATGAAAACATATGTATTACAGTCTGAGATTGAGAGTAATCTTACAATACGAGTTATAGCTGCCGACTTTCTTGCTACTGCACTGTCTAGTTTATTTGACAAAGGACCTTGAGGTCTGAAAAGGATAACATGAGAAAATAAGCAAAACGTAAGCAGGGATTTCTCTACCTACTGTACAGGATCTAACATTGCTTAAAATTCCTGTGAATATATAATTATTTCTTAGAAATGTGTTATATAAAAGCCAGTAATTACCAACATGCTTGAGTTAAGGCAGTTTATGATTCAACAAAGAGAAAACGTCCACGTATTATATTTCCTGGAACAGATATTTTATGTTTTAGATGTGTATGTTTCAGCTTCACGTCTGTAACACATTTTAACTTTCCCTTCCATTCCAGCACAGAATGAGAAAAAAATAACTCCCATGATCCCAAGCCTTCAGTCTTTGGAATGCAAAGGGGCGTCCAACTATAGATATAAGTGACACATGCACAGGGTCGTTCTGTCATTCTAGAAGCATTTAAAGAAAACATTACCAGCTGCTAGCAACAATACCATTCTGTATGTAACAAACCCACCCTACATTCTTACAGACCATAAAACCAGTGAATGTCTCCATTATTTTAGAACCATGATTTAGCTTTAGGTCACTGGAATGTGCAGACAGACATATAGCCTGTCACATCTATAGCTTTAACACTGACCTAAGCACCAGGTCAGGCAGGCACAAACATATAATTATGCGATGAGGCTTCTTTGTGCAGCTGCCCATACCTGTGGGGTAGACTATATAGAGTATAACTACATCATTGCATTCAGTGAGTTTCCATCTTGATATAATAGCACAAGCTGTACAGAAGTACAACAAAGTTTTATTTTTTTATTTTTATATACATATATATTATTGAATATAAGCCTGATATTTTTTTCAATGCAGGGATGTGTTTGGGATGAGTTTTACTATGTCTTAAAAACATGATGAAATAACATCACTAAATTACATTGATCATAACGTAGTGGATACAGATGTATAGATCAGTTATAATGCTGTATAATTTTTCTCTTGGTGTTGTTATTCCAGCACAATTAAAATAACACATTCACTGTACTATTACTGGTAATGTAAAAAGACAGATCAAATGAATAATCTGTTCTGAAATGTAAATTTGTATTAGATTGATATTGGCATTGTTGGTATTGATCAAGCTGTTCAGACTGGCACAGCTACAGTAGTTAATTATTTTAGATTTTAGAACTGCATTAGGCTATGAAGAATAAGGTTAGCAGCTTTGCCTTATAGACTATGGGAGAGTGATGTTAGTCTATGACATATAAGTGACCAAAAGAACCCAGCTAAACTGCTCTGAAGAAAGTTTCTGAATCATGGGATCATAAGAGCTCGAATTCACGGAAGGCAAGGAAGAACCAATGTTCTGAAGAATGGCTAAAATCAGATTTGAAGAGAGACGTAGTTTTTTGCCTTAGGAGAGACTGAAACAGTAAACAGAAGCATAGCCAGCAGCTGGACCTCAGGTCATGTACTAGCCGTACAGAAGAATTGCAACAAGAACACTTCTACGAACTACATAACTTTTCAATCGCTACGCATTATCTGAACTGAGTTACGTCTAATCAATGGAACTATTTCCAGTTGGAAAATTGCCAACAACTATAATGCCACAGGACTTGGAGATCAACAAGCTGATCTCCATTTGAAAATAACTATTTATTTATTGCGAGCCTACGCAACAATGCGTACTTCAGATCCAAAGAGCTGCAGTGTTCATCAACACAGATTGACTTCTTTACATGGAAATTGATAAGTATTCAACATATCTAATATTAAATACTTTATGACTCGAGAAAGTAACTGAAGCAAATGCTATCAAGTTAAGTGGATAAACTGTTCTAGGAATAGAATATATCTTCCTGTTTTAGAGTGTGTAAGAAATGTATTTTGTTTAACCTCCTTGTGCTCCGTCTTTCAGGTGAGACGTAATTGTAAGTGACTCTGCAGCTGATGCATAGTTCACACACCCTAGTCTCTGTAAGTCGCCTTGGATAAAGGTGTCTGCTAAATAAACAAATAAAAACCATGTATGCTAATGATGTTATGGTTGTTGTAATTGTTTGACTATGGAATCAACGAACTGTACACTATTGACGCATATCTCTAACCAATTTCCTTTCTGTAATATTATATTAGTTGTGCACACCTTTTTATTCTTAAATAAACTATTGTTTTATATTTCTGACACGTTGTGTGAATGTCGGTTATTGTCTAAGGGAATTTGAGTTCTACATGATCCCACCGAACTTAGAATATGGTATGTCTCAGTTATTAACATTTGGACGTTCTAGGGCGCCTAGAGACTAATTTATATTAAAATAAATTGTATACCTAATTCACTACAGCTACATTCATTCAATCTTCAATCACATGAATGTCTCCAGTACCTGAACTGCTAAAACCTCCCCATATCATGATAGACTACTGTCCCTCCATGTTTAACTGTAGGTACAAAGCTTTCTTCATTGAAGGCTTTCCTTTTTTTTCTCCAAAAATACTGTGGCCAAATTTTTGGGGAAAAGATGTATTTTAGTTTCATTGGACCAAAGTGGTTTGCAGTGAGGTCTACATGCATACAACTCTTCTGTGAACAGTTCTTTCGTGCACTACTGTATTATGCCCGATGCTTCTAAATCTTTCTTTAAGTCTTTGGCTGTTAATCTTGGATTTATTTAGCTGCTCGAACGACTCTCCCACCTGCTGTCCCCGCAATTTTCTTTGGATGTCCACCTCTTTCAAGCATCTTCTTTAATTTCTCCTGTTGTACTTCTTGATCATTGCTCTGATTGTGGATTTTGGAGTTCCACATTTCTTTGATACTCTCCTGTAGCCATTTTCTTTGTTGCTTTTCTGAAACGTGAATCCAATTCCTCTGTCCTGAACATCATTTGCAGTGCTGCCAAAACATTCTTTGTCTTTTTATGTAAAGGTGCCACTATGTTTGTCATGAAAATTGCTGAAGTGCTTTTTTATATATAAAAGATGGTTTGTTAAACTAGCTGAATTGTGTACTTTGGTCTTTATCATATTAGCTAATGTTCACTAAATGCTTGTATTTAACTTGTTTTCTTGAATTAACTTATATTAAGTGCAGGCTGATTCATGAGCCTTTATTCTACTGAATGCTGGCTCCAATATCACTGTCTAAAGAAAAATGAATCAATAACCATCTTTGTCAATCAAGCCCTAAATCATGTAATAACATGGAGATGTCTATATACTTTACAGTATCACACAAGAATGAGCTTCTCCAAAGTTTAGTTACTGAATCTTCAGAATCATCAGCTTCTTTGTTTAGATGACACAAATAGTTTTTATGTGTTCACCAGGTATGAAAAGGATAAAAATACAACTAAATGTTTTGATACAGCATCAAATAATTAACAAATGTACCTAGATACTCGAGAAGCAATTACTATATGTAATAACTGTAACTCCACAACTTCCTAATTAACTTGAAATACAAGATTATGTTGAGCACTTGACTTTGTGTACAAGCTTTGAAACTTGACAATTGGAAATCCTAAACAAGTCCAAATATTTATTTTACTTGTGATACATATACATTTGGTACCCATTTGTAACAAGGTTCTGCCACTGGCAACTGCTTACAAATGAGATAGCAGACAGCTTGGTTGCCATGGAAGCATTTCCAGTACTTTTCTAAAAAAAGAATCCAACTTCAAAAAGAGACTGTAAAATTCTAAGACTTGATGCAGCTACAAAAATTCAAAACAGGGAAAGATTCCTGTAATACGATCTAAGTTTAGAAATGTGTTAAAACTCAGTAACTCCTACAGATTAGGATAGTTCTCCTCTGTGTAAGGCATAGGATCATCAAGGCATTCACTGATAGGTTTGCTGAAGGAGCTGTTCTTTTTAAATGGTGTGTCCCTGGTTCGGACAGCTGTTACACCCTGAAAAACAGAAAATAAAACACTAGTTAAATGTAGTTACTTACCGTTACCTTTACTTTAACTAAAGGACTTAGGGATTTCTGTCAACTGTCATTTCTGACTGACAGAATGTTTTTCCCCTTCGAATACATGTTAAAATTTCGGATATTAGTCCTAGCACTCAATTATTATACAGTCGGGACACCTCAGGAGAAGGAAACATATCCTGAGTAAATGGCTGTCCAAATTAAACGAGAGGCAGTTGAGACGACCTTAGTCACACTTTTTTGTTTCTTAATGAAAAGAAAAAGAATGAAATCACATCACATTACGACTACACGTTAAATCATAATTTGAGTCAATGTTTTTTTTTTTTTGATTCCTAAACAAAATTAATCGTTTTTTTATTTCCACATTAAATGAAAAAGCATGAAATCACATCTTATCACAAGGCGAGGCACCTGCGATGTTGACATACCAACTTTCTTTGCAACAGCAGCCTGAGAAACCACAGGAGACTCCTCTTTCTTCAAGAGTTCAACATGGTTTACGCAATTTACGCAAGTCACAGTGTAATCATGTACTCACTGCACTGAAAAGCTATCTCCGTTCATAGATTTGAAAATACTGTATCCCAATTAAACAAAGTGAGGTCCCAATTAAACAACATAAACAGAATTGGCAAAAAACGTCTCCCAGAATTGTATCCCATTTAAGCAGCAATCCCGATTATCAGGATCCCGATTAGGCGGTGCCGACTGTGTATAATTTTTCCTTATTGAAATGTATTTTACTGTACAGTTAACTGCGTTGTATATTACTATTGCAACAAGACTGAGAAAATGTACCATAAAAAAATAAAAATAAATTAATTAATTAATTAATTAATAATAATAATAATAATAATAATAATAATAATAATAATAATAATAATAATAAGAAGAAGAAGAAGAAGAAGAATATAGACTACAGGTATATTATATAAACATATGTAAGCAATCAAGGAATTTTTTTTTTTTAATTGCTATTTTGGCAATACCAGTACATGCTTTGTAGGCTTTCAAATTTTGGACAGCCTCTAATATACAAGGGGAATACAGTCTAAATTCATAGAAATCTGTCTTAAAAGCAGATTTCACTTTCTTGTCTCCTAAAAAAACACATTTAACCTGATTGAACAATTAAAAAAATAACTTAAATAGGATGATGCTATGATAGTCAAGAACATACATTACTGATTATAGGTTTTAGTGGCTCTGGAGCCGGAGCAGCTAAAATCAGCTGGAGCAACAGTAGAGCTGCACTGGAGCAGCTCCTGAGCTGGAGCAGGGGCTGCTGGAGCTGGAGCAGGGGCAGGGGCTGCTGGAGCTGGAGCAGGGGCTGCTGGAGCTGGAGCAGGGGCTGCTGGAGCTGGAGCAGGGGGTCTCCATCAGTTCTGGAGCTGAGCTACCGGAGCCACTCCAGAGCCGGAGCTAGAAAGCCGGAGCATGGCTCTTTCTATTCCATTATCTACATTACATCTTTAGAATTTAATTATATATATATGGACAGTTTCTGTAGATCTATCAGTATTTAAAGTGTCATCATGCAAGCATTGTCCTGTGTAAAGTACAGCGAGGCTCATATAACTAAACGGCATTGTTATTATGGTGTCATTGCTTGGAAGAAGTTTTTGGAAAGGGGGAGAATACAATTATTTCAACACAAAACAATTATTTCAACACATACCTTAATAAAAATATATATATATTTTTTTGCTTGGTCTTTGTCGCCATGTGTGGTGGTGACAAAATAACTTCTGAAGGCTACTAACATAAACTAGTTTTGCAATTGGAATCATGTAAATACGAAACTTAGACCACTTACAAAAAAGACTCTGGTCTCACTTGCTGTGTTTAATTTTAAATCTTAAAACAGATATACAGTATTCATTCATTACAAACTCTTTGAAGCATGGGTTTGTAGATATTTAAAAAGCTCGTTTTAAGTACCAGAAATATATATATTTTTAGTTTACACAAATCAAAAAATATAACATCTATATGAAGGAACTGAAATTCTTCTTACTGCATTTTTTCCCCCCACTCATGGAATGCATCTTTTTACACAACATACGGTATATGGCTGTCTGGAGAGACATGTTTGAAGTTGATTTGATCCTGAGCAGTTGTGAAATTGCTTTAATATACTTACACTGTATCTTAAGACTAGTATTTTGTATTAGGGACGGCACAGTACTGAATCGTGTGGAGATATGACTCAAAGGATATGCTCTCAACTCAAACAATGTTCAGCAGTTATTGAAGTATTTCAAAAAAGAACCTTAAGACAATATATACTGCAGGTTTAAATTGTTCAGATAGTTTGGAATGTTTAATAAGGAAACTTGACAAAGATTAGGAATCTGGCATTCATTTGTAGTCCATAAATAACCACTGAAACATATTTAATTGCAAACAGAACGTCCGCAGAGGGGGGTGGCTGCATACTGTTATTGTTGTATCTACAAGCAAAACATTTAGTGTGTGACTGGATCATAAAAATCTTAATGACGTATTGCAGCAATAAATTACTGAGTTTTAAATTTCAAGGCAGCCTTAAAGACAAAATCATGTTATTTTAGGAAACCACGGGAACACAAGCTAGCACATTTGCTCTACTTGCTTTTGCACTAGTGAATTGTCACTTTGCACTGAAAGGTTATGGGTTTGCAACAGCATTTATTGTTTGCTAGTAGAAATGAACTGAACATCCAAAAAAATTCAATACTGACATTCCTGTCACTCTTAAACAAAAACAGCATATTAGCTGGGGGGTGGAAGTGCTTTTTTAAGCATTCAGTGACCCACAGGGAAGCACTAATAAAACACTGGGAGCTGTTTTAGTGCTAGCTTCATGATTATTGAGTAGTATTGCTTATTGCTGGTGAAATAATTAGTAAAGGACTCAAAACATAGATACTGTATAGCTATTATGAATACCAATTAAAGTACACACATATGGTGGCTTAAATCTTGTAGCAACCGTGGTGCTTGTTACTGAGTAACTATGGAAACCTGGCAACTTGAAATGGGTTAGTCTACAGAAGGTAACATTATTATTCTAATGCATACTGTATTAAACCAATATTAGACCTCCTGAATGTTATTTACAAATCACTTAATTCACCTAATTAGCTTTGAAAAATTATATTTTTACCGGTACAACCATAAACAAACTGTAATCTACTTGTACTTAAATTACTAACGTGAAAGGGTTATTTTTCTTGTATGATACCCACAATTGAAAAACATATAAGCAAAACATAATATATCATGTTTTTTAAAATGTGTTTTTGTTTGTTTTATACAGTAAATCATTGCATGCAGTATATATACAATCCTTTTGTACACTTTACCTGTTCAACTTTCAAATAAAGAACACAGTCAAAGTCCAAGGCATTAAATACATATTTGGCCCAGAAAAAAATAAACATTAGCCTGCAAGTAAGTTTACAAGCATTTACTAGCATGATAATGCTTAGTGAACACTGCAGTTTATTCTCAACCTAACCTAAAAGCCTGGGTAACAGTCATAGCACTGTCCTGGTCATGTTAACCTTAGCAGTTTCCTTTAAAACAAGGAGTAAAATGAAGATGACTTCAGATGGTTTACCGTCCACACCATGGCTCAGAGACAGACATTAAAGTCATTTAGCAGACAAATGTTTCAATAAGTTGTGTTTTTCAGTGTCTGATTGGTTAACAGTTCATTTGTTGGGAATAGTTTGCTGGTCCCTTCACTCAGCTGGCTAGCGGGACATTAATGGGCATTATTAATGTTTAATGTGTTAACATATTTTACCCCATGCCTGTGTTTAAAAACTGTTAATAAATCAGGGTCAGCTTCTGAACTTCTGTACATTTTTATCATTCTTTTTTTTTTGGTTCTCAATACAAGTATTAATTAATTAGACTGTTTAATTGGAATACCAGTCTTATGTTTTTTTTCTTTTTCTTTTTTTTTTATCTCTAAGCATAAAAGAAAATGGAAAATACTAAATATTTCATAGCAGCTTTCAGAGGTTAGCCGAGTTATTATTTGTCCATTCAAATGTCAGCACGGTATGATAATGAGGCATTTAAATTCAACTGTGCAGTTTTAAATCATATTCTTCTTTTTATGTAAGCTTTTGTTTTGCAGATGACAGGATGCTTTCAGAAAGGTTAAGTGACCAAATGTGGTATATAAGCATTTTCCTTCTTTAAAAACTGTTAATTTCTTTCGAATTAGAGCAATATTGTTACAGCTATAAAAAAGGGAGTGGTATGCTGTTGTCTTACTTTTGTCAAAGATAAAATGTGGTAGAGCGTTTTTTTATTTTTTTACCACTCTTCCAAACCTGTTGTCTTTCTTTAATGCAAAAAATCCAACCAATCATAAAATCTGACATCAAACAGCATGAGATTGCTGGTGTGGTATCACTACATTAGTATTTAAGTGTTTTTAAAAAAACAAATGTAATATTGTTTTTTTATAAAATCTGATAAATATATACCTAAACTAAAGGCATTCTGCAAAAAAACAGTGTCCACATATCTTTACCACCCATCGTTAAGAAAACAATCCTGTTTTAACTTCAGTTTTCAGGTAAATTAATGTTATAGGATACATGAATCAGGGCTTTACTGTATGTCTGGCATTTCAAGATTCCTGTTCATAAAACATGGAATATTTCTGTCACTATCTTAGTTGTAAGCATTCTCATATCATGATAATAATAATAATGGTAATCAGATCATTACTGTACAAATATTATTATTATTATTATTATTATTATTATTATTATTATTATTATTATTATTATTATTATTATTATTATTGTCAACATATTTCTATATTATTTTCAAAAAATGTCAGATTTATTCTAAGTTTGTAAGGTGGAGGTCTTATTTTAGCACAGCACAGAGCTTGGGGACTTAAATCCAAATCTGTAGCACAAGCATCCTTAACTAATCTAAACTAAGGGGAAGGGAAAATCACAGTGGTTGTTTTTGATTTACTGGTAGGCACTGGCTATGTTTACAACAAAAAAGAGGTAGCATGCTTACGGTAGTAGCTTGATTATTCTTGAAAAAAAATCCACCTGACCATTTTTTTATTTTGACATTCGTTTACAACAAACATGCCTGTGAGTGTCATTTTATGTTCATTAAGGAGGGGCTATACTGATATTTCAGAAAAGGTGCATTGTTTTATGGTTGTTGGTTTGAGCTTTAAACCTGTAGGGACTGTCAGAGACCCCATGAGAAATAACGTCTTGTGAGTGTTTTGTTTGTTTGCCTGTAATTGTCTTGTTTTGTAAATTATAGATGGCTGACACGATTCCGGAGCTGTCGCCAAGGGCCAGCACAAAGCCGGAACAGCACTGCACTACTGTCACTAATAAACTGTATCACCCACCACGAGCACTGCTGCATGCACCCAGGACTGATGACTGTGTTAGTATTACTGTGGGGCGGATATTTGTGTTTATTGTTTGGGACTGCAACTCATTGTTATTTATGCTGCGCAATACGCAATTGCTGTGTATTGCTGGGCTCTTATTATTTGGTCACCAGACCTGGATACAATAACATTCCTTTCCAACTGGATTATAACTCTCTTTGTCTGTTTTTATAACGCACTGCATCACTCCTGCACCTGTACCCACTTAACCACTTTGACACAACATCCTGTAGCATGTCTACTTGTTTACATTGATACATGTTTAAATGTTTTTCATTAATACTGCAGAAATTATGAAACATTCAAGAGACAGTTTCTGCAGGCTTATACCATTTGGAAGTCATCCACATCTACAATAATATTTACAACATTCAATAAATAAATATATACACATATTAATGACCCTAGTAATTAAAATAGTTCATTTTTCAAGTGGTGTTCACTGGGATTCAATTAATTTGATGTGATAAGAAAAAGGAACACAGGGCTTTGATATCCATATACTTTCCCACATTTCTTCAACTGCTAAAGGTTACATTCTTACCAATATTCAGTACATTTTTGGTTGATAAACCAGGTCTCAAAACTTATTTTGTGCTCTATACACTTTTAAAGGTTTGTCATGCACTAAAAGTCAAACAGGGGGTACTAGGTGTTTACAATGTTAGTGCATCTGTTATAAGGAAGTGCATTTCTGTAAGATGATCATTCAGCACTTTGTCCCTTGAATTTTAATCATTTTGACCCATGGAATGATGTTAATCATATCAAACTGCCACTGGCCTACCGCCTCCAGGTGTTCCACGCTTGGAACGCGCTTTTCTAAAATCTAGAAAGTTACAGTACAATGACAGTATGAAGACCACAATTCTGGAAAAATAATGCTCCATTATGGGTGCCAAAAGTAATTGTAAACATAGCCAGTGTTACTGCCTTTTACTCACACTGGACTGAAAAATGTATTACTGCCCATTCATCCCTCATTATATCACGCATTATTTTCAATTCCATCTGAATATTTTTTAACCTGTATGCTGTGCATATACATTATGAAAATATGCAAAAATAAAGAAGAAAAAAAAACTTACTTGTATTTTATGAGCATTCTCAGACCAATAGGTTACTGGCTGTTCTGTTTTGTAGTCATGCGCCTTTAAGAACAATTACAATAATTAGACAAATGAGAACCTGCTTTACATCGTATTTGAACTTCATATACACAACAGATTATTAAAAAAAAAAATTCTGGAACTTTATTATACTTGGGGTATTAGGCACTCTTAACTGCATCAATACATATACAGTATTTGCATGTGCTGTCATTAATCAAAGTTTGTAAGCAATGAACTTCAGAACAACAATACATAATGACTAAAGTAAGTCCTTAGGATGGCATAGTAGTAAATGTATTGCTCATATGAATGTACAACTTGTATGATACGTGAACCAAATGACCATCAATTTAGCCATTCTTCAACTGTAGAAAATATGCCCCGTGAACATAACCAAGACCTTCAAGAGAAAGTGTGCAATATGATACATCATTTTATTTGGTCTTAAGAGTTGTATATTCTACACCAGTTTTATTAAACTCAAATAAAAAGGAGTTTCTTTAGAAATGTTTTGAAAGGACTATTACAATTACAATTAAATTCCACTTCAAACTTGAAATAATTGCTTAACCAGTAAGGGTGCATTGCCTTATGACAATCTAAAGCTGCATTCAATAGGTTCTGTCATCCTTTATTAGCCAATGTTTTGATGACCTGGCCTTCTTTTCAGTTTACTTTAAGCAGGATCTGAACCACAAATGTAAATAATCCAGGACTGTGCGCACAGGCTCCTACCTTGGTGGGGGGTGGAGGGACTGACTTAAAACCCTCAATGTTATAGTCACGTCTCGTTACTGACATCAGCTGTTCCAATGGAGGAGGAGAGTTAAACTCATTTAACACCTCTTCACTGTAAAAATAGACATAGGAGAATTAATGCAAATATATAGATTTTTTAAAAGCCTACCAGCCTCAATGATAATATAAACACTTGCCTCGCATGTTGAGTGTACAGTAACTTGTACATCATTGCTCAAAACCAGGCTTAGGCATACTGTTTACTGTATTAATGTGTGATAATACATTATGAGCAACACAGACAGGAAATAAAACAAAACAACTTCTGTTATTTTTTTAACTTGCAACAACAGCGGAATACGTGAAAGGGTCACACATATGAATTTGATTGAATGACATGATAGAGAAAGGAATAATGCAGACACATTTTTATTGAATCTACTCTTATACTGTACATAATTAAAGTACAACAGACATATTATGGTATGCATTGACATGGACATATTATAACCAGCAGGTTCATCTAACAACATGTGTCCTTGTTTACTGAGATACAGTGGCTGGATTGACTCTGAATAAAAATGCTCTTGGAAAGCCATTTTCATTAATACAACAGTGATTATGAAACACATTCCAAACAGACAGTTTCCTCTGTGCTGGCTCATGTCAATTGAAAGCCATCCACATCTACAACAGTCAATAAACAAATACATACAAATTTGAAAGACCCTGGATTAAAGTAGCACTGTGCCAAAGGTTACATTCTTACCAATATTCAGTGAATTTGCGGTTGATAAACCAGGTCTCAAAACTTGCTTTCTGCTGAATACTCTAAAGGTTTGTCATGCACTACAAGTCAAACAGGTTGTTTCAAGTGTTTACAATGCCAGTGCATCTGTTATCCCCATCACTGAGAGAAAATACAAGAAACCCAAGCATGTAAACCAGACAGACACCTCCAATTTCCTCACAGGCTGCAGCAGATGGTTCACATGTGGTCTTCACAGACTGCTACTGAATCTAATCTTGCTCTAGGATTCTCCCATAAAAGGCACATGCCACATCAGACTGGATAAAAAATTAAAAAAAATGTGCCCCATAAATGCCTCAGGAGAAGAGAACAGGGGTTTGTGTTAAGAAAAAAACTGCACATCAAAGTGAGTCCAACTGCAGCAGATGTGCAGCGGTAAGTTAATGGCAAGAAGAAATTTGAGGCACATACTGTTTCTTTGTATGTGGCATTATTGTATTTTACGTCTTACATACTGTAGGACCATTGAGATTTGATTGCCCCAAAAAGGGCCCGCCTATGTGTTTAATGGCTTATTTCAAAAATATCTTTTAATGTAAATCTACAAGATATGTTGGTAATCTTATTATTATTATTATTATTATTATTATTATTATTATTATTATTATTATTATTATTATAATAACATTGGATTGTTCATATTTTTTTGTACACATATGATACCTACAGCAGAAAGGAAGCATAAATAAGATGTTACCCCAAAGCAGATAACTTAAAAGGAGTTATTCATCAACTTAAAGTAGCAGTAACTTTAATTATATATATATATATATATATATATATATATATATATATATATATATATATATATATATATATATATATATATATATATATATATATATACAGTGTCGTGAAAAAGTATTTGCCCCCTGACTGATTTTCTGCATTTTTGCACATTTTTCACATTGTATTTGGTCAGATTTTTCTGTGGGTTGTAGTAGTATATAGAGGGAGTCTGAGAGAAAAAAATGACACCAAAGTTTGGTGCTTCTTTCATTTGTTTGGTGTGCAAGGTAATCAAACATGCAATCTTCAGGTGTGAAAAAGTTATGCGCCCCCCCCCCCCCCCCCAGTTAACTCAACCCAATTAAAGGGATAATTAGGGTCAGCTGTTTGAGTACTTTGGTTAACAACCAGGCCTGATTTGGGCCAGCCCTGCCCAATATAAATCTGACTAACTTTGGCCCTTACCATCAGAGTGAAGTTGTCAGCACACAGGTTCTAGAGGCACATCATGCCACGAACAAAATAAATTCCTGAAGACCTCCGGAAAAAAGTTGTTGATGCCTATCAGTCTGGAAAGGGTTACAAAGCCATTTATTTATTTATTTATTTATTTATTTATTTATTTTAAATTTAGTCGTTGCCAATTATTTTTTTTATTATTTTCTCCCAATTTGGAATTGCCAATTTTTTTTTTTATTATTATTTTCTCCCCAATTTGAAATGCCCAATTATTTTTTAGGCTCAGCTCACCGCTACCACCTCTGCATTGACTCGGGAGGGCCGAAGATGAACACACGCTGTCCTCCGAAGCGTGTGCCGTCAGCCGCCCACTTCTTTACACTCTGCAGACTCACCGTGCAGCCGCCTCAGAGCTACAGCGTCGGAGGACAACGCAGCTCTGGGCAGCTTACAGGCAAGCCCGCAGGCGCCCGGCCAGACAACAGGTGTCGCTGGTGCGCGGTGAGCCGAGGACACCCTGGCCGACCTAACACTCCCTCCCCCCGGACGACGCTCGGCCAATTGAGCGCCGCCCCCTGGAGCTCCTGTCCACGGTCGGCTGTGGAATAGCCTGGACTCGAACCGGCGACGTCCAGGCTATAGAGCGCATCCTGCACTCTAGCGAGTGCTTTTACTGGATGCGCCACTCGGGAGCCCTTTGCCAATTATTTTTTAAGCTCAGCTCACCGCTACCACCCCTGCGCTGACTCGGGAGGGCGAAGACAAACACACGCTGTCCTCCGAAGCGTGTGCCGTCAGCCGACCGCTTTTTTTCACACTGCGGACTCACCATGCAGCCAGCCAAGAGCTACAGCGTCGGAGGACAACGCAGCTCTCAGGCAGCTTACAGGCAAGCCCGCAGGCGCCCGACTAGACTACAGGGGTCGCTGGTGTGCGGTGAGCCGAGGACACCCTGGCCGACCTAACCTTCCCCACCCCCGGGTCGACGCTCGCCCAATTGTGCGCTGCCCCCTGGGAGCTCCCGTCCACGGTCGGCTGTGGAATAGCCTGGACTTGAACCGGCAACGTCCAGGCTATAGAGCGCATCCTGCACTCCACGCGGAGCGCCTTTACTGGATGCGCCACTCAGGAGCCCCCACAAAGCCATTTCTAAGGCTCTGGGGCTCCACCAAACCACAGTCAGAGCCATATTGTCCAAATGGAGACAGTTTGGGACAGTAGTGAATCTTCCCAGGAGTGGCCGTCCTACCAAAATCTCTCCAAGAGCAAGGCGTAAAATCGTCCAGGAAGTCACAAAGAACACTAGAACAACATCCAGGGATCTGCAGGCCTCTCTCGCCTCGGCTAAGGTCAGTGTTCATGACTCTACCATCAGAAAGACACTGGCAAAAATGGGATTCATGGCAGAGTAGCAAGGCGGAAACCATTGCTCACTAAGAAGAACATGAATGCTCGTCTCAAGTTTGCCAAAAAGCACCTGGATGATCCTCAAGAGTTCTGGAACAATGTTCTATGGACAGATGAGTCAAAAGTGGAACTTTTTGGCCAACATGGGCCCCGTTATGTCTGGCGAAAACCAAACACTGCATTCCACAGTAAGAACCTCATACCAATGGTCAAGCATGGTGGTGGTAGTGTCATGGTTTGGGGATGCTTTGCTGCATCAGGACCTGGACGCCTTGCCATCATTGAAGGAACCATGAATTCTGCTCTGTATCAGAGAATTATACAAGAGAATGTCAGGCCATCCGTCCGTGAGCTGGAGCTGAAGCTGAAGCGCAGCTGGGTCATGCAGCAAGACAATGATCCGAAACACACAAGCAAATCTACATCAGAATGGTTGAAGAACAAGAGATTTAAAGTTTTGGAATGGCCTAGTCAAAGTCCAGACCTAAATCCCATTGAGATGTTGTGGCAGGACCTGAAATGAGCAGTTCATGCTCGAAAACCCACAAATGTCACTGAGTTGAAGCAGTTCTGCATGGAGGAGTGGGCCAAAATTCCTCCACGGCACTGTGAGAGACTAATCAATAACTACAGGAAACGTTTGGTTCCAGTTATTGCTGCTAAAGGTGGCTTAACCAGTTATTGAGTCTAAGGGGGCGATTACTTTTTCACACGGGGGCATTGGGTGTTGCATAACTTTCTTTAATAAATAAATGAAATATGTATCAAATTTTTGTGTTATTTGTTCACTCAGGGTCACTTTTATCTAATATTAGGTTTTCGTTGAAGCTCTGATAACATTCAGTGTCAAAAATATGCAAAAATAAAGAAAATCAGACAGGGGGCAAATACTTTATCACGGCACTGTATATATATATATATATATATATATATATATATATATATATATATATATATATATATATATATATATATATCGGGGTCTACCTAAATAGCGATTTCGCGGATTTCGCTGAAATCGTGAAATTGAGGGGTCACTGCGAAATTCACCTCTTTTAAAGGCCAATGTATAGCGAAAAAGTACGGAGAGGAAAAAAAATGAAACCTCATTTAAATGAACTACTGCACAATGCAAGTGACGCAAACTACGTATCTACGTATCTTCTGTAGATAGCCCTTTTTGATTCCTTCGCCGTCCCGTGTGCATTGCACTTAAGCAAAAAACAAACAAAAAACGTCTACAAATAACATTTACAAAAAAAATTCTCCAAAGCAGTTAACGTTCTTGTTTACTATTCAAGTGACAACGAAGTTTTAATCAGCTTAAAATAACTAATAAGCTTGGCAAAGCTTTGCCTTAACTTCCAACCAATTCAGTGGATACAGAACATGCAGTCTCAATGTATTGGCAAGTCAACTGCAGGGTGATGCTGCATGCTTGCCTTTAACAAATGACAGCACTCGGTTTTAGTAAGAAAGCAAGTACCACTATTTTTAGGCTTTATAGTGTTCTGAAATACTGTCTACTTAGGTTTATTTAATGTTTAAACAGGTCCGTGAAATGTCTGCAAAATCCTAATTTTATTCTGCAACCTACCCGTGAAAAATACGTAAATTTACCACGATTTAAGTAGACCCCTATATATATAATTCTGATACTGTTTTAAAAATATAACTTTAATCATTTATAGATCCTCTGTCAGTCATGCTTACACTACTCAGACCATTACATATGTCTAAGCAAACCCTAGATCAGACGAAAGATGCTGTCAGCTGCTACAATTACAGTATTTTAATGACAAAAACAATATAAATCAAATCAGAAACCAGACAGTATGAAATATGTCATGTCTGATTGAATAGGTGTGGTATAACTGTAATCAACCATAGGGCTAAAAATATATATTTAAAAAAAAATAAATGACGGCTTCACCAACAGTATAAAGCTTGTTTGTTTCAAAGGGATGAAAGCCCACTGAGTTTGAATGTGTCTGTGTGCACATACTGCTTAAAAACGAAGCCATAAGTCAACTGATGATAAACTACACATGTTGAAAAGTGGTATTCAAAGACTTTTATGTTTTTCTGACAAGAAACACATGCTTTGAATTGTAAATCTGTCAGTATGTATTCATGTAAGTTTCACTGATCTTGTAATAAAAAATAAAAAAAAAGATTTAGTAAAACAACAATTACCTTATCTTCTGGTACAGGTATTTTTCTAAAAGTTCTTCTTTCATTCCTGTAACATAAAAGCAATAAAAAGTACTGAAGGAAGAAACCCTTTTCTCATCTTTATTAATATATGCAAAAACATTTGCTTTCTTTTCACTAACTAGTTCCCCGGCAGGGTGTACAGTGTACAATTGTCCAAAACAATTTTTTTGTTTTGCATATATCTAGAGTACAACTGAGATGCAACTTGCTTAGAACCTTCTTTATTAGGTGTATCATAATCTGGGGGTAGACTTTCTGTGTAATAAATGCCAGTAGGTTTACCACTGTATCTGGCCTGTTTGTGGAAAAGCAGTAAACCCATAAAGATTCTATTTTTTTGTACTCAAAAAAATCCATGTAGAACGCATCGTTCTTTACGAACAGCTTTTGTGTATCTCTCTATTACTGTACATACCTCTTTGTCGTACTCCGAGACCCTTTGGAGCAGTATATGATTCTCGTGTAGTTGTTCTATCTGTAACTTCGCACAGCAGATCCACAGAGAGAATTCCTCTATGCCCATGTTTATGCATTATGGCTTCACTTCTATCTATTTGGGATCCATCATTATCCAGTGGCCCTGTAGCTCTCTAAATAGGCAAAACAAATCAATACAGGTACTGTAGTTTCTTGCCAGTAAATGTACACTAGAAATCATAAGTAAGACCTGAAGTAGAAAACAGCGTTACTGTGGGTACACATCTAGCAGGTAATATCTAGATCTGAAACTTCATATTCTTTAAAATGTTGTTTGTCCTACAAATTTGAGTACCGGTAGTGACCAATGTTCTAACTCATGGATTCTTGAATTACATTTATAAAACAAAGAGGATAGACTAGATATTATTATTATTTTTTATTTCTTAGCAGATGCCCTTATCCAGGGCGACTTACAATTGTTACAAGATAGCACATTATTTTTACATACAATTACATTATTTTTTACACATTATTTTTTACATACAATTACTTATTTATGCAGTTGGGTTTTAACTAGAGCAATCTAGGTAAAGTACCTTGCTCAAGGGTACAGCAGCATCCCACCTGGGATTGAACCCACGACCCTCTGGTCAAGAGTCCAGAGCCCTAACCACTACTCCACACTGCTGCCCTAATATATAGATAATATAAGATGCAACTACAACGCATTGCAGTCAATTAAAAAAATGGTGATACTGTGTCCACCAATAAAGCTTATTCTAATACTGTCCTATGAGAATGTTTGAAATCAAAGCAGGTGAAGGCATGTTCCAAGATGATAATGCGCTATTCCACAATGCCAGGATGGACATCATAACAATTGCTGTTGCTGTGGTGTCAGAGGACCAATCGCAAGTACAAGACTGATCCCTGTAGCATAAATGAGGTAATGCACGGAAAGGAGAATATACCTGTAACAGACCTCACAAGAGACTCTTGACTCGAGTTCCTGTACCTGCACGAAACCCTGCTACAAATACATGAGCAGATGTTCTACTGTAATGTATATTGTTAAGGAGATAAATACCTTTGTCACATTGTGAACTGGCGAATAAGGTGGAATCAGCTACTTATTATATTCTACCCACCAAGCAAAATGCTAATAGGCTGTTCTCTTTGTCAGCCACCAGTTTTCTCTGGATGAATCAATCGTGCACAATGTCTGCCTGATATGATTGCCGATAACTGGATGTCATCTTGGAAGAAGCAAAATGTTACGAGCACAAAGCAGGCACTCATTAAGAGATGACCTACTGTATTGTGACAGATTCAGTTTTAATACAGCCCTGTTATCTCAGAGAATATGAGTTGTCAGTTTTTGTATCACAATCTGACTAAAATAATTGCTCCAAATGTATTTTTTTAAAATACTGATTTTTGGTGCTTGAGCTGGAAAATGGTACACATTTTAATTTTAACAGTGAGCCTATTTTGACATTTTTATTTTAGCCAAAAAACAACCACAACCACCACCACAACAACAAATATATTTAAAGCATAAAAAGTTATGGAATGTAAATATTTCCAAAGAAATCATGCAATGTCAACATTTTTGAGATGTTGTTAAATTATTACATTTTTTTTTTTTTAATTTA
Source organism: Acipenser ruthenus (assembly GCF_902713425.1). NCBI lineage: Eukaryota > Metazoa > Chordata > Actinopteri > Acipenseriformes > Acipenseridae > Acipenser > Acipenser ruthenus. The sequence continues at coordinate 20,642,929 of NC_081189.1, read as the reverse complement.
GTAGTCGCCAATTGATTTTACCCTGTTCTTCTCCCAATTTGGGATATACAATTGTATTTTTTATACTCAGGCACGGGAGCGGCAAAGACAAACACACGCTGTCCTCTGAAACGTGTGCCGTCAGCCGACCGCTTCTTTTCACTCTGGCCTGCCATGCAGCCAACCCAGAGCTACAGTGTCGGAGGACAACGCAGCTCTGGGCAGCTTACAGGCAAGCCCACAGGTGCCCGGCCAGTATACAGGGGTCTCTGGTGTGTGGTGAGCCGAGGACACACTACCTCCCCCCCGGGTGGAGCTCGGCCAACTGTGCGTCGTCCCCTGGGAACTCCCGTCCACAGTCAGCAGTGGAATAGCCTGGACTCGAACCGGCAACCTCCAGGCTATAGGGCACAAGGAGCGCCTTTACCGGATGCGCAACTCGGGAGCTACATTTTCTTAAAGGAATAAAACAATGCTCTTCATTATTTATTTCTGTATCTGCACTCACAGATATTTGGCATATTTTAAAAAAAGTCACCAGCATATTTTTGTTCTGGGACTGTCTCTGAGCAAGCCTGAGAAAGTCAGACTTTCTGTAATTAGGACAGTATAAAAATGTCCACAATGGGGGCACTTGCTGCAAAAACACATAACTGTTTTATTAAAATCCTGGACCTTACAAAAGTAAGCGCCAAGGCAGTTGCCACATCATAAAGTAGCTATAACTGCAGAGTGCAGTGAGGTTAGGCTACTGAGAGACAACCAATGCTCATGCTCAAAATTATGCACTTGGAACAAGATACTAAATGGTGAATATCAGATAAGTTTTAAATACTAGTGTTTTTTTGATTGATTGTCTTTATGGGTTCCTGATAAGAATATGGTCATATTTAAAAAATAGGAATGCAACAGACTATCTTAAAATGTAAATTATTCAGTCACTTTCATAACACCATACTTCAGTGATTCTATTAAGTCTATATTTAGAAATAAGTGTCAACATATACTGTAGTCTATACATAATTTAGAGCGGATTTATAACATTCATTGCCTCTAGATAAATAGACACTTCAAAAGTGGACATTAATTAGTAAACATACATACATTAATATATTTGTATACTGTTTACAAGTCAATTAATGTTAGCCTCAGGGTGAAATTTGGGGAGCGATAGTTGGGCTTCTTTATTAATTAATGCCTATCATCATTAACCTCCAATTTAAACCCCAGTCTCACACTCCTTTGTCTAGTGTTTTGCTTTCTCCTCCTCCCCTCCTCCTCTCTCTTTCTCATGCCTTTGCATCAGTCTGCTCTGGGGGTGTAAGTGCGGATCCACTCCCTCGACCTCAGGTCAGCCACACTACTTCATCCTCGCACTAGGAGGGTTCTCACCGAGTAAATCAGAGGGGACCCCCGGCCACACTATCCTTACGCAGCTCATGCGGCTATTCTGCCTCACCACGTGAGGCACTGTCCTTCCATCCCTCAGGATGTGGCCCGCTTTACACTCTTAGTGCCCGAGTCCCAAACTAACCTATCTCTCTCTGTTGCAGGTTCCCTGCAGGACGCCTTCCCACTCCTGGCTTCGGAGGCCTGTGCCTCACCTCATGCGAGGGCAGCACCAGACCAGTCAGGGAACCCTTTACTATCTCTCCTTTCAGTCCTAAGCTGTTGGACTATTCCTATCGCCCCGAGAGGCGCCTCTGCAGAGCAGAGTCCTTTTATATGTTTTCAGATCCCCAGGAACGTGACCTTTGACCACGCTCTGTCCTCGGCAATAGGAGAGCTCATCTGTCGGGATCTCTTTTCTATCCTAATTTCAAGCCCAGGCCTCTCCAAGCCCGCACCTAATTACGAGCTTCGGGCTCGTCACTCTATCCTTTGCCGAGGGTTCTCCGCTCGATACTGTCTTACTAACAGCTCGTTTCTGCTTCCTCTGCTCTATCCTTACAGCCCCAGCGGACACCCCATGAAATTACTGATACATTTCTACTATAAAGATCACTATTTGCACCTGCATGCAGATACAGTTTGCTCTTTAGTTATCATTTTAATTTTGTGGAAAAATACCAATGGATATAAAAAATAAAAAAGGTATTGCAATTGCAAAAAAAGGTTAGTTTTACAATGTTCCCAAAGATTTCTTAAGACATGACGTAGTTTTTACTTCTTATTTATTCATTTTACAAGCTTTGAAGTTGACATGAATATTCACAAGTCTTCCAGATTTTTTTTTTTTTCCACCCAAAAGTAATAAGCAAGCAGGATGGTAAGTTACGTGTATTTCACGGGTTGTAGCTGTTTTATGTTTAGAAGGCAGCATTCAGAAAGCTGTATATGTTGCTTAACATTAAAAAGTTCGGTGTACAAGGTTTAATAAGATTTCATAAGACATGATGACACAGTTTTTGATCAGGGCTTACTTTTTATGTATTACTTTAGAAGCTGACGTTTTTATGAATATTCACAATTCTTTCCATATTGATATTAAAAAAGTGAAGAACCAAAAGGAACAAGGTTATAACGATAATAAAGCGAACTAGTGATAATAGCTACGTTATTTTAAGTGTTGGTTAAGCCCTCATTTAAATACTTTAAACAAACTGCTCATTTATTTTTTTTGTATTTAATGATGTTCATCTGCTTCTGAAACTAAGGACTATACATAGATAGATAGATAGATAGATAGATAGATAGATGGATAGATAGATAGATAGATTATGTAATTGGAATTTCTTAAGCAGTCATTGAGCGACTGAGTATAGACATATTAATGGTTAATAATATTGAATGTTTTTTTTGTTTGTTTTTTTTGGCATTATTTAACAGGACTTGGATCTGAATATGTTTTGTAACTGAGTTAAGTTAATTGCTTTTAGTTTTCCAGCGAATACTCAGCATTTTAGGAATAAGAAAACAGTTTTCAAAGAGAAGAAAAAAAATATTTATCATGTGTCGGTTCTTCTTACCTCTTCTACCCAGTTATACAAAAGACATTTTGCCGCGGAGAGACGTCCGTTTCTTTCCATCGACACCATCGACACCATTTACTTTTTACTCCTGCATAAAAAATAAAATAAAAATTCAAAGTAAACAAATCCCTTAATGACTGAAGTTTTATAATTCAGTCTTCTTCATACGAACTTCACGTGCTCAGCGTGTTGTGCTGTGCCTGACGTTGCTTTACTATATGTACGCTGTGCCAGGAAACAAAGCAAAGTAGCCATGGTAACTGTAAACAAGAGCATTGTGACTGCGACAGTGTAGAACGAAAGTAAGGAAGACAAATAAACAACATAAAGAAATCTCATACCCATGTGTTACCTTGTTACTTTGCTCGTTTCATTACTATATACATAGTAACATTTGTGTTAACTGTGAAAACGAGTGTAACATTTCGGTCGCATAAATAAGTATACAATTATACAATCGATTTTATGGATATTAGATTTAATATATAAATGTTGAATATGGGGGAGAACAGCACATTTTCAGCCATGGGGTACATACATTAATCATTTCAATTTTTCAAGAAAAGTGTGTAAGACATTGTTATTTTCATACAAGAATTCACTCCCAAGTGAAAACAAAAACAAAGCATTGGCTTGTGAATTGTGCAGTAATCACTTCACACACCCAGGCCCCGTCTGTTACACCAGTGACAACATTCATCACATGTTTGTTTAACAGTTGCAACATGATGCTGGATAGCTAACGAAGAAGCGGCAACTTGGGTAAATCCATTGGCACAGGAGGTCTGTATGGGAAGCAAACAGTTACTCATATCAATGGTGAGGGAATATCTTACCTGAGGATTCCTTAACGTATACTGATGTTAAAGTAATTGTAGCTAACAATCAAGTTCCATCAAACGTCTTCACAAATGCACATTTAATTTATAGGTCTCCAATGTGCAGTTTTGAAAAAAAACATGTTACAACAAACATGTATTTTCATTTGAAAACATGACATCTGGTACTACACTAGGTTTAAAGACAACTCTGTTTGGAAGTCATGATTTCTGACTGTCTTGTATTTGGGTCATTTCAGCTGAAGAATTAAATTCTCCCCACCGCTTCACTGACGCCTTTCTTGTCAATAACCAATCAGCTGCTTCCCTTGTTGACTGACATGCTTTCAGCCAGCAACACACTTTTACCCAGAAGACACTGCTGAGGAAATGTAAGTGCGAACAGATAACAAGGAATATAAACTGAGAGTTTCCTTTAACATAAAGTAGTGCCAGATGTTCATGTTTTGAAATGAATATACGTGTACTATAACATGTTTTATTTATTTATTTATTTATTTATTTATTTATTTATTTATTTATTGGTTTGGTTTTTGTGGATAAAGGAATTGCAAAATGTCTAAGATTTATAGAATTATTTTGTTAGCTATAATTGTTTTAAACATAATAATGTTTATATCTCACAAGTTAAGGAGTGCTAACCATATTGCCAGCTGCATTATGTCTGCTTTCATGTGTTGAAGATCTATTGGTTCTTTGCTTGCTTCATCAACACTGTAGATCAAAACAAATCAAACTATTCATTTCTGGTATTTAATTATTTCCAGTGTGCCAAAGGTTTCTTGGCCTGATTTTAGCTGGAGCATTAGAGTGAAACAGTTGTAACCAGGAAGCAGCAGCAACTTTGAATTCATAGCCTTGTCTTTGAAATATCTTCCTATTCCACATTGCACAAATTCAAAAAGTATAAAACTATATTCAACAGTAGAAAAAGGATACCAGTGATAATATTGCTAGTACAAATAAGAGGTAAGAAAATGCAACCTTAGTTAGCACTGTGAATTGGGCATGTCATTTAACATGGCTTAAAGTTGCACAGCCATAAAAAAAAGTGCATCTAAAGAAACTCATGCCTATTTTGTTATTTAATCCTTGCTTTGCATAATCTTTAATTAGATATAAAACAGGCATGACAGATGCATTCATTTAATAATGAAGCTCTGCTGTAAGCCTTTGTGTTATACATACTGTATTAAACTATTTAGAAATGTCATTGGAAGGGTATTAAACCCATAAGGATGGAGCTGATAAAACACACATAGGCTGTTCAGAGCTAATAATATGGATGATTGCCATGGACATAGATCAAAAATATAAATATTTTTAATACAGTACTTCCTTCCAAAATAACCAGTACTGTTTTATCAATAGCACATGTATAAAATACAATCATTAGTAAGACCTCATCTAGAATATTGTGTTCAGTTCTGGCCCCCTCGCTACAAAAAGGATATTGCTGCTCTAGAAAGAGTGCAAAGAAGAGCGACCAGAATTATTCCAGGTTTAAAAGGCATGTCATATGCAGACAGGCTTAAAGAATTGAATCTATTCAGTCTTGAACAAAGACGACTACGCGGTGATCTGATTCAAGCATTCAAAATTCTAAAAGGTATTGACAATGTCGACCCAAGGGACTTTTTCGACCTGAAAAAAGAAACAAGGACCAGGGGTTACAAATGGAGATTAGATAAAGGGGCATTCAGAATAGAAAATAGGAGGCACTTTTTTACACAGAGAATTGTGATGGTCTGGTACCAACTCCCCTGTAATGTTGTGGAAGCTGACACTCTGGGATCCTTCAAGAAGCTGCTTGATGAGATTCTGGGAACAATAAGTTACTAACAAGCAAACAAGCATGATGGGCTGAATGGCCTCTTCTTGTTTGTAAACTTTCTTAAGTTGTTATGTTCTTAAATGTAAATTGTAGTCTATTTTCCGACTGATCCTAACTCTTTGCTGAAAAACACAACAGTTCATGTCTGTCGATTTTTAGACATTTAAATTTGATTTAGTTTGAAGCTTTGCTTGTATGTGAGCAGACTAGCTTCTGCTGATTAGCAGTTAATGGAGCAAAAATGTCAAGTATGACGTGCCGATGGTGCATATTATTAGTGGTGTTGAGTTCAGAATAATTGGATTACACCCCGACTTCATGGAGCCACAACCTTCTCCATGATATATATAAGTCTATGACAAGAAATCTACTGATATTATTCCATTCAAATGTTTACTTACTTCACTAGTGAAGTGGATACTTGCATTTTTGCATGTTTTGATACATGATCTTTTTAAAAGGATATTCAGGCAGTGATGGCAAAGTGTCTTTATGCCCTGTTACAACATCTTTGACATATACTTTCATTGGGACTCCAAATGCTGTTATCCTGTGATAGCTGGGCACAGTAGTTTTTTTTGTTTTTGTTTTTGTTTTTTTAATAAATTTAGTCGTTGCCAATTATTTTTATTATTTAGTCGTTGCCAATTATTTTTTAAGCTCAGGTCACCGCTACCACCCCTGCGCTGACTCGGGAGGGCGAAGACAAACACACACTGTCCTCGAAGCGTGTGCCATCAGCCGACCGCTTTTTTTCACTCTGCAGGCCTGCCATGCAGCCAACCCAGAGCTACAGTGTCGGAGGACAACGCAGCTCTGGGCAGCTTACAGGCAAGCCCACAGGTGCCCGGCCAGTATACAGGGGTCTCTGGTGTGTGGTGAGCCGAGGACACCCTGGCCAACCTAACCCACCCTCCCCCTTGGCGATGCTCGGCCAATTGTGCGCCGCCCCCTGGGGGCTCCCGTCCACGGTCGGCTGTGGAATAGCCTTGACTCGAACTCACGACGTCCATAGAGCGCATTCTGCACTCCACGTGGAGCGCCTTCACTGGATGCGCCACTCAGGAACCCCCGGGCACAGTAGTGATGATAAATAAACATTACAAAGGCTCCCATTCACACCATACCCTGAATGACTGCAAAAGTCACACTCAGATTGGAAATCCATTTTTGTGAAAATCCAGTCCAAAATCTTAACTCCATCTCAGATTGTATCCTTATATGCTCACTGCTCCCTGTAGTTAATGTAAGTGATAGTGCCCGTCGATGAAGGCTTTACCGTGTGGTAGTTGACCATGACTGGTGACGAAGCCCAGTAGAGCTGGAAGCTGATTGGCTGATGATACTGAATTGTTTTCTAATGATTAATATAGTTATGTCAAACAAAAAGGTGTTATGTATTTTGTTGACTGTATTAACACATTTGCCTCAGGTTTTATTTAATTGGTTCCGCTGGTACACTCTTATTGTACTAATAAATCTCAGCACAGCTTGTAATCTTTGTGTGAAACCCTACTGGTCCAGCACCACTAGTGTATTAAACATGTAAGTAGTACACTTTTAATGAAATACTCCATGTTTATAAAGCTTGCGAGATTGCGGACAGGCGCTTGGCCAATTGTGTGCCGCCCCCTGGTAACTCCCGTCCACGGTCAGCAGCAATCTCCAAGCTATAGGGCGCATCCTGTACTCCGGGTGGAGAGCCTTTACCGGATGCACCACTCGGGAGCCTTCTTGTTTGTGTTTTTTGAACAGACATGCTTTTGAGATACATTGAAAGGATAGCGATGTCGCGCATTGGGAACCGCCTATTTTATAACCGTATCATTATAAATATATATATATATATATATATATATATATATATATATATATATATATATATATAATTAATGAGCTGTTTTCTGTCTAGACATATACTCATACTGTACACATAATCAGAACATATTAGATATATTTGCACTCATTGAAAACAAGTGTAGTGTACTGCCAGTATAACCAATATAATTAAAAATAAATGGAAAAGAAACCCCTGCTGATGTCAATTAGAAATATCCGGTCACTTTTTTGTTTTTGTTTCAATTAGTCGAGCACAGCACTTGGGGCCTAATTTACAAGATTCCACTTAACTACAAAATCTACTCCATTTCTTTTTTTCGAAAGGAAATAAGAACAAGATGTTAATTTAGGAAAACTAGAACACAGACATTTCAGAATATGAAGTCAAATTATGCAACACTAATACCTGCTTGTGGCAGGGCTGGGGCCCAGCACATCTAGATAGTGTATTTTGTTTGTTTTTATTTTTATTTTACAAGTTAGTACATTGTGTGTAGGGTGTCTCTTCTTGTAAATCAAATGTCATCTTGTGCAGTTTGGACTGCTCAGACTGTGCCAAATGATGTTTCTTATACAACAAGAGCCACCCTACAACGTATTAACTTATTATAAATCACATGAATGAAAATTGTACTGGTTCAGTCCAAAATCAACATGTCATGGTTAGGGAGTATATTAAAAACAAAAGTGCAGCCAGAGAAGCGTGTGTTTTTAAAAGTTTGTAGTGATTTCAGTATTATTTTCTTTGGATAAATTAGTGTCAGGGTCATCAAAATTTAAAGAGAGTGAAGTTAATAGGATGCTCCATTTTACAAATGGTATCGGATATGTGTTTGTGCTTTTTTGTTTTAAAACATTTAAATTAGTTGTGGTGTTCTCTGCACGGGATGACATCTGTACATAGGATAAGGTGCTGGAATTTTGGCAAATACTGCTCCTTGATTGGTTGATTTCTGATATGCGATTTACAAATGGGGAAACAGTTTTTGCTAAATATGGAAGGCCTGGGGTTGGAATCAACTCCCTGCTAAAATATGTGTGATATGTGTCCAGGTGCTAATTGATTTATTGATTAGCAATTAGACCTGGCCACATGCTATATAAAGGAGCTGGAAAGCCAGTTCTTTTGTTCTCTCTATACAAGCCTGGAGGTGATGGCCTGCTGTGAGTGTGGCAGTACCAAGACTAAAGGAAACCAACAACCGAGGATTCTTGCTGTTTAAGAAACAGGGAAATAGTTCAGGGGATTTTGATCCCATAAGGAGTATAGACAGCGTGTCTATGTAGAAGGCTCCTGGAGTGGGACCTTAGTGGGAATACCGCTCAGATACTGTCGGGGCAACTTTTATTTTATTAGCTTTGTTTTACAACAGTGTTTTGTTTTGCATTTTCTGTTCAATGTCTGGTTTGTGCTAATAGAGCAACCCTGCACTAGGATTACCATTGCCCTAATGGAGGCTAAATACTGTGTAAACACTGTAAATTAATCCTGTGTGGGGTTTTTGACAGCAATCAATGGATTTCCACACCCCTTTTACACTACTGCACAATGTTGTGCATAGTCTAAATAATGTCTTTAAAGGTTAATATCACTTAAGTGCGTCTGCTAAGAAATAAATAATAATAATAATAATAAATAAAAAAAACCAAAATATGATAATGAGTAACACCCCAGGTAGGTGAAACATGAACTGCCTTAAGATATTGCTGGAAAAAAAGTATTTTGTTCATACTAACCTTGTATAAAAAGCCTGGCTGCAGTGTAGGAGGGTAGAGCAGTATACTGTAGCGCTTGTTTAAATGGTTTTAAATGTCATTTTGTATTGGATTTAAAGAGTAAGCAGCGGGGTTCCGAAAAATCTAGCGTTACACATCCCCTTGTGTTGCTACAACTGTTTAAATAACGTACCTGTCATTTTTCCTTTCATTGTTAACCTATTGACACATTTTTACACTTATAACTTTAAAGTCTGTTTCAAAGCTCTTTTCAAAATGTCCACTCTAGTGCATTGGGGTTTGAGATCTGTCCTCTAAATCACTGCTGGAAGAGCGATAAAAAATTAAAAAAACATAAGAAGTGCTCTGGATTTTCTGTTCTGTACTACATTATGGATTGTTATTGATGTGTTACCGGTTTGACAATGTGGGCAATAATCCTTACACTATCCAGTGCACTAGAGCGGACATTTTGAAAAGCGATTTGAAACTGACGATAAAGTTTTGTGTAAAACGTTGTCAACATGTTAACAATGAAAATAGAGATTACAGGTACATTATTTAAACAGTTGTAGCAACACGCGGGGACATGTAAGGCTGTATTTTTTATAACCCTGCTACTTACTCTTTAACCCTTTGATGCTTAAGCAGAATGACCATAAATGGGCATGACCCCTTTGTGTTTTAGCACTTGTAGTTTGGCAACCTTAAATCACAAATTAAAACCCAATGTATCTACAGAAAGGCCTTACCAATCTGTTTCCAGTTACATACGGTATTTTGTCGTGGAATATATTAAAATGTTGCAGTTGCGAAATTTTAGAGGATTTCATATTTTAAAAATCAGGTTTTAAATATCTTCTACCGTTGAGGAGCTACAAGATTTTGCCTGAGCCATGGTCTGTATGACAAAACGGCCCTATTTACAGGCACTGTCTGCTATTTTATGGAAGTAGTCCAGCCTAAGCAAAATATTACAAAGTACATTACCAAATCATATGTAAAACCTTTTAACCATGAACTGTATGAATAAATACAAGTAAAAAACGCAGTTGTTTTTATTAAATGATTCAATAATTTTGCATTATAAAGAGAAAAATCATATTTATATACAAACGTTATAGAATTCAGTATATCCAGGAACAGCATTTTTTTTTAAGTCTATAGAAAAACTTACTATAACAACAACAACAACAAAAAAGTATACAGAACAACGAACTGTAGTATAAATGGCGACAAAGCAGTAAACCATAGTGGACAACAACAACAACAAAAAAGTATACAGAACAACGAACTGTAGTATAAATGGCGACAAAGCAGTAAACCATAGTGGACAACAACAACAACAAAAAAGTATACAGAACAACGAACTGTAGTATAAATGGCGACAAAGCAGTAAACCATAGTGGACTACTGCAATAAACGTGTCCACCACTGTAAAGCAAACACATAAATACATGCTTTTCATTTTTGGCATATAAACATAATGTACTGTATATTTCCTGACTTTTAATAATTTTACATTATGAAGAGAAAATCATATTTATACACAAAAGTTATAGAATTGGTGATACAATAAATGTGGTCACCACTGTAAGCATTCAAACAAACAAACAAACAAATAAATAAATAAATAAAACAAAGTGATGTAGTGTGATGCACGTACTGTGAAGTACAAGACTCCTCTCGATCTCATCCTCCTCTTCCAATTCAAAATATGCGCTGGTAGACGCGTTTCCTGTGTATGCGTTTTTGAAGTGTATCGTCAAAACTGGCATTTACAGATACAATTTTACAGCTAAGCAATAGGCAAAACTATTGCCTAGCCGTATTCAATGACAAGGCACAGAAAGACTGACTTGATTGCTCCACGGGTTATTAGGGCCGTGAGACATCCCAGAAAAGAGATTGCATCACCAGTATTTAAAACCTGAAATTAGAGCTGTCTGGCGCATAGGGGTTAACCTGTCGAAACCCCAGCCCCTCACAGACAATTTCCGCCTGGGGGGCTGTGCCCTTAAATAAATCACAATATCTTCCAAAGTATAGACAGCACAGGCATGGTTCATGGCTTGAATTCAAGGTAACCCCTTGGGCATCAAGAATAAAACCTCAGGTGTGATAAAAGTCTTACTCAGTACCACACTGGAAGGAGATATCCAGAAAAAAAACATAAAAAACAACAAACGCTTTTCATTTTTTTATGTTCTATAGTCATTTTTTCAACTTGTAGCATATGAAAAGAGCCAGATCAAATTCTACAGTAGTTTTTACAAAGCTAAGACCAAGGGTCCCCAAACCTCTCCAAAAATAAACATTGTGTAAATCTTTATGTCAACTGATACACTAAGTTCTAAAAGGGATGTTATCTTCTGGCACCTCACATGCTATCCATTGCCACATGCATTTGCCTTTGAAAGGCTTTTTTTTTCCCCTTATCTCATTCAAGAGGTGGGCGTGTTTGTTTGCACATCGATTACTCTGTGATGGATTGGGCTACAAACAAAGTAAAAGTATGAATGGAAAGCTTGTGACCTCCCCTACAACGTGATCAGGGAGATTTTACCGTCATCAAGGTTGTCGATTGCTTTTGTTTTGAATGCATGGGGGTACTAGACACATTGCGAATGGGATATCTCAGCGGTGAAATGACGGATTCGAAAAATTCCTTCGCTGTTTGACGGTAGGAAAACAACGATTTTGATATCGAGTCAGCTTTTTTTCTCTTTTGCTTTTGTAATAATATTAAAAATGAGTTATGAAATATAATATTTACGTGCAGTTCCGTGTTCCGCCCGCGGGACTAGAGGGCGTAAGACTACCTGTACCTGTACAAGACTGACCCCTGTGGTGTAAAGGAGGTAGTGCACATGAAATGCAGTACGTCAGTTCTATAACTGCTTGTGAATACAAGCCTAGCTCATCTGTACAGTGGTTAAGATTGTGGACTTGGAAGTGTTTGGTAGTGAGTTCCCTGCCTTGTGATCCCCACATCTACAGATGGAACACTATTTAGATTACAGAGAGGCCCTCTGCCATTTGAACTTTAAAACCACAGAATTAAATCAGCTGCTGACAAAGAAATGTCTTTGTAAATGGAGATTGATTTTCTGTTTCTGTTACATAGAGTAATAAAGCCCACGGCATATGCAGCAAGTAAGTAAAATGTCAGCTACATTAAAGTACAAATGGATAACTCTTAAGAAGAGATGCTTTAGCTGAGTTAGAGTAAGAGTAAGTAAATCAGGGCTAATGTCAAACATTGTTAAGTTGAGCAATATACTATGCAGTTTTTCTTTCTTTGCTATATAAAGTATAGTTTGTCAGTATCAAGGAATAACTAATACATTAACCTTTATAAAAGTTTACCACAGTAAAAGCATAACAAAGTATAATAAGGCATAGTGAAAGCATGGTAAAGCACAGGTATGGTAAAGCAAATTGAAAAACATGGCAAACCATGCTACACTATGGTAAATGCATAGCCATAGGAAAAGCATGGGAAAACTGCAAAATTACCATGCAAAAATACAGCGGTATTTGCCTCTGCTGGTTTGTAATCAGTTTTTATTATGAGAAGAGCTGATCACTTAGATAGCCACGTAACTGAACCAATGACAAACCCAGTTGCTTGTAAGAGACATTTTCCTACAGCAAGTATTCTGAGAACATGTACTAAAAGACTTGGCTGAACATTTCTTGAATGTTGTTGAACAGAAACGTTCTTTAAGAAAGTCCTGAGTAAAAAAAAAAAAAAAAATTAAAAAATAATAGGAAAAACGACGGAAGAATTAATTAAGATGACATGCTTCAGAAAATCTGATCCATTTCCAAACAACACAGGACAGAATGACCATACATAAGACGCAATGTTAATGTTAAAAAAAAATGTTATTTTAAACCTCTGGTGTAAATATTGAAACATGTTTGTACAGTATTTTAGAAAGACCAGACAGGGCTCTTTTCAGCCTAATGTGGGAGTTATTTTTAACAACAAGAAAATAGTCAGGTATTTGTCAAAAAAGTCCCACTCCTTTTTAAAGATATAGGATTCTGTTATGACAACCTAACGTGTAGGGATTAAAAAAAAGCCCAGCAAAACTCAGTTGATTCAAAGATCATCTACAAGAGTATGGCTAAAAATGTGTTCAGGCTTAAATGATAGACTTTTTAGATGATTTATGCATGTGAGCGATTTATATCATAACACTGAAAAGAAGCTGATGCTCTTTAAAAATAAGATTATCTGAAAATGGTTTCAGCAATGCTTGTGAATAAGCATATAGCATTGAAGTCAACATACTATACTGATCTCATGTGTTCAACAGCCTTGAAGCTTAAGTCGTTGTAATGCAACCATTCTGACTGAGGCAATGAGCCCCTTGCTGGATTAAGAGTCAGTGTGAATTTGCTGCCACCACCTTTTAATACCAGGAAAGTGGGGTCTAAAGCTAAACATGAAGGTGGAAGTCATACGTTTTCCTAAGAAACAAAGGAGACAGGATTTGTAATAATAAAAACTTTACTTTCACAAAAGGGGTCTCCAAAGAAAGTCTTAATTAAGCACTACAAATCACCACAAGGGCAATGCGCTATTCCACAATATGTGAAGTGAAATAATACCAATCACAAAGTAAACATTTCAAATACATGCCGCATCATCATACCCATCATATCCAGCTACCCAACCACCATTAAGATATAGAAAAAAGTCAATGCGTAATAAATAAGCAATGAATGTGAAATAAACCCAATAAACTATAGGTATAAAACTATATTAAAACTGGCAGATTAACAATACTTCTTACTGGAGGTAACACTTTGAAAAAAGTACACAGGAACAATAATATGTTTTTATGTGGTTCTAGGGTAAGGCTGGAGAAGTATCTGTAACTTTAAATTCACCCCCCTGCATTGTGAGTTAGTCATGCATCTTCTTCACATTTGGAGGGCGTGAGGTCTGAAAATGATGATGGTAATATTTCACAATATGAGCATTTCTACAAGCCTGACCTGGATCAATGCAGGCAAGACCCTGACAGAAACACACTGTTCTTACTGGATCCAATGCAATCCACGCTACAGTTGATCGTCAGTCCTGGTATTGTAATTTACAGTGGTGGTGTGCACAGGTTAATCTCCAGAACGAATTGACAACCTGCAACTAACCAGTTGCTCATACAGCATTTGTAAAGGCAACAGCCAATTCAAATAGCTCAACAATTGCCATGCGTGCTGGTCACTCAGCCTTCGAATACCCTCTAGACAACTGGCCAAAGACAGGCTTTTGAAATATCTATAGCGACTGCAGCTGGCTGCAATTAGGCCTTTTGTCTGGTTGTACATTATTTTGGTCATATCATGTCAGTTCACTAGTCTGATGTCTATTCAAAAGGACATTGGTTTTTCTATTCCTGTTTTCTAAAACGATTCCTCAAGGTTGACTGTGAGAAAGAGAGGAGGGGAAGTGTACACTATGTAACACAATTTTTGTTCCTGGGTAGTAAGTGTTATTTCCTAATTGCTTATGCCTCAAAAGTATAGAAAATGGCTATTATTCCCCACAAACTTTGCTTTTGTGACCAGGACAGTGATATTTTGAAATTTACCTATTTCCAATGAGAAAACGGGCGAATTTGTGTCTTTTCTTTCCCAAAGTCAGAAAAAAACAACATATGAATCCAAATTAACATGTATTTATACTAAAGTAATACAAAAATGACTACAAAAGATTTAGAAGTGAGTAGTTTTTCGAGATTTACGATTATACTGTAAATCACTTTCACGAATCAGCCCCCAAATGTAGTCTCCCATCATGTTCTCGTTATACTGTCCTTGGTAGCGGCGTTCAAAGTCCAGTATATCCTGGTGGAAGCGCTCGCCTTGCTCCTCCGAGTACGCTTCCATGTTCTCCTTGAATTTATCAAGATGAGCATCAAGGATATGGACTTTGAGGGACATCCTACAGCCCATTGTGCCGTAGTTCTTCACCAGAGTCTCAACCAGCTCCACATAGTTTTCAGCCTTGTGATTCCTCAGGAAGCCCCGAACCACTGTGACAAAGCTGTTCCAAGCCGCTTTCTCCTTACTAGTGAGCTTCTTGGGGAATTCATTGCACTCCAGGATCTTCTTTATCTGTGGTCCGACGAAGACACCGGCTTTAACCTTTGCCTCAGACAGCCTAGGGAAGAAGTCTTGAAGGTACTTGCCGACTCCTTATCTAGAGCTCTGACAAATTGTTTCATAAGGCCCAATTTGATGTGCAGTGGTGGCATCAGCACCTTCCGGGGGTCCACCAGTGGCTCCCACTTGACGTTGTTCCTCCCCACAGAGAACTTGGTCCGCTGTGGCCAGTCCCGCCTGTGGTAGTGCGCCTTGGTGTCCCTGCTGTCCCAAAGGCAAAGATAGCAGGGAAACTTGGTAAAACCGCCTTGGAGACCCGTCAGGAATGCCACCATTTTGAAGTCTCCTATGACCTTGATGCCATCTCAGAAAAATGCAGATATGTATCCACTTAAGCAGCTGGAACTAAACTGAACTGGTGGGCTTAAGGCCCCTGTATTTATACTACTATTTATATTACTGGAAAGTTCTAGAAAGTTCTAGAAGTTACTCCAAGTTTACTCAGCACTGAATCTATCTGGAATGTTCTGGAAAATAGGTAAATTTCAAAATATCACTGTCCTGGTCACAAAAGCAAAGTTTGTGGGGAATAATAGCCATTTTCTATACTTTTGAGGCATAAGCAATTAGGAAATAACACTTACTACCCAGGAACCAAAAAAAATTTGTTACACAGTGATATATCAGAGCGATGCATGGAAGCCTGTGCAACACTACACACATGCTTCTACTCCTCATTTCCAAACAATCAGCGGTGAGAAGGCTTTTCAGAAGAAACTTTTGCTGGAATAGTTTAAACCATGGGAAATTGTGATCCAAGCAGAAACGTCAATACAGAATCATGCAGAACACACAACATGTAATAATACATTGGTGATGAATGCATTAAATATTAAGAACATGTAGATGATATAAAATATCCCTTGAAGTGTAGCAGGTCAGAATTGCCTTATAGTATTTATTAAATGTACTGTTATATTCAGATGATATTGTTATGCAGTGCATGTAGTCCCAGTCGGATTAAAACAAAACACAGCAGGGGATGTTGTTAAATGCAAATATAGTTACATGTTCATCAATTCAGTTGCAGAAATTCTCTGTTCCATTTTCTAATATTTGTCTAAAATGGTGAAGGTTGAAGCTTTTTACATGGTCGGTTATGATCATCTATATGTATCAAATAAACATTTTCATTAACGTAATTTTGCCAGATGGACAAATTGATTCTTATACAGTATTTGAATTCAAAAGCAAAATATGTTTATCACAGTGCAACCACAGCTAGAATTGAATACATCCCCCTGTTTTCAAATTAAAGGCCATTACGATCATTATCATGTTATATAATAATTAACATACATACTGTACAGTAAACATTCTCATTTCTACCAATGCCTTATTAATACCAGCTCCCTATTCAGACCACGCTCTGCCAGTCTTTCTCAATATGAAGGTCTCTAGTAATATCATTTATCACAGCATTTTTTGGGGATTATAATAGGTATATTCCACTGTGAATTTATGCAAATGCTTACAGACAAACCATAGGCATGTATACTATTTTCGTTTTTATTTTATTGTATTACAATTTATATGTTTACCATGGCCAGAACTGGTACAGTAAATCTGCATTGTGTGATTACAAATGCTGTTCAAGCACAATGCAGTAGCCATGGTAATCAGGTTAAAAACACAGTAAGAACAACAGCGTTTTAGTTTTTTCTCTATCAAATGAAAATGTGAAAAAAAGTCTAGACATGGAAAAGTCATGCTACTGTCTTCCAGTACTACCTCTTTTTCTACATCCTCAACCCACCACTAAACCAAACTGCCACGGTTGCCAGCATCAAATACAAATAACTCTTTATGACTATGGCCACATTAGTTAGTCAATGTGAGCCACAGTGGCCTATGAAGAAATTTGTGGCCACATTCATTTCTGAGGTCATTAACAATATGTTTCAATGTGAGCCACAGTGGCCTATGAAGAAATGCATTTGTGGCCACATTCATTTCTGAGGTTGTTAACAATATGTTTCCTTTCAAAACACACCCAAAGTAGACTTTTGGAATTCGACGACTGAAGGTTGCAGAAAGTCGAGAGTAGCAGCTGTGAGTAAGGTATCAGGTTCTGATATTTAAAGCTGATTTTTAAAATGCGTATACTTGGGGTCAGAAAGTGCTTTAGGAGTTACCATTATTCCAAGTCTTTAATCTGATAGATTCAATTTTGAGTGGCTTGAGAACTGCATCGTAAGCATGGCCTCCTTTCATAGGGTCCCAGCTTACATCAACATGGGATCATTTTTACCAAATAGCCTAACAAAGCATCAAGCCTGACTCATACTGTATGTCTGAAGGAATATACTATGAGATTATTGACAAATGCAAGATAGTAACTGTTACTGTATCATTTAAGCAGAGTGACAGTGAAATCAGCTCAAACTACTGGGCCAACAAAATATACTGTAGAAGACTCAACAGACTGTGGAAAAGATTCGACCAATGGACTGACCCCATGTAAAAAGTATTAATAAAGAAAGCCTAACTTTTTTGTTCTGGGGTAATCAGTTTAAATCAGTACAAAAGAATGTTATAGAAGGGCAAAATATATTTTTAAAAGAAGAAACAAAAATGTATTTTTTACATGTAGATGTTTTTATTTTTTTGTTTTTTTATTTTTATTTATTTCTAACATTTTTATTTAGAGAATTGTACTCAATCCATCCTAAAAGTTATAGGGTTCTCCTTTAGTCATCTAAACATTGGTGGATCAACAGCAGATATCCCCATCCTAAAACATACAAACGTGTTATGTTGCAGATGTTCTTCCATAGTATTTATTGTATTCAGTGATTATAATACAAGGGACAATTAATCACCCCAAGAGGGATTTATAATGAGGTAATGAGTGGGAGTATGTAGCTCTGCTGCTGTTTAGATCATTAAAACAGACCACATAGTCTTGGCTGTACGGAATGGCTCAAAGTTGAGTTAATATACACAACTTTCACCCGTCTTGGGGTTCACTAAAACTCATATCTCAAATGTTAAACCAAAAGTCAATATAGAGGGAACACCGCCTCATTTCATACAGTTTCCCAATAATGTAAACTTTTTAATAGCACTAAGTTGAAAATAAGTTAAGTAAATGTATTTCCTGGTCCCCTGAGATCCTGCTTCCATAACATTTGGATTCAGACATAGTGTAGGTCTATAATATACCGTGTGTTATCCTTTATGTGCACTCATTTATCCATGCAGAAACAAAACATACAGAGAGTATTGTTTTTTTAAACAAGGATTTAATTGCCATTCTTTTACATTACCATGTAATGTTGACTTACCTTTAATTAAGCATTGACCAGACTGCATATCAATCAAGATTTTTAAGCAATTTATATGCAACCATTTGTCAAGATCAAGGTCTACACATTAAAACTAGTTAATTGTTTTCATAGAATTGAAAAGCGGAGCACAAACAGTTCACTGTGTTATGTTTGTCTGCCCTTTCAAAACAAGCACTTTAGACCAAAGTTGAAACATAAATCAAACTATTCTGTTGTGGAAAGGTTCCTCTTTTAATATATTAACTTCTTCACTGTGATACTGAGCCCTGTTCACAAAGTTTAAACTCATTAGTTTAAAAAAAAAAGTTTTAAAAAACTATACACAGTATATATATATATAATAGATGGACTTCAGTGAGTTACAGGAAAATAATTCCATCTAGGTTTTATGTGACATCATAAATTACGAGACCAAAGGTCGAGTAGTTTATAAACTGTCACATTGGTCTCATCTGTGTGTGTTCCCATTGGTCCGAAGTGTGCGGTGAGGACCAATGGGTTGTGTGTAAGCTCCGCATCCTGAGTCACTTACAGGCGTGGAGCTAAGTGTATAAGAGAGGCTGTGCCTGGCATTCTGTTTTCTTGTTTGTAATGGTTGTCACTGTTTTGTATCCTGCGTTGTTGACAGAGCTGTGGACTCTGGTGTGTGCTAAGAGAGCGTGCTAATGAAGGATTGAACAGAAACTAAGCGTCTCTTTCCTGTTTTCTGCCTCTTGCAAAACGCTACGAAGCAGGATTGAGTTGGAGCCCGAGAGCATGGCGCAAGAGCTTATAGGAGACGGAGAGATGGACGACTGGATCCGCTGGAACCCCGACGCATCCCAGACTCGGTGGGATGGGGGATTGGAGGACCTCCTCTCTAGGAAAACACATTATCTTATACTTTAGCAGAGCGGAGCTGCAATTACATCTGAACATTAATGTAATAGCTCAATTCCATTTTGTTTAATTATGTTCCCAATAAATCATCAAATAGGCAATTAAAAATGATAAAATTAACAATCTGTTCGCTCAGTATACAGTTATGTAAGTTTTACTGTGCTTAATTACTGTTCAGCTCCAATATGCAGGGTTGGTAAAGAGGTGCTGCTGAATACAGGTTGCAGTTCTTTTTTTTCTTTTTCTCACTGACACATTAACATAATTTTAAAAAGCGTTTTTAGAGTAAAGTATATAATAGAAGTTAAAAATGGTTTTCAAGATAATTACATATTTTATGCACGTGTTTTAGAAGCGGTCTAGTTATGTAATGAATGACAAATAACAAAAGTGTTCTGTACACATGATTGAGCACATGCACCTCTTCTGTAGTATGTATTTCCTGCATAAGGCACAGCGTACTGGCCTAGCAAAAACAGTAGTGCTCTGCGGAGCGTCTTACTGTATGTGTATTTGTATTAATAATGGCTTATAAAATGTAAATCAAGTAAACATAATCATATCAAACAATTTATGGGTTAAGTACTTCCCATTTAGTATATCAAGCATTGATCATCACATGAGACTTCTAATTTGGCCACATTTTCAAAGCCTTAACTCCAGTCTTTAATGAACTTTTTGAAGGAGACAAAGTATCTGTTAATTTAACAAAACTTGAAAGGAATAACTAACTAACTAACTAACTAACTTATATATTTCAGGTCACTGTAGCAATGATAATAATCATGATGATGTAGCTGCAGAATATGGAGCCTGCGAATTCTGCAGAAGCCTGCAAATTCCGCAATTTCCATCGAATTCTGTTATCCAGTGACTTGGACTGCCTCTACTGATAACATGCAACCTGTATATACTATGCAAAAAAGTCCCTTTCTTTAGTAAAAGAGTGTGTTTTATACAGCAAAAATTGCTGTTATCAGCATTAACACATGAAGTTGCAAAAACCTCTTCAGACAGCACCTGTAGAACTTCTCTTTTTTTCCCCCTGGACACTTATCACTCTTCCTTAAATGCGCTTTACTTGCTCTTATCTGCCCCCTATTTTAATGCATTTAATCCTGTACTTTAGAGTACTGTATTCTGTCAAGTGTTATTTAATCTGTAGTATTTTGTATTTAATTATATCCTGATGTAACTATCACTGACACTGTTATCTGCTCCGTTATTGAATCGTATTTTGTCATATACTTGTACTTGCTAGAACCAAAGTCATTGTATTTATCTTGCTCTTAATTGTATTATTACTTGTACTGTGATCCTTGAAATGTATTTTTGTTTACGACTGTAAGTCGCCCTGGATAAGGGCGTCAGCAAAGAAATAAATAATAATAATAATAATAATAATAATAATAATAATAATAATAATAATAATAATAATAATGATGGCAAGAGATATAGCCTTGTCAACATTACACAGCATAAGGCCCTAATCAGTCCAGAAAGGGCATTTCAATCACTTGACTCCTTTAAAGCTCTAAAGGATTTCTGTTACGGAATTTCAACAAAATAATTCAATTTGTGCTCGTTAATATGTGCCATTCATCACTGCTAAAGTGAGGTTCTATATTTACCTAGCTGGAATAACACTTCACTCTGTACTCTGCAGCCTGGCTTCGAGTGTTGTTTTAGAGAGGGTCTCTGCTGTGTGCCGAAGGGGCCTCAGTGAGGGCCTTATGTGAGGGGCACTGTCTCCCCTTGCTGCTCAGCTGGGGTTGCTTTCAAGCGAAAGCTGAGGCCTCTGTTTGGGTTGGCACCGTCTGGAGTAGTCAGCTGGTCTGCACATTTGGATTAGCACTGGAAGAAACATTTTGGTTATACAGTTTTAGGGTGGAGCACAGGGATACCTTCCTCATCAGCCTTTCTTGAATGCCGTGATACAGTACATCTTCCCTCCACCCAAACCTAGAAAGATTCATGTACATAACATTTTATTACTGCGCCATCACTAGTCAGATAGTAAATTGATTCTTGTAAATGTTTTGAATATTTATTTGCATGGATTTGAAAATGTGATGATTGTCTATGCAAGGATGTGTTTAGATTTTTTATGTAATTGGTGCATGTAGGTGAGTCTTAAGTAAGTACCCCAACTACAGCAAGTGGGTGGTGTAGGTGAGGTACTTACAGTCCTCCTTGGAGCTTTGTATTGACCTTGTCTTTTCTTTTACTTAGAACAATATATTATAGACTGAAGAGGGGGTAACAATAAAAATAAAACATATTCATGACATTAACCATACCATACTGAGTTTCTATCGTGCATTATTCTCAATATTGGTACAGTTAACTTCACCTGCTTAAAAAAGTCTTTTTTTAATTTTTCTTTATTTTACTTCAAACTCAATACAAAAAACAGTGACTTGACAATCAAGCATGTACCTCAGTCACATATGCTGCGTTTACACTGCCACCTCGGACGTAAGCCAATTCAGGTCTGACTGATCGCAGAGATTTTTTATAATTGTATCATGTAGCGTTTACACTGCGGTTGAGCCATGAGCCAGGTTAGGTTTGAATGCGCGTGCATACCATCTAAATTACAATAGGTGCTCGGTGATGTCATAACGACCACTGAAGGGATGATGAGTTTTCCCCTCCCCAAACCACAAAGGCAGAAGAGGCAGTGGTATTACAAATAAACAATAAAGAGTCGTGTTCATATTGCAGGGACTTATCTTAAAAATATACATACTTATCTTGCAGTCTATGAGAAAAATGGTTATTCGTTTAGACAGTGTTTGATAAAACAAAGCGGTTCCTGACCCATTTGTTATGTGAAGGATTTCACCTTGAGTAAGATAAGTAAATGTGCTGTTTATTACTGTAATAATAAAGACCCTTTTGTTTTCAAAATAACTCTATTCTGTTTCTTCACCAATATTATCTCACCTTGTATATATATATATATATATATATATATATATATATATATATATATATATATACACATAATTGTATAATGCATAAGTCCTTTATTTTTAGTTAAAATAGGCTAAGTAGCCACAGGAATACCGGAGAAAAAACATTTACTGTATAAAATTGCAGTTATCAAATTTTATTTTTTCAAATTAGCCTTGTTACAAATACTACTACTGCAAATGAATAAATAATAATAATAATAATAATAATAATAATAATAATAATAATAATAATAATAATAATAATAATAATAATAATAATGTGTTATATAAGTACACTATCTAAATTGTTTGTAATTATTCAAAATTTGTGTTCCTTTTTAAAAAAACGAAATGACAGGGACCGTAAATAATTAAAACAATCTTTTTTAAAACTTAGAACATAACATGTAAAACGTAATTGTGTAACAGATCAACTATAATCAAAAAGTGCAGAGATCTCTCTTTTCTACAGTGCTTGAGAGACAGCTTTCACAGACAATGCCAGGTGTGAGGTGAGGCTGGCACAGGGGCAGGTGTACCTTCATTGTTCTGGGTAAATTCCTGCGAGGGGTAGAGGCTTGGGGGTGAATGGTCCTGGTTGCTGCCATGATGGGGGTTCACCAGACCGGCCGCTATTTCTCAGTATATGTATTTATTTTGTGTTTCCACTTAGTGCACTCTGAGTTTCACCCCACAACGCTATGACAGAAACAAACAAACAAACAAAAAAAACATTTGTGAAAAAAAAAAACTATTCCGTGTTTTTAAGCTAATCATGGGTACAATCAAAATATTCATTTAAATATTATTATTATTATTATTATTATTATTATTATTATTATTATTATTATTATTATTTGTTTATTTAGCAGACGCCTTTATCCAAGGCAACTTACAGAGACAATAAAAACAATAAAAACAAACAAAAAGACGGCGTGTTAAAGTGTGTTTGAAACTAAATCAATAACTAAGTGATTTACAATAAAATAATAATAAATAATAACTGGGAAAAAATATATTTTTGATAGCATTTTTTAAAATAATTCTCACCGATATACTCAAATAGTACACTTTTGTTCCTTTGACATCCACCGACATCTGCATCTGTTTAACAAAGCAAAAAAGTTAATTGTCAAAAGTTTTAGCCCAGTGTATGGCTATTTGGTGTATGTACACTTTTGATGACAACTTAATAATAATAACGGAGGGGGTTGATGCTGGGACGCCAGAATCACTGTCGAGCCCTCTTGAGGTGTCGTGGGCTAGTCGACAAAACACCGAGGATGGAAGGTGCCTGCTTGAAGACCCCAGAGATGTACCCTACTCAGCTCAATCCAGACGGTTGTCATGCTGATGCGCTAGAGAGGCCGCACTGTGGTTGATCCCCGGAGCCAGCATCGCAGCCGTTTTGTGCGCTGATGCGCTAGGGAGGCAATAAGCTGATCCTTGGAGCCAGCATTACACTTCAGCCATCAACACCAGACAGAAGGATATCTACATCATCATATGGAAGGAAGCGCAAATGGATGGAGACAGATGGATCACATTAGTTTATTGTAAAGCTACGTCTTAATTGGTGCTTATCTTGGCGAGAGCCGAGTTCAAATCAGCATGAAGTTTTAACATATACTCTCGTGTAATGGAAATCATAATCATCTGTTTAACAATGCAAAAAAGTTGTCAAAAGTTTTCATAGCCCAGTGTATGGCTATTTGGGGTATGTACACTTTTGATGACAACTTAATAATAAAATGTACATATTTACAAATACTCCCCAATATAAACAGTTAATAAATTCAAATATTCAAGACACTTGTGTATCAAGTCGTTCTTCTCTTTTTGTGACGCTGCAACAGCACTGCAGCTTCTTCCTGTTTAGATCCCGGCGCTGAGCCCCGTCTTTAGTTGGCCATTTTTTGGACGGCTGAGAGTCGTCCGTTTGCGTTTACACTGCAGAAAAAAAAACCTGAGATGGCCCTAAACACAAAAACAGCCAGTGTAAACGCACCATTAATGGAATTTCCTTCATCAACCTTTTCCCACTTTGAATGAAAGTGCCAATGGGCTTCATAAAGGTTTGTTATAGTTAGAAAGTCTTTCAATTGGATTTTACAATATATTTATTGACACTGTATATAATAGTTACAGGACCTGATTGTCAGTGTACTGTACTGGTTATAGTGACGCCAGTCTCTGGCCATTCAATTTTACTTGTGCCAATATTCCCTCATAGATAGACTCACGCTTTCCTATGACCTATATTACAATCTCCACTGATCTGCAAGGTAGAACACATTACATCATTATTTACTTTCTCTGCTGCTTACATTTGTTTTCTATTGGAAATAAAACCCTCTGTCCTGAATAAACAAAATGTTGCTGTTTAGCTTTATGTGAGCTGCTTTTCAAACGTTTGTTTCATAGCTTTGTGATTTATTTATTTATTTATTTATTCAAAATCTGTTCTTCATAATCTTCTGTATTTGTTCTGAATGTCACATTCCATACTCATCAGTGTGCAATATATTGTAGAAAATGCTTCTTTTTTTTTTTTTTTGGCTCCAAATTATTTTTTTGCAACACGCAGCTTAGAACTACGACAGAACATAACATACTCAGAACAGACTGTCCTCTGTTGCAGCATAAACTGTAGAATAGAAAGAAACTCTTGTTTACCACAATTAAGCACTGGTGTCATTTTATAGGATCAAATCTGTACACTAAAGGCTGGCTTGAAATACTACTGCATGAAGAGGAAACATCATCAGACTCAATCTATATGAAATACTACTGCATGAAGAGGAAACATCATCAGACTCAATCTATATGACACAGAGACCAGCCCTTGAATCACCCTGACAGGTGTGTGCCAAATAAGGAAACAAATAACCATAAGTCGCTCTCTTTGCTTTGACTTCAGCAATGTAATGTTAATTACAATCATCTCTGAGAACAAATACTCATAAATGAAGTTCACATTCACAGTGCCACCTCAGCTCTAATATGATGTGACCTACTATTATGAAATGTGATCCATGCAAAATATTTAAAGGCCAGGGCAGAATGATGCTCCTTATAAATATGCATTCTTAGGATGGAATTAGTGGCACAGGGCTATGAAAGAGGTAGTACACATTTGCTGTATGACCTTGTTGACAAATGGAAGCCCACAGTTGAGCTATATAATATGTATTCGCAGAATATCAATAAAAATAAAGATTTGGCAGACTGGTATTTGCAGATGTAACTATATGGATATTGTAAAAAAGTGTTTCCTCACTGTGAACAGGCTGGCTGTAGGGGTGACGTCAGGCCAGAAAGAAACACACACGCAGACAGGCAGTACTGGGGTTGAAACTGAGACGCTGCGGCGCTCAGTAGATTTACAAAATGGACTAACACTAAACAAACAGTGGACGAACAGACAAACAAGTACAGTGCTGGTGCTTCCAGCACGTTGTAGCAATTATTATTTACACTCATGAACACACAACCCCGAGTGAGTGCTTTATGCATCTATATATACTGTTGTGCCTGGATTCAATTACTAATTAATTATTCACTTGAATCCCAGCATGTGAACTAATTCTGTACAACCCCGTGCTCACATATTATTAAATACTTTAAATGCACGTGAAGTGAAGTGCAATCCCGTGCCTAAATACAATTATACATTTTAAACACTTGTGCTCATTACCCGCATTATATACCATGTACCAACTACAACACACCAACATTTACACACTACATACAACATAAAACACAAAAATACACACAGGGGCGGGGCACATTGCCACACTCACACGTTTTGATTTATATATCATTTATATACAAACTGTTCTACAATGTTAATGGATAAATCATGTTTAAAAGCTTGGTCCAAACAAATTCTGAAATACAGCCAAACCTACAGAAAATAAACACATCCAGAAGTTATCCTTGGCATACTTGTGCATTTACTTTAAACCATGACAAGATCACATTGATGCGATAAAAACAACATAAAAACGTCTGACGTCTGCCAGCTGACTATTTTTGAGGTGTGAACAAAAATAAATATAGAAGTCCCCACAACAGACAGCTAACACTGATCTCACCCGGCCAACCCTGAATTGAAACGTAAGTATTGTAACCCTACCTGGATATATCACTGTCATTTTAACCCCAGGTCTCTCTTGTATTCTGTTTACATGCCAAATATATTCAGTTTATTTGCTTTACTAACCTTTTCATGAAGTGATTTGCTAACTCAACTGAAGTGCCTTAAACACCAAATAAGTTATGTTTTACAAGATATCCAGGAATGTATTAGGTCTGAATATGATCTAAGGATATTGAAATAACTCAGTTAGTGTAGAGATGGGAGTCAGGAGAAGATCCTAGCGTGTTATTCTCTTTACTCTGTTACCATGGTTACTTCTGCTTTTTTTGCCTTTTATCACACAGCTGCAAAAACAGGTGGAACGAAGACCGCACTGCAGATGCAATGGTGCATTCCATAATGGAAACTGATTTCTGTGTGCACAATACGTAGAGGGCAAAGGTATTCCAAATTAATTATGTAATTCATGTAATGAAGATGGAGGCTATTTAAAGCTTTTTACTTTGAAGTGTATTTCACTAATGTCTTCCAGCAAGAAGATACTTGAAAGCCATTAAAATAATTGTATGCTGTACAGATGAGTAGATCCTAGACTCTTGAGTCTGTTTTGAAAAAGTATATTGTGTCTTGCAGTTGCAATGCACCACTATAGTTAAGGTTAAAATGAGCTCCCCATGTTAAACCTGTTTTTTGCACAGCTCAGAAAGGGGGTTAACATTAATTGATCTGGCTGAAATTTTGGATTTCTGGTCAGATTGGCAGGCACCAAATTGGGTGTAGTTCTTTTAGTAGTTTTTGTTTTATTGACACATCGAAAAAATAGTACTTTCCCATAGAGTAACATGACAAAAAAATTCACCCCTGTGGTTCTCTACAACTACCAGGTTCATTAAAATGAAAATTACCAGACATGTAGATCCTATTTGTGTGACATGCCTTTTGCTATTTTCATTGTAAGATTTTAACCCATTTTCTTAAAAAAAACTGTTTAAAAAAAGATGTGCAAAGTTAAAATCGGATGTGCAACAGTTTGTTGATAAAGGATCAGTGTACATCACTTTTTCAATGCTAAGACTACATTTCCCATAATTCTCGTGAACTTTGCGCAGACATGGAGAGCAGTTTTCAATCTGAAAAGTCCATTAACGCAGCCATCTTGACCAGGACTGGCATACATCATGAAACGTTCAAGTCCTGCTGGGGGCTAACTGTGGTTGTAAAATCTAGTGCCCGGCTTGTCTGTGAGAAGGCCTCTCTAGGATATCTGTTAGACTGCACTGACCGGTGTCGCAGGAAATAAACAGAAATTGTGCCGGCAGAGCCCCAGCCATGCACATGACGTCACACTCAACGAACGTGTTGAGTCACATGTAGATAATGCGGTATTAAGAGAAGATGTATTTGAGTTGAGAATGGCAGATCCAGAGGTTTTGGTTGTGTTTTTCTTCATTTTCATTATTCATATATCACTGAATACAACTGAAATGTAACAACGTGCTGATTACGCAAAGAGGAGAACAATGCTTCTTGGAAAGAACAGTAATTTGGATCTGACGAGCAAGATAAAAAAATCCAGCATGTCGAATGGATCAAGAGCCGCTACTAAATGGAAGCAAGTTTCTTTTTTTTTTTTTTATAATTCTCAACAGCAACTATACATAACTGTGCAGAAGGATGTTTTTTTGGGTCCTTGTTAAAAAAATTGGGACCATTATATGCGGATTGTGTCCGTCCGTGAACACGATAACTTCCTTGATTTTGCACCAATCTTCACTGTGCTTGTATTTTATTACAGTCCAAACCTTCTTTAGAAGCTTCATATGACATTTCACCATCAATTGAAACACCAAGAAGCCTGCACGTGCCTGGTTTCATCTCCATTGTACGAACAAACCATAAAACCATAATTAAAAAAACTACAACTAGCTGTTGTAGAGCGCTAAGCAGTAGATTTAACAAAACCATACATTAAACACAGGAAAATCACACAATTTACAGGGGCACTGAGGCAGGGCTGAGGCCTGCCCCTGTAAATAATATGTTTTGCTTTGGGCTTCTAAATAAAATATGGTTTTGGTTTGGTTTGTAAATAATAATGTGTTTAATGTGTTTAATTGGTTAGACCTCGTTGCTTGCCTAATTAAAATGAATGCCAGTTTCTTTGTTCTCCTTTTGCTCATGTTGGGGTCTGTGGTTTGCAAACCTAGATGGGGAGGGGGAGGAGGAGAACCCTCACGACTGCAGGTTTAACTGTGATCTTTAGGACCAGGGGTAGGGATTAATTTAGGGGATTTATTAATCCTACCCAAGTTTATTTTAGTTTATGTAGAGAGAAGGTTCCTGAAGCGGGACCTCCCTTACAGTGGGAGTAGCGCTTGGCCACCTTTTGCACAGTTGTTTTTGCACAGTGTTTTGTTTTGCATTTTCATTTGCATAATACAGTAGAGAGACAATTACCTGATCTTCAATCAACCGTATTGTCTAATCAACCGAACGCACCTGTAATCGTGATGAATTACGTGTGGTGTATTACGCACATAGCTTCTGCTGCTAACACGGCTGCTAGATTTAGCTGACAAAAAAGGACCAGCAGACTGAGGCAAATGAAAGTTACAGAATTATTCAGACCACCAAAACCTTAGATGGAGCATTTTGTGCTTTAAATTGTTGCAGTTCAGCAAATTAAAACAGTTACCTCGTTCTTGAATTTTCTTCTATTTCATCAGTAATGGCTGGAGTTCCTCTCTATGTTATTGATGATTTTCAAAGTTTGGTATATGGTACGTTTAATTACAGTATTTCGTTACCTTAACTGTAGGTGATAAAGTTTTACTGAATTGCATTAATGTCAAATTTTCCCCATTTGTTACAAGGAAGAGTTCCAGCGGATTTTGTCTATGGGACGGCTGTTTCTCTGAAACCCAGATGACGTCAGCCAGCCACTGCTTTCTTGTCTACTGCTTTTATCTGGATTTTATCACTGTTTTTAACTGTGCCATGCATTATTTAAAGGTCTTTATCATTTTATGTTGAGTCCTCCTTTAGTGTATTAAAATAGTGTTTTGCGATTAGTTTCTTAGGGGGAGCTGAGTAGACTGGGCTGCTGCATTGGGGACAGGTGTGCATCCCTCTTTTTCATCGCTCTGCTCCCGGTCAGTGCATGTAGGTTGGTTCTTTTTATTAGTATTTTGAATATTATTGATTTTTTTTTGTATTGTTTCACGGTCTTGTTGCTTGTTCTTTCTGCACGATGTTCTATGTTTAGTTTATGCACTAAATATATTAGTTAAGTGCACTTGGCACTATTTTGTTTAGTATTGTGAGCACTATTTATTTCACTGGCTGGACCTGGTCTGGGGCTTGGTGAGTAGGATGATCAGAGGTGAGTTCACCTGGTAAATGTTGTCCCCGGGTTGTGTCAGTGCTTGCTCTGCCTGTGCTGGCTCTCACTTTTTGTT
The DNA here is from genome assembly GCF_902713425.1 of Acipenser ruthenus. Classification (NCBI taxonomy): domain Eukaryota; kingdom Metazoa; phylum Chordata; class Actinopteri; order Acipenseriformes; family Acipenseridae; genus Acipenser; species Acipenser ruthenus. The sequence goes on along the minus strand of NC_081189.1, from coordinate 20,612,878 downwards.
TTCTATTGCTAAAGAAACTTCACTGCAGAGGACTCAAGATCTGTGTATGCTGCTTTCAGCCATTGGATGTTCTTTGAAAACCTATTTTTGTTACTGTTAAACAAAATGATCCTGCTGGGATGAGCACAACTATAACATTGTCTCTGACTTTCATTTAGTTGGAAGGGGCTTGTATTGGGGAACCACTTGTTTTATATTCCACTCCTCTTTGAATTCATATTAGAGGTTCTATTCCTCTTTAAATTATAGATGGCGTAGTCAAGGTTATATCTATATATATTCTTGAAACTGAAAACCGCTACACTCAGAATTCCTTAGGCTATTAACATATAAACTAGTTTTGCAATGAGAGTTGTGGTAAAAATGTCCTTATCTAAATGTCTTTTTTATTAATATAATTTAAAAAAAAGTACACACAGTCTCCACTTTGTGCCCAGTTGAAATATCGAAATGGAACAACCATTTTGTGGTTAGCCAAACACTGTTTTAGCTGGAAAAGAAAGGGTTTGTACCTCAGAAGTAAAAACAAAATGGTGTCTGAAGCACAGCAGGTGCCCTTACCCACAGGAATGTTCCCATAAACACTGGCACCACAAGTATTTTAGTAACAACCTTCCATCTTTGTTTTCAAAAGCAAGCATGTCTTTTAAATACTCTTCGATTTATTGGCAAAAGTGCAAACCCAGGGTGCTTTTGTTTCGCCTGAAAATCAGATTAAAATCTATCAACAAATAAAGCTAAATTTCTTATTTTCTTATGGTTTCCTACAGTTATAAAATGATTACTCATGCTTTATTGTTTACATAATTCAATTCATTAGAAGAAAAATAGTGAAATCTGTGTTTTGTTTAGGAAACAGTTGGTGCCAAAAGTAATTTTCTTTGTCTTCTTAGTAGCCTTGCTCTCTGAAATGTGCCTCAGAATTATAGATACTGTAAAAACCTTCTTTTATTTGAAACTGGAGTTACAGGATGAATGAAGACGTTTATTTATCATCAGATCTGTGAATATGTGAATAAATGTTCTTTTAAAGATTTGAAAACTGATGACAAGCGGTGACGCGAATCGCATTGTATATATTGCACAGTGTAGATCTGGTGTTAATGTAAACTTTGTAACTCCTCAAAGCTATAAATGAAGCATTTGTTCATGAAAACAAAAAGATTCCCTTGAAAATTAGGCCAACATACATGTGGTGCACAGCTGTCTGCAGGTAACCACGTTTACCATACAAGTCCCTGCAGGGGAGCTAGACTTTGACAACCAGCAGGGTCTGTGCTCTGTTTAAAGTTTCATAACAACTGTATCCACAACATTACCATAAAGTAACTGAGGATTTTAAACCATGAAAGGGAGATACAATGACTGACTTGTGAAGCTGTTTTTTTTAACATTGATTTAGATTGATTAATTTCACGCACACTTACATAACGTCCAGTTTGCGCTTTAAACCAGGTTTTGTAGCGGTGGGTTTCAGCTGATTGGCTAATATCTTTTGGTATGCTATGGAATCCATTTTACCATGTATTGGAACTACATTTCCTGTGCCATTGGAAAAACAGCCCCATAGAAGGATATTACCACCTTCAAGCTTAACAGTAGGTATGGTGTTCTTTTCTTTGTACACCTCACCAGACATTCTCCAAACGTAATGACTATCAAACGACTAGCTCCATTTTTGTTTCATCACTCCACAAAACCTTTGACCAGAACTCATATCCAATATCATTCAAATGACGTTTTGCAAACTTTAAACGATTGTCCTTGTGACGTTTTCCTAAGAGTGGCTTTATCCTTGGCCTGCGACCATTGAGACCTTCACCATTGAGACCTTCACCATGAAATACTTTACCTGTGGTTGAAATGGAAACCCTAGTCCCACTTGCAGCCAATTCACTTTGAATATCTTTGGCAGTCAATCTCGGATTGTTATTAATCTTCCTCACAATTCTTCTACTTGTTCTTGGTGAAAGAACCTTCTTTCTGCCAGACCGAGGGAGCGTTGTTGTGACAGTACTACGAGTCTTGTACTTCTTGATAACAGAAACATTAGTTGAAATTTGGATACTCAAATGCTTGGAAATCTTCTTGTATCCTTCTCCAGCTTTATGGCAATAAATAATTTTCTGCCTACGGTCTTCAGATAGCTCTTTACTTTTCCCCATATTGACTTATTGGTAATGACAGCAATCATCCTATGCCTAACCCTTTTATACTCTAAGAATGTTCACCTACAATCCAGCATTTTCTAGACTTTTCTAGAATTAGGTTCTGCAGTATATTGAAATTTCTAGAACCTTGTAGACAATACTATTCATACCCTTTTGACATCAAAGGGTATGAATACTTTTGAATTAGCATTTTTTGGAGTTTTGCAAAAAATAATTGTAGAATCTATTTCTTGTAACTTTTTTCCTCATCCACAAAAGCAAAACTTTTGCTACAAAAGATTTTTCCTAAAATTCTTTGTTTTCGAGAAATTTCTAGAAGTTATACATTTCCATTGGGGTATGTACACTTTTGACTACAACTGTATATATATAGTGTGCTGGGTTTGAATTAAGAATATCAAAATAGTTAAGTCACTCAAAAACAAGCATGTGCAATTCAGTGGAAATGCTTGAGCCAGCTCACTCAGTTTTTCAGCCCAGAAATAAAATTGCATTTTAACATTTTTAAATTGATGGATTGACAAATTATAACATCTCTAACCAGATATATTACAACTGGAATGAATGACAGTGTTACTTTAAGAACTTGTGTCATGCCACTTGTTTTTTTTGTTGTTGTAAATATTCGTGCCATCACATATTTACAATAATATAGATTTTTATTTTTTCTTAAAACAAAGGATATGTATGTTTATTTGAAAATAGGAAAAGGCAGACTCTTATTATATCTGGAATCAATGTGACCCTTCATCCATTGGTTGATTAAATTAACTTGGAAAACACATGCATGTCAAGGGATGGGGGTATTGTGTTTTTCAATTTCTTAAATGTGTTTTTTTACTGCTGACCTGGCGAGTGCTAAATTGCTTTGTGTCATTGATCCATATATACTCCATGTCCGTGTAATCGCTAAACTCATCCACATTTGTCTGTGCACAGAATTCACTAATCCATCAGCTAATTTATTCTTCACAATAACCAAGACCTACTACACTGTGAAGGAGTGATTTTTCTAAATATGGATTCAATTGTAATAAATTACAGAACTAATATAGGTTTATATTGGTACACGATTAACCCCAAAATACAAAAGATTTGTTTATGTTAAAATAGATTACTATATATTTACATCAGTAAACAGTAATTTGTGTAGTCTTGGATACAGCAGCAAATGCCACATTATTATTATTATTATTATTATTTATTTCTTAGCAGACGCCCTTATCCAGGGCGACTTACAATCGTAAGCAAATACATTTCAAGTGTTACAGTACAAGTAATACAATAAGAGCAAGATAAATACAATGACTTTTGTTCAAGCAAAGTACAAGTGTGACAAAATACAATTCAGTAATACAGCAGATAAGTGATAGTTACATCAGGATATGATTAAATACAAAATACTACAGATTAAACACATGGCAGATTACAGTATTCTGAAGTACAGGATTAAATGCAGTAAAATAGGGGGCAGATAAGAGCAAAAGAAGCGCATTTAAGGAAGGGTGATAGTGTCCCAGGATAAAAACAGAGGAGTTCTACAGGTGCTGTTTGAAGAGGTGAGTCTTAAGGAGGCGCCAGATTGTGGTCAGGGACTGGGCAGTCCTGACATCTGTAGGAAGGTCATTCCACCACTGCGGAGCAAGGGTGGAGAAGGAGCGGGCTCTGGAGGCAGGGGAGCGTAGCGGAGGTAGAGCCAGTCTTCTAGTGCAGGCGGAGCGGAGAGGTCGAGTGGGGGTGTAGGGAGAGATGAGGGTCTGGAGGTAGCTGGGTGCAGTCTGGTCAAGGCATCTGTAGGCTAGTACAAGAGTCTTGAACTGGATGCGAGCGGTGATCGGGAGCCAGTGGAGTGAGTGGAGTAGTGGAGTAGCGTGGGAGAAGCGAGGCAGAGAGAACACCAGGCGGGCAGCGGAGTTCTGGATGAGCTGGAGCGGACAGGTGGCAGACGCAGGGAGGCCAGCCATGAGGGAGTTGCAGTAGTCTAGGCGGAAGAGTACCAAAGCCTGGACCAGGAGCTGGGTAGCGTAGTTGGTGAGGAAGGGTCGGATTCTTCGGATGTTGCTCAGGAAGAATCGGCAAGTGCGTGCCAGAGTGGAGATGTGCTGGGAATAAGAGAGGCAGGGGTCCAGGGTGACTCCGAGGTTCTTAGCGGAGGAAGAGGGAGAGAGTGTGGTAGATTCTAGAGGAACAGAGATAGAGAGATCAGAGGAGGGGGAGGAGGATGGAAAGAAAAGGAGGTCAGATTTAGAGAGGTTAAGTTTGAGGTGATGCGAGTGCATCCAGGAGGAAATAGCAGACAGACAGGTAGAGATACGGGAGGAGATGGTGGAGTCAGAGGTGGGGAAGGAGAGGAAAATCTGAGCATCATCAGCATAGAAATGGTATGAGAAACCATAGGATGAGATGAGGGGGCCCAGGGAGCGGGTGTAGAGAGAGAACAGGAGAGGACCCAAGACTGACCCTTGGGGGACTCCTGTTAAGAGAGGGTGAGGTGTGGAGGTTGCTCCACGCCAGGTTACCTGGTAAGTGCGCATGGAGAGGTAGGAGGAGAACCAGGCCAGAGCAGTGCCAGAGATCCCCAGGTCAGCGAGAGATGATAGGAGAACAGAGTGATCAACAGTGTCAAAGGCAGCAGAGAGGTCGAGGAGAATTAGGACAGAGGAGAGAGAGGCAGATCGGGCAGACTTAAGTGAGTTGGTGACAGACAGGAGGGCGGTTTGAGTGGAGTGAGCAGAGCGGAAGCCAGATTGGAGAGGGTCGAGCAGAGAGTGGTTGGACAGGAAAGCAGAGAGCTGGCGGTGTACAGTCCGCTCGAGGGTTTTGGAGAGGAAGGGTAGGAGGGAGACAGGACGGTAGCTCTGGAGGGAGGTGGGGTCGAGGGTAGGTTTTTTGAGGAGGGGAGTGATAGAGGCTTTTCTGAAGGCAGAGGGAAAGAGACCAGAAAGTAGAGAGGTGTTGAGAAGGGAGGAGATGAAGGGAAGTAGAGCAGGAGCAGCAGCTTGAAAGAGTTGAGTGGGGAGGGGGTCCAAGGCACACGTGCTGGGCTTGTGACCCTGGAACAGGGAGGAGAGGTCAGAGTCTGAGAGGGGCAAGAAGGTGGAGAAGGAGGGCGAGTTAGTAGGGGATGCAGTGGGTGTAGGGGTTGGAGCAGGAGGGGGTGCAGGGGAGGGAGAGGTGTTAAAGAGTTTGCGGATATCTGAGATTTTAGAAGAGAAGAAGGAGACAAAGTCATCAGGGGAGATAGAGGAGGGAGGAGGAGGGGGGGAGGGTTTAGGAGGGAGGAGAAGGTAGAGAATAGTTTACGTGGGTTGTTAGTGGGTTGTCACATAAGTATGGCAAGCCAAATTATCATTTAGAGATATCTCTAAATCATTTCCAGATATCTCTAAATATTTGAAGATCTCTCTAAATCATTTTAAGATATCTTTAAATGGAGCTTAAATGAGATATCTAAAATGCATTTCCAGATATCTTTAAATCATTTTAAGATATCTCAAGATGTTTTTGAGATATCTTTTAAATAATTTTCAGATATGTCTAAATCATTTAGATATCTCTAAATAACTTCCTGTTCATTTAAAGATATCTCTAAATCAGTAGACCACTGGTGGTCTGCCGGCTCCTTTCAGGTGGTCCGTGGAAAGGTTACATAAATACGGAAATGAAGCAGCAGCATATTTTATAGATCCCATTGCAAACCCAAAATTGAGACCTCAAAAACTCAGCTATAGATGCAGGAAGAAAATGCATACATGGATAATATCTCCAAGTTAAAAAAAAGGTCTAAACTCTATGTCATATATAGTTTTGGAGTGTCTGAAATGTATTTGTTACTAGGGATTTTTCATGTACTGTGCTCACATGCACTCAACACAGCAGCTTGTAAAGAAAAACACAGGACAAGGCATGCGTTGTGTTGCATTATAATACGGCTGTATGTTAATGCAACACAATGCACAAACCCTGGAGTGTTATCCCGGCACGGAGGCTAACATAACCAAATTAAGCAGCAGAATTATGTCCTGAAGCATAGCATTATCGTAGCAGACCGTTTGGATTTTCAAGACAAACTGTTTTAAGTCATTTACCATGTCTTTATGTTTCATCAATGTGTATTGGGGTGACAATTAATTTCTTAGAAAAACGAGTTAACAACTTATAGTAACCAGAGTGCAGACAGACAGCCTGGCACCGTGAGCTGTCAAGGCTGATTGATGGGCTATCAGGAGGCTCATTGAAACAATAGAAATGTCAACAGACCGCTCACTTGAGGAATGCAGACCGATATATTCAAACTTCAATACATGGCTGCAAGTCCCGACTGATAAATACAAATAATAATATGTTTTATATGTATCGGTCAATTTGAATAGGTATGACAGTATTTTATTTAGCTAATTTTTGCAGCTACGCGATTCTGTCTTTGTCAGGCTAATTAGTACATATATTTAGGAAAAATCAGGAAAGCACAGCTCTGTATCTTAAACACAGTCACCGCAATTTACATTTAAATTTCAAAATGGTGAAAATGACCGTTTGATCGTTCTAGTATTAAAATGCAATTTGAAATATCTCAAAATAATAATTTGGCTTGCCATACTTGAGGGCCTTCTGCCAGCCCTACATCAAGCCATCAGGGTTGCCAGATTTCTGACAAAAAAATTGTGACCTTGTTCTTCAACAAGCCCAAACAAGACCAAAACAAGCGCAACCCATGTTAGAGTATGGGCGTTTAATGATAATTCCAACCCGCGACTCTCAAAAAAACAAACCCAATCCCGTTTATTATAAGCGGACTTGGCAACTGCAAGCCATCTCAACTGAAAGCTCTTGAAAGTGTAATTGAGATGTTATTGCCATGCTGTCAGCAGGATACAGGAAGAGCTCATTTATGAGGTTTTCCATCAATAGATATTTTGAGACCCTGCAGCACCTTAACCATTACATCTTGCAAAAAAAATTGCAAGATGAGTATTTCTTAAAGTGATCATACTCATTAATTTTCCAGTTTATCTAAAATGTTTTTAAACGAGCAGATATTAACGAGACCCCCTCAGTGTACTTGTGCACTGCCTCAGTTTGAAAAGCAAGGAATCCTTGTGCAGATGACTGTCGCACAGCCTCAGCAATCCCTCCCTTTTTTAATATTTGATTGCCAGTGAAAGCACAACTGAGAAGAGTTATGGAGGTGATTCCAATTTGTAGTCTCTTCCAGTTATGGTCCCCAGCATTCAACCTAATGACCTGGCTATAAAATGCACTCTGAAATGTCTTGATCCCCGTTGTCCAGTGGTATTCGATTTATAGTTAATTAACCTCCACCAGTTATTTGCTGTATTGATCCACGAGTATGATATATAACAAAAGAGTTCAGTACTAAATTCCCTTACTTTTCCTTATTAAATTCTTCTTCTTCTCCTTAATAGTATTGTCAAAATACTAAATACAACTTTAATAATTATACTAATGTGTTTTTAATATTCTACTTTATTTTTAGAATGTATTTTTATCTTTGTGTTTCTCTGAATCTGCTACACTGTAAATGCCAAGAATAACATTACAAACCGTGTGCTTTTCATACGTTTTATTGCAAACCTGAGCACTGTAACTATAGCTGGGGATCAATTACAGAGCAGATTGTCCTCATTAGTGATGCCTGCATGCGGTGTAAAGCTTTGTTTGAGATTAACAGCCTCTCTCTACATGCACTCCTGCTGGTAAATGTAATCAGTAGTGGGAGATATAATAAATTCCAGAGCATTCTGGTAAAAGATGGTGTTATAACACAGTACGTAAATGATTCACACATTTGGAACGGATTCAGACAAAGCCTTTTAAAATCAATGTAATCTCTTCAGTGAGTAATAGTTACATATAAATTTATATATTTTACATCAGGAATTTGCAACAAATAATAAACTGGAACTTTGGAAAAAGATCCAAGACTATGAGCGGTCCAGATTTTTTGGGGGAAGTTTTTGGAGTATACTTTACACATTATATATGGAACCATTTTGTGAATGACTGTCTAATTAGCTGGAGTCTGTTTTCTGTATCACCTTCATCACCACAGCCTTCTAGTAAGCTGTCTGGGCCCAGCGTTTCTCTCTTTGCTTTCCAATTCAAGTATGCTACATATCAATCCTCCATTCTCAGCTCGCTCAATTCTATCCTGCTCCATGCTGTATGCCAAGTCAAGTTATTCTCCTGTTGCAAGAGGGAGCATGTTCTACACTAGATAAACTATGATCCCCATAAGACAAATCCTCTTTCTCCTGGAAAACACATCTTGGTAAAAGTATTTGTTCAAACTGGCGAAAAAATGGAAAGCAGAAATCAAATGTGCAATGGTATAATAATAACAATTGATCACATTGCATTATTTATATAAATAGTGCCCACAAATCTGCTGGAAATGGAAAATCGGAATGTCAAAATGACCATGCTGATAGTGTCAGTGTGGCAGGGTGGTCGTGTGGTGACGTCAGGCCAGAAGCAGGAAGGAAAAACTGAGACCAGGGAAGTACTGCAGTTAAAGATGCGTGGTGCGCCGTTTATTTAAACACAAAAATAAAATAAATATTTAAACAAAATCTCGAACACAAATTATACAATCAGGCTGGATAGTAGCCTTCACTGATCCTATACGTTTTGTTTTTTTAATTTTCTCTCTCGCTCCGCTCGCTCGCTCTCGTTCCTCCTCTTGAACATCCACACTGAGGGTAGAGAGCTGCAGGTTTATATACAGATGACCATCTCCTGATTAGCAACAAATTAATCACTTAATTAACTCGGGAGATGGCCACCTTCTGCATGAGGTTTTTAATTATTCCTGGCAGAGGATGAGTACTCAACCTCGCCTCTGCCAGAACACATTTTAAAATAAAAACAAAACAATAACAAAAACACGCGGCGTTTTGCCATCATATATAAACACAATAATAAATCATAAAACACAACAATAACACAGGGGCGGAGGGGGAGACCCTGTTCAAAAAATAAATAAACAAATAAACGGACAGGCTCCTCGCCCTGTTACAGTCAGATACCTCCACAGGAAAAGCAGAATGCAGCATTTTCATAGAGACCCACAGCACATACAAGCTCTGATTAAAATTACATTCTACATTAGTTTCAAAGAGAATTGGCAGCATATAGACTTGTGTAGTTACAGTATACTGTAGCTCTCTTTGCATCTGCGAGTGAAACAGGACTCAGGGAGACCAGATGGGATTCCAAACTTGCAGTTTTTATTACTGAACTAAATAAACACAGCAAATCCCTGTTTGGGTCGGGTTCACGCCAAAAATAATAAAACAACTAACTCCCTCGCTCTCTTTGTTGTCGTCTCACACTCCCTCACTTGCTCTCTCTCTGTTCTTCTTGCTGTCTTCGCTCACTGTCACTCTGCCTTCTTCACCGCACGCAGCAGACTTTCTTCAGGGTTCTTCTTACCTCATCACAGAGCAGGCCCTGACTTTTAGCCTTGTGTTCTGTCCCTCACAGTCATACACAACCACTCGCTTTCAAGTCTGTGCGCCTTCTCCCGCTTGCGGCTTGCACCCCCCCCCCCCCACACACACACACACACTTATAGCCTCGGGGGAGGGTTCCGCCCACCATACGCACACACACACCTTACGCACGCACACACACCAGACACACACATTAACTACCCTGGTATTTTAACTCCAACGCTGAAAACTACATTTTTAGCAACCTAAATCAAAACAAAGCAGCACTGACTTTGTCCCACCCCCTACTATACAGTACAGGTCACAGAAAAGTCAGTTTTTTTTTACTAAATGCACACAGGACGACGAAGGAATTAAAAAAAGCCTATCTACAGAAGGAAGATACGTAATTTGCGTTGCTTGCGTTGTGTAGTAGTTAATTTAAACAAGTTTTTTTTTCTCTCGGTACCTGTCCTGTATGCAGAGGTGAATTTCACGGTGACCCCTCAATTTCCCGATTTCCGGGAAATCAGCGGAATTGTGATTTAGGTAGAGCCCTACTCTTAGAACATAAAAAAGAGTTTGAATTAATTCTTCCCCAGTTCAGCCCTATGTTGTGTATATAGTCCATCCATTCTAACCAGTGACTCCAGATACTGTAGAAAGCTATACTGGATACCAGTACTGATGCGTAAAATAGCCTATGTTATTTATATGTAAGAAACAAGCTCAGGGAGAAATCTTATTTCACAACATCTTGGTAATCGGATTACTCCCCCAGATCAGCATTGGTTTAGTTGGGTAATTATCAAAAGTTTCTCCTTTCATTAGCCAAGCATAACACTGACGTGTTTTTAAATAGAATTTTCTTCCAATGGTCCGTGACCAAACACATCTGGCTGGGAAGAGAGTTCATTACCAGCTCGAGAAACTCAACATAATCTGGGCAATTTGTTCTGGGTCAAGAAGCAATGAATATATTATTCTTTTTATAAATTACGCAACTACGCAGTGATAATTACTTTGCCGAAAGCCATACATTCCGAGGAAGTTTGTTAAAATGTTTGTCAGTGTAAACACATTTTATAAAAATTAATTATTCAAATAGGTATTTAATATCCTGTATATAAACATGAATACATTTGATGTTTTACCACATTAAATACGTTTGTTGTTGTTTTTTTTTACCACTACGGTGCCCCGGGGGCTCTATTACCACTACAGGGGCTCTATTACCACTACGGGGGCTCTATTACCACTACAGGGGCTCTGTCACCACTACGGGGGCTCTATTACCACTACAGGGGCTCTGTCACCACTACGGGGGCTCTATTACCATTACAGGGGCTCTGTTACCACTACAAGGCCACGGGGGCTGTATTACCACTACGGGAGAAGAGAAACTGAAAAGGAACTTGTTCATGAAAAAACTAAGTTATTTTGTTTATGCCTATGTATGTTAAAATATTAAACGTACGTGTAGATACATGTAAATACATGTATTTATCGTATCATATGTTCTTAATACCTTTTTAACTGGTGACACTGTGGTCATGGTGTGTGTGGGGGGATTAAACATACCATTAATAAACATGGAAAAAAATATCACCAAAAAAATATTTTAAAAGCTAAATTGAGTGTGTAGCTTACAGATGCACTCACTATAGCAGAGTGTGCTTTTCATTTCTTCAGATTCTTGAGAAAAGGAAATGAGGCTGAAATACATTAGTACAAACTTAATTGGATGCATGTAGCCATAAAACGGTTCAACTACAATGCAACAGGACAATGCCACGTTGACAGATTCTTGTTTTCAGTGACTTGGCCAATGGAATTGTGTTACTTGGTGGTCAGGAGGTTCATGTTCAGGACTAAAAGGATGCAAACACATGTGTTCTGTGTGAGATAAGGTTTGAGCTTTGTGAAAAATACTAATCACTTTTTGTGCACTCTTGTAAGGTTCAAGACACAAGTCAGCAGGGCATGATTCACTTGTATCTGCAAAAACTTCAGAATCGACCATTTACCAAGGACAATTGCTTAATATCAAAAACAGACGAGGGGTTAAAAATCTTAGAGAATGCATTTTGAACACATTTTTTACATACCATATTGTAGTCTTAATCCTGTTACATACTGTTCTCCAAGATATCCATACTGTTTTTTTAAAGATAAAGCAGGGAACATCACAAGCCAAAATACACCACAGTTATATCTATAGCATACAGTACTATGGCCAAAACCTCTGCTTACTACATTGCAGTACATTATCTTAAGCACAACTCCACATTTAAAATAGACAGATTAGTTCCATCTGTCATGAAGTGATAATCCAACAACTGTGTGTGTTACAGAGCTGTATTATCATCTTTTAACGGTTTCTTTAGCTTAGTGAGGTTAATGGGAAATAAATCAATGGCCTTCAATTTGAGTTTTAAGAAAAGTGTATGAAAGCAAGGGTCACCAGGGGTGCCTCCATTTAAAGCAAGGTGAGTCACATGATCAGGAGCTTGCTGACTTCAATCTATGGGGTGTAAAATTGATTTTTTTAAAAATGCTCCACTACACACTCAATTTAGCTTTTAAAATATTTTTTTGGTGATATTTTTTTTCCATATATGTACCGGTATGTGTCTGTGTGTGTGTGTGTGTGTGTGTGTCTGTGTGTGTTTGGTCATGGTCTTGTAAAACACAGACAGTCACTCAAACTCGATATTAACATATTCATGGCTTCAGTCAGATTTTTTACAGCTTCAGTATAAACATGGTCTAAAGGTTTGAGCAGATGTACAGTAGTCCCTGCTGGTGCTGGTTGTACATTCTTTGGATTACACCCACCTTCCAGATCATTCAAGCAGGCATCTTTTTTTTCCTAGCATGTAATACAATAAGCCTAATTCCTATGTAACACTAAATTCACATACAATACATTGTACAACAAAATCATCCTACACAACTTGAACATTGACCTTTCAGAGCGCATCCATGGCAACTAGGTTCTGCTCTGTAAAAGGCAGTGTCGACATTCAAAGAGAGTAACATTGTGGTGGTTTTCATTCCACCATTGATTACTGACCCAGGGTGCATGAATAATAAATATCAAAGCAACAGTGAAAATGTTAAAAAAGATATTGCAGGAATCATGCATAGCGTAACAGACAGTCCAGGTGAGCAGTAAGTTTACACTAAATCGTTGATCAGTAAGGCTTGCACTTACATTCACAGTACAGTATATACCAATACATTGATTTATTGTGGGTTTAAAATATAACCAATCAATCACAACCTTTCTAGCTAATGCTTTCTTTGGTGTAGGTTTACCTTCAAATCACTTTCCTACCATAAATAACTTTCCTGCTGTGTGGATCCTCCCAAACACATTGTGCCATCATTTACATAACGTCTGACTTGCGCCTGGGAGATGATTTTGGCAGATTGATCAGAAACAAATTGAAAATAATAAGCGTTGAAATAGTCCCTCTGTCAGCAATTATTGTACAGTATTCAAAAAACAACCAGCAACGAATGCAACGAGATTTGTCTGTAAGATAAGATCAAATTAAATTCCATGATTGTAGACCTTATTTAAAGTTCAAAATGTACCTGCTTTCCCCATCATACAGGCAAACACATTAATATGCTGCATTCAAGTAGTGTAAACCCAATAAGCTAAGCAAAATCCACTGTGACTATGAGTATGCAATCAATACATAAAACAACAAATAGTAAAGCAATCAATTACAGCACCGTGTCAGTCACAGTGACTGAGTGTAGCTATCAAAATACAACTTCAATAAAAAAAAACATCTTGGAGATAACGGCTTCTTTATTAAAACATACATGTAACATTGAAATGCTATACTTTGCATTAGTATTGATCTCATATGATCATATTACTGTTTCACAGCTCTGCAAAGCTCAATTGCTTTGGCTTTCTTTTCCTAATCAAATTTTCAAGGCATTAATTCTCAAGATGTTCTGTAAGAATTCCCTTTGTCATTCAAATGTGATTAATGACACACCATACTAGATCACAACAGTAAAGGTACGGGTTAATCAAGACAAACGGTTCTGCTTGTAACCATTAGACAATTCAAGTAGAATATGAGAAGAATTATAAATCTTGAAGAGTCAGAAGCTGGACGTTATATCTTGTAATAAACATTCGATTTCTCATACCAATTTCTTTAAAGATGTTTTCTCTCATTTGTTTGTCTCTGTATCCTGGCAATGAAATGTAATATATTGGAGTGACTGGACTAGAATATGCTTTAATCAAATGATTTAATGAATACATGTGGCAAAGTGGTTTGCAGTGCGCAGGTGTAGATGTGATGCAGTGCTTAAACAGATGACAGACAATAAAGTTCACGGTCCAAACAATCCTTTATTTTTATAATCCTGGCCATTTGGTGACCATAAATAATGATCCCAGGCAATACACAGCAAATTGTATTGCACAATGAAACTTCGGGGTTCAGTCCCAAAATAATAAACACAGTATAAACACACACAGAACACAAACACGATCACAAGTCCAGAGTGAGTGCTAACGTGCTCGTGGTGAAATCCAATTTATTAGTGAACAGTAGTGCAGTGTTGTCTGGGTTGGTGCTGGCCTTTAGCGACAGCTCCTGGTACGTGTTAGCTGTATAACAAGAACAAACATTTACAATTAGTATGACAAAAACAACCAAACACTAAACACTCACGGTATATCACAGTGCCAGAAAAATTACACGTGCCAGTAAGTGAATTGAGAGGGAATGATCTGTAAATCAAATACCAAGTTACCTTGGATCCATATGACTCCTTACCAAGCTCTCAAGCTTCACATACAACAGTTTGTTTTAATTTGGATTTCATCTATAGGTAATTTAGTTTTGGGGGCAGAAAACACATCACTTTCACAGGCACACCAAGTGCACTAAAGTAATATAGATATTGTGGCAATTCAAATGGGTACAGAAGCTCACTACGACCTTCATTTTTTTACCTTCTCTTGGTGCCTTAAAGGTAGTTATACCTTAAAATACAATTTAAAAATAATGTATAAGGGTTGAAATATAGAGACAGAGACACATTTTAGCTATGTACATACAAGGAAAATTTTATTTGTCCGTGGTACATTTTACATATTCCAAAAAACCAATGGCAGAAAACATTGAAGATCTGTTACTTTTTATTATTTTTTTGGGCATGTTTCTTTTTACTGAAACAAGGATATAATAAGACTGGAGCTGACTCCAAGTCTAATACAGTTTAGATGAGGCAAGATAGTAAATATATAAATAACAGACACAAGTAAATTAAAGTTGATGTTTTTTCTGATTTGTATCGCTGAAGTTTTTATTATAGAAGTGAATTAATCACTCTCGAGTCACCACCTAGAGTAGGTGAGCCAAAATAACAGATTATGCAGCCCTGCAGGATAAAGCATGTGTGGATTTCAACTTGTGTACTAAGTTAGGGAGGACTGACTGTTGTGGGTGCAAAACAATAGTTTGCTATTTTATTGGGTAACTATTGTGACTATAAGACTATTGTGTTTAACACCCACCCAAATGAAAGCAGACCAAAACCATACAAACCTACTTTTCAGTATTACCCACTTGGCTGTTTGGGTGTTTGTACCCTGTGCACTACAAAAATGGTGAATTGTGATGTAATCAGTGTCAAACAGCAGTTACATTAATGCCTGGATTAAATGTATCATTTTAAGATATTAAGATACTTAGCTCATTTATAAATAACAAATACAAATTATGGGTATTTTCTGCATCATTATCTGAATAGAAGTTAAACTATGCAAATCAGTGTAGTAATACAGCTACCCATTACATAAAATACTGCAGTCATTAAAAATAAAAATCTGATTTTAATGATATGAGAACCAATTTGTTTGTGCAGCTTTAATGGGCCTGACTTAAGCATTAACCATTTTAAATTATAACCTTTGCTGGGAACGCTGCATTAGGGATAGATCAAGGAACATTAGAACACCTCCTGTCTTGAGACAAGGAACACTTTGTATATGTAAATGTTGAACCCAGTTCAACAAAAACAAACAGAAAAAGACCCCTTAGGAATCCATTTGTCATACCCCCACACCCCTGCTGTTTTCAACATTCTATAAATGACCTTCACGTCACTGTGTTTCTGAGGCAAAAGTGGTCTTTCACCATTAACAAGCAACCTCAAGTTAATCCAAGTATTTTACTCATTGGCGTAGAGCTGTGATCAGTTTTGCACTGTTTGTTGTTGAAGGGAAATCTGAAACTATCATTTCAATAAATGGATTCAATTAAACAGTTTAACATTTTTTTGGAACAAAGAGCTGGAATCAAATAGTCTCTTTTGCCCACCCTATACTTAGGGGTAGGGTCTGAAACATTGGACTACCTAAATAGAATCACTCCCCTCTCTATGCAACCTTCTGAAGCCAGGATGATCGACTCATGCTTCAAATGGCCCAGCAATCAATGCTAACAAAAAAAAAATTCAAATCAGTTTTTGACTGACCGTAGAAGGTAATATACTGGTAAATATTTTATCATTTTTTTTTCCTTTTAGAATTTGATAACATTACTGCTTAATTACAATTCTAGGACAGGGGTAGACTCTTGGATCGTTTAGTCCATTCCATGACTTTGTTCCAACTAGGCCCTATTCTATTCATCTTCAACCAAGGTTGCCCAAGACATTAAATACTAGTTGACACTGTAGTTCAGTATAAGCTATGCAGCTGAAGTTATTAAGATGATAGTTTTATTAAGATGATAGTTTTAGATATGTTATCTTTATTTATTGATCTCAACTACAGTAGAATGTAGAATTTGCTGGGATATTAGGCTTTTATTAGGTTTGTTGCTGCTGTTTAAGCAAGGGCATATCTCTTAACAAAATATAATTACTTAATAGTCATACTGTAGATAGGTCACTGCTGCTGAACAGTAATAACATTAGATGAGTGTAAATTGTACCTGCACACTTATTTCAGATGTTCATATTATGCCAATACTGTATACTGGCTACTGAACATTTCTCTTCTACTGCTATTTTACTTGTTTTGTTTTACAGACGTGGGTAATATAACAGGTGCATGTAGACTGAGTTTAGGTTTTCTTTCCTATAAGCAGCTTAGGCTATAGTACTGTAGCAATGACATGTTCTGGCAAAAGCTAGGTGGGCAGTACTTTCATTGCGCAACACATCTGTTACGGTACTGTACAGTCACCTGGCTCATTCTCAAGGGAGGCAGCTGTTCATCCACTGCCTGGTGCAATTAACCCACACCCATATAAATTCTTCCTGTAAACGTAGGTGATACAGCTGGGTAATGGAGGTCTTTTTCCCCACAGCATGTCAACACTCTTCTCACAGAGCAGGTTACAGTGAAGAAATGAAAATCACAGATTTAATTTTTTTTTTTACTTTTCAATAATGTTGACCGCTGTAATGCACACAGGCCTCCTTGATATGGGTGCTGCTGTGCCCAAACACAACCCTTTAGAGACAGAAAGGCTATTTAGAAAATATATTTACCACCCCCACCTCCTCCCAAAATTGTGTATGTGAGGGTATTTTTTTTTTTTTTTTTAAATGCGCAAAGTTAAACACAAGGCTCCTTCATACTGAATGGGTATTGCTATGCCAAAGTTGAAACATCTGGACACAGAGACACCACTCTGAAAAACTGTTTTACTTAACTGAGAGAAAATAAAAGAGGGGAAAAATATCAATAAACATGATGATAGCACTGTCGATTCAGATGCCAGTAAATGCTAGTCACTTCATTGAAATGTTACAAAACATAAGTCTTAAACAATAATGACAATCAAGCATGAGGATACACATATAATACATTTAACCTGTGTCTGTGAAGGTATGTAGGATAACAGTGCAATATTATACATTTCACAATGATAAACTATTCAACCATTACATACCCTTAAGCCAGATTTCCTTGATAGTTCTCGTTATTGTTAAAAATGAAAGGCTTTTGTTCAGAGGTCACATATATTGTGTCAGGACAGATGATTATTTGCTTCGGAAACAACTTGAACATGTTCAAGGCGTGACAGTTCTATTAATGCAATTGCATTTCAGCTTTTTGTTTTAATTCTTTGGTCTGCATTAGTCAAACGGAACCAGTTAAATCTCCACCCAGGCATTTTTTGAAAATGTTACCCAATAAACCAGGAATAATCCAGGACTGAAACTGAGCACCCCCGAAGGATGTCTTTTTTGTCAATCTCAGCATTGCTTCAAATCTACCAGTCCCTTTTTAATGTGTGGATCTTCCAGCTTTAATGAACAATTACTGTATAAAAGGTTTAGATATTAAAGTGCTCCCGGAAATTTATGAGCTTCACTCTCCATTTTTTGTTGTTTCTTCTAATCATCTGTTAGAAAGCAAACGTGACACCCAGTCATCTTGCTGTTCCCTTCACTCGCCTTTTCAAAAGCGTGAACATATTATCTTGTCATCACACATAAAAACATCTGCATTTGTAAGACATTCAACCTGCAGGATTTGATAAGTACTTGCTTTTGCAAATTCTGTGCCCAATTACCACTGACTAAACTGTAAGTATTTCTTTGGCACTGCGTTTCTCTGTCATTCAAAATTGTAATTAATGCTCTTTAATTAATCCTCTGTAGTTTCAATGGAAAATATATTACCCAAAACCAGCGTTAATAATGATAATAAATGAAGCACGTTTATTCAGTCACTAACATGTACTCAGAAATGTGACTACAAACATCCTGTGTTGACTGTAGTGATTTACTGAATGACATTGAAAATAATGAGAGAAAAAATACAAGCTGTCAGAAAACATTAAAAAACCACAAAATTAAAAGCATGTATTATGATTGATATCAAGATACACTGAAAATCAGAAATATAAGAACATCATAAATACTGATGTTCAAATTCAAAGGGTTTCAGTAAATTTGATTCCAGTTTAAAATAAGGCTGAAGATTCTAGAATTTTACCACACCAAGAAACAGCAGCATCTTTCTGAAAAAAATATATTGCACTACAGTAAATTGTATGCTGTATGTATTTACTTCCTCAGGTACCATCTACAATGATTAATTAACAGTAAGTCAAATATGGTGTATTAAATGGGTTAGGGAAACTGGATCAATACTGTTTTAAATGGATTAGTTTGCCATCTCATTTCATCTAAAGTACTTGGGGTATAATAAGATTATACCAGCCGGGGGTCAATTAAGCAGCTTAGTTAGGATAGGAACCTCCACCTTCCCACTCTAATTAATGTAGACAAGCCTTTTCAGTAGACGCATTTGGTTGAAAGTTTAATAGTATTGATACTTAAAGCATTTGATGCAAGAACTAATAAACTGGTTATGGTACAGAAATAGTCAGTGAGCTTTAACATAAATTAAATAACAAGAAACCGTGTACCATCATCACCTGTAACATATTCAAATTACAACTTGCGATGTAGGTTACTGTAGAATGCCAATGAATGCATGCTAGATTCCTGTTGGATGGGGTGTTCAATAGTACTGTGGTGCATGTTGTGCTGGTACTCTATGGGAGGTAGGTGTTAGACAGTGTTGCTCTTCCAATACATACAAGAATAGGCTGAAATCAGAAACCAATATCCACCTGACAATGCTGACAGCTATGCACCTACAGCAGTGAAGGTACAGACAGATACAGGCATTCATTATTTCTGCAATGTGAGACTGACGGGCTGCTCCTCCACTAGCAGCCATCACATTAATAGTGAAACATTAAATGATAAGCACTGTACAGTATGTCATCTTCATGGTTATGTGGCAGTTAATTATCAGTTTCAGTGGTGCCTGTTTTCCAATTGTTAAAGCATAATCTAATATGCTGTTACCTGCGCTGGGGATGTTCTGGATGCAGCCTGACTATAGTGAACGTATGTCACACTTTATATCTATAGAACCTCTTATTTAGCTATAATGAAATCTGAAAAAGACATTCTTCTAATTCTTGAGAGTATCAGAATCGGGGGGTATATGGAGGCACCCTGTCTGTAAATGGCAATAGCCTACTACAAAATTGATAACCTGTTTGATTGATTTATTTGTAGGGTTACTTTTAGAAACGGAAATGCATTGCTAATATTTGAAACATGTGAACAGCTCTATACCAATATTAAAAGTAAATAATCTGTACAAACCAGATAAAATATACAACCCCAAAAAATGAACGAATAAGTGCATTTAATATATTAAAATAAATAAAAGCCTCCCCCCCCCCCCCCCCCCCCCCTTCCAAAAAACCTCTTATGTGTTATTACCCTTCTCCAACCTTTACTGCACTGAACAAACTTGTTTATACATTCCTTTCATGAATGCGACCAGGCTCATGGTCCAACAGGGAATTAACAGCACTTACCCTGTTTCAATGTGTAACCCTCCCCTGAACTTGACTGTTCATATCTTTGTGAGTGGAATGCTGAGGACTGCCATGCTTCAGAGTTTGTCCCTGAAAGCTGTGTTCAATCTCACAGGCAGAATCTGCAATAGTGAATATTCATGAGTGCTAAAAAAAAAAAAAAAAGAAATACTGAAACAATTCAAAACAGATTTTATTAACTAATGGTTGACATTTTTTAGTTTCCTCTTGCTCTTGCTAACACGATAGTATATCTTTCTGGGCGGAAAGAGGTTTAATCTGCACACATGTCACATTCTATCAGCACCTTGGGTTTCCTAAAATAGAGACTGGACCTTTTTGGTTGATGTCAGGGCTCCCCTAAACATGGTGGCATCTCAAGGGAATGGAGATGGAAATCATTTCTAAGGTGTTTATCTTTATTCATACAGTAAGGTTATGTTACGAAATTTAATTGAACTATCCCAGACCTCCAGATCATGAGTGGGATAACTGTCCGTACACAATGAAGATTCAGCATGTAAATGTGCTATACAATGATTGAAAAATGTTGATTTCTGAATATATTAGCCCAATAGGTTCTCAATCTGCATCGAGGGACTAAATAATTTTTCCGCCTCTATGATGTATAGGTGGGTTTGTGTTTGATGCTGAGATACCAATACCATTTAAGTGTAAGGATACTGTAAGGAAATTTGATAGTCCATATTAATATTTGGGATGTATGGTACATTCAATGGAGAGATATTGAGCACAGAGTTTAGGTGTGGTATTTTGGAATGCAGAGTCTGTCTCAATACATTGCAGGGTCAGCAAATATGACCATTTAAGGGCATTTCTGAAGAAGGTCCCCTGTTTTTGTTGCATGGGGGGGATGGGAGAATCTCAGGGATAACAGAGGCTTGGCGACTGACCACGTACACAGGTTTAGTTGTGGAGGGTTTCAAATGATGCCATTATAGGGGAGTGTTCTATGTTATTAAAAAGTGATTGCAGCCATTGTCTGTTGCACAGATTCCATCCGCTGTGACCCAGAGCATTTGTCTCTGCTTTCTTCAAATAGTTCTATTCTTGTATTACACCAATAAACATATTTTTGGCTTCACTAATATTGTTTTTCAGGTTTCATCAATTTTTCCTTACAATACATTCCTAAAACATATACAGTATAAACGTGTTATTGAGAAAATATAAATCCATAGAACTAGTTGGGTGGGTGAAACATTTGAATTATTAGAGAGTGACATTCCTAACTTCTTGAGCATACCATGTTAAAGTAATTTCCAAATGTTAGAATGGAACATTTTATGTTCAAATCACCAGCTGCATGCACTTATCAGCAGGTATACATTATTATTATTATTATTATTAAGTACAATATACAGAAAATATAATTATTATTTGTTTATTTAGCAAACAACTTTATCCAAGGCGACTTACAGAGACTAGGGTGTGTGAACTATGCATCAGCTGCAGAGTCACTTACAATTACGTCTCACCCGAAAGACGGAGCACAAGGAGGTTAAGTAACTTGCTCAAGGTCACACAATGAGTTAGTGGCTGAGGTGGGATTTGAACCGAGGATCTCCTGGTTACAAGCCCTTTTCTTTAACCACTGGACCACACAGAATACAACAAAGTGTGGAGTAGTTAAGTGCAAGTACAAGATGATGCAAGTACTGATATAATTGGGTGCCATATAGTCCAGTATAGTCAAGGGGTGAGGTTTACAGATGCTGTCTGAAAAGGTGTTTCTTGAGGAGGTGCCGAAAGGTGGTCATGGACTGAGCAGTCCTTATATCCGTGGGTAGATCGTTCCATCACTGCATATGTTGCTGAGGAAAAAGCGACAGGAGCAAGCCAGAGTAGAGATGTGCTGAGAGTAGGAGAGGGAGGGGTCGAGGGTGACACCGAGGTTCTTGGTGGATGAGGAGGGAGAGAGGGTGGTGGATTCAAGAGGAATAGAGATAGAGAGATCAGCGGTGGGGGAGGAAGAGGGTGGAAGAAAAGGAGGTCTGATTTGGAGAGGTTGAGATGATGCAAGTGCATCCAGGAGGAGATGGCTGAGAGACAGGTAGAGATACTGGAGGAGATGTGGATCAGAAGGGGGAAAGGAGACAAAGATCTGGGAATCATCGGCATAGAAATGATATGAGAAGCCATTGAAGGAGATGAGGGGACCCAGGGAGCGAGTGTAGAGAGAAAACAGGAGGGGTGCCAGGACTGAGCCTTGGGGGACACCTGTAGAAAGAGAGCAAGAGGCAAAAGGTGAGAAACACCAGGACACCAGGTATGTGCGATCGGAGAGGTAGGAGGAGAACCAGGTAAGAGCAGTGCCGGAGAGTCCCAGGTCAGTGGGGGAGGACAGGAGAATAGAGTGTCAACTATATCAAAGGCAGCTGAGAGGTCTTGGAGAATTAGGACAGTGGAGAGGGAGGCGGCACGGTCAGAGAGTAGAGTTAGTGACGGAGAGAAGAGTAGTTTCAGTGGAGTGTGCCAGGCGAAAACCGAATTGGAGGGGGTTGAGCAAAGAATGTTTTGACAGGAAAGCAGAGCTGGGGTTTTTTAAGATGAGGGTGATGCAGGCCTTTTTGAAAGCAGAGGGGAAGGAGCCAGAGAGTAGAGAGGTGTTGAGAAGAGAGGAAATGAAAGGGAGTAGAGCAGGGGCTGCAGCCTGGAAAAGGTGAGTGGGGAGGTGGTCCAGACCACACATGGTGGGTTTGTGTCCCTAGAGCATGGAGCAAAGATCAGAGTTCAAGAGGGGCTAGAAGGAGGAGAAGAAGGGTAAATTAGTAGAGGTTGCAGAGGGTGATGGGGAGTGAATGAGCAGAGGACAGGGGGTGGGTGGGGAAGGAGGTGAGGTATTGAAAAGTGCGGATGTCAGTGATTTTAGAGGAGAAGGCGGCGGCAAAGTCGTCAGCTGAGATAGAGGAAGGTGGGAGAGGGGTGGAGGGCTGAGGGAGGCGAAGGTAGAGAAAAGTTTATGGGGATTGTTAGTAGAAGACTGAATGATAGAGTGGAAGTAGAAGCATTTGACAGAGGTGAGTGTAGAAGAGAAGGAAGAGAGGAGCGAGTAATAGAGATCCAAGGCAGCAGGGAGTTTGGTTATCTTCCATTTCTTTTCAGCAGAGTACAGTTCGGTACATGTACTGCTCCTATCTTGACAGGATTTTAGCACTCAAATTGTGTACAGTCACAGCTGGCTTTTAAAATCAAAGAGAATAATTTATTTAGACTACAATGGACTCACAGAACTCAACAGTAGCTAAAATAGTCTATCTCAACAACTACCTCTTTCTGCAGAAGGCTTATCTACTTAATCATTAACTAGACAAATTTCCCTTCGGCATGGCTAGCCAGCCTTAGAGAGAATGAAACCAACACTAACCACTTTCACTGTCTCCAAAATAGGAGAAAACTAATCATACCGTTAGTAATTAGTATATGGTGTCCTTTTCATTACAATTGAGAAACAACAGTTGGTTAGTCACACTGTGCACATACTATGCAGTCACTACACAGTCTCTTAAATCTGCTGTTGTAAGAAAAGACCTTACCCCACATTTAGAGGACACCATGGACCAATGTCCTATGTATATACTACATTCTGGTAGTATGGAAATCCTCCTGATAACAGTAGACACACAGTAGGAGCAGTTAATGCAGTTAACTCTTCTAGGTCTGGCTACTGCACCCCTGTTTATAGCATTAGAATTGTTTAGCCCATTGTCGGATTCATCTTGTTGAGTTGCTATGCTTCCGCATAAAGGACTTGGTTCAGGTCAGACTGTATAAGTGTAAACACAGTATTAGAATTACAGCGGTAGCTTGCTTTGTAGTGTGTATGTTAAGCTGGCTCCCTCATCAAACAAACATCAGCTATACTTTGTGATTCTTATTGTCTCTCTCCATCATCCAAGCAAACATTTTAATCGTGCAATGACCTCTGTTTTACTGATCAATTAAAAAGGAATTAACCTTCCCTTCACTTAGGAAGTGATAATTAAACCCCTGCTACCATCAGTGAAATGTGATCATATCTGCATGTTTCAATGCCATCCCTCTTGTCAAATACAGAAAGGAACAAAGAGGGCTGAAGGCTCAAAATTAGGTTTGCAAGTGGCATGCCTGGTGTTTGAAGGCAGAGAAACTAAAGTCCTTCAAAGTATTGATTCAAACTCAAAAACGCTCTTTACCAGAATACATAATCATTATCTTTAATTGCAGACTTGATCTGCTTGCCAAATGACCTTGCTGAGAAAACACAAGTTTGCTGTGAGTAGTTGCACAGGTATAAACAATGACAACGACTGTTCATACAATTTTGAATATGTTGGTGTTCACAATTCAAAGTCACTCAACTTTTTTTTTAGTAAAGAAATAGGGACCCTTCTGCCCTGATCTCGTCCGTTGGTTCGCCTGTCACACTCTGCATGATGACCATAATAGCTCACTCTCTTTACACATGAAGATCACAGAACTTTTCTCATACACTCCATCATGCAATAATTGTTTTGGATTGCATTTGGCTACAATCCAACAAAATCTCCATGTTACTCAAATATGGTAACTTTACAGGTACTGTGGGATTATTACACCATTATGGGAACCCTCTGTACTGTGTGTGCATGCATCAGTTACTAAGACGGAAGGCACATATACTACAAATAATCTGTAGAAATATAAGCAAATATTAATATAAGCACATTGTGCTTTGGGTACATTCCCCCCACACAGCGCCTGCAACTACCCCAAATGCCGACCTGTACACCCCCAAACCTGGTTCTTTACAACCAAAACAAGGGACAGGAACAATATGACATGTTTTACATTTTATAAATAACTCTAAAATACAATGTCTGTTGAACAACAAAAAAAATAAAATAAAAACAACACCTGGTAATGCTAAAATAATATTTAACAAAAATAGCCTTCTGCAAAATCACACCCCAAATCGAAACTAACAGCAGAATAATACATCTTATTCCTGGGGACAGCGTACTGTATCTCCAGTAAACACCCTGTAATATTACTCAAGTCAAAGACTTTTATCGTATTGCATTTAGGCATAATCTTGCCTCAGATTTGTGTTCGAGTTGCATTTGACCCAAAACATATTTCCTGTGACTTTGTGTTGATTTAACTTTCAGAGTAATACTATACTATACTGTAATTTGAGTTTGCAATTATGATCAATGATTTTTCATGATATAGGATAGTTGAATTAACTGATCATTATAGTGCTATATTCAGTTACCTTAATTTGCCTAACATAATTGATGTGTCAGCTGCGTCTACTATCTGTGACAAACGATGGTCCTTTTTAAACTAAAGGACAATGATTATGCTGTCATTGTATCCACTTGCAGGAACTGGCTCTCCAGGACTGTAAACTGTCAATAAGGCAAAAGCCAGGTGATGCAAGCCCTGCTTGTTTCCTCTTAATTGCACGCTGTACCGTGATGTATATATTGTAACATTTGGTTAGTTGTTTTTGTATGAACTTCAGTTCATTGCAAGGCTACTGATAGGTAGATTCAATCAAAACACACAGTGCTGATTTTAGTGTTTTTTTGGCAGGAAATCAATCTTCTAGACATAAGCACTGGTAACATGAATAAATGGTCAGAAAATGTATATTCTAATTTTAGGGTTGTTAATTCACTTCTTTTGTGTCAGTGTCAAATTCTTAAATATACACTGCCTCTGGGAAATCTGATTGGAGGACCTCATTAAATAGGATAATAACACAGATGCTGTTTTTTTTATTGGATCTCCCTCCAAACAGACCTATATTTTTGGGGGCTGGTGGTTTGGGTACCTGTAACTTTTTTGAGGAACAGATTATTTGCATCTTATTTCTCATATTAAATACTTTCTCTGTTTTTTCTTTTCAATAAATAAGCTTTCAAGCAGAATCACATCACCTTAAATAATTAAACCAAGCCAATTTTAAAATGGTCTGTTAGAATATATTCCGATATGTCAAAGGGAATGGTTGTTGTATTGTGTAAAATCTATGTGAAGCATCTCAGAACATGACTGATGCTCTGCTAGGTTAGTATGCTGGTTCAGTAAGATAATCCTTGTTTTAGTTTATTTCTCCAAAAAGTCTTTCCCTCGTTTTTTGTTGCATTACTTTCTGCTGAATGTTTCAGGATGAACCTAAAGAAAACGTAATGTTTTGGGAACCTAAGGTTAAAAAAAGAAAACATATGTCTAAAAACTATGTGTAACAGAAGTACATAACCAACACAGTATAAGCTATTACATCTTCCCCCCATTTGCTCATGTATCATTTATCTACCAGCACTTTACCCGCTTTAGCAGCATTGTCTCTAATAGAAGTGCATCCTCTAACAGTACAGCTTGTGACACTGTGATTCCATGGACTGGTTTTTAAAGCTTGAACTCAATGACATGCAGCTTAATATTCATAAAGATGTTCTAGGATTTTGTTAGAAACCCAACAGTGGTCTAGGAGGTCTAGAAGAGTTTAATTAATATCCAGTTAAATAATAAAACACTGACTAGAGTGCATTAGTTGACCATGTCAGACTGTAAGCACCCAAGGCTATTATAAACATGTAAACCAAACATTTAAGGTTAGGTTTTTGGATTCACTCGTCCACAAATATAGTTGTTTTTTTATATATATTGTGTACAGTACATACCTTTATGTCTCTATTTATAAAATATCTTGTTAGAACCTTTTTCACGCTTTATTTAAAGCTTTTCAGTCAATTTCCATAAATAATAATAATAATAATAATAATAATAATAATAATAATAATAATAATAATAATAATATCTTTAAGATTCAGGCTAAGTACCACTTAAAAGACAATAAACTAACCTTAAATATATTTACATATTTGCCTTTTCATTTTTCTTTTTTGGTTTGATCTATTAATGTATTATAAAATGTATGTTTTGAGGTCTGCCTTTCAGTTTCCTGATTCCTGATTGTTGGTTGAAAGTTCTTAAGTTTCTAATTTTATTTAGTCCATCTTTAAATAGCTTAAAACTTTGTGAACAAGGCCTCACATTTACAAAGAAAAAAATACTATTTTGTGTGTTTGTCAATTTTCCTTCTGACTTTACTGGCACTTGCTGAGTAATACTTGTGAGATGATGAATATTATGCTTTTAGTGGCACGGATTCAGACACAGTATTTAAAGTCACCCTATCCTGCAGTCTGGAATGCTTTGTATATATCTTCAGCTAAACTCCTACTCTTACACAAACTCCCCATGACCTTGTTTAATTATTCAGCATCTTCAGTTGTGATAACCCAGCAGTAAATCAGCTTACCTGACAATGCAAAACAAGTGTCAGCAAAGTGTAAGTATGTACTGTCTAAATGAAGATATACAGTGGAAATGACAGGCAAAACTGAAGAAAGCTGAATAATATTGCTTGTTCAGACTCCGGTCATTTCTGGTACAGATGGTGCATTACTGGTCAAAGTGAAACCATACATGGAAAAGCACGTGACAGTGCTTAGTTTTTAATGCCTAAAGAAAATCAAATCATCAAACTTACTCCTGAGAACCACTTTTCCACCCTGTGTGACCTGCCTAACAATAACAACTTTTCACTGTCATCACTAACATCAGCAGCTTGATCTGACCTGACCTGCTTGATGCTCAAAGCCAACTGCTTGCTACTTCATCTGCCAGATCTACGAATCACTGCCACCAGTCAACAATGACAGCCCTGAGTCAGAGTCATGCCTGAAGGGACAGATGGCCACCTGCATCTACAAGATCCTTGTTGAAGAATCTGCAAGAAATGGTAAAAGATGGAGGATCAACAATTGCACATGCACTGAGCAAGAAGTATCCAAGACTATTGAGATGGAGGTTAGCTAATACTATGAATTAAGTTGTTGTTTTCAAACTGGCCTTTAAGCATGAGGTATTATGCATACATGGTATTCACATTTCAACAATGATGGCCACGCAAAAGATGAACTTTATAGTACTGATCATGATACTTACTGTTGCAATACCCATTATAACACTGACAGAAATATACCACAGCCAACCAACTGCGCCGCAGCCTTTCTAAAAGTATGTGTGTGTGTGTGGGGGGGGACAGATCCGTTGGTGATGGTGTAGAGAGGGATTATTTTTCAGTGCTTAATTTGTGCCGGGGTTTGCCGGCACCTCTTACCTTATGAAAATTAAAAAATGTCATACTATGTTTTGCTCTCAAATGCATGTTGTTTAAGAATGGAGCCTTTTCAGTTACGTATAATATAATGCACCAATGTTTTCTTAAAAGTCTGCGCTAAGAGAGACAGTCCACTGCCAAGGACGTTCCCGTTTTTGGTACTTGGCCGCTGTTTGACGTGGGAGCAGAGGCGGAGTGTTGCTCTGCGGCTGCTCGTGAACTGTGCTGAAATAACAAAGGCAAAGATAACAGAGCAAGCCTAGGCTTAGATGAATGGGTCTGTAGCTGGAAAATATATCCTAAACAATAAACATGAAGTCTCTAATTACTGGAATATTTTTCATTTCTTTTTTTTGTCCTGCAGTTGATTTTAATACATTTTTCTGCGCATGCTACTACTTTGTATATGATGTAGAATACGTGATTGTAAACTTGTAGCACTATTGGTACACTACTCTTTCAAATAAACTTGTACTGATTTTGAATGTGCAGATTTTAAGAACGGTAATATTGTCACTGTTTGACTACCTGCACCTCTGTCTGTACAAATTATGCACTGCTTATTTTCATACATTGAAATTAAATTATAGCTTTGCAGGACGAATTTAATTTTAAGAATGCCTATTGTAAAAAAAAAAAAAAAAAGTGGGGGGGAGCCTGAGCATCCAGCGCCCAAGAAGGGGGAGCCTGAGCCTCCAGTGCCATTACGAGAAGACCCGCTGTCTCCAGTGCCACTGGGATAATCCATGCTGTCTTCAGCATTACTGGGAGAAGCCCCGCTGTCTCCAGCGCCAGAGGGAGACTACCCGCTGCTCCCACTTCCACCACCAGAGGAAGTCTACCTGCTGCTCCCACCTCCTCCACCAAACGAAGACTACCCGCTGCTACCGCCTCCACCGCACGAGGAGATGGCGCTACCTCCACCATCAGAGGAAGAGGAGCTGCAGCTCCAGAATTGCCATCGCCTCCCAAGGGTCAGCTCCTGCCGTCGCCACTTCTGCCTTGTCCCACACCGCCCACTTTTGCCTGTTCGTCACAGCCCAGGGATGCCTGTTCGTCATGGCCTGGGGGTCCTTTGCTGCTGACCCCCGTGGATTTGTTGTTGCCACTGCCAGCATGGCCACTGAAGGAGGGCCTTGCACAACTGTCAGCCTTTCCGCTGCCAGTGTTGCCACTACAGGAGGGCCTCGCTCTGCTGCCAGCATTGCCACTTTTGTGTTTTGCACTTCAAGGCCACCACAGTTAACACCATGGAGACAGAGAATGACCTGTATTCCAAATATAGTTTAATGGCTGGGTTTTGAAGATTCAAACAGACTGTATCATATAAAAATGTATTCCAAGACTCTGTAGAAAATGGTTTGAGAGTCTAGTGATCACCAACCAGAGGAGCTGGACAGTTGCAGTAGCTGAAAAGATCAGCCTTTTAGCTGAATGTGGTTTGGATCACAACGAACAGGCCCCCTACACATGTAAAAAAAAGTATATTGTGAGGATAGTACAGTACATTATTTCACAATGCTTGCAAAATAGCAAATATTTGTTCCAGATGTGGTATAATGATGTCAGAGCTAATGTCACCAGCATTGGTTTAACATGTGTATGTTTGTTACATTTGACATGTTCCTCACTGTAAATCTCTACAATATGTTAGGGGTTTTAATATATATATACATATATAGAATATATGCTTGAAGTGGTGCTTTGTACCCTCAAGTAACTTAACTATAAATAACATTGTACTACACAAATCAAAAAAATATCAAGGCACTGCCTGACAGCCTGAAAATGAATAGCAAGGTCAAATTAAGTAAATGGTATTCAATGGAAATGCAATACGGGAGCGTCTGTAAATATTTTCTGCACTGAGCGTTTGTCTCTGAGCTTGGCAGCTTACTTTAAGTAGTCATACAACTTTTATGTCTCATTGACAAACTGTGATGCTGCCAAATGTCTGGCTTCCTTTACCATGGGACAAATCACTCCATTAGTGGTGAAACATTCTGTTTGTGTACCAGGTTGGAAATTCTACACGTTACCCTCTAATACAGCGTTATTAATGCAGAGCTAATCATTGACTTGTAATGGGTGGCAATAGTTAAGACATGATAAACATCCAAGGGAAATAGTTTTCCTTATTATACCAATACTGGAAAGAAAAGAAAAGATAATATAATCGCTAAAAATAGAGTCCAGGAAATCAATCCAGTCCACTTCCCAGAAAAGGGTTGGGACTGCATCTGAGACAATAACAGCTTTTATCTTAACTTTCCATTGGCTTACTCCATAGAAGCAAGCATATAATCTTGCTAGCAAACATTTTAAGAAGTTATTATAATACCCATTACAAACTTTTTTATAAATTATTTTAGTTTTGGCATGAATTTCACAAAGTATCCAATATATTATACAATAGTCATTTTGCGTCCCTTTAATTGTAACTTTATGGGACAGGAGCAAGGGCTGCATGGAGGAAGATTTTTAGGAATTGAAAAAAGAGATAATTGCTTGTGACTTTAGAAAGAGGACAGGGTTTCCTTGCAGAGGTGAGACCGAACCCATCGGTCTCCAAGACTGGGAAGCAACCGTTACTTCGCCCAAGGGGAAACAAAAATAGGATAGCAGATTAATCGAAAGGTTGAAGTCCAGAGATCTCCCCGGCTTGCAGGGGTCGTCTAGCTAAGGGTGGTCCGTGCGACTGGACTTCCAAGGCTGAGTAGTGATTCCAAGGCGAGAAGTGAGCGTCAATTCCCTTGCGGCGGAGACTGGAACGCTGGAAAAGAGAAAAATAAACATGGAAAGAGGACCAAGTCTCAGAGAACCACCTCTGATGAGTCGAGACCACGTGGCTGGGCTCCGAGGCTGGGAACAAACTTTTCTCTCCAGAAAGGGAGAACGGGTGAAAAAGGGGTGAAAAAGGACAGAGTGAGCAGAGGACGCGGTAGAACCTTCCTCGCGTAGGACGGGGCCAGTGTGGCTAGACCTCTAAAGTTGGGAACTGAGCTTCACTATTATTATTTGTTTATTTAGCAGACACCTTTATCCAAAGTGACTTACAGGGACTATGCATTAGCTGTAGAGTCACTTACAACAACGTCTCACCCGAAAGACGGAGCACAATGAGCGCTTTCCTGAAAAAGATGACCCCGGCTCCCTGCAACTGTGTCATCAATGCAAATAATAAGAAATAGATGTTACAGTTATTTTTTGTATCTGATGGGGAATTAAATACTAGTCTCACTACGCAGTGGAGAGGAAATGGCAGAGTATGCCCACTCCGTCTGACTTTTTAATAAGTGCTGATTAACATAAATTTTGGCTGCTGAGGTTGCTGAACCTATACAGAAGTAATGGGGAGTATAGAATTGGGGGGAGGGGAATGGCGAGTATAGAATTGTGGAGAGGGGGGAGAGGGAGGGTGCAGACCAGCTTTAGAAATGAGAGAGGAAAGATGATCAAAAAAACAGTTTGTTGTTATGATAGTACAGCTTGTGTTGATGAACGGGATCAGAGGAGTTGAAGGGGTTGTGGCAGAAATGATAGAAGAACAGAGAGGAATAAGGGCAAAGAGGACAGTTCAGTTTACAGAGCTGCACAATCTGACTTTTAGGAGCGGGTCCATTTTGGAGATGCGTAGGAAGAGGTGATAGTGAGAGTCAGCGACGCGAGATCACAGAAACGAAGGTCCAGGGAGGAAAAACTGGAGGAAGAGGGGACAGCAAACTCAGAACAGCAGAGAAAATCGATGGCAGAAGGACAAAGGCAGAGAGATCGTAGAATAGTGATTGTGATAAGGTGACAGAGAATATCAGTAGTAATGGGGAGATGGGAGGTAGAAGGAGGAGGGGAACTCTTTGCCAACCCCAGACAGGGGAAGAAATTTAAAATAGGCGATAGTGATATTGAATATCCATCTGGTAGGTTTTGAGTGTTCCCATGGAGACGTGTAGATTATCTTTTGCGTGAACATGGGAAATCCTGGTTGAAGGGAGATCTGATTTTGCTTACAGAAGTTGATGAAGGCTGACCAGCCAGCTGCATAGAGCGTGTAACTGAAGCGAGGGCAGCGGCCATGTAATCCTGAGTGGAAGCAAGGAGATTGCAAAAGGATGAATTTAGTTGAATATCAGATTGCTGAACTGTGGAACAGGCACTGGAAAAAGATGAGCTGAGGGAGTTAGACGTTTGAACCGGGAAACCTGTTAATGAGAGAGAGCATTGGCAGTGTTATTAGTGATACTTGGAAGTGTAACAACTTTGATCTACTTCGGGCGCCAGGTAGGGTGTGACCCTACCAAGAATAAGAAAATACAATAGGAGGAAAAATAGATATAAACAGAAGGAAGAAATACAACTGTTACTATTTCTGCACTGCCGTTACCAGGACACAGTTACTGAAGAGAAAAATAATACAAGCTCCCGAGCTGCACCCTGTGCTGGACAACTATTGAGCGATCAGATTAGTTTTATGAATGACATAGTTTTAAATAAATAGTTATTACTATTGGCAGCCCGTCCATTAGTTTCTAAAATGTTATTGATGTATTGTATTGTTTTGGAATTCTTCTTTAGAACAAACCTGTCCCTTTAATATAACACGTGTAATTAACATGTGCACTCTGCATTGTATGAGTGATATTCCCATTAAGCCAATCACATCTCACAGAGGCAGTAAAATAGCCAGTCAAATAGTACACAGGATCCGTTTCCTCATGTACACGTGTAACAACACAGCACACATAATTTTGATTAAGATAGCGAAACGAAGGCTTGTTTAAACTCTTTATTTTACTTCGTGTAAAATTTAAATCAGTAGCGAGTAGTTGCAGATGTCACGGAAGCAAAAGGCGGAACACAGAAGATTCCAAAATCTTTAGCCAGATGATTATTTGTTCACTCAATAATTTTGATGGCAAGGCAATATGTCTACTTTGCAGTGTAACGGTTGCAGTTATGAAATATTACAACATAAAACGTCACTATGACACACTGCACAAAGCAATGTATTTTGTGTTTAGTGGAAATGAAAGAAGCTGTGGAGTCTCAACAAAAGGTTTTTCTGAAAATAAGAAGAAAAAATGAA
This sequence comes from Acipenser ruthenus, assembly GCF_902713425.1. Classification (NCBI taxonomy): domain Eukaryota; kingdom Metazoa; phylum Chordata; class Actinopteri; order Acipenseriformes; family Acipenseridae; genus Acipenser; species Acipenser ruthenus. Next base: position 20,579,582 of record NC_081189.1, on the reverse strand, counting down.
AGTGTTGTGGATCCCTTGAATAACACATCCACAGGAAAGGACTTTTTGTGTAATATGTGTTTTGTTTAATATGTGTTTTGTGTAATATGTGTTTTTTGTAATATGTGTTTTGTGTAATGTGTTTTGTGTAATATGTGTTTTGTGTAATGTGTTTTGTGTAATATGTGTTTTGTGTAATATGTGTTTTGTGTAATATGTGTTTTGTGTAATATGTGTTTTGTTAATTTTAAAAGAAAGTATTTATCTCATTGTTTCTTTTGCATTCATCAAAGAGACATTTATTTTCTTCCATTCAGGTTCAATCCAGTTAATCAGGAAGCTGCTAATATATGACTGTTCTATAATGTTATTTTTAGCTGGAAAGCAGTGGGGGGCGTGTTGCTGTTCAGTTTCTCTCTCTTTCTGTACTTTAAATTAAATTGTTACCTACAGTAAATGCGACAGAATACCTTTTTACAGATTAATGGTATGCATTTTTTAAATTCTTCCACCTTAGAACTCAACCTTACTGCTACATAAAGAGCACAACCGCCCACTGTTAGTGCTCTCCTTAAACATGTTTAAAACCCTGCCCAGGTGTGTTCAACAGTAACTTAAATAACTAATACCCCTTTCACACACAAATACCGCTACTGAGCCATCTGAGACCTTACATTTTTTTTTTTTTTTAAATAACCATTCACAGAGCACGAAATTGCGCAATCTGTGCCGGTATAATACTGTCATAACCCTTTCACACAGCCAAAGGAATTAGGAGTACAACTTTCAAACCTGTCAGTCAACAGATCGTTTTCATGGCAACAGGAACCATACAAAATCACAAAACAAAATGCAAAACAAAACAAGTAAATTTGGCTGCATTTTGTTTGCTTTTAATTTTCAGTTACTGTATATTACACAATGTAACAACCTGTTAAGCATCAAATTGCAGGAGCTTCAAGCACAATGTAGGTCGTATAGTTTATTGCAAAGAAGGTGATATAATATATTTAAAAGAAAGAGAGTCCAGCTCTTCAGGCAAAAGCAGAGAGCGAAAATACAGTGGGGGTAATGGAACACCAACATGGTGATGTATTTTGTAACCAAATACTCCCAAGATTTTTGGATAGTGAGTGGAAAAATCATTTCCGCATGGGAAGAGAACCATTTGAGTACCTGGCTGAACAACTGCGTCTGGTATATAGTCACGTGAGATCTTGAATTTCCAGGCCCACAATTGTGCTACAGTACACAGACCAAAATGCCGCATCAGTGCCGGTTCTGAGCCATCATAACTCGTGAAGTGATACACAGTATACTGGGTTAAAAATGTATAATGTATATTGGATATAACTGTGCATCAGTAAAGTGTGCAGAGATTTACAATCTAAACTAAATTAACCAACTTGATAAAAAATCATATTTTTTTATCTATAAAAAAATATATATTATATATGTAATTATTTAATTCTTCTTTCTTTGTGACGTATATATGACTGCATGTGTCAGTTACTATCGCAAGAACATAAGAAAGTTTACAAACGAGAGCAGACCATTCGGCCCATCTTGCTCGTTTGGTTGTTAGTAGCTTATGGATCCCAGAATCTCATCAAGCAGCTTCTTGAAGGATCCCAGGGTGTCAGCTTCAACAACATTACTGGGGAGTTGGTTCCAGACCCTCACAATTCTCTGTGTAAAAAAGTGCCTCCTATTTTCTGTTCTGCTGATTTAAAAAAAAAATCTAAATTCCCATTCATCTATTTCATGAGTTCATACGTCCTGTATTAGATTGTTTTGTGCGTGTCAATTAAAACGTAGTTTAGTTTAAGATGTAGTTAGTCTTAATTTAAGTTAACTATTTCAAAAACACCTGTAGGGGAATTTCTAAAAAGCAACAAAGATCCCCTCTCCTTGAATGATGACCCTTAACTCCATATACAGTGTTTCATATTTTATCAGTCACTCCATTTCAAATGTTGCATAGCAACCTAGACAAAGCGCACCGGAATTTCATCACTGAAAAAAGCGAACAAGCTGCAAAGTAGTATGCCGATTCTGCGCATCTCTGGGGACTGGAAAGTAGATGTTTTTGCCAGTTGTTATATAGTTTTTTTTTGTCCATCAGACATCTTTAGAACCCAGGGTTAACAATTAAAACAATAAAACTTAAATAACAAGCATTCACATCCTTTTGACAAAGTATTGATGATCCTGCCACACATTAATTCTACAACTAATGCATGCAGTAAGTATTCAAATGTATGGAGACTTATTCAGATGTATGGATTTTGGTTGCTTTTTTTTTTTTTTTTAAGTGGCTAGTAGGATGTCCCCACTTTAAACATCATTGTGTTGCAACCGGTTGGGAGCACGCAGTGTGAAATGATTTTGGTTACTTAGACTTCTATGAATATGGCATGAAATGTCTATTTTGATAATTTCACTTTATTTGAATATTCCACAATTAACATTCAAAAGAAAAAGAACACACAAGAGAAAGTCATTTGCCTCTAAAAACCCCTTGGAGGGCCCGTTCAGAAGACAGGTGTGACTTGTTTCTTTAAGTCACCCTGCTTCTTGATAAACAAAGCGTAATATCACCGTAAATGAAACAGAATACCCAAATGAGAAACAGAAGCATTTCCAGGATCACATTTAGTTCCCTTCAGGTTTATGAAAGTTTGTTTTGTAAGCACGTCTGCACAGCTTGAGAATCCAATGTTGCTGCAGATCTTGCACTATTCTATGGAAGGCCCATATGTAGTCCTTAATTATAATCAATATCGTGAATTTAATACTGTAGCGTGCACGGGGGTAGGGGTCAGGGCTGGTAGGTGACGCAATCTAAACATGAAGACATTAGCCCGATATCTGCTCCTGCAAGGGAGCCTGGCTCTTTTGTACAGCGGTATCGGTGCTATGCTTCAAAGCGGGAGGTCCCAGGTTCGCGTCCCATCTCTGCCTGTGAGAAACCCCTGCTTGCAGGAACTGAGGTTTGCCACTGTACTGTACTGAAAATAAAAAATGGTATATCTATTTACCCAATGCAGTTAACATCTTTGTAGAATAATTACCCGTTTTGTGTCTGTGGTTTAAAGGCAATAGTTGCAGCTGTTCTGTGTGTCTACCAGATGGATTCTGTGTGTTTTGTGTTTTTTTTTTTTTGTTTTTCATCTGTGGTTCAGGGCTTCAGTATACACCATCAAAGTTGTTGTTTTGTTTTTTTTTGCTGGTGGCTGAGGTAGAGTTTACCATAGTGAAAGCACAGCAAAGTGCAATACAGCATAGTAAAAACCTGGTAATAAATAGGTAAGCATTGTAAAGAATAGCAAGATTGCCAGTTGGCAATTCACCTTTTAATTAATTAATTTGCAGGTCAATCGTGGAGCAATTGATTCACCCAGAAGCCCATCAATCCTTTCGTATGGATAAATTGTCTAATGAATTGATTAACTGCTGCACGAATTGATGAATTCATTGATGAATTGCCAAATTGATTTCTGAATTGATGGACAAATCGACAAATTAATTGATACATTTATGCACAAATTGATTAATTAATTTCTGAATTAATTTCTGAATTGATGGATGAATCTATTAATTTATGCACACATTGATGAATTAATTAATTATTATTATTATTATTATTATTATTTATTTCTTAGCATACGTCCTTATCCAGGCCGACTTACAATTGTTACAAGATATCACATTACTTTTACATAAATGGGTAATTGTATAGCTGGGCTTTTATTGGAGCAATCTAGGTAAAGTACCTTGCTCAAGGGTACAGCACTGCGGGCAGCAGTGTGGTCGTGGTTAGGGCTCTGGTCTCTTGAGGGTCATAGGTTCAATCCCAGGTGGGGGACGCTGCTGCTATACCCTTGAGCAAGGTACTTTACCTAGATTGCTCCAGTAAAAACCCAACTGTATAAATGGGTAATTGTATGTAAAAACAATGTATAAAAAATAATGTAATTGTATGTAAAAATAATGTGATAACTTGTAACAACTGTAAGTTGCCCTGGATAAGGGCATCTGCTAAGAAATAAAAAAACATTGTCCCCCACCTGGGATTTAACCAACAACCCTCTGGGCAAGAGTCCAGAGCCCTAACGACTACCCTAAACTGCTGGCCCAGTGTATTCATTAATTAACAAATTCATTGATTAATAGTTTTGGCACAAATGGCGCTCCATACCAGAGAGTCCTGTATCAGCAATGGAAAAATTTAGATTTTTTTTGTTTTCAGACACTGCTTGTATACAAACCAAGATTAGCAGTATAAAATGAAGTTTCTGTTTTTTGTCGTCTTCTTCTTCTTCTTCTTCTTCTTCTATGCATTTAAATTTTACTGTTTTAACTTTGTTATCGAAAAATTGAAAAATATATATGGCATCCTACAAAAAATGTTCCGTAGTACACGTCATTTTGTTTAGAATGACCTTATCTGTTGTATGTTTTATTATTTCGATTTTATAGGCGCTGAAAGAGAAGCATGTTTTTCCCCCCAATATTTTTTTTTGACATACTTAATGGTATTCTTTTTCAAACCTCAAAACACAGTATTTGTTAAACTGAAGTACAAGTACACGTAATGTTTGCAAGACTTTATCGTCTAAAATCGACTATTTTTCGGGTGAAATATTCCTTTGAAGCCAATTTCTTCCACCAGTATGGTAGTGACCTCCCCAAAATAATTTCTAAATGCCTTAAATACTCTTTACTAACATCATAAGCTGGTTTTGGAATCAGAATTGTGTAATTCTAAAAAATGATAACTACAATAATTAACATGACATTTTGAAACTAATATCGACAACATGATCGGAATTCACCCCAGGAAATGTCTCTGCGAACCTCAGTTCCGGCAGGCAGGGGTTTCTCACAGGCGAAGATGGGACGCGAACCCGGGACCCCCGCTCTAAAGCATAGCGCCAATACCGCCGTACAAAAGAGCCGGCTCGCTTGCAGGAGCTGATATCGGGCTTATGTCTTCATATTTCATTGAGACACCTACAGGCCCTGACCCCTGCCCCCATGCACGCTACAATATTAATAATAATAATAGTAATAATAATAATAATAATAATAATACTTTTGTAAAACAATTTTACAAAGGTGTACTTAAGGGTTCCGTATAGTGTCAAGAAAACACTATGCTTCAATGTAAAAAATTGACAGTCAGCATAAAGTTGCCTTTTTATCTTTCGCATTTTCATTTAAAAAAATGTACCTAGCTCTATAGTACACTTTACTGTTCGTTAACACCAGCTGTCTGTATTTAATATAAAACTAATTATTACATGTAGAGTAAAATGTAACTTTACAAAACACATACTTTCTCATCCAAAAAATTGGTAGCAGTGACAGTGCTGGGTGAAAATAGTCTGGGCATGCGCAGTACACAAAGTAGGAACATTTGATAAGTAGCATAAATTGATGTGACACCGGCACTGTAATATCAAAGCCTGTTTGACTGTTTTTGCTTCCAGCTTTGAATTTGGGCAAACACAGAAACTTCCGTTATTTAATTCCTCAGGAGAACAATAATTAGTAGACATTCCCTCCATTTAAGTATGCAGATTGCTAACATATAACCGCAAATCTCAAAAAAATTAACAGGATCTGTTATTTACCTAAATCATTTTGATACTCGATCTATAAATATCCTTCTGTTACAACAAGTCTAATTAAGAAAGATTACACCGTTTTCTAAGAATCTTGTCCAATAGCATTGATATCTCTCAAAGTGACAACATTTGTGTTTGAAGATTATATTCAGCAGCAATAGTAAGAATGAAAGAATTTCTCCTAATTTTTGTTCGGTCATGTTGTCAGCTAATGTCTGCAACTCCAACGGCTCCGAAGCACATCCATATTTTCTATTGATTCAGCTTATTAGTATCAGTGCTTCCAGTATGTGCTTTCAGACTGCCCTCTTCGTGACCACCCAGGGAGCCAATAAATAACGCAAGTGATGGCTGCTGATGTTCACGCCTGTTTTTTTTATGTTTATTTTACAGAGAATACCCACTGCTTGTGGGATACACAAATGTCTGTACCATGTATTCATGATTCACAACTGGGGGTGAGGTGTTTTTTTTTTTAAATTAAATACTTTAATATTGATTTCCTTTATTGGTAAAACATTAATTATTTAAATAATTAAATATGTATCAATGCATTTGCAGTCTTACCTTTAAAAAACGTAAAACATAGCTAACAAAGAATTGTGTAAATTTATAAATAATGTTAGTATGTTCAAACGGCAATTGGTAAAAACACTTGATATCAAATTATGGAACAACCCAGACTGATATTTTGTTTTTCTGTTTCTAACAGTTGCCCCCTTGTGACTGACAGGGTGTATGTTCGGTACCTTCTCCACAGGGCGCTTCTCTATTTCACAGTTAATTACTTGGTTGTGGGTTCATAGCAGACAAGCAGTTTAATGATTTAGTTGTTTGTTTAACCTTAGGAAACTCTATTCCAGGCCTGTTCAAATAACAGAGAATGAATAGTGTAAAAAGGGTGGAATTAACAGAGAACCAGACTGTCACCTGCCCAGTCTGACACAATGAAAGTAACTGAGACCAATAACTAAGCATGCCCAGACCGAAAGTAAATTACCTAACATCACAAACAAAGTATGTGCCAAATAAGAAATGTGTAGCAAGGCCACAACAGCGAGCACAAGAGGGGTTCAGCTTTAGGGATTTAGTGGGGAAAAGGGTGTAGCTCTCAGTCGCTTGTGCTCTTTTTAAAATACAGCCCAGAAAACTTTGGTAGTCAAATGTCAAGCTTGGCTTGTCTGTGAGTCTTGCATATATAATTTTAGTGTTATTTAAAAAGTTACACATTTTGATTTATTCAAACAGGGCAACCACAAAAAAAATTCAAGATTCCAGATGTCGGAAAAAAAAATACCCATTTAAAGTGAGAATTTTCCTGTTTAACTGTGTGAACGTTTCACTGTAACCCAGGTATAATTGCACTAAAGTATTTGGGCTTCAATCCAGCACAATTTACATTCCTTCAAATCCTTTGGGACAATATACACACACACACACACACACACATATATGTGTGTATGTATGTATGTATGTATGTATGTATATATATATATATATATATATATATATATATATATATATATATATATATATATATATTGATCTATTTGCTAAGAGTAACTTTTTAACCATGTAATGTAGAATTTATTAAAGTGCATCAGTTTTCCCCAGTTTGGAGGAATCAGTGGACTGTGAAGCTCAGCTAAGTAAAATAAGTGGGGTGCATAGTTGCATAATACTGTCATTCTAAGTTAGCTCTTTTAAAGGCAGGGTCCATATGGGGCAGAACTTCAGAGTTTTTTCAGTTTTAATCAGTTGAAGTGGAAACAGAGACCTCTGTTGACGACTGAGAACACTGCAATTGAGTGGCCAGAGATTAGATTTATAACTTCAATGAGCTATTTATCCTGAGAATTTGGATGAATGGCTGGTGATGATGATCCCGGTAACGTTAATATGCGCAGGTTAAAGATTTATTGGTGCAGTACACTGGGGTTCAGACAAGCGGAGGCCTGGGTTAAACCAACATCCAATTATATTAGCTGTGGTGGGGCTCATTTTTATCCTCCCATGGACTCCCAACAAGTCCAGGCAGGGACTTCTCAGGCCGGGCCTTGCCTGAAGGATTCCCCCCCTAAAAAGTGTACATAACAATTATGATATCAGAAGCAGGCCACACTTTTGACTTGTTTACTGTATCCTGTATTGTGCACAAACATATAGGCCTTTTAGGTAATGAACAGCATATCAATACAGGGTTCTTGTGCAGAACAGCTGAATTTGAGCATGACAGGTGGCTGACTGCACCCTTGAGGATCATAATCTTTATCATTTTCAGTGTATTTAAAAAAATTAGGGCTGTCAAGCGATTAAAAAAAATAATCACGATTAATCTTGCAATTAAAAAAATGTATCTTAGTTAATCGCCTTTTTTAATCGCATATTAAATTGATACCGTTACTACATCCATCTAATTTAAATGTGTTTTATTACTGATACTATTATTATTATCCTTAACTGTGTGGTTCAAGCTTGATCAGCAGCATACAGAGATCAGAAAACAGAATAAATAGGATATCTATTTTTAAATGTGATTGTGGACTGAATAATTCGTTTTTTTTAAATAAAATTATAAATATGTAGCTACAGTAAGCACTTCTAGGAAATTAACTGTTAATTGTAAAAAGTACATAAAATAAAAACTTTTGTCATCATATCCAAAAACTGCAAACTAACAAGATAATTGGTAGGCTTTACGAACTACGAGCAAAAACAAACAAAAAAATCATAATAATAACAAATATGTAAATGTACTTAAACTTAGCACTCACATAGGCGCAGATTTGGGTGGGCCTGTGTGCTAACTGGGTATGCCCCTGGCCTACTCTTTTTTTTTAAAAAAACTCTTATATTATAATACTTAGCTTGTAAACTGGTGGGTTTAATTTGTTGTTATATTGTTGTCTGTAGCAGAATAACTGCTAGTGTATTTTGAGACGTGAAGGCGTGTTCAGTACACAGCAGACTAGATGTACTCGTGTGTGATACTGGAACTCACTTTGACAGTATACAAGTAAGCATCTTTCTGTCCCGTGAGCCGTCAGAACGTTTTTAAAAAATAAATAAACCTCCCATTCATTTTTAGTGCTTTGCTCCATTAAGCGGTTCAGTGACTAACTTTCTATTTAAACAATAACTACACTCAGATACGCAATACAATGCTGCCGAGGACGGGATTAAAGTACGGTGTGCCGATGAAAACGAATGTATTGTGCGACAGGTACAATCGTCTAGGTGTGTTTATTTTTTTTAGTTATATATGACAGTACTATATGAAGCTTGCTCAGCGCCCGTCTGTAGTATGCCACGACTCGCGTGCGTGCAGGTTGTTACCTTGGCCGATGCGGCCCACCAGCGCCAACACATTGTTGTCTCGGGGAAGGAGGGGAGATTGTGGAGCAGCTGTCCACCGTCTATTATGCTCTGCTGTCATTTGCCACCGGCTTCAGGCTCTTGCAGGGTGGCTCTGAATGTCGGCACTTAGCCAGGAGGTGGCCAGGCTTCCCGTACCTCCAGCAGCGTTTCTTTTGTTTTGGTGACCTGGAGTCCACACCTGCCGGACCGCAGTCTCGTTGTCACTCTCACCTCCGCTCCCTTCTCCCGTGGGACCGCAGACCAGCTTCATGGCCCGGTCTTGACCGGTCTGGACAGCCCTCCTCGGGTGACCGCGTGTGACTCAGGTCAGGCTCGGGTTTGAATTTGAATCACCAAAAATGTTTTCTGTCCTTTCAGCATACTCATCTGTAACGCTTTCCCAAATAACATATTAGAATGTAAATGTACTGGTATTTCCTGCACTAAACAGGGAGGAGTCAGCTGACTAAGCAGTGTTCTTAGTTTGTATTGCCGCTTGTTTGAAACGTCGCAAGATCCTTTTATTACATCTGCTTGGTGAGATTAAAAATGTCTGTGGACGAGGTGAAACAAAAGATAGCGCAGGGTTTATATCATGTACTGGATAATAGTTTGTGAGGTAAATCATAAGATTCTTTTGGAATCATTCGAATAAAAATAATTAACTATGACAAGATTTGTTGCTTGTAAAACCTGTCATGTTTTCTGTACGACAGCCACAAAACTGGTACATCTCTGCGAAAGTACAGGTGTAGCTCCCTTTCAACTGGTGGCATGAAAGGAATAGACAGGTATTTTATAGTAAAGTAGAGATAGTTTATATGTTACAATGTTAAAATATATCCAGACCACTAGTGAAGAATGGTAGATATCTGTGTGTAAATGTGAGAGAGTTAGTCGACACAGGCAGTAGGTAAAGGACAAACTTGCAGGTTCGGGTCAGGTTGCAGGTCTTATTAAAGCGGGTCGGTCGGGTTGCGGGTAAAAAGACGGTGTTGCAGCAGGTTGCGGGTTCAGGTCGGGGTCCTGTAGTAGCGGGTCCGGGTCAGAAGCGGGTCGTAAATATCGGACCCGCGCAGGACTCTGCCCTGCGTTGCGAATGTACGACAAGGAGACACCGTCCTTGGTGCTTGCTGAAGTACGTCACGTCCACGATTTGCTTCGCTGTTTGCAGCGGTTCGCTCCCAAGTGAACTGGAATACGTTTTATTTCACATTGCAAAAAGCTGAAACGCAGCAAATTGGCCAACATACTGTGTCCCCTTCCAAGGGAACCGAGACGACCATTTCAAGTGATCTTCCTGGTGCGATTACGTGGTTCTCAGAGGTTTCACATATCACTCCAAGCAAACCGAACTGCACTTCAATCCTCATCAAAGGGTCAAACGAACAAGGTGTGAAAGTGCCCTAAGTCAGGGTTTCCTGATCCTGGTCGTGGCGGGCCCCTGTGTCTGCTGGTTTTCATTCCAACTGAGTTCTCAATTACTTAATCAAACCCTGGACTGTATTATGGACTCTCATTGGGTCAACCCCCTCAACCTAATAATGTGCTTAATTAGACCTTTTGAATTGTTCTCAGCTTCTAAAAAGTTGCAGATTTCAAGTTACTTATAAAATTGTATCGTTAACTAGAAATCGCCAACAGTTAAAAAGCTGAAAACTATTAAGAAGGTCTAATTAAGCTAATTAATAGTTCAATTAAGGGTTCAATTAAGTAATTGAGAACCCTGTTGGAATAAAAGCCAGCAGACACAGGGGTCCCCCAGGACCAGCATTCTACAACCCTGCCCTAAGTTAATGATATGAACTATTCCTCAACACTGTACCTAAATGTGCACCAGTTAATTAGCAATGTGCTAAAGTAAAACTCAATACGTTTTATTGGTTTTCAGTCAGCGTAAGCATAAAACTGCAGAACTAGAATAAAGTGAGAAACACTGTAGCGACTTGTTTGTGATGGCAAAATGGGTCTTATGCATGAGATGCTGGGAGTCAATTAAATTGTCCACATGTGCTGGTTCTTTATTTAGTAGAAAATTAAGATCACAATTTCTATCCAAATCATTCCCTGGATTGATTATTTTGTTAAAGTATCCTGGCGCTCAGTTAGCTTGCAAGACCTAATCCAAGAGTAATAAAGAACAATTTACAGCTTGTCATTATAACAGTCCTCCTGACCTCAGACATGAGTCATAAAAATAAATAAAAAATAAACCTTCACGAACAGAAGTTTATTATGGGATTCAGAATGGCACAAGTACTGTACTGAAACCAGTTTAATTTCCAAAGAACCATCTCTAACTTGATTTTCTTTTTTAAACGTATTTTACTCATTGTAATGAACTTCCTATTGAGGTGTACTGAATCTGGGATATTCTTCATTGCCGCTCTGAAATAGCACATGTTATGTAAGACTGAGGCTCTAGCCAAAGCGTTTGTCTACTTGTCTTAGTTTCTTATAAGGTCATTTGTTTACAGCAATTATGTTTTTATCCAGACTTTCAATCCAGTTGAACTGCTTTTCTTTATAGTGTATTGTGACAGAGATGGAATGATTCTTGGTGTCAGATCTCCTTCCCGACTTGTGAGGGTGCAGAGTAAAGGGAACAGAGGGACCCTGGCCTGGATGGCCTGACAGTTCATTCCCAGGGTTAGGCAGAAGTTGGCCATCTAGAAAGGGGACTGAGCTACGGTACACTAAATCATTGACCCGGAAGGTTAACGGTGTGGCATCCGCGGATTGGAGGAGCGGGTGAGCTCGTTAACCAAGGGGTCATGGTTGATGGTATATAAAGGGGACGTAGTGAGGTGATCTGTTCCTTGTGATTGTTGTGCTAAGAACCGAAAGGACTGATACTCTGATTATTACTGTGAGTGTTTTGTTTGTTTTGTCTGTCTGTCTAATATGTACTGTTTGTTTATTTATTAAGACTAGACGGCTAACACGATCCGGAGCCGTCACCCACGGCCAGCACTAAACCCAGACAACCCTGCACATTGTATCACAGATAAATTGTACTTCACAGCGAGCACTACAGCACGCACGGTGTTTGTATCTTCTGCGTGTTTGTAGTGGACTATTGTTTATTATTGTTTAAGGGACTGCAACCCATAAGTATTCCCTGTGGCAATACACATATCTGTGTATTGCCAGTCCTCCCATTATTTACTGTTGGGTCATCAGACCATTTGAATTACATATAAAACAGAAACCATTTCACCCGTACTTTGAATGGGGTGAATGATAAAACAATTGAAACTAAATAATTATTGCTCTACTTCTACTAAATGTATTCTATTATCACAGATAAAAATAGCAATGTTTATATAGCTGACTCGCATCGTAATGGCATAAACAAACATCAGCAGAGTGCACTGTATGTGCATTCAGTTACCTGACACTCATTTAGCAAGCATTTCAATTTGTAAAAATCTCAGACAGGTATCTCAGCAATGACTGTACAGGATATATATTTGCCATGTTACGTGGAGATATAGGCTTCATAAAATGAAATGATTTTATCTGAAACTTCTATGATATTCTGGGGGCATGAGCGAGGGCTCCTCCCAATACTTCCTTCATACTAATAACATCTGTTAAATCCCATATTGAAACCCCAAGCTTTGATTTGCTCTCCATCTTGCATTTTTTGTTTCCACCATCCTCCCCTCCTCCCCCACTAAGCTTCCCCTTTATTCAGCTACACCACCTCTACAACTGCCGTTCCACCTCTGCAATGGTCTCCCTCTTGGGGGTAAGTGAAGCTCACTTCTCAACCCTGGCCAAATGTATCTATCGCTGTCTTCTTCCCATTTCTCTCCTGTAGGTCCCCTTTGGGGGAAGTATCGGTTGCTTCCCAGCCTTGGAGACCGAGCAATTCAGTCTCACCTCTGCGAGGGCAGCTCTCCGCGAGTCAAGGGGAATCTCCTCACTCTTCTCTGTTATAAGCACATATTTTCTATTATCAATTCCCGAGGTCTCTTCCTCTACGCAGCCCTCAATCATGTCCAGTGAATGTATTATAATGAAGTATGTGAGGCATTGAAGAAAGGGAGCCTAACACTATTTTTCAGATTTCTCGCATTCAGTTTTTAAAAGCAATATTAGCTTGTTCAAAGTAATATTGTTTCAGGGCATCATTGTTAGAAGGTTTCTCAGGGGCTATAAAAAATGACAGAGAAGATCAATTATTCCTCAAGTGAAATTGGTAAACCCTACCTCTATATTTGTCCTGCGTTGCTTCATTGAGAGGTATCACAAAGGTTATAGTAAAGTGAATACAAATAGGTCAAGAAGCGATAGAAAGCACTTTATCTTTCTAATACTGGATTCCATGTGACATAATTAAGCAGCATATACTTATCGGCAAATGCAGCAACCTTGGCAAATGGAAAGATGATGGTATCCATGTCCACTGTTCCTCAGTATATAAATCAGATTAGCAGAATAAGGTTTCTGATTTATACTGTGCTTCTGTTTCAGACTGGACTAGTGATACTGTTGATAATACATACCATAACCCTCCTACATTATTTATGGACTGCATAAGTAAATGCAGCCTGCCTAAAGCAATTATGAATATGAAATAAACATTTACTTGAGATAATGGTAGAATAGTCAAAGAGTTAAAAACATTTGTCTCACATATATGAAGCTTTCAAAATCCCCAAGCAGCGAATCAGATACAGATTTGTTGGTCGTGTGCCACAAAACATTAGGTGATAAATAAGAACCTTCTTATGGTCTCAAAAAAAAAAAGTGTGGTTTCATAAAAAACTCAAAAGGTGCTTTTTTGTTCATTTTGCAGAATGAAATCAGGTAGCTCAGCAGTTCCACTGAACAGAGTTGCTGTATGTTCTGGAAGGCTGACCTTGTTTCTAATAAGCAGATTGTGAAGCTTTTGAAGTCATTGTTTGAGTTGGCTTGGGTAATATTAGACAGATCTTTCACCTTCAACTCAACACTTCCTCTTGCAATTTTTCCCTTCTGAATTCAGCTCACTCACAAAGCATGTTAATGCTTTGCTTACATGAGTTGTTCAATATGAAATAAAAGAAAAAAAAAACACAACTTAACATGCTTTCTTCAGGCGTGGAGTTCATGTGAGCCCTAATTTACATTACTGAATAGGGAATGTAAAGAAAATGGATGAACTGAATGAACTATAACAGAATAGACAACACAACAGAATTAAATATCTATTCAAGCAGAGCAGAAATCCATTCACTGAAAATTATTTTATCAGTCATTTACAGAAAGCTCAGGGTCTGTGTTTTGTTCTTTCGTAGTTTGAAATCTATTCAAAGAAACCACAGTTGTCAGGTACCTATTGGCATACTTAATTAGAATTACTAAATGTTGCTTGCTCACGAAATTACCTGACTAAATCTGGATATAGTGAAGTTGCCACATGCATATAGCAATTTGTCACAAACCACTTAATATTAATATTTACGAAAATATCTCTCTTAATATTTGTCACTCAATAACTTTAACATTTGTCAATCAATAACTAATATCTTCTAATATTACCAGTTTGCCCACAGAGTCCTAGTCCAGGGCCTGTGTTTATTTTCAGTTTTTATTACAAAACAGCAAAGTGTATATTAATAAGACAAGGTTGTGTTCTCATTGTGGGATCATCCTTTAGAATCCAATTAGCCTCTTCAAGGCCTCCAGTCTATTCATGGGGATGTTGTTTCATATTTGGAGCCTTTAAGCCTTCCTGGTTTATGACTGGCTTTATTCTATAGATTATGGATGTTGGAAAGGGTATCTTATTCCCATTTAATATACAACCCCTCTGTGTTTGTTATATTATCTTTTGCAGTTTGTTTGCAGTCCAATGAGTTCAAATTCGTTTTTATAAAGAAAGTCTCATTGATCAAAAACACAAAGGAATAATTGCTTTAAGGTTGGTGGTAGGTACGCCTTCTCAAGGATGGGTCGACTTGACGGTAAGACAGCATCGGAAGTCATCCATCTTGGGGAAAGGCCGTAGCTGTGGGACTGCGGAACAACTCTATTGTGATCAGCTGTGGTGCAGGCAGCGATGACACATTTTGTTGCTGGTCCCTTGACATTCGTATTAATGCGAGTTGCTGTATCTTGTTATTCTAAATATGCTAAATGTAGTAGAAAGGGATACCACTTTTATCTCAAGTAGATGCTAACACATTTAAATCTTTAAAAAATAATCAGTAAAGATTGAGACCGCTAGGGGGGTGGTTATGTAGTAGAGGTGAAAAGCAAGAGTTCCCGTAACTTTAAAAATAATCTCAAGCAATCCTTATCAATACTTTTTTAACTATCTTTTTTTGTCTAATACACAAAAGTGAACGTAAATTCTTCTATTTATATTTGATTTATTGGTCAGTTCAATTTACTTTTCAGTTGCTCCAAAACGGTCAGGCAAAAATCGATGGCTGCTGATCCAACTACCCTCGCTGTCCGGTTGAACACTGATGCTGAAGAGAGTGCTGCGGTGCCTGGCTACAGCTCTGTGATGCTTGAAGATTTTCGCAAGATCGTCAAGGAAGTTATACAAGACGAGATCGCTACTCTTCAGACTGAAATTCAGCTAGCAATTGCTCCCATTCAAGCCATGTTGTCCGAATGCATCAAGAAAGTACAGGAGGTGGAGTATTCCATGAATGCTTTTGAAACTCGCCTTGCTGGGATTGAATCAACCTGAAGCTTTTTCCTCTGAAAATAACAAGCTGAAAATAACAAGAAGGCAGACCCACTGAGTTTATATCCAGCTTGTTTAACTAATTGTTTGGGCAGAATGGCCTGGACTCCCCACCTGCACTAGATTGTGCACACCGCTTGGTGGCTCCGAAACCGAGAGAGGGTGAGCGCCCAAGGCTTTTCATTTTGAGAGTGCACCATTTTCTGGTTAAAGAGCAGCTTCTGCGTTTGGCAAGAGCTAACGTGCCACAGAAAGTCTTTATTTTCCCAGATTTTAGCGATATGGTAAACCGCAGGGCAGCATATAATGAAGTAAATGCCCTTCTTTCTTTCAATGGAGTGGATAAGATCTTTGATACACCACAAGCAGCAAAGGACTTTTATTCGAGAGAAATTAGCCCAAAGCTACCTGGCATGGACTAAATATGGGTATTGAAATGAGGACTCATTAGATCATTTTTGTTTGTAAAATGAGTGTTGTGTATTTATTTATTTATTATTATTACTATTTTTAAATTCACTGAAATTCTGAGTGCAGGATGAAGCTGTTACTGATGCGATCTGTGGGTACATGACTTCTATTAATGTCATTGATTTGGTTGCTCCATGCTTTTCAGGTGTGTGCTGATGAATGGGAGTCATGTGTGATTTGCATGGCTGACAGCAGCTTCTGAACTACATTTCCAGGGATGCATGGCGAGGACTTGAGTTGTGACGCAGGGGTTTTAGATAGGGGTTTGCTTATTCAAGCTAGGTGGCTTGTAGCTTTATTGAGCAGCTTATACTGTAGTTATAGTTCAGAGGACTTAACACAGGATTCTTAAACTTAACTTAATGGGGTTTTTTTATTATTATTTTGAGGATGATAATGGTAACGATAATGTCTGTATGTATGTGTGTGTGTGTATATGTGTATGTATATATAGGGGGTGATGTAAGTATAGACGCAGTGCAAATAATTGTGGATGCAAAATTAAAATTGCATTGCGGCCAGGCAATTATTTTGCACCTTGTAAGAAGAGGTGTAAAGTTTTTGGAAGGTCAGCAATTGCCTCAAGGCAAAATCCTTACATCACATTATTATGTTTGCACCCACTTAGTATCCAGATCCCACCCAATACCATGCTCTTTTCAATATATGCATTTCAATATAATTGTAATGGATTAATGATGGCAAAGTGCAAATTTGATAGCGGGTGCAGAAGGTGAACACCATTCTACATATGCCGCATTTTTAGCAACTGGTAAAATCATGGTCCTCTCTTCTGTAATTTCCCTTCAAAGAAACCAAACGCAATACTCTCTCTTTCTCTTTCTCTCTCTTTCCTTTTCTCTTCTATTATAATTAGTGTAACAGTTATTTGTTTGTCATGGTCTAACTTGGTAAAACAATAGCAGAGTTTTAATTAAAAAAAAAAAAATAACTGCATTAATAAAAAATACAAACGAGTAAAAACAAACAAACAAAAAAAAATCACTAAAAATCAATGGAAAATTCTGAAGACCTCATCTGCAGTATACACAGAAATTAAGTACTACAGTACTATGGGTTCAAGAAATTATGCATTTTACAGAATGTACTTGATACCATTTTCTTCTTGTAGGGACTGATGATAGTTAAATGTATTTTTAATCTGAAATAATTTTCAGTTTTAGCTAAATTTGGAGTCTTTAGATAGATAATCAATAGCGCTCTTTGTATTTGATGTTAGAGAACTCGATGGAATGTAATTGTAGCTCTCTGCCTAAATAGATTTGTGGTGGACCCTGAGGCCAGTAGGAAGCCATTTACTGATAATGAAGCCAACCCCATACCTCCAGATAACCCAGTTATCCCTATGACAGACTCTAGTTAGTGCCTTGTGGCGCCTTAGGGGCTGCAGTGGGAGGAAGGGGATATCCTACCTACATACCTTTATTAATATAATTTCCATTTTTACATTGTGAGCCTGACTGAAAAAAAGAAAGAACTAATAGAGTAAAAGCTCTTTGAAAGTATGGCTGAGATAAAAGTGATATCAAACAACAGTTTAAAATGACATGGGAAGGGTAACTTTTTATTTTTACTATAGTTAAAGAGTAAGTACCGGGGTTCCGAAAAATATAGCATTATATATCCCCACGTGTTGCTACAACTGTTTAAATAACGTACCTGTCATTTTTCTTTTCATTGTTAACATCCTGACAACTTTTTACACTTGATCCATACCAAGGCTGCAAGTAAAACATTTTATGTTTCTATATATATTCTTTATCAGCTTTGTACTGAGACATGAGTTCATATTGAAGCTTCTTTGGGCTGTGCACAGAGGCTGCATATCACAGTTTCCATGGTTAGTGAGCTGAGTATACCTTTACCGACACTTCCCAGAAATGAGAGAGAGGAATGACAAGGGGGAGCTTGAAACACGCACGGCCTGCTTAAAATACACAATCCATCTTTTTATTTTGAGAGTTTTGGAACGTTCCAGAGGAATATTGGATTGAAAACACAGCTTGTCCTTCTCCCTTCAAAAGCTGTGTTTTAAACAGTTAATATTAATATCGGTATGGTAATGCTTCAACCCTGCAATGCTTAGAGAAAATACATCTGTATGTGCTTCATCAAAAGACAGAAAATGCCCTGTAGCCTTATGAGTTCTTTCTTCATTTAAAAACTAAAAGAAAAACTGTTGACAGGAGCCCATCTTTTCCCACGCCTAAATGACTTTTATATTTACAAAGTGAGCTGGATGTATTTCATAAAATAATACTGAAAATGAAACATCAGTTGTCAGTTCAGTAAAATGTATTATTGATCTAAATCTATAATCATTCAAATTGGACCCTTTCTGAGTTTTTCTATATTTTAACAGACAGAAATGCACTGAAGTGATGTACGTGCACTGATAAATGTTTGATTTACATTAACTTGGTACCTAAATATCCCTACTTTAATCAAACAAACAGTAGTGGTATTTAACAGCCACTGTTTAGATCAATTAAATAGAGTCATAGTTTAATTAATAATATATGGTTGAAGAGAGACAGATACCTGTCCATATTAAAATCATGTAAAAAAGCCTACATAGGAATTTCTACCTTTTTTTGACAAAAAATTCTGTTTAAAAAAAGAAACATTTGATTGCTGACAAATAATCATATAACACTTTTTTATTAGGTTTGTAGACCTGGTAAAGTACATGTTTTAGATAGCTAAGTAAAATGTCTGACTTTATGTCTTATGTCCTCATACAGTATCCTCATACATGTCCAATTTACTAGTGCTAATCATACAGTCCTTGAACAAAGGCACAACATGCCTTTGGATTGATTGTAGCACTTGCTTCTACTGTATGTTTTGTTCGCACAAATGTATTATCCCAGTAATATAAAAAGTCAGAGAAAGTCTCAAGATAGGTAACAGATTTTAACATAACTAGATGCGCAAAAAAGCCACTTAAGGTTGGCTCATACTTGAGTCTTGTGACAGTTGTGTGACTCAATCAGCTTGAGTTGAGGGAAATTCAGCTCTGGAAACTCACACTTGGACTAAAAATCATTTTTTCTTTTCATAGTTAACATCCTGACAACTTTTTACACGTATAAGTTTAAAGTCTGTTTCAAAGGTCTTTTCAAAATGTCAGTTCCAGTGCACTTGGGTTTGAGATCAGGGGTGTGTCCTCTGATCACTGCCGGAAGAGTGATTAGAAAAAATACCTAAAAACTACAAGTGCTCTGGCTTTTGTGTTCCGTACGACATCATGGGTCGTTATTGCTGCGTTACCTGTTTGACAATAATGCTTACACTAATAATAATAATAATAATAATAATAATAATAATAATAATAATAATAATAATAATTTTTTTTTTTTAATTGGATAAGTATTTAAGACGTAGATGTCATTATGTAAGCAAACGAGATGTTAGAATCATGGTACAGTTTATTCAAATTTGCACTATATGGAATAATTAAAAGTATATTGATTGTTTCTTGCCTATAATTAAAAAATTACTACTGTATTATACAGAACATTATAACGTAACAAGACAGCTATAAAATGGCTTCTCTGGGATAGCTTAAAAATGTGCTGTGTTAACTATGGATGATTATTAGTAGCATAACTTACTACCTATTTTAAAACTTTATTTTAAACTGTTTATTCTCTGCCCTTAATTAGAAAAACATTCTTCAGACATTTAAACAGAGATACAGAGGTCAGATTCTTTTTTGTTTTTTGTTCACCCAAGCAGTGTTGACAGTGCCACCCAATGGATAAACGTATGAGCATTAACTCTCATAAGTGTATATTTTAGTCCTGTAATGTATAGAGAAGGATGCTATACTATAAAAAGCTCAAGAATAGGCTTCAAGTGCTTGCCTGATTGGTTGACCCCAAGAGTACATCCTCTGGCTCCAATGGACTGTGTGACATCATGAGCACCTCCACTCCCCTAATGGAGGGTCAGCTGTCAGAAAAGTGTTGAATTATTCAGGAGCCTTGCTGTACTTTATAACCCCACGG
The DNA here is from genome assembly GCF_902713425.1 of Acipenser ruthenus. Lineage (NCBI taxonomy): Eukaryota > Metazoa > Chordata > Actinopteri > Acipenseriformes > Acipenseridae > Acipenser > Acipenser ruthenus. The sequence goes on along the minus strand of NC_081189.1, from coordinate 20,559,417 downwards.
GTGCTGTAGGAAGAATCGCCCTAAGTGCATTAGTACAGTTTCACTAGAGCGAAGCCCTTCTTTACCAGAAGAATCAATAGCAGCATCTCTGCTTCAAAATGTGGTGCATTGTGGTCCACTGGTACAAAAGATACCCTTACAATCCCTATGATAATTACAGTAACTGTGCTGTTGTTTTGTGAATATATATAATTGAGAAGGAAACTTCAGATTCTATTTGGGAAAAGTTTGACAAAAGAAACATGTGCACAGCAGGAAAAAAAAGGCACTTACACAGCACACAATGTTTAGTCGCAGTCCTACATAAAAGCGAGGCACTAATGATATCACATAAGAATCTACGTTACAATCCCAATGTCTAATGTCACTGCTTAGAGCAGCTTTTCGTGCCTTTGACAGCTGAAAACAAACCTGCAATCATCCGGGTGAGACCCTCGCTGTAATATTGAACTACATGTTATTGTGATTATTATTGCGATTGTTATTCTACTGGCAACAGAGCCGTGGGTTTATTATGTATTGTGCATGCAGTTGATAGAGTGTGTTTGATATATGACGATGTATTGCTGTATTTAGATTAGGGCGCTTGCATTAATGAAGTTGCCATAGTAACAATGATAATAATAATGAGTAAACAATATAATATGTATACATGAGAAGAAACATGTTTAACGTAAAATATGTGTTTTTTTTGTAAAAGTATGAATGATAAATAATAGTTTATTTTTGTATAAAATGATTCCAGGTGCCAATGTTTGTTGAATAATTAATCCTGTTAGGAGCAGGCGTGGCTGGAGATTATTTAATGCTGTGTCTGTGGAGAGAGAGAGGATTATTATGTCTGTCAGTGTATTTACAACCTGCTAGTCGGTGAGCACAGTTGTCATTGTAATTTGATTGCAGTATCCAGTGCAAAAGAAACATTTATACCTGTGAACGCTACCAGTGACTGTTTTGCTGCGTTTTAAATGTCTTCGGGTTCATGGGAAGGTGATGTGATTGTGGGTGGGGGTAGGCTTGGAACTTCACCCCGTTACAAGGCCTCTACACACCAGATGCACTGCGACAAACAAATGTGTCGTACGACACATCGTACCATGACAAAAAAAAAGAAAACATGTATTTTTAATCAAGCTGTTCACACTGCCTGCGATGCGACGGGCATCACTGAAGTGATGCGAAAAAAATAGGATTGGTGTCTATTTTTGTGATTTTGTCACATGACAGCTGGGGAACTGACCAATGAGAAACCGCTTCCCTTGCACACCTTCAGTAAACAATGGCAGAAGAAAAGATAATTCTTGCAGTATCAAAATACCCAGAGCTGTACAATAAAGGACACAGAAATTATAAAGACACGGCAATGAGGAAGAACATCTGGCAGTCCATTTCCAGGGAACTGGATATAGCTGGTGTGTGTTTCATTTACTGAAATAAGTATTCTGAAAAGCTGTTATGTATTCTACATTTTTATTAGCTGTATAGCAGGATTATCATACATGTGATTTTTTCCAGCTGATGATACAAGCAGAGGAGAGTCGCCTATCACATCGTTCGAGTCTGTCTCCACTGGTGTGAAAGGTAGTGTCGCAACGAAAATACCATTTTATCACATGACAAATCACATCGTGTCCGGTGTGTGGAGCCCTTAAGGCTGAATTTTTTTCACGGTAATTGCGGATTTCATATTTTCCGATAATTGTACCCATTGCCATGTAATATGTAGTTCCCTGTGAAAATTCCCATTTCTGAAAAAATAAAATATAAGATATTGGGGGAAAACATTCATTTTGTAATGTGGTATTTATTTTACAGTTTAAGTTCGTGAGATGTGTTTGTTTGAAATAAAAGTGTATTCTCAAAATAATATTTTCATTTATTTCTGAAAACCGTTGCTTCCCCCGGCTGCCCCCTCACCCTCGGACCTCGGCCCCAACACTTGTAGAAAAGCTCTGGCATGGTTGCAATAAGCATCATACAGAACATTTGTATTATTTATAATTACCGTATAGCTGTTTCTGGCTGGGTACATTATAGCTGAATTTCTGGCAGCACAGCAGGATGCTACATACTGTATGTACAGTACAGTTAATTTAACATTTGGATGGTCTGCCAAGTCATTGAGTTGTGCTTCAACTTATTCTGTTGACGTTACTTCAATTTTCTTGTACTCTCTGTTCCCTGCTGAGAAACAGCACAGTGATATCAATAATGTAGTGGATATGGATACCCTCTTCACATTAGTATAAGTGGTACCGGTGACATAGGTTAGTTTAATGAAATTAGAAAAAGACCTGCAGCAATCGGAAACATGTATGCTTGACAACTTCCAGCTGCTGGGGTGAAATCAAGTATGCTAAACACTACTGCTACTGCTGTAGTCCGGAGATTTTCTTACTGCATATTAGTAACGGCAGCACATTGTTGCTGAAAGCAGCATGTTGTTTCATAATGACTTTTTTCAAAATTATTATAGAAATGGAATCAGACAATGAAAAAAGGACTTCTGTCAAGTCCCTTAATACTCATATTTAATTACATGGCAGATGGCCTCTTAAAGCCACATGCTAATGACCATCTGCCAAAGGTCATTTTCTCTGTAAACTTAAAATGTATAAGACATTTTTTTTTGCTGTTAATGAACATTTTCTAAAGTATTTTTCTTAACAATAATGGTGCATTTTATGTAATGCTGCTTCTTTGTAAAGCAAACATTCAGAAATGTGTAATTATAATCACTCTGCAAAGAGGCAGATGGTTAGATAAAATAATCAGAAAGCCATATGCAATCTGAACGAAGAATGTTTTCCTTTGGTGTGTCAAACATTACATATAGTCTTCAAAATAGCCTGTAGTACACACATACAATGATGTGCTATTCTCCAGCCCTTCACCTCTGGGGACCTGGGTTCACGTGTCATAATTAAATGAGTTTAGTGGTCTCTGTCTACAGCCCAGGTTTACATTGATCCACAGCACAAAATTTCCACACAATTAGGCACACTTGTCAGTCTTTGCTTGAGAGTGACCCAGGTCTGAATGGCAAGGGATGTTTAGATTAGGAGTGGTAAACCCCAACAAATTTAGACTGCAAACAGAACTAGTAAATGAAATGTTAATAAACGTAAAGTGTTACATGCCAGTCAGATACAAGTAGGATTCAAATACCAAATAGGAGGTAAAGGCATAGAACCGGCTAGCCACAAGAAAGATCTTTGTTTTGTAGCGGTCAAAACGCTTGGTCACATAGTCAAAAGTGTACAACTCAAGGAAGTTTATGATGGGGTTGAACAACGCACTTGAGAATACTGTGTTGAATTCTGGTCCCTGCATGACAAAAAGGAAATTTTGGCATTGGTCAAGCATAACCCTAGGTATAAAAGGAATGAGTTATGAAGTGAACTGAACCTGTTTGCCTTGAACAAAGGAGGGTTAGGAGAGACTTGATAGAAGTTTTTAAAATTGGCAAAGTTAATTAGCCAATATTTCAAGCACAGCACGGAGACCTGGACCAAACAATACAATTGACTGGAAACAGACTGGTGCAGTAGGGGACACTTTTTTTTACACAGAGAGTGGTAGTGAAACAAATCGATAAGACAAAGTGGCATCAACCAGCTAGGAAAAGGACCTCCTCTCATGCGCAACATTTATTATGTTCTTATTTGTTTATGTGTTTATTTGACAGGGACAACGTACCGTTTTTAACATTTATGACATGTCATAAGATGTATTGCAACCAGATTTCACTATGAGCTCATTTTCATTAGCAGTCCCTGGACAAACACAAAAACGGAAAAAGAAAACATTTACAGAAGGGAATATGATCACGCATCAGATAAATAACCCAAGACAGCAGCAACCTCAAACCCCCAAAAACAGCATCATCACTCCAATCTCATCACACACCCAATCAGAAACACCCACACATCCATAATTCTGTAATGACTATATACTATACAAAAAATATATATTTAGATCAAATAAAATAAATATTTTCCCAGTTATATATATATATAAAAAAAAACATATATTAAATTAAACTAACATTCACATGAACACATTGCTAATATGATGGCCATTTTGATTATAAGGATACAGAGAGAAATGGCTGATAAAAAGACACTGCAGACATACAGTATAAAAGCAAATGAAGAATTATAAACATTTAAAATGCACAACTAACTAAGTAATAAAATAACACAACACATAACAACACAGAAACAGCCCCAAAACAGCCTGTGTCCTTTCCCGATATTCTTGCACGATTGCGGCACACGCTGCCGATCACACCGGCAGGGGCGAATGACTCCATAGCAATCCTTAATTGGAGGCAGCAGAAACAGGTGTGTGATTGACACAGGTGAAGTCCAGTGATGCGCTATGATGTGCAGAGAACACTTGCAAAGATGTTATTATTGTTTGAATGAGAACTAAAACAAAACATGAACAGAAAAACACCCCTTTTGCCACCTGTCAGTACAGCCCCAAACAGCCAGTGTCCTTTCCTGATTTCTTTATGTAAAGCATGCTCTCAGAGCTGCGATGAGAAGCTGTGGATAGTGCATCACCTTTCATTTGTAAAGTATTGCTGTTATGATTAGTTGCTTTATTGCATAACCAGGGCTGTTGACTAGCAGGTTGTTGATTTATTCGGCAAAAAATGCCAAAGCATTCTTATATCTAATGCATTATGATGACTGTTATTTTTTGGTTTCCATAAAACTGTGAGATTACCGATTGATCTAACAATCCTAAATGTCAGAAGAGAAACATGAATGTCATGGAGATGATACAAGTGAGAACCTGAGAGCGAGCTGCTTCCACTGCTGATGTATACGATTGCACCCTGGAAATTATAAAGTAAGTGACAGGGGCTTGTGTGGCTCACAGATTTCTTGTTACTAAATGCAGACACCTGCTACTTATCCAGTAGAAATAACTAATTTGACCTAGAATGTAAACATAAACTCACCACCTGCCCCAGCATGTATGTGGTTCATCATGTGATTTGTAGTGAAGCGTCTCGGCTTTTTAATATTATGCGCTTACGTTATGTAATTAGAATTCCTGATGTTAAGTTTACCAATGTCAATCACTGGCAGAGAAGAATGTCCTAATTAGGGCAGCAGTGTGGAGTAGTGTTTAGGGCTCTGGACTCTTGACCAGAGGGTCGTAGGTTCAATCCCAGGTGGGGGACACTGCTGCTGTACCCTTGAGAAAGGTACTTTACCTAGAATGCTCCAGTAAAAACCCAACTGTATAAATGGGTAATTGTATGTAAAAATAATTTGTAAAAATAATGTAATTGTATGTAAAAATAATGTGATATCTTGTAACAATTGTAAGTCGTCCTGGATAAGGATGTCTCATAAGAAATAAATAATAATAATAATTAGCATTCATTAACAACAACACCTGCATTCTGACTGACATTTCTTATTAATTGCCAGTGAAGAGGATACAGTTTAATTACATAACCAAATATTCTGCTAAAACATAAAGACCATTTCCGAGCATTTCAATCAACAGGCCTTTTTGATAAAAATCCAAATGATGGATAAGTCAGTAACTTCCACAGCCGTTGGCGCCAACCAGCTTCTGTACCAATACATTCCTATTGGCTGTCAGTTTAACGGGACGAGGACACCTGGGTGTGAGGCCCTTTAACTGGCTTGGAGTTTGCTTTCAAGCTTTTCTGGAGCACCCTAATTCTACATTACCAGCCTTCTTCAGCCCACTCAAATCATGTGACAATATGACCTTTCATCTCTGCTAGCCCTACCTTCGATCCCTGTCTTTAAATATAGCTGGCAGACTGGAGGTCAAATTGCCTGGGTCATGTGATTTTAATGTTGTTCAGTTCCGCTACTTTGGATCATCCAGAGAAACTCAAATATATAAAAGCTCAATATTGGAGCAACAGAACCCACAACAACAGAATGAGTTCAAAACACCATACAATAGTAGAATAATAATACTTTTAAAAAAATACAATGGCATCTGAAGCTACTTTCGTTTTAATTATTTTATGCACGATTGACTTCACTGTTCTCCTTTGCCTGCTTAAGTCTCACAATTAACCTGATGTGATGGTCAGTTAGCATTTTTGTAAAGTAGTCACTATTCACTTCCATGTAAACAATGTTGTCTGAAAAGAAAGGAAAGGAACGTCTGTGAAGCCTGGTAGAAATTCACTTTAACAGACCTGGTTCAGTCTAAAACTAGTACCAGACTTCGCTAGGTTATGTGAAAGTAAGTAAACACTGCTATGAATTATTCCACTAATGTGGAAGTGCACAGAAAATAGGTTACCCATGAGCCAGCTGGGGCCCTCATTTCCATGCAGACCTGGAAGTATAGAGAAGTACAGTAGCATACTGTTTTGTTTTTACCATACTCTTAACATGAACTAAAGGTCTAAGTATGCAATTGATACCAGTATGAGTGAAGAATGTTTTCTAGAATATATCTAAGGTAACATTGCACATTTCGGTATAAAATGTGTATCACTGGAATGGCAATTTAGCATTTTAAGGCAGTACTTCAGGACATACAGTATATTTAGCATTGTAAGGCAGTACGTCAGGACATACTGTATATTTAGCATATTTAGCATTGTAAGGCAGTACTTCAGGACATACAGTATATACAGCACCTGAAGGCTGATGCATATGACAATTTGTGTCCTGTTTCTGATATATATAATATATATATATATATATATATAATTAGATTAGTACACGGAAGGAAGAGCGGATGGCAGGTCCTATCTGCAACCAGTTTTTTTTTCTTTTATGCAGCTAGAAATATATTCTGATCACAGTTCTGTCCTAGAACTGTTTCAGTGAGCAAGCATTTGTTCTCCTTATCAGTAATAATTACTTGACCCTTGAAATGTCACGGCAGATTAGTCCATGCCTGAAATCAATTAGCATCACAGGATAAGGATCATTAGGAATCAGTGCAATTACATGCTTCAGTAGTTATGATGCTAAGCTTTTGTCTCTCTTTAGCCACATCCATTATTAACACGGCACATGCATCAGAACAGTTTAATGAAGGTCAGGATGAGTGTAGATTAATGTTCTGTCTTTATGAGGCAACCCACCTATGTGCAGACTCGGCTACACCACCCTTTGTTTATACTATAGTGCACCATGTCCAATTAGAATCCCTAAGAATGGTTCCCCTCTAATGAATGGTCAGCAACAAATGTGAGTTTCCAACCATTAATTCAGATTTTATTACAAACTGGGCTATTTAAAGCTTTACAAGACTAGGAGCATAACATTTATTAATTACAACTAACAGTTGATGAATACTATTCAATCAAAAACAATTGCTTATAAGTTGGTGTCACACGGCTGGCTGAGTGGTGCCGTCAGATCCAGGAAATGAATAACACACACAGGACAGATGAGATGAAACGATGAAGGCGTTTGCTTGCGCCGGTTTATTGTAAAATAAAAGGTTTGATCAAAACAAAACACAGGACACGGCACTTACGCCAAAAGAAATAGACAAACAAAACGAACAGACGCTGACACACAGGGACGAACACTAAACAAACACGTACCATGTAGCAATTGTTTACTATTAATTTATCTCCTCACTCTCTCCCGTTCCTTCGCCTTGAACACACCACCCCGAGTGAGTGAAACGTGCACCTATACTGTTGTGCCGGGATTCAATTACTAATTAATTATTCACTTGAATCCCAGCAAGTGAATTAACTATGTGCAACCTCGTGCTCACTTATTAAATACTTTAAATGCACGTGAGGTGAAGTGCAATCCCGTGCCTAAATACAATTATACACTTTAAATAACTCATGCTGCACACACCCATTTATATCCCGTGCAGCCATATCTATACACCAACATTAACACACCACACGCAACATACAACACAGAAATGCACACAGGGGCAGGGCACATTGCCACAGTGGGCAAATACTGATGAGCTACTGGAGGGCGGAGAGCCAGGCTAGAGCACGGTGACACCTCCCCCTCTCATGCTCAGGCAGTGACCAGGTCTACAAGATGAAAGGAAAAAGAAAATCCTAATTTACTAACTACTGATATAATTAACTAAAAATCCAAACCAAGAAAACATGAAGTGAATACAAATTTAAAAACAATGCACAGGGACATTAACCCCGTGCAAAATAAAGATAACTAATTTAAAGCAACATGAACCCAAATAATCTAAATAAATCCCACACCAACACCCTGACCCTGTGACCAAACCCAAAAGGGGGACTGTGACAGAGAAAGAATGAATCTTGGTTATAAATCTCCCTCCCGACCTGTGAGGGCACTGTGTAAAGGATCGTGAACTTTGTTGTCTGTCTTCTGTTTCGTAATCACATCACCTCTACACCTGCGCACTGCAAACCACTTTGGCACACGTGGTGTCAGAACACGGGCTGGATCACGCTACACTGTCGGTGCTGTTGGAAGCGCTGGATAGTAGACAGGAGGCCGCTCCCTTTCCACGGAGCAGCCGAGTACTGACTCCTCTCCCAGTTCCACCTCTACCCGGGACCGGACCAAGACCTCCTAGACCGCTGACCCCAATGGGCAACCTTACCTCCCCCATCATGGAGGCCAAGGTTGGCCCCCAGCTGGGGGTAGATTTGCTGCCCCTGCCCCGTTGCCTTACCAGCAACGGGACAGACACGTAACCTCAGCTCCTTCTACCCCTCCTATTTGTTTCAGGTGCCAACAGCCAGGACATATCGTCAGGTTATGCCCATCATCCATGGAGTGTGATGTGGCGACATGTTATTTGGCATCAGAAGCGGGTAAGCGATGGGGAAATGGTCAGGAGGGGCCTTGTATTGTTGATGTGGTTATAGGGAAAGTGAAAACCCATGCATTAGTGGACACAGGGTGTGAGCAGACCTTAATTCGAACGGCTGTCTTGGGCGGTGTGTCGTGGCAGCCACAAGGTCAGGTGGCTATCTCCTGTATCCAGGGAGACACGGCGACATACCCTGTACTAAAAGTGTATTTATCAATGGGACCGATCAAATGTCACCTGGTAGTAGGGGTGGCGGAAAGGCTACCACACCCAGTAATTCTGAGCTGGGACTGGCCAGACTATAATTAATTGGTGAAATTAATGGCAGACCCGGTCACGTAGCCTAAACATCGTAAACATGGCAGAAAAAGAGAAAGGGGAACCGATTGGTGAGATTTTCCCCTTCGTAACTGATATGTTTTCCCCCACGTTTCATCCTAGAAAAACAAAAAGAGAGATGGATCGCAAAATGGGATGGAGCATCAATGAGACGAGGCTGGGGTCTGGTGGGAGAATGCTCTGATGGTAACAAACGCCAATCAGAGGGCGTTGGTACACAGTGTGACCGAACGGGCGAGGTTACTGGACCATCCAGGACAGAGGCTACTCCATCCCCTCTCAATATACCGGACATGTGGGACCGAAGCCCAGTGTGGGACTAGAAAAACGATTCTACACTGGTGCACACTTGGGTGCAGGTCCGGTCTACTGAAGGTAAGGATGTTGAAGGCACTGGGCATCTAGTGTATTCACATTTCATTATAAAAGGGCAATTGTTATATAGGGTGAACCCTGTGACGGGCACAGGACAGCCTGAAACACAATTAATGTTTCCCCAGTCTTATTGGTCCGAGGTCATGAGGCTTGTGCATGATATCCCTGCATATTGGATCGATTTTATTGTGTAGGGCATTATAATGATGTGTCGAGATATGTAGCCACATGCCCAGACTGCCAGCGAGTAGCGCTGGGTCGAGTTCACCCCACCCCTTTAGTCCCACTACCAATTATTTCCACCCCCTTTGAAAGCATTGCGATGGACATTGTAGGCCCTTTGCTACCTTCAGATTCCAGGTATTAGTGGTGGTAGATTATGCAACGCGATACCTGGAAGCAGTTCCATTGAGGTCTACAAGTGCATCTGCGATAGCCAAAGAACTAGTGCAGATTATAGCCAGAGTAGGGATCCCCAAAGAAATATTGACTGATCATGGAACAAACTTCTTGTCTGAAAGATTTCAGCAAGTATATAAAATACTCAAAATACATCCCATCCGAAGACAGACGGTTTGGTGGAACGTTTCAATCAGACTTTAAAGCAGATATTGAGACGGTTTGTGATTCAAGAGCAAAAACATTGGGCAACGCTTCTTCCCTACCTCCTTTTTGCTGTGAGAGGTGTCGCAGAGATCGATAGGGTTCTCCCCCTTCGAGCTCTTGTACGGCAGAAAGCCTTGCGGCATCCTCGATCTCGTCAGAGAGGGGTGGGAGGAGCACAAAGGCTTGTCCAAAAATGTAGTGAAGCATGTGCTCCTACTCAGAGATTGCCTAGATTTGGTTGGTCGATTGGCACAGGACAATTTAAAATCGTCTCAGCACCAGCAAGAGCAGCAGTACAATAAATATGCATGTACTCAAACTTTTCGGCCAGGAGACAAATTGTCGGAATTGAAACTGTGTTTGCTAAATGGCCATATGAGGTGATTCGGACTATAGGAAAGGTATATTATGAAATTAAGCAGCCTGATCGCCGAAATGGACGCGAAATTTACCATGTTAATCTGTTGAAGCCCTGGCAGGCAAGGGAGGCCTTATGTATAGCCCCAGGCGAAGTAGAGGATGATTTAGGCCCCTGTCTAGAGGCCCCTAGCATTAGAGACATTCCAATTGGGGAACCAGTTACTTCCAAATCAGCAAAGGGAGCTGCGTAAGTTAATTGAGTGGTTCAATTATGTTTTTTCTGACTTGCCCAGTAGAACTAACCTTGCTGAATATGCTATTATCACTCCTCCAGGTGTCACAGTGCGAGAGAGACCTTACCGGATCCCAGAAAGTCGACGAGGTGGCGTTAGCAAAGAGGTACGGGCGATGCTCGAACTCTGGGTGACTGAACCTTCCAGGAGCGAGTAGTGCAGTCCGATTGTGATAGTCGCAAAAAAGGATGGCACAAACCACTTCTGCGTTGATTTCCGGAAGGTAAACGCTATTGCCAAATTCAATGCCTACCCCGTGCATCGTATTGTATTTCACCCCTTGCACGTTAGCACTCACTCTGGACTTGTGATCATGTGTGTGTTTATTATTTCGGGACTGTAAACCGTTGTTTGAAACAGTGCAATACACATTGCTGTGTATTGCCTGGGATTATTCTTTGCGGCCACCAGACCGGGATTACAAAATAAAAGTTTGTTTGGATTGTGAACTTTGTTGTCTGTCTTCTGTTTCACCTCTACACCTGCACACTGCTAACCACTTTGCCTCAGCGACACACGTACCACTGTCCACAGCAGACACCCCAGCAACTCTAGGACAGAGATTTGTTGGTGGATACTACTCAAGTCAGTATACATAGAATTACAGCTATATAATAATAATAGATCAGTGCTTAAAATACAATATATAAGAGAATCAAAGCACACACGGGGGAATGTTCAGTAATCACATATGCTCTAAAAACAAAAGAAAACTAAGTGTAAAACCAACTGCTACAAAATAGATTAATCTAGTGAAAAAAATAAAAAAAAAATAAAAGGGAAAGAAAAAAAACACATTGGTCAGCGCCGCAATGCTCGCATCTTTGTTTGTCAACCCAAGTTAGAATCCACAGGGCTCACCCAGGCTATTCAGGTATGTAAACTCTTTCCCCATCTTGTACTACACTGGGGCTCTCCTTTAAACCAATAAAAACAGCAACACGTGAAGTTTCTGACTTTTCTTCTCTACGTCTCACGTTGGGAAAACCTACCATCCCTCTGCTACCAGCCAGCTTCCTACTATCGAGGCTGTGTCTCTTTATACTCCTGTTAATTTAGGTTAATAATTACCGCACTAGATAACCCAATTAACGAATTTAGCTTTCTTAGGCTTTCATGGCCCCATCTGCTACATTTATGTACCAGATAGTCACCTCGGGAACAAAAGTTTTTTTCACCTCAGGAGTTACCAAAAGCAGTGTATTCCAAAATGAGTCCTGACCGAAAAAGCCTGTTCGAGCTTCCCAGAAAAAAGCAAAAAACAGATCACTATGATAATCACTGTGCTACATTCCTCTGCAAGACATTGATTTGTTGTTGGCTGATTTTGAACACAAAATCATACATACAATGTGTGAACCTTGTATGATTAGAGGAATTCTGGGAAGTCCTTTATTAGAAATAATAAACAAGAAAACAGACATGGGAATCTGCTTTTGCCAACTTTAAATGAGATATGCTGTTGCAACTTGCCTTGTTGAACTTAACAACCAGCCAGATACTCTAATGATAGAGATTCCCATGATGTTATTCAAAACATTTAATTAAAAAAGAATTTTGGTCATTAGACAATTTAATGATAAAATCTGAATGTTTGAAAATCATGTGGTTTCTAAGAAAACAAAGAGGGATATTGAAGTACAAGCAAAATGTGTTCAGCATTGTTTTGTAAGTGCTTTTTTTGAAAGACACACAACCCAAAAATTCTAGTGAAAAGTGCCTGTGGAGCCAAAGTAATCCACAGTACAACACACATATATGCTCAGGGGCCTTGATTTACTGCGGAGACGGCCACTCTTAACCCAAACTTTCCTTTTCAAAACAAATTCAAAGCTCTGAGGCTTGGACTGCGACTGTTCTGCACACAAAGCTGTAATTGATTGAGCCGGTTCGTTATAAGAAGGGCGAGCTGTAGTGGGTGATTGATTGCACTAACCTCCAACTGGACATAATAAAGAGTTTGTATAAGTTATTATAGAGTTATTTTAAATGCCCAGTTTCCTTGTAAATAAAGCACTAAACTCAGACAGTTTAATTTGGATGAGGCTATTTATCCATGGAGGTAACAAAATAATTTGAAAACTATTGATATTTATGTCTGCTTTGAATTCAGAGTGGCAACTTCTGATTTATTTATATAGGTGTGACAGGGCAGAAGCCCTGTATTTAAATATATGTATGTGTGTTCAATGTAAATAAAGATGTATTACTTCAAATTTAAGTTTGGCAAGGATGGAGTTGATTCCATCCCTGCCAGATTCACGTGTGGAATGTGGCTGGGTCTTGACTGACTAATTAATGGACAATCAAGCCCCAGCCACATGGTATATAAAGGGAGCCAGACCTATTGTTTGTTGGATGTAGTTAGGAAAACACACAACACACAACACACGTTTCCTTGTGTATGTTGAACTTTATAAGGGTGAAACATGAAGAATCTAAACAAGTTACTGTATCCGTTTAACAAAAAGCCATGTCAAATTCATGTACAATTCATGTAAAATGGTTAAGTTCTGTAATACAGAGACTCATTATAAACTTAAATGTTTAAACAAATAATAACAGAAACACAATAAGAGTGACTGATTCATATCTAGATCATAGAGAGATAGATGAGCACTTAATGACAACATAACAACTACTTGCTAGTCCAGCCTGAGGTGTGATTGGTTGGATGGATTCTGGTAGGAATGTAGTTAATTTAATCAGGTACCTCTGTAGATTTGCAAAGCTAGAACATGAATTAAAATGACAGTCAGGTTGGCCACACTTTCATATATTTCACAGACATTTTGAAAATAGCTTAAAACAGAGTTAAAAATTATAACTGTGTAAAAAGTTGTCAGGATGTTAAGAATGAAAAAATACATTTCAGGTACGTTATTTAAACAGGTGTATAACGCTATAATTTTCAGAACTCAGCTACTTACTCTTTAAGCCCTATATATATATATATGTTCATACGAAAATGAAAATGATATTGTGGGAAAAAAATCCAATGCCTTTTTGTTGGTATACATGTTTAATATAACAACTTTTATTAAAGTTTAATGCTGGATGGTGAGTTTGTGGCAATTGCAGGCCTGTTTTGGTGATGGATGTGTTGCTTGTAGAAATGTGTATATATTTTGATACATTGTCTGCTTACCATTTGTGTTTTTTGTATTTCATAAAGAGCACATTGGGGATTGTATGTAGTATTTTTAAGTGTTTATTTGGTGGGTTGATTCTTAAAGTAAAGGATGTTTGTAGGATAAAAAGAAAATGTATATAACAGACTTTGCATTACTAAGAAATAGCTCTATATTCTACCCTAAAATTATATTAAAAAAAAAGAACATACAACTTCACTGTGTTACGTTCTTGTTGATATATAGGTTTCATATAAATAAGCTTTATTTTGGGTGTAAAATGACCTGTAGTCCTGTAGTGTAGAATACAGCGAGCTCAGCTTAGTACCCTGAGGGTTAACATAACAATAGGTACCACTCATCAAGTTGCTAATGCTAATAATACCTAAATAAACAGGTAAAAAGATTATAAAGCCTTATCGCAATTTATGGGAATACTTTTGTATTATTTTCTAGTTCATATTTTGAGGATTTAGAAGTGTAAGATCTGCTGCATATGAAATCGACACAGGGTTAAAGTGATCTCTCATTCTGATTTCAGACAGGCTGGCAGAACACTCATTTCAATAGCAATGCTTATTCACCACACCAACCACACTGGAGATTATTGAAAGGGGTCTTTAAAGACTGCAAAGGGCAATTTTGCATCCTAACATCTAAGAGTTTTATAAATAGTATATGTGGTTTTTAGATATGTATTTGTGTATTTATATAGACATCAAATATATTCACGTGGTCTACATATTGCCCAGTTTAAATATAATTTTTAATGGGCAGTTCTAATATGATTTAAATATTTCAGAGTGAAACTAGCTCTAGATGAGGTGTTATGTTTCACATTACTGAAAATACAACTAGTTTGTAGAATTTTGAATATATACAGTATATATACATGTAATGTAGGTGCACTAAAATGTGAATAATAATAATCAATTAAATATCAGGACGTTTTTCTTCAGCTGGATGGAAAAAGGAGCATATTGTTATGTTTTATTGTAATGTTGTCAATATATGGTTAGAATCCAGGTTTACAGTCATGCCACAAAACTAAAAAGATACTATAACCTAGATCGATGAACATAAGGTTTTGGGCTGTTGACAGAGGATATTCACCAATAAGAGATATTTTGTCCCATCTGCCAAACCCAGAAACAATAGGTATCAATTAGTAGACAGAGCCCCATATAAAAGGTGCGGAATCCCTGGAGGACATTTTCCCAACTGGTACTTTCTGGAATTGACGCTGTAGTTCTTTCAGTACCCTGCAGTTTCACAATGCTGCCTCCTCAGCTGCAGTATGGGCACGTCACCATACTCTTGAGTGTGATAATGCTGCTAATACAAAGAAGCTATCTTCACGGGTATAAGACGTGGTTATACAGTACTAATGAGTTTCTTCCTAACCTGCATCTTTTTATAATTAAGTACAGACTCATTTTGTTTTGCTGGTTCCAGTTATGTTCCAACAGTAAATGATACTTGCATTTTACAATTCTAACACCCTACAAAGTAAACTCAGTGACTATGCGGCTGTAAACACCACCATGTTTTCAATAATCACATTCTGCATTTATGAATGTAGACTGTCATAGTTGCCAGTCATTGTGAGGCAGGAGAAGGAGGAGAGAAGCTAACTGAAGTGAGTCAACTTACAAAAACAGGTGTATCGTTAAACAAGTTTTTTTTTGTTTTTGTTTTTTTTAGGTTTGTTTTGGTCATGTGCTGTAAATATCCACTAAGGGCTGTTTATTGCAGTCTTTTACATTTGCTTAGACCTTTTATGATTATAAAATCAATTTAAAGCTTTTTAAATATCTTGGAGCAATTCATATTGTGACTCTCATACACAGTAACCTGGAAACCGAGATAAATAAAAGACAAGGTATCCAATAAAATTTCCCAGTAATTGCTTTATAGGTCTAGAGTTAAGCAAAGACCATCATATGACAGAAACACACTTCCCAAATGTTATCTTCCACAATAACCACTGGGACTTCTTATCAACCAGGAAGACCAATCTATGTCTATCAAATCAGGTTTCCCATCTTGAATTAGTGTTAAATTGTGATTCTGGGTCTAGTTTCTTTTTGGTCCTTCTGGAAGTGCCGACTGCATTTCGCACTTGACTGTGAACTCTGACCCGAGCACCTGGAATCCTTGGTATCTGTGTCTCTGGTATTGATTTCGTTCCTACCTTTTAGGGCATGGCAGTGGCGTGCCGTGACAAAATGGACTGGGGTAGCAGAGTCGTCGCTATCCCCACCCCCCTCCTTTTTTTAAGTGGCAGCTACCTGTAAGCCACAGATACCTTTCATAATTTGAATTCTGAAAATGCTGAGTATATCCTTTCCCAACCTGTGTCAGCTCGGGGATCTGTGGTGTATATCTCCCTTTTTTAACAATCTCCAATTTTTTCAGAGAAAGTTCTCCTTGAAAAGGGATTTGTAACCAAATCGACTATGATGTCTCTGTTTTCTCACATTTTTATTTTTTATTTTAGTCTAAAATAAAATTCGAATTAATTAGATGTTGTAAAGGTATTTGTATTTATCAATGTACATTTATAAGCAAGATCGTGCGAAATCCAGCTATCCTCCTAACTGCAGTGCTAACCAAGGAATATTCATGTTTTGGGGTTGCTCACTAATGATTGGTCAGCTGTCAGAGCTTTGACTTTCCCATTGGTTGCTAAAGCAGGGTCTTCAAGTGAGGCAGAGAATACCCTGGGAGATTTATGGCCTACCTCTGCTCACTCCTGATTGGTCGCCTGTCAAAAAAAAAAAAAAAAAAAGGACATTCTTCATCTCGCCTATTGGTTAAACTCTCAAGACCCTCAACTGTTTTTTTTTTCTAGTGTCTGCTCGTTGTTTTAGATCTCTAAATCTCTTATTGGCTGATCACATCCCCTTCAGGAAACCCCTAGACTCTTAAAAAACCTCTAGTAAACCCTAAGTCATCTTGGATAAAGGCGTCAGACAAATGAACAAATAATAATTAGAGTAGTATGTTTCATAGTATAAGCAAGCACACTGTACGCAAGTGAGTGAGGCAACGTAATATAATTTGACTGACGGTTTACTTGGCACTGTCTGGTCAGCAGAGAATACCTTGAAGGTCCTGACGGCACGCCACTGGGGCATGGGCACCAGACTAAAAAAATAAACATCAAAATAAACATCCCAAAAACAACATACTTCCTTACCTGTTGTCTATTATTAGTTATTAATAGGAGTTAGTGAAACTGGGCTTTGAACGCTCACCTGTAGTATCCCTCTTTCTCATAATTGGCAAATCTCCACCGATGTAGTATATGTCCTACAGGAAGTCTTCCCATGAAATTAAGCAAAGCGGTGGTTCTGGCAGGGATCTCACTTTAACCTTAGCTTAAATCACGTAAACAACAAGTATATTTTATGTTCTTCCAATACAAGATCAAATCTTCAGTCGAATAGCTAGTATCTTTCATCCAATGACCAGCAAGGAAAGGATTTATGTCTTACCTCAATCCATTCACCTCCTCCTTTCCAGCCTCCACCTGCTTTTTGGCTTCTAACGGGGAGGACAGCTATCCTGCCCCTGCCCATGACTTCCCTACGACCAGCCTTTGCACTTGTCTGCAAGCTAATTTATGGGAAGGGGTACCTCTAAAGGCGAGGTCAAGGGCCAAAGAATGTAGTGTAAAATATGTATAATAAAGTAGGGTTGTCCAGTCTGTGTTTTAATAAGTAATCTATTGCATACGTTTCCAGACTGAAATGGGGGGTTACTTATTGCTTGAAGTCCTCACTCAGCTGTGGCCTCTGCGTTCTATATTACATAACACTTTAACTACTGTAATCGGCACACACTGGAGAAGGCATCTGCCCCGTTTACCCTCTGGTTTTCATCTGTCTGACTTAAAGTGGGAGTAAATGAAAATAAAAGGTCCAGAAATGTTCATTTCTTTTTCACAGGCAGTTGCAGTCCTTTTGTCTATATTGATATCCTGTAGCTTAAAACAACAGAATGTCATTTACTTTGAATGTATGTTTGCTGGTATTAACAAACGTTTCTACTAAAATATTGATTATTTGAATATTTATGCTATTAGGCCAAAAACTGTGTACTGTACCAGTTTCAGAAAAAAGGATACATTGTTTGTCCTTTACATTTGCACAAATATGTTGCACTGTAAAGTGACCTTGCTGCGACAATTAAGCATAAGAACAGTTTAAATCAGTAACAGATTGATAGCTTTCCAGGACTCCTGCCAAGTATGACTATGTTCTTAAACAAATACTGAATGGTTAAATTAACTTAATTATTTCCTGATTGATAACGCATGGCCTGCTTAATCTTTCCTGTTTTGCTGCTAAATTTAGTTAAAAGTTGCCTGTCAAACCTCAGAGTACTCACTCCTGCCAGTCCAGCTGTCTCTGAAACAGGAGATAAAAAGTTAGAAAACTGTCATGCTTAAAATTCACAAAAGGGAACATAGTGTACTGGTCTTTGCCCAAGTCAATGAAAATCGTAGAAACTAACACTCTGGAAAGAAACTTAAATGAATGTAGATCTAGATGGGGCAATTTTGACACTCCATTTTGTATCACCCATAAAGTAAACTTAAAAACTTTGAAATCAGAGCCTGGTAAAACTATTGAAAAACTGAAAAGTACCAAATATGCTAATACTGCAACTACAAATTAGTGCAAACTCAGCAAAACTGATACAGTAAAGCCATGAATATTTGCAAGCCTTTTATTGTGTGTTTTTCGTATCAGAGAAAAAAATGCAAACATGTTTAGGTTTAACACGAGTATCAAATTCATCTAACAATGCATACTTTGTAACTTTGTATATTGCAACAAGTCGTCAACATTTCTGGGGCAAAATAAGTTTTATGGGTGTGATTCGACAAATATTTTGGTCGCAGATATTTATGGCTTACACTATGTAGTGATATTTTTCATACAGTGTCTGGAACATATTCCTTCTTCTTGTTTGGTGTTTTGAGTGCTTGTGCAATATACTTATATACTTAGTAGATCAGGGTTCTCTTGTTCTGCTCTTTTTAAAACGTTATTCTGATTTCTGGCTATTGCACACCTTTGCTGCATGTCCCTCCATCGCCATCTTGCTTTTATTTTTTTATTATATTTTTTTCGTTTTCCTTTTATTCGCTTTCAGTCCGAAAAAAAAGTACCCAGTTTGTTTCACAGTACTTGTCATTACTGTGTCAAATATTGCACATTCTTTAGGACTGGGTTTCAAGTTACTTATATGATGTTATAGCTAACTTGAAATCTACAACTGTTAATAGCTGAAAACAATTAAAAAGGTCTAATTAAGCAAATTATCAGTTCAATTAAGGGTCTAGTTAGGTAATTGAGAGCTCAGTTGGAATGAAAACCAGCAGACACAGGGGGTCCCCAGGACACCATGTTAAAATGCAACAGGAACTTGTTTCCTTTTTATTAACGTACATTTGCTTTCGCAAATATGCAATGCTAACACTACACTGTGCTTGTGTGTGTGTGTGTGTGTGTGTGTGTGTGTGTGTGTGTGTGTGTGTGTGTGTGTGTTTTTAAGGTCGTTTTTTGGTTAAAACCCCTGCTGTTAGGTGACTTTCATTTTGTATTTTTTGTTTAACATCTTGGCCTTGGCCCCCTCACAGACCCATAACCATTCTCTTGGGGGTTGAAAGTGTACTGCAGTTTATTATTGAACCCTGGAGGTTTTCTGATAATGTCATTGAGATCAACTTACTGTAGCTCGTTTAAAGTGGTTGTTGCTAACAAAATAATTCCATACTGTTGTGCACATCTATTCATTACAAAGGTCTCAAATGTGCAGCTTGAAGATATGATACAACAAATGGGTTTGTTTCTATTCAAAACATGATATCTGCTACTACACTACTGTAGATAAAAGCATTCTTTACTTGCCAGCCTTGATTTCAAATAGTGTTGTACTTCCTAGGTCATTTCACTTGAAGTGAAATTGTCTCACACCCTTCAACACCTTTTTTTCTGTCACTAACCAACCAGCTGTTTCGCCTAATGACAGATATGCCTTGTAGCCAGTTTCATGCTTTGACCCCAAAGATGCTGCTATGGTGAAATGACCCAGGAAGTGTAAATAGTAACAGACTTCCTGAGAGGAAACTGAGAATTTTATTGAACCTAGAATAGTACCAGTTATCACATTTTAAAATTAAAATACTGCAATGGGAGACCTATGTAGCAAATAGAAGTGCACGACAGGTACATTTTATGACCTTATTTTGAACAGATTTGTATAGATAAATGACGAAGGATGGAATTGAACTATGAATGTTGAGATTGGTGATTTGTTTGAAGTAGCGATTTTAATATGTAGAAATGCTTTTTGCAGTCTTTGTTTTATAATTTATGTTACTTATATTTAATTTAAAAAATCTTTAATATCCCTTTGAATACAACATACAGAGACTGCTGTAAAAATGTTACACAATCATTGCCTACAATTAATAGTATACTGTACAGTATTTCTACAGTTCATATCAGCATGGATTTCATGATTTCATTATGATATCATGGTTCAGATTATGGGTCAGTGTGGTCTATAAGGGTTCAGATTAGCAAGAAACATAAAACTATTATATGGGCAGTTAATGTGATCCAAGAATAAGACAATGTCTAGTACTGTATATTACAAAACAATTTAACTAGTAAAGTAGGAACAAAAAAAACACATGGAAGAACTGTGAAGAAACCTGAATCATGTGAATCACACAAAAAAGTGAGACACAAGAATGTACAGCATAGAGATTGAAATACTTATCCAATGCTAAACTGAGCTCATTGGAATGATTCAAGGAGGGAAAACGTTCCACGTCTCAATGAAACAGACCTGTTCAGGTTACAATAGAGGTCTTTATTTCCTTCATGTGCCTTGGAGCTGTAAGGTCTGTAAAGTTCAGAACACACACCAGTTTTTTTTTTTTTTTTTACAAGAACATCTATAAATTGTGAAGGTGAATGCTCTTGTGTTATTGATGCTTGAATTTCAGATTAACAGGATTCCTGAGGTTAGCCAGCTGGGCGCTCATTAGCTCATACAGCTGAGTTGGACCCTTTTTACATTGTTACTGTAGAACAAAGTTTGTTTAAATGCAACTTTATTACAACAGAAAAGTAAACACTATTTTATCTCAGTTTTCTGTCTCCTCTGCCAGTTATAACAGGAGAGGACTATGTTCATAGTGAATTAATTAAATGTTGGCTTAACGAATTACGTAAACTAGTATTCAGGTGAGTTTTACCAAACTAGAACAGGCCCATTTAAGAGCTTGATGTTCCAGCTGACTTGCCCCATGCAGTGTGTGGAACTGGAGGCAATGTCATTCTTGGCTTTAAGTACAAAGGGGTTATGATGAGGTTGCAATGCTGTGCACTGCTGAGGACATTGCTTTCAATTTTGGTCCACACGTTATTAAAAAAAAGCCCTGTGGAGAGTCCAGCAAATAGTAACTAGCCTAAGAGCAGCTAAGGCCCCAGGACCAGAGGACATAGTGCCGGAGGGATGCTGCGCATGTTCAAAGAAGGGAGTGGCTTAAGACCTGGATCAGAAAATAGTGAAAGTTCACAACTGAATTTAAATGCTGTCTACCTTTAAAGTTACAGATGACTTGGTTGGCTGCATCCAGTATAAAAATTGCATATTTTTCTAAGCACACAACTCAAATGTTTGATTGTTTTTTACTTAAACATTGTCATTGTATAATATCGGGTAAACAGAGGTCTGTTTGTAATTCTTTTTTTAATTGGTTGCTCCTATATCATACTCTTTTAATGGCCTCCAATTATAATAAAAATTATTTCAGTTTTCAAATTTTAATTCCGTTTTTTTTTAAACTCTGTGATGCCCTGAGGCTATTTTCTTTTTCTGTGCTAATTGATAGCAAAGGAAGCAGCTGTTGAGAGCTGTTGAACCTTTCCTTCTGGGACCAGCATCACAAAATACAATCAAGAGAGCATTCTACAAGTGGGCCAGCTAATGGACAAACTCCTTAGGGAGACCCCAACATTGTTTACTGTTTAGTAATCATTCTCTTCTGCTGTGAATCCCTGCCAGCCTCCCAGCCATTGAGTTCCCATGGGGGTTACAAATAGCATATGTATGGCAAGCTGTTGGGGGAGGGGTCTTTACTATAGTTTACTATACTTTACTATAGTTTTTTCAAAATCCTGTTAATTTCAGATTAACAGGATTCCTGAGGTTAGCCAGCTGGGCGCTCATTAGCTCATACAGCTGAGTTGGACCCTTTTTACATTGTTACTGTAGAACAAAGTTTGTTTAAATGCAACTTTATTACAACAGAAAAGTAAACACTATTTTATCTCAGTTTTCTGTCTCCTCTGCCAGTTATAACAGGAGAGGACTATGTTCATAGTGAATTAATTAAATGTTGGCTTAACGAATTACGTAAACTAGTATTCAGGTGAGTTTTACCAAACTAGAACAGGCCCATTTAAGAGCTTGATGTTCCAGCTGACTTGCCCCATGCAGTGTGTGGAACTGGAGGCAATGTCATTCTTGGCTTTAAGTACAAAGGGGTTATGATGAGGTTGCAATGCTGTGCACTGCTGAGGACATTGCTTTCAATTTTGGTCCACACGTTATTAAAAAAAAGCCCTGTGGAGAGTCCAGCAAATAGTAACTAGCCTAAGAGCAGCTAAGGCCCCAGGACCAGAGGACATAGTGCCGGAGGGATGCTGCGCATGTTCAAAGAAGGGAGTGGCTTAAGACCTGGATCAGAAAATAGTGAAAGTTCACAACTGAATTTAAATGCTGTCTACCTTTAAAGTTACAGATGACTTGGTTGGCTGCATCCAGTATAAAAATTGCATATTTTTCTAAGCACACAACTCAAATGTTTGATTGTTTTTTACTTAAACATTGTCATTGTATAATATCGGGTAAACAGAGGTCTGTTTGTAATTCTTTTTTTAATTGGTTGCTCCTATATCATACTCTTTTAATGGCCTCCAATTATAATAAAAATTATTTCAGTTTTCAAATTTTAATTCCGTTTTTTTTTAAACTCTGTGATGCCCTGAGGCTATTTTCTTTTTCTGTGCTAATTGATAGCAAAGGAAGCAGCTGTTGAGAGCTGTTGAACCTTTCCTTCTGGGACCAGCATCACAAAATACAATCAAGAGAGCATTCTACAAGTGGGCCAGCTAATGGACAAACTCCTTAGGGAGACCCCAACATTGTTTACTGTTTAGTAATCATTCTCTTCTGCTGTGAATCCCTGCCAGCCTCCCAGCCATTGAGTTCCCATGGGGGTTACAAATAGCATATGTATGGCAAGCTGTTGGGGGAGGGGTCTTTACTATAGTTTTTTCAAAATATTTCATTAAAGCTGAGAGGTACAGAAATGTATCCAGTTCAATTGGATAAGTGGCTGTAAATCCTAATGTGACAGGAGATATTTTACTGCTGTTCTTAAACCAAACTAACATGGTAAAGAGATTCGTAGCAAAATATTATCAGACTTGTTACGAAATAATTAATTATTGTCCAGAGATACTTTAAGCACTACATCATTTGTTTCTGTCTGTCTTTATTGAAAGACAGTGATGATTTTTTTTTTTTTTAATTAATTTGCTGCTTAATGAATTAGAAGCACTTCAGGTCAGAGGGCTCTTTCAATGCATTTCAAAGGTGGAAGGCTAGAGCAGTTGATGGCTCCCTACACTTTTCCTAATTCCCCACCTGGTCTCATTTTGTGCTTGTGCTGTCAGTGATCTAAACAGCTGCGGATCTAAATCCTGCCACCCTTGAACATACAAACCTGCTTCATCTCTGGATTTTTATAGTGGCATTACAGCAGAGGGTAATAAATATGCTACAAATGCAGGGATGTTCATAACAGAGAACAAGTCTGGAAAGGAGATCTTTAGAGGGATCTCACTTAATAAGAGCAACTAAATGCAGTCATACAGGGCATCATTCTTTACTATAAACAAAATACACTGAACAACTTAACAGCCTGGAATGGACCCGGCCAGGACACCTGTAAAATATTCTCTTGATGAAAACAAATGTTTCCAGCCAGTGAACAGGCTTCTGGGGACGGGCTTGAGTTGGGTTTCCCTTTATAAGTCGGTGGTGGTACTGATTCGTTAAGCAGAGGGGTTCAGATTTGTATATCAAGAGCACATTTTATCTGATTTAAAAAAAAGGTGCTAAAGTCTTCTGGATTCCAAATCAGTGGTTCTGAACTGAAAATCAGAAAAGATTCATACATTGCCTCTGATTTACCGTATTAGGAGTTTTGTACAGCATCCCTGTGAAATACAGTTTTAAAAGCTTGAGATTAAGTCATGTTACATATATACATTTTTATTAAGAAAACATATGTGTAACTAGGAGAAATGTTTTCTACCAGAGAAGACTCTAATGCTTATGCATTGTTATATCTATAAATTGACCACTTAATAAAAAGGAATTTGACTTTCTCTATTTCACCATCACCAATGATTTGTATGTTCTGATTGTTATGATAATATCTGAAAACAAAAGACTTGTATTGCTATATTAGGTATTACAAGTTCTGTAGAATGCTTGGATGCTTACAGCTACATATCACTTGCATGATTGTTTAAATTATTTTTAATATTTTTCTTTTTAGCTCTAATATAAACTGACTGAACCCATTATCTGTCAGCTGGTCTGTAACTTTGACAGAGGGTGGAAATGTCAAAAACTGAGTGTGTAGCGCCCTCTTGTGGTTGTTCACTATAACACATGAATATTAAATAAATTGAAATATTTAGAATTCAAACATATAAAGAAGACAACCTTGTCTGTGCTGAGCAGTTTGAGATTGTGAATTGACAATTAATATTGATGAATACGAAGAATATTGTATAAGAATAAAATGTACAATTGTTCATACAAGTGCTTTTATCTCCAAGGCTGGGAAACGAGGACTTCCCCCAAGGGGAAACCAAGGAAGGATAGAAGGACGTAAAAGGTCTCACTTGCTTACTATGTAATTCTAGTCGAGAGAGGTCAGACTCAGCTGACGCTCCGAGGCAGCACGTAGAGCCTCGCGATCTACGCATGGAGAGCAAAAGTACTGGAAAAGAGAATAAGAAATAAACACATAAAGAGGTCCAGACACCCCCCCCCCCGCCGCCACACACACACAGCTGTAAGAGCCACCTTCGATAAGTGAGTCAAATGACTAGCTCTAAAGTTGGGAGCAGCTTGCTCTCTGAAGGGGGAGACTGGCATAGGTGCAAATGAATAGATTAGATTCGGAGGGCGATGCAACGTAGTTGGCCTCTAAGGTCGAGACGTGAGCTTCACTTGCCCCCAAATGAGGACCCCCGGCTCCCTGCAACTGCGCCACCAATGCAAAGAGGGGAGAAAACTGTTACTTAGAAAAGAAAGTTAGTGATTAATTACAATTATATATATATATATATATATAGAGAGAGAGATAGAGAGAGAGGGAGAGAGAGAGAGAGAGAGAGAGAGAGGAGAGAGAGAGAGAGAGAGAGAGAGAGAGAGAGAGAGAGAGAGAGAGAGAGATTGTCTCTGTCAATTCCCGACAACCAGCCGGGAATGTTCACCACCTGACGAAGACTCTTGTAGTCGAAACGCGGTGTGGACGCAGCAGTTTTTTTTTAAATATACTGTATTTTTAAATGTTTGTTTAACAAAAATGAAATTAATTTTGGACTTCTGTGTTGTGTGGATCATTAAGACAAATCACAAAGAGTGAGACCAAGTTTTGGCTCTACAGTCCTGAGCCATAAGGAAATAAGGCTGGTTTGATAATTCCCGGTTGGTTGGCGTGAATCGACAGATACATTTGCTTATATTATGGACATTACCATATATTGGTCAGCACCTCTGTGGGAACTGAAGCATTGCAGTGCACAAAAGGGTTTTATTCTTTGTTTTGGATATATATCCGCTCGACGGAGAGGAAAAACCCCACCTCTGTGGGAGGAAACCTCTGGTGATGGCCCCCACTCCAGGCATGCTAGCAACACTTGTTGAGCGGAAATACTATCAAGGAGAGAAGAGCGAATGTAAGAATCCACTGCTGAGGTAGGACTGGTTGATTTTAACTTTGGCTGCTGATGTTGCTGCACCTGTATGGAATGAATGGGAGAATATGATTGGGGAGGAAGACCAGCTTTAGAAATGAGCTGAAGACAGAAGATTGCAAATGTATGAATTTAGTTGAAAACCGGTTTGCTGAATGGAGGAATGGGTGGAGGAAAAGGTTGAGCTGAGAGAGCCGGACATTTGAATTGAGCGATCTGTAAACGAGAAAGAGCATCAGCATTGTTTATTAGTGATACCTGGAAGGTGTTAGGCTTTCAAAATAAAATTATTGATAACTGAAATCCAGACTAGCCGACAACGAAATTGAATAATTATAGAGGAATGACCTTTATTAATATGAACAGTAGATTGATTATCACAAAAGATTAAGATAGATTTTTCTGCCAAACTGAGCCCCAAAAATATGCTGTGACGACAATAGATAATACTTCAAGTAAGGCTGTGGATTTAAGCTCTGGAAGAAGTTTTTTTTTATTATTATTTCTGGGGAATACCACCAAACCAATAGAAAAAGCATCCGTATGGAGTGAGATGTCATGGGGGGCAGCACTGAAGTTATTGTAAAACAGATAAAGAATATGTAGATTGTTGCATTAACTGTGCTGTTAAAAAAATAATAATAATAAAATAAATAAATTAGAACGAATAACGAGTTATGTCTGACCTGCCTGGCCAATTCACGGGACAGCCTACAAAAGTCTACAAGTCTGAATCATTTATCTTTGGCAGGTTTTGTATCGCACTGCAATCGAACACTGAATAACATTTCCGGTCCATCACTAAACAGCCCAGCCTTGTTCAGACTTAAAACACTTTATGTGCTTTATTTATTCTTAACAATACAATGTGCAAATGTATTTTATTTATTGATATATTAATTAGCTGTGGGTGAATGACCTTTACTGGTTTCACTAAGTCATTCATTTGTTACAATTCAGCGTTTAAGCAGAACAGCATACTATACCAGAGTAAATGATATAGTGAGCTTGGTTCTGTATTGACATTGATAACATACGGTACCTCTCTTGTTATAGATTAATTTCAGATCAAGTGGACACACTTCTAGGGAGGTTATTCCACTCTTTGTGGTTGATGTTCCAGTGCACTGTGGGTATTGAGTGCATGCAAAATAAGAGCTTTTGCACCTCATGATGAAGAACTGTCTGCAGAAATGTAATTCTGTTAACTTTTGACCTCAGTTTCCTTCTTGTGAGAGGTGACCTAGTCTAGGTGTACCTAATTCCTTACCAGGAGGGTCATTCCATTCCAGTTTTTTAAAAAAGTGAACTACTCTTAGACCTGGATGGATGTTTGATTGGTTCAATTAAACAATTTAGAACATGGCTGGTGCAAAGATTTGTATCCTGACATAGACAAATAACGTTAGTACCATTCGAAAGCTTGTTTCAAGCCAATAAATGAATTGCTGTAAAGAACCCTGTGCACTGTATTGTTATTATTTTTGGTGTTTTATTTCTTTGTTCTTTTTAAATATTGTATTATGTTTGCATTATTTGTTTATATGCGGGCAGACGAAAGCTGTCCGCTATTTAGTATTGTTGAGTTTGGATTGGCAGAGAGGGGATTAAATCCCTCCCTGTCAAAATACATGTGAGAATGTGGCTTGAGCCTTAATTATGTAATTGTTAATTATTGGTTAATTGGGCTCCAGCCACAAACTATAAAAGCAAGGAGAAATCCTTTGTCTCGTTCGAGAGTAGGAGTATGTTTGAACAGACAGACAGACAAGGAAGACGATTGCTACCTTTATTGTGAGACATTTTAGGTACTTGTTTATGTTTGTTTTGTTTTGGCCCTTGTGCCTTTTTGTTTGTGTTTGGAAAGTCTTTATTTTGTTGCTTTTGATTATTTAATAAATATACTGTGTAACCACGCAGTTTATGCCCAATAGTCCTGCTTTTGTGTTGTGTACTGCTTCCTGGATGCTGACATCACCACCACCACCAGCCTGTCACAAACCCCTTCCAACAAAAAAAATACTAAATGACCCAAGGGGAGAAATAACCCTCTTTGGTTCACAAGGTCCATCCATACCAGCATATATTTTACACCTTTGATACCAAATATAAAAATATGAAAACATAACAAAGTGAACATGTTATGCATTGTGTTGTTTGTAAGAGATATTAAATCTAAAATCTTAATGAAAACAAAAGCAACATTCTTTTTGGACAGATATTTATATTTAAAATAGTATTATTAGTATATTTTGATGAAAAAATAAACATTAGTGTATAGTTTTAGAAAAAGAAAGCATTGGCATGTATCATAGACAATATTTAGTGATATACCATGCAGTCAGTTTTACAAATAAATGTTTAAAATGTTATGATACTGGTACACCCACTTACACCATACCTAAAACCAGCAACATATACTTACAGATACTTTTTTTATTTTATTTTTTTTGGTTATTATGTCATTCAATAAGGTATTTCCAGGTGATAACTAGTGTATGTACCATATATCCTGATCCAAGCTTATCATTTTTCACCAGGTGTGATGATGTCATCACAATGTGACACACCTCTAATTCAGTAAAAAGTTTCTTAAGTAGTTTGTGTCATAACTAAATCAAATTTAGGCAAGTTTATTCTGTTTACTTTTTTATACAGTTATCTACATTATATGTAGTGTAATACTTTTTCACATTACTGTGTGAAATTCTACTAATAAGTACTGTTTAATTTTTTGGCCCCGTTCATGATTCAGACCTTCAGTATACAGCTAACTACTAACTCAGTGGACTACTTAACATTTCACATATGTGTTTTCTGCAACTTAGAGATTTCTTTTAGGTGAATGACCTTCACTGACTGTGAGAGTCCAGAACTGTTTAGGCATTCAAGTGTTGCAATTCAGTGGCTAAGCAAATAATTAAATGTATCTTATAAAGCATTTTAATAAACTGTGAGCGATTATGACATTTAGACTGAAGTCTAACTTCAATCCTGCTCTTCATCAGGTTTCATTGCTGTCTGCTGTCAGTGAGATATGGTAGTTTAGAAAATGCCTCTTCTGTATTTCCTCTGGTTCTTCATTTTGATCCACTTTTTAATTGTCTTGATATCTGGATCCAAACACAGTTTTTTCCCATTCACATGGATTCTGTAACAGATCAAAAATAGCAGTTCAGTACTCTTTGTGTAGCTGCTGGTTGATTAACTAAATAATGTATTTACCTGATTAAAAAAGGTTTCACAACAGAGAAGGCTGTGCAGCATTGGATAGGTAGTACAGCAGACTACATATACTGTAAAAATATGTATGTCATGCCAGTTTGTTAAACAGTATGTTACATTTCTTTTTTTTTTTTTTTTTTTTGATTTTCAATGGAAAACCTCAGACAAAATGATTGTTTATCATTGCCAATCATCATTGTTATACTGGCCTGATTACAGAAATCACCTTGCTCTGGCTTTCTTAGAGATTTCCCAAAATGTAATATAATTTATTAAACATGTTAAATATCCATGGACGCAGAATGATCAATGACACACATGTGTCACATTGCCTCTGGCGATCCTGCGGGCTAGGGGGCAGGGACTGTTTCTCCTCATTGCGCTACAGCGGACCCTACTGGCCAGGTCAGCTCAAGCAGAAACCTGCAGGGCTGGCCTTTGTCCTCCAGAGAGCAGTAGCTTGCAGACATATGTTCTCTTCTTGGGTGTAAAAGGCAATTGGTTTGGTCATGGGATCCCACTGACCTTCAGTTTTCTGAGCTGTGTGGGGAATTGCTGCAGTGAGGGAAAGTAATTGGACAATCGAAACTGGGGAGAAAATTGGGGGTAAATTAATTGGAAACTCTAAATTTATAAATAAAAAAAATAAAAAATAATACAAATTCAAAGAATATAAGTATTCCTATAATGTGATTGTAATAATAATAAGACAGTGCATGTTTAACTGTACATATTAGTAACAGTTAAAGTTCAAGTAAAAAGGTATTAAGTAAAAAGGTTTACACACTTGTATGGCATAATATTGTCCGCATTTAACTTGATCCGTAATGCAGAAGTAGCCAGTGCAGCTGGTGGGTTAACCTTCTCTGTTATATTATCATTACACATCAGTCTTTGTGGGAACCAGATTTACAATCCAGAATATCCAGTGATGCATGCTGTACATTTACTGGCAAAATAATAAAGTCAATTTGCTTCAGGGAAAACTTTGTCACATTAATGTGACTTAATTTGCAGCCAGAAATGAGTAGATCTGGCATGTTTAAACAGCTCAAACATGTCTTTTCAGGGCTTGTTTTTAAACAGTACTTTATTTATTCTAGCATAGGGAAAGCTTAACTGGATCTATATTACTAATTAACACACTAGTATATGTTTATGTAATAGTAATACTAATCATCAATCATCATTATATAATCATTTAAAAACAAATAAAACAGAGAAGAATTGCTCTGGAAATTCTTGTAACAAAGTAAACAGTGTTATAGTATAATGCAGGCTGTGTCCTCCAAAGATGAATAACTGTCAACAGCCAACGATTCCAAACTTCTGAAACAACCTGTACTGAACTTTCACCTCTTACTCACACTGCAGCTTTAATGTCACACAAGCCATCTTCTTTCTGCATTTCAATTCTTGTCACTTTTCTCAGAATATTCCATGGGATGTAAGATGCTGTCTCTGTACAACAGCTAATAAGTTTAGCTGAAAGAAGAAATTATTATTATTATTATTATTATTATTATTATTATTATTATTATTATTATTATTAATGTCTGGAAGCTGTGCATCTTACATGTCTGGTTTTATCTCTCACTGCTGGGCTGTGTTTTGATGCTGCCATTCAGACTTTTTGTGCTCCAGTTGCATGGTTATAACAAGCAACATCTCGAGTGCACGCGAGTTCAGGCAGGGAGGGCTCTGTTTTAAATGATGGTTTTTGACACAGCGTCTAATTAGAATATGAATCTGTATTATACTGAACATGTTACCAATACATATTTCAAAGGTTAAAATAAGAATGGAGATGCAAGAAACAGGAGCAGAGCAATCAGAAAGAAAAGCAAGAAACAGAACAAAAAATGTGTGAGAGATTTGGAGTTGTGGCAGGAATGGATAGACAGATGATGATCTAATACGCAAGATTTTTGCACATGGCTGACAACTTATGCCACTGACCTAGACTTAAGGGCTATGCACACCATGAGCAAAGCAAACAACACGAATACAGCACGAGGACCTAAAACAAAAAACACAACTGTAGCTAGTCATGAAAAGAAAATACTGTCTGCTTTTGCTCCTTTTGTGGAGACGAAATAAAATAAATAAAACAAAGAATTAGTCTGGGTACACCACAGACTACAAAAATGACATTTAACAGTGCACGTTTATATGTGATCTGGCTTAACATGTAAATTACTAAAAAATGATACATCTACAAGTATTTATTTGTAAAGACTGAGAAAACTAGTTTAATATAATATACTTTTATTGCTTTTCAGTTGTAATAAAATCTTCTCAGTTAGTGTGTGAATGTGATTATTATTATTGGTCAACATTATTAAAACAAAGAAGCGTCATTTTACAGAAATACAACGCTCCCCTTCACTTTGACTAAAATTAAGGTAAACTAAAGAGAGACAGACATACTATCAATTTCCAATTGTTCTGCTATTTCTTACCATATGGCGTCTTTCTTTTTATTGTCTTTATAACCACTGACACTGGCATCATAAAGAACATTATATTTTTCGACTTTAATAATTCAGTTTTCATTGATGTCCATTTCTCTTTTACTTCTGTGGTAATTTCTATGTGAGCATATACAGTGACAGTCTGACAGCCTCTCCTTCGACTCTCTCCGAGTAATGACATGTTGTGTACAGAAACATAGAAGGCTTGCGCAGACAAACCAACAGTTTGAGACAACAAGGCAATTCTATCTTTGGAGTAAGGAGGAGTTTACTTAGCAGCTACAGGAATATAGAATGGTAACACACACCTCTTCATGGGGACACCCACTCCCCCAAAATGAAATAATACACTTGGACAGTTGTATTGGATTTACCGCTGTATCATGTATAAAGGGTTTCACAGCCTCACAACAATAACAAGCTCATGCACAAACGTGAGAATCCATTGCACAGCCATAAGACTGTCAAAATTGTGAAAAAACACGAGTTTCACAGGTAAACTTTGAGACTTGACATCCATGCTATATGTTTAATTAATTGAACATATTTTCCAATAATTCCTCCAATTGTATTGACCTGAAAACAATGTGGTAGTTACTCTGATTATTTTACTGGAAATGACATGACTCATTTTTTTACTTGCAGTTTCATTATGAGTTTCAGATAAATAAACAGCGGCATTGTCTGCCGTGATTCTCACTTTATGTGTATGTGATGATTTCCATTCTGTATTTATTTATTTTCAAATCCATTGTGTGTGCGACCTCTGGAATGTCTTGCTTTTCTTTATTATATTGCCCATACTGATTTTCTATGTTGTCTGGCAGCTCGTTGAGGTCATCGAAAAAAATGAACCTTTGTTATGTCAAGATCACAAGATAATTTATCTCAGGATCTCGAGAAAACTGTTCCGTTATCTTGTGATTACAAGATCATTTGTGTCAGGATCTCGAGAAAAACATCTTGTGATCACAAGATCATTTATCTCAGGATCTCAAGAAAAACATCTTGTGATCACAAGATCATTATCAAGATCTCGAGAAAACCATTTCGTGATCAGGAGATCATTTATGTCAGGATCTCAAGAAAACCATCTTGTGATCATGGGATCATTTATCTCAGGATCTCAAGAAAACCATCTTGTGATCACAAGATCATTATCAGGATCTCGAGAAAACCATCTCATGATCATTTTGTTAATCTCGGAATGGTTTTCTCGTGATCTCGACAGAACTAAGTTTATTTATCTTTTTTTGATGGCCTCGACAAGCCACCGTAATGTTGCCTACTGTATATGGTTGTTAAAAATATTTCTTGTTTCTGATAATCAAATACTTTTTTTTTTTAACTACAGTTTTTATATATATATATTGAATTAATATTCATAAGAAAATGCAAAATGGAAAATTTGAAACTGGAACCACAACTGTATGCAGTATGTCTCATCTTGATGTGGATCAAGTGAAGCTACAGGATCAATAAATACAATGACTACAAATAGAATCAGTCTGCACGTGATACTAGAGTCTGAGTTTTGGATCTAAACTGCACAGCTGATCATGTACATTTACAGTAATGCTATTAGTTATGGAGACTACTCCTTTGCATGATTATATTACGGTCCATCACTGGATCTTAATCAATTATGCCATAAGGTGTAATGCATGCATTTTAGTATTTTCAATGACTATAATATCCACATCTATAAAAAGACACAATAATGCATTTATTATACAGTGCTATCCATATGCAGAATCCATAATGTCACTACATGTTAACACATATTGGTAATATACAAAACACAGATTTTTAAATTTTTTAAAATAAATAATCATACCTTCAGAATTGACAGTGACAACACTCAGAATGGTCAAAAGAACAGCTGTGCTTTTAAGGTTCATCGTCTCTGAGGGACTGTGAAGTGCAGGTATTAACTTGCTCGACTAAAATGTTAATGTACTCTGTTTCGCAGGTAATATACAGGACAGACAAGACAGGCTCCACCCAGCAAATATGAAGTGCCAATGATAAAACCCCACAAATGAATAATAATGTATTAGTAATTTAGAAAACACAGGCATTCCCTTTTATTTCATTCAACATTTTGAGGTTTTCTGTCCCTTTTTTCTTTTTTCTGTATTAATTAAATCCAAAGGCTAATCGTGTTTCATCATTCTTGGTACATTAAAGGGATATTTCCAACACATTTCCTCAAGGGTTTAATACCACGTGAATCAGGGTTTAATTAATCGATGACCACCACCACAGAGTGGAATTATCTCTGGGGTGGGTTTTGACTTGCAGGTCTTTCTTGTTGTCATGATATCTCCTAAACAGCTTAATGGATTACTTTCAAACTAAATTAAAGCACGTGCCCCACATGCCTTATAAATGTGTGCTGATTTGATCAAAATAAAAATGGATGGCAGGTAGTAATATATTTTTTTCCCTTTTAATTTCCTGTACATTAAACCCAACAAATTGAATTGCTTACAAAAGGGCTAAATGGTTTTCTTTAAAGTCTGTACATCCGTTTGTCTGGATGTCACACATTCTTTAGTTATGTATCTTGATAACCGCTCATCCACTTGTCATAAAACTGAATCTGAAAAATCCTTAGCAAGGTTATTGAATGTAGGACAACCCAATGACTTATTCACACTAAGTAATACAATTCAAAGTCTCTTTGTTTGTTTCTTAGTAAGAGAAAGGAGTAAATGCTTTTGAACGTTTGCCACACAATCTCCCTTCAAAACCACTTAATTTTAATTACAAATACATAACTTTCCCAAGATTAAATTTAAATGTGTTCTGTGCAAAATAAGACCTTTGCTATGACAGCCCATGTTACATTAAAATATATATATCAATCACTGCTCCAACTTTGATTGGCTTAGCATGACACGTTTAATGTCCAATCATGGCAACAAGAGACAGAGCACTCCCTATACAGACTTAGAAGGTGATGTTATCCGCCACAGTCAATGCAGAAAGGAAGTGTCTCCAAATTGTCACCTCATCAGATCAATTTTTCCTGCAAAACTTTATACAAAAAAGTCTGCACAGCTTTAAGTACCGGTATATCAGTGTTGCTAGAAGAGCAAATAAGGATATTTAAGTCAGGAAACGAAAGGTAAATGATGTAAAAGTGTACAACTTTAATTAAAGCTAAAAATGCCCTTCAACCAATATACTGTAATGTGTTCTATTAGCAGCAGTAGTAATTGATAATACAAATACCGCTGTGTTTCACGATTATCTTCTGAATACACCAATATTTTCATCCTTGGTTAATCGATTATTAGGAAGCCTCTGCCAATTTGTATTTAACTTTATTGGTAAAAGAGTCAGTAAAGTGTGTTTTAGGGAATAATAGTTAATAACAATTGTACTTATCAATTATAATCATATGCAGTATAAAGATTTGATTATTGTTGAATGTGCTCTCTTGCTGACTGTTGCTGTGGAAACAGTAGCCTAACTTCAGATACAAACAATTCACTTTAAAAAGGATTCAAAATGCCTGGAGAGATTCTCTTGGCTGAACAATGACATTGTAGTAACATTGATTTATTTAAGGGCACATGCTGATTAACAGTCAACGCAAGTTAGAACAGCTAAAAATCTAATGTCAACTGTAAATATGTTATGATACTTGCACACTAATATTGAAAGTGATACTTCAATTCTAGAACACAAATTGAGTGTTTTAAGTGTCTGTGTTCACTTCTGCTTTTTAGATCAACCCCATGAAATTCACATAAGCAACAATGAGATTTTATTTTTCAGCAATTCTCAGAAATGTGTGATTCTTTTTCATTTTCCAATATAGGATTTATCATAGGAGGCTAAACAAAAACAACACACGGCAGCTTAAAAAGCAACTTGGTACCAGTGTGAAATATCACATTGATCCGAACTGCTATATTCTCCTTCGAATTTAGATTCTCTTTGTATATCATTTTCTGTTACAGTCATCACATGATTACTTTTTACTCCTCAGAAGTTTAACCCTTCCCTTATAAAAGTGATACTGTGATACTGTGCATTTACCATAGTTAACCATGGCTTGCTTGCAGGCATGCTTTACCATAACTCCCTGGGCTTGAGTACTTACCTACAGTTTAATACACTTTGCTATGCTTTTACTGTGGCAAACTGGACTGGGCTTCAATACAGCTGTCATTTATCTTCTCTCTGGAACTGACTGGAACAGAAAACGATACCCCAAATTATTCTAAACAACAAGAAGAATACTTTAGTTAAGACATACCTACACCAAGTTGCTCTTTAATGGTTTAGATCAATGGTATATCCTGTTTGTGGTTTCGCAGTTTCAACGGAACTGCAAGAATTTTTGCTGGGCGTGTAACACCATTATCATAAATAAATCAGACAATAGAACCTGCATTAGCAGGTGTTAACATCTGGTAGTTGACAGTATCAGGAAAGTATGAAAGGTAATGCCCAATAAGAAAGGTTTGCTTTTTTGGCACTATTTATTTATGATATTATTTAAAGACAGAGAAACAGAAATACTATCCTCTTTCTTCAAATGGCTTCTGACTCGTTTGGTTTCCCTATAAGACAAATGAAGAAGCACTTACTTAACGTTTGAGTTTGTTTGTTTATTTAAACATGTTGCTTGAGAGGTGTGTGTGTGTATGTTTGTGTGCGTGTGTGCGTGTGCGTGCGTGTGTGTGTGTCTGTGTGCGTGTGTGTGTGTGTGCGTGTGTGTGTGCGTGTGTGTGCGTGTGTGTGTCAGTCTGTCTGTGTGTGTGTGTGCGTGTGTGTGCGTGTGTGTCTCAGTCTGTCTGTGTGTGTGTGTGTGTGTGCGTGTGTGAGTGTCTGTGTGTGTTTGAAAAGCTTTCCCAGCAGAGGCATTACCTCATACAGGGGACTAATAGCATACTGTTCCAAAAAAAACATACACCAAAAAAAAATGGTTTGGGGTGCTTGATTTCTCTTCATTATCAGATTAGAAAAAGATAGGTTACACATGTTGCATATTAATGATTTTTTTTTTATTTATTTAAATAAAAGACTTTAACAGCACGTATCTTACATTTTCATCTTTTACTGATTTTTTGGGGGTAATAGACTGTTAGAGAATGTTTTAATTGTAGTGAATATGTTTCCTGTTATTAAATACATTGTGATTTTTATTTTCTTTAATTTACAATCATTTTGAAATATATACAGTATAGTTATAGTTTACAGCTGCTTTGTGGTTTTTACTTCCATGTACATCATTTCATGTAATTCTGACTGAACAGGGTAATCATTTTGCGCCACAATTTTAATTGGAAAAAGAAAAGATCTCCTGTATTATCATTGACATTTTAATAAGAAGTCTGTCCCACAAGAGCAGCGGTATCCTAAATATGAGTCACTTACCACCAATGCAGAATGAAAGGGTATGACATTTACTCTCGATTTACCCTCAAAAATAGGTTTCTGGATAAGGACTTCCTTGGACACCACAATGATTATTTTACCAGCAGTTACTACTCAGGAAAAATCAACAAATGCTCCCCCCCAGTCATTCAATGTTGGTAGTAAATGTATCATATTTAGGGTACCACTGATTTGTGAGATGGATTGCTCATTAAAATATTTTGCATATTTTAAAGGAGACGATTATTTAGGGATATTCAGGGATACCAAGATATTGAGTAAGTAAGCGGTCTGAATGAGGAAAAATGGGCAATACAATCCCCACGCCCCCATCATTCTGTAAATCATTTGTTATTTCAATAATTTGCATTGGTACTGTACCTTATAATGACAACAGCATGGAGCACATGTTTTTCTTTTTTAAAGGATTTAAAGTGTTAGAAAAAAGTCATAACACCTCCAGCAAATATATAATTTGCTATTATACTGTTATACTGTTTTAATTAAAAATGTAATCATAGAACTACTATTTGCAACATGATCACTTTGGTCATCATGCATTTGAATGCAAACCCCCAAAAAACAAACCAACTTACTTGCAGCAATTTTTGTCAAGTAAATACTTGTGGGGACATGTTCCATTAATTTCCACCCTGTGAGATGTTAACACATGCTAAAAATGTATTTCAAATGTTGCAGTAAACTCATTTTTCAATGGTTGCAAAAATGCCTGAAAATGTACTTTTAATGTTTCATGTTGATTTGATAATCTATAACCCATACCTGGTTCATCGTGAACTAGTCAACACAGGGCTCGTCAAGTTCGATGATCATCCTGAAAACTACAGAGCATGGAGGTCCACATTCAGGAACGCTACCAGAGATTTGGACATCACTGCAAGTGAGGAACTTGACCGGTTGGCAAAATGGTTGGGAAACGAGTCCTCTGAGTATGTGAAGAGGCTCAGGTCAGTACATGTGAATAAGCCCCCCAGCAGGACTGAAAACAGTGTGGGAAAGGCTAGAGGAGTGCTACGACTGCCCAGAAGCCATCGACAACGAACTCTTCAAGAAAGTTGAAAACTTTCCTAAAACCTCTAACAAAGACAATCAAAAGTTATGAGAGCTTGGGGATCTGCTACTGGAACTCGAGATGGCCAAAGCGGATCCACCCCTACCAGGCCTCAATTATTTAGACACTGCAACACTGCTTACAAGAGAAATGGATCTCACAAGTCTCAAGATATAAAGAGAAGAATCAAGTTGCATTTCCTCTTTTCTCATTCTTTTCAAAGTTTATCTGTGGTCTAGCTAAGACTAGAAACGATCCTAGCTTCGCATTCGTCGCATCAGACGCGTCTAGTTCAAATCCTTCAAAGACTGAGAAACCAGCCACGTGATATGGTAGCACAAAAACACCTATCTCCGTACACAAGACAGAAGTGTCTTCTACAATGTCTGCGCCTTCTACCCACGCAAACCAACACAATTAGGAAGGTAGAGGACCCAGACAGACAATGTCCATTGCACAAGTGTCGTGGCTTTAGAGAGAAAGCTCTAGAAGAACGTAAAATCATGCTCCAGGAATACAGTTTGTTTCCAATGCTGTGCTTCTACAAATCACCTTGCTAGAGATTGTAAATCAGCTGTTAAGTGTACAGAATGCAACAGCGACAAACATGTGACCTCTCTCCATCCAGATACCTGTAAATCTAGCCCTACTAGGCTTCCATGCACGCCTCAGAGCACTGCGGGGAGGAGGAGGAAGAGAGCACGTCACCAACTTTAATCACATCCAAATGCACTGAGGTTTGTGGAGAAAGCTTCACATCTTTGTGAAAGAGAGACCCGGCAGCAAAGAGCAACAAAGCTGTATGGTGGTCTTGGACATACAGTGATCAACAGAACAAAGGACGACGATAAACCAGCCCCTTCGATCGAACAGTACACTCGTACACTACATTATACAAGGAAGGTCCTTACTTAGAGAGCTTTTTTTCAGAGACACAAGACTGGGACAACCCACTACCAGTGGTAAAGCATAGCTGTAATAAGAAGGAACTCACAGATATGTCACAGATTCTATCTGCTGACATTGTAGCCCTGGAATGCAATATCTGTAGGTATGATTAATGTGATTAATGTAGACTGCATAGACTTAATAATTAACACTGTTAGTTTTGAGAGTGGCCTCACTAGCCATCACTGTAGATAAGTTCAGTTGTTTATTATATTTGGTTAATGTAAGTGTATTGTAATATGCGCTATGATGATGCAAGATTCTAGCGAAACATTGTGTATAAGTGTCACAAAGACGGCCGGAGTGGGTGGCGTCAGACCAGAAGAAGGGAGTAAACAGACAGAGACTTGGGGTTTTGGTGGAGCTGAGCGAATGGTTTCGCTCAGCATTTAATAAAACAGCACAGAAAATAAAAGGTTTGAACAATGGAATACAAAACAGGACACGGCACTTGACGCCAAAATAAACAGACAGACAAAACGACTAGACACTAACACACAGGTGAAACGGAGACGAACAAACACGGTGAGAATACACTTATTATATTTATAATTACGCTGACGATTTTACTCCTTCTCTCTCACCCGTTCTCCACTCTCTGAACACCTAACCCTGACTGACTAAAAATGTGCCTATTTATACTGTTGTGCTGGGATTCAATTACTAATTAATTATTCACTTGAATCCCAGCACGTGAATTAATTCTGTGCAACCCCGTGCTCACATATTACATTTAACCAGCACGTGAAGTGATTTGTGCCCTCCTCGTGCCTACATACAAATCTACACTTTTTAAATATACGTGAAACACAGACCCGTTTATATCCCGTGTACCAATCTATACACCAACATTAACATACGCACGCATACATACATACACAGAACACACAAATGCACACAGGGGCGGGGCACTTTGCCACATATACCCCCCCTTGTGCGCAGCACACATGGCCTCAACGGCCACCTCCCCCCTTAAAAATCCAGCAGTCCAGGACAAAGTCTCGGGCTGGGAAGGGAGGCTTCAGTAGGCCCATGGCTGGCAATGCTGTCAGCTCCCCTGCCGGTAGTGGCACGGCTGACAGCATGCTGGTCCCGTCTTGCAGCGAAAAAGCTGCGGGGGCAGGTGGTCCCCCGACCTCCCCCTTCTTCATAGCCGGCAGCTCCCTCCTGTGGGGCTCCGGCCACAAGAACTCCTGCAGCGAAACTGCTGCTGGGGAAAGTGGTCTCCAGACCTCCTCCCCCTTCTTCGTGGCCGGCAGCGAAACTGCTGCTGGGGTTGGTGGTCTCCAGACCTCCTCCCCCTTCTTTGTGGCCGACAGCTCCCCTTTCTGGGGCTCCGGCCACCGTACTCCCCGTGGTGGAGGTATGGGAAGCAGAGACAGCTCCTGCTGTTCTGCTTCTGGCAGTGGCAGAGGCAGAGGCAGCTCCTCTGCTCCTGGAAGTGGCAGAGGCAGCTCCTGCTCCTCTGCTCCTGGAAGTGGCAGAGGCAGCTCCTGCTCCTTTGCTCCTGCCGGTGTAGGTGGCGGAGGCAGAGGCAGCTCCGGCTGCTCTGCTCCTGCCGATGTAGGTGGCGGAGGCAGAGGCAGCTCCTGCTCCTCTGCTCCTGGAAGTGGCAGAGGCAGCTCCGGCTGCTCTGCTCCTGCCGGTGAAGGTGGGAGCAGCGTGTAGTCTCCTGCCGATGGAGGTGGGAGCAGCGTGTAGTCTCCCCCTTTTTCAGGGGACTGGTGCTGCTCTGCCTCTCTTGCAGCGGACTGGTGCGGCTCTGCTTCTGAAGGGGAAACCAGCAGGCATTCTTCCTCTGCTGGTTGTGCTGGGGAAACCAGCAGGCATTCTTCCTCTGCTGGTTGTGCTGGGGAAACCAACAGGCATTCTTCCTCTGCTGGTTGTGCTGGGGAAACCAGCAGGCATTCTTCCTCTGCTGGTTGGGCTGGGGAAACCAGCAGGCATTCTTCCTCTGCTGGTTGTGCTGGGGAAACCAGCAGGCATTCTACCTCTGCTGGTTGTGATGGGGAAACCAGCAGGCATTCTTGCTCTGCTGGTGAAGGTGGGAACAGCTGCCTCTCAGGCTTCGGATTCCCGCGGTCCCCCCGTCTGGGCGCTGGACGCTCGCGGTCCCCCCGTCTGGGCGCTGGACGCTCGCGGTCCCCCCGTCTGGGCGCTGGTTCCTCCTCTTCATACTGGGTGGGACATATGGCTAACGTGTGCCCATAAGCCCCACAGCCAGGGCATAACTCTGCTGCGAGGTTCTTTAAAAAAACCTCCCAGCCATCATCCTCGACCTCCTCCCTTTTGGGCTGTGGACGCCCCGACTCCTCCCTTTTGGGCTATGGACACTCGGGTTCCCCCCACTCAGGCGTAGGACGTTCGGGTTCCTCCCACTCAGGCGTAGGACGTTCGGGTTCCTCCCACTCAGGCGTAGGACGCTCAGGCTCCTCCCACTCAGGCGTAGGACGCTCAGGCTCCTCCCACTCGGGCTGTGGACGCTCAGGCTCCTCCCACTCGGGCTGTGGACGCTCAGGCTCCTCCCACTCGGGCTGTGGACGCTCAGGCTCCTCCCACTCGGGCTGTGGACGCTCAGGCTCCTCCCACTCGGGCTGTGGACGCTCAGGCTCCTCCCGCTCAGGTACTGGAGAGGGCAGCGACTGCTCCTCTCCCTCTTGCTCACTGGAAGGCATCCCTCCCATGTCTGCAGCTAGGTAACCCAGCACCACAATGGTGAGGTCACGAACGGATGCCGGGTTGTGCTGTTGCTCCCAGTCCTCCCATCGTTTCCCATCTCGCATCTGCAGTGCGTGAATAACCATGGGGAGGTCACTGGCGAAGTTCCCCTCGGGGTGCACCAGCCAGTCCCATATTTCCCGGGACGGTGGGGAACCCGGTGGCAGTGGGGGTAGAGGGGTGGCTACTGCCCCGTTGTGGCTGTCCTCCTCCCAGCCCGGCATGCAGGATGAGGGCTGCAGCTGTTGTTGTTGCTGCTGCTGCTTCTGCTGCTTCCTGCAGCTCTTTCTTCCCATCCTCGCTTTACTATTTTTTTTTTTTTTTTTTTTTCACAAAACCCCCTCTCCTGGTCTGACGCTTGGAGGCGCTATTATCCCACGATGACACCACGTGTCACAAAGACGGCCGGAGTGGGTGGCGTCAGACCAGAAGAAGGGAGTAAACAGACAGAGACTTGGGGTTTTGGTGGAGCTGAGCGAATGGTTTCGCTCAGCATTTAATAAAACAGCACAGAAAATAAAAGATTCAATTACTAATTAATTATTCACTTGAATCCCAGCACGTGAATTAATTCTGTGCAACCCCGTGCTCACATATTACATTTAACCAGCACGTGAAGTGATTTGTGCCCTCCTCGTGCCTACATACAAATCTACACTTTTTAAATATACGTGAAACACAGACCCGTTTATATCCCGTGTACCAATCTATACACCAACATTAACATACGCACGCATACATACATACACAGAACACACAAATGCACACAGGGGCGGGGCACTTTGCCACAATAAGTAAATGCTAGTTTTATGATGTCAGATGTAAATTAGTACATTCTTTATGTCCTAGTTGAGAAAGGTACACTAACTGTGCATTGTCTGTGTACGTTTAAACTGGTGTATTCTTAGATATTCAAGACTTAAGGAATATTGTATTTCTCTTCATTTACTTTTAGTTTCACATCATTACCATCAACCCATAATACAAATTGTTACGGTTTCAATAAATACACCAGAGTTCATCCTGTCTTCATGTCAGTTGTTGGAACAGTGTTTAGCTCTCTGTATAGTCGTACAGTGTCACGTGCACTGAGGACAGAACACTTATCATTCAACTGTGTTAAAAGCACAGCAAATGTGTATGCTTCCTACTGATTTTGATCGGGTTTCCTACCTAAATTAAGAAATAAGAAGTGCAAGAATCAAGGAGGATGTCTTCTTTTCAGCAGTATATTTATAGGCTTAATTGATTGTAATGAAAACACTTCCCAGAACTTAACCATTGGTTATCAAACACTGCTGCAGTTTGTTTTGTTTCCCGCTTCATTCTGCACTAATCTAATTAAAATCCACAGATAGCCTTCCATTAAGAATGCCCTACATTCTATATCATACATTGGAAAAAAATGCAGTACCATCAGCCAATCAGTTTCCAGCTCTAGCAGGCTTCTATCAGACTTGAATCAAACTTAAAATACTGGCTTTTTTCATTTTGTCTTGCCATATTGAAAGCTTCAATTCACGTTTATTGGACAGCAAATACGAAACAAAGATACAATTGGTCTAAATGTATTTCATTATCCACCAAATCAGCCATTCAATACTTTGCACCAACAAAAGCAACCAGTCCTGTACCCACAACTGACACAGCCTGTCAACTCGACTGGTGCTCAGTATCTTTCAACAACAACAAACCGAGAAATGGGACTTTTAATAATACTGCTGCAATCAAGTATCTGGCATAGTCTCTAAAAAGGACAGTGTCCTCTCAATGAAGGCTCTACCGTGTGGAAGTTGACAATGACTTTCGTTAGCCCCATTGCTTTCAGCTTCATTGACGGGCACTATTATTTCATAGTTCAAATAAACCAAAACCAATCTTTCTCCTGCTCAGTACCCAACACCCAGTGGTTTTCTGCAGTAGCTTCCAATCATATTGTTTTTGCTGAAACACATTTTTACAGGAAGCTGTTTAACATATATATACGTAAGATTAAAACCACAGAAAGTGATAACGTTTCTTGTGGTGCTGCTTAAATAATACATGTAGCTTCTTTTTAGCAAAGAGTAAGAAAATGTTCATCTTGACTACAGGGCAGCTTCATGCTGCCAGCCTGGTATCATTTGCTATTCTTGCATATACAGCAGCTGAATTCAATGGAAACAATGGAGCAGCTAAACCAAGAGACAGTAGTGGTAAGAATGTTCTGTTTTCTACTAATATTTCTGCCATTTATACCCTGTGGAGATTTTTAAACTGAGGGAAACAGGGAGTTGTATTAGATGTAGACTCTTGTTAAAAGTTAAGACTAAACCATTGTTAGACACATTGATTTTCTTCTGCCAATCGAGTTAATATAATTGTAGTCAATGTAGTAATTAGCAGTTATTCTGTTTAAATGGATGAAGTAAAGTTTTGATGTTCACCTCTTCTAGACTGTTGGTGATTATACAAATACAATTAATGAAGAGTAAGTATGATTGGCACAGACTGCTGATAGTTTCCTAAATTATGTTCATGAAAGAAAATCTTTAATCATTTAGTCTATTTATAATCCTAAA
Organism: Acipenser ruthenus; assembly: GCF_902713425.1. Lineage (NCBI taxonomy): Eukaryota > Metazoa > Chordata > Actinopteri > Acipenseriformes > Acipenseridae > Acipenser > Acipenser ruthenus. Next base: position 20,515,018 of record NC_081189.1, on the reverse strand, counting down.
ACAATTTGTAAGTGGTCTTGTATTGGGCACTGTATTTACCTGTATTTCACAGAATTGTATTTTTAGGTTTCAATATTGACTTGCTAGTACAATACATCAGGAACAACATTTTACATGTAAAGTTTAATTATGCCTGAATATAGTGGTTTCATCCGATGGCCCTGAAGTGCAAAACACAAATTAAAAAACACAAATACAAATCAAAAAACAAATGCAAAAAACTGAAAACACAAAAAAACAAAAGCAGAAAACACAAAAGCAAAAAAGCAGGAAACACAAAAAACCCCCACAATATAAAAAGCCCACAACACAACGGAAGTCATTTCACAATGGAAATGTATCATGATTGAGGCCACTGCACCAGATACCCCAGCACAGTCTCCACCTGTTTCTGGAGGTTAGATAGTCACTACGGAAATCCGCGGTAGAAGTGTTTTCTGTCAAATTCTGTGAAAAACAGTGTTAATGAGTATAAATAAATAAGAAAAAGTCACAGTTAGTTAAATTCATTATTATTATTATTATTATTATTATTATTATTATTATTATTATTATTATTATTATTATTATTATTATTAAATCGCATTACTAAAAAAAACAGCACAAACATGTTTGCCGTATTTTATGGAAATCGATACACACACATACAATAAAGCAAAGAGAGTTCACTTTTTTAACCACTGGCCCACACAGGAGGCTGTGTGGTCCAGTGGTTAAATAAAAGGGCTTGTAACTAAGAGATCCCCGGTTCAAATCCCCCCTCAGCCACTAACTCATTGTGTGAGCCTCAGCAAGTCACTTAACCTGCTTGTGCTCTGTCTTTCGGGTGAGACGTAATTGTAAGTGATTCTGCAGCTGATGCATAGTTCACACACCCTGGTCTCTGTAAGTCGCCGTGGATAAAGGCGTCTGCTAAATAAACAGATAATAATAAATATTGGATGCCATTTTTTAATATATACATAAAACATAACAATTCTTAAAAAATAAATTAAATATTGTTATGGCCAAAACATATGACTATATTTAATCACATAAGTAACAATAACAATTGCCTAGCAGAATAAGATTGTAGTGGTGCACTGGGATTCAAATTAGCAATGGTACAAATGCACTGTTTAACAAATGTGAACTAGACTTGGAGCATTTTTGTACAAATGTAACAGGGTATTTTAGAAACACTTGTTTTTCACCAAAATGTTGTAATTTTAAAACGTATCCACATCAAGACAGCACAGCACATAGAAATAGTTTGGAAGCTGTGACAAGCCCTTGGAAACAGTGACAGGCGACACTGATTGGCTGATAAACTAGCTTTTTTGTTTCTTTGACCAAGGCCACAATGTGAAAGTGCTACCATCACAAACCACAAAACAAAGTAACGATTTAAAAACAGAAGAGGATTTTCACAAAAATGTTGTCATCCCAAGTAACTGGATAATATCTAATATAGTTCGCTGCCCCCTTCCTTTTTGAGCATTCATGTTACTACACCATGTACAAAAAAAGTGTGTATTTCCATATATAATTAAGTACTATTCGCACAGGACTAAAAACGGGGTGTCCTCAGAGTTGGTCAAAAGCGGACGAGGTCCTGTAACCTCCCAGACGTGGACTAGAAAAGTTTAATTTGCATTTAATTAAAACAAAATTTAATTAAATGCTAAATTGTCGCGAGAAGAGGCGCTTTTGCACGTGATCTGTGAACAGTTAACCGGATGTAAAACAATGCAAAAATGGAGGCCGAAAGCCAACGGGCAGAGGCAATACTGACAACACCAAAAAATAAAAGAATAAATAATAATAATAACATAACCTTTAGTTTTCTGTGCACAGTCAACTCCATTTGAAATCTATTTTTTCTTTCATTTTCCCTAAACAAACAAGATTATGAAAAAAATAATGACACTGAAAATAAAAAGAAATTGCAAAACCTACCGAGTACGGTGAAGATTGAAGCACTTCGCAGCATCAGTAGAGACTGATACGATCGTGTCTTAATTTGTCTTCTTTTCTGAATTGCTTGTCAAACAAATGTTTGTTCTCTTGCTGATTCACACCCAGAAAAGCTTTCGAATGCGTCGCTGAAAGCATCCATTTTTAAAGCGTTGAGGCGAATAACCCGGAAATACTGATATTAATTCTAACATAACACTGACATGGTCGATTCGCACATGACTAAAAATACTCACAATGAGTGAGTTTGAAATTTTACAGGAGGTCTTGCAGCCCTGTAAAACAAGTGGTGGACCGCTGGAAAAATTATCTGGGGTAAAATGAAATGGACGATTCGCACGGGACTAAATTTTCCCTGATGTCAGTAAAAATTCCAGAGCAAACTGAAAATCTGGTGATGTTTAGTCCCGTGTGAATAGGGCCTTAGAATGACATCTTTCAGGACCTGCAACATAGGGAGTACAAGCAAGGTCCCAATTGTTTTTCACTGACCTTTCACATAGGAGTAATAGAACAAATCTCCTTTTGTAAAATAATAATAATAATAATAATAATAATAATAATAATAATAATAATAATAATAATAATAATAATAACCTTACCTTATTCCGTTCTTCAGTAGTCACTGTTTGTCTATCCATGGTCGTTTCACGGTCTTCTGCTGTTTTAACAGAAGCTATGACGGTGAGTCATTGGAAATACTGGACTTGCATTTTGCATTTGTGTCCTATCTTTTGCCGTTGTATTTAGATTTGTTTCCAGAGCTCACTGATGGCCTTAAGACTCTCTCCATGGCTGAACTAAAGTTTACACTGAAACCCTGCCACACTTCTCACTACACAAATAGTGTGTATGCACTCTAGTGACATGTACAGTGATAGTAGGAAGCAAATGTTTGAGTTTTCATTTTTTTGCAAAAAATTGAAAATTCTGCGGGAGAGAGCAAATTCTGTGATTTTTTTCCACGATTGCGGAATCGTGGAATCCTGGATGGGCTGGTTAGAGCTGTTTAGAAAGAGCAAGTTGAGACTTTAGTAACTTAGTTGGCTGTGGTGGTATATTTCTGTCAATGTTATAATTGGTATCGTAACTAAAGATACTGGTAGTTACTAAAGACTGAACTTAGGTTTTCTAAACAGCATCAACTTCAGAAACAGATGGAGACTGTGCTGGGGTATCTGAAGGAGCGGCCCCCATTGTGATGTATTTCCGTTGTGAAATTGCTTCCGTTGTGTTGTGAGATTTTTGTATTTGTGTTTTCTGTTTTTGTATTTGCGTTTTCTGCTTTTGTTTTTGTGTTTCAGGCTTTTATTTTTTGTGTTTTCAGTTTTTTGCATTTGTGTTTTTCAATTTGTATTTGTGTTTATTTGTGTTTTAAACTTCATTGCCCGCAGTTTCAGCACATAACTCAGACTTTTAATATGAACAATACTGGCATCCAACATCAGAGCAGAGAAAACATCCCAGACACAAAACTGTTGTTTAAACACAACCCTGTACCTAAAAACAACACCCTAACTAAACAATACTCTGTGGTAAAAGCATGGCAAAGTACAGTAAAGCAAAGTAAAAGCATTGGTAAAGCACAGATAGGTAACTGCATGGGAAATGTAAACTTCAGGTGTACTGTGTAACATTTCTGTGGCAAACTTTTGTAAGGGAAGCAGATGCCACAATGAATATAAAAAGCATGTGTTACATTTTAACAGATTATGACCATTTGTCTTTTCTTATTCTTTATTATATTATTTTTAGATATTCTGTGGGTCACACTGCATATATATATATATATATATATATATATATATATATATATATATATATATATATATATATATATATAATTATTATTATTTTTAATGCAGCATCGTGTTCCAGGCCAAAAAACCCAAACAGCAGGGTGCAACCTGACCAACAATATTACTCAGTTAATGAAACATTGACTATAACCTGTGACAGTGGATATGAACTCTCTAATGGTAAAACAAAGGACACAATGACTTGTAAAAATGTGAAATGGAACAAGAAAAAGACTGATTTCAAGTGCAGAGGTAGGTGGACGAAGGCCTTGTGTATTGTACTGTGAGCAATGATGGTGTTAATAGAAAGACAGTTTGCAGACAGAGTTTGATTATGGATTGGAGGGATAGATTACACTTACATTAGTCTGTTGTGTGTGTTTTCAAAGAATAATTCAAATAAGTCAACGTCATTAGCAACAATAAACGTCAGGCAACGTCATTAATGCATTCAAAATCAGCTATGACCCAGGGGAGCAATTTGCAGTCAGTTGTGGTAAGTGAAAATACTGTGCCAGGAGGTACCAGTATTACATATTCAATGTTTTCTACATTCTGCTCAATAAAACCTGTGAGTCCTTAAAGGGTACATAAGGACCTTTTAATTTTGTTACATGTTCCCATGTGTAGCTACAACTGTTTACGTAAGGTGTGTATATTGTTGTGTTGTATTTTTTTTTAACATTTTGACCACTTTTTTAAATCCACTAGTAAATCCATCTCAGTTACATATGTGAGCAGGAGGATGATGGGAAATGTAGTTCTGAGAGGTCCACAGTAAACAGTTGTAGCAACACATGGGAACATGTAACACAATAAAATTAAAAGGTCCTTACATAGCCTTTAATATATGTATTACAGTATATGTTCGTTATTCCCTATACAACTATTGCATCTTCATGATTATAAAAACTAAAATAATTAATAATGAAGTGAAGAATTGTCTGACTGTGGAGAGGTAGGTAGATGTATGCCTTGTGTATTATACTGTAAATAATGGTGTTAGCAGAAATCTACTACTGTTAACAGAGTTTGATAATGGATGAAAAGTGAATGACTATAATGAAATGCTGCTTTTTTTAAAAGGTAAACCAGATAAATCAACCCAGCTTCATTGACACAAGGATAAATACTCTTCAGGAAGTGTACTAGTGCTTTCAAAATCAACTTTAAAACAGTGTAGCAATTGATAGTTAGATTGAGGGCAGCCGCAGGTCAGCAATCACTAGTCTTTATGGTTAAGATTGAAAATAGTCTGCACCAAGAGTAGATGCAAACAGCCAGGCCCGGTCCTGAACAGCAGGGTTGCTACTTCAAATCAGGATTAAGGTGTATGGAGGATTAAACAGGTCCCACTCAGTCCCGAACCCTGGTTGCCTGTTGTCAGTTTCTGGTAGTACTTTGGTAAACTGTATGATGCAACAGTATACTGTTAACTTCCAAAATGTTATATTTTAATTTTAATGTTTCTTTCAGAGAAACCCATGATAATGACACATAATATAACCATCACACATGATACAATTAAAGTATCCTGGAATTCCATATATAGTCGTTCATATCGTTACATGGTAACAGTCAAATGTCAACTAAAACGCAACTATGGAGTAGAGTGCGATAAAACGGAAGAAACTATGAGCCATGTAAAAAACAATGCAACAAAAGAATTCATTTATGGGTCCTTGATGCCATTTTCCCTCTACGCAATTACATTTAATGAGATGTTTCACTATGGTGATGGTTATCAAAAAGAAATCCGGAAGACCATATCAGTAAACACAAGTGAGACGGGTAAGCAGCCATTTCCTTCAAAAATAAATACCCTGACTGCTTATGTACTGTTAATACAGTACCTAATTATCATTGTGTGAAGGCTGATAGAGGACAATGGTCAACTACAGTGCTTATCTATGAGTCATCAAATGTGAGTTTACAGATACCCTTACAGTCCTGGGGTGACGAATGTTGTCATTTCTGTAGTTTTATTGTTAACGTGATGTTTTGCAGTTTGAAATTCGAAAAGATAATGAACTATTGTAAAAAGTATTGCTTTATACCTGGCTCCTTGTCAAAATGATTTTATTTTAATAGGATTGTTGCCAATGAGTTTTCATTTCATTACAGGTCCAGAACCCCCCTGTTTATCAAAAGATAACAATAATCCAAAGATAAAATGGAATATATCAAACTGCCATGGACGCATTCTTGGATATGAGGTATTTTTTTTAACAACTGTTTCTAAAAATTGTGCAGTATTTTATAGAAAAGACACATACAATTCTTGAGTATGACTGGTGAGGACAAGAATAAAAAGTATATTCCCTTGCAGATGAGTTGAAAGTTCTTCAGCAATCTATGAGACCAATCTCGTCGGTGGTTCATGTTCTATTTTTTAAGTACAAACTGTCAATATTTGCGTTAATGGTATTTATTATGATTACCGGTGCTGCCCCCAAGTTATAAATGTTTTTTGAAAGGTTTGCAAAAAATGAATTATTATTTATGTTGGGTGCATAAATACTAACTAAAAGGTTGTGTTATCAATAACAATTTTAATTGCTATCAAGCGTCCCTCCTCATCTTTGACAGTATCCACTAATGTATATCTTAATATTTTATTGATAAGGATAGCAACTCCCCTAGATTTAGAACTGTAACAGGATGCAATGACATGGCCCACCCATCTGCATTTAAGTTTAAGAGATTCTTCCTCAGTCAAATGCATCTCTTCCAGGAAGGCAATGTCACAGTTTTGTTTCCCTAAATAGGATATTATTTTTACTGGGCTATGAATACCGTGAACATGAGATTGCTTTCAACGCGAACAAATGATCCATTATCAAAATCCATTGAAATTGTAATGAACCATTTTAAATTATTGCTACTGCTGTAATATCCAAAATATATCTTACAACTATAACATAAATTACATATAGATTCATAAACTACCATTATAACTTGACTGTAATATGTCAAAAATAAAATTAGAGGAAATACATTGGAAAAGAAGCCTACAAAACAACTTGACACAGAATCGACAGCTAAACAGCATGCAACTGTGCTAAAAAATAAACTAGTAAGCATAAAAGGTCCTGACCACATCTCAGTGTGGGTAAGGAGCTACATAGTGGGGACTATATAGTTTACCAAATATTCAATAGTTAATGTCTATCTATAAGACTAAACCATTTATACAAACTTAAATTAATAACAAGTACAGTATATGTATTCTAATAATCCAAAGAGTGTAGTGTCTTAAATATTTAAATTAATTTTAGGAATTCATTGCAAAATATTAACAGCAACAAAATATATACACATCAAGTTAACACTCATTATCATTAACAATTAAGGTGCTTTCACACAGAGGAGTTATGACGTTTCAGAACCGCCACTGAAGCGGCTTATAGGTCTGTGTGAATTGCCTATACCGCCACAGAACCGTTATATTTAATGCCGTGTCTGAACCACCTCGCAAGGTGGTTCTGAGACGGCACTGAGCAGTCATAACTGCCTGTGTGAAAAGCTATACCGCCACTGAGGCGCTATAGTGGGTGTGGATTGAAAGTCAACATTTAGGGCAGCAGTGTGGAGTAGTGGTTAGGGCTCTGGACTCTTGCCCGGAGGGTTGTGGGTTCAATCCCAGGTGGGGGACACTGCTGCTGTACCCTTGAGCAAAGTACTTTTACCTAGATTGCTCCAGTAAAAATCCAACTGTATAAATGGGTAATTGTATGTAAAAAATAATGTATGTATGTAAAAATAATGTGATATCTTGTAACAATTGTAAGTCACCCTGGATAAAATAATAATCCCACGTGACTGTATACCGGATGTGTTGGGTATTTTTGTTGTCGGTGTTACACACTTTCATTTTCTTCAAATACAATGGCTGATCAAGAACGAGATAGTAATTGGATATCGGAAGAAGTTAAGGAATTGTTAACTTTACAATAGCGGCAGCTACTAAACAGATGCAGCACTTTGAACTGTGCAGTAGAATTTGGGGGCACAGACCCTGCTCAAATCCAGTTAATGTGATCAGGGGACTTCTCGAGAATGCAGAGGAAACTCAAAGCGAGCAACAGACACAACAGGATATATATATATATATATATATATATATATATATATATATATATATATATATATACACAAGTAGCTTTCGAGTTAAGGTGAGAGAAAGCAGTAACTATAGAATTATGGGTAATCAGGATTTATACAAATATCAGGGGGAGGGGTTCTCTTCCTTCGTCTCTCCTATACGGACCCGAGGCACTTTTAACTAACTCTCCACGCCACCCATCTGCCAGCCATTGCTGCCTGAGGATGCTGCCTGAGTAGTGACGGGATCTGTCTTTTTGTTCTCTATGTCTCATTCTCCTTGTTGCCCAGCAGCCAGAAGATGCTGCCCTGGATTTGAGAGCTTCATCTTTTAAGTGTGTTCTGTCTCTCATCCTCCTCGGTGAGAGTTCATAGTGTCTTGTTTGTATGTCTTGTCCTGGCCCTTACTCATCTCAAGCCACTCAGCAGCCAGAGGATGCTGCCTGACCCGGTCCTTTGAGTACAGGGATCTGCCCAGCCTGTCCTATGTCTAACTCAAGCACTCGCTTCAAGCTTGCTGCCCCTCAAGCCTTTCTTTACTCTCAAACCCTCATAGGCGCCCAGTGAAATTATGTTATTTACATTTAAAATTGTGAGCAGACAGGTTTGTTGATTTTTTGAGTAGTATTGTTCCTTGTGATCACACAATACTGAGCCATGTCATTTCATAAAAACGCCAGGTGCTCAGTGTTTGGTATTTGAGTTGAGTTAAAATTATCAAAATGAGTTGATTAAGAATCTGTGTAAATAGCCATTCAAAAAGACATGATTTTAATTTACGCAAGAACAGCGATTACAATTGCACGACTTCAAGAAAACAATGTGGAGGTCTTGACGTGCCCAGCTTTTTCTCCTGACCTGAGTCCAGTAGAACATCTGTGGGACCAAATTGCCAGTGCCATCCACAGAAGACAAACGCAACCAGCCAGCCTTCGCCAGCTGGCTGCAGCTGCACAGGAAGAGTGGCGGAACATCCCACAGCAGTCTATCCAGAGGCTGATCAGGTCTATGCATCAACGCTGCCAGGATTGTGTTAATGCTCAGGGAGGTCACACCCAGTACTAACTTTGTAATGTTTTTACTTTGACAGTGTGTCACGTTTCATTCTGAAAACTTATCACATTCCTTTTTTTTAAAGCAGCTACCCATGTTATTCTGCTTATTTATTTTTTTGTTTTGTTTTGTTTTGTTTCCGTTGCCATGAAAACGATCTGTTGACTGACAGGTTTGAAAGTTGTACTCACAGGATCCCTTTGGCTGTGTGAAAGGGTTATGATGGTATTATACCAGCATAGATTGTGCAATTCCGTGCTGGGTGAATGGTTATTTTAAATTTTTTTAACATCTCTGAGACGGCTCAGTAGCGGCATTTGTGTGTGAAAGTGGTATTGTTAAATAGATTGTGAACGTATGGAGTTCCATCCTAACAATCATAGTCAAGTGCATGTTGTAAGGATTCTTAAAGGGTAACTACAGTGTAACTACATGCTGTTTATGTACTGCTCTTTATACTGCATATGTATCTGTCAAAGTAATAAAATAACGTTTAGATGTCATAGGAATCAGAACAGTTGGGCAGTCACACGTCTCGAGCGAAGTGAGTGCAAGGACAGAACATGGGATTGCAAGGAAGGAAGTTAACAAAGTTATTTTCTTGAGCATCTCATAGTTTTGTAAGTACGGTACAGAGTAGTTAATGTACCTGTATTTTAAAGTGTATCCATTTTGTCTAACCTTTTTTTGTATTCTTTTAAAGTTGACATGTATAGGCAAAAGAAGTTATAATGCAAGCTTTGCTGAACAATATATAATCAACATCAGTTCACCTTGTACAGAATACCAACTAAATAAGATGAAAAAAGGAACCAATTACACTGTGCTGCTTTCTGGACGCACATCTGCCGGTTTAGGAAAATCTTCAAATATAACATTTGAAACAGATATAAGTGGTAAGATAAAGAGAACTTACAAAGCTATTATATATATTGTATGAATATGTTTTCATACCACTGTTGCTCCAAGATAAATAAGATGCTGTCCAATATTACCATTTAATATTTAGCCAATGTTTAATCTAGATCCAATTTATTACACATGCATAATGAGTAACTGTCTTGAATCTCTAAAATAAACACTAATCTCTAAGTGTTACTGCAGTTGCACCTGCAGCATGATGATGTGATGTATTCTCGGTATAATGTTTTCCATGCCATCACACCAGATATTTCTGGGTTTTGAAAAGGGTTATTAGTACTGGGTTAATATTTGTATCTCCACTGTAAAGAACCCGAGCCTCCTGAAGTGAGTGGAATGTTGGTTTATAACATCACTGATGCAACTGCTGTTCTTCCACTGAAACTTGTTGCGGAAGTCAATGGACCAATCAGGTAAGTAAAGCCTCTATCTTTTGTTCTTTTCTTTCCCAAAAGCATTTTTTATCTAGAATGCTTTACTACTGCACTGTAACTGCAAAAAGCATCCAGATATAACAATTCATAAATGATTGATGTTGCGTTCAATATCTAATGATAGTGTGTAGTGGGGAGGACCCAGTATCTCTACTGACGTGTGCTGACAGCCTCATTATAATTACAGAACAGCCTTAGCTGTTCGTGGTGAATGGTGTCTGTCATACCAATGATATTATTATGCTGCTGATTCCTGATTCCTGACAGAGGTGGAGATGGCTGGGGATACAGTGAGAGCAGTATTCTAGTCTGGGAAGGGATAGGTTTCTTGGATTTGATGTTTACTTTAGAAAGTCTTGTGAAATCAACACGCTGGTACATGAATTGCATTTTTGACTGTTTGACAGTTGAGACTTGGTTTTAGGATTCAGATCTCAGCAGTGCCCATTCACCCCCTACTGGTAAATTCTGGCAATATTCTTAATTTATTTCTATGAAAGAAACATAATTATTACCTGTAATATGATGGGCTATGATTGTAATAGTGTAGGAGATAACAGGCTCTTATTTGATACCATGATACTGTTGTTGGAGGGGCTTGATACCTTGATCAAATTAATTAATATCTTTACTGTTTATACCAGATAACTTGTATATAATCTTGAACTCATTGCTTCAATTAAGGTATCTTGATGGTGTGCTATTGCTAAAATTAGTGGTAGGGAATGCAAACAAACTGGACTGTCAACATTTTTCACTGTGTGGTAGGAAACATCCGGTTAAGTAATAACTTAATATTCTTCTTTGCTTTATAATTTATTTGCAGTGCATATCAAATTATAATAAAGAAACTGAAAAAAAAATTACCAAGTAAAAGAAGTCTATCAGACATGTGCCAAAGAAGTGAAATACCAGCATTCAACTCCGCTGCAAGTAATGACTTGTACATTACTGCTGAGATTCCAGGCAGTGCTCTTGGAAGTGCGTTTACAATAGGAGATGGCAACATGTACCAAGGCTATTACAATGCTCCACTGTTGCCTGAAGCACATTATACAGCTATTATTCGGATCGTCAGCACTTGGAATAAGGTAACAGCATATATATATATATATATATATATATATATATATATATATATATATATATATATATATATATATAAGGATTTTTGCAAAAGAAATTGCTGAAATAAATAATTGTAGACATCAATTTCTTGTAACTTTTCTTCCTCATCCACAAAAGCAAAACTTTTGCTACAAAAGATTTTTCCTAAAATTCTTTGTTTTCAATAAATTTCCATTGGGATATGTAAACTTTTGACTACAAATGTATATATATATATATATATATATATATATATATATATATATATATATATATATATATATATACTGTATATTAACCATATAATTTAAACATTAGACATAGTTTACCATATTATTTTTACAGTGCAATCTCCCCTAGCTTTGATCTCATTCTTCATATTTATTTTGTGTTGTAAAATTGGGATTCTGTTCTTCCAGACATTTTATTATAGTATATACATTTGCAATCTCACTAGCAGGCAGCAAGAGCTAATTAAAAACTTAGAATAACAGTATAGGTGAACAATAAAATCTGAAGGGGAAATTATGTTGGCCACAATATTATGTGTTTTGCATATCCCATTTCAAAGCTGCTGAAAGTAAACTATTTTTCTTTAAATATATTTAAGGTCACAAAGTACTCCTGCAGTGAATATGATTCATTTAGTGGTGAGTATCACGATTGGATTAAGGCACTGTAATACATTAATAGTCTTTTCAATAGAGATTCACAAGACACTGACAATTCTGAGATATTTACAATTAAGAAATTAGTAAAAGAAGACAGGAAGTTTACAGTCCGTCAAGCACTATACTGCCATCATACTGTAGTATAGGTCACATCATCGTATTTAGTGATAATACACATGCAGTATATGTCTGGCCTATATAAAGCAAAAAAAAATCCTGGTGTCTCCTCTTCACCACAACAACCACAAATTATCCATGACTGTTTTTTTTTTTTTTACATTAATATACAGTATTATTCTAGTTGCTTGAGCTTTCCATTGTCTAAATGTATGCTTTACTTGTATACTTTTTTCATTTTATTTAAAGTTTGTCTCTCTTTCTGTCTTCTTGGTGACGTATTTTTTGTGCTGTTCAGTATCCCCAAGGATTGTTAAAGAAAGCAATGCAGCGTGGGTAGCCTCTGGCTCATCACTGGGGATTCTGGTTATTATACTTGCAATGGCAATAGGTTACAGGTATGTTAAACAAAATCTGACGAAATGCATGTACATCCACACAATCAGGTATGTAAACATGTACATTTTATTTAACTTGTTTTGGTGTCTTAATACAGTACATTTAAAAAATGTGATAACTTAATTCTCCAAATGTTGTTTAAAAAAAACATTTGTTTTCAAAGTTGCTTGCTGTGTAAGTTTCATGACACGAGAGGATGTCTGCCTGTTAATTTTCATCAGCCTAAACAGTTTGGTACCATACCTGGTGAGAGAAGAAATAGCACAAGATTTCAGAAAACATTGTACACTGTTTCAATCGTTTATAGGAGATTATCCAGAAAATGTCAACGCAACACTGAGGAGATGGAAAGTATTTCACTGATAAATAAAGGTAATCCATGGCATTCCTTAGCCTAACCATGGTGTGCTTTAATTAGCCTTGTTATTTAAACCCCGGTCAAGCCCTTATTTGTTTTTTTTGCACTTTTTACCTTTAATTCCTCTTCGTCACCACCTCAGCAACTGCATCTTCCTCTGGGGAGCAGACGAAGCTCGCCTCCCTGCCTCGGAGGCTTGGCATATAAAAATAAACTTAAAGACTTTCTGCTGCTACTTGTTAGATCTTTATAGTGAAAAAATTAACTCCTTAATAAATGACTGACTTATTTGAAAAGCTTTTGTGTTCCTCTGTGTTTCAGTTAGTTATAAACTGTTGCGCAATGTCTATGTTTTTAACACGTTTAGAGGAAAACAAATCTTATTCACTTCTCCTTTGGTCCAGGGCTTGCTATTGCTCAATGTATTTTTTTAGATCTCATTAACAAACCTGATTCGCTGTACAGGATGATAAAAGAGTAGTACAAAGGTAAACATGAAGTAACCACGACACATTACATTTCACATTACATTCTATCATAACATGTTGCAGGGAATGTGGATACAGAAATTCAAGTGAAGGATTTATTAACATATGTGATCAGAAAAAAGAAACTGGAGTATGAGAATGAAGACGATGAAGAAAGTGTGGGTCTCGCCAAAGAATATAGCGTAAGAAAGATCTTATTCCAATAAGCATTGTTAAAAACTGCCTGTTTCACAGATACTATTAAAAAATATTATACAGTACCAATGCAGAATAAGTCTTGGTATTGGTAGAACTTAAAACAGAATATGAATATACAATTCATAAATAGAAATACAAGAAGCATACTTTATTATGCTTTGATTTGCACCATTAATTTCAACAAGTATTATGAATCCAGGTAAATGTGAATGCTCACTTTATTAGTTTAATAAAGTTTTGGTGAATGATGCAATTTTATGGCTTTAGTGTTCAAATGCATTGCATGTATTTAGATACTATTGCATATAAATATACTATTTTTAGCTAAACAATGCTAAATCAGTTTCACTGTATATTGAAAACCATAGAGGCGTCACAGTTTGTTTGATTGTGAATCTAATTGCTTTATTTCTCATGATGTCAGAGTATTCCACGTGATTTGATACATCCAAATACAGTTGCAACTCAGCCACACAACAAAGGGAAGAATCGATATATAAATATCACACCTTGTAAGTACCATTGACCATCCCTTCTGTTCTAACACAGTCAGGGACCTGTCATGGGTCCACTGAGAAATATGTTTAATCATGGCAGGTCATTATTGAAAATATACATTAGAAATAAATATTAATGCATCGCCAGTGATTATGTGCAGTAATGTATTTCTATGTCTGCTTTTAGATGATCAATCTCGTGTTGTCCTACAAGCAACCAGCAATAAAGAGGATTCTGATTATATCAATGCCAGCTATCTGGATGTAAGTACACATTTTGGATGAATACATTACTTCAATATAAATTAACATTGGTTTACAGTAACGATTTTTATTTTAATTTTACAGGGATACAAAAAAACAAATTGCTACATAGCTACACAAGGTATGCGATGGATACGTCATGTTACATTAGCTATTTTATATTTTAAAATATATCAGTATCTGAGTAATTTTTGAAGTCTTAAATATGTAAGAGCCTGTCAACCAAGCTTTTACAATCAACTGATTTGCAATAATGCTGCTGCTTTTAAATATTGCAGAATACATGTCAGGAGTTCCATTGCCATAATAAATTGATTTGTCAAGGGACAGATGGAAAAGTGGAAGCATTTCTGATGTTTGCCTGGCCCTTATAAAAGATTAACATTAATGTTTCAAGCGATATGGTTTACATGTCTTGACAAACTATAAAAACTGTGGCATACTGTTTATGAAAACATCTGTATTTTTCTGTATGAAATATTTATTCATTTAACTCTGAAGGCCCTCTGGCATCAACTGTAGATGAGTTTTGGAGGATGATTTGGCAAGAGAAATCAGCAGTCATTGTGATGCTTACAAACCTAATTGAGCAGGAAAAGGTAAAAAAACTACATTTCTTGTTAAAACTTAATAAAAGTTAAAAAGA
This sequence comes from Acipenser ruthenus, assembly GCF_902713425.1. NCBI lineage: Eukaryota > Metazoa > Chordata > Actinopteri > Acipenseriformes > Acipenseridae > Acipenser > Acipenser ruthenus. Next base: position 20,500,006 of record NC_081189.1, on the reverse strand, counting down.
AAGTCTGATAATGGCCGATGGATTGTCATATGTTCCAGTTTATATTAATTTGCACTACGAACCAGTTTGCTATTTCAAACAAGAAGCTGTTTTGGTATTTTATTTGTAATACATACCAGTCATTTTCTGTATCTTCGGTCGGATCCAGGTGTCAGATATTCCGTTTTATTGTCCTCCTTCTAGTAGGTATCTGCCGTGGTTTTGTGAAACTGACTCTTCATTAATTTTTAACTGTGGATATTTTTATATTTTTGACAGTATTTACATTACTACACGCGATGTCTTAACCATCCGGCTCTTCTTGTCTTTCTTCACTGTCTCTCCTCCTTTACTACCGCGCACTCACTCTCTGCAGGTACAACAAATGTAATATTCACGTGCTAGAAAAAAACTCGAAATGAAATTAATACCACAAAATAAACCAATTGGTCTGTTAAATGCTTAAATGACTGGCTTTATGGAAAAAAAATACAATTTGACTTTAATTACTTAATAATTAATAATCTTCATCCCAACAAAGCACCTTAACTCTTGCGCTGTTTGGTATACACGCCAATGGGAGTGAATTACTGTAAAACAGGATTTTTTTTGCTCGTGAAATTTTCTTGTTTTACAGTACCCAACAACAATGACACATAGAATATTCACATAGAATATAGGCAGGCACCTCACAGATATACAACTAAGCAAGGTTTTTTTTATATATAGTTATTTAAAGTCAGAAAAATGAACTGAAACACATCTAAGCAAAGTTTTTATAGTTATTTAAAGTCTTTAAATTAAAGTTATTAAAAAATATATATATTGCTTTTACTGAAAAATAATCAAAATGTTTTACTTGAATATTATTTTTAGTTCCTAGGGACTATTTTCTATTGTGGAAGATTAGACCTCAAAATGTTAATAAATCTTTAGAAACTATATAGATTTCTCCTTTCTTTTTTATAAAACGCTTTTAAATCTGTTTTATAAAAGCAATAAGGCACTTCAGGGCATGGGTTGTGCTGGATAGTGTCACTTCTTGGTTGGTCGCAGGCACTCAAATGGGTCTCAACAATGCACCAAGAAGTGACAATATCCAACACAACCCATGCTCTCGTACAGCTTGCAGTATCGGTTGTCCTAAAACAGCCCAGTGGCTCTAACTAATTTCAGCTGAGACTATGTTCTTGCCTATACTATATATCGACAGGAGCCCTCCCACCACTTACATTCTAGCCTATAAACTGAAACCAATAGTGTGCCAGCCAATACATTGCCCACCAATGCATCACTATCAGCCGGCCTACAGTACATAGGGTCACCCTGTCATACCTAAGACTCCCAAGAGGGGGGTCTGCGAGTGGCTCACATGGTATGCAGGGTGAGTGATAGAGTCAGAGGAGCGCAGGTTTGCAGGGTTCTGGCTGTGTGAAGTGGCTGGTCTTCACTGGGGATTCTGGAGGGAGCATCGCATTGGCGCTCCTGCAGGTTAGAGAGGCAAAACCATCATGGACTGTTTCTCCTCATCAGACTACAGCGGACCCTACTGGCCAGGCACCTAGTGAGTTCAGGCGGACACCTGCAGGGCTGGCCTTTGTCCTCCAGAGCCCGGTAGCTCTCGAGTTCCTGGTTGTAAAAAAGGAAACTGGCCTGGTAATGGGATTTGAGAACGCCCACTGAACCTTCAGTTCTCCTGAGGCATGTGGGGAATTGCTGCGGTTGAGGGGAAAAAATAAATAGCTGGACATTGTAAATAAGGGCGAAAATCAGGGATAAAATAATTCGGCACTAAATGGAAAAAAAAAAACATCACAAAAGAATAGAGATCTTCACACGTCATCTATAACCCATCTTTGACCTGACCCGGTCATACAGAATGCTACTGGACTAAATATGAAAAGTAAGAACTGAACAATTTTCCCATATACTCTATCTAACCACCCTTGTCACTGTAGTGGAATTGTTTTCAGTTTTCTAATGTAATGAGCATGCCTAGTTTCATTGCCGTCATTGGCATCAAGAAAAGTAACACTCATGTATTACTGTACTGTGTTGTTCTGAAAAATTCTGGTGGAAAAAAAATCTGAACACAATACAACTTAATAGCTGATTGTTTATTTATTTATTTATTTTTCAATATTGCAGGCTAAATGTGTAAAGTACTGGCCCGAGCAGTCACAACAGTACAGTGATTTCACTGTCACTCTATCAAGTGTAAAAAGAACGTCGGAAGTTGTTATCCGAACATTCAGAGTGAAAAAGGTAAGATGTATACATTTGTATTTTTGTCAAATAATTTGGTACTGGTTCCAATGAGTATCCAAAACAGCATATGTGGGAGACAGATACAATGTCACATATGATTTTGTAAATCTGCCTTTGCTGTCGCCTCTTCATCAGCATCTTTTATCTCATGAAATATTTAAGAAAGTAATTTTAGATTTTCAGTGTTATAGAAACTCCTCGGGCAGTATGTTTGGCTGCCCTTGACTTTGCAATAGTTTAAAATAAGCCCACTTCACAGTCTGGAAATACAGAGGATGTTTCTTCAAGTGCTGCATGCCTCATCTTAAAAGGATATTCTATTATATCTACATGTTCTTAATATTTAACCTGTTTAATATATTATAACATGTGTTTGTTGGGTTTTATTAATATGGTACTTATTCTTTGTAATTTATTCCATCTCGATATGTTTTATGTTCAAATTGATATGTCACACTTATACAGCTAAAAATATGATAAACAGTAATGTAACATTCATCAGATGTTATTCTACCACCATCATAACATTATTATGAGATCATTAAGATTAAACAGTAACACATCAAACAAGGAATAGACATTACTCAGAGTTTAAGGTTCATGCTACTTTATTCGAACAATTCATATTAATCATATTATATTGTAGACAATATATAATTGTAACAATGTGTTTTAAAATGCAAACACACACTTTATACAAAGTAAATGTTATATAGAAAATTAAGCTTATTGCAACATGTTCACTGTCATTCTCTTTTGCTGTTGCTGTTTAGTGCTGCTTAGTAACTTGTTCAAACACAAAGTGATCATTTATTTAAAATAAAAAAAAAACCTCATTCAACCTTATCAGTGGTTGAAATCAGTACAAAACATATTCTTTCCATTAGGAGGATTCTTCCATGGAAAGGACAGTAACACAGTTTCACTACATTTCCTGGCCTGATCATGGGGTGCCTAAAAAATTGACTGGACTGAGATCTCTTTTGAAAAGGGTCAATGAATGTAACATACCTGGCAGTGGGCCTATTGTTGTGCATTGCAGGTAAGAGAATATTACCAGTACAGAGGAGAAACAGACAGGTACACGGCTGTTTCAGTGACTGCACGTACAGAACTGTAATAGGGCAAGCTCAAACAAAACTTGAATTAAAAGTACCATAAGTAGCTTAGTTCTTTGAATAATTGTGTCTGCTACAGACAGACTGTAGCAGGGATTGAAACGTAAAGAATGCACTGATTAGTATGAGGCTGACCCTTCTCGTCTCAGTTCAGGTTTTATCCGTTGTCCAAGAGGGCATTCTTCAGTCCCTCCACATGGCCAGGCTGTCATCATCTCTCATGGTGTTACCTGCCAAGATGCTCCTTTGTGGAGATGAGGGAAAATGGAGCTGTCCATTCTGTGCCTTCCTGCTGATTTTCACTTACTTCTGAATAACTTTAGAAGTCTACACCATGTACAAAATATACTGCCCTTGTTTTAGACTATAATGACTATAATTATGTGCATGTCTTTTTTTATTATTTAATTGGAGCTTATTTTTACATATTGTTTCATATCTACAGTAAGTGACACTCAGATAGATAGATACTGTAGATATTTGAAGAATGATTACAAGCATTGACGAACAAATCGGTTTATTTTATATAGTGCAGGAATTGGTCGCACTGGCACTTTTATAGCCTTGGACTGTCTCTTAAAAAGGGCAGAGGAAGAAGGGAAAGTGGATGTGATGCAATGTGTGAAAAAACTGAGAGAGAAACGAGTAAATATGGTCCAGACAGTGGTAAGTAACATGCCCTAGTTTGTTAGATGTTATCATTTATAATGATTATATGTACTGCAGTATCACTTTTTCTTTAGCAAGTAGTTGAGTCTGGCATTGACAAATGCTGACCTTGGAACAAGACTCAAGCCTTATTTATAAGGAGCAGTGTTGCTCTTCACTGATGAAGAAATCATTTCACAAGCTTATACAGCTTTGTACAACTTATTTTAGTTATAACATCCTGCCTGCTACCTCTCAAGACATAGGTGATGTTGAGACAGCCAGTAACAAACTTGGAGTGCTTGTATTGACTTCTAACAAAGTGCTTCTTGAGCTTTTAGGATTAAAATTTGAATAATAAAAATCATATAACAAACTATAACATAGTAAAACATTGCCTGTGCTTTCTTTCAGGAGCAATACATATTTTTATATGATTCACTGGTAGAATTCCTTATTTGCGGAGACACTTCTGTTGAAGTTCAAGACCTATATGATAAAATGAAAGGGATGGAATGGATTGATCCTGCAACTGGAAAGGATAGGTACACAACGGAGTTTGAGGTAAACATGACAATGAGTGCTCCAAATTGAGCCAGCCCCTACAACATATTCTGACGGCCACCTTTCTTAATCAAAAAGCTGAAAAGCGTATAATTAATACATTGGTGATGCCTGTGTAAGTTTGCAATGTTGGGCTAGGCTGTGATCCCCTCCTCCCAGTATTTAAATGATCCAGTTACTTGTTTCCTAATTGGTTTCCACCGCCACATAAATGGTCTTAGCTACGAGTTTTATTTTCAGCATCTCCCGCCTAATCAACCAACACCATGGATTGGGTATCCGAGGGAGAATCAGAGGCCAAAGTTTTCATTCTATTGGTCAATGCATTTCCAATTTGCTGATTTCACCCTTTTCAGTTACATACATTGTTGCCATATTACCTGCAACCCGCTATTCACAATTTATTTCTAAAAAAAGTGCAGTACGCTTACTATTGCCTTTTTGAACCATAGTAATTCCTATTAAACACTGATTTCTGTCCGTCTGCATAAAGCCTTTCTAAAAATAAACCCAGAAATGTTTAATTTCAAAATACACCCACACACCCACACACACCCACACACACCCACACACACACACACAAATAAGTCCTACATACTTATGGTCTCTTTTAGGCCTCATATTTGAACAATGCTCCATTTACTTTAATATAATTATTTTTTGTGTTCTGTTTAGACTCTTCAGAAGTTTTCAGATTTATACATGTTCCGTCCATGTAGGAATGCTCACAAACAACTCAACAAACACAAGAACAGAAACTCAGAGATACTGCCCGGTAGGTGACAGGAATTTATGTAGCTCCATCACAGAACTAAAAGGAATATTTTGTACCATCAACACTTCTATAATATTTAATCTCTTAACTGTTTTAAAATCCTATTATGTGTATGATGTTCTATGGTTGTTTCCATTGTTGAAAAAATTATTCTGAAAAGTCTGATTGTGATGAGGTTCGGTGGCAAAGCATATTAGCACAGCCCAGTGTTCTGAAGCCCATAAATGAGGCATTGTGCACTGAAGCCTTCAGAACACTGATACGCTTGTCCATCTCACTTCCCTGCATTTATTCATGAGGGACTGTATTGTCAAAGCATTTACTCTAGTCTTTAATTAACTCCTATTTTTTTAAAGAGATAAAACGCCTGTTAATTTTACAAAACTAGAACCAAACAGCAAAGTTATATAATCCAAGTTCTCTCAGCACTCGCAAAGGGGTTGTTTCTCATGTTATAACATTAACATGGTTTGTTTTCCCCTTTCAAAAAATAATTAATTAAAGACTGGAAGAAAACGCTTTGAAAAAATATGGTTCAATTAGTCTTTTCAAAAGTTTTTGGTGTAAAATTTCCAGCATGCTTTTGTTGTAACACTATATTCATCTTATATTCATCTTTCTTTCTTTCTTTCTTTACAGCAGATGATGTAATAACACATCTCATGTCCTTGACAAATGAAAATGGATCTGCCAGTTATATCAATGCAGTCTTTGCTGATGTAAGGGTATATTATGAAAATGTAGACAAATGTTATTGCCTGTGAGATTCTCCTGTAATTGTCATAGAACAACATAATACAGTAGAAGCAGTCTATATTACTGAAAAGCCTTTTATTTGAAGATAAATATATTTTTCTGTCTTTGTTGTGCTGTATGTTTGGCTATACTAAAGAAATGTAAAAAAAGAATTGAGCATTTTTCAACCAACATGTTTTTATTTTTTATTTTATGTTTCACAGCGCTACAATAAGCAATATGGTTTTGTAATCACACATTTACCTTTAAAGGAAACACTTGCAGATTTTTGGGCATTGGTATATGATTATAGTTGCACAACATTGATCATAATGAATGAAATCCAAGACCTAGATGAGGTACAGTATGGTGCTTCTATTATTAAATTGTATGTACTGTGAATGTTTATAATGCCTGTGGTATATTGTACATATTTTTATATATTACACAGTACAATATACTGCATATACTACTATATGTTATTACTGTAGGTGTGAATCTTTCTTTTTTGCTCTTATAGACTTATCCAGCATTTTGGCCTGAATCTGGAGAATGCAGTTATGGTCTGTTCAATGTCCAAAAGGTCTTAACAAAGCAGTCTGTAGGATATACAGTCACAAGCCTGAAACTCAGGAAACAAAAAAAGGTAGAATTACATGGATTTCTGTCATTAGTTTCTATTTTTCAAAGCCAGTGATTCAGATGTTTAAGCATAATAAACCATACATGTTTTCATAAAGTGTTTAAAACTGTCATTTTTTGCCAACAAGCTAGAAGGTAATTTAGAGAAACATGGATACATTTTTATTTAAACAAAGGTTTCCTAGTTTATGAAGGTTAGATTGAATGCTGGGTTTGTAAAACGGGTTTCTCTAGAAATGCCTGGTGATGATTAAATCACCCTGAACTTGTAAAGCGTCCAATCATGATTATAAATGAGAAATCTGAGAAATCAATCACCTTTAAGGGTGTGTCATTCTCTGCATAGAGCATACCGCACAATTATAAAGTCAAATAAAAAACAATAACACTTTTTTACGTTTAATAGCACTTCCTGAGTACTAGTACTTTTGTTTTCTTTGTGTTCACCACAAACAGGAGACTCCTGTGCATCTGATTAACCTCATACAGTTAAAGGACTGGCTAATGCACCAGTGTCTCCCACGATCAGACACCATTATTAAGATGCTTACAGAAGTGCAGAGCTTGCAACAGAAACCAGATGATGGCACTGTCCTAGTCACATGTTGGTAAGGTTAATAAAGAAAAAAGAAGCAAAATAATGTTATGCATGATACCGTATAAGCAGTCTACTTGGGCCACAATTATGATACCTTATGCCTTGTACCCATTAGACCAAAATTACAGAAGTCAGTAGTTGGATTGTATGTATCATTATAGTGTTTAATTTCTGAGCCAATTCACAAGCAGAGGATGTTAATGCAGCCAACACAGTACATATACGTGTCTAATACACACCAAAAGCCTTAAGTAATAATAAATCAACTGTAACACAACTCTGCTTCCAGGGACGGGGCATCTAGGAGTGGTCTGTTCTGTGCTGCCAGTATCATACATGAACAGATTAAGCAAGAAGGGCTGGTTGATGTATTTCAGGCAATCAAAACCTTGAGGAGCAGTCGACCTCAGTTAATTGAAAATAAAGTAATTCAACTTTTATAACAACTTTCAGATAAGTTTATTTATTCATTCATTTGTCTATTTATTTATAGATTAAGCAGTTGCTGTCAAATAATTCTTGTTTTTGAAATAATTTAAAATAAATTATTAAGATAAACACATCAATTTCCATACTGTTAATCTAGGTATTTACTATGGAAATGTTATCAACAATTCCTTCATGGACTGTTTTTTTTTTTTTTTTTTTTTTCTAGCAACAATACCAATTTTGTTACAAATTGGCTTTGTCCTTGTATTCATTTGTTGAAACCTATGGAAACTGAAAAAGTGCAGTATAAATGGATAATATACGAAACAATGGATGTGCCAAGAACTGCATCTGAAATGTCCAAGAAGCCATACATTTATTGCAACACCTGCTCTTCAGAATATAGAAGAATATCAGTTAAATAAAAGAGACTCCAACAATATTTTGTGCAGAGAAAAGTGGGATATAACAGAGCTCTTTGGCTGTTTTTTAAATGATTTTGGAAAGTTCATGCTGTGTATAGATATTTGCTTTTAAAAATAAGACTTAGAATAAGCATAAAATATCCCTCTCCCAGACCCATGTGCAGCTCTGTAAAAAAAATTAATTGGTGGATTTTATTATCAAAGAAAGGTGTGGTAGGACAACAAAATAAAACTGTACCCAGTACAGTTAAAACATCAATTAATAGTATATTTTAACTAAAAATCACTCACTAATCTGTATACGTGCATTCTCTTTTGTAAACAAACCTACTCTTGAAAACATTAGTCAAACTTTTGGATTTGGGTAACTATCAATCATTTTGCCCATTAAATATGTTTGTCTTGATTTTTCTTTTCTTTCTTCATGAAAATGAATTGTCAAGTTTGTTAAAGAATATACTGTAAATTATTATTATTACTGCAGTAATACAATATTAAGCAGTACACTGTATTAAACAGGAAGGTCTTTAGTTTAAGTAGGTTACTAGACAACAACAGGGAACTTGCATTGTCATTAGGTTAAGGATGGCGTTTAAAGAGACCCAACACCATTTAGATACAATCTAAAACAGTATTAAAGTTAATGGCAGCACCATACCGTAGTTTTACTTTATAATGGCTATGGCACCATTGAGGTAATATATACACTGCTGTGCAAAAGTCTTAGACATGTTGCATTTTTCTACACTGATGCATCATGAGCATCAACAATTTACTCAAAGCCTCCACTACTGTTTTCTACTGATATTGTAACAACCTGGACTTGCATAAAGAAGGAAAGACATTGGGTGAAATAGCTTGCATCACTCGATTTTCAAGGTGTGATATCCGAAGCATAATCAACAATTACAGAGAAACATCATCAGTAATTGATAAACCCAGGACTGGAAGATCCAAAAAGCTGTCTAACAAGGATGAGCAATACTTGAAAATAATATCCTTAAGGAATAGAAAGAAGACAAGCATTGAATTGACAACAGAACTGTCAGAAGGCACAGGTGTCGTTGTCCATCCATCAACAGTCCAAAGCACCTTTGACCATTGTTCCATAGTCCAATTTCTATGCTAGTGTGCATATTTTAGCCTTTTAGTCTTGTTCACCTTTCTTAACAGTGGCATTTTTACTGCAAAAATGACTCAGGAAATTTGTTAGGTAACCAGTGGGTGTCAGTGTTGTGCCAAATTGGTTTCTCTCCTGTCTGACACAAGGTAACGGAACAGGTCTACGTAATGTGGTCGCCTCAGGGAAGGTGTGTTGGAGTCCAGGAAGTAGACGTGTGGTTATCGCTGAGAGAGAGAGAGAGAGAGAGAGAGAGAGAGAGAGAGAGAGAGAGAGAGAGAGAGAGAGAGAGAGAGAGAGAGAGAGAGAGAGAGAGAGAGAGAGAGAGAGAGAGAGAGAGAGAGAGAGAGAGAGAGAGAGAGAGAGAGAGAGAGAGAGAGAATATTTTAAAAGATAGTCAAAGTGAATTGGCTGCAAGTGGGACTTTTGGACTTTTGCAACCAAACCTTAACATTACTTTAACAAAGTTTTTGCCATGGAATTTCCATTGTTTTACAGAAGGCACATTGGAAAATCAAACAACCACATCTGTCACATAATGTAGTGGTGAAAACACAACTTGAGACACTAAATAGCACCGAAGAAAGAGACACGCACCAAGTATGTAAAGTTTTTTTTTTTTTTTTTTTTTTTAAAGCCAGATTTATTGAAGCCAAATCAAATGTGAAAAATGTTGCGCATTGCCTATCATTACATTGAAACCATTGCTCAACTTTTCGCACCCAGGCGACATAGTGACCATGGTTGATGGTTTTCTCTTTGTGGAACACAATTGTCAGAGTTTAAAATGTTTTCCTATCAATTACAACTCTGTCATGCTTGAAACTGGCAAGTGCTGTATTAATTGTAATATCATATAATTTTAATAAATTATAAACATTATGGGGGATAATTAATTCCGTGTCTGAATTTTAAAATGGCGCTATATAAATCTGGTGATAGGAGCAGTATGTTTTCTAACTCTGCACAAGTAACATTCCAAATAAGTAATTTTTGGTAGGAAGAAACATAAAATGCATTCATGTCTTTACAAAACCATTTTCATTTCAGAATACTCTTTTAAAACCTGTAAATAAGAGCAGGTTATCATTTATGTCTTGTCGTCAACCAACATTTTATTATTGTTAAGCTTCGCTAAATGCGGACCACAGTACGCACCTCTGAAAGAAAGAAATCTGTACTGTAACAGTGTCGTTGCTTGCAATTGCTGTACTAGCTACATGCTAGAGGTTGCGTCCCCACCAGTTTAATTTAATCTTAATTGTATAATAAGTAACACTATACACAGGGTCACTTTCTTTTTCACATTTTATTATTTAAAAGCACAGAAAAGTTAACAGTTTTAATACCAACAGCAACATAGATTTGTTTGTGGAATGGAACGGTATCATTGAACTCCCGACCGTACCATTACAACAAAAGCGAGAGGAGGAAAATGAAAATCTTATTTCCTAAATTTAAAAAAATTATTAAAAAATAGTATTAGTTTCCCCATTGTTGATAAACAGCTGTTTTTTACGCCACTCTGTGTCTTAAAAAGTATTCAACCAACTCTATACAATCCAATAGAACAAAAGAACTCAGGGCCAATTTCAAATGGTCTTACAATAGTGTCCTAGTCTGTGTTTACAGTATGTACCATAGAGCTGTAAATCTGCCCCTTAGGAGGCACAATAAGATCCGTTTGACCTCCATTGCAGATGCCTCCCTTCGTCATAAGACTTTCTAAAACGGTCATATTTAATGATATTGATTTGAGCAAATCATTCTCTTCGGGCTTTCCATACTCAAACATCAGTGGACATTTATCTGATCCACTGATCTGGTGATCAAGTCAGATCAGGGGTCTCTTTGGTATTGTGGGGTCAGTTGAGGAGCTGTAGCTGGTCTTCTTGCTCTCAGACCAGACTCATGCAATTTGTTTCTCCCAGTTGGGTTTCTTATGGTGACTCCAGTTGCCGTATTGCATAGGTATCGGCCATTTTCTGGTGTGGTTGACCTTCACCAACCCACCCAGGGTGTCTAGTGTTCAAACCTGTGGTTTAATAAGGTAGCTACAATCTGGAAACAACAGAAAGGGTCACACTGAATTCCCTGACTACACATCTTGGTGTTTCCCAATTCCAATACTGGAACAGCTCTGGCATTCTGGACTTCGGTCAAAAATACATGTTTTTAAGAGGGGCATCCAGTGCACAATACATCTTAACAACTGGCACAATTTCCACAAGAACCTGGTGAATGACTTAACCATTTTTTAAAAAGTATGTTCATGGTGTTATTTTGTTGCCATACTTAAGGTTGGCTCCTTTACATTTTTGAGTACTAAGTATGTTATAATTTACCTCAACAGTATTGAGTTTTTTTTTTTTTTTTTTTTTACAATACAATATTTTTATTACATTGTTTTTTATGAACACATATTTTTGTACATCAATTCAGTAGAACTACAGAATATATTCAAAAGTGAAATGCCTATTGTACATTTACTAAAGGATACATCATTTAAAGAGTGCAGCTCACATGCTAATTGTACTGCTAGTTTTCTCTTCATATTCCACATGCTCATTTGGCATTATAAACTTACACCCAATAAAAACACATTCTACTGAAGAGCTAACAAGGATATCCAGTTGCCAAAGTAATGAGATATTATTAAAAACAATTAAAAAAAAAACATATTTTCATTAAACATTATGACCACAAAAAACAATAAAATAATACAGTTAAATGTATTTGTTCTCCAGGTTTCCGCCACCTTTGCGATTTTGTAACCATATACTGGGCCTTTTTAAATTCATTAATACATTTTATTTTACTTTTTTTGCGTGTTTAATTTCATTGTACATGTATTGCTTTATGAGGGAGTGAGTCAAGCTTGCATGTTTAGTTTGCAGATCTGATTGAAACAATGGGCAAATCACATAAGCATCCAGAATCAGAACTACAAGTTAGTTTCACGTTTAAAACACTTCCTCATTAAGAATATTACAGTACATTCAGTAGTCCAGTAGGCCCTATTCACAAGTTACACAGTTTAAAAGAAAATGAAAATAAACTATAAACAGATGGAAATGCGAACTTCAATCTTGATTGTATGATGAAAATGGTTAAGAAACAGCCTTCATGGTTTTGTGAATATATCCTAGTTATTTAAAGTCTATTTTATGGGTAAGACATTTTTCTAAACTGTTTGACCAGTCTAGAACAGTTTTGTGCACAGTAAAGTTAATTAAATTTATCAAAGCAGGCTTATTTAAACAACACTATTTAAAGCTTTGTGAACCCTGTATTACAAATGCCCAAACCCTGTGAAGCTGTAAAGACACTGCACATTGATCTAGTAACCATGAAACTTTTAAATATCCAATGTAACCCATCCTACTTTTCTTTAGGTTAAGTTGGGTAAGCATTTCAATAAGGCTTCTCATTTCAGTAGAATGTGGTTTCTAGTCTTCTTTTTCCATTTCTTCTTCTGTTTTTCCTTCCAGGACGGTGCTTTCGGTTTACTCTTCCAGACTTCCAGACTCTGATCCATTTCTTTAGAATGTTGTTTTCTGGGTCTGCACAGAATTTCTTCCTTCGATAGTGCAGGCTGTAGTGGAGAATTGTTGAAGAAACAAAAAACAATTAGAATTAATACGCTTGGTTTCACGTTTTTGACAGTTGGATGTCATTTTTATCCAAGATAATCATCTAGTTATTCCCCAGCTTTCTGAACCTCTGCCAATTCACCACTTCTGCCAAGGTAACTCAGGTACACCAGCTATTAGTTTCCCTTTACATAGTTTTCAACTTGTATGTCTAAGAAGAAAGTAAAAAGCAATAGTTAAACTGGAATCAGGCAAAAATGAAATGTTCACTTTTATTTCAACTGAACAAAAACCAGTATGGGCTTAACAGACAGCGATTTTCCTGCATCATCCAATTTTTTCCCCTGCTGAAATAATTTTAAACAAATTGTAAAAATAGACACACAGTATGTTTAACCTAAATGAGTTCTGTAGCTTACATTGAAAACATTATAGATTTTGTTAATATACTCTTTATTACATACATAACAGCCTTGATGTCACAGATTCCATCGCTTTTCTGTATGTCAAACCTGTTGACTCTTTTCAACAGCCTCATGTGGATTCTTGTCCCAGTTTGACTACAGCAACTGGCCAGCGAAGCTGAAACAAACAACATCACTTTAATTTCTTACATCAGTTTATCAAACAGAAACAGCTTTTTTTTTTTTTTTTCAAACGGCATAGATAAACGTTGTTGTAAAATTCTTTCAAACGACCATCATTTTTGATTATCTGTGTTTTATAAGGTTACTGTAAACGCCTCACTGGCCTTCCCTCAAACAGTGTGTCAGGAGATCAAGACAAACGCCCCAACATGTAGTTGAACATGATTTTATTGAACAATTTTGTAAATGCAATGGTCAATTGAAGATATAGAAATGACAACAGTGTATTGACACAACATGTGGCCTCTTGCCAGCTGGGTTTAGGGAGACGATCACCTAATAGATATTTTAGGACAATCTGAGACCCCCACATATATAAGACAGCTGAAGGGCATTTGCAAAGGTGGAGGGCTGTCATCTCTCTAACTATGCTTAACAAACACCATGTCTGGCTCATACCAAAGTCCCTCTGTGCACATTATCTAAAATCGTCAGACAGCTGCTGATATTACTGTATAAATATTACTGAATCTGTTGTTTAATCTGGATTTGGAAGAGTTTAATCAGCTATTTCTTCACACTTCGCTAAACTCCTGATGTCATGCTGAACGGTTTGCAAAATTGTAAATATAGGGCGATTCCAGCTGAAGGTAACCGAATTTGTGAGTGTTTCATTCATGAACATGATATCATCCATAACTAAAACACTATATGCTGGTATATGTAGAACCACTAACAGAAACTTATAAAATTATATGACAAAGTTTGGACTGAAGTGTCTTCCTGGGGAAAAGCTGTGTAACTCAAACACGATGTGGTGAAGGTGGTAAAAAAATGCCTTTTTGATAACCCTTTTTTTTTTGGATGATCTATTCTAGACAAATAACATTGGTATCATTTTAAAGCTTTACGGTCTTGCCAATCAAAACATTTTAGACACTGAAAGTAAGAGTCAAGTACCCCCCTGTCCGTCCCCTCCACTTGAGCTGGACTGAGATACAGAGAGAGACCAGACAGGGAGAGATGATTCAAGAATAAAACCTACCTTCTGTTGGTGTTATCCCAACTGCACTAAAAATAACAAGTAGAGCTAAAATCCTCAGATCCATTGTGTGTCTGTGGTGGTGAGGCTTGTTTAAGCAATTATGCATTCTCTTGTTACATCCAGCAGTGGAACCCAATTTATTCTAACAGGCCACACCCACTGATTTTGTAAAAACATGTGACTGATCTAAAATTCACTTGTTGTGCAATCATTTTTTCCTCTTTTTTTGATGTCGTACTTCTAAGTGCAATAGAAAACAACAGAAAAGTCAGTTACATACATTCACCGCATGTGACAGTAAATTTAAAAAAAATAGAGCAAAATGCTAGTTGCAAATATTTACATACTGAGTACAGTCTTCATAGCAAACGATGGGCTAGATTTTTCAATGCTAGTACATCATTTTGGACATTAGTTAGGTAATATGCATATTATGCAAAAATCTTAGTTGCTTTGCAAATTATCTAAGTGAAGCCCAAATTCAAACTTTAGCAAGGTCATTTATGATAAAATGAGAAATATCCATCAGCTCTGAATATGCACAGAAATAATTAGCTAATGTGGGATTAGGAGCCGATAGATACTGGAATAATACATACTTTAGGGAGTTTTAAGTGATTGTAGATAACAAAATATGTCCATAACCAGTTTGTGCACTTCTGTTGTACAAGTCTCACGTTGTAAAGAAACACATTTCAACAGCCAACAATTTTATTTTAAAGCGTGATATGGTACTGCACTTGGTTAAAGAAATCTGTATGCAAGTCATGCTTTCATTTAGTGTTGCATAGGTTTACATATTTCCCCACTGCTTCAATTACTTATTTCATTAACCAACCAGCTGCTTCCATTATTATTTATTTATTTCTTAGCAGACGCTCTTATCCAGTGCGATTTACAATTGTTACAAGATATCACATTATTTTTACATACAATTCCCCATTTATACAGTTGGGTTTTTACTGGAGCAATCTAGGTAAAGTACCTTGCTCAAGAGTACAGCAGCAGTGTCCCCCACCTGGGATTGAACCCACGACCCTCTGGTCAAGAGTCCAGAGCCCTGAACACTACTCCACACTGCTGCCCACAGCAGACATGCTTTCAGCCAGTAACATGCTTTGACCCAGAAGACACTGGTAAAATGACCCCAGGAAGTGCAAACAGAGGAAATCAGGCCTAGAAACTTAGAGGTTCCTTTAACCTAAAGTACTATCAGATATCCTTTTCTAAAAGGAGTATACCTGTTTGTTACAAGATGTGTTTTTTTCAAAACTGATATAATTCCTTTTTTGTGGATGACCAAAATTTTGCACATTCACTGAAACCAGCTATAAAATTAGCAAATGCTGGTGCACCAATAACACACCCACACATGCCACCTACACACGCCTTCAGATAAACTTTCTTTTCATCAAGAACATAAAAAGGCTGTAGAAAAAAAGTGCCCAAAAGTGTTAATCGATATCTCAACACATCTATACACTGTGTCAAAGCGCTTGTTTCTTTCAATAGCCCCTGTAAGAATTGCGAAAATCTAAATCATGCCATTCCAGGTTGCCAGTTTCAAGTTTTCAAGCTCAGGAGGGATAAGTAACCTTCTCCAATGATTATGTCTCACATTTTTTCAGGTGTCGAAAGTGAAAAGCTGCTGCCAGGTGTGCTCTACAGAATTCCTAGTCCGTTGTACTGAATTGTCACATTTAAACCTCATTCTCCTCAGTACAGGAAAGAACAGCCTGTCAACTGAGCACCTACAGCTATGGCCAAAAGTTTTGCATCCCCCTATAGAACTAACTAATTTTGCTTCATAAAGTCAAACGAAACCTGCTTAATAATGTTATGTTAGCATATTGAATTACATACCGCTTTGTAGTTTTCTATATACTTAACAAAAAACTGCCAAATTGAAATATTTGACATGAAACACTGTACTACCATTATGGCTTCCGGATAGATTTCTGCGATATCATTTTGTACTTTCTTTGATTACATCATGATGTAAATAAAAGATCTAAAATTATGGCCATATATATATATATATTTTTTTTTTAATTAATGTCTCAATCCTAACATTCTAGGGGCTGCAAAGCCTTTGGCCACAGCTGTACAACTAAGACTATAAAAGTCTGTCAGATGTGCAGTGTTGCCAACTGTGACTGAAACACAACAGGTAAATAAAGCCTTTTTGAATAATGGAAAACGTCAAAGGGATGGAAGCTCAAAAGCATGTGCAGTGGTTTGCAGTATTCACCCCCTACCAATAATGTCACATTTTGTTGAATTACAAATAATGTATGCACAGTTTTTCAAACAAACTTTTTTTATTCAAAGCTGTACTGGTTAAACTGAACACTGTTATATGAGGAGGATGTTAAATGTCAGCAAAACTTGCTAAGAAAATGTACAAAATGAAATTTACTGGTTGCATAAGTATTCAGCCCCTTAAGTCAGTACTTGGTAGAAGCACCTTACTCATTACTGCTATGAGTCTTTTTGGATAGGTCTCTACTAGATTTGCACAATAGGATGGTGACATTTTTTATCATTCTTCACAGGAAAATTGCTCCAGTTCTGTTAAGTTTGTTGGGGATCGTCTATGGACTGCAATCTTCAAGTCTCGCCATAAATGTTTGGTTGGATTCAAGTCAGGACTTTGACTGGGCCACTCAAGAACATTAATTCTCTTCTTGTTCAATCACTCCATTGTGGTTTTGGCTTTGCGCTTAGGGTCATTGTCCTGCTGAAATGTGAATTTCCTCCCCAGTTTCAGAGTCTTGGCTGACTCAAACAGGTTTTCCTCAAGGATTCGTCTGTACTTTGCACCACCCATTCTTCCCCTCTATCCTGACAAGCTTCTCTGTCCCTGCTGCAGAGAAGCATCCCCATAACATGATGCTGCCACCACCATGACAGTTGGGATGGTGTTGACTGGGTGATGTGCAGTGTTGGGCTTGCGCCAGACGCAACGCTTGGAATTTAGACCGAAAAGTTAAATTTTTGTCTCGTCTGACCACAAAACCTTTTTCCACGTCTGCAGTATAATCTACATGCTTTTTCGCAAACTCCATACGTGCTTTAAGATGAGGCTTTTTGAGTAATGGCTTCTTTCTTGCCACCCGTCCACACAAGCCAGCTTTTTGTAGGGACCGGCTTATTGTTGATGTGTGAACACTGACTCCCATCTCAGACACAGAACTTCGCAAATCTCTCAGGTCATTGTTGGCTTCAGAGTGACATCCCGAACTAGTTTCCTGCTTGCCCGGCTGCTCAGATTGGGAGGGCGATCTGATCTGGGTAGTGTCTGGGTGATATGATGCATCTTCCACTTCTTAATGATGGACTTCACTGTGCTGAGAGGGATAATCAGCGCCTTTTAAATGTTCTTGTACCCTTCTCCTGCTCTGTGCCTCTCTACCACTTTATCCCCGACTTGTTTTGAAAGCTCCTTGGTCTTCATGGTTGCTTTCTTGGATCACTACATGAGTTGCAGCTTGAAAGCCCTTATATACCCAAGGGAAATTATCTACAAGTGAAACCACTTTGAGTACACACTGGCTGAAACCATTTCACTAATTCTGTGACCTTTCAAACAAATCATTTGCACCTGATTTAGGGCTGCAGCAGCAAAGGGGTTGAATACTTATGCAACTGAGATGAATCTGTTTTTCTCTGTAAATCTTACTTATTTATAGTCTATATGCATTTTTTTACTTTATCAATGTGGAGTAGTTTGTGTAGATTCTACATGTAAAGTCTAATTTGAAAGCGTCATGGAGTACGCTCAGATGCCAACAAAATGTGAAAACTTTGCAGGGGGGTGAATACATCTGCAAACCACTGTATATTATATTTTTTATATATATATATATATATATATATATATATATATATATATATATATATATATATATATATATATATAAACAAACAAACAAACAAACAAACAATCTGCAGAATGAATAGCAGTGTCGGCGCTTACAGCAAATCCCCTTATTCCAATGCTTACAGCAAATCCCCTTATTCAAATGGAATAATCACCTCTACATTTGTATGAACACAATCTTTTATATGTTATGCACAGAATATGGAAAGGACAAGGGTCAATAAACCTAACCTTAGTTCTTTCCTACAAGTGACTGTCAAAAATGAAGCCGTATGGGGTCTGAGGTCATAGTGAAAGGTAGTGTAGCATGTCCATAATGGTTTACACCATATGAGCTGTTGAAGCAGGGATGCTTAATAAAAAAAGTGACAAAATACTATTAAAAAAATCTTTATTTTGTAACTTAATAAAAATATATACACAATTAAAAAACAAACATGACGCAGTTATATACAGTCGCTACACAACAGTCTTTAATACAAATCATTCAAACCCATTAACATTCTAAAATACTATTCACTAAGAATCTAATTCACTTACTAATAATGTAGACACCCCGTTCAACATATACACTATTTTTTTAAATGTTTAATTATTTATCAATAAATAAATGTTCCCATCCTAATATTCCCCATCGTGTTTAGAAGTCTGATGCACTCTCCTTCGTCAAATTATTCTGAAACAGAAGAAAATGGTCATAAAAATATATACTGTGTATATACAAAACAGTCCAGATAGGAACACTGCCTTTTCATTATTGTTTCACCAATGAAAACAGTGATGGAGGAATTGTATCTAAAATTGCGATTTATTTATAAAACAGTTTCATCTCAATTGAACCCAACAGAGGATTTTTCTTTTTCTCCTTTAAATTAAAATTAATTAGAATAATGTCTACGGATTACATGGCCAATACATTTGAAACTATTTTCACTTACCTTTATTTATTATTATGGAAGGCAGGTGATCCTGAATGTCTTAATCCTTTGGACATTCTGAAAAGTGCTGTGGGAACATACATATTTTATTATTAGTACAGCATTTTTTAAATGTAGTGAAAACAACTGAGGAGAAAAAAAAATAGTAGCTTAATTAAAGGTTTCAATTTTTATAATTTTTTTTATAAATAGGATTCTGTCAAAATAGTTGCTTAACTTGTTGGGTAGGCCCCATGAAGGAAGCATGCACCACTAAGTGCTAGAACTAGTTTATCCAACTCTTACAAAAAGGACGTGACTTTGACATGCCTTGCTTTCTGTTCTGGGAATAAGCCTCACAGGCTCTCTGTCTGGTTTATAAAAAAAAAAACCAATATAAATTAACATCTCCATCTGCCAAATGCCTTTGGCATTAATTTACAAAAACATGACAAATACATCCAAAACAAAAAAAAGTGCTGGCTTGCACCAGCATGCCATTAATTTGAAGAAAAAAATCGGAGCACTATTTGCTGGGGGAGGGGTAATATATGTATTAGAAGGAAGCAGGATTCAAATGCAAAATGGTTCCTCACCTGCTGTACTTGCTGGATCTCCCTCATGGCTAAGCGTATGGAGGGGTAGAGCCGAGGGAAGTGGCGTCTGTTACTGCTCTCTTCATGATCCTCGGAACAGTTCCTCTGGCTCTCCTTTGCTTCTGTCTTTAGTTTCTTCTCAGAGATCCTTTTCAACACTGGTGGCACCTGTCTTTCCATTGTCTGGTTCTGATCCAGAGGCGCAAAGAGTTTGAGAAGTTCTAGATGGACAGGATCAGAACTAGAGTGCTCTGAAGGCTCAGAATCTTCTTCAGCAGCCAGGGATGAGGGAATCAGCATCAGGTTCTTGAGCTCTTCGTAATCCGGCTCCACATTGCTTCTCTAAAATATGGTGTAGTGGACGGAAACAGTAGGACATTAATAATAAACACAAATGGGAAATTTCATTAATGAAACTACATTTCTTCATACACACAGGGGGAAAAATCACGTCTACCAGATGTTTTGCCTACCTGTCCACAGGGAACTGTGAGAAGCTCCAGGAAAGGTAGGATGCCAACCTTCTTGTGATATTCTATCAAGTCAAGCAAGGAAGGATGGGCTCGGGCCTCTCCTAAAATGACATACTTGCCATTTGTTTGCATTTCAATCATGTAGTGCCGGCATCGGTCCTTACCCCTGCAGGGCAGAGTGAATACATTATTTAGGTCACACAACATTTGTTAACATTCTTACACATCTTATTTTGTCATAAGTGACTTTTCATACAAGTACAAACATACATTGTTTTACACAGGGCAGGATATACACTTTACTTTAAACTTAACAGTTGACACTGTCTGCTATGGCATGAAGGCCACAGTCTCACGCATGATTCTGCGGATATAAACACTATAGATTCACAGTCATATTAGCTTCTCAGTGTGCTGGTATGCAACATCAAATTATTTGTACTCACATACCTGAATGTTAGTGTATAACCTTCTCGACTCTCGCTAACTCTAATCAAGAAACAGCCAAGTGATTTATCAATCATTAAATCTTCTGCTTGTCTGCAAAATGAATGAAAAAATACAGGTTTAGCAGGAAGTTGTAAATACACAACACTGAAGTGTGGGAACAGAAGACCTACTTTTATTTGCTAGATAACTTGTTTCAATAGGCTTATTGCCAAGAGTAATAAAAGCAATACCCCCCACGAATCCACAGTACAGGTCATTTCTGCGTAGTTTGTTCAATAAGAGCTAATTGAAATTGAAGAAACCTGTTCATAAAATTAGACATTCTTATCACAAAAAAATTACTACTAGGTAGATTAAAGTAAAAACTTTCTGATAAACGCAGATTGCAATGGCACGCCATCCCCAGCACAACACAGCCTGTTGCTGGACAACTAACCTGCGTGTGATCATGCCATGGAACCAGTTTGGAAAAGCACCGTTTCTGACCACTTTCCTGGCCTGGGTCTCCTTAAACCAGCGGATGGTATTACACCTTTTATTCCAGCGCTGCTTAGCTTCAGCCTCCTCTTGAGCATTCATGTGCAGGACAGTCCCATTTTCCAAATCATTGTCAAATGGAGTGGCCTAAAAGAATTACAGTAAATTACGGTGCAAATTATAATAACCATTTTTGATGGCAGCTAATGGACAGCTCTGGTCCAGGCAAGGTGAAGTAGAATACATCTAATTTCTTAACAGTCATCTTCTCCAGCAAAGTTACCAAATGTTCCGATCTTGCATGGATTTCTGAACCGAGTCCTTAACACAAATATAAAAAGAAAGTCTTTAAATGTGTGTTTTGCATACAGTATGGACCACGTGTTGTAGACTAGAAACATGAAGAATGACAGAATTTAGCACCAACCTACACAAAATAGAACTGTCTATATTATGAGCAATCCGCTTACACCTTTAAAAGAGATACATGCAAGGTGAAGGTATTTGTCACCTCCAGGAGTTTACTGCGTGGCCGAGGCACAGGGGGCAGCAGGCGGGGCTGCAAGGTCTCTGCAGGTATAGAGCGGGGCCTCGGCTGAGGTTTTCTCTTTCTTGGAAAAGGAACAGGGGCTGTAGGGGGACCTATGACATGGGTGGAAATATTACTTGGTTAATCTGCGTTCTACATCCATGATTATCTCACTTGCTTAAAAATCTATTGGAGAAGCACAACTTCCAAACTCCCCCCAACTTTTGGAGTTAAAACTCAATGTCAATGTCATATTAGAGAAAAAAATACAAGTATTTAAGTAGGTTTAATAGTGGGACTGTCCTAATTTGCACTATTTTGTTGGGCAGAAAAAAAAAGGTCCTACAAATCGTTTTGGTTGGGTTAGGAGTTTTGTCAATTTAAAATGTCCAGTAGACAATAATAAAAGGTTATATCGGTACTATACCATTTTGACAATGAAAGCTACATATCAATACATAACATTTTAGAAGATTCAGTAGCCACAAATTAGAAGCCTGTAACTCACTATGAAATAATACTGCTGTATTATCCAAATAAAACGTAGATTTTACTGAATATTTGATTGTAACAGGAAGTGTATTAATCATATTCTTTACTCTGGTTCTCCTGCTCCATTTCCAGCTGCTCAATCTCCAGTTGTCTCCTCTTCTCTTCTTCCTCTTGTTCTTGTTTAAGCTGCCTCATCTCTTGCTCCCGTCTCAGCCTCATCTCAGCAACAAGTGCTACATACTTCTTTTTGCAACAGAACCCTCGATACACTTGGAGCAGAAAAAAAGATACATTCAAATTCACAGAACAGGAGCGATGGCTGTGAGGAGCAAGCCCTGGGACTTGAAATAGGAATTATGTGCTTGTGACTTTAGGAAGATGACATGCTTTCCCCTTGGCTCGCAGAGAGCCACCCTCACAGAGGTGAGACCAAATCGATAGGCCTCCAAGGCTGGGAAGCAAGCGTTATTTCCAAGGGGAAAAAGAAGATAAGGATAGCGGATACATTTAAAGAGGTAAGAAGGGGCCAGAGAGGAACACTGGCACAGGTGAAGCAAGCTGTTAGCAAAGAATACAGGGTTTCCCCTTGGCGTAGGGAGAGCATGTAAGCTTGCCCCAAGGGGAACAAGTTATAGAAAAACGGAGATTTGAGAAAAGTGCAGGGTTGTCCCGTGGCTCAGGGAGATACTGTCCTCTCGCAGGCAAGACCAAACCAATCAGCCTCCAAGACTGAGGAGCAAGTATGCTGCCCCCAGGGGGAACCTGGTATGATAACAGAGATTGTTAAGACAGATTTAGCCGGCGGTCCCCTCTGGCTCTCGGAGAACCTTTCTCTCGGTGGAGGCCAGCTCAGCTGGGACTAAGTTTAGGAAGTGATCATCACTTGCCCCCAAGGGAGACTATTGCAGAGGTAGTGCTGTGGAGGGGAGGAAGGTGGAAAACAAAAAAACAAACAGACAGAGAATGAGTGTTTGACCCAGAGCTTAAATAGCGAGGTTAATTGATAGATCGGCTTAATTGATAGATTGGCTTGTTTAACTAGGGAGAAGCCCCTGCAGCTGCTCCCCAAACAATACCCAGTGGTTACAATTATTCTTTCTATATAACAAGAATGGGCAACCAGGTGCACTGGGCACAGAAGGGTCACATTAAAATGGATTACTCTAAATAGATGTTTGCCTCTGCAGTTAAACAGTAAAAATAAAAACTAAAAATACACAATAAAGGTTTGCCACTGCTAATTTCTGATTTTCACATAACAAGTCAAGTCCAATTCTCAGCAACATGTTTTCTATCAGTACGTGCTAGGACTTGTGTAGAATTCACCCCCCAGCACCAACCCCAACCCCACCTCACTAACTACAAACCACAGAACACACATTTCTTGGCATTATTTGCTGGCCTAATAATAACCAACTGCTTTACACAGCGGCAACACAAAGTTACACTAAGGTTACATACAAATGACAATTACATTGTAATAAAAAATAATACAATTAAAAGCACATTCTAAAATAAAACTAGATTTAGCAGTAAACTTGACCCACCTAGAAACTTGTGATTAGGTTCTGGACTTTGGTTTTATCAGATTTCAATACACACTGCTAATACTATGAAATGAAGTAGGATAATTGAAAACTTAAAATCACCCAAATTAACATTAACCTTAACGGTAACTTTAACCCTAAACCCTAACCTCATTCTTCCAGTCTGTGAAACCATCCATTTTAAATATTATTGCCAAAATTAGTTGACTTTTATATCATAAAACAGTATTAATTTAAAAATTCCATACCTATATTTTATTAAAAGTGTTTTTTTGTGTGTTTGTTATATAGCTTGATTGGCTGTATGGAAGTAGAATTTGGGGTTTCCATGATGCATAGTGGAGAAGTCACTCAGAATATCATCCATAACAATCAAAAAACTCAATAGTGGTACATTTAGAAATACTCAAAGAAACAGAATACATTCAATGGCAAAAAATTCAACTACAAGTCTTTCTTAATGCTTCATTGTAGAAGTGCTTGTCATTGAATTTATTAAGTTTCTTTAAGTATTTCTAAGAATATTCAGAATACCACCGGCTAGCAACATCTTAAGATAGTTGTGTACATCAGGGACTGTAAATATAAAAATTAGACACCCTGCTAAAGACAGGATACCAAACTTTAAGAAACCACACAACTGTTACACTCATAAATCAGGATTTGGTCAATCAATCACCAAAAAAAATAACCATTTCACAATTTGAGCATTTACAAATTATCAAAGAACGAAATGAAAGGTTATTTCGGTCTTTGAGCAAATTATTTTGATCAAATTGTGAAATGGAAAATATCAAACAAGCAAAGAGCAAAACGCAAGAGAGACAGCTTCTTCGGTCTTTGAGTAAAATGTTATACTCAAATTGTGAAATGTGCTTTGAGCAAATGCAGTTCCCGAACAGATTTTAAAGATCTACGATTAGCAATTAATTGTGGGGTGTTAAAAATGGGCATCAAGTGAAAGTTTTTAATACAATATTTTTTTTATTGAACGAACATAAAATCAGTAAATTATATTTATAAGATACACATAATTGATTCATTATTTATGTATTTATTATTTATGCAGGAAGTTAACCCATTGAGACCATGGCCTCATTTGCAAGCGGATCGCGGTAAGCAATTTAGGAGGATAGTGGCCTCAAACATTAAACTCCAAGCGAGCTTGAAATAACGTTCGTAATGTTCTCGTCTTGTTATTTAGAGGAAAAACATGTAAGTATTGCAAAGCACTGTACAGTACATAGCAGAAAAAAAGAACAAACCACAATAATCTGTTCATTTAGTATATTGTAATGTTTTCATGTTTAGGAAGTAGTACTCAGAGAGATGGTGTTATTCTCAAATTTTTTGTTTTTATTTGAAACTACAGAGAATTCCTGTCGGGCCGGAATTCACAGCACCAAAATAATAACCGTACATTTTAGTCTTGGTACTTTCACTGCATATTCTCTCTGGTCCCAGCTCACACACTCACTCAGTCGCACCCACAGTTTCTCATTCAAGGTCAGCGCTGGACTGTCTCCAGTCCTGAGGCTCATGCACCCCGTCGTTTCCCACCGCTGTCTGGCTCATCAACCCCCGAAAACAGCAACACACATTCTCCCCACTCATTCACTCAGTCCCCCTTCCCATGCTAAATAACGACGTGACCGTTACAATATATTTTTCAATTTGAAAGTAAAAATATATGAAAGCATGATGACCTTTAGGTACAAAAATCTTCACTATATACAGTACAATTGAACAAGAACTGTTGAGTATTTATTTTTGTTTCATACAGTATTAAATGACAGTGTTTATATCTGATAGTAAAAAAATAAATAAATATCAAGCTAAAGAAATGTATGTATTGATTTATGTATTCATTTATTTCAATATTTATTAATGTATTTGTTTTAAATTTACCAAATATATAGGCTATTTAGAATTGAACTGAGCGCCCTTACGCACACAGAATCGCTTTTATGCTTGATAAACATTAAGCCTTGCATAGCCCCAGAATCAGCTTCTGCTGCTGTACTTCGTCCAAATTAGGAATAAACTGGACAATTAGACTGTAAAGACGCTCCAGAGATCCTCCAGCAGACCAAAGACCGAAGATGCCGTCTTCTTTTATGTTTCTCTTGCTTGTTTGGTATTTTACATTTTGCAGTTTGATTATATAGCTTTACTCAAAGACCGAAGAAGCTGTCTCTTTTGCGTTGTGTTCTTAGCTTGTTTGATATTTTCCATTTCGCAATTTGCTCAAAGACCGATATAACCTTTCATTTCGTTCTTTGATATTTTGTAAATGCTCAAATTGCGAAATGGTTATGTTTTTCAGTGATTGACTGAATACACACACACAGTGCCTATAGAAAGTCTACACCCCCTTGAACTTTTTTCACATTTTGTTGTATCAGTGCCTCAGAGTTTCATGCATTTAAATGAGGATTTTATTTTCCACTTATCTACACACCATACTCCACACTGTTAAGGGGAAAAAAGCTTTTATTGAGAAAAAAAATACATATATTAAAAATACAAAACTGAAAGATCATAATTGGATAAGTCTCCACCCCCTTGAGTTAATACTTGGTGGAAGCATCTTTGGCAGTAATTACAGCTCTGTTGGGATAGGTCTCTACCAACTTTGCACACTTAGATTTTGCAATATTTGACCATTCTTCTTTACAAAACTGTTCAAGCTCTGTCAAGTTCCTTGGGGAGTGTTGATGGACCGCAATCTTCAAGTCATGCCACAAATTTTCGATTGGATTTAGGTCGGGGCTCTGCCTGGGCCACTCAAGGTCAGTTACCTTTTTGTTCCTTAGCCACTCCAGTGTAGCTTTGGCTGTGTGCTTTGGGTCGTTGTCATGCTGAAAGGTCAACTTCCATCCCAGTTTCAGCTTTCTTGCAGAGGGCAGCAGGTTTTCCTCAAGGATTTCTCTGTACTTTGTTCCATCCATTTTCCCTTCTATCCTGACAAGTGCCCCAGTCCCTGCCGATGAGAAGCATCCCCATAACATGATGCTGCCACCACCATGCTTCACAGTAGGGATGGTGTTCTTTGGGTGATGCGCTGTGTTGGGTTTGCGCCAAACATAACGCTTTGCATTTAAGCCAAAAAGTTCCATTTTAGTTTCGTCAGACCACAAAACTTTGACACATGGCTACAGAATCTCCTG
This sequence comes from Acipenser ruthenus, assembly GCF_902713425.1. Lineage (NCBI taxonomy): Eukaryota > Metazoa > Chordata > Actinopteri > Acipenseriformes > Acipenseridae > Acipenser > Acipenser ruthenus. The sequence continues at coordinate 20,472,946 of NC_081189.1, read as the reverse complement.
AGTGTTTATTTTGCATACTTCAAACGGGTTTCAAAGTGGGTTTTCTTGAGTAATGGCTTCCTTCTTGCCATCCTACCATACAGGCCGGATTTGTGGAGTGCTTGGGACATTGTTGTCACATGCATACTCTGACCAGTCTTGGCCATAAAAGCCTGTAGGCCTCTTGGTAGCCTCTCTGATCAGTCTCCTTCTTGCTCGGTCATCCAGTTTGGAGGGACGGCCTGATCTAGGCAGGGTCTTGGTGGTGCCATACACCTTCCACTTCTTAATAATCGTCTTGACCGTGCTCCAAGGGATATTCAAGGCCTTTGATATTTTTTTATACCCATCCCCTGATCTGTGCCTTTCAACAACTTTGTCCCAGAGTTCTTTTGAAAGTGCCTTGGTGCTCATGGTTGAGTCTTTGCTTTGAAATGCACTACCCAGCAGAGGAACCTACAGGAACTGCTGAATTTATCCTGAAATCATGTGAATCACTGCAATTTAACACAGGTGGAGGCCACTTAACTTGGTGTGTGATTTTGAAGGCGATTGGTTACACCTGAGCTAATTTAGGATTGCTATTACAAGGGGGGTGGACACTTATCCAACTAAGCTATTTCAGTTTTTATTTTTAATTCTCTACAAGTTTCTAGAATCTTTTTTTCACTTGGAAGTTGTGGGGTAGAATGTGTAGATAAATGAAAAAAAAGCTATCTTAATGCATTTAAATTTTATATATTATATCTCTACTGACTGCATTTGAATATGACAAAAATTGTTTTATAATTATTTAGATGTGGCAATGTCTGTGATAATACTCACTCTTCTGAATAACTGTAGCAGCCTTCCCCAGTCTATCTATACATTTTGCCAACTGCTCCTGGTGCCAGTACTTGAAGAAAAAGCGTGTGGATCTAAAAAGGTAGAAAAGGAATGTTCGGTTATTATCATAACCCAACTAGAAATGACATCACTGGTAGCTTCACATAAGGGGCACATTGCATCAGACTGAATGGTCTGTCATCCGGAAATCAAAATGTCAGTTGACCTCAATATGGCAGCCGTAGGTCACAGGTCAAAGTGAACAGTGCTGTTTTGCCTACAATTTCCACAACTTGAAGTTGCCAGATTAAATGGTTATGAGATATTAGCAGTCAATGGCAGCTGGTTGACAAACTCATATAAACCCCCTATGGGGAATTCTTATACAGACATTTCAATTTGATTATTTTAGTCCTTCCTCCCCTCTTGTTTTTATAATGAGCTACAGCAGGTTTATTACACGCCTTATGAAATACCAGTTTCCCTTCTTTAATGCTAAAAATACACTTATATAAACAAATCAAGTGAACACAGGGATTTATGCTTACTTTGTGATAATGACGAGCCCATTGGTACAGTTTATAATACATAAGAGGCTATACAGCTTTAAATAATATAGAAACTTTATCATAAAGTTCTTGCAAGTTACGTCTTTAAGAATCTTTCTAGAACTCTTCGAACTTACCCACATTTCCAGTCTTTAAGGTCAGTGTTGTTCAGAATACACAAGCAGCTACAAAAATGAAGAATCAACAGTTATCAGAAGAACCAAGTATAGCAAAATGGACAAGTATGTGAAAACACCAGCTACTGTACACTGAATTAAAATGTGAACAAAATAAACAATAATGACCCAAAAAATACCCAGGCTATCTTTTAATAATTAATATTTCAGAAAGGGCATAAACCTTTGAAGCCTTTACTGTCTTATATGGCATTGGTGCAGATCAATATTTAATCCTACTTCAGGAGCTTTTATATATTCATCTACTATAATAATAATAAAAAATATTATTAGTAGTATTATTAGTATTATTATTAATAATAATAATAATAATAATAATAATAATAATAATAATAATAATAATAATAAGCCATCTATAACGTAATCTCACATCATTTAGGAGAGCGACTAAAACAAAATCATAAATGCCACAGTGCATATCAAGAATCAGGTGAACATTGGGTATTTTCTAGGCCAATACATTATTTTGTATTGTTAAGCAGTGCTTGTTTGTGAAATGGTGGCATGTTACCAGACATCATGAAAATGAAAGTGAAATCCCATAAAATCTAGGTGATTTTTAAAAGAGCAATTTAGTATGGTATGAAATGTCACAGTTGTCTTTACTGGTCTATTCTTCTTGTTTAGATTCACTGTGTATATATAGTGTTCAGCTTTAGTGATCTCATCCTCTTGACCTGGCGAGGTCCAGAGAACCCCTATGACCTCAGTAGCTCTCACACATGTCTTCACTTTAGGTACAGCCAGTACACCAGAGTGTAACCAGTAACCTTACATTCTGGTGTGCTGGCTGTACTTAAAGATAAGACATGCATGAGACCTCTATAGGGGTGATTTTACCATCTTAAATTTTAAAAGAGTAATGAGGAAGGGACTACTGAAACATGAAATAGAAGTGATTCTAAACATTAAGAAGATGACATCAGTTCAGAAGTTCATTGTGATATTGTACACTTGAACCAAGTTTGTCTAAGTGAGTGAGTTCTTAACACCATGCTTACACTGTGTACTTACAACATACAAAACATTTTATACCAGGCTGGGCCAAACACATATGTCCCTTGGAAAGACCTCTAAGGAAAGGAAATGCATTTGCCAAGGCTCATAAAGCTTTTACAATTCCTCAACATTTTATGACTTCTGCAGTTATTCTGGTTGTGTTGCTAGAATACTGAGTTATCGTTTTCTAGATGTCTTTACCTGGCTTTGAGCTTCCCCGGGGAACCCGAACTGATTAAATAGGGCGCTATGACTTTCCTGGTTAGCTCCTTTCTATGGCACAATTACTTTTAATTTCTGTTTAACCCTTTCATGCATGGCAGTCATATGGGAACAGATATAAAAATGGGGCAGCAGTGTGGAGCAGTGGTTAGGGCTCTGGACTCTTAGGGGACACTGCTGCTGTACCCTTGAGCAAGGTACTTTACCTAGATTGCTCCAGTAAAAACCCAACTGTATAAATGGGTAATTGTATGTAAAAAATAATGTGATATCTTGTAACAATTGTAAGTCACTCTGGATTAGGGTGTCTGCTAAAAAATAAATAATAATAATAATAATAATAATAATAATAATAATAATAATAATAATAATAATAATAATAATAATAATAATAATATGGGGACATGTGGAATATTTCAGTTATGTTCAATATTTCACGCATGGAATACCTTTAGTTTATTATAATATGTTATCTCTCTACAGGGGGCCTCTGTGAATTGCCAGTCCACTGATTTGGCCATGATTTGACCCAGCCAAATGAAGAGGTGCCATGACACTACACTATAATGGAGTGCTAACTAACTTAACCTTTGCATGATACCCTGCAGATCAGTCTCAAGTACTTTATCGGGTGTAGAGTTCACCTTCTGAGCCCTGAAGAAGTTAAGAAGCAAATGTTCCATAATCTGGCAGAAACACATCACTAGTAAGCATTCATCAAGACACAGCTCATTATGGTTTACAAAAGAAGCGGGTGAAAACACAATTATGTTCATTCCATTACAGCACCACAAACAAACACACACACACACACACACACACACACACACACACCCTCAACTCCAACACACACTCACCAAACATCCCTTGCAAGAAAATTCCTCCCCGTGTTCAAACTAGCAAAAATTGGCAGTAAAAGAGTTTTGCGTTGACTCAAATAACTGATAGCATTCTATATATGTGAAATCATATGTTTTCCTGTAATAATTATACAGTAAGCAATGTATCATCATAAAACACACATTACAAAAAAATGTAAATCCAATTAAGTTAAACTGATTTATGAATATTTAACCTGACGCTCAGTATACTTCAATCTCACCTCGAAATATTAATTTACCTTTCTTTGTTCAAAGGAATATCAGGCTTAATCAGAAGAATCCGGTACCTATATCAAACATTATAAAAAATATTATACACCAGCTTTGTCACTTTAAACAATAACAAAAAAAAAAAATATCCAAAATGTAAATATGCTTAATCATATAACATTATAGACTAACATTATACTAGACCAACATCAAAATTACATTTATGATGTGTAAAAAAAAATAAAATAAATAAATAAATAAAAACTTTAAAAGGTCTGGAATGGGCTTATCGAACCATAAATAACAGTACTGGAACAGCTCTGAAAAAATAGATTGAACCAAGTGTGCACAACTAATCTAAGTACTGAAAGAAAAGGAAACACAGTTCTCTACATTTCTGTTAACCAGTTTGATAAACCAGTCAGTTACCTTTGTGCAAATTCCTCAAAGGAGGGTCTCCATGAAAATCCATCTCTGCGAATGCGAATGGTTTCCAGCAAGCCATTATATCTTAACTAAAAAAAATGAAGAAGAAGAAGAAGAAGAAGAAGAGGTTGGGGATCCGTTTCTATAATGGTGGAACTTGAAATAGTGATGTTAGAGCTCCTAATTGGTTTTAACACAAGCCATATGGAAAGATGCAAAAACTTCTTACTAAATAGCAACACAGCAGGACAATGGTTATGACAAAAACAATTGAAACATGTGCAAGGCATAGGATAGATTTCCTCTGACCTGGTCCATTACAACCTTGCTGTCCAGTAAATCAGGTTGTTTGCTTGCATTGGGTTTAATGCAGCGGATGAAGTGTGGGTTAGCAGCAAACATCTTTTCCATTAGCACTGTCAAAGAATGCTGTACAAAAAACAAGGGAGAAAAAAAATGGTTTTCTACAGTACAGTGTCTTCAAAAGACACATCAATTGTTATTTTGGAATTAAAAGGAAACCGAAGACTTGAATGACATGTATCAGAATTGTTTGCAAAGCCTACACTATTATGAATAAAAAGAAAATCTAAAGAAAAAAAAAAAAAGCAGCAATTTCACAAACAATCAAATGCCATATACTACAGTATACCTGGCTTTCTTTTAGGCTCGTCACACACTAAAGGGGTTTTGAAAGTATTTGTCAGAACTGTGTGTTACTGCCATGTTATCTACACTGGGTTTGTACAATCACACTTGCATGTCCCACCACGTTGGGTGTTCAGATTCATTTAGGAGGCTGTGTGGTCCAGTGGTTAAAGAAACGGGCTTGTAACCAGGAGGTCCCCGGTTCAAATCCCACCTCAGCCACTGACTCATTGTGTGACCCTGAGCAAGTCACTTAACCTCCTTGTGCTCCGTCTTTCGGGTGAGACGTAATTGTAAGTGACTCTGCAGCGGATGCATAGTTCACACACCCTAGTCTCTGTAAGTCGCCTTGGATAAAGGTGTCTGCTAAATAAACAAATAATAATAATAATAATAATAATAATAATAATAATAATAATAATAATAATAATAATAATAATAATAATATACAACCCATTCAAGCCCAGGGTCAAGATTATTTAACATTCTAAAAAAATAGATCCTTGAGAAAGAATTCCCAGTGCTGTCAGATTAGCAGCCTTTAGTTTTTTTTTTCCCATGAAAAAGCTTTTTTGTTCTGTGTCTGCAGATTTTATTAATTGTATTACAATTTATAGGAAATCTAGCAAGTGTAAAATCATGCAAGATCAAATAATTTGAGCAGATGGACGATGCAGAACTAACTGTAGATAGTGGGGTACTTTATTAAGATCCACAGTTGTTTGGACATTCAATGCAGCTCTTAAACTACATATTCATTCAGCTGGTGATTGTACCCATGACCTATTTATTGATCGATCCACTAAAATAAAAGTGAAATGAGGTCTGTGAAAAAAATTTCAATTGATGCCATTTTGACGGATACTCCAGAATGCAAAGTGCAGTAAAACTTGAACATTCAGACTTGTGTTCTGCCTAGTTTATTAATATACATTTTCAACTAAACATGGATAAAAAGAAAAGTTTTTAACCAAGTTTCAAACCATCAACATAAAAAAGCCTGTTAAAACTGGAGTCAGTGCACACAGCTTACAGAATGTATTTATTTATCTTTGTGCATTCTCTGAATTGCTTATTAAAGTTGCCACATCTGTCAACACAGGAAAAGTACAGCTTTCCTTCAAGATCTGTATCTAGATCTGCTCCTGAACATTTAGTAAGGGGTGTTGAGCATCACGCCCACATCCAAAACAGAAATAATCATTTGTATGCATCATTAAGAGTAGCTCGCTTACCTTAAACTGCGCTCCCACCGACTGTTTTCTGGTTGAGTTGAAGTTGTCTTCAACAGCTTGTGAGAGCTTGAATGCATGCAAGGATGCAAAAATCACTTTGGGTTTAACCATTGCATACAATTTCAAAACAAATACAGACTTAGGTAGAAACCTGTTTCCTATACCTTTTCAAGCCAAACTGATGCTACCAAGTTCTAACAATTTTGATTAAAAAGCTCTATCAATATTATCATTGGTTTATGTCTTTTTAGCATTTAATGTTTGACATTCCTTTAAAATGCCTTACAGGCCTTTGGAAAGAGAGCTCCTTGTGAGAAAATGTCCCTGCTTTTTAAATGGTTTCACAGATTCAGTAAAATGCAATAGGATCTAATCCTGTACCCAACTATACAAAAGTCTATCCATATTCGATCATTGGTTCTATTGCTATCATAGAAACATTGAAAACAGAATTAGCCTGGTATTCCTTGGCCTTTACCATGGTGTTATGATTGAAAAAAACAAAACAAAACAAAGTCAAATAAATGAATTACCTTGGCTCTGAGTTGTGGAATTAACGTGCCTGTTCTGGATATTGTGGCTGAAATTCAAATTTAAACAACAATTATTAATAGTAGGCACCAAGGAATTATTACATATCTAAACTCGAAAAGGATGAATTTACATTAAACCAGCAAGCATAAGAACTACAAACATAACTAAAAACAAATCCAGAACTGAAAGAACTAAAACTGACTGATGAACAAATACCAAAAAAAACCAACCTGCACACACACACACACACACGCGATTAATATTTGGTACAGGTGATTTTTGGGTCCCCCGCCCTCTCAGTATGCAGGATATTTCCCCATTCCTCACTCCTGCTGTTTACCTGCAAAGAGCACACTGAGCAGTGGGGTCACACTGTTGATGAATAACCCTCGGATATTAGCTGGTATTGTGTCCCTGTTCTTCTCCAAGAACCCACTGGCGTTGTACTGAACCTGGAGGGGAAAAAAGAAAATATTCAACTCTGATTTACAACACAGAACAGATCTCAAGCAAACACACCTGGAAACGGAATCCAGATTATGTCGCAGGGGCTTTTTTGTTGACCGGGTACAGACATAACTCACCACGCTATCAACGTAAAAAAAATAAATCCATGACCACTGTTTTTTGTACTAAACAAAAAAGTCTTTGTTAATGGATAAAAAAGAAAGAACACACATTCCCATAAAACATATCTTTATGGCAGAGTGGCTGACCAAATCAAAGCATAAAGCTGGAACTCGTTCTGCTGGTTCCCAATTGCTCTTGCTTTTAAATACATTTCATAATCCATATAAAAGGCAATAGGGTCTATACAATGTGTCTAAATGTACATACAGTACTTTTATAGTCAAAATACAATTAAAGCACTAGAACCCACACTATCCTTATAATGAAGGGACCTGCACAGTCTTGAAATGCACTAGGTGGTTTAAAATTAAGTCAATGAAAGGGTCTTAATGATTTTAAGGCAATGAAATAGAGCAAGATTTATAATGCAAACGCATTCCTGAGACCACAGAAGGATACTACTGTTAGGAGCAGATGATCTGGTATCTGCAAAGAGGAAACCCGAGATCCCTCACATTATTCATTCTCCAGTGTTACTCCTCTTGGAACCCGAGAATAGTTACAACCTTTTTTTCTTTGCATATATTGTCATTTTGATGCCGGCAGCCACATACATGATAACCGATGATAACCCATCCAGGCTTTACTATGTTGGGGATAGTGTATCAAAACACCACAATAGCAAAAGTGAAGGCATTTTTTAAAAACTGGTTCCTCTACAGCAGGGCTTCTCAAACTCAGCCCTGGGAACCCCCTGTGGCTGCTGGTTTTCATTCCAACCGAGCTCTCAATTACTAAACTAGACCCTTAATTGAACTAGTCATTTGCTTAATAAGACCTATTTACTTGTTTTCAGCTCTTGAACAGTTCCATATTTCAAGTTAGCTATAACATTTGATAAATAACTTGAACTGCAAAATGTTTAAGAGCTGAAAACAAGTAAAAATTAAGCAAATTATTTGTTCAATTAAGGGTCTAGTTAAGTAACTGAGAGCTTGGTTGGAATGAAAACCAGCAGCCACAGGGGGTCCCCAGGACTGAGTTTGAGAAGCCCTGCTCTAAAGCCATGTAATTGAGGTCCCAAATAATCAGTAACCTGTTACGTGTTACAACTTTGAAGTTTGTTTACCTTTTCATAATCGAAAGCATTTGAATTTCTAATTTACATAGGACTAAAACTATAACAAACACATTCCCAGGTCATAGGCACAGTAAACATCCTTAAACTCATATGCAATATCAGTCAAAAGAAATACTGACCAAAATGCTTGATGTCATAACTAAGAACAGCTTTTTAAAAATTTAAATTTACACTTGTTTTTTTTTGTTTTCTATGAAAAACAGACCATTCCACAGTCTCCTACTGTAGCTACCACATCAGGAGTGTTCAGATTAGGCATAAAGGATTTACATTACTGCTCAAGACAGGTCAGCATTTTAAACCAAAAATTTAAAAAATGAGGGGGGAAAAAAAATTGCTTCACTCAAAGTGATAAAGTTTGGAAAATACATGTAATCTGTAACGGCAGCTAAAACATTAGGGTGTAAAATGAGAAAGATAATGATTATTATTAGCCTTGTTATTATACCTTCAACTACAAATATTACTGCTGTGGTCAAGAATTCTCTTTAAATCGTACCATTTAAGACACATGGACACAGTAGTTTTACCTAATGGCTAATTTTACATCAGTCGGTATAATAATATTTTCATTTATTTAATTTAGCTTACGCCTTTATCCAAGGCGACTTACAGAGACTAGGGTGTGTGAACAGTGCATCAGCTGCAGAGTCACTTACAACTACGTCTCACCCGAAAGACGGAGCACAAGGAGGTGAAGTGACTTGCTCAGGGTCACACAATGAGTCAGTGGCTAAGGTGGGATTTGAACCAGGGACCTCCTGGTTACAAGCCCTTTTCTTTAACCACCGGGCCACACAGCCTGCTATAATATGTGCTGTACCTTCAGTTGGCTTTTATTCCCTATCCAAGAATAACTGAATAAGATACATATTTATTTATTGATTCTCTACAACAACTATGACACGATTTATTTACTACACAGTGCCGCTGAATTTCTCAACATATTTTTGATACTTCACTATGAAGTGTCTGAAAGCACTGCAGTCTGTTCAGTACCTCTGGATAGTGGGTTACATAGCCAGGTCACCATAGTGGTTCTACAATTATATAGTACTATTGGTTTGTGCACTTCTGGAAATGGTACTCCTTATAATGCACAATCTGATTGAATGTTTCACTCACATTCCTGACCCTACCACACACAAGCATCAAAAAAATCATGCTGCCTATCTGTCTCAGTAAAAGTACTTGCTTTGCTGAAGACACTTCCCTGTGAAGAGAGGTGGACTCTCTAGTAAGCAGACAAAGACTTTATTCACTCTGACAATGGTCAGGGAAAATAAATAACAGTGAGTGACCATTTGGAAGGTGTTTAACAGGTACAATGGCATGAGAGAGTACGATGTGTCTAAGTTCTGCAGCAGTATCATTCTACACAAACATTGCAGGCTGCATTTGTTGAAATGTGGTTGCATGCACCCAATGATGAAATGTCAGCCTTGTTTGGCTGCCTGCTCAGTCCTGTCGGGCAGCAGTGTGGAGTAGTGGTTAGGGCTCTGGACTCTTGACCGGAGGGTTGTGGGTTCAATCCCTGGTGGGTGACACTGCTGCTGTACCCTTGAGCAAGGTACTTTACCTAGATTGCTCCAGTAAAAACCCAACTGTATAAATGGGTAATTGTATGTAAAAATAATGTGTAAAAAATAATGTAATTGTATGTAAAAATAATGTGATATCTTGTAACAATTGTAAGTCGCCCTGGATAAGGGCGTCTGCTAAGAAATAAATAATAAAAAAATAATATGTACAGTTTAAAAAATGTTAAGAAAAACAAGCCTGTTTGAGCCAGAAAACCACATGCCAGATGTTGTTCCCGCAGAGTAACAGCAAAATCAGTGCACAAGTGTGGTTATCTTTATTCATTTTAATCTTGAAGTTACTAAAAGGCATATAAAGTATATTTAACAACCTATGAAAAATGCAACTGTATTGTCTTTGAAGTCTGCAAAGTTAACCAGACACAGCTTTCAAGTAGTCCTTGCGAGCTAAGCTCAGTACAAAAAAAAAAAAAAGGATATACTACTTATTTTTGCAAAAAACTAAAAACAAGCAAAAGAAACACAAAATAGGCTACAAACTGCAAAATACATTTTTCATACTGGCTTGGATTTAATTTGAATAATGGCTGTATTGGTTCAATGCATCAGTAGTACCATAATTTGTAAAATGTTATCCTTATGAAAATAATGCAGTTACTGGTATATCTGTATTTGTCTGGTATATCACTATCTATAAATCATTATTAAATGGCCGCTTGCCTTTGTACAGTATATTGAAATATGTATTTCATTATTATATGAAGCCTGAAATTGGGAAAGAAGAACTTCCACAAAAATGTCATTTAAGAACTACATGATATGCATTATCATACGTTACACCAATAGTAAAAATAATTATGCCCCCTGACTTGAATAAGATATTTTAACCAAACCATTGTAGTTTATATGGCAGACAGTTTATATAGAAGCTCACATTTGGCACACATGGATAAGGGAAGATACATACCTTTCCAGCATAATGTACAACAGTAAACATAGGGTTGTGACTCCTAACAATTTCAAAGTGTGGTTTTCCCTTAAAATTGCTGTTGAGTTTGTCAACAAAGTTAGTGTCGGTTGCCTACAAAAAAAATAGAGTTGCGATTTCAGGTTATAAAACAATAACACTATTTTGTAGTTTATTCACATGGTGCTCCTATGTTTTAACCACACGGTGGCACCATAGTTTAGATCAGTATACTTTCTTAAAATAAATTAAGCGCTGTATGCTAGGTATGTTATTGGCAAACAAATTACTAACCTATTTAACATTTTGTGTCTATTGTTTTTAAGTATGATAATGCTGAAATGGAGTAAAAAAAAATAAAATAAAATAAATCTATATAAAATGTGGCAGTTATAATACACATTAACAATGGAATGGGTGAAAACACTTACTTTAGGAAATGCACTTTGCTCATCCAACAGTGAGAAGATTCCAAAAGGCTTGGCCAAGAAAAGGTCCTGTGAATAAAGCAGTCCAGCGTTAACCACTTTATCAGATTAAAATGCATCAAACTTACTGTTACAGATCAAAGCCACAAATGGAACACACAGCTATTCACTAGGTAATGGGGCAATGTCTAGATGAATGTTATCTAAAAAAATAAAAAAGGTGTGTTCTTACCAAGATGGGTTTGTTGTCCTTAAATGTAATTGTTTCCCATTTAATGCCCTCCTCTTTATATTCCTTCTGCTCCATCAAAAAGATGTGCTGTGGAAAAGTTAAAATGTGTGCGTTATTATACAGAGAAACTTTTGCAGATGGTAAATATCTATTGGGATCACAGTACACAATGCCTTTCCAGGGATGGAATATTTAAATAGAGCCCTTCCACACTGGCATGCTCTACCCGGGTCGCGACCCGGTGTCATGCAGGTCGGCTATGATTTCACACTGCTTTTTGAAGAAGCAGGGTCGACCTGGGTGACAAAAGCAAGTACACAATGTGTGTATGCAATGCTCACATGAGCACCATTTCATCTGTTCAGCCTTTCAAGGTGCCATGCTTGTTACGGACGCTTCCACCCAAGCTTCTCTGGATTGAACTGTCGGCCCAAATGTTGATTAGAGCAAATGTTTCTTCATCGCTCCATGCCAGCCCTGCAGCAATCTGGCTCATGGTGCGTCTCAGATCAACAGAAATATGGCTAAACAGAATAAATAGTAATGTCCCTTGCGGAAGTGAAACCTTCCCGCAGATGTGGCTGTTTGTTACTTCGTCTGCTTATGAACGCCCATCATGCATTTTGTCTCACTCGACCCGGGTCGAACACTACGCAGGACTGTGACGCGGGTAGACAGAAGTGCCAGTGTGAAGGGGGATTAAGACACACTGAGCTAGTTACCTGTACACTGTGGCTAATCAAGTTCGTAGTAAAACCTGGAATGGGTGAAGCTGCTATGCAACACGACTCTTATTTCCATCTCTCCTATCCAGAATAATCTGTGAATCAATAAACTACTTACGGTATGTTATATGGCACACGTGTAAAATGCATCAGCGGTGCCTTGAGCAAATGTGATCAAAGAGAGAGTTCTCCAAATTGTTAAAGATTTCTCATCATGTTGTTAAACAAAGATGCAAAGAAATCTGCCAAAAACAATCATGCTCTTTTTTTTCTAATAGTACTGTAATTGCTAATAGTAAAATGCTAATATTTTTTGTTGCATCAAACTGGCAATAATAAAGTTCTCCAATTGTTATTTTTTTTTTAATTTTATTCTTACTGGTTTGCAAACCTTAATTATCTAGCCAAGCGGTCTGATATTGAACTTTGACATTGTAGTTTATTTGAGGGTGGGATGAAAAGGGAAAAAATAAAGTGTATGCCACAGAGAACTTTGGAAAATCATGTGAAATAAATTCTGTGTTCTTTTTTTCTTCACATTCAGTTAAATATGGTTATAATGTTTAATAAAATATTTTATTGAGGGATAATTGTTACTTCCAAAACATTCTGCTACTTCTCTATCCAGAACTCCAATAGCATGTAAATAGGGATATTTTAAATAATAATAAAAAAATATATATGATGCGTAGCAGTTCTGGTTTCTTATTAGGTTTAATGTCTCTGGCATGTATGATGAAGCAGAATCTGTGCAAGTCAAAAGCACATTTTCCCAAGTTAGCTGGTACTTTGCGAACGTTTGGGCAATCGCTGTGCTGACGGAAACAGTATCTACAGAAGGTATGAACATGACATCAGCACAAAACAAGCCAGGTTTATTCACCTTGAAATCATAAGAAAAGAAAATTGACAGAACTAGGCGGTGCAATCCATCGGGAGACGCGTCAGATCACACTGGACATTTCCATCAATGCGTTCTAGAAGTTTACCAACTAAAGCATTGCCATTTTCTGTCAAATATTTACGATTAAGATTGTCGGCGTTAGGCAGTGTTTTAGCTGATGGACAGACAGTACTGTCGCACGAAGTAACCAATACATACCTCAGCTCAGGTTATCAGGTGATAATGTGTTTGTGAAGTGACAGAGTTTGAACGTATTTGATCCTCTGACGTCTAAATGTCTGCTGTATCCTAGGATACAGTGTAGGGCTGTTTATTACAATATCGGAGAAAATAGAACAGCATTTAAATCAAAATATTGTGTATTTCCTAGAAAATAGTACCAGGGAAATATTGAAAAATAGACAAAAATTGGGTAGAAAATCAGTAAAAACCCAACATCCTGTTAAAAAAAATAATAAATCCTGTCATTTTTCGGTAAAACCGGAAACGCGGAAAAGTACATGCAAACAATTACAGTTTTAAAATTTGCTGAACAGGAAGAATTCATGTCCATCAAGACATATAGAAAGCTAAACCATGTATAAACGTAGCTGCCTGATCATTAACTTTGGATGCAGCATATGAAATTTCATGGTTACATAGAATGCTCTAACGGATCGTTACAGTACTTACATGATTGAAGAAATACTGCAGTTGTTCATTGGCAAGGTTTATACAGAGCTGTTCATATCTGTTCACAGCAAAATTCTCAAATCCAAAAATATCCAAAATACCTGCATAAAAACACAAATTGTCACAACCAACAACTATGCCATGGCAAACAGCATAGTCTTTAATACCCAATAAAATGTCTTCTAAAATTCATTTCACATCCCCACCAATAATGAGGACTTTGTTTTTCCATGGTTTAAACTGAATTTCAACTCAATAAAGATATGGACAAAATACTAATCATTGCCTGTATTCCATTTAAAGAAATGACTTCAAGTTTGACGAACCACAGTATAAACAGGTTAATATTAAATGTACCAGCAGCGGTCACAGTTGAGACAAGTTAAGAGAATCACACTTGAAATAGAAATCTACATAAAAAGGCATCATAAGTATTACCTAGTTAATGTGCCATTTAAAATAAATTAAAAAAATAAAATAAAAAACAGCCCACACAACGGCCAAAATATGTCAAATGAAATACGCTTCCTGGAAGAAAGTAATTCAGTTGGTTTATTTGGTTTATCAGAAATATGGCCACTATAGTCAGACCTTAAATTACCTCTAGAAATGGGTGTTTTTTTTATATCCAAGTGATCTCAGGTTATAATTGTATACAGTGCCTTGCATAAGTATTCACCCCCCTTGGACTTTTCCACATTTTGTAGTGTTACAACCTGGAATTAAAATGAATTTAATTAGGATTTTTTGTCACTGATCTAAACAAAATAGTCCATAATGTCGAAGTGGGGAAAAAACTCTACATATTTTTCAAAATTATTTACAAATAAAAAACTGAAAAGTCTTGATTTCATAAGTATTCACCCCCTTTGCTGTGACACCCCTGAATAAGCTCTGGTGCAACCAATTGCCTTCAGAAGTCACATAATTAGTTGAATGGAGTCCACCTGTGTGCAATTAAAGTGTCACATGATCTCAGGATAAATTCAGCAGTTCCTGTAGGTTCCTCTGCTGGGTAGTGCATTTCAAAGCAAAGACTCAACCATGAGCACCAAGGCACTTTCAAAAGAACTCTGGGACAAAGTTGTTGAAAGGCACAGATCAGGGGATGGGTATAAAAAAATATCAAAGGCCTTGAATATCCCTTGGAGCACGGTCAAGACGATTATTAAGAAGTGGAAGGTGTTAAATACACCTGTTTCTGGAAGGCCCCAGAGTTTGTTAGAGAGCATATCTAAACAAACAGCATCATGAAGACCAAGGAGCTATCAAAACAAGTCCAGGATAAAGTTCTGGAGAAGCACCAAATCAGGGTTGGGTTATAAAAAAAAATATCCCAAACTTTGAACATCCCCCGGAGCACCCTTAAATCCATTATTAAAAAATGGAAAGAATATGGCACAACCGCGACTCTGCCTAGAGAAGGCCGTCCACCAAAACTCAGTGACCAGGTAAGGAGGGCATTAGTCAGAGAAGCAACCAAGAGGTCAATGGTAACTCTGAAGGAGCTGGAGAGATCCACAGCGGAGATGGGAGAAACCGTCCATGGGACAACTATAACCTGGACGCTCCACAAAGCTGGGCTTTATGGAAGAGTGGCGAGAAGAAAGCCATTGATGAAAAAAACCCATATCAAATCCTGTTTGGATTTTGCCAAAATGGATGTGGGAGACACAGCAAACATGTGGAAAAAGGTTCTCTGGTCTGATGAGACCAAAATTGAACTTTTTGGCCTTAGCACAAAACGCTATGTGTGGCGCAAAGCCAACACTGCTCATCACCCTGAGAACACCATCCCCACGGTGAAGCATGGTGGTGGCAGCATCATGTTATGGGGATGCTTTTCATCGGCAGGGACTGGGAAACTGGTCAGGATTGAGGGCAAGATGGATGGAGCCAAATACAGGGAAATTCTGTTTCAGTCTGCAAGAGACCTGGTACTGGGGCGGAGGTTCACCTTAAGGCAGGACAATGACCCTAAATACATAGCCAAAGCTACACTGGAGTGGTTTAAAAACAAGAACCTGAATGTCTTAGAATGGCCCAGTCAAAGCCCAGACCTCAATCCGATTGAGAATCTGTGGCAAGACTTGAAAATTGCTGTTCACCAACGGTCCCCATCCAACTTGACAGAGCTCGAGCAATTTTGCCAAGAAGAATGGGCAAAAATTGCAGGATCCAGATGTGCAAAGCTGGTAGAGACTTACCCAAAAAGACTCACAGCTGTAATTGCTGCCAAAGGTGCTTCTACCAAGTATTGACTCAGGGGGGTGAATACTTATGCAACCAACAAATGTCTTTTTTTTTTTTGTTTAATTAACTTTTGTGTCACAATAAAAAATATTTTGCACCTTCAAAGTGTTAAGTATGTTGTGTAAATCAAATGGTAAAAATCCCAATTAAATCCAGTTCAATTCCAGATTGTAACACTACAAAATGTGGAAAAAGTCCAAGGGGGGTGAATCCTTATGCAAGGCACTGGGCAGCAGTGTGGAGTAGTGGTTAGGGCTCTGGACTCTTGACCGGAGGGTTGTGGGTTCAATCCCCAGTGGGGGACACTGCTGTTGTACCCTTGAGCAAGGTACTTTACCTAGATTGCTCCAGTAAAAACCCAACTGTATAAATGGGGAATTGTAAGTCGCCCTGGATAAGGGCGTCTGCTAAGAAATAAATAATAATAATAATAATAAAAATAATAATATTTGTCACTATTAACATGCTTGCCTATAAAATAGTATGCATGGTTCAGTCTCAATCCTCAGAATTACCTTTAAAGACACAAGATTTGTGATATTAAAAACATACCAATTTCTTGATGTTCTTCATTCAAGTCCACGTTGGGGGCGAGAAGTTCATTAATTTTGCTGACAATCCAACCGAACACTCTACCATACGCTACTTTTGCTATTGAGTCTCTTGCATCTGAAATAGAATACATTAAAAAACATCACTATTAAATGAGATCAGTGCTTTAAAAGCTTAGGATGTGTACATTAGGGGCTCAAGGAATGAGTAAAGTTATTACTGCACAGTGGAAATGCATCTTATATTCTGCTGTGAACTCAAAGAAAGGTACCCAATCAACAGCACTCCCATAATTCCACTGCACCGTAAAAACAGTGGCTCTCAAAAACACGTTCAGATTCCTAGATGGTTCCAGTGAAAATGAATTGTGTGGGGAGTGTATATATTGAACCATCTTCTTATAAGGGGCACCACTTGAATTGAACCATGTGTTTGAAATAGGGGGAGGGGGTGACATGATATTCTTTTTACTTTCCCAAAATTGTTTTAAAAAAAGAAGAAATGTTTCTCAAAGAAATGTGATAATGACAATATAGGATAAAAGACCTGGACTTGGCTATTTGATCAATGTAATACTAAATGAAATGTTTCGAGGTATATTATTTGAAGTAAAGAGCTCTCGGAATCTAGCACACAAATAACAGTGTTACTTATTCTTACCTTCTGCTTGCTGCTGACTGTGGTTCCTCTTAATGGATTCACCTCGAGTCACTGATGTAGTACAAATTAAACATTTCACCAACTCCTCCTCTTGTACACCAAACTGGCCCTACAGAAGAGAAAGTCAGAAGAAACTTAGAAATGGGAATTTCTGTGAACAAAAACTAAGAATGCCAGTAGCAATACTTTATCAGAACAAATGGTTTCTATATATGACAAGTAATGAGAAAAAATTGTGCAATTGATATATCCGGAGGTTAAAAACCGTGTGGCACTGAAAGGGTTAATTTGTATTGCACACCGCTTGTGATGAAACTCTGGGACAGAAGAGAGCTTGTAAAGAAAGTTGTCTGAAAGCAATTGGTCTGTTTAAAAAATATGGTCAGTGAGTAAAAATAATGTGGAACAGAAACAGTTCATGTTGAACATCACCTGAAAGGGAACTGTACTGAAAAGAATATAACTGTGCACATAGAATTTAATCTAACTGTGTACCAACTATACAGACCCAAAAGTCAAAGCATGTGGGGGGGGGTTATTGGTGACATTGCCTCACAAATGGTAAGTTTATTTTGCTATTGTGCTCAGTGAGGAGAATTCTTACTGTCTTGTGGGAAGTGAGACCAGTGAAGCGATTGTACCTTGAAATGTCCTTCGATATTAAATACTGTATCCCTCAAAAGCTGAAACTGTAAATTCTTTTGCTTTGACTTTCAAATGACTTAAAGTACATTTTTTAAAGAAAAAAGTGTGAACAGACGTAATGGACATTTTTAAATTTCAGTATGACTATTCTGAGTTTGTTTTTGCCACTATGCAAAGTTGCACTGCTGTAACCAGCTCTGCTTTCTATAAATAATCATCTACTGGGTCCTGGTGATACTGCTTGGTAACTAGATCAGAGAAAGCTGCAGCTCTTTGAGGGCTGTAACTATATATGTATTGACAAAATACAGTATGTATTTGTGTGAACTACATTTTTACATGCATCTTAAAATGAATAGTTTAAAATTGAACTGCATGCATTATATGGCATTGCCCTTCCACTCCCATTTCTGATACATTTTTAAACACATTTCTCGTTTATCATGTTGTGCAGGAGAAAGTAAAAACTGATCAG
The DNA here is from genome assembly GCF_902713425.1 of Acipenser ruthenus. Lineage (NCBI taxonomy): Eukaryota > Metazoa > Chordata > Actinopteri > Acipenseriformes > Acipenseridae > Acipenser > Acipenser ruthenus. The sequence continues at coordinate 20,454,477 of NC_081189.1, read as the reverse complement.
TCAGCTGCGTTTCCTCCAACCTACAGTGTCATTTCCATGGCAAAAACAAATGGGTGTAGAAACGACACAGGAAGTTTCCTTGCACACTCGCATGTGGTAACCTCAGCTATTCTATGACCACTACATAGCTAGCAAGAGATTAGCAAGAAGGCAGGCAACAGTTATTTATGTTTAATAAACAATTGCTATTGCTATTGAAAGCTCATTACTGATTCCAAATATAGCACAAATTCCCTTCAGCAAACACATATAGCTTATCAACTGCCACCAGATGTAACTAAGCCTGGCCAAAAGATATTTAACAGTGATCAGCATCATGCCTGATTTAAATGGTTTTAAAATATCAGCAATGAAAGCCAAGCACTAAAAACAGCACAGCGGAACCCATCCCTGGGAGCTGCAGTCAAATCTTAAAGGTTAGCAGTAGATTGTCTTTTGTATCATCATACAATGGGGCCAGTTCTTTTGCTGCATGTCTGAAGTTGATAACCCATTTTCCATACTATTTCTATGCATGTTTTCTTCTGGACCTAAAAGGGCAACTGCCTACATTACTTCAAAACCATATGGGATTACAGTAGCGATGAGCGATTAATCGAAAATACAGTTAATTTCCGATTATTAAATTAAACACCGAAACCGACTTCGAACGATTAATAAACTGCACAATTTTGATCGATTATTAGACTATAAAACTTCACGTCTTCTTTATGGTCACTCATCATAAAAGTTACTTCCGCATCTCAGCCACTTTCAATTCCAGCGGTTCACGTCAGGCAGTCACTGAAGCTGCTGTCACTCTGGGATCTGTAGTCAAGGGAACCTCGAGACCCGCCCTCCTGTAAAGCTCCCATAATGCATACAAAACGGCATCATGAACAAAAACATACAGGGAGCGTAGCGTAGCAGAACTCTTCATTAGGCGAGCGAGTGTTGAAATACTGTAAGTTCATAAATACAAACTATTTGCATTTTCTTTACACATTTATCAGTCACCTTATTAATGACATTTCGTTCCGCAAGAGAAAAGCGGAGGATATTAAATTATATAAATATAGGGTCAGTCCATGTCAGATCAATCACCCTTGAAACCAAAGCAAAGGTTCATGGATGTTGATATAAATATGTATTTATAAGTGAGCTACCCAAAGTTATTGTCTAGTTACACTTGTATGTATCTGTTATTGTTGACTCTTTCTCATTTTAGTTTAGTCAGCAAGACAGGTTAATAAATTATTATTATTAATTTTTTTTTTTTTTAAATAAACAAAAATGTTTCAAATTACTATTTCTTGTTTTACGTTTAATTTAATATTATTAAAATTAAACGTAATGCAACAAAGAATGGCAACCTGAAACAAAAGATTATAAAAATAATTGTAATTATTAATTACAGACAATTATTTTCATAATATTTAGTTTCAGGTTGCCATTCTTTCTTGTATTACATTATATTTAATGAGTTAATAAACTTCTAGCCATGTATTATTATTATTATTTTCTGTTCTGCAGCATTATCAACCCTAAAGAGTTAGGGATTCAAAAGAGCTGAAGAGAAGATTTCAGGCAGTTGAGAGCAAGAGAGTGCTTTGTCAGATTGTGTGTGCTTTTCTTCTTTATTTAAAAATGTAGTTTCTGTGTGTTTATATATTGGTTATGCTGCTTTAGTAGTGACTTCAATATAATGCATACTGTAAAAAACATTTAAATCAGGAACCTTTTTGTGACTTTTTTCCCCGAAGAATGATGTTATTAGAATAATCGATAATCATAAAAATCAGGATTATTTTCAAATATCAAATATTATTATTATTATTTGTTTATTTAGCAGATGCCTTTATCCAAGGTGACTTACAGAGACTAGGGTGTGTGAACTATGCATCAGCTGCAGTCACTTATAACTACGTCTCACCCAAAAGACAGAGCACAAGGAGGTTAAGTGACTTGCTCAGGGTCACACAATGAGTCAGTGGCTGAGGTGGGATTTGAACCGGGGACCCTCTGGTTACAAGCCCTTTTCGGAATATGATCGAAATCGACTTGTAAAAGTGATAAATCGCTCAACACTAGATTACAGGTACACCTGTATTTTGCATGGAGTCATCTATGTACACAATTGTTTAAATGTGAAGCACACCTTTTCCGTTTATGGTTCTTGTTTTAAATTGGTAGATGTTTTAGATTAGTAAACTTAAGGAAAACACAAAACAGCTTGTTGGAGCACAATACTCACTGCAGCAGCTTTGAGCCAGCCATTGGACTGCTCTGTCGCTTTCAGGATCCCAGTTTCCTGTGGTTCAAACTTAATATTGCCAAGGGACAGGATTCCAGCAAGGATTGTCTTCATGTCCACTTGCTCCTGAAAGACGTGTGAAAATACAAAGGGATGAATGACTATCCGAAACAACTGTTCCCAGTATTCCCAGAAGTGAGAAGACAAAACCACGCACCTGTTCTTCAAACCCAACCATATCCATGGCATTGCACACCTCATTGTACTTGGTACTCCATTTGTTGACCATTTCAGGGGAACCATATTTGCCATTAATGTATCTGTAATAAAAATTAGAACAGTAGCAATAGTTATCAGGGGTGTGCCGAAACATGTATTTTCCAAGTAATTACCTTTAAGAAATTAAGTTTTTAGGTATTAATTAAATTAAACAAAACATGTTAATTCCTCAACAAAAACAATCCAGTCCCTCCAACTAAAACTAACTTATACTTTGAGCGAGCTGTCTTGCCTTTCTTTTGATATGAAATCCTTTTTTTTTTTATTTACTTTAATTAGAAATGCATGATCTCTGCGGTGAATTGAGGTATTGTAGTCCTGGGCAAGGTGTTATTAAACTTGACACAGAAATACATATCCCAGTTTCCAGTGTTAGCTTGTGTTTACACGATGAATCAGTTGCATTGGCTAGTTTTGCAAAATACTTTCCTTGTCACTTTACGGCCGAAGTACTGAGGTAAAAGTGTCAGCATCCAGGATGGACAGGAACACTGGGTTACAACCAGCTTTTAAAACTCAGTGTGAAAGTTAATTGCCCTTGATTGCTATTCAATTGTATAGGGAGGGCAGCTTTTCTTGTTTTGAAATCAACGCATGAATAAATAGGCGTGTTTTGATTTATTTAATACCTTATGACAAATACGTCTTAAAAGCAATTACTCTGAAAATATGACTAATCAGCACACCTAGTAGTTTATATTAGTGCCTGTACAAATCATAAGAGCATTTATCAAAACATAATGCTCTGTTTCCATCAGGCCGGTTTTCTATTTAAAAGATATGAGGTAATACAATACAGTATGTTTTATTGACGAGAGGGAAGAACATAAAAAAAAGAGGTTACTCTGGACTTATTCAAGGTTATAACCATGTGCAGTGTAGTAGCTTCATTTGCTTGGTGGATCTGCAATTATATGTTTTCTCTACATATAAAAACTATGGCTACATTGATAAGACTTCTAATTGAAAGACATTATTCAAAAAGTAAGAAAACAGTTGGGGCGATTCAAGATGAAAGACTTTGAAATGAGCCCATTCAACAATGCCAGCAATTACCTGTACAAGTCTGGGTCCAGCAGCCCGTACATCTCCTTATCTTCAGCAGATATCCCAGCCAACATGCAGTAGAAAATGTGGAAATTCCTCTCCCCCTCGTCTTGGTGCACAACACGAGATTTCTCCAGCAGATATTCATTGATTTTAGCACTCTTCACTGTACAAAAATAATGCTATTTTAATTAAAAACGCTGCTGAAATTCTTCTAATTAGTTCTCTAGGTGTAAAAATGCAAGTATAATTTTTTTTTTCTTTGTTTCAGTTTTCTACAAGTACCTTTTCAGTATAGTGTTGTCATTACAATCTGATATGAAATGCATGATGGTGCTGACTGATAACAGTGACCACTGAACATAGGAACCACTAGATATTTACAAGAAATGTATTGTGGTCATGAATATCAATACAATACAAACGCCAATGTGTGAAGGCAGAAGTTAAGTAGCTGTAGGATGCCACAAAACAAATAAATAAAATTAACTAATGGGAACAAACACAAAAGGGCAGAGCAACTTTGATATCATTATGCCCACAATCACAACAAAGTAACTGTGGCTATAGAAAATTGTGCTAAAGAATCTCCAATCCAAGTTTTATTGCAATTTGATAAGAAGATCTAGATACAAATAGAAATGTGTATGGCGCCATCACCATTTCCCTGTCACCAGAAATGTGCATCTCCAATGGATTATAAATAAATAAATAAATACAAATACATCAATTGGATGCACATGTAAAAACTTAGTTTTCAAGTTTCATCATAACTGGATAAGCCAAAAGCTCTTCTCTTGTATGTAAAAAATGAAGCATGACGCCTATCTCCAGACTCTGCTAAAGAATGATCTTTTGAAACGTCATCACAGCTAGATAACCAGTTCTATCAATATATGTACTGCATGTAAGACTGCCTGCTCTCCCTCAAGATTTAGATGCACTCAAGAAAAGACCTTAACGTGACAACGTTCAACGTATTGTCCGTTTTAGATCAGCTCAATTAAAACTGCCTGTCTAAGTAGGTGAGACAAGCATATTTTAATCAGAAAGTCATGTAGTGCTTAAGTCCAGTCTTTCTGGTTTGCTATTAAACCTGAAGCAAAGCTTCTGAAAGATGTTGCACAATATACAGGTTTCATGATGTTTCGGTGAAGAACCCGAGCCATGATGAAAAAAATATTTTCCTTTAAAAAAGCAGGACTATAGTATGGGCTTTCGTAAATTATTACACACACCAGAAGAATCAAGCCCTAGATACATACAGAACAGCCTTGCACTGAAGTGAATGGATTTGTGTGTAACCCCTGGTAATTTAATGCATACCTGAAGAGTTCTGGAATCGGAGTTGAATGTATTTTCCAAACCTACTGCTGTTATCATTCATCACTGTTTGAGCATTTCCAAAAGCCTCTAGTAGGGGATTGACCTAAAAAGAAAGAAATGTAAAGCAAATAATTGTTATTTAAGCTATTTGATCATTTCTACATTCAACATAATACTGGACCAACATGGGATAGGGGATTTCAGTAGTGTCAACAGGCCCCATGCTGAGCCAAGACCACAAAACACACACGAGGCAACAAAAAATGTTTCACCCCAACTCCTTTTGGAAATAATGCCCAATGCTATATGATAACCTCCCAGGTAAAAAAACAAACAAACAAAAAACAAATAAAAAGCGTATGGCATGAATGATGTCACAGTAGTACTATGTCAAGAATGTCCCTCTCACAAAAACAATGACATTTGCGCTAAGGATTTCAGTGTGTGTCATTTTCCTTTGAAATGTGATGCTTAAGGTTCATTAGATATGAGATTAACTTTCATGCTGAAACATCAATTTTGAAAAGCTTTACCGCTGTAAATAGATTTGCTGGTGTGGTAATGGGGCTTATGAAAAAGTGTCCCTTTTAGGGTGCGGGACAAAAAAATAAGAACCTGCTTACACCACCTATTAATCTGTTTATTATATTGCATATAAAACAAATGTGGTTCAAAATGTTTGTGGGTCTTTGTATTTCATCAAATCTGATGGGATACCAAAATCACCAATTCACAACTACACTAAAAATGTACCCACCCCAACCCAACCGTGGTCTTGGGGGATCTTAATTGAAAATGGAAACAAAGCCAAAATTTCTGCCCAAGACAAAGTACATATACCGCAAAAAAAACAAAAAAAAAACAACCCCAACCACAGATGCAAACACATGCACAGACTTTGCAGAACTGTTTAAAGACTAGTTTGATTACTTGAGCAAGTTAAAAAGCAATTGTTTTCCAGTTTTTTGTGATTTATTGCCAGCCTAGGTTTTCAATATTTATTTAATCGATTAAAATGCACAAACGATGTAGCCTGAAAAAAAACTGCAAAACACAATACTATATGCAAGACAAAACACTGGCTGATCATTTATGTTGCAGGTCCACCATTGAATGAAAATGTTATTTCTCTTTATTTATTATTTTTTGTTGTTGTCGTTTTTCTAAAAGTACCTTTTCAGTATTGTCTTGTCATTGCAATCTGATACAAGCGGTCTGGTGCTGGGAAATGTACGATGGTGTTGATTAACAGTGACCACTATACATTATAACCACTACTGCATATATTATAATCTCTAGATATTAAAACAACTAGGTATTTACACGAAGTGTATTGTGGTCACGGATATCAATACAACACAAAACACCAATGTGTGAAGGCAGAAGTGAAGTAGCTGTAGGATGCCACAAAACCAAAACAACATTTACAAAAAGAACTAAAGCTGCAAATTAAAGCTCCCCTCTCCTCATAAACAGGATTGTGGGCCCAAACACACAAAGGCAGAGCAACTTTGATACCATCATGCCCACACTCACAGCAAAGTAGCTGTGGATAGCTTTTCTTCCTAGTGCTGCACACCAGCTTCTTGGAATCCCTGAAAACATAACCAACATTATAAAAGGAGCACTCTCCACTGCAGTGGTAACCCTAATATAATTCCACTTTATGACCAAGTAGGTTATTCAGCAATGGCAACAGGCAAGACTCGTACTGCATTAAAAGGTAGTGTATATAACCCACTTAAACCAAGCTTCAATCCAATGTGGTGTCAAAACACCTTACGCTACTTCATTCAAATGGCAACCATTACATCTTCCGACTCACATCCTCCAATTTCTTTGAAAGGGAATCGGACAGCAGTGCTCAGTTGCTCCTGTTACACGCAAGTTTAAAATCAGCTTAGTTACAGTGCAAGTCATTACTAACTTTGCCTTTGTAGGAGCTTTATGATTTAACTTTTTAAAGCTAGTGCAATCCAGTTCAGGTGTATAATACTACTGTATGCTATCATGTATGGCGCCACGATGTAATATGCATAGACAAGCTCTCTTGTTTTGTCTCAGTGGCTAAAGGAACATTTTGCAGCCTACTGTTGTGACGAAAGCATGTTTATATACGGCTTGCAAGCATCATGTTCACAAGTGAGAAAGACGCCACAATGCTGCAGTGCATATATCACAAGGACAATTCCAGCTCTGTCGAATATGAAGTAAACGTCACTCAAACTTGTAAACCTTTTGATCCAGTCTTTCATAGAAAAAGTATTAATTTAGAACATGTGTAAAACAGTTCAATATTTATAAAGCCAGGTCAATGCAGTACAATTTTTGATTTAAAAAAAGAAAAGAAAAGAAACAGGGGGTATAATCATAAAGCAATTAATTGTTTTAATGTATGTACTTGACAGTAAGATTTTTTTATGGGCAATCAGGAGATGTAATAGTTCATACGAGGTCTAATAAATCTCACAATTTTCCTGTATTCAAAAATCTCCCCGGGTATAAATTCTGTTCATGAAAAGTTCACAGCCATTTAAGTGAAACCTGAAAGTCAGACATTTTCATTTTGGGGAGAACCACTAATTTTTGCATTATTTTTGGACCACCCAACTTAAACATCTTCCCATGGAAAATGTTATTTTTAACTCAGAGATGCAGCTCCAACAGCAGGGATTCTGACTTGCAGGTCTTTAATTTATATCAACTACAGTAAGTGTTAGGAATGCCTTGAAGCTATGGTGCAGACGTTTAGGAAACCACAGCTTCAGAAACATATGTTGAGAAACGTTATACAAGAGGAAGTCAACACAAAAAGAAGTGTTAGAAGGAACAGTTTAAAAATTATATTTAAAAATCTACAAACAGACGCACACACGCTCATTGGAAATAAAATGTGCATACAAAGTTTAATCCAATTCTGGGGAGCAGTTCTGAAAATATAATAAAGCAAATGTCTGTAAGGTGTTGGTAAAATCGGTCATCAAATTACTGTAAGATGTGGGCAGCAGTGTGGAGTAGTGGTTAGGGCTCTGGACTCTTGACTGGACGGTCGTGGGTTCAATCCCCGGTGGGTACACTTCTACTGTACCCTTGAGCAAGGTACTTTACCTAGATTGCTCCAGTAAAAAAACCCAACTGTATAAATGGGTAATTGTATGTAAAAAATAATGTGATATCTTGTAACAATTGTAAGTCGCCCTGGATAAGGGTGTCTGCTAAGAAATTAATAATAATAATAATAATAATAATAATAATAATAATAAAAGGATATTCCCAATCAAGAAACATCCATTAAAACAACATTGCACAGTAAATGCAAAATGCAGAGGTCTGGTTTCTACTGCACAATGTGAGAGACGCATACAGCATGACAGGTTAAAAATCAAAAGTTCAGGTCATAAAAAAGGGTTTACTGTACTATATGGTGAATGGGAAATTCATGGATTACATCCGGGTATTAAGTTAGAAAATCTCAAAAAGCATTTGATCTCCCGGAAACCAACAACTCACAAAGCCACTTCCAGTTAAAAACTTGGTGTTTAGTGTTTCTTTATTATTTAAAGTTATCAACTGCTCTTTGCTGACTTATTCAAATCAAACAAACACTCTCTCTGCCCATGTCTATTAAACTTGTTTTTTTGGCATGAACTTGGTAATAACAGAGAAACCACCAGAGAGGGAGAAAAGGAAATGAAAAAGCAAAAGCCTTGGGTATGGAAAAACTTGCGTCTTCCCTGCTAAGGCTCAGCACTTTCCCAGGCTCAGCAGAGGTAGCGTATTCCTGTCTGTATTTTTCAGATTCTCTTTTCTCACAAGCTGTGCTTATTCTTTCAAACAACCCATGACATGACATTCATTTTTACAGACTTGTTTCATGGCTACTGCCGCTAACTTTTATTTTTCTAACCATCTTTGTTGATACACAGCTTAATATTGACTAATTTTAGAAGGAAAACAAAAAAAAGTGTTCTGCTGTGTATGGATGACACAGACTAGCATGTGTTTCTCCCCAAGTCTAAAATAGCAACACCACCGAGCCTAGTAGAAACCCAGCACATTTACTCTGGATTGTATTCAAAGTCAAACTTGTACAACTGGCTGAACTGCTGACCTGGATCTTCCCAAGTAAAGCATGCAGATCAGTCAAAAACAGTATCTGTCTGCTTGAATCATCCACTAGATCTACTTCTCAGTCTACATAAAAACTAGAAATATTCTAGGATTACACTCCCTGTTGTTAAAGGCTAATTGCTGTATCACCTGACAAATGGCAACTCGCTAGGTACAGGGTTAGATTGCACCAAGTCACAGTTGTTTACAAAAAAGGCATTAAGCAGTGTGTGTAATATTACACACATTGTACATAGAGCCACAATGGGGCTGGTCGCTGGCTTGAATTCATGTTCTGGATTTTATGTGGACATAATTTTGCACCGCCTAAATACTTTCAACGTGTTCAACAGCTCTTTCAAGAGAAGCATAATATACCTAACTTGTTGTTTGGTAGCTTCCAGAGACCATAGCATAGTGCATAACAGCAGGAAGAAAAGAAAAAAATAAATAAAATTCGGAAGATGAGGCAGTGGATGGGGGAGGCAAACAGGCAACAACCCACATTACTCATTGCTGTATGAACTCAAAAGAGCTTACACTAAACACAGCAGAGCATAGATAACTGCAAAAACAGTGTATCGGTTTGGTATTTTGTAAGCCTTTTAATAGCACCAAGATAACAAAACGTGTTCTTGATGTACAGTATACACTTGAACAATAACAAAAAAATAAGTCAGGAAACAAAACAAACCACACACACACACACACACACACACTGGACTTTTGGGTACTGTGTATTGCCAACAATTTCCAGATAATACGCATATTAGCATTTATTCATTAATACGAAGGTCAAAGCTGAGTTAGAAGTTTATGAAGGTTCACCAGTTGTGAGGGACATAACAAACCTTCCTATGAAGTGAAAACCTGCTTTTTTCATTGTAGTCACTAAGCTGACCAAGTGGCTATGCAATATTTCAGAAGTAACATTTTGGCAATTATGGTTCTACTCTTATTTACCAAAACGCTTGTGTTTTGTTAAGAAGAACAAAGAAAGCTATTGTATGTAAGCTTCATACAAACTGCAGTACCCAGTAACTATTGTACTCAATAACGTGATGGATCTTTTTGGCATGTCTGGGGTAAGCATCAAATACAAAAGGATCTTCTATTTCAGAAGTCAAATACCGTGGGACAACAGCACTAAACAGCAGGCTCAAATAACACATATTTGACTTCCAACACATGCTCTACAGAAGTAACATAACAAAGGCACGTTTTCACAGAGTAAAACTGGTTTCCAAGGCATTGCCAGACCCCCTTTGTTAAAGATTAGGTATTTGAGGCATTATAACAAGGGACTTGTTTGAAAGGATAACACGCTATTATTTCAATTACCCTAATCTGTACAACTTTACATATCAAAAAGGAGATATTGGCAACCAATTTCAATACTTTTAAGGCAGCATTCTAAAAGGCAAAAGGGTAGATAATTCTTTTTGTTTACACGTTTGACCTCCAAGCTAAATAGGTTGTTACAATGTATAGCCAACTTGCAGTCGCTCATCCATACTGTACATATATATCCAGATACTGAATTTAAATTCTAAAACTACCAGTATCTTACACTTTACTCACTTATGTTTTTGTACTGCGATCTCAACTGGCTCTTATAATGCTGATGTTGCTAATGTATGCAAAGCAGTGGTTTAGGAGTCGCCACTTTCATGAACCTCAGTTGCTGTCTTTTATGGGAGGATTTGCTCAATGACTGAAGTGTCATCATTATCTACTAATGTACGTGCTGCATCCCACTCTTCATTTCCTTCTCTCTCTTCTAAATCGTTTCCTTCTACACCTTATCCTTGTGATCAGGGTGCAGCAAAACAAACCATTCCTTCTGAATTGTTTATAATTATACAGCAGGTCATGAGTTATATGGCTGGATTTCAGATACAGTGAGCTTATGCAAGAGCACGCACTACAGTACATATGATCACATACAATAGATCCAGATGGAAAGAGTGAAATCATTAAATCTGGATTGAGATTAAATTCTTGTATTTTATCATGCCATCATCTAAGGTCCCCAAGTAATTTTCCACCCCTTTGGGTTACTGTTTGGGCTAAATGAAAGTAAACCTGGATTTTTAGGACGCTGTAACTCCTACGCCTTTGGAATTCTGTGCTTTGTGTTTTCAAAAGGAAAATTGTATATCTTTACTATAAAGATGTTTCAATACTAACCTGCAGAATCTGCTGTTCAAGTTGAGAGTTTGCTTTACACAGCTCCATGATCTGTCGTAGCAGCAGTTTTGTGCTCTCTGTCTTCCCAGCACCACTTTCTCCACTAGAAGAGGAGAATGATTAAGGAGAATCATCAGGTTATGTTGGTATTGACAATCTGAATAAAAAAAACAATCAAAAAGCAACATAGGATCTCAGACTCAATGTTGCATCTAAAGAATTGTCAGCCTGTATGTGTTGGTTAATAGAGGGTATCCAGGTAAACCTGGGGCCTTCTGGTACAGAGGCAGATATAAAAGGTATTGTACATTTATTTAGGAAGCACTCAAATCTACTACAGTCTACAACAGGAACAGCATCAAAACCCATAGTTGTAGCTGCTATTACCTGAACAAAAACTAGTTCACATTTAAGAACAAACTCTGGAAACTTGTGAAACATTTGCCCACAGGAAACCAATAATAATCATCAATAATAATGTGGTTTACATTTGCATTTTGGGAGAACACTCCTCCCAAAATAATTTCCCTTAACAATTTTGCATTTCTGCAAAATGCTCTTGAATAATATTACTATGAAATGTACATTTAGATTTGTATGAATACACTCAAAGATAAAAGAATAAGTGTGCTACTGTCAAAGTTCTTTAAAGATTAGAATAAAAGCCAAAATATAGTGTAGCCAAAATTAATTCTAATACTGGGTTTAGAAATGTATCAACTGATTTTTACTCACAACTCCTTGTTAAGGAGGCTGTGTGATCCAGTGGTTAAAGAAAAGGGCTTGTAACCAGGAGGTCCCCGGTTCAAATCCCACCTCAGCCACTGACTCATTGTGTGACCCTGAGCAAATCACCTAACCTCCTTGTGCTCCGTCTTTTGGGTGAGACGTAATTGTAAGTGACTCTGCAGCTGATGCATAGTTCACACACCTGAGTCTCTGTAAGTCGCCTTGGATAAAGGTGTCTGCTAAATAAACAAATAATAATAATAATAACACATACCATTTAATATATGTAAAAAAAATAGGGCTATATTATACATTCACTATCTAAAGTTGGACAAGTTGATATCCATTTTAAACTTGATAAAAGAAAAGGCAATACAGCTTAAATACAGCAATAAATGTAATAATGGTATAAAGGAAATGTTTCACAGCTTCATTTCTAGAATCTCTGTAAGCAGAAGTAGCCTCAAAACACACACACACACACACACACACACACACACACACACACACAGATGCACAAAAGAAAAGCAACACTCAGGTCTAAAGGATTTAATCAAATATTTTAAACAGGGATAGCAAAAAAAATGACAGGAATGTAAACAAAAATACAGATCAAAGAATCGTGATAAGTTTTCAGTTTTTTTACACTGTAAAAATGAAAACATTACAAAGTTAAGCCATATCCACACTGGACGCGAGCAAATAATTTATAAGTCACTGCAGTCAAATGGGAGTATCCACACCAGCAGCATTCATCGGTGAATAAAACAGTCCACCCCTCTCTCTGCCGCAACCTCAGATGTTCTCCGACCCACAGACTGGCTGCCTTCAATCATGCCGATAGCAACCAGGCGATCTTCATTACTCAAGCGGAGCATGGTCGTTTTAATTGCATGAATTAAAATCATGTCTTTTCGAATGGCTATTTATACAGATTCTTAATCAACTAATTTTGGCAATTTTAATTAAACTCAAATACCAAATCACATGACTTGAGCTCAGTATTTTGTTATCCCAAGGAACAATACCTCTCAAGCAATCAACAAACCTATCTGCTCACTATTTAAAATGTAAATAACGCTATGTATGTGCCCAATGAGCTATTGATGTAAAATTTAGACTGTTGCATTTTCATTGTGCATCCGTACATATATACAAACATAGAGTATATAAATAAACATACAGGGTAGATATCTATTTTAAATACTGCCCTTTTCCTTCACATCAGTCCTGTTGGGTTGTTTAATTAATCCTCCTATTAAAATCATATAGAAATATGCAGTGGAATTGTAGAGGTGGGGGAGATTTAGAGCAAGCAGGGGTATTCATACGTTGCTGCTGTTGAGATCACGAAGATGCCCTTTTGTCTCCTACTAAAACGTCACAAGTCATTAAATGTTTTAACTACCACCTGCTTAAACATGATGATATGACGAAGGGTGTGTTGCTTAGCTCTTATCTTTACATAAACACACATTTCTGTTGCTTAATATATATTTTTTCTTTTTTAATGTGCCTATCCTGCATGCTTCAGCCCTACCCTTTTTGTCGTAATTCACAAACGTGGTATCAACATGGTGACGTATGTTCCAGTATTTACACCTTACACAATACACCCATGACACAAATTACCCAAAATAAAGTTGAACAGCCCGGCTGCTGAAAGGACAGGATGAATCAACTCCTGCTATGTTTTATAGCCCCCGATAATAAAAAATAGTGAATTACACTGGGATGGGTTATTTATGACCAGTGGTTAGTCAGTACAATACAATGCAGGAATGAAATATGGTCCTCACCAATCTAGGGCAGCAGTGTGGAGTAGTGGTTAGGGCTCTGGACTCTTGACCGGAGGGTTGTGGGTTCAATCCCCAGTGGGGGACACTGCTGTTGTACCCTTGAGCAAGGTACTTTACCTAGATTGCTCCAGTAAAAACCCAACTGTATAAATGGGTAATTGCATGTAAAAATAATGTGATATCTGTATAATGTGAAATAATGTATAATGTGATATCTTGTAACAATTGTAAGTCGCCCTGGATAAGGGCGTCTGCTAAGAAATAAATAATAATAATAGGAGTGATGCTTCACACTGAAGGTGCTGTCTAAAACAGCATGACACAGTTTGTTTTGTTATGCAAAAGAGATGATCTCATTACATACATGTTCTCTGTGATCATACAAATAACATTGAAAATACAGGTGCATGAATCATGGTGTTGACAGAGGTCATTTACTATTCCATTTGAAACAACCAAAGAAACAGCTTCTCGAATGTGTGCAGCAATAGAAATTTCAATTGGATTTGTCTATTATCTCAATCAACACTATTAACCCTCATCTGGGTGTCACCCGGCCCAGTCTATTTTTGTTGCTATGCTAATTGACCTTATCTTTTTTTTTTTTTTACAGAAGGGAAAATATATACCACACATTCTATTTTAAGTCAGCAGTTTAACAGAAAAATAGACTGGTCAAATGGAGGCATCCTTACCTGATAACAATGCACTGATTTCTGGGCCCAGTTGCTAACCTTCCTAGCATGGACTGGTAAGCTCTATCAGCAACAGCAAAAATATGGGGAGGTAGATCACCTTTTTCATGGCATTTATACTTTTCGGACACCTAAAGAAAAAGAAAGCAAAGTTATTCGTGTTAGTGGATATGACTTGAGGGCTGGTTGCGTTTCAGTCAGAAAAAGAAAACTCTTCCCTCAGAATTAAAAAAACAAAACAAACCAAAAACATGGTGTCAGTTCATCTCTTTGTACACTTAACCACTTCTAAAGTAACTGCTTTCCCAATCTTCCCTGCATTTCAATCAGATGTCCAGTTCAGGAGATTTTGATTCTTTCTATGCCTTCGCTGCTAGCCTTTCATCAAATCACACTTTGGCAGGAAATCATTTCTGCTGGGGGTTCAGTTTGACAGCAGAGGCAGACAAACAGTACAAAGTGACTGTCCCAAGGTCTCAACAAGTCAGACAAGTTTGGATGCAAAACCACGATCAATTCAAATCTAGTCTTTGACAAATTCAAGATTATTCTGCATCCTTTTAAACACAATGTCTGCTACAGTTCATTTTTAAAGTGGTATTGGACACTTACCGTTTTTTCATACAGTGGCAGGTATTTAAATGGATTTATGGCCACAAGAATATCCCCAATGTATGTCTGAAAAAAAAAGGAAAGTTTGTGACAGAGTACACGTAACATTAAAAGAACAAACTGGCAAGATACTGGCAAGATACTAGTAATGATCCCTTTTGAGCGACACGGACCTCAATATAGGGATATTCCACCTGTTGCATCGATACAATATGTGTTCACTTTTCTGAGACCCCCAACCCATTCCTGTCATGGGCTACTTTTTTTACCTTGCAGCCGAAAGTGTTATTCTGCTTATATGCAACGGTAACACTTTTCTTTTTTCCTTAATGCAAATTAGGAAGAAAAAGGGCAGGGCATAGAACTTGACCGTTTGTCAAAGGATGTTGACACATTGCAGACCACCACAAGATTCTGGAAATCACAGTGCTTTCCCCAACAGGTCATGCTTTAATTCTGGCACCTTACGACATTCTGAGTAATCCGAACATGTTGAATTTCTAATTTGTCCTCTTAATAAAATAAAAAAAAAAATATATATATATATATATATATATATATATATATATATATATATATATATATCTATATCTATATCTATATCTATATCTATATAACACGTTAACAAGATTAATTACCTATTTATTTAATGTCAAGTTCATGCATATTTTTGAATTATGAACACTAAGAGGGCCGCATCACTTTATCCATTAAAGTAGTGCCACAGTTATCGCTGATAAACATGTGTCAACCAAATTCCATATTGTACCAAATATAAAACACTATTTTTATATATATGATTTTAAAAAAGATTAGAGCTACAATTCCCCCTTTTTAATTGTTTCCAAAATAAGACTGCTGGTGCATAGCCATTTTACCCATTCCAGATTATTACAAGCCTGATTAGACCCAGTGTATGGGTAACAAGCACAAGTGTGTCTTATTAAACTCACAGTAAATCCAGGAATTAATCAAATGGCTATGTAATGGGAGTCTTCTTCCCATCCCTGGTATGTACTTTAATAGTATAATTATACAGTGATAATATCAGACTAAATGTCAATTATGCACCTGTTCATGTATAAATGCTTGGGTGTGTACATGGATTACACACAGCTTGAACTTAAACAATAAATATATCTCCAATGTAAGCTTGTCAGTCACGCATAATGAAACAAACAGAAATCATCAGTATAGTAATACATGAAGAACCCCACTGCATGACAATTTAAGCCATTCTAGCTTTTACTATAAGCTTAATTAGAAGAAGTAGTTAAGGCCACACTGTCAGTGTTCTCTGAAGTGTGCCAGGTTTATGTTTTTTCACATGAGAAAGCACATTTACATGAGCTCTGATACTCAAGGGTTGTTTCTGGATATGGCTGGCATTCTCCTTACTGAGAGCTGTTGCACTTTAGTCCAAAAAAACTTTCAGTCTCTTGTTAAAAAAAAGTGAAGGTGGCTTACTTTAGCCATGGTCACAACGTCCTTAGAAATTTGGACCATTGCACCCCCTTTGTTCCAATATGCCTTATTGCTTTATAGGAAATTAGTGTATAGAGGTTTATTCCAACAACCTTGTAAAAACACACTTGGGGAAGACAAATTTCCATTTGCCCATATTGAGCTTGGT
This sequence comes from Acipenser ruthenus, assembly GCF_902713425.1. NCBI lineage: Eukaryota > Metazoa > Chordata > Actinopteri > Acipenseriformes > Acipenseridae > Acipenser > Acipenser ruthenus. The sequence continues at coordinate 20,437,824 of NC_081189.1, read as the reverse complement.
CGCACATGCAACTTCAACTTTTATTTTAGCTATCAGTAGTAAAATACATTTTTATAGCATTACAAGAGCCAATCAAATCGCGTGCAAGTCGCCAAAAGGCTTCTACATTCATAGCGTTTTAAAAGTCAAAGCACAGCAACTGCAGACATGTGCTCTGACTTTTAAAACGCTGTTAATGTAGAAGCCTTTTGGCGACTTTCACGCAATTTGATTGGCTCTTGTAATGCTTACATTTGCGTATCTGATTACCCATAATTCTATTGTTCCACCTTAACTCGAAAGCTACTTGTATGTCACACAATGTCGTGAATAATTTTCTGTGAAAAAAGTTGCAGTTAAAAGAAAGTGTGATTGCACTCTGTCCGAAATCTACTCTCAGCTCCCGCGGAACCAGGCGCCTTAAAGATTTACTGGAATAATAAAAAGACAAAGCCAACATTACCACTTGGCAAATACAGGTGTCATTTACACAGCACATTTAAGTTAACTTCCCAGCACACACAGCATGTTCTACAGTACCCAATTCAACCGTGTGTGTGTTGTACAGTGCTAATACTAACTAAGATTTAAAAAAATAATAAAAGAGTTGACGTTAAGGCAAAAGTGGGGGAGGGGCGTTGACTCAAGAGGTGCGAAATAACAAGCAATATTAATGTAATATTTTTAACATGAGCTAGATAGATTACATTTAGAATTAGGCATGTTTAAAATTCAAGTCAAAGCACACAGTTATGTTAAAGAATCAAGAAATGCAGTTAATATTTATTAAATAGTGAAAAACAAAAGTAAAGGGTTTGCCTGAAAAAAGCGTGCTGCGTAAGTCCACTGTAATGTCATTTTAAATCTTCATAAAACACACATTAACCTTTAAAGCTGAAGTCTATTGCAAAAAAGAAAAAAAAAAAAAAAAAAAAAAGGTTTGTATCTTAACAGGAAAGCGTAATTAATCAGACTCAGAGTCTGTGATGTCGGATCCAAAACGAAAAGTGCTTACAATTTATTCAATTCAATGCACAGAGCAACTACTGTACTGCACAGCTTGTTCTACTCACTGGAAGCGCGAGGTTTGAAATCTCAGGCATTATTTGCATATGGTTATTTTTTATTTTTCTGTGCATGGTTATAAGAAATGGTGAAAAATTCAGCTAAAAAAGTGGGGGTGGGGCAATAGTTCAAACGTTGACTCGGCAGAATCAGGTATAAATATATTTTAATACTGCACTCCCACCTTCTCCCCCTGGGAAGTATACATGCCTACACAACAATGAAAATAAGATTTTTATTCTGCCACTTCACTCAAAACTATTCTTTAATCCAGTTGCATACTTGCAGCATGTTAAATAATTTAGCTAGTCATAAGCATTACAGCAAACTGGAAAGGCCCAGCAGGCACTGCTGTGAGAGACAGAGCTGCAGAAAACATTTCCATTTTTTCCACAGGGAACTTGACTGCACGTTAGGACTAGTGTGCGATTTCACCTGCTCCAATCAGGTTAGACCTCCTGAAGTACTGTATTGAAACTACTTTCAACTTCCAGTCGGGTGGAGGGTCATAAGCAATGCTCTAGTAGTCACAATAATCACTTCGGACCAACCCACTCAATTTTTAATTACCATCAGATAACAGCACAGGCTGCTTACAGTAACAGGTCTTGCAGAACTCAGCTCATTCTGCTAGTGCCCTCATGTTTCCAAATGTAATTGTATTCAGTGCACATGAAAGTCCAATGAAATCCCAGATACATTTCTTTCAGGAATAAAATGATAAATAGGCTATATTTTAGAATGAACTATTTGTGAAAGTCAAGTCGAAGCAATGCAAACCAGTTTCCGCTATTTAAACCGTGTTAAGAAAAGATAATGCATTAGCTGTACAGTATAAACACATTATACACTATCTATTCATACCCAAGAGATAATCGCTATTTTAGGTAACTTCACGTGGCAGGCACAGAATACAATGCAGTAGCATAAAATACTAGTAGTTTCCTTTAGACAGAATATAAAATGCATTATACTCCTGACCATTATTGCTTATGAGTCATAATGAAACTTACAGTATACGTCTGCAGACTTCTGTATCTCTGCATTCAAGGCTTTTTAAAACGTATCTAGTCTTAGTTCTTCATGACATGCCCCCATCATAACTAAGCACATGTGTAACCACATTTGTACTGCAATGTCCCTGAATGACCAGAATTTGGTTAGCATAGCAGAACTAGTAAATGAATATCTCTCCCAGTTGCTTCAGTATATATCCTTTCATAAATACAACAAATTCTTATAATATTTGCAGCTTTTGGTCCAACAAGGGTTTTTTGGGCGACACCTTTTAGTGGGATCAGCTGGATATGTAAAATACACTAGCTCTTGAGACCACAGAGTTCTGTTCTTCATGCGAGACATGAAAACGTAAGGTAATGAAAGTTCCCCTAACAGGTCAGTTTAGCCTCAGAAAAGGAAAAGTCTACAGTGTTGTATATGCTGTACATATTTAGCAGATCCTATCAAGACGATACCACCCATAAATAAATAAATAAATAATTCACAACGTTCTTGTTCTTTTCCTTTGAGGACCAGCACAGCTTATTCTGCTGTACGGCTTTCAGTCCCAAATGGGAATGCTGCGCTCTAACACTCCCACATCTTAAAATGCTGGCACTGGTTATTTATTTGCAGCAAAAGCACAGTGTACTAAAATACTTTTCTGTCCTTCACACTCTGAATCCCAGGAACTTTCTCTGTTTTCAGCATTTCCATGATTCTAATGGGGGTAGTTGTTTTGTACAGTTAAAGAGTACTAACTTAGTTCTTATGTGTTTCCATTAACCCTGCAAAACAGAAAATGGATCATGGCAGTACCTAGCTCTTCGAATGACCGAATATGGCTCTCTTAGTCATTTTTTTAAGAGGTACTAGTAGCAGCATCCACACAAATGCACCGCTGCTCGACTCAGTCATCACATACTACCTCACTGTTCTTTTAGGCCCACTTACCCTCTGCTCTTATTGATGTATCTAATCCTGGAGTCTGTTTTACCATGCATAGGGTTTGATTTGCTTGCTCTTTACAAACCACTTGCTCCAAGTAGTTTAGCACAAGGGGACCCAATGTTGTACTATTGTAATGCAGAGGTTCTGCATGCATAAATTGGTTCCTATTAGTTTTCAAATACGTCTGATAAATGGAGGTAGGTCCTGGCATCCATTATTTTGTAAGGTACAGTGCAGATCCTATGACACTGTTGCCTGTGAAAGTAAATAGATTCCTTACCGGAAAACATGATTCTGTACTGACTTTTCATAGATAACATGGTTGATTTACAAAAGCATTCAGACACTGAAGTCAAATTTTACTTCATGTGATCTGTCAAACAAAATATATGCAAAGTTATTTAAAGAGGCCTTATGAAATGTAATAAAAAAAAAAAAAAAAACCTTACTTCCAATGCAGTTTACTGTGAAATGGTAGATTTCAATGCCTAGTATCTATTTGTACACCATAGTCGTTATTGTAAACATTCACCAACTACATTTGACTTGCTCGGTCTACACAGTAACAACCACTGAGTACTGGTTAGGGCTCTGGACTCTTGACCGGAGGGTCGTGGGTTCAATCCCCAGTGGGGGACACTGCTGTTGTATCCTTGAGCAAGGTACTTTACCTAGATTGCTCCAGTAAAAATCCAACTGTATAAATGGGTAATTGAATGTAAAAATAATGTGATATCTTGTAACAATTGTAAGTCGCCCTGGATAAGAGCGTCTGCTAAGAAATAAATAAATAATAATAATAATGTATGCCATCCATTGTGAAATGGCTGGATGATGACTGGCAACATTTTTCCAGTTTTTTTTTACAGAAAATGTGCCTTGCTTTTGAAAGCTACGTTTTTAGTGTTTTTTTTTTTGTTCCCCAAATAACTAAAATAAATTAAAAACAAAACAAAAAAAAAAGACTTTTGATCCTTACATGTAAAAATATTCAATAAAATAAATAAATGTTAAGGAGAACATGCTTTTTTTTTTCCTTTTTTTTAAAATCACCTACATATAAGCACGCGGTTACGTACACTTTTTAATAATTAAATAGCATAATTACACTGAATCCAGCAAGAAAAAATGAAATCATCATGTATAAAAACTAGTTTACATATGTAATGGCAAGGCTGCACAGACTTTTTGTTCTGATTTTAAATCTTCCGGTAAGCATATTCAAAAAGAACAAAAACATTTAAATTACAACATGGTTATCAGCTCACAACCACTTGTGGTCACCATCTATTCAACTTTTGACAACATGCACTTTCTTTTTTTTAACGTACTTACATATATATGGTTTTGTTGAAATCTGTTGCTGAGTGACTCCAGTAAACTTTTTTCATCCAGTTCAGAAAGAGTTGCCAAATCTTCTTGGGTTCTAACTGCCATTGTTCTTAAATAATACTAGAAAGTTCTTAATGATAACCAGCGCCTGGGAAAATCTCGTTGTAAAACCAATTATAAATCCAAATACCTCCTTACGAGACGTCTCCTGGTTCTTCTTCCTGCCTCCAAAACTTTACATAAGATTTTAAGATGTTGTTATCATGCACAAGCTCCCTCGAACGCACAGAACAGAGGATATATTACCGAAAGCGTATTTTCTCCGGTACTGACACAAACATATTATTTTATAAATAAATAAAAGTACACTTTCTGAGTATTAGTGGCATGTAACAATTTGTACTACCGTGTTATTCACGCTGAAATGAAAAACGCTTTTAATTCTGAGAGTTTAAAGCTCTGCAACGCCCCCTGCGATTTCTGACAGTACAAAACTAATTAAGGTGGTTCCCTGAAATTAGGTGCCTTGTCATTTATGGATACAGACTCGTTTTAATGGCAACATTACAACACGGAAACGACACAGAGAAAAATGATGTCTAAAAATTGTAATCGATTGTTTATAATAGTTGTTCGGTCAAGTTTAAATTGATCTAATAAACCCCAAACAACCTTACAATCCTACATGTTACAACGCGAGGTTATTTAGATGTATTAATAAGGAAACATTTGTTTAAATAAACCTCTGTTCAAATGTTAAAAGTTTTCAAAATACGGTTAATAATACCTATCTGTATAATAAAATGTTCACGTGTAGACGATGATTCAAATGCTGGCCACAACATATTCATAAACCACCTTAAAAAAAATCCCGAGAACATAGTTGTGATAACACGTGTGCAAGCGTTCAATAAACCACCATTAGCCAAACAAATCTCAGAAGTGCTTACCCCAATGTTGCCAATGTATTTATTTATTTATTTATTTATACTAAACCTGCAGCAAAAGATTCTGACTCATCGGGTTAAGTTTGGATTAATTAAAGAGTGTAGAAAAATAACTTTTCTTATTTATTTATAAAAACTTTTTATAAATAAATAGAGAGCGTAAACCAGATTGGAGAGGGCTGAGTAGAGAGGGGTTAGACAGGAAAGCAGAGAGCTGGCGCTGTACTGCCTGCTCAAGGGTTTTAGAGAGGAAGGGTAAGATGGAGACAGGACGGTAGTTCTGGAAGGAGGTGGGCAGCAGGAGTGATATCAGGAGAGAGCCAGGTTTCAGTGAGAGCAAGGATATCGAGAGACAGGGAGGTGGGAGTCAAATGCAGAGATGAAATCAGCTTTGTTAGCAGAAGAGTGACAGTTCCAGAGGGCACCAGAGAGAGTGCAGGAGGGAAGAGAGTGGGAGGGGGGGAGAGGCAGAGGGATGAGGTTAGAGGGGTTAGGGGAGCAGCAGGGGAGAGAGGACGGGAGTGAGAGGACAGAACAGGGATGTGAGAGACAGAGAGGTGCAGTAGTAGTGGGCAGCAGTGTGGAGTAGTGGTTAGGGCTGTGGACTCTTGACCAGAGGGTTGTGGGTTCAATCCCCAGTGGGGGACACTGCTGTTGTACCCTTGAGCAAGGTACTTTACCTAGATTGCTCCAGTAAAAACCAGTATAAAAAAACTTATATACAGTAAAGAAAAAGTATAATGTGAAATAATGTATAATGTGATATCTTGTAACAATTGTAAGTCGCCCTGGATAAGGGCGTCTGCTAAGAAATAAATTATAATAATAATAATAATAGTGGGAGGGTACAGATCTGTCTAGTAGTTGGTGTCTTCCAGAGCGCTGCTATGTTCAGATTTTCTCCAACAGCCTCTCTTCGTACCCTCACATTGCAAGCGAACTGGTTAACAGCTGCTAAACTGTGCCAAGACAATACTTAAGCAATACAACAGTTTCAATGCACTTCAAAGGGAAAACAATCAAATTGCAAATCTGTTAACAATATAATCAGTTTTGAGATACCCAGTAAAGAAAATAGCTCAGTCCTTCCCAGCACCAACTGCAGTGCCACTTCTTAAGCTGGTCTATTTTAAAACTGTAGAAAATATTAGCGAACAAAAAAAAGGTTCCAGCAGACTGGACAAGCGGCCTACCTCGTGGCCTTTACCCTGAGCTGGCTGCCAGGTACAGAAAGGGCTAATACCTGAAAGGGTTAACACCTCTAGGAAAAAAAAGAATTTAGTATGAGGGCTCAACTTCCTGTTTTTCTAAATGTAAACACAAGCAATTAGGCTGGTGAAGTGTTCAATGTCAACTGAATTTATTAAAAGACACTGAAATCCAACTTTAAATAATTCCAGAAGCACATCATGTTAAGTCTTATTACAGTAGATTGTTGTTAATTGCATTGCCCATGTGCCTACTGTTTTATGCAATTACCAGTGTAGTGATATATGCTCCTTGCACGGGAGTCGGCTCTTTTGTACAGCGGTATCAGTGCTATGCTTTAGTGCGAGAGGTCCCGGGTTCGCGCCCCTCCTCTCTGCCTGTGTGTGGATTTCCTCGCCCTGTGTGATGCACCTGCCTGCGAGAACCAGGATCGCTACACCAGCATATGCAATTACCAGTAACATATACAGTGAAATTCATTTAATTGTTACCTGATAATTGCATACAATTGTGAAGTACATTTCTTTTGAAAATGTATGTTCCTTATTCTGGCTAAATGAAAATGTAGGTTCCTTATTCTGGTTAAATGCATAAAACTGTAAGGCACACAGGATATGCATTTCACAGCATGTGCATTTTCATGGGAAATGTGCTTTACTTTCAAGTTAACACGGTTATGCAGTTATCATCTATGCAATTCATTGGAATGCACTGTACTTGTATAATTTTTAAATCTTAAACCATACAGTAATATTATATTGGCACACCATCAGGGCCGGATTAACCTATATGCAAATTAGACATGAAAGTGCCTGATTTTGGTTTGAAACTGGAAAATTAATGGTTACCATGCACAGGCATGATGGAAAATACTGTACAGTGACTGCATCTGTATTTGTCACCTTCTTTTTTTCAATTTTCTATTCAAACTCCATGGCCGAATGTGTATTTAAGAACAATAAAACCGTGCTCAGTTATTTGTTTATTTAGCAGGCACCTTTATCCAAGGTATTGCTTGTATTGTAACACTTGAATGTATTTGTATTTGCTTGCGATTGTAAGTCGCCCTGGATAAGGGCGTCTGCTAAGAAATAAATAATAATAATAATAATAATAATAAGGTGACTTACAGAGACTAGGGTGTGTGAACTATGCATCAGCTGCAGAATCACTTACAATTACGTCTCACCCGAAAGACGGAGCACAAGGAGGTTAAGTGACTTGCTCAGGGTCACACAATGAGTCAGTGACTGAGGTGGGATTTGAACCGGGGACCTCCTGGTTACAAGCCCTTTGCTTTAACCACTGGACCACACAGCCTCCTCCTTTGTTTTGGTTTCCTAATGCTTTGAGTTCTTGCCGTCATAATGGGTACACAGCTTTATTTTCTAGAGCTAGTTTGATCATATGTATAGTACAAAGTTATTGAAATTTGAAATTATTTTTATGAAGTTGCAGCAAATCCAAAGCTGCCACTGTTGTAGATCCATATACTGCACATGTGAGTGTGAACAAAGAGAATTAAAGACCAGGACTGGTTGTCTCTGCAATCTTTAGTGTTTAACTGCTGTGTATTGCTACATTTAAAAGCATGTTCTTGAACAGGTTGTGTCACTGTCACAATACAATTTTAACCCATCTTCTAGCCAGTTCAATTGTCTAAATAGTTGTTAAAGCACTTTACATGGTAATGCTTTCTCCACGCAGTCCAATGGGATCCCAAAAGAAGAAAACATAACAATGGCTGATGTTTCCTTTGTAAGTCTTCAGTGACTTGAATACACTAGCTGAGCCATGCCCTTTACTGTTGCTAAAGCTGATCTATAGTCTACTATAGTTAACACCAATGACAAAGAATGGATGGCTAAGGTAAGTAAACTAGACTGGGTTGAGTGGGGAATGGAGGGAGTGGTGCTGGGACACCAATATCACTGTTAAGCCTTCCTGAGGTGTCGTGGGCTAGACGACGAAAACACCAAAGACGGGAGGTGCCCACCTGCTGATGACCCCTGTGAAGTGCCCCATCCAGCTCATTCCAGATGGTTGCCATGCTGAGGTGCTAGGGAGGCTGCACTTTGGTTGATCCCTGGAGCCAGCATCGCTGCCGTTGTGTGTGCTGATGCACCAGGGAGGCTGCAAACAGGCTGACCCCTGGAGCCAGCATTACACTTCAGCCATTAACATGACCAATAAGAAATCCACATTACCTGGCAGAGAAAAAGGCGCTGAAGGCTCATATATCACAGCAAATCTATGTCTTGTTTGGTCCCCACCACTACTATCCCATTTTATCTTGGTGAAAGCTGAGTCCAATATTCATACAAATTAAATAACAGCTACTGTCATGTAATGCAAATTATATAAAAGGACACCACTTGTCGTATTGATGGTTTGTATAAAACGTATTTTATTGAAAGCAGGTACGGTAAATAATCTTCTCAATGAATTAACACATCATTACAATCAGCAATAGACAATGACACATGGATTTGTAATTGACGTTTTCCCTAGAATAAAATACATTGTGCTGTTGATAACAATTTTGAGAAAAAAAGCTTTGAGAAACTTTTATGTACAGCATTAAAATTATTATATTTTTTTTTTACTGAAAATGCACTTTGATTCCTGATCCAACACGTATTTTTGCTGTTGTTTTGCTTCTCACTTCATCTCTACTTCAGTGGTTCTTCTTTTACTGTGGCTCTTCCTAAAGGCAAACACAAGGCATTAATGAAGAGAGATAGCATCACGTACAGTATATTATTTTCATGTTCACAGATTTGACGAGTTTCGGTAGCTGGTTAAATACAGTAAACAAAATAGTCACACACCACAATCTGCATAACTGCGACATTTTTCTTTTACTGGAAAATATGCAAACCGATATCTAAAACCTGGAGCACCTGGATCACAGGACAACCATACCATATGCTGCCCCATACATGCATAGTCAATGTAACTTCAATAGCACATAATATGTTTCACCATAAATGTTGTCAAATAGGGGGTATATTTATATGATATTTGTGGAAGTGTGAGACAAATTCTAATTCTAAATGATTACAAGTAACAGAGGGCAATACTGTATTTCCATAAGAAAAGTGAATAACGAAATCTGTTTTATAGCACCTAAAAGAAGGTTGTAGTCAGAAATCAAATTTGTTTTGTAAATGCAAAGTAAATGATGAAAGCACCTTGAGTAATGGAAAAACTGAAATGGTATTTTTTTGTTTTGTTACAGAACCAGTTTGTTCAAGTTCCTTTAATAAGTGGTCAGTAACACTTGCCAAAATACCTTTTCTCTACATACAGGTAGTTAGGTACAGTAGTTCCCTTTCTCACCTTTGGGTGACAAAAACGGCAATTGCAGCAACAAGTGCAACGGCAAATATGCAGCCACCCACAATCCCCACAATCAGTCCTGAAATCAAAAAATGAAAATAAATCATTAAGGATAGCTAACAAGGGTGTAATCACAGATTTTCACAAATCCATAGATTATATTAACAAAAGACACATAATGAACCAGTAAGGTTCTCACTTCCTGTAAACACTTTGCATGGTTCCTAGACAAACGAAGCTGTCAGATGTATTATCTAGGATTAGGATGCCATAACACTGTATATGTGTTCTATGCGGCTCCATCACACTTCACGATAAATTAATAAAGGGACTCAAATTTGTACACAATATACTGAAGGAATTCCCTCATTGAAGCTTATCAACTGTTCAAACGATATACAAACAATATAAAAGCGCATCTAAATTGAAGGCCCATTACGGACACAACAAAGATGAGTACTTCAGTCTTCCAACCTCCGCTGTTAGTTGTAGATGTGTTGGTTTTACTGGCTACTATGATGTGCATAATGATGAAATACTAAACCATAGGGCTACCAACCAATTATATACACTATATATAATGATTGGTTCACTGTGTAAGTTTAAATTAAATATATTATAACTGAGGCAGTATTTTTTTCACAGTAAAAAATGGCTTATTTCATGGCATTTCACTGTCTAAAAACAGGTATTTCAATATATTTCATAGCATAATATTTATTAAGGCAGAAAGAAATGGTTTTGTCACATTGAAAATTGACCATTTTCTTTAGAGTTATTATACAACAAATGTTCCTAAGTATATATTTTTTAAAAAATGTATGTCCAGCATCAGTAAATTATCAAACAAAATAAAAACATAAATACATGTAAAAATAACAACAGACATGTGAAATGTCCCCTTCTTGTACTGTACAGACCTATTTTTAGCAAAATGATTTCTGATCTTTGAAGCAGCTGGTGTCTTTTTCATTGAAGACAGTTTGTGCGGCTCTCTGCAGTGTGTTCAATCACATTTACAGGAAGCAAACTAAACCGGCTGCCAGGTTCACAAATGCAGTGTAACAGGTAGTGCGTCAATCAGGCAAAAGTTTGATGTATTTATTTATTTAATTGTTCATATATATATATATATATTTACACTATTCTTTCAGAAATGGGGATTTTTACACAACTACATATTACACGGCAATGGTTACATTTGATGGCAATGGTTAATTGTGATAAAAAATACAGCCTTAATTATAAAGGTTTCAACCCAGTTAAGCAATGAGGAAACTCATTTAACCGACAATAGTAATAAAGATAACAGCATGTCAATAAACTTTAGGCTAAGACCCTTTTCTTTGTTAATGAATCTGTAACATTTAAATTAATGCTAACCAAGGTTTGAAAAGTTTTCTTGCATCGCATCAGCACTTCCAGTATCTATAAACAAGACCCCTTTGGTTAATTTGCTTGTATTGTATACTTCAATTTGAAATACGCAGATATGTCAAAAAGAAGTTTACAATGCAAGTTATTGATGGAATGCTGCTCCTGCTGCTGCCTGGTACATAATCTCTTTATGTATTGTAATTCAAACCCAGTCCAATGGTCTAGCTGCAATGAGACCATGTGACCTGCAAACCAACCTAGATTCAACACTTGGTCTGTAACATTTTATTTTTGAAGTTTACACATCTTAAAATAATTTATAAAAAATCAAGTAAATAATGTTCTCAGACAATATATGCAGTATGAAGAGAGACCACTAATACTATTAATAAATGCACTGTACAAAAATTGATTTTAAAGCATTGGTTAACATCTCTTCAAAGCAATACTATCCACATTTGCTTTATGTAAGAATCGTTGCCGTAAATAAAATCTGTAATAAAAAGCTGTTCATTTTACCTTCATCTACTGCAGATTCTTCAGGTTTTTCTTCCACTGCCTCATTTCCAAGTGCTCTACCAGCTTTTCCTAAAGAAAAATATCAGTTATAATTGGCTTGCATGCAGGGGGCTATTTATAATAGTTACACTTCATGCTAGAAACAAACAACTGACACAATTCAATGTGTCTTAGCTCTTGCAAGTTATTTTTCTCTCAGCTTTGTAACTTGTGACTTTTCGCCAACAATTGGCGCTATAAAGACATGAGGAAATGTTTTGAACATGCAGACTGCAGTGTGCAATGAAAAACAGGACCCTAATAAAACTGCCTGATTCCTTTGATCACAAATCTTTAAAGGGATTGAATATGAGCAGCTGAGGTTTAATCAGGTTTGTAAGAAACACTCGATGTATTTACAGTACGGTCAAAACCATGGTACCCTAGTGGCGGCACCTTGTAACTACTGCTGAATCCTTGTGCCGTCAATAAAGCCTGCGCACATGTATAGCGTGTCAAGCACAATTTCTGTGTCTGGCTGCTTAATACAACGAACAACACACCTCCCAGTTACAAGGTAGTTCACTGAAAGGTGACCCTGCTTCTTTATTACACCTGTCGAGTAAATTATTAAGCTTTTCCGTAAGCTGCACAACTATCCCAGCCTTAGTCAAATAGGGCTGTAATCTCATTTCAGTAAAGCTAAGTGTTCTTATGTTGAGCAGTATACAAAAACTTAAATGCATTAATCCAACTGCATGTATGTTTGCAACAAATATGTAGATATTAATACTAGTGTATGAATAATTATTGGCACTCGCATGGGCCTCTTGTGATTTGCAGGGTAAAGATACCTGGTGTAGAACAGACACAGGAGTTTATGTAACACACAGCTATTCAAAAAGCAAGGTGATCAAGGCAGTAATGTGCAACTATCATGACCCCATCTAATAAGGCTCACCAAAACCCAGGTGCACAGAACTGAAACACAAATCAAGAAACACATCTACTCTTTTTAATCTTCTAGCCAAGGTTGTGATATAACTTTTGACAGGTATGTGTTATGTAAAAGGTTGCAATACAAAACTGTCGCCAGATTACATTTTTTTAAACATGCAGGCCATACTGTAAAATAATTTTTAAAAAAAAAGTAAAAACAAAAGTGCTATTTTCATATTGTAAATGCAAGCAGCTTTGGCTTGAACAATTCTGAGGCTGCAACTTCAAGTTAAATTATTGTATCTGAATACAAACATTGCATTTTACAAACACAAACTCTAACACTGATTAATATTCATGAATTCTGTGATATATGTGTGATATGATATTTTTGAATGTAAATAAGAGTAAATGCTGTGAAGTTTTTTTTTTTTAAATGTATACTGCGTAAGATCTTTCAGCAATGTAAGATACATGTTTACAGAGAGAGTACTAGCTGCAGATATATCAACTTACCCTCCTCAAGACAAGTTTAACACTGTTGAAAGCATCAGCCAGCCAAAACTATTTTTCTTCAATCAATTTTGTTCAATCAAAAGCTTCAGTTGATATTTACCTTTGCAGAACTCCAAGCATTCCTGCTTTGTGGAAAATCTGTTTCCGTTCCCGTGGCAACCGCTATAAATGAAGGATTTGCAGGTTGATTCCACGCTGTTAAAGTACCACATAAGCATCCTACCATAGCAGCCGCCTGTGACTGATGGCTTCTCGCACAACGCTTTTCCTAAAAACAGCAGAAAATATTCATGTAAGGATAAGCATGACTGGATTTTGCAAACTTTATTTAAAAAAAGGATCAGAAAAATACTGTACATGTAAACACTTTATTCTGAGAAGAAAACATTGTATAAATTAAACGTTAACTGTTTATTTTGCAGAAACAATTAAAAAAAAACACATTTAGCTACACTGAAGCATGAGAAATTACACATGACCAGTTTAAAATGCCCTATCCTTGTAGTCCTAAACCCTAGTACTTCCTAAGCCAGACACCAGAGACCAAGGTCAAGGCTGGCACGGAGGTAGAAGACTGGACTAGGGTACTCCAAGTCTTATAATAGTAACAATCCCAGAGCCTCAGGTTTTTATATACTGTGTTTACTGAACAAGATTACTTCAATGGGTGAGTAATGTTATTCTTAGACACATATTAAATAAACCATGACACATTTTGAAGTCAGTAACTGTTAGTGTTGTTTTTTTATTATTATTATTTTGTCAATACAATTTTAACTCTTGATGAATTCAAATTGTTGAGAGTGTATTTCAAAAGAAAACTAATACCGGTATACTGTATGATAAAATAGCTACTATACCAGATAAGAAATAGAAAGTCCTGAACAGTGCAGTTGTGGTGTGATTTAAAACCAATGTAATGGGAGGACACCTCAACTGAACTGCCTTTAACAAAAGAAGTGTATTGTATGTTAAGTCCTGTCTCAGAGAAGACAGTACCTGTTGCAGAGCCACCAAACTTCTTGCATGGCCTGGTGTTGAAAGAATGAAGGCCCAACTGCTGGTCACCTGACATCTGATGTTAAACATTCAGTACACTAAAGGATACTTTATATCATCAACATGTTGCTAATATTTACTAATCTGTTTAATATGCTATCACGTGTGTTCTGGGTGATTCTCTATTATTATTTCCAATTAGAACATTATTTGACAAGCATCACTTCAAAGCAGTATGGATGCAAGGCATGAATAAAATATAACTTTTCAAAAACACTTTATTCACTTGAGTCACAAACTATACTTACGGTCATCAGGATAAAAATCTTCAGGTGTGTCGGAACAGTTCTTCATGCACTCTTCCTCCTTGGCAAAACGATTAGCATTTCCCCCCTCTCCTTTGTAGGTGAATGGTTGGCATAACTTAATTGTTTGGTCAAAATGAAATTGGACTTGATTTTGAGATCCATTACCTGTGTCCGGAGAGAGACTGCAATCTGACAGAGAAAATTAAATAAATGTCAGGAGTTGAGTAGTTCTAATTAGTACGATCTTTGTCAAAGTAGTCTTTACCAATGTCAAACATGTCAATGATAAAAACTAATTTTATAACATTTCTTCTTGATTTTCTACATTCAGAGTCTTTTAGTTATGGATTAATGCACAAACTATTCTAGACTAGAGAGTCCATTATTCTGTATCTTATAAGTAGGCACAGTGCGTGTGTGTGGAAATGGAAGACCAATTACGAAATATATTTGGCTGTTAAATTATTCTTTGGATATTCAGCTTATTAGTATGGTTTTAATATATTTACACGTATAGGACTGTATTGATGATTCATTGAATTATCAATCATTTCATTGTATTTATGACGATCATTAACTAGCTAATTATAAAAATGCATTTCCAGTTTGATCATCACGGCTTGAACTAAGAGAAATGCAGAATCATTTAGGAAAAAATTTCTTTCAGTTTCTGGAAAACCACGACTATTTGAAAGAGAAAGCTATGGGTTCCATTATTAAACTATTCTTTCATGTATTTGGTTGTTTTATATTATAACAACTGAATAAATAACCAAAAATAATACATCATCCATAACTATAAAACAATAATGGTACACGCAGTAATATTAACATAAAGTTAAACACGATTCTAATACATAAACAAATACAGATATGAGACATCGCCTGGCCAACAAATGAGTTAACCAACACTCTACCACACATATTATGCCTTTACTGTATTTTACATCTCAGATGCATAAATTGGATATGCTTCAAAATACTGGTACATTAACTATGCTGTAGCTACACTGCACCTAAATGTTACATTATTTAATACCAGTATTTACAACAATAGACAGTGCTCCCACTTTACAAGGCGGCCCTTTTTAATGAGGAACAAGTTGTAAGGCTCCCATTTGCCCCATAATGCCATTACACTAACACTAGTATTCTCGTTATAAGGTGGAACACAAACAGCACGGTCTCTTAACTATGGCTCCCGACTACAGCGTTATAGAGGGGGAGCACTGTATTACTAATAGGCTTTCCTGTTATCTTTTATACAAAAAAAAAATAGAACAGAACTCATTTTTGACAGAAAATTGGAAAATTGTACTTACCTTCTTTACTAAGTAAAGCAGCAAATGTAATTCCAATAAAATACACTCCAAGGAAAAGAATTGTCTTCATCGTGAACATTTTAAAGTATAGTGTATCTCGGGCTTTACAAAAGGTGACTGTGTGTAACAAGCCCACACACCTTGAAATGATGGTGCTTCTTCTCTATTTTAACAGAAGGCTGTCCTTTAGACTTACAGCTATCATGACTCAAGTTTTTATGACATGGGAGTTTCAGTCAGTGAAAACCTTTTGGACCCAATTGCAACCCATCAAATCAATGACATTGATGACGGATGACTGTGTTGATTACAACCGAGATGTAATAAAAGTAAAAGATTAACCATTATAATGTATTACTAGGAACTTACCGTGGTTCTGTCTTGCTTATAGTTACATATCTGTCAGACTTCCACACCAACATTAGCTTTGCTTCCTTGAAATAGGAAGCAAGTGCCATTCATCAGCTTAAAATACATTTTAAAAAGAAAAATCACAAAGATAATATTACAAACCATCAGCGATACAGTATTTTATTATATATATTTTTTTGCCAATGGCATCCCACCCAACTCTATATTTTCTTAAACTGACCCACACATCACTAGTCACCATTTTGACTGTAATGGTCACCAATTACAAAATTGTTGTTGTTTTTGGTGTTTCATCAAACAATTCCTGTTTGTAAGGTGTAAAGATGTATCTACTTGTGTATGTGGTATATTGACAGTATTGTAGGGAATACATGACACATCTTGTATGCTCACCCCCATCACAGTTTCCATATCATTACCAGAGTTATTTACTTTATACAGTGTATTGGGGTTATGAAAGAAAAATAAATATTGGAAAAAAAGTACACAAATGAAGGTCAACGTGTTGATCAACAATGGACGGAAGAGGATTGCGTTTAGATAAAAAAAAAAAAAAACTGAGACCAGTATTAAACACAGGTGTTTTTGTACTGATAAAAAACACACAGTTCGATTGCCTCCCCACTTTCCCTGACTAAGGTGTTATACTTTTTTGAAAGCCAGAATTGACCAAATTGACTGTTTTACAGTTTTAAAGTGGGGCCTTTTTACACCCAACACCCCCAAATAAGAAAGTGCCCTACTTCACTGTGGCTGACTTTTGAGAATCGCACATGTACAAAGCAATGTGGCATTACTTTGTACAGTTGCAAATCAACAGTCAAGGCCAATCCCCAAAGCAGTATGACATCAATATATTACTAAGACATAATTATCACATTTATAGCCTCAGGGGTGTGTAATTCATATCGCCCGACGCCCAGGACAACAAGATTTGTGTGAGCCTACTGTAAATATTGCGTGCAGTTTGTTAGAAAAAAAAGAGTTTTGCCGTTATACTTTGCCTGTTGAAAAAATTGTTTTTTTTGGGGGGGGGTTCCCCCTATGTTCGTCTGTAGCTAGAAAAATACTCTGGGTATGTTTCAAGAGAGCCACGCAAGTTTCTGAAAACTGAAAGTTTCTGAAAACTGAATTAAAAGTGTTTGCTTTCCACCCCTATCACTTCTGGTTGGCTAGCTGATCTACTATTATTTACGTTTTTTGTAAATTAGCAAGTAAAGTGATACTGCTTTCTTAATACATGAACCTGACATTTAAATGCAGCAATCTAGTAAAGTTAAAAAAAAACAACAAAAAAACACCACAGCCGCTAAGATATTAGCGATTTAGAAACTTTGTGGTCAAGCGTGATTTCGGATGTTTAAAACAAACGTGAAGTTTACTGTTAGAAGCATTTGAAGACAAACTTTCTCTGGCAAAAAAATGTAATGTTTTTTTTATATTTTGATTATAGTGTTACTAACCTAGTTTGCCACTTACCACATATTTTTTAGATTTAAACACTATATTAAAAAATATATATATATTGCACAATCGATCGATTTGTGAAACTATTAAAACATGAAGATTGACAAATATGTTTATAATGATATGAATTAAACGCTTATATATGTGATTATCTGTGTAATATTTTATTATTATTTAAAAAATTAAATGCAGACTGTAAATCTCATGGCAATGTGTTTATGTATTAATTCATTTATGTATTTATTTTTCAGTGAAAGTAGTGCAGGGAAAGAATGTTGCCCTCCCAAAAAAAAAAAAAAAGAATCATCATGGTATGAAAACCAGGATCCCCCTGCTGCAGCAGTGCTCCAGTCAGCCATGATGGGACAAGATGTTACATGATGAAAAATAGTACAAAATGATGTACACCGTTTAAAAAAAAATAGAAGTGAACAAAAGAAAAAAACATAATTTGTCTTTGCAGAATTTGATGGAGCCTACTGTAAATATTGCGTGCAGTTTGTTAGAAAAAAAAGAGTAAAAAATGCAGAGAAACTTGACAGGTTGTACACAAGTCCTTTAAAAATCTGGGGTTCAGCAGTTACAAAACTGAAAGAACGTCAAGAAAAATCAGAACTCCACAAAGCAGCAGTAATAGCTGGCAACAAACTAAAACACCTGTACACCAGGAGTTGAATTCAGCTTATAGAGAAAGAGGCAAAAGCTAAGTATTGCTTATTATAGTTGTACTCTCAGTATGTTACTTAAATGTATTAGCAAATGTGTTCCAAACTGCACTAAAAGGAACATTTCCTTAAAGTATGTTATACATTTCTTGAGGTGGGGTCACAGGAAACCTTTTGTGTATCTTGAAGAATTGAGTGAATCAGTCAAGCTACAAGGCTATATCCGCTCCTGTTAATCACTAATTGATTGATTGTGTTCACTGTTAAATAAAAACAAAATCCTACAAGTTATACTCTACTTTTTTGTCTGTGTTTTGTGCGACGGGGAGGGGGCAAGTAGATGGACAAAAAGTTTTTTTCAAAAATTGCACACCTCCGAGCCCGAAGGTGATATCTACTAACCATTGTATTACACAAACACAGACACCTGTACAGATACTCTGGGTATATTTCAAGAGAGCCACGCAAGTTTCTGAAAACTGAATTGCGGAAGTCTAGCACCTACACAAACATGTTGAATGTGTCATCCTGAACACCCACAGAAATTAGATGTTTAATATGACTGAGGTTTCACCTGACCTACTGGAACAGTTAAAGCTTGATGAATAATAAAAACGTACATATTTAAATGAAAACAAGCACAGCGATACCGCAGGCTTTATAGCAGGTGCCGAACTGACAGTTTCTGTTTCGCTAATAAACTTGTAGGTTTCTGTATGCTATCAAGGTGTGTTTATGATGCCTCAAACAGATACAGTTTAGTGAACATTGGCCACTAATTAATATGACAAAGACAAATACACAATTTCTGTTATTTTAACAAACAATCTTTATTACAAAAAAAAAAAAAGCACTTACCATTTCAAATATTTGTTCATGACAAATGTATGGGCACCGTTACATAAAAAATCTGTAAAAATGTATTAGAACTAATTATATATATATATATATATATATATATATATATATATATACACACACAGTGCCTTGCAAAAGTATTCAGACCCCTGACCAATTCTCTCATATTACTGAATTACAAATGGAACATTGAAATTTCGTTCTGTTTGATATTATATTTTAAAACACTGAAACTCAAAATCAATTATTGTAAGGTGACATTGGTTTTATGTTGGGAAATATTTTTAAGAAAAATTCACTGGTCACTTACAAGGGCTTGATTAGTGCAGAATAAGGGGGGTTTAATTTGAGGAACGTGGGTGCTTGTGTAACACAGAATTAGAGACATAAAGCTGGATAGCTTCAGATGAGAAGAGCTGGACAAGACAACGACATATAACACTCTGAACTCTCACGTCTCACCGGGTTAGGCAGCATCCTGTGGCTGCTGGTCGGCTATTGAGAATGAGAGACAGAACAAATAGGGACAAAGCTCTCAGTCCAGGTCGGAACCAGGCGGCGTCTCTTAGCTGCTGGACGAACAAGGAGAATGAGAAGACAAACATAATAGACACTCTCGATGAGAAACATAAAAGACAAAGGGATAGATCCATCACTACTCAATGCAGCATCCCCAGGCAGTGTGGCTGGCAACTGTGCGGTGTGGAGAGTTAGTATAAAGAGTCTCGGGTCTGCGTTGGAGAGACGAAAATAGAGAAACACCCCCCAGTGGCGGGGCCCGGCTCGGCAGGTGGGGACTCGGCCAGCCAGAAGGGGCAGAAAGGTGCTCTGACCTGAAAAGAAACTAGGTAGATGGGATAGCAAGGTTGTGGCCTTGGTGAGGCTAGAGCATGAGCTGCGACAGGATAGTTGTGGCCGTGGGTCCCCTCTAGCCAGCGAGGAACCGCCGGGGATGGCAGGGGGCCGACCCCATTGGTTGGGGGAGTGAAAATCACTTCCCTCCAAGAGGGATCCCTGTGCGGATGGAGAAGTTTTAGAAATAAAAGGAAGTGGAGGAGGAGGGAGGAGGAGGACAAAAACAAACACAGACGAAGGGCGGAAGCAGTGCTGGGTGTATAAATAGAAAAGAAGGAGAGATTGACATGCAAGCTACCTAATGGGATTGCCCATACCGCTATGGTCACGCCCTATTTTACCTGACCAAACAGAGCAGCACAAGCTATTGGCAGAGAGACTGGAACTTGAGAAACTGAACTGCCCCCCCACCACCTGGAAGTAATTTGCATGGCTAATCCCGACCCCACTGAGAGCTGCCAGGGGGCTAGAGAAGCCAAATACAAACATACAAATTGGAAGCTCAGCGAGGGAGCACCCTCTACAGCGTCCACCAAATTACACCTAAAGGTTAACATTAAAAAACTGAAATATCTTGCTTGCATAAGTATTCAACCCCCACACATTAATATTTGCCACCTTTCGCTGCAATAACAGCTTTAAGTCTTTTGGGGTAAGTATGTACCAGCTTTGCACACAGTGTCTGAGTGATTTTGGCCCGTTCTTCTTGGCAGATTTGCTCCAGGTTGTTCAGGTTGGTTGGACGACGCTTGTGGATCGCAATTTTCAAACAGTGCCACAGATTCTCCATGGGATTGAGATCAGGACTTTGACTGGGCCACTGTAGGACATTCACCTTTTTGTTCTTGAGCCACTCCAATGTTGCTTTGGCCTTGTGCTTGGGATCATTGTCCTGCTGAAAGGTGAATTTCCTCCCAAGCTTCAGTTTTTTAGCGGACTGAAGCAGGTTCTCTTGCAGTATTTCCCTGTATTTTGCTCCATCCATTCTTCCTTCAATTTTAACAAGATGCCCAGTCCCTGCTGATGAGAAGCATCCCCACAGCATGATGCTGCCACCATCATACTTCACTGCAGGGATGGTGTGTCTTGAGGCATGGGCAGTGTTAGGTTTGCGCCACACATACCACTTTGAGTTTTGGCCAAAAAGCTCTATCTTGGTCTCATCTGACCACAAAACCTTTTCCCACATCGCAGCTGGGTCACTCTCATGCTTTCTGGCAAACTCCAGACGTACCTTTTGAGTAACAGCTTCTTTCTTGCCACCCTCCCATACAGGCCAGTGTTATGCAGAGCTCTTGATATGGTTGACTGGTGCACCATTACTCCACTCCCAGCCACTGAACTCTGTAGCTCCTTCAAAGTGATTGTTGGCCTCTCTGTGGCTTCTCTCACAAGTCTCCTTCTTGTTTGAGTGCTGCGTTTTGAGGGACGGCCTTTTCTTGGCAGTGCCTGGGTGGTGTGATGCAGCTTCCACTTCCTCATTATTGATCCAACTGTGCTCACTGGGATATCCAAACACTTGGATATTATTTTGTACCCTTTCCCTAATCTATGCATTTGTATTACTTTATCTCTAACTTCTGTAGAATGCTCTTTGGTCTTCATTTTCCTTCAGATTCACAGCCTGACCAATGCCTGATCCTTCAACAGTGGGGTTTTTATCCATAAAATGTGACAGCAACTTTAATGGTTCACAGGTGGAGGCCAATGATAAGGTAATGGTGTCCTCGTTAGGGCAATTTATTTCATCTGTGTAAACTGGGAGCTTCCACAGCACAGGGGTTGAATACTTATGCAAGTAAGATATTTCAGTTTTTTATTTTTCTTATAAATATTTCCCAACATAAAACCAATGTCACCTTACAATAATTGATTTTGAGTTTCAGTGTTTTATAATAAAATATCAAACAGAAAGAAATTTCAATGTACCATTTGTAATTCAGTAATATGAGAGAATTGGTCAGGGGTCTGAATACTTTTGCAAGGCACTGATTATATATATATATATATATACTGTATATACTGTGTATATACTGTATATATATATATATATATTGTATATACTGTATATATATATATTATATATATATAGGGCAGCA
Organism: Acipenser ruthenus; assembly: GCF_902713425.1. Classification (NCBI taxonomy): domain Eukaryota; kingdom Metazoa; phylum Chordata; class Actinopteri; order Acipenseriformes; family Acipenseridae; genus Acipenser; species Acipenser ruthenus. Next base: position 20,415,725 of record NC_081189.1, on the reverse strand, counting down.
GTGTGGAGTAGTGGTTAGGGCTCTGGACTCTTGACCAGAGGGTTATGGGTTCAATCCCCAGCGGGGGACACTGCTGTTGTACCCTTGAGCAAGGTACTTTACCTAGATTGCTCCAATAAAAACCCAACTGTATAAATGGGTAATTGTATGTAAAAATAATGTGATATCTGTATAATGTGAAATAATGTATAATGTGATATCTTGTAACAATTGTAAGTCGCCCTGGATAAGGGCGTCTGCTAAGAAATAAATAATAATAATAATAATAATATATATTTATATATAAACCATTACACAGTAACTAAGCTGCATTATAAAGTCAATAGCCAGAAAAAGAGGTAGGTATTTCCAACATCTGTTGAAGAAGATCGTTTTGGCAACAGTAGATGAAGGTCAAGACAATGGAGTTAGATTCACGTTTGAGAAAAGTACGTAGCAAACTGTAATACAGGAAATGGTTACAGAACAGTATCAAAGAAACACCAAAATCCACAATCAGAACAATAATCAAGAAGTACCACAGAACAAATTCAACTGAAACGCATGAAAGAAGTGGACCGCCAAAGAAAATTACGGGTACAGATTCGTCAGAGCAGCTAAAAAAAAGCCAAGATTAATAACCAAGACTTAGAGGCATTAGGCATAATAGTGCATGAAAGAGCTGTAGAAAGGCACCTGAACACAGAAGAGTTGTATGCATGTAGACCTCGCTGCAAACCACTTAAAAAGACAATTCATGAAACAAACCATCTCAAATCTGAACTGGAATCTGAAGAATTCTTCAACAAAATTCTCTGGTCCAATGAGACTAAAATATTACTTTTCTCCAAAAATGGACCGCAGTATGTTTAGAGAAAAAAAAGGGAAAGCCTTCAATGAAAAAAACCCTGTACCTACAGTTAAACATGTATCATGTATCAAAACATTCTACAAAGTACAATGATACCATCTGCTCGTACGCTGATTGACAGACAGTTTATCTTCCAACACGACAACGACCCAAAGCATACTGGTACGGCTGTCCGCTCTGGAATTCCTGAAGAAAACAACGAGAAATGGCCTTCACAATCACCGGATCTCAATCCAATAGCAATGCTTTGGACTCATCTACAAAAATCCATAGACAAGCATTGCGTATCCAATCTGTCTGAGCTGAAGGAAATAAGCACGACAGAATGGGCCCAGATTTCACTAACAAGATGTAACATACTAGTTAAGAATTATCATAAACACCTGAAAGCTATAATAAAAGCAAAAGGAGGACACACACAATACTAAAGCAGTGGTGCCAGTACCGTTATCATGAACAAATAGTTTGAATAAAAATGTTTGTTTGTTTTTTGATAAAAATTGTTTGGTAAATTACAAGAAATTTTGTATTTCACTTTTATTTCATTTTTTTTAAAAAGTGGTTAAAGTTTACTAAATGCTTGTCTTTAATCTGTTACCTTGCATTATGGTACAATAAGTGTAGGGTGCCAATATTTTTGTCTGCGACTGTATTTTTTTTAATATATATTATTAAATAAAATGTGAGTTTTTATTATTTTTTTACTACAATTATTTTTAAAATAATAAATAATGTTAAATGTTTGTGTTATACATCAGACAGCATATCATTGTAGGTTACTTAATATACCACAACGTAAAGTTTGTTTTCTTTAAAAAAAAAGGTTGTAGTAGTAGTATTATTATGAATGATAAATATATAATGTAACAAACCATTGCTTTATTTTCCCCAAAAGATTACACATTCTAGTACATTTTGTTGACCAGTAAATAAAATATTTACTATGACAAATACAGTTAACTAATTTGAATTTATAATGTCATTTTTTTTTTTTTTTTTTTTTTAATCAATTTGTATTTTTACCAAAATGATTAAAAACAATATATAAGATCTGTGGAAAACCATAAACTACCTACATTTTCAAGAACTGGATAATGAATGAATGGTTCAGTCATGACTTTAAAAACAAGAAGTGTGACAGGCCACCAGACTGAGACTATACTGAAATACAACAGCCTGTGACACTGCCTCTCAACCCTCTACCTGATGTCAAGCAGCGAGCTGACACTGTGTTATAACGATCATTTCCAGAATACATGGATTTCTGCTTCTTTGGAATGCTGCTTAATTGGCCAATTATATTTCTGCCTACTGTATTTTTACAATAATTACTTACACAAAATAGATTATCAGTAGGCAGATTTTAACTTTTGAAAATATAAAAGGTAAATAAATGTTATAAAGAAATTTAAAAAATTACCTAACAATTAACTTTTGAAAACAACCTCTCGAGCTCAAAAAATGTTTTTTTTTTACTTTGTTTATTGGTTTTTACAGTTTTTAACAAGAATAAATACAAATAATTGTTACAGTAATAATTATAATAGAAGAGAGGGGAGAGATAGAGAGAGAGAGAGAGAGAGAGAAAGAGAGAGAGAGAGAGAGAGAGAGAAAGAGAGGGGGGAGTAAGATGCTTGGTTTCTTCAAAGGAAAATTATAGAAGAGTCTGAGTTTGTCAACATGGGAAAGAAAGGGTTGTCATACATCATAACATTTCCCATGCTTTCCTCTAGTGTGAAATGTATTTGTTCTAATTTAAGGGAAGGCATAATATCCCTAATCCAATGAACATAACAGGGTACGGTATGATGTTTTTATTATTATTATGTTTTGCTACACAGGAAACTGTGCTATATTTAACTTTACTACATACTCAAAAAAGTAACAGGTATAAATATGTACAGTATATATATATATTTTTTTAAGCCATTAAGGATTGCTGTTAATTTTATCAATGTAAGCAAGTTGACGGCACCTAACAATGGCCATGTTAGGGTATTATTCTTGATCTTGTACTGAAAGATGTTTACTTGTTCACACACTCCCTCTGCTGGTCTTCAAAATTAAACAATTTAAATTGTTTAATTTTAAGGACAAGGTGGACATGTACTCAGACTTCAATTGGTTTTAGGGCTTTGCTTTTACACTTGAAACCTTTGTGGTTTTATGTACTGTGTTTTCGATTGGAGATGTCATCTATTTTATTTGGTTGAAACAAGGGGAGATACAGTACTGTACCAGGTAGTCATTTTAGTATTTAAATATACAGCTATGGCCAAATGTTTTGCATCACCCTATATAAAGAACAAATTTATCTTCATAATGTCGAATGAAACCTGCTGAATAATGTTACGTTAATATATTGAATTACACGCATAACAAGTTTCTGTGTCTGTCGAGGACAGGCCCCCAAACCCCTACCTAAAACGATGTCATAATATTCACAACCTGGGTCCTCTAAACCAGTGGTTCCCAACCCTGGTCCGGGGGACCCCCTGTGTCTGCCGGTTTTCATTCCAACTGAGCTCTTAATTACTTAACTAGACCCTTCATTTAACTGATCATTTGCTTAATTACACCTTTTTAATTGCTGTCAGCTCTTAAACAGTTAAGAACATAAGAAAGTTTACAAACGAGAGCAGGCCATTCAGCCCATCTTGCTCGTTTGATTGTTAGTAGCTTACTGATCCCAGAATTTCATCAAGCAGCATCTTGAAGGATCCTAGGGTGTCAGCTTCAACAACATTACTGGGGAGTTGAAAACTGAAAACAATTTTAAAAAGTCTAATTGAGCAAATTATCAGTCCAATTAACGGTCTAGTTAAGTAATTGAGAGCTTGGATGAAAACCAGCAGACACAGGGGGTCCCCAGGATCAGGGTTGGGAACGACTGCATTAAACTATTGTTAGAATTGTTACAATTTGCATAAGCTGGGTCCGCTAAACTGCAGTTTACAAGCTGCTTCTACTAGCAGTTTAGAATTTGAATATTAATAAAATGGGTTTGCTAAACAGCGGACTACCAGGGGGATTTATTATTATTCCTTATTATTAGGCTGATATGTAGGTATTACTAATCAACATTATTACTTTGCCTCACCTTGAAAGTCGCTAATAAACCTTGGTTGTTTTGAAACCTTCTCCAACACGTTTAACTGCTATGGTGGTGTGAACTGAGCGGTGTCGCTGTAGTCTGCAATGACAGTAAAAGATTTTGAAGAGCACAGAGGCTGTAGATATCAGCGGGACTTGGGAATTAACGCATGCACACAACGAGGGATGGAATGTATTTTATTTTGCGTCAAAGCAACATGTAAGAGAGCCTGAATAAATAACGATTGGTATGATTTTAACTGAGGGCCGTGCCTCAAGTGCCTCATATCTGGCTACGGCCTTGACATACCACTTTGTAGTTTTCCATATACTTAACGAAAAACAGGGCAAAATTTTTAAATTGTGACATGTTGAAATCTAACATGAAATACTATACTACTATTATGGCTTCCAGTAGACTTTTGCAATATAATTTTGTAGTTTCTTTGATTACATGATGTTAAATAAAAGATCTCAATTATGTTCATTGTGAAGTCTGGTTCACTGAAGATGGCAAGACTTTTGTAATTGATTTGAAAGCAGAATCGTCTCCCTCCCTGCCAGTCAAGACAGCATTTCGCAGGTTTGGCATCTCAGCAAAGGGCAAGTATGCCTCCCCTGTAAAGGCAAATAATATTAGGTATATGTGTCCATAAAATGACCTTGCGAAAGAGGTATTTGGGAAATATAAAAGGTGCACATGCATTTTTAAGTGCATTCCATCTTTCTTCTTACTTATATTAGGCCTGAGGTCATTGTCAAGGTCACCATAACAAAAGGTATGATATTAAGACTCTGTTCTGCTGTCTTACCATACGGAAGGCCAGATTTCTTTCTCGAGTCCTCTGTATCAAAAAATGTTTCATGTTGTTCCCAATGCCTGTCGCAAGAGGCACAGACAAAGCTGGATTCGAAAAGTTGACATCGACAACCTGTGAAGAGTAACATCAGACTTTATTGTATATAAATCAATGTTTACGTATACTTTCTTAAAATAGTCTCAATTCCATGTTTGGTCTTTGCCAATAATATGAAAAAGTTCAATAATAAGCTATAGAAACGTAATTTGACAAACATAACACAGCAATGAATTGCAAATAAAATCAACTGTTTTACACACTAGAAAAAAACTATTACATTATTGGGCTGTAACATACTGATAATGAGCAAGCCTAGTTAAATGATAACTGATAACCACAACCATCTGCTGCTGACAGAAGAAATTAGTGCACTGTGGCATTAATGTATTCTCACAGACACTTGACATTGCTGTCAGTTATAGAAATGATACCACAAAATAAATATGGTGGAAAATAGATGTAGGATGTCATCTGTACATTTTACAGAGGTCAATATTTGTCTGGGGAGGGATTGTCCAAATTTGTTTCCTCTATTTGTGTATTTAAAGATGCAGTAATAAACAATGCAGTAATCGTATTCTTTCATGATTACAAACACTCAGTCCTAAAGTAAAAAGTAATACTGAAATAAACGTTTTGACAGGGACTTGAGTGTATCCACACATCAGAAAATGTTAGCACTTATCCATGTTGTATCTGTATTGGGAAAGTCCCTCTTTATCTCACATGGAATTGCAAATCCTCATACAATGAGTGTAGCACAGTAACAGAATGCTGCCTTATTTCTGGGTCAAAAACAAAATACATCATTTTGTTTTCCTAAAACCCTCCTGTCTGGACCTCTGGTTATTACCGGTATTTGCCTCCTTCATTAATTCAATTGCCTACCATTTCTGTCACCGCTGTCTCCGCCGCTGGTAATTATAGGAAGCTAACAACATAACCGTACAGTACTGACCTTTTTTCTTGCAAGCATGGCTATTTGTTGGGTCGTGTTCCTCATGAGAATGTTTACATCTGCACATTGCTCTCCAAGCAGCTGGGTCGAAGCCTGGTCTTTTCTTTAACCAGAATTCACCAGCTTCCTCTGGTCGAGAAGGGATGAAGGCAAAGGCTTTGCATTTACACGACTGGGCAGCACAGGGCACCCGCACACTGATACCTAGATTAAAGCCAGACATACACATTCATGATAACTCTACAAATTTTTATCGATTTAAATTATAGTAAGATCTGCTCATTTCGACCATCTGAAGTACCATCTAAAAGTAATCTTTATAGAAAGGTCTTTATTATTATTATTATTATTATTTATTTCTTAGCAGACGCCCTTATCCAGGGCGACTTACAATCGCAAGCAAATACAAATACATTCAAGTGTTACAATATAAGTCATACAATAAGAACAAGAAATACAATAATTCTCAAGTGTGACAAACCACAATTCAATAATACAGCAGATAATAGTGAAAGTTACATCAGGATATGATTAAGTAGTGATAGTTACATCAGGATATGATTAAGTACAAAATACTACAGATTAAACACTTGGGAGATTACAATATTCTGAGGTACAGGATTAAATGCAGTAAAATAGGGGGCAGATAAGAGCAAAATAAAGCATATTTAAATGAAGGGTGATAGTGTCCCAGGATACAACAGAGGAGTTCTACAGGTGCTGTTTGAAGAGGTGAGTCTTAAGGAGGCGCCGGAATGTGGTCAGGGACTGGGCAGTCCTGACATCTGTAGGAAGGTCGTTCCACCACTGCGGAGCAAGGGTGGAGAAGGAGCGGGCTCGGGAGGCAGGGGAGCGTAGCGGAGGTAGAGCCAGTCTTCTAGTGCAGGCGGAGCGGAGAGGTCGAGTGGGGGTGTAGGGAGAGATGAGGGTCTGGAGGTAGCTGGGTGCAGTCTGATCAAGGCATCTGTAGGCTAGTACAAGAGTCTTGAACTGGATGCGAGCGGTGATCGGGAGCCAGTGGAGCGAGCGGAGTAGTGGAGTAGCGTGGGCGAAGCGAGGTAGAGAGAACACCAGGCGAGCAGCAGAGTTCTGGATGAGCTGGAGCGGACGGGTGGCGGACGCAGGGAGGCCAGCCAGGAGGGAGTTGCAGTAGTCTAGGCGGGAGAGTACCAGGGCCTGGACCAGGAGCTGGGTAGCATAGTTGGTGAGGAAGGGTCGGATTCTTCGGATGTTGCTCAGGAAGAATCTGCAAGTGCGTGCCAGAGTGGAGATGTGCTGGGAATAAGAGAGGCAGGGGTCCAGGGTGACTCCAAGGTTTTTAGCTGAGGAAGAGGGAGAGAGTGTGGTAGATTCCAGAGGAACAGAGATAGAGAGATCAGAGGAGGGGGAGGAGGAGGGAAAGAAAAGGAGGTCAGATTTAGAGAGGTTGAGTTTGAGGTGATGCGAGTGCATCCAGGAGGAAATAGCAGACAGACAGGTAGAGATACGGGAGGAGATGGTGGAGTCAGAGGTGGGGAAGGAGAGGAAAATCTGAGCATCATCAGCATAGAAATGGTATGAGAAACCATAGGATGCGATGAGGGGGCCCAGGGAGCGGGTGTAGAGAGAGAACAGGAGAGGACCCAAGACTGACCCTTGGGGGACTCCAGTCAAGAGAGGGTGAGGTGTGGAGGTTGCTCCACGCCAGGTTACCTGGTAAGTGCGGTTGGAGAGGTAGGAGGAGAACCAGGCCAGAGCAGTGCCAGAGATCCCCAGGTCAGCAAGAGATGATAGTAGAATATAGTGATCAACAGTGTCAAAGGCAGCAGAGAGGTCGAGGAGAATTAGGACAGAGGAGAGAGAGGCAGCTCGGGCACACTTAAGTGAGTTGGTGACAGAGAGAAGGGCGGTTTCAGTGGAGTGAGCAGAGCGGAAGCCAGATTGGAGAGGGTCAAGCAGAGAGTGGTTGGACAGGAAAGCAGAGAGCTGGCGGTGTACAGTCCGCTCGAGGGTTTTGGAGAGGAAGGGTAGGAGGGAGACAGGACGGTAGCTCTGGAGGGAGGTGGGGTCGAGGGTAGGTTTTTTGAGGAGGGGAGTGATAGAGGCTTTTTTGAAGGCAGAGGGGAAGATGCCAGAAAGTAGAGAGGTGTTGAGGAGGGAGGAGATGAAGGGGAGTAGAGCAGGAGCAGCAGCTTGAAAGAGGTGAGTGGGGAGGGGGTCCAAGGCACACGTGGTGGGTTTGTGACCCTGGAGCAGGGAGGAGAGGTCAGAGTCTGAGAGGGGCAAGAAGGTGGAGAGGGAGGGCGAGTTAGTAGGGGATGTAGTGGGTGTAGGGGTTGGAGCAGGAGGGGGTGCGGGGGAGGGAGAGGTGTTAAAGAGTTTGCGGATATCTGAGATTTTAGAAGAGAAGAAGGAGGCAAAGTCGTCAGGGGAGATAGAGGAGGGAGGAGGAGGGGGGGGAGGGTTTAGGAGGGAGGAGAAGGTAGAGAATAGTTTACGTGGGTTGTTAGTGGAGGCTTGGATTACAGATTGGAAATAAGCACATTTAGCAGAGGAGAGAGTAGAGGAGAAGGAGGAGAGAAGAGTGCGGTAAAGGTCTAGGGCAGCAGGGAGTTTGGTTCTCTTCCATTTCTTTTCAGCAGATCGCAGTGTGATTCTTGCCGAGCGGAGCACAGAGGAGAGCCAGGGATGGGGAGGGGAGGGGCGAGCGGGTCGGGAGGTGAGGGGACAGAGGGAGTCGAGGGAGGAGGTGAGTGAGGAGAAGAGGGTGGAGGTAGCAGAGTCTACGGAGAGTTGTGAAAAGGAGTCGATAGGAGGGAGGTGAGAGAGAGCAGTGGAGGCAAGGACAGAGGGGGAGAGAGAGCGGAGGTTACGGCGAGAGGTGACAGTGGGGGTAGGAGGAGCAGGGAGAGGGGGGAGAGACAGAGAAAAAGAGATGAAATAGTGATCAGAGAGGTCCAGGGGGGTGACAGAGAGGTTGGAGGGGCAGCAGGCCCTGGAGAAGGTGAGGTCCAGTTGACGGCCAGCTTTGTGGGTAGGAGGGGACGGAGAGAGACAGAAGTCGAAGGAGTGAAGGAGAGGGAGGAATCCAGCAGAGTGGCTGGGGTTGGAGAGATGGATGTTGAAGTCACCCAACAGGACAGTCGGGGTAGACAGAGAGGGGAGGGAGGAGAGTAGATAGTCGAGTTCATCCAGAAAGTGAGTGAGAGGCCCAGGGGGGCGGTACAAAACAATGAGCAGGAGTTGACAGGGAGAGGTTAGTTGGACTGCATGAAATTCAAAGGTAGTGACAGAGAGGGAGGTGAGATCAGAGGGGACAGAAAAGAGTAAGGAGGGAGAGAGGAGAAGACCCGTCCCACCTCCCCGTCCGGTGAGACGCGGGGTATGGGACAGGACGTAGAGAGAGGACAGGGCAGCAGGAGTAACAGTGTTATCAGGGGACAGCCAGGTTTCAGTGAGAGCAAGGAAATCGAGCGAGAGGTGGGAGGCAAAGGCAGAGATGAAATCAGCTTTGTTAGCAGAAGAGTGACAGTTCCAGAGTGCACCAGAGAGTGTGCGGGAGGGGGGGAGAGGCAGAGAAATGAGGTTAGAGGGGTTGGAGGAGCAGTAGCGGAGGGAGGGCAGAGGACGAGGACGGGAGGACAGAACAGGGATGTGAGAGACAGTCATAGCAGGACAAGCAAGACAAAAGGCACAGTAGGAGCAGTGGGGTGGAGGATACAGACCTGACTAGTAGATGGCTTCTTCCAGAGCGCTGGTAGGTTCGGATCTAGTCGAACAGCGTCTCAGCGCAGGCCTCCCCTCGCTGGACTCCCACAGCTAGACTCCCGGCTCTTTTGTTGAGGCTCTTCTGTTGGCTGGCGCTTCGTGCTGGCGCTAAAATAAGCTGCTTGAATAAATGTTGTTACCCCTGCTTGGCAAAAGAACCAACTAAACTGTGTGGAAACCAATCAAATAGCAAAATCAACTGCTAATCAATTTAGCCACTCACCTGGTACTAATCACACACAAACTCAGCCAATTCAAACACCACCTTACAATGTCACCAAATGTAGTAGTTACAATTACAAAAAGCAGGAACTTATCTATCTGCCTCTCTCCCTGGTTATGGGCAGTATGTATTGTACATGGTGATTCGTCAGTGTGGTAACCCAAATCTGATGACTCTTGCGCTCGTGGTTTGTTAAGGGATAACAAAATGAATAATTCAGCACACCTGAGTAACTCTTGTGTTCATTCAGTAGGTGTCCACAGAAACACTTGGACGCATCTCCAAGTCGGAAGCAATCCCAGGAGTACTCAGGAGATCTCCATCCAATGTAAATACCTGTCAAGTACAGAATTGTAAAAGAAAAATAATAATAATAAAAAAATACTCAAATAATTAAATCTTATTTTTAGTTGATTCAAAATGTTCTAATTATGTTTGTTCACATTTTTCAGTAAAATATTCAGTTAATGCACTAATGTTCAGTAACAGAGACAATTAGTAATAAAAAAGTAAAGTTACATAAATTAATATTTGATAATTCATATTATGTTAGATTGCATACATATTGTGCAGATTAATTAATGATAGACAGCTACAGTATAGTGAAGTTAAGTTATTGTGCAAGTATAAATCTAGGAACTAAGTGAAAATGAAACAGGCCTCCTTGACCAATATTTAACAGAACCATCATCCATCTTCCTGAGATGTCAAGCAGCAGAGAAAAAAACAGTGCAAGTGACATACGTTGTTTGCTATCGGGAAATGGATTAAAATAACCAGGTTGTTTAATATTATAAGTGAGTAATTTACAGACAGAAATGTGCAATGTATTTCTATAAAGCACCCTGTTAAGATACAATTATTAAAAAAAAAAAAAGAAAAATAGTACAAATGTTTAACTGTGAGTTCATATCAGTTATTATTATTATTTATATATGGGTTTATTTATATATTAACTAGGAGATGTACCCATTTACAAGGGGCCTGGAGAACAATACATACATTGCCAGTTGAAAACCTAGAATTCTCAAGATATTGAACCAGTCTGCTATGTTATATACAGGATGTATCATATACAGTCCAGCACCCTGAGACATTACAACATGGTCACTAAATAAGCACGTGTTAGTAGCTGTTCTGAAATGTTTGTTTCAGGATGTCCATATTGCAATAACAGCCGGTTCACAATATTATCAGTTATGCACTCTGGAATATAAATGCCAGGGGTGCTGAACCAAAGCTGTATATTTATTGTGAAGTATGGTGTAACCCGGACTGAGAGAATAGCACTGACATTTCCAATTATTTTAATGTTTTTCCGTTGTGTGTCAGCATACTGGACCTGTTTGTATTGCCTTCAGTGCAGCATCCCTCTCTGGATCAAACAGTTCTTTCACTCTCTCTCCAAATTTCTCTCTGTGCATGGCTTTGGCAACTGACAGAACATCGCTCTTCTTTGCAGGGACAATTGGTTTTATTGTAAACCCTGTAAATAAAATATACCCTTGTATCATTGCATGACTACATACACTATACACTGTACAAACTCCTGTTCTATACATTAGTACCCAAACACGGGCTGGACACAAATCATACCCACCATAGCATAGGACTGTAAATACTGTGTATGCTTAGTCAGTTTCTGAGGTTAATTTAGGGAATTCCTTTTTGTGAGATTTAGGTTAAGGTTAGGGTTAGGATTGGGGGTAGTACCAGGACCTGATGAATATGTAAATTGTTCGATTAGGTCTGTAATCCAGAGTGTTCAATCTCTTGAAACCATGGTCCATGTGAAACATCAGTAATGTATGCAGCATTGGATACAGAAGAACCTGCCAATACTTCTTGTTGAAATTTGTCTAATTTTATAACTAGTTTTGCTGAACATTCCATGGTCACCTAGGTTACTTTACCTTTAGGTAGTCTGTAAGTCTGAGATGCAGATTGTATTACAAGAATACAATCAGGGATCACTCATCCCAGTTACACAATGCGTAAGCGACATATAACAATAGTTTACATTTTTTGTCCCATCCCTGTAGGTTCTCCATTTATCAAACATGACATGTTATATACAGTATATTTCATAACATACTACAAGCTACTTATCAGACAAAACAGGAAATTTGTATCTTGTAACACTAGTTGTTCTAGACAAAAAACAGGAATTTGCAAACATAAATCTTGGTGGTTTAAAGATAAACTAATAAAATGTAATCAGATGTAACCATTTTTGTTTGTTTGTTTTCCGGGTTTTTCGCAAACTTTTATATTTGGTTTATAAAAAGATGCAAACAAATCATTTTTCGAGTAAATTAAGTTTTATTGACATTGCCTTTATAGAAATAGTAATTTGATTTGTAATCAATTGTAAAATAATCAAAACACTCAATCATAATAAGCTACACGTCTGTGTAGTAAACGTCTGTCAAATGTTTTAATGTAAAAATTAAGACAGTGAAATAATAATAATAATAATAATAATAATAATAATAATAATAATAATAATAATAATATCAGATGTAATAATTTATTTTATCATTTTATCGTTGTAAATACGATTTTTAAATACAACAAACATACAGACCGGGACCGTGTGAATTTTTATACAATTGCATCAGCGGTGTGTATGGTTTTGATTGCTCTAAATCTGACGTATACACCTGCAGCTTGCTGTAAGACATGTTACAGCAGATGCCGTGGTTATTTATTTATGTATTTATTTAACTGACCTTTGGTAACAACCTGTCGTCCTTCCTTTGGACACAAAGCAGATCCTGTTTGGGTTCCATCCAGATTGTTCCGTTTTTCCTTTCTTTTACCTGCTGTGGCTCCCGGCACAGATACCTTCTCCCCAGAAACAGGAAACTGGGTGTGACTTGCAGCTCCAGTAACAGCGTCCCTCACTACTCTCTCAGACTTTTGTTGAGAAGTCATCTCGTTTGTACGCTTCTGCATTTCAATGCTATGAAACACCACCTGAGAATATTTACATCTTAATTTCTTGCCAGATTAACGTAAATGGGAATTGAATTCAATCTTGAGCCAAATGAACACTGGCTAAACACTAGGCCAAGAAATCCTACACAAATGTTTGCTGTCACCTGTTCCGTTGCGGTGTGTTTGCTCTGTCTGTTTCCAAGAAGCAGATCCATTGTTGGAAACAGCTGACAGTCAATACATAGAGGGAGGGGTATCATGTTACAGAGAGGCAGCCAAGCAAGGATGACCAGCAAACCCAAAGTGAAAAGCCTGTTTATGTGCTCTTAAAAGAACAAACGTCCTGGTTCCAATGCAAGCTGTTGCCCCGAGCAACAGAGCTTTCTGCACCATCACACACAAATGACTCAAATTAAAAAACAGAGCGCTCCTACAATTAATCTAAATGAATACATCGTGATGCTTAACAACCACCACGAATGCCTTACCCCCGCTCCTTCGATACAGTACATTTTTTATTTAAAACGTGTGTTATAAACCTACCGTAAGGAATGTGCTGGAAATTTATTCTAATTAGTAACAGCCACACTATGCGTGTATTGCCTTTATCTCTGTCGATACCAGTACTGCATGATTCACAAAGCAACCACAAGGCTTTGTTACTTCATAATATCGTTTGAGTCACATACAGCTAAACAGCACATATGTAAACTGAATGCGACGGAGCGACACTGAAGCAATGAGAAAAAAAAAAGGATTTCTGTCTATTGTAATTTTGTCGCACGGCAGCGAGGGAACTGACCAATGGCCAATCATAGTAGAGTTGCCTATCACATCGCACGCGCCAGTCGCCACTGGTGTGAAAGATAGTGTCGCATCACCCGGTGTGAATAGGCTTTTAGTTAAGGTAAAGTTTAGTGTTAGACTTAAAGGATGCACATGGTCAGTCAGTGTTATTGTTAGCTGATGAACGAACATGCATTGCTCTTGTTGAACAAAGTGTATACAGTGTTTAATATTGACATGAATTTGCATTTTAGTCGTGTTTCCCTGTTAGGGATAGAATAAATGTAATTCGTTTATATGACCCTTACTGGCCACGTTACTGCACTGTTACACACATGCTTACGAATCCACACCAACCTACTAACTAGTTGCTCAATGTGCACTCACCTGAGGTAAGCAATGTTATAGAAGACCACTAGATGTCAGCATAAAGTAATATGACATTTAAACACACTTACAGCGGGTAATGTCTCTTTGCCGGTATCTAATGATCAGTGCAATAGTTTCCTGGATTTCTTTCAAAAGAAAATTGACAATATTAGATCTCAAATTGTGTCTGCGCCCACTGTTGCTGCTTTAGTTATTGATCCTCCTGCTTTCACGGGAACTGTTTTAACTGATTTTGTAGAGGTTACCCTTTTGGGTCTGTCTGAATTAGTTGCCAAATTAAAACCTACCACCTGTTCTTTAGACCCTATTCCCACTTCCTTATTCAAACTTGTTTCTCAGCCGTGTGTCCCCGTGTATTAACGAATCACTGAGATCTGGAATTGTTCCTTTACCCCTTAAACTTGCTGCTATTACTCCTTTATTTAAAATAATAATAATAATAATAATAATAATAATAATAATAATAATAATTTGGACTCTGATGTGCTGTGCAATACATACCAATTTCAAATGTACCTTTTCTAGCAAAATTTTAGAACGGGTGGTAGCGTCTCAACTTTAGTCACATCTAATGTCTAATAAGCTCTATGAACCTTTTCAGTCTGGTTTTAAACCTTTACACAGCACGGAAACACTTAGATAAAGTGCTAAATGACTTATTGATGACTGCAGATTCAGGCTCTCCATCTGTTCTTGTTCTTTAGGACCTTAGTACAGCCTTAATCATGATGCTCTTTTACATCGTTTAGAGAACTATATTGGTGTTTTTGGCTCTGCTCTTCAGTGGTTCAAGTCCTATCTGTTTAATAGAAGACCATTTGTTATCACAGGTGGCTGTAGGTCTGATGTTGGCTAGGTTACTGCTGGTGTCCCTCAGGGCTCTGTCCTGGGACCTTTTTTATTCAGTATCTATATGCTCCCTCTCTGTGATTTTTCATGCGCTCACAACAGGCAAATCTACTTGCAGACTAAACCTGATACTGTTTTGGCTGTTTCTGTACTTAATTGCCTTACTGAAATTCAAACTTGGATGCAGCAGAATGTTCTGCAATCAAATCTTAGCAAGACAGAGGTTACGCTATTGGGTTCTCCACACCAGCTGCGTAGTTGGTAGTTATAGTTTGGCCATTGATGGGCCTGAGATTAGTCCTACGTCTGAAGTAAAAAATCAAGGTGTTAATTTGACTCTACATTGTCTTTAGAGGCCCACGTTAGAAATATCTGTAGAGTATCTTTTTTTCATCTACAAAATATCGCTCGCCTTCGATCATCTTTGTCAATGTTTGATGCGTAGAAACTGATACATGCCATCATTTCATCGAGAACTCACTACCGTGATGCCTTGTTTGTGGGTGTTTCCACTAATGTTCTTAATAGGTTGCAATACATTCAAAATTCTGCTTTTTGAGTTTTAACAAGAAAAAGAAAGCATGACCATATAACACCAGTTTTAGCATCTCTCCACTGGTTACTAGTTAAATATAGAATTGACTTTAAGATCTTCCTGCTGAACTTCAAGTCTTTGAATAGCCTGGGTCCATCTTACATCAAGGATCTGCTTTGCTGCTACATTCCACAGAGCAATTTGCGGTCTGCTAAAAATGATCTCCTTTCCGTGCCAAGAACAAAATTACGATCTATGGGAGATTGTGCATTTTGCTCTTTGGCCTCTTATCTCTGGAACTCCCTTCTAGGGTCTATCAGGGACTCAGAGTCTGTGTCTGTGTTTAAATCGCGCCTTAAGACTAATTTGTATACATTGGCTTATTGCACTGCATAGTTCTCATTGTATTGTTTTATGTATATTTATGTATTTTTATGTATTTTATATATTTTTAATGTAAAACACTTTGGGATTTCTTTTAATGAAAGGTGCTATACAAAATAAATATATTATTATTATTATTATTATTATTATTATTATTATTATTATTATTATTATTATTATTATTATTATTTATAGTGTGACATTCAAAAGAGGCAAACTAATAACAAGGTTAGAAAAGAGTAAATCAACTTTTGTGAATTTTAAAAGTGGTCAGAATTAAACAAACAAACAAAAAAAAACAGCACTATCATTTTTCTATTCCATTGTCAGTGTTCTAAATCTCAGGTTGCTGATTCTTCCAGTGAGAATCACATTTCATTTATAGAGCAGAAGTACCATCCAAATGTTATTATTTTCTATTTTCTAAATTTTTACTCATATATATATATATATATATATTTTTTAAATGCAACTATTTTTTTTATTTTAAAAAATAAATTAATTAAACTAATATTAAACACCCAGTCATGGTTCTATCTTAAGTTTTATTCAATGCCATTTATAATTTTATAGATTGATTTGTAGACTGAATCAGAGTAACAGTGAGATTTCCATAGGGGTGCCGCTTCCTTTTCTTATTCAATTCCAGGGTTCTAACCTAGGAATATGTATAGGTAAGTTATGTAACTTACCTGTAAATTGTTCATTCTATTATTTATTTCTGTTACTTGCACAGTACATCACTAGATCCATCTCTGTGGATTTGTGCATTGCATGCCGTTCAATTTGAGCTCTTATCACTTAGAATTTGACTATACTGCAAATGTGTTTAATAAACACAGTAAAGCCGGTTCTAGTTAGACTAGCTATCTGGTAGACACGTTGACCAGGACCCTGTTCCACAAACATCTGATAAGACAGGGGCGGAACTGGAAGTCTGGGACTGGCCAGGCATGGATGAAATAATGCAATGGTTTTGTACTCAGTAAAAGGGGAAGATACAAGGTTTAAACCTAGAATGGCACTAAATTAGCCATTTTTGTCATATCTTGACATTGGTCACCAATTGCAGTACAACAGGACCATATCATTACCAGCTTGCTCTTGTATCAGGAAACTGTGCAATATGCTTTCCCAATCCTGTGTGTGTATATTGCTACTAAAGCTGTGGTCTGCTCATGGCTATGCTGGATTTCTTCAGGTCGACAGTGAACACACATAATATAATAATACACCGTATTTCTGGAGGGGAATGACCACCAGATGGCACCACAAGATAACAACTGGTTACAGAAACATGAGGCATTATTAAGATATGATGTAAAATAAATGTAGCAACTGTATTAATGTTTTAACAACCAAAAACAAACCATAATACCTTCAAATGCAGCTCTAAAATTGAAAGCGTGGATAGAAGAGCATTAAATAGGTAACCATCTTTCCTTTTTTGTGCATAACAACTGTTTGAATGGGCCAAATTGTGTGTGAAAATCTGTAAAAACTGAACAATATATTTTAAATATACAGTATATTTTTTAAATATAAAAAAGAGGCTACCATTTGCTTTTTTACGCACGCTGGAAGTGCAAAACAATGGTAAATGTATTATTATATATCAAGTTACTGATTTAACTGTGCCACGTGAGTTAGTGCATATATATACGTGTGTGTGTGTGTATACATAGTAATCATTAGTTATTAATATGTGTTTTTTGGTGTTTATTTAAAGACTTACCATTACTGATTTTAGGACAGCTCCAGTATTTTTTTGGTTTGTTTTGTTTATTTTGTTTTTGTTTTGTTTTTTGTTTTTTTGTCACTTCACCCCTGATGCGATTGAGTTATCTTTTTGGGGTATGGTATGGTTATTCCAAACAACACAGGTATATGTAGGATGTAGATGTCAATCATAATAATGTAGTGGGCTACTGTTTACATTAGTGATACCTGTGGCATACTGTTGTACAATCCTATTTTTTATCAGTGACCTGTGGACAAATGAGACCATTTTAATGCTGTAAAGTGCTTTATATCATTGAATTCACATTGAACTGTATCTACTGTATGCTTTTCTGTGCCCAGGGCATTAACAGACCTAATAATTTCAGTTATCTTATCAAGAGTAAGTGCTTTCTCCACCCAAAACAAAAACATGAGTAAGGTGGAAAGAGAAACAGAAACAACAGTAAGAAAGAGAAACACTGGGATAGCCTGATCGTGGGGGTTGTTTTGGGGGTTTGTTTGTTTTGAAGAGTTTATATGTTCTTTGTTTAAACCTTTTGTTTGTTCCTGTGTATTGTTTCGTTTGTTTTGTTGAATTAAAGTGTGCCAAGGCAGTCTGTCTGTCTGTCTGTCGGTCTTTGTTTCTTTCACTCCTTTGTTCCTTTTATACCATGTGGCCAGGGGCTTGATTAATTCCATCAATCATCCAGTCATCACTTGGCCACATTCCACACTTTTTCCATTCACATAATCAATTACACAATCATTCAATCAAAACAATTAAACCATAATGTGCGTCTGTGCAAAGGGCGGCCATCTTGGTTCCAGCTTCCTTTACCAAGATGGCTGCCCGCCACCAAACTCTCACCAAGCCTCTGCTCTGTCACATGGATGAAGACTGACTTATTACATGATAGCAATTCAGTTTTAGGGTAAGGTAATATTACTCTGCTATGTTTTGAAAATAGATATGTACCTGGTTAACAGATTCTTTTATGTTTGGTAAGTCCTGCTTACACAATGAAAATTACACTTTTTGAAAATAAGCCCCTGTGTGCGATATGATATCCTGGCTGATGTAAGAAGGTGCATAAAGAACAAAGGGTGTACGTGTTTCCTTATCAAGCAAGGTGAGGTCACTACACCCTCTATGAAAATGAGCCACTACCCTCACCTCTTACAATCGAGCTAAACAAAAAGGGGTAGTCTTCAAGCTCCTGCAACAACTGAAAACAAAAAACAAAGCCATAAACTATGAGTATAACACTTGAAGCTTCCAGGGCCTTCTCTATGTATTAGGAAGTCAACCATTAACAGTGATTATTTATGTTACTTATACATTGCATATATCACTTTGGTCTCTACTACAGTTTTTTTGTTTGTTTGTTTTAAATAAACACAGCCAAACAAGTTCCAGGAAAAAAAAAACCTTATCTGGAGAAAGCACTGAACAGCACCCTTTCCATAAACACCTGACTCTGTGAATTATGGAGAACTGGAAGTCTGAGACTTGCTGGGCACGGCTGAGGTCATCTTCCCACACATCTACACTGAGTAAAATCATTGTTTTTTCCCTTACTATTTGGAGAGTAAAGTATATTAGAATTATTACTTCTGAATTAATTGCTAAAATGTTTTTTTATTGGAGGAAGTAGATTAATTAGCACGCTATGCAAGGTGAGGTTTGCAGAAACAAAAAGTGTAGGCAAACAACAGCTAGTGATGCACACATGATTATACTTTTAGTAATGCCTTCTCATGCACTACATCATGTCCCTCCCCAGGACAATTGGAACAATTTTTAAAGTGGGGGTGCTGAAAGCCATTGAAGAAAACTGTAACCCCTGTATATGATGGAAGCCATACCGCACCCCCAGCACCCCTAGTTCCAGCACCCCTGCCAGGACATGCAGAATTCATGTCTCAATTCACCTGATTCAGAATATTGAACAGAACTATACATACCTTGCATCATTTCAACTTCTTTAAAGATTTGCACAATATTTTGATCTAAAATGCTCACACGAAAATATAATAATTTTAGTGGTTGAGGAATGGGGAGAGAATGTAAATCAGTTTATGAATATTCAAAAGAAAATGAATGCTTTGAAGTATACAAGAATCAAAATATAGCAGAAGTGGGTAAGATGAGGCAGAGGACACATAGCGCTACAAATGCTGCTGCACTGAGGTAAAGCGAGCGGCAGGACTGTGTTCATGTTTTGTTATAAAAAACAAGCATTAGTTTAAGGACACGTAAAAGTATAGGAGCAAGGTGTGTTAGTGGGACCTACATTGTTAGTGGAGTGGTGCTCGCTGTCTTCCTGACACCTTTTGTTTGTAGTTTGTTTTGTATAGTGTTTTATTTTGCCTTCCTGTTCGTTGTGCTGTATGTCTGCCGTGAGCTAGCATCATGTGAGTTTCTGTTGTATGTAAATAAACCCTGCATGCCTGAGTGGTGTTGTCAACATGACCTCCGTGTGTCTCTCCTGTCTGTCCACGGTTAACCCACACCCCCTATCACAAAGCGGTGTTTAATTTCTAATTTCCATTTATCAACATTGTGAACAACAGTACTGCATGTAATAATGTATAAAGCAATAATGAAAATGTAATGCATCACCTAGTTACATTTTTAAGACACTATTTCTATTTTTTACCATTCACATTTAGATTGTATAACATGTAATATGACTGTAAAAAAAACAAAACACTTTGCATTACTTTACTGGGGTACAAACACTACAGGAAATTTGTGGGGAAAAATGAATCCCACTGTGAACAGGCTGGCTTTGTGGTGTGACTTCAGGCCAGGAAATGGGGTAATGAATGAATGTGCTGGTGTGCAGATTTATTGAAAAATAAAAGGTTCAAACAAAACAGAAACGCACTGAACTCAAAACAAAACGGCACAGTGGCCAAAACAAAACAGACAGATACAAAACAGACACGAAACAAAAACAAGTATGGTGCTGGTGTAAACCAGCACGGGTAGCTATTGCTTTCTAATAATGACTCTCTCTTGTCTCACGACTCACATCTCTCGTTCCGCCTCTGAACAAACACTCTCCGTTCAGCCAAAGCTGCTTGTTTTTATATTGTGGTCGAGAGATTAACTGGCTTTCAATTACCTAGTTTATCCCTCTGCCACATTCGGCACAGGGTTTCTCATACGCGTGGGCAACAGCCAGTTTATCAATAAGCACTCGCGTTCTCATGATTTTATCTGGATGGGGCATTTTAACCCCATCCAGGCTGTAAACAATAATAACAATAAAAACTGCGTTGTTTTAAATACAGAAACAGTACATTTAAATAATAATAATAATAATAATAATAATAATAATAATAATAATAATACAAAAAATACATATGCACACAGGGGCGGGGTGTACCCCGTCACACCCACAAACATTTTTTAGAATAGAAACTGATTAAAAACACTTTGACTAGTACAACTACTTAGATACAAATCTAATAAGACAAGATAAGACAATATTCTGCTTATTATTTTACATTTATTCTGAATTCACAGCAATAGTTGGGGTGTTGTACTGCACACCAACAAAACCTATGGTACTCCTTCTGTCTTTATATTCTGATTCATGGAAAAGTATCAACATGATCTAGGATCAGCAGCGGTTTCCTCTAAAGTGGCGGTTTTCCTTCTGTTTTTGCTTTGGGGTTCATAATCAGGGGTGCTGGAACGAGGGGTGATGGGGGTGCATGGCTTCCATCATATACTGGGGTTACAGTTTTGTTCAATGGTTTCAGCACCCCCACTTTAAAAATTGTTCCAGTGCCACTATTCATAATTGACTGAATATACAGTAGAGTAAATCTAAGTTTACTTACAAAAACAACAGCAACAACAACATGTCATAGCATCTTTTACAAACAAGGCTTCCTAAAACAATCACATTTTCTAAAAATAATGATAACATGCCTACTTAACTGAACTTTTAGTTTAGTAATCACCAAATACCAAAAAACTCCAATGACATACCAAACAGGATGTGACATTGTAGACTGCTGAACTAAGAACACTTCTCTAGCTGCTGCACCAACTGGATTAGGGCAGCTTGCTCTGTGTAACAAGGACGCAGCTCACTAGAAAACATCATTTGCTTTTCAATTCCAGATCAGCACAATTTAGTCCAACGGATAGGGAACTAGTGTACTAGGACCAAATCATACTCAAATTTTTTTATTACAAATTATTACCCATACTATATGGTTCTGATTTTTTTTATTAATTACATCACTCTGAAGTTGAGATTGTAACAAGTCTTTCTTGTAGAAATCTTGTATTACACACCAGCACCCGTGGAACACTGAACACTTGTGGGTACAAGTCCTCTTATCCTCTCAAAAGTTGAGGTTTTGATCCCAGCAGAGCCGGAATATTTGCCAGTGTAACCGCGCTGAGGACACGTTACAGAATGAGTCCAGAAACTTCCCAGCAGGCACTGCACGCAAGCCAGCTATGTCATCCCCTTGCTCCCTACCCGTGACTAACTAGGCTGTAACATTAAATATTGCGATTAAATATTCACAGTGTTTGTTATACATTACATGGTGGAACGCAAGTGTAAATGCAGCGAGTGAGTACACCTCAACAAGGTGTTGCCTGTCGTACCACCTCAATACTATGCATGAATGGTGTAAAGTTAACATGTGGCGGAACGAAGCCTAACCATTTAAAAAAAAATAGTTAGAATAAAAAGGTACAGTATTGTGTCAAAAGTTTATTCTGACTTAATTAAATGGAAAATATCTTTGTACTACAGCTCTAAAATATCTCATACGTTTTGAGCCTCATTCCACTGAGGGCTCTCCCATCTTTAAACATGTTGTATTGATGTTGAGCACACAGAACAATTAAGCAAGTTTATAACTAAGGAAAATTATTATTTATAAACTAACTGTTTGGTTGAAAACTTACCAGTTTATACAATAGGTTTAAATTATTAAACTAAATAGATTTAATATTAAACTACTAATATTTTTGTTTTGAAAAAACAGTCACCTAAAAAACCTGAATGACATGATTTTTTCTATGCAAAAAAAAAAAAAGAAATGTGTGGATTACAATTAAAATATGTAAATTATATCTATTTATATTTTATTTTATTTTAAAGCCTCTGTAGGAAAATATAATACATACAATTACCCATTTATACAGTTGGGTTTTTACTGCAGCAATCTAGGTAAAGTACCTTGCTCAAGGGTACAGCAGTTCTGTCCCCCACCTGGGATTGAACCCACAACCCTCCGGTCAAAAGTCCAGAGCCCTATCCACTACTCCACACTGCTGCCAAGTTGATAAACCATCTATACTTAATAGCAAACGGTAGAAACTGATAAGCAGAGGTTACAAGTTTAATTAACATTGACCAGTTACAGAGTTACAGTTTAATAAAACATCTACTTATTCTAGTTAGACAGTTGTAGATAACTGTCATGAAAATGATTATGACATACTTATACCGATACAGCACCCATAGTTACGTTTCAGATTGTCTGTGTGTGTCATGCAGTGAGTGTAATTATAAGCTGTTGATCCATTCATTCTTTCAAAGAGCACAAAGTGAATCACACCCTTTCACACACACCACTGAACTTTGTTCACAACAATGAACTTCAAGAGCTGTCCTGGTAGCTTGAACAGATAGGAGCATTTTTTTTTTTGGTTTTCATTCCAGCTAACAAAGTGGTGGTTGGTACCTTTAGAACCGGACTTGATTGGTGACTGAAGTGTTGTTTACCTATCACTGCCTTAAAATCACAAACCAGGTGAACCGTGCCTGACTCACATGAGCACAGCTTTAAAAGTCATCAGGTTTCAGTGAGCTCAGTGTGCAGTGACTTCAAGGCTCCTGCAGCTAATACAAGTTTTCCCAAGTCAAGGGAATGAAGATGCGAGGCAAGGTGCTCTTTGTGTTTCTTCTGCAAAGCCTTTTTCTGACAACGGTGTCTCCAGAACCCTCCTCTGAGGAAGACAGCAGCAGTGAGATCCACCACGAAGAGCAACGCAAAAGTAAGGATGGCTTACATTGCATTGTGTTCTTACAATGACTAGAACAGTGACATTTATTTATAATGAACTTCAGACTCACAAATACAGTCTTTATATTGGTTTAACACGTGTTTGTAAGTTTATTATGAAATGTGTGTGTGTGTGTGGCTCTTTGAGCTAATATATATATGAGTGAGAAAACAAACTATTTAGAAAATTGAATTGATATTGACAAGCTATAGTCTGGGCTTTTAAATTTATTTTTTTCTATAAAAAAGTTGTTTTGTATTTTGTAAAGGTTTTTAAAATATTTTTAACCAATACATTTGTGTAATATGTGCTGTTATGTACTGTCAATGAGATGTACTGTCTGAAATGGAAATGACAAGAAGCATGTAAAGCGGTATTGTTTATTATCTATTTTATCTTCAGCCCCAAACCCATGACATCTCAAACAGCATATGAATCAATATCATACATCATCCACTTAACATACTTAAATAAAAGTCTGAGCAGTATTTTTTCTTTCCCCTATTTTCAAATCGTAATTTTGGAAACTACCAGTAAATGTGATACTATAACATAAAACATATTTTTGTTTTAGTCAACTATATATGCATGCTATGGAAGAGCCCTAGGGCCATGTGAGAAAAAAATTAAAACTCAAAATGTCATCCCTTCTTAAAGGCGAAATTTTGCGTTTTTAAAGCCAAAATTTTGACTTTCAAAGACAAAATTTCAACTTTCAAAGCCGAAATTTTGACTTTCAAAGACGAAATTTCAACTTTCAAAGATGAAATTTCAAGTTTTCATTTTTTTCTCGCATGGGCTCTTCCGTAGCCTGCAAAGTAATATCAGCTGCAATGAGCAGTAATCGGACACAGCAGCATGTCATGTTTCAGGAAAAAAATCTTCTTTCAGCATGAAATGAAGATACAATTACGCAGAAGCTGGGAACCAGTAACCAGGAGCAGCACTCAGTCAGGGTCGGTGAAAATGTTTGCGGGCTTGAAGTCTTGTGGCAGGTGGCATTTTATAACTTAACTTGGCTTTTACCAAATACGACTGACGGTGGATGGCGGCGACTTCGGGGTCTATCTTTTTCTACAGCGCTACCATTTTAACTGCATTGGCTAGAACTGTATTAACATTTCAGTGTTCTTTAGAGGGTTTTAATAGCATGTTTAGCATACACTTCAAAGTGCATTAATTATGAAGCTATTATACTGCAGTTTTGTAAATACACATATTTTGTACAAAAGTGTATGATTGTGAGAACTATGGGAATTACATATATAAACAACATGTATTTACCTTGGTCATGCAACCCTATCAATAGAAATGCATATTACATATGCTTTCAAAGGCTATCAAAAGTGTATCTTAATGTGTAACCAGTGTTTTTAACATAATATAACTTTCTAGTTTTCTCCCTATATAAAAAATACATTACATTTTTTTAAATAAATAATTCAGTGCCGCAGGTTTGAGCAATAGCCTACTAACTTGCTGATTCATGTTTATTGGTAACAGGCCCAGTGGTAACAGAGTACGTGCAGATCTCTGCGTTTTGACTGAATGAATCAACTGGAAAATTTCTAGGAATTATTTAATGTAACTTATACCAGATGATAGCTGAATCAGTGCTGGGGAAGTAAAGGGACATGTAGAGATGAGCAAAAGATACTTAAATAAAATTGCTACACAAATATAATATGTACATTTGTATGTGCAATGTGTGTAGTACTGTATAAAGATGATCTCTAATGAATGACTTTTTTCAATAAAAAATGTTTTTGAAGCTGACACCCTGGGATCCTTCAAGAAGCTGCTCGATGAGATTCTGGGATCAATTAGCTACTAAAAACCAAATGAGCAAGATGGGCTGAATTGCCTCCTCTCGTTTGTAAACTTTCTTATGTTCTTATGTTCAGTGATGTGTGAAGTGACTGGGGTCAGGCTGAATGCATAACTGAACAAACATGGAGTGGAGTGCAGCCAAGAGAGAAATGGAGAGAAGAGAAAGAGCTTTATACTTTCATTCGAGAACAAGGACTTCTTTGGTTCTCAGATTTCGTCCTCGCTGAAAAGTTTAAAAAAGATTGTTGGCATCATTCAAATCTGTAAGACACGTGGCTCAATTAAATTAAATTAATTAAATTAAATATAGGATTCTCTTAAAAATGGCTAGAGCTTAGGAATGCCAGTTAGTTCAGCACCAAGCACTGGCACACATTTTTACACTGGTATAAAAGCTAAAAAAAAATAGAGCTACTGTTTACTTGGTAGTATAATTCCAACAATGTTTGCCAACTATTACAGTTCTGCTTTAAAAGCTTTTTGAATATACAAAGTGACAAGCTGTATTTATAGCACTGGCAGGAGATGTAAGTTACTGACTTGACAGGTTGTTGGTGCTGCTTAAGCTCTCAATCCTGCTGCCTGCTCTTAGCTTTCTGTGGTGGAAAAAAATACAGCCACCCTCCACCTGTTATTCAAAAAACCCATAGTGTACAAGTTTAAACATAAAGAGAAGAACGCGTCCCAGACGTCTTTTTGAACGGTGGTGTGATCATCGCACACAAACAATGATTGTGAAGTAACAAGCATAGTGAAGGGGTTCCAGCAGGTTGTACAGGTGTTATGAAAATCCCTCGATGGTAGCTCTTGAAAAGCAAATTCATGTTTAAAGTAGGATACTGTAAAACTATTTCATTCAAGCATATATTAACTATGCAAGGCATGTTTCCGGAGATCCCCTTCTTAAACATCATATCTAGATCAGTTTTAATATACAGTATGAGCTTTGTTTTAAAGCCATGTGCTGAGTTTGTTTTTATTCATGTTTTTTTATTCCAAATAAGCTCTCAGTATGATGACATTAAATAATTTATTCTGTGTTATTTGTCTGACTTCACCAAATAATGAATCATCAAGTTTTTTTGGTTTTTTTTACTGAGAAGGGGTCACCCTGAGTTATAGTTTAATTGGTCAGCTGAGAGAGATTTTGCATCAGCCAAGTGTAAACGTCCAGTAATCGCTCACTGATTGAGGATATTGTTACGATAGTGCTGACATACAGGAAATTATTTCTCAGTGACCACATCCTTCCAGAATGACAGGAGGCAACCATCACAGCAAGTCTAGACCAAACTTTACATTTGTTTAAAAATATATGGCAAATTTACCAATTTAAATAACAATTAATTTTTTTCATTAAGCTCAAACTCATGAAGTCTATATTGATTAAATAAGTACACTGGTACCATATGGCAGGCCATTTTAGCAAGGAAATATGGAAAACCTTTGGAAAATTAGCTTTTTTAGGTTTAAATAGCTTGCAGCTCTAAACTAAACTTCAGATATATTACTAAAATAAATAAATAAATAAATGAACAGCAGTGCTTCCAAATTTAAGTAAAAGACTAACTTGATGGCACTGGTAAGGCCTGTGTAATTGAACTGTTCTTATGATATTAACAGCCCAAATGAAAAATGAATACAGGATATTTTTTAATCTGTGATTTTCATCAGGAAACAACGAAATATTGACTAAGTATTGACTAAATACTTACCTCCCTACAATTAACCTGTTGTGTAAACTATAAAATGCCCTTGATCACAATGAATACTGGTAAGTTAACACAAGAATGTTATGTAGAGAGCCATGAATGACAGCTTCACAAGGACAAAACAATCTCCAGTTTTCAGGCATGCAATTCGCATCATCCAGTTTTTTTGAAAGGGCCAGCTTTGTCAGAACCAGAAAGATCTGATAAAAACAGAAATAAATATTAGACAGTGTTAATGTGCTATTTATATTTTCTTATTCAATGACTGGAAGTAACCTGTCATTCAAATACTGCCACCTTGTCAGAAGAGGAGAACGAAATTCAGGTTTGTTTTTTTTCTAAATGAAATAGTAAGAATATAAGTTATTTGGATCCTGTTTGTTATAATCATTTAGAAATTGTTTTTTAAGAGATGTGTTTTCAAAACCTTACAGGTATTGTTTTAACTGGATGTGATACTGTCTCTTAAAGTTTTTTTTAAAAGAGTATTGAAAGTTTTAGCAAATATACCAACATATACTGCGGTATACTAAATAGAAGTAAATGAAAGTGAAATCATGCTTAAGCACAGACAATCTGCAACCCCCACATATAAAGTACTGTTTGTTAAAACATGGTATAAAACATGGCTAACTATGATAAAGCATGTTACAAGCATGGTAAAAACAAGCATAGAAAACGGCAAAATAGCAGGGCAAATTTCCAAGTACTGTGGGACCAATTTTACATACAGTAGGGTAAGCATTTTTGGCAGAGTGCCGATCTCCTGAACATAAGCGTTGCTTGTTAGTCGGGGCAACTTCTAGTCTTCTTAAATGTATCCACTATCCTTCTCTTCATTTTCCCCTTGGAAGTAACGCTTGCTTCCCAGCCTTAGAAGCCTATTGGTTCAATCTTACTTCCATGAGGGCGGCTCTCCACGAGCCAAGGGAAAGCATGTCATCTTCCAAAAGTCGCAAACACATCATTCCTATTTCAAGTCCCAGGCCTTACTCGTCACATTCATCGTTCCTGTCCCGTGAATTCTGTGACAGGTATAACTATTTTGTTGATTTCATAATCAATCCATATTTTAATTAATTAATCATTTTGCAAGACTTAAAGCAGACTACCTTTATCACGGTGAACTATGAACCAGGCAATATTTATAAGCAGTACACCTTGAACTTGTATTATACTGCAGGTAATAATGTTAGAATTATTAATAATATCTGTGGGAATTTTTACAAGTTTGTGTGTGGGGGGAGATGATATATATATATATATATATATATATATATATATATATATACACACACATCTACAGCGATTATGGCCAAGTTTTCCATCACCCTATAGAATTAACACCCTATAGAATGAAGTCACAAGTACAGTCATGTAATTGCTTACATTTTCAATTACTATTATTACTTTTACATACTAAGAGATAATTGTTAAGAATTACTTCAATGATCAGATTATTGCATTAAAGCTATTCTAATATTTTTTTTTGTAGTAGGTATACAATACACTTCAAAATATAACTACTTCAACTACACTGTGATTGGTATTTTCCAAACTGCGCTACTGTATTTGGTACACAATGTTTTGATTGGTAGGATAACCAAGTTATGGAAACATATTATACATAAACAACATGTGTTTACTATTGCTACATTCCCTTTCATATTGGGCCAGATTCTCAGAGCTCTTCACTCTCAGTAGTTATACTGTCGCACCTTTCTGAAAGGAAAACTACAACTAAATGGAAGCAACTCAAAGTGACTACTTAATTCCCGAAATTCAATTTCTGACTTGTTTATTTCAGGTTTGGTAACATTATAGGATTTTTTTTTCCCACTTTATTAACGATACTGATAATTTGGAGCAAATTAGTTAATGTAGTGTGGCAGAGTAGGGGGTGGAGGGGAAAAGATGTAGTCCAGGAGGGTGCTGCAGGACTACATTCCCCAGAATGCCTTGGGAGTGAGCCAGGACAAGGTTCACCTGGCTCTGATTTTAATGAGGGATTAGCAGGCAGGTATTTAAACAGACCAAAAGGTTTGTTCAGGGTTGTCTGTGTGTGAAGATCAAAGTCCTGTGTGAACCTTAGTATTTGATTACCGTAGAAACTGTGTGTGAAGCAAGTGTTTTTTTTTGGTTTTTTTTTTTTTTGTGTGGCTGGTAAATGGCTTAGCCATCTAGTGGGATAGTTAGAATAAAACTAAAAGATCAGTTTCGCACTCTATGTGGGAGTTAGGTTTTTGTTTGTTTATTTTTTTATCTCGTAAACAATGAAAGTGCTAAAAAGGACCGTTCAATGTCTGGGTCTGCTGAATTTAAAAGGGCAAACAAACCTGAGCTGGGAGGCTGTGTTAAAGTAGTCAGTACCTTTTAGTATTGTTGTTTTGTTTGAGTGTAGGAAACAGCGGCTGTATTTTCTCAAACCATGAATCAGCTCTAATCAAAATGTTTAGATTTAAAAGGCCTTGCTATCTGAACTCTTATTTATTTATTTATTCATTCATTCATTCATTCATTCATTCTTTCAATCATCATTTGGCCAATAAAGGTTTTCCTATGGATGAGGCCAGAGTAAGTAAATACTATAGTGAATATTATGGTGGAATTTTATAAATCATGAATATATTTCATTTAATAAATGACCACTAATACTAAGGTTAATGAGTACTCTAATTAGAGTAAGTCCTCCATCCAACGTACAAAGTGTGGATGAGATAAAACTCACAAATGCTGCTTTATGATGCAGCAAGAGGGGCTGATACTCACCTGAAGCAGCTTCTGATTTGCAAAACATGCAGCCATTTTGAAAGTTAAACATCCAGTTATAAGAAATGAGTCAGTGGAATAGCCAAGGTGTAGAGAAAGTGCTCCTTTCTGATTTATTTGGAGATTACAGTTGGAGCTTCTGTGCTGCAGCCAGTATAATCTTTAGCAGCATTCATCGTGTTACATGACGAGGAGATCGAGGTTAGCAATTAAACAAGACCACACCCTCTGACCTTGATGGATTATGGGAAAAAAAAATGTGGTGAAGACTTTTTTTACTCTTTGACTTGAATAATACCTGCAGTGTATAGGATACAATGAGCACAGTCATAAGGATCATTGACATAGGGATTTGAAGAATGTTTTTTTATTAGAGCCCAACAATGGGGTTTATTCAATTGATCTAAATGGAAGAGGATCTTGAAAAACACACAGCATTTTCATATTTGACATATTGTTACTGATAGAAATAAAAGATTTGCATGAACCTATCCAGCCCTTGTCCTGGAGAGCTCTGGTTTTTGTTTCAACTTAGCGCTCTTACTTGATTTGAACCAATTATTGTCTTAATTAGTGAAGATTAAATGGTGTTCCAGATCTTTAGCCTTTGATGATGTAAAGACTTCTAGAAAGCCTGCAGGATTGGAGGACCAGGATTGGAGACCCCTGTTATAGATGTTTACTGATGTTAGAAGCCATCTGCTTGGTTAACATTATGTGACAACTGATAACCACCCCATTTACTCCAGTCTCAATTAACTCCTACTTATTAATAGGAGAAAATAATGTTACAAAATGTAAACAAATTTAGAGTGCTTAAAATCCCTTAAATTACTAGTTGTTTGGTTCTAGTTTTGAATTAACGGTTGTTATTCTCTTTTGTACCAGTAGGGGTTGATTATGGGTAAGCAGTTTAAATCTTGTTTCGGTACACAGTATATTAGTATAAACTATATTTTAATATAAAATTTATTTTATATGCATGTGCTATGGTGCACTGTACACCATTCAGTGAAGCAAGCAGGCAGAACCACAGGTAACAAGCAAATGCTTTTCAATAGGGCAGTTTTTAGTTGTTTGGCCAATACTGCCAAACAAACACTTTCAAAATGAGCTGTTGAATAAACAAAAGGACAAGCCTTAAAGGATCTATAGTTTTTTTTTTGTTTTTTTTTTTACTTTGCCACTGTTGTCGCAGAAGGTACATCTGAGACTGGGGCAGCTAGGCTCAAACCCGAACTTACACCTCAGAATACGCCTTAAGAGAAGCTCCAACTCTCTTTACACAGTACTGTTACTATCATCATATGTAGTCACTGCCCCTCACTGGTCTTTTTTAACCTGTCTGGTTCACATTCGTTCCAAATATGAAGAGAAGTAAGGAAGGGGCTCTGTCTATGTGGTTGAAAGACAGGAGCTAGGGCTTTCAAACTGGATTTTGTATGAGACAATAATTAAAAATGAAATATGTTTTGGCACATTTTATTGTTAGCTTGGAACATCGCATGTGAAATTACTTCCACGAAGGAGATTCCACGAAGCTGCTGGTGTGGTTAATATCATTCAAAAGAGATCGAAATGACCACAGCTTCACTTCTGTTATAGAATGGACAGATTTGCTCTGTATTTGTGTTCCCATTTCCACGTTCTCATTTCCCAAAACCTTCTGTTTTTACCTTTAGAGCTGTTCAGTGTTTATGTTCTCAGTGGTAAATGAAAAAATGAACCTTCCTCCAGCTAAACAAGTAAACACATTAAGGAAACAGCTACGCACAGTGTGGGTAATGAGTAATATGGCTGATGTAAATAGCAAAGCATGCACCTGCATATTTCTGCAAAGTATTTATTGCATCATCCCTGAAACGATTGATTGTATTTATTTTTTCAAGGTGGATCCCATGGACACTGGAAATACGATGGTAATTATTAAATATTTCTTACAACTTGTCTTATTTTTTTGTTCTTAATAAAAAATATATATATATCCTTATTACACACAGTATCAATGGATAATCTAACAGTTTAGAAAGGATAAACTCACAGCCTGAGATGTATGAGATGATATTAGCATTTTCATGTGTTGACATTATAGTACATTGACAAAGGTATATTCAGACCTTTTAGAACCTTTTGTCCTTAAAGGAGTGTGTAAAGCATTATCCCACTCTGCTTTTGTAGTTTTCTGATCGGACTCCAGTTTAAAAGACTAATCTAGACTTTAGAATCCTCTATCTAGCTGAGATCCATACTGTAGTTAATCCAAAATCTTTCAATTTAAAATCCTTATGCATTAAATTAAGGATCAATTAAGAGTAATTGATTTGTTTCCAAATAATCTCATTTTAAATAATGGTGTCTTTTGTTTTGACCACAGATCAGGACACATGGTCCTTAGACTTTAAAAACTGCAGTGGAAAATCTCAGTCCCCCATCAACATTGACACCAGAGCAGCCATATTCACCCCAGCACTGCCTCCGATTGTTCTGCAAGGATATGATCTGTCAGATGAAGAGAAACTGACTTTGCAAAACAACGGGCACACCTGTAAGTGACCACTGGGGGCATTGTTGTGAAAGATTTGTCACAATTTATCATTAGCCTGGGTCTTTTTCTCGGGACTTGCATTTAAACAGGTAATGACAGCATTGCATGGTTCCAAAGTCCAAGTCAGCCTTTCTGTTGAATGTATCCACTCTACAGCAGTGTATAGGTTGACTGGTACTGCAGTTTCCCAGGTGAAAAATGCTGTGAAGTTTCCTCCACTGTTAAAGCCGCATTTGAATATTCATCTTTCATCTCTGTAGTTAATCCACTGAAGCATAAAAGTTTCAGCGTTTACCTTCTTCTGATGAAAAGTTAGGTTGTTTATCAGTTGAAGGTGAGATGAAAATGAAGTTTCATGTTGGTAACATACATATAGGATTTAGGCAAGGAAATGTAGCTGTTATCAGTTTGCAGTTGAGTATATTTAGTGGGAAATGTCTGTCTGTTTTTAATTCAACATGCATTTAAAGTGTTTGTGTTTGTTATGTTCTAATCTGTTTGACGCATTTTAGTGTAAGAGACTGCGTTGTCAAGATATGATAAACAGATTTCGTTGTACTTAACAGGTGCTAAAATGCTTTTAAAGCATGTTCTCTATTTACTGCTGAATAGATTGCATCTGTTTATTCTTGCCCTGCAAATTGTTATTAACATTGTAAATATCTACAATGGAATAAATATATTTTTAAAAAGGTTATTATTGCTGGTGCAAAATATGATTTTATGAATAAGAAAGTCAGCAGAGCACTTTTTATTTATTATTGGGAAAGACCTGCTTTATGTGGGGTCATTCTGCTGTAGGAGATGCTCACTGAAGGGCAGCAGATATAATAACAGTACTTTCTGTCATCTCTTTAGTGCAGTTGAGTCTGCCTGACACCATGCGCATTGTCAGGGGATTCGACAACGTGTTTGTAGCCGCCCAGCTCCACTTCCACTGGGGCACCGTAAAGGTTCCAGGATCAGAACACACTGTCGATGGGCTCCACTTTCCTGCAGAGGTATGACTCACTTAGTAGCTGATGAATCCAAAAAGTTGTCTCTCAGTGATTCAGCATCAACATCATGGCTTGGTAAGCCATTACATACACTCAGCACTCATACAGACCTGTCAACTCTCCCGTATTCACCGGGAGTCTCCCGTATTTTAGACCCTTCTCCCAGACATCTCCCGGGACAGATTTGCTCCCGTATTCTACTGTTAAACCCCCTTATGTCAGCAAACCTTTAATGTCTACAAAATTCATGGCCGGCGTGTGATTACTGCAATCCCAGTCTGTACATAGCAAGGTTTAGGACCCAGGGGAGTCCTGTGTCAGGCATGCATTCAGTGCGCGAGGCAAGTTCACATACGTAGCCACGCACCTGCACCCTCCCCACCCCCACCCCCACCCCCGCTCTCGATTTTGTATTTTCAAAAGTTGACAGGTATGAGATTTCAGTTTACAAAAGCTCCCGTATTTTGAAACCTCAATGTTGACAGGTATGCGCATACCTTCTGTCCTATGTCAACCTCCACTTCATTTCCAACTGTGTCCGCTGGTCTTAGTTTAAATTAGTGGGTAGCATTGACTTTGCCAACTCCTTTTAAGATAGCAAAACTTCCCCTTCCCGTGCTTCTTTGTTCTAAGCTAAATAAATTCAGTTGATTCAGTTCCATCAGCCTGTCTTCATAACTATGCCTTTAAGCCCTGGGATTAGACTGGCTGCTCTTTTCTGGACTCTCTTCAAGACTGCAATGTCTTTTTTGTACTGTGGGGACCCGAATTGAAGACGTTATTCTAAGTGCAGCCTTCAACGTGTGCTTAAGGCTGCAACTAAAACACACTTACGTCCTGTATTCCAGCTTAACTATGTTTCAGGTTATAGCTTGCTTTAGTTTGCACAATGAGGGTAGTATGGAAAATAATGTTCTGTTTGGGATTTATATTTTATCCTAAATTCATATCACAGGGGAAGCTATCTCATCCAACCTTACTTTAAAATTATTTGTTATTGTAACATGATTTATAAAGTATAATTCGTAAAAAAAAATAAACAAATATAAATATTACTGTGTCAGGGGCTAAGAAAATATATATATACGGTAATGAATATGTGAATATTTATCTGTTTCTCAGCTGGTTTTGTGTGAAAGCACCACAGAGCTTCAGTCTAAATCTGTAAACACATTTACTTTTAATAAACCAGCCTGGAAGAGTACCGACAGCCTCCAGCTATCTTTTTTATGTAAAATCAACTTTTTACATTACATTTGAGTGTACTCATTCGCCCCTATGCATTTGACTATTATTTTGCTTGCAGTTCTTAGAGCGCATTGATTATGTTGAGTTTCATCACACAATTACAGTACAACTTCTGTCTTTTATCATACTCTGCAATATATGACCACTGTATGTGTTTAGCAAACTAAGAGTATTTAGGGCTCTTATTTGTTCTAATAAAAACAATAAAAATATTTATATGTATACAATATCTGTTTGTTGCAGATCCACGTGGTTCACTACAATACTAAATATGACAGTTTGTCAGAAGCAGCTAGCAAAACCGATGGCTTAGCTGTGCTTGGTGCTTTCATAGAGGTAAGTGTTGTTGTTTTTTTCATCAATATTCATATCTCTGCCAAGGCATAGCAGTAATTTACAAGACCCTTTTCTTTGTTGCCCAATATGCATAAAGCATTAGCATACTACAGTAATATAGCACTGCTGTCCTGTGCATATGGTGATGGCCAGAATGTCTGAACAAAGGGATGTAGTTTTATCATCCTATTTCTGAAGTTAAAGGTTTGGGAATAGTACCCAGGTTTTTCAAAGGG
Organism: Acipenser ruthenus; assembly: GCF_902713425.1. Classification (NCBI taxonomy): domain Eukaryota; kingdom Metazoa; phylum Chordata; class Actinopteri; order Acipenseriformes; family Acipenseridae; genus Acipenser; species Acipenser ruthenus. The sequence goes on along the minus strand of NC_081189.1, from coordinate 20,380,665 downwards.
ATGTAGTTTTATCATCCTATTTCTGAAGTTAAAGGTTTGGGAATAGTACCCAGGTTTTTCAAAGGGATGTAGTTTTATCATCCTATTTCTGAAGTTAAAGGTTTCTGAATAGTGCCCAGGTTTTTCAAAGGGATGTAGTTTTATCATCCTATTTCTGAAGTTAAAGGTTTGGGAATAGTGCCCAGGTTTTTCAAAGGGATGTAGTTTTATCATCCTATTTCTGAAGTTAAAGGTTTGGGAATAGTACCCAGGTTTTTCAAAGGGATGTAGTTTTATCATCCTATTTCTGAAGTTAAAGGTTTGGGAATAGTACCCAGGCTTTTCAAAGGGATGTAGTTTTATCATCCTATTTCTGAAGTTAAAGGTTTGGGAATAGTGCCCAGGTTTTTCAAAGGGATGTAGTTTTATCATCCTATTTCTGAAGTTAAAGGTTTCTGAATAGTGCCCAGGTTTTTCAAAGGGATGTAGTTTTATCATCCTATTTCTGAAGTTAAAGGTTTGGGAATAGTACCCAGGTTTTTCAAAGGGATGTAGTTTTATCATCCTATTTCTGAAGTTAAAGGTTTGGGAATAGTACCCAGGTTTTTCAAAGGGATGTAGTTTTATCATCCTATTTCTGAAGTTAAAGGTTTGGGAATAGTGCCCAGGCTTTTCAAAGGGATGTAGTTTTATCATCCTATTTCTGAAGTTAAAGGTTTGGGAATAGTACCCAGGTTTTTCAAAGGGATGTAGTTTTATCATCCTATTTCTGAAGTTAAAGGTTTGGGAATAGTGCCCAGGCTTTTCAAAGGGATGTAGTTTTATCATCCTATTTCTGAAGTTAAAGGTTTGGGAATAGTGCCCAGGCTTTTCAAAGGGATGTAGTTTTATCATCCTATTTCTGAAGTTAAAGGTTTGGGAATAGTGCCCAGGCTTTTCAAAGGGATGTAGTTTTATCATCCTATTTCTGAAGTTAAAGGTTTGGGAATAGTACCCAGGTTTTTCAAAGGGATGTAGTTTTATCATCCTATTTCTGAAGTTAAAGGTTTGGGAATAGTGCCCAGGCTTTTCAAAGGGATGTAGTTTTATCATCCTATTTCTGAAGTTAAAGGTTTGGGAATAGTGCCCAGGCTTTTCAAAGGGATGTAGTTTTATCATCCTATTTCTGAAGTTAAAGGTTTGGGAATAGTGCCCAGGCTTTTCAAAGGGATGTAGTTTTATCATCCTATTTCTGAAGTTAAAGGTTTCTGAATAGTACCCAGGTTTTTCAAAGGGATGTAGTTTTATCATCCTATTTCTGAAGTTAAAGGTTTGGGAATAGTACCCAGGCTTTTCAAAGGGATGTAGTTTTATCATCCTATTTCTGAAGTTAAAGGTTTGGGAATAGTGCCCAGGCTTTTCAAAGGGATGTAGTTTTATCATCCTATTTCTGAAGTTAAAGGTTTGGGAATAGTGCCCAGGCTTTTCAAAGGGATGTAGTTTTATCATCCTATTTCTGAAGTTAAAGGTTTGGGAATAGTGCCCAGGCTTTTCAAAGGCTCTTAATGGCCGGGTGACTTTGATCGTTACATGTTATCAAGATCAAAAACCTATCCATGACGTTTAGAGGTTACAAGCCTCTGTTGATGTCAGTGCATTACAGTGTGTTTTACTGTCAATTTGTACTTGTTGTAATCAGTTAATAAAGTTTTTTTATCATTTTAACTACAGGAGCCAAGCTTTTGTTTTATCCTGTTGTTTTGATTAGTAAACTGACCTTGCAAGAACGCAACAGGAGTTTCACAAGATATAATAACATCGGGTTTATGACATTTTAGAGTCACCACACCTTCACATTCACAGAAGGAAATTTGCACATGCCTGTGTGTCTATAAATAGGAAATATACACAGCCTTATCATTTATTTATTTATTTATTGTGAAATATAGGAGGCTGTGTGGTCCAGTGGTTAAAGAAAAGGGTTAATAACCGGTTCAAATCCCACCTCAGCCACTGACTCATTGTGTGACCCTGAGCAAGTCACTTAACCTCCTTGTGCTCTGTCTTTCGGGTGAGACGTAATTGTAAGTGACTCTGCAGCTGATGCATAGTTCACACACCCTAGTCTCTGTAAGTCGCCTTGGATAAAGGCGTCTGCTAAATAAACGAATAATAATTTTAAAAAGCCTTTAAGTTCAATTACAAAGCCATAAAAGAATAAACTGTTTCTGTAAAAAATAACTATAAAGTTGTTTTTTTTCTTCAAATTTAAAATAACAGTTTTTAAATAATGCTTCTTTAATATAGATTGGTCCACAAGAAAATGCCAACTATGATAACATCCTTTCATCTTTGACTGATGTCAGTATTGAAGGTAAGTTCTTCTTCTTCTTCTTCTTCTTCTTCTTCTTCTTCTTCTTCTTCGCTTCATTTTTTGGTTTCACAGATCTAGCATTATATAAGGCTTGTAGTAAAGTGCTATAGATCTGTGAAACCAAAAAGGAAGTTTTTAACCATAGCCATACTGTAGAGGTCAATCCAAAGAGAGGACAGGGACAACATTTGAAAACAGTAATTAGTCCTGGCAATTACATATATTTTATAACCCACCGATATGAAAAAAGAATAACGCATGAGTGTCATTGTTTTTCATGAAATATCATCTATTCATATTTGTTGATTGCATATAAGCGAAACAAAGTATAAGACGGCTGTATATTTTCTGTAATGTATTCCAGGACTATGTTTCATTATAAATCTGTGATTTTGTAGTGAAGAAATTAAGCTGACAAATGGTTTTTGATTCAAAAACACTTTTATGTACAAGAAAGGTATACCTCCAATACAATCATATAAGTGCAAGATTTAAACTGACTTTGGACAAGGCTTCGGTACAGCTCAGTGCATATGTTTGTATTAGAAAGCACGGATATCCATGGAGTCAATTCGAAAGAGATGAAAAGACTGAAGAAACTTTACAATGTTAGGCATTTATACCTTTGTAAACACTTGTTGACCACTCCCATTTGTCTTACTTCTGTCCAATGATAGGGGTTACCAATCTATCATTGCACATTCCTGCTGCGGGGGAAAAGTGGGGGTTGAATACCACATTGTACCTAGCAGGGTGCATCCCTCTTGTCTTTCAGTTCCCTTCCCCCCATCTCACACTATCACTGCTAATATCCTGCCTGTTGGTGTTTAGCTCCAACACTTATCTGTGACTTCCAGTCGTGTTAGGCTATGCCAAACAAATAGTAGCTGGTTTTGCCAACTGGAAATGAAAGAATGCGAAACTTACACAATACTCATGCAGAAAGCCATCACTACAATTTGGATAATGAATGCATTTATTGAAGCAAGCGGTAGTTTCCCCATTTAGTTTAGCAGCACTTCAACTGAAACCTCCTTGGGGCCTTTCCTGATCATCTAATTGTAAGACAGTAAAAGGCGATTCCTTTTCATCTTTCCCTGCTGAGCTGGCGCACGTAGGCTATACATTTTCATGTTCTCTCATGCCTGGAGGGTGTGAGTGCAGATGACCTAACAAATCATGCACTATGCTTCCGTTTTGTAAGGATACTAAAAAGAGAGTAACTAAGTCAATGGGCAGCAGTGTGGAGTAATGGTTAGGGCTCTGGACTCTTGACCGGAGGGTTGTGGGTTCAATCCCAGGTGGGGGATACACTGCTGCTGTATCCTTGAGCAAGGTACTTTACCTAGATTGCTCCAGTAAAAACCCAACTGTATAATGGGTAATTGTATGTAAAAATAATGTGTAAAATAAATTAATAATAATGTAATTGTATGTAAAAATAATGTGTAAAATAAATTAATAATAATGTAATTGTATGTAAAAATAATGTGATATCCTGGATAAGGGCGTCTGCTAAGAAATAAATAATAAAAAAAACACAGACTTGCTGTTTATTGTTTTAGGTAATGGATTGTTATTGTTATGTTGGCTATTCTGCTATGTCGATTTTTATATTGTTACACTAATATGAAACAACTTTTCAATGCTAAGATTGTAGCAAAAAAATATGCTTATTTTGATGCAATCGGTAACTCTTGTGTTTACATCACTTGACTACACAAGACACAATATTCACCAAGATGTGCCACTTCCTGTTCTCTGATGAGGCTGCTTAATAAATGAAAACATAAATTCTGCTGGGGTACAGAACGTAGAATATAATGTTTTCTCCAACTGCTTATGAGTCTATTCTTTTTCAGAATCGGATACAGAGATTCCTGGCTTTAATGTTAGGTTTCTGTTGCCACCCAATCTGGACCACTTTTACCGCTACAATGGGTCGCTCACCACTCCTCCGTGTTTTCAGACTGTTAATTGGACTATTTTTAATGAAACCGTCAAAGTTTCAAGAAAACAGGTTAGTAAGCACTAATCCAGTTCTCTCACCCCACTTGAAACTCTTGCTTTGCCCAATAGTTCTGAACTTTGTCATACTGAAGATGAAGGTGTTTTAATAACAGTTTTGTTTTCTTAAACTAATTGTTTCCCATGACAGACATACAAGTGAGTAATACAACTGATGAACTTCCGTGTTACGAAACAAAGTGCTAATGCATTAAAGAGATTAACCTACTGCAGTGCAATACAAATACCATACAGTATTAGTGTGTAAAAAAAAAACTGTACTGTTCCGGTGAAACCAGTGTCCTTGTGTAAATCACAAACTTCCAGACAGTCTGGTACAATGTGACAGTCTCTATTTGAGAGCCCAGGGCTGAAGGGCTGGGGGTATGCAGGTCAGGATTGAGGTGCACTCTCAGAGCTGCAAGAGCAACACAAACACAACTTTTATTGTACTTGCTGAAGACTAAAGGCATGAGTACATTATCAAAACCTTCATTTCTATACCAATTGCCCTTAATACTGAGTTACTGTACATTTGTAGGGTTGTGGTTTTATTTTATTTATTGTTATACCAATTATCCTAAACCTTGTATTACACTGTGTAACAATTTTTTTTTTTTTTTTTTGGTTCCTGGGTAGTAAGTGTTATTTCCTAATTGCTTATGCCTCAAAATTATAGAAAATGGCTATTATTCCCCACAGACTTTGCTTTTGTGACCAGGACAGTGATATTTTGAAATTTACCTATTTTCCAGAACATTCCAGATAGATTCAGTGCTGAGTAAACTTGGAGTAACTTCTAGAACTTTCTAGAACTTTCCAGTAATATAAATAGTAGTATAAATACAGGGACCTTAAGCCCACTAGTTCAGTTTAGCAGTTCCAGCTGCCTAAGTGGATACATATCTGCATTTTTCTGAGATGGCATCAAGGTCATAGGAGACTTCAAAATGATGGCATTCCTGATGGGTCTCCAAGGCGGTTTTACCAAGTTTCCCTGCTATCTTTGCCTTTGGGACAGCAGGGACACCAAGGCGCAATGGACCCCCGGAAGGTGCTGATGCCACCACTGCACATCAAATTGGGCCTTATGAAACAATTTGTCAGAGCTCTAGATTAGGAGTCGGTAGCCTTCAAGTACCTTCAAGACTTCTTCCCTAAGCTGTCTGAGGCAAAGGTCAAAGCCGGTGTCTTCGTCGGGCCACAGATAAAGAAGATCCTGGAGTGCAATGAATTCCCCAAGAAGCTCACTAGTAAGGAGAAAGCGGCTTGGAACAGCTTTGTCGCAGTGGTTCGGGGCTTCCTGGGCAATCACAAGGCCGAAAACTATGTGGAGCTGGTTGAGACTCTGGTGAAGAACTACGGCATAATGGGCTGTAGGATGTCCCTCAAAGTCCATATCCTTGATGCTCATCTTGATAAATTCAAGGAGAACATGGGAGCGTACTCGGAGGAGCAAGGCGAGCGCTTCCACCAGGATATACTGGACTTTGAACGCCGCTACCAAGGACAGTATAACGAGAACATGATGGGAGACTACATTTGGGGGCTGATTCGTGAAAGTGATTTACAGTATAATCGTAAATCTCGAAAAACTACTCACTTCTAAATCTTTTGTAGTCATTTTTGTATTACTTTAGTATAAATACATGTTAATTTGGATTCATATGTTGTTTTTTCTGACTTTATGTGAACGAAAAAACACAAATTCGCCCGTTTTCTCGTTGGAAATAGGTACATTTCAAAATATCACTGTCCTGGTCACAAAAGCAAAGTTTGTGGGGAATAATAGCCATGTTCTATACTTTTGAGGCATAAGCAATTAGGAAATAACACTTACTACTCAGGAACAAAAATTGTGTTACATAGTGTTATTAATTATTAATTATTGAACATGAATTGTTAAATATCAATGACAAGAACAAGGGTATATGTTAATAATCAAATTATATTTATTAAACAACAATAATATCCATGGTTATTGATAGTACTGAACAAAACAGTTATTTGCAAATATCTCTTTAGACAAGAAATATTAGTCACTAGCTTACAATTTAGATAATTGATCAATATTACCTAAACTGGGAGACCCCTCACTGGCAAAACCTTAGCGATATGAAGGTCTGGGGAAGTCAGTTGTCTCTCACAAATCTCTTGATTTATATGTGTATCCCAACAAGCAGGTGTATGCAATAGAGCTCTGTAGCATTACATCACTTCTGTTGCTATGCAAACTTACAGTTTCGTAAGTCTAGTTTTAATTATAAAACGACTGATTTGTGCCAGTATGATACCATTCTCTTCCGTCTCAGGGGCCCACATTCACTCATGGAGTAATACCTACAGGACGGTATGGGCAATCTTATCTTACAGATACATCGATGCCTACACAGACCCTACTTTGTGTCTCTTATCTCTTGCTCAGCTGGCATACATCATCCTTGGCTCTGTGCTTGCCATTGTTTAGCAAAAGTTTATGGAAAAACACTTGCTTACACAGTTTGTATATGATTACATTAATATTATATCAATATTTAAAAAATAAGATTCTTATCAATGATCGCAATTGACTTTGCTTTTGGTGACGTGCTCGTCTTTGCTTAATGTAGCACCTGCAATGTTCTGTTTTCTCTCTCCAGCTTTCAGAACTTGAGGACACACTGAAAGCCGGACATGACACAGTACTATCCAAGAACTTCAGAGCCTCCCAGTTACTGTATGGGAGGAGAGTTCTGTCTTCCTTTGAGGCACTCAGCAGTCCTGGAGGGGTGAGCAGTGGGGGTAAGGGACATCAATACCTTTAATATATATATATATATTAGCTCAAAGAGCCAGCTGCCAACGTTTCGATATGTTGTACATATCTTTCTCAAATTTGAATGTAAACGATAACAAGTAGTTGTCATGCCGTCAAAAACCTATAAATACCTCCAATGTTTTGATTCAAACACAGGCTCCCTTGAGAAAGATATGTACAACATATCGAAACGATGGGCAGCTGGCTCTTTGAGCTAAAATATATTATTGTGTTTTATACATAATATCAACCTATATATATATATATATATATATATATATATATATATATATATATATATATATATATATATATATATATATATATATATATATATATATATATATATGTTTTTTAGCTCACAGCAGTAAGATGTTCTTCTAAATATCATAGGTATGGACCCAACTTACAGGCAGGTTTCCACCATTTACTGTGATATACTGTATGTTAAAACACAGACGTGTTATGGTAAAGCATGGTAAAAACTATGGTTTGCCAAAGTAATGCAAATATAGTATGTGCTGTAGTAAGCATGAGGGAAATTACTATATTACCAACAATTTAAAAAATCACCTGGTTAAGTTGTTTTTACACAACTATACAGTTTAATTTGACAGCAGTTATGCTATCAGTAGATTGCAGAAAAATCCAGAAACCATGAAAATGTAAAGCACATAAAGTCAGAACAAAGGACTCTTCTGATTCTGATGGGTCTAGAACAGATCCCCGGTAAATCTCGAAGGGAAAGTGTGGTTAATATCAGTTCAATTCAGCTTGAAGTGCAAGGACATGAAGTGGCTCAGCAGGTTCGCTTTGTTAATAAAGGTGGAAGCTGGCCGATGTTTCTTATGGTTTCAAGTGCCCAATGGTGGGGGAGTTTCTAAGAAACTGAAACACCACACCTAGTTGTTCACACCTATTCATACAACCACTCAGTAAATACAGCTAAGAGGTTTTTGAACCTTGGTGTGCTGGTACAACTACACACCATAAGGGTACATTAAATATGTATTCGATAAATGTGTCATACAGTACACGCCAATCCTGCTGCTTTGTCCAATAGATTATTGCTCTTTAGTCATACACATACAAGAGCCAGGTGGTCTACGACCAACTGAAAATATGAAAGGAGAATGGCAAAGGCAGATTACTATCAGACAGAGTGGTGGCAACACCCTGAGAGTTTCTCCTTGGACCCCCAGCCCTTCAGTCATAGGTGAAGGGCTGGCTAACCTCATGACACTTATGACGTGAGTAAGGTTTGGAAGGGTCTGAGACCCTTTGTCCCATATTTGAAAGGTTGACACACTTGTGTGTTTGTCTATGAGAGATGGCAATCATTCAGAAAGTTTAACTTTTAAACTGTACAGAACAGCCTCCTGCCTGCATAGAACTAGTTGGTCCTTGTCACTCATAAAAAAATCTGCTATTTTGCAGTGTAAAGTCAAAAAAGTATTTTGCAGTGTAGTCAAAAACAGACTAACAAAGACAATCTTCCTTATAGCAACAGTTCATGCCTGGTCATGCTCTAAAACTCATATGACAAGCATTGCTTAGGTAAAATAATAAGTTTACAAAGCTTGTGTTGAAAGTTATTTTGCTCACTGTGCCAACAGTGTCTGTCATCATCATATCGCTTGATCAGCATTAGCCCCTATATTTCTAAAATGTAGTCGTTGTACGTCGTTTAACAAGTTTCTTTAAGGTCTTTAACAATCATTAACAAAGCTGGTTTAAAACACTCATAGAGTTTGCCTTGGAAGTGAACTTAGATGAAAACATGATGGCTTCTATTAAAAAGCCAACAGGTTGCTTGACTTACACCAGCTGTTCACCTGACTGATTTGTCACAGTATAATTTGGTAAAATAACGGGTTAGTTGTGGCTTTTGTGGTGGAAACAAATCATTATATTGCAATTACAAAAGAAAAAATACAAATGGTTTTAAAAATTGACTGATGGGCATTATTCCACATCACAAAACCGCCACACCAATTTTGCAAAACTGAAGAGCGAGCCTTTTCCTTGCCTCATCGGCGCCACGTGCTTTCCTTAGTTTCTTATAGTGTTGTACATCTCTACCTTTGCTGTATCATGTATATTGTATGTACTGTAGTTCTTTGCCATCTATGTGAGCAGTTGTACACAACATTGGTTATGCCTTCCAGCTACTGTATGCTTGGGAACATGCTCCTTACAAACTTTGTGTCTCCACACAGGTACTGAAGACACTTCAAGTGGAAAATCCTCAAAGCGAGGTAAGCAGAAGAAAAAATACACTTACTTTGGACAATGACAACATAATAAACAGATTAAAGATTTAACCCTGTGTCTTTTTAACCATTGTAATAGTACCAGCTCTAAATGCAGTCATATGTTTAAACCAATTTCAGGTCTTTTTTTTTTTAAGTCTTTATATTAACAATATTTTGTGTTGATTAAATTTGTGAGAATAAAAAGTATCATTTAAAACCCCTTTGATTTTAAAATTAAAATAAGTGATAACTGGTTGTTGTAACCTCATACTTTCTCAGGTGCCAGACTGGGATCAGGTGAAGATTCATCTGAAAAAGACTTGACAGATAAAGATGAGGAAGGTTAGCAGAATGAATGAATGCAACAATTGAAACAGCTATTATTAAAAGTGATAAGCAGTTTTCATTTACAGTATATTCACACTTTACCTTTAAATGCTGTGAAACCAAAAAGCCTATACCACTTCCAGCTTGTCACCCACTAGTTATCTAAACTACTTCACTGATGAGAACGTTATTCATGTACTGCTGTTTCATGTAGTCAAAACGAATATACAGTTGCTGTATTTAAAGTGTTAAAAACATATAGCTTGTTCACATGTTCAATAACTATGAACTATCATTATATTATTATTATTTGTTTATTTAGCAGACACCTTTATCCAAGGCGACTTACAGAGACTAGGGTGTGTGAACTATGCATCAGCTGCAGAGTCACTTACAACTACGTCTCACCCGAAAGACAGAGCACAAGGAGGTTAAGTGACTTGCTCAGGGTCACACAATGAGTCAGTGGCTGAGGTGGGATTTGAACCGGGGACCTCCTGGTTACAAGCCCCTTTTCTTTAACCACTGGACCACACAGCCTCCTCTATAATCAGATACATTCCGATATATTTCTTCAAAAACAAGAATTGAGAGATATAAATAGTGTATTTTACACCTAGTGCTTCAACCTTGGCTGATGAAAGTAAATCTTTTTTAAGCAATGCCTAGTCTAACCTTCCCTGTGCTTTCAACTACACTAAAGGTAAGTGATCTATATCTGGCTCCTCAGAAAAACTATGGCACACCTATTACCAAGCTGCGGTCCATGAGAGATAGAGCCATCTGTAGTGCAGCTCCTTACCTCTGAAATGCACTACCCAGCTCCATAAGAGACTCAGACTGGGGAGATTTTTAAAACTCGCCTCAAAACACATCTTTTTAAACTAGCTTTTAAGTATCTGTGTTAATGCTGTCTCTTACTTTGTTGAATGTATTTTTTATTGTTTTTTATTACTGTATTTTATTTTGCCCTGTCGTTTGTTATCTTGTCTTCTATCAACTATGTTAAGTGCTTTGGGATTGGAAAAGGTGCTTTATAAATAAAAATGTATTATTAACTGTAAATATCAAATCCAGTACTGGAAAGGTCCAGTCACACTTTCCATATAGAGGTATATATTTATTACGTATTGAGTTTAAGTACTAATTCTAAAAGTAACAATTAAAACAGTTTATTTTAGTATAATTAGCATGCTGTATTTACTCTACCAGTGTCCCAGAGTCAAAGAAACAAACTAAAATCCTTGAGTAATTGTATTTTGTTCCTTTTCTCTTTTCCAGATGCAAAGTTTGCCTTGGGCCTAGGTAACTATCTTTGTACTGCATTACTTGGGTGAAAGAAAGGGGGACATGGGGTTCAACACATCCCAGTAATCTTTGAAGACCCCACAGCAAAACACAGAACACAGTCATCCAATAAGGGACTTTTTTAATGTTCAAACAGTGATCTTAATATTGCCATGCTTCTGGTACCATTCTGAATGGCTGCTAACTGAGTATTTCTGACTAACTACATCTACTGCTAAATAAACAAATCATATACTCACTCTGCAGTCCAGAAACTGGATGAAACCTGATAAGGAGCTCCTTCCTGAAGTCATGAGAAACTGAAAATATTATCAATAACAACAGGGGGAAAAAAACCTGCAAAGTCATGATTACATTTACTGCCCCATCATAAAGTAGACTACATTCATTATTAGTAGTTAATAATTGACAGATGAAAGGATAAAATGTATTTTCTGCTTTAATAAAACAATTACCCTTTTTAATTGATTATAAATACTTCGCTCAGATGTGATAATGCATTTCACAGCGATCATACAATTGTTTAATCATGTTTATTTCCTTTTTTGCAGGCGAGATATTAGCTATTGTCTTCGGGGTTCTTTTTATAGTGACATTATTATCTTTTATGATGTACATGGTTCAACAGCGAAAGAAAAACTCAAGGTAATTTGATTTCTGAAATACAGTACAAGTGCAGGTTTGTCTATATGTCTTGGCCATTTGTTTGCTAATTATCAGTCTGGCCACTACAGAAATGTGATACCTTAATTCCTAAATACCTTTGTAAAAAGCTAATGGAATGCACTTTAAGGTTTCCAATGCCCCAACATTGGGATTTAAAAAGGAATAAAAATCAATCAGTCACAATACCTCTTTTATGGCGAATCTCAGCTTAACCCTAAAATCACCATCAAAATATTATCTGTACATAATGCAGGTGGTGATGATCTGTCAGCTGTATATGCTGTGCTGCTATTGTACTAGCTAGTTAGATGCCAGATCAAATACGTTTAAGACAAATTATTTTGCACATTTAAATTTCAAATCACTCTTTTTCTGTTTCTACAGATTGAGAAAGGATACCAGGCAGAATGTTATCTACACACCTGCATCCAAGGAAGGGGTATAACCTGAAGGAACCCAGTTTAATATTCAATTCATGTATTTTGTGATAAATGTACAGTAGATAAAGTATGTGCCTGTAACGATAATGCATTCAGTTTTACATTCAGAAAATCCACAAATGAGGTCTAAAAGATAGTCCAAAATGTAACAACACTTTTCCCCATATAAACGTTAATTCAAAATCCACATCCTAGACAAAAGAAAAATAAACAGGGGAGTAAAACGTCAGTCAGTAGTTTAGGAGCCGATGACTTTTTTTCAACTACAGATCAATCAAGCAAAACTAGTTTCAGCTTGTGGTCATCTCTAATTCTTCCACACAGCAAACAAACCCCCCTTTGTGGAATCTTTGAATGATACTTAATTCTGATACTGAAGGAATGTACCATTTATATACTGCAGATTGCAATACCACTGAGAGAGATGATTGCAGATTTTGTTTTGTAGTTTAATTCATACAATATATTTTATTTATATGTATTTTTTACTGTACCATAATACTATATTTGTGAATGGTGTCAGTCACATAATGTAATGACTTTGTATCTTTCGGATGTATAAAAACACTGATAATGTGTAATACTGTGAAATGTGTGTGTCCTGTTTAGTGATGTAGTTGAGACCTAATTTAATAGGCAAGCTAAGTCACATGACTCACAACTGTCTGATTCAGTCAGTCGTCCTCATGACGCAATGAAAAGAGCATTAGGAACTTCTTCTATTACAGACTACTTCATTAAGAAGGCTACAAATGCAAGTGAAGACGACAGCAGCAGTGCATCGACTTTGACTGTGGACACAAACACAAACAAAGCTACTTAATCACTGACACGTAAAGCATTCTGACAAGCGAAAGAAAGACACTTTGTGGAAATACTCATAAAAATTAGATAGCATTACCTATTATATGTATTACTAGAAGTTCAGTATACAAATAAAATGTGAATTTGTATAATAATTCTTGTTTAAGAAAATCAATGTTTTGGGGGGCTCCCGAGTGGCGCATCTGGTAAAGGAGCTCCGTGTGGAGTGCAGGATGCGCCCTATAGTCTGGATGTTGCCGTAGTCCAGGCTATTCTATTGCTGACCGTAGACGGGAGCTCCCAGGGGGTGGCGCACAATTGACCAAGCACTGCCCGGGGAGGGAGGGTTAGGTCAGCCAGGGTGTCCTCGGCTCACCGTGCACCAGCGACCCCTGTAGTCTGGCCGGGCGCCTGCAGGATTGCCTGTAAGATACCCAGAGCTGCGTTGTCCTCCGACGCTGTAGCTCTGAGGTGGCTGCATGGTGAGTCTACAATGTGAAAAAAAGCAGCTGGCTGACGGCACATGCTTCGGAGGACAGCGTGTGTTTGTCTGCCGCTCCCGAGTCAGCATGGGGGTGTAGGCGTGAGCTGAGCCTAAAAAGAATTGGATATGCCTAATTGGGAGAAAATAATAAAAAAATGGGCTATTACTAAATTTAAAGGACTATACCACTGGTCCTGTTTACTTATTTGGCAACTCCATGACACAATAGGTTCTATATTAATTATCTAAACAGTGCCAGACTCAAACACAGCCATCCATTAACTTTGTTAATCCTGCTGGTGTTTTCCCCCAGACAAGAGGTCTGTCACGAAGAGGTCTGTCACGAACCGTGACCTAGATGAAGAAATAAGTATGAACGGCTCTTTTCGATGTCATAATGTTTGGACCTCCGACCTTACTGTCTTTGAACTAGAACATCTGTTCGGAGAGGAAAGGACAGATTGCAGGTGGCAAGTGATGAAAAAATAGAACATATTTCAAAGCTAGAACTTTCTATGGAAAGAGGGAGAGAAGGAATGTGGTCAGAACAAGTTATGTAGAGTGCACCAGACCACATCCCATGTTAGCTCAAGTTCATTTACACATTTTGAATCAGCAATTTGAAAGAAGTGAGTGCACCAACAACGGTCCATATTAAGCAGAGCACATTAAAATTGGTTCAATATCAGAATTTGAGTCAGCATTTAGAAAGAGGAACTTAGACATGAATATAAGCAGGGATTAAATGATAGCAAAACAGATTCTAAAAGTAACCATTAAAACAGTTTATTTTAGTATAATTCGCATGCTGTATTTACTCTACCAGTGTCCCAGAGTCAAAGAAACAAACTAAAAACCTTGAGTAATTGTATTTTGTTCCTTTTCTCTTTTCCAGATGCAAAGTTTGCCTTGGGCCTAGGTAACTATCTTTGTACTGCATTACTTGGGTGAAAGAAAGGGGGACATGGGGTTCAACACATCCCAGTAATCTTTGGAGACCCCACAGCAAAACACAGAACACAGTCATCCAATACGGGACTTTTTTAATGTTCAAACACTGATCTTAATATTGCCATGCTTCTGGTACCATTCTGAATGGCTGCTAACTGAGTATTTCTGACTAACTACATCTACTGCAAAATAAACAAATCATATACTCACTCTGCAGTCCAGAAACTGGGTGAAACCTGATAAGGAGCTCCTTCCTGAAGTCATGAGAAACTGAAGGAGAATAATAATAATTATGGGAGAATAATAATAAAGCTTTTTTTTTACTTGATTCAAAGACTTGACTCATTTTGCCATTTGTTCCGAACTGAGTGTCTTCTTACAAGAATCTTGCAGCCTTAAAATCCACTTAAAGCTCATTGCCCGAGAAACAGATTTGATCTGTCATCATTAAAATTGTCACCAATGTCTTACTTTGCAGATTTAGTAACACATGTTCAATATTTACCATTGTGCAATACAAAAAGAAACAATTTATAATAAATATTTTTTCAAATACTGTTTTTTTTTATTAATAAGCTTCCATTCACCAGTGTTTTTGTTATAAACGTGCACTGTAATTATTCACCATGAACAAAAACCTACATTGAAACAGTTCTGCCTTGGTATATGTAACAGGGTGGAGGCTGGGTGTGAACCGGCGACCCTGCGTACCACAAGCAAGTGTCTAAACTACAATGCAAAAGAGCCAACCTCATTCACATTTGTGGTTTTAGAGCTGTTAACCTTATCTCATCTCACTGACAGGGGACTGGACAAAATCTGTAATGTCAGTGTACTGCCCGTTACATGTATATATATGTAGAAGACTACGAGGCGGTCTGATTCAAGCATTCAAAATCCTAAAAGGTATAGACAATGTCAACCCAGGGGACTTCTTTGACCTAAAAAAAGAAACAAGGACCAGGGGTCACAAATGGAGATTAGATAAAGGGGCATTCAGAACTGAAAATAGGAGGCACTTTTTTACACAGAGAATTGTGAGGGTCTGGAACCAAGTCCCCAGTAATGTTGTTGAAGCTGACACCCTGGGATCCTTCAAGAAGCTGCTTGATGAGATTCTGGGATCAATAAGCTACTAACAACCAAACGAGCAAGATGGGCTGAATGGCCTCCTCTCGTTTGTAAACTTTCTTATGTTCTTATGTAACTGCCCGTTACATATACATGAATTGGGTACAGAACATTGGACCCTATTCGCTAGTCACCTTGAATAAATCTAATATATAAGTTAATAATAACAACAGATAACATGCGAGACAGGAGCAACTGTAGTACTGGAGAACTGTTTTAAAACATATTCTTAAATTATTAAGTGTTTTAGAACCTGGTCAGGGGTTCCATTATAAAAGTTACAACAGTATTTTTGCAGTTTTCCCATGGTCATACTATGCATTTCCCATAGTTTACCCTGGTTTGCCATGTTTATTAATATACTTTACCATACCTTGTTATTCTTTACAATGCTTGCCTATGTGTCACCGTGCTTTCACTGTGCATTATTAAACTTTTCTATGCTTTTACTATGGGAAACTTCTATAAGAGTTTATTTGGTTTATGGTTGAAACAAAGACCTTGCCTACCTCTGATCTAAGAAACCATTCAAAGGTGTTTAAAAGATAAATTGTTAATTTGAACCATGAATAATAATGAGTAATTATTTACACAGCTTTCAAAAAGTCTTTTTGAATAAACGCCTTGGGCAAATACTACTGTGAATAAGAACGTGGGGTATCTCGTCCACATAGCTTTAATGTATGACTTACATGTACAGTATGTGTGAAAAACAAACAAGCTGTATTAAACAAAACATCCAAATCGTATGAAATCTTTTACAAATCAGTAGGATGTGCTGGTTGTTTTGTTTTTTAATGACAAAGCAGGACCAGGCTGATCTCAAGTTGGTCTTTATAATGATCTGTCAGACAGGACTCTCATTTTAAGATTCACAAAAACGTTAAGGTGCCCGTCCCTCACAATGAAACTCCAGCCGCAGCTCCAGAACACAGTGGGCTAAATTGCCAAAGCAATTTACTCTAAATCATTCAAAGGAAAATTATTTTCAGAAAGGGAAAACACACCCAATAAAGTTACCATAGCCAATATAAACAAATCACTTTAAACTTAGAAACTTGTAAGTAGTCTTGGTGTTTTTTTCCTTTCAGATAAAAATTGTGCTAATGATGATTTTGAGTAATTAGCTTTGAGAATCTAGCCAAATGTGACTAATTGATTTGGAATGTGGCTTGAGTGTACAGTACACAACCTCTCTAATGTGTTCTGTGAATAATTAGAATGCTGCTTGGATTCAATGTTAATGGTACGCTTTCTTTCATACTGCTAGTCAAGCATATGTTCAAGTTCTGCAAGTGAAACATTATGTTGTCAGGCACTGTCTTCCGCAGCTCCTCCCCCAGGAGTGGCCAAGATATTGCAATATACCAGGTTGAGTAACCCATGCAACCTTACATTGAATTCTCTGAACTGTAGCAACCATTACTCAAGAATAAACCCACATTGTAAAATAAGTTGTACACATACAGTAGAAAAAAAAGAAATAGAAGAAAAATATTCACCCAAGAACAACAAAAAGGAGACTAGTTAAAACCAACAGATTACTTCCCTATGAAAAGTTTACAATATCTACTGTACAATATCTGAAATATATCTTTGCTCTTAATTCAAAGTAGACATTTTTAAATACCCCAGATCAACCATTAAAAAGCTATGACAAATAGTAGTGTTTAGGATAGCCAAGAAAATATCCAACAATTGCACAAGTAGAACAGATAGGCAAGATGGATTGTACTTTGTTTGTGTATGTCAGGGGTATGATAGGCAGCTAGACTCTCCAGTGCACTCCATTGCAACACTTTGTTCCTGCAGGTCCTTAATTATTGTTGCTTAACTCGGGTGTAAATCACAACACCGAGACTGAGAATGCAATCTCTCTAGTTTCAAAGTGACTCACACAGCAAACCCCCATGAAAAAAAGCAGACGATGAAAACAGCCCTTTTTTTAAGAAATCCCAGTCGATAAGATTCCCACAAATGATTGCCTCCCTCCCCTCTACAACCAGTGCCTGGAGAAAATCAAAGGTGATGGCTCCAAAATAGCTATACTTGATAATAGATATGGCACCGGCATCATTTTGATTTAATCCAAGCCCAGGAAGCCTGGTTAGTAAAGCAGCCTCCGTTGTTGGTGTCCTCTTCGTGAAGTAGATTACCTCTTTCTATTCTATGCAGCAGATCATTGGATGTGTGCAACAGTACAATCATTCTCAGTATCAATGTCTCCATGTACTAGGCACATTGATACTTATATCTCTTGAAGGAGTATAGCCCAATAAAATCGGAGGCATCTATAGGCTAGCACAACACAAGTTTGGTGAAATCTTGTGCAAAGAGAGTAGTGTGGGAGAAATAGAACATTATTTCAACACAATTAGGTATAAAAATAATTAGATGAGTATTTACTGTGAATACATGACATAGCTGACAGTTGATATCAGTGCCCCAGCCTCCTGATAACATTCCATTCCAGAGGTGGTGATGCCATGACATGCTATGTGAAGAGTAGTAGAGCAAAAACAAATAATACATTTCATTAAAAAAAACAACATTGATAAGATTGTAGATGTCCTAACTGATAAGGGTATGACATATTTTACAACTGCTATTTGGCAGTTACCTTTTATGTATTGCAAACAAGGTTACCTTGAAAAATACATTTTCAGTAGACCAAATAATATTAGTTTTCAGAGTATCTGAACAGTGTAGCTATATAGTAAAAAGTCAGGATGTGCCAAGGGATGTTCCAGAGTAATTCCCTTTAAGTTTTTGATCAGCAGGTATTAAATTAAACCAAACAAGCCCATTAATTAACATGTTAATTTGACAGCAAGAAAAGCTGCTGTTCCCTCGCCTTTACAACTGAGCACCAGTCCATAGCAATTAACTTCCATGACAAGTGATTTAAAAGCACATTTCTCCCTTCACCTGGAGTGCAGACATTAGAACTGCTGTACCAAGGCTGTAAATTGGCAATGGAAATATACCAAACTAGCAAATGCAAACTGATTTGTTACATACACAATAACTTTCCTCAGACCCAATTTAAGGGCTACCGCTGTGCACACTGGTAAATGTATTTATATCTACTTGAAATCAAAGATTACTTCTTCCCCGGGACTACTGTATAATCCCACAATTCACTTCAGAAATGACATGATTCTAAGGAAACAAGGCAGGAAAAATAATAATAATAATAATAATAATAATAATAATAATAATAATTGAATCAAAGGGATCACTTCTGTATTGAAGACATCATTTTAAATAAATTACATTTTGTTGGGTTCTGAATTAATTTAGTTGTTTTTTTTAGCAAATCCTTTGGAGTTATTTATTGCTTTCTTACAAGATCGGCAACATACCATTGTGTCAGAGTTCTAGAAATATCTAGCATAATAACCTCGAAACATTAATGCTATCATTTTTAAAAGCCTACATTTGAATTACAAAACATCTTTAACACTTGTAAATATGCGTGGAGCCTGTATTTTCATAAAAAAATGCTGCAGAAAACCTTTTGTGCTGTCAGCCTCCAGATGCAACTTGTACTAATAGTAACCTTTGGAGGAACTACACAGTGTTCTGGTTGGTTTGTAATTCAAATGCAAGCTCCCTGCCACCTGCACAGTTGAAGCACTGAGAAAAAATTTCCTGTGAAACTGCAGTCAAGTTAATGTTGGTGGTTAGTGAACAGACCACTTGCAAAAAGATCTTTGATTTCCCAGAACAAAAAATTAAAACTAAAAACAAGTAAAATAGACGAGCAGAAGTTTTTTTTTTTTTTTAATCTTAAAAAAAAAAACAGAATATTTGCTTTTCAGAAATAGACATTAAACCCATTCTTTTGGCACATACTTTTTATATTATGTTGTACTAAATACAAAATCTCTCTCTCTCTCACAAACACACACACAAAGGGTTCAGAAGAGTCAGTTAGTTATTGAATTATTGTGACCAACGATTAGTGTATTTTACTATTGCTCCTACTGTTTTAAGTTATCCGCACCAGCGTAAAACATTTAAAAAATAAGGTAATGTGACAGATTGCATAAATAGACCCGTCACCACTTAACGTACTCCTCCTTTCAAATTAAAACTAGTATTTGGTACAAAAATTATATATATAATTTATTTATTTTTAACACCAAGGATGAAAGAGATTGCTGTACCAGGCCAGCAACCCCCCCCCCCCATATGAGCAAACACTGCTCTTGCATGCGTCAGACTTGACGTTCCATTACCACCTCATACAAAGGTAGCTCTGTCTCTGCACACACAGCACCTGCCAAACCAATTGTACTTGTTCATTATGATAAAACCTGACCTATGTGTTGTCGAGGCTTTACGCGTATCCCTCTCTCCTTGTACGAGTAAGAATATAGGATTTCTAAATATGCACAAAGCATAAAGTTGTTGGGGGTCTTCGAGTGGCTCATCTGGTAATTGCTGCATGAGCGGAGGGTGAATTCGGCGTTCTTCACTGGGGACTCCCAAGGGAAGTCGGCGTTCTTCACTGGGGACTCCAAAGGGAATTCGGCGTTCGTCACTGGGGACTCCAAAGGGAATTCGGCATTCGTCACTGGGGACTCCGAAAGGAGCGTGCATTGGCTCTGGCGCTCCCGTGGGTTAGGGAGGAAAAATATCACAATTCATCAATACACCCCTAACAAAAATTCTGTATAGTTGTTGAAATGTTTTTAATTCCCTAGAAAAATGGTAGAAATGCGTCCATATTTTGCTGAAGCCTTGATTGTGTTGACCATGTAGTTTGAAAATCTGTTTGATCAGATATTTGTGACAATTTCATGCATTTTTTGTCAAAATGACACAAGACATGAAAAGACACAGAAATTTGGATGGACAAATCCTGCTGTTCTGTCAGAATCTGTATTCACATTCTGAAACATGATCTCAAACATTTACAGACCCGGTTCTTAACAACACTGGCCCGAGCCCAGTATTTCCTTCAGATGTGTAACAGCATGTTAATTTTTTTGGTCAGGGTTTATTTTAAAGGGCCTTTTTTTAGTTTATTAACTATTAATAAACATTGTTAATTTTTAGCTTAGGGTTAATAAAAACCTGATTTAATTTGCTAAACATTACTACAGTAACAATTTGAACCGATCTGAAGCATATGATTAACTGGGTATTGATCATCCGCTCTGGTGTTTGCAGTTTTAGCTGGCTTATATATTATTAACTGACTGTTAACAGAAAATAATGTACATGAACATGTTTATTAGCTGTTAATAGTTAAACAAACAAAAAAAAAAAACAGCCCTTAAAATAAAGCATGACCACTTTTTTTTTATATATACTGCCCAACACTGCCACCCTCTGGCTAGACCATAGACTACAATTAGCCATTTCTATTAGTTGATTCAATGCTTTGCAGTAAATATACTCTCAGTAAATGTAACAAAAACGTGATTGGTAGCCAAACTAAATGAAGTGGTCACATAACAAAAGCCTACAGTGTCCATTTAAAGAACCACATGTACAACATGATGTGAAGGGACCTACTGGGATACCAAGATGTGTTTGTCCATTAAGGAAAAATGGCATTCTTTGCTGAAGTGCCTTTGCACAGGAGGTGCACATTATTAAAATAAAATACATTTCTTAGTCAAACTGACCCTTCTGTCCCCAAGCTCACTCCTTCCCATGCACACACACACATATGGATGCAGAATCCAGCTTAAGAGAAGACATAAAACGCAACCATAGTCCATGTGCAAATATGACGGTACTGCTGATTCTCTTGAGCAGTGGGTCCTACACAAGTCTGTGAGGAGTAAAGGTGTATTGCTTGAACTGGAATGCTGCCCTTCTAATACTGCTTTCATTCAGAATTTTGCAGAACGGCTGAAAGTCCTGGCAAGAACTTCTGCCCCCAGGGATGCGGAAACCGATTCCAGAGTTACGATGCAACCTCGGAACCTGCATCATTCTTCCTACCTGCAATAAACAGAATGAGGATGTGCTTATATATAAATAAATAAATAAATAAATAAATAAATAAAAAGCCATTAGTATTAAGTCTTGTTCATTCGCTTTCCGTACTGATAACATACTGGTAGCATGATTTAACCCGCATGAATGTTTGCAAAAACAGTGGTAGTTTTACCATTTATTAGTATGTCTTACCATACCTGTAGCACGATCAACTATAACATTTACAATGCTTGCCTTTGCTTTTCCATGCTTTATTACCCTTTGTTATGCTTTTACTATGGTAAACTTTTATAAGGGAAGTACCCGTTTATTATAAAAACAACATTAAAATAGTAAACATCCAAACAAAAAAATTGCATAAAGAAAAAAGGGAGGTGCTACTCCTTTATCAATAATATAAAACAATCTTTAAAAAAACCAAAAAACACTTTGCATACACGGATACAGCTCATGTTGCTTTATATAAAATAACAGTAATTCCCCCCTAACCTATACATGGGTTCTAAGTTCAATTTCATTAATTTTGTTTATTAATTTTTTTTAATCAAAACAAGAACAGAAGGACTTACACGTCAACAACTGCTGAATGTTCCGCAGCGACCCACCGCATGAGAAGAAAGACCAGACAGCCATCGATACTAGTATTACATAGGCTGGGGGTAAGCTGCCCTCATATATTGGATTGAGAAACGTCTGCAAATGAATAAACAGAATACAGAACAAGGAAAATCACAAGCGATATGCTTTTACTTATAGGTGCACAGCATCTACAGCAGCTTCCCAACGACAGTGACTAACAAACCGGGTTTCTTGTACGTCCTTTTTCCCCCCTCACTCACTGATTAAGGCAGACCCTTGTGTAACTGTGCAGGTGTTTAGGTTCATAAACATGCAACATGACCCCTTGTGAGATTGCTGTTCATGCAGCAGTAATGTTTAGTTATTCTAACATATTACTGAATGCTGTACCAGTCTGGTCAGCAACCACTGCATACAAGTTTTTGGGGTAAACTGAAATTCCCCCATTCAGTTCTACGTGTCCCAGTACATGGAGGTTCATGCACATGCATCCTGTCACCGAGTATTTTACACTTGTACAGATCATATATAAAACCAGACACAGAGCTGTGAAAATGTATAGGAAAAGAGTTGCTCACCAGTCCAGACACCAGCAGGTGGAGTGCGACGACAACTGCAATCACCCACCATCTCCTGTTCTCACAGCCGTCGAAGAACACCACTCCCCAGAACGTGTGCAGCAAGGTCACTGCCATTGTCATGAAGGCTGCAGCAAAGAAGAGAGCAGACAGTACAGCAAAGAGGGCAACGTCTCTCTACTTAATTCTCTCTACTGTGGACTGACATCCAGGACACAAGACATTATCAGGGTTACCGTAGGACACTTTTTAAAATCAGCTCTCGTGATTCGTGTAATCAGAAACGTGTGATAGAATTACAGCCTTATTAACGCACAGTTTGGTGTGCATTATCATTACTTCGCACGTTATTCCCAGACCCGAAGTGAATACGATGATATACTTTTACCGTTATCAGTGGCATACAATTATCTGCAATAAAAAGTAAAATCATAAAAATCACCTACATCCACCTATCGGACAGATGCCTCAATAGATCTCCAGACTCACACACTCATAACTTGAGCTAAACAATTTCCTGACCAGGGCACCTCCATATACCCCCAAATTTTTATATTATCAATAAAGTGCCACAAAGAAGGTCCTTACCAAGTTGGATCACTCCAATTTCAACACTTTTCTAAGGTACTTTCAAAACTATTAAATGCTATATTTTCATGATTAATGCCCGTGAAAAAATTGTACTTTGCACAAGTCTACTGTCTATGAACTTGTTCATCTCGCCAGCAGATGGCGCTGGTGAATTATTGATAGAAAGTGATTCCACAGCGGTATTCTGGGCTTATGGTGTGTGACAACAACAGCATGTGCATTTTTTGCCCCACAGGAGGTTTGCACGCCCTTCAGTATCACATTACTTTTAGCTCTGGCCTCAGTCCCGTTGTCTGGTCTGGAATAACTTGACCTTCTCTAGTAAAGACAACTGTTCAGCCCTCCCCCTTTGTGCCAACAAACACCAACGGCACTCTTGACCGCACACACAAATCTACTGAACTCATCTGCTTCAGTGGATTCCTACCTTATTCTACTAAAATGACAAATTCAAACTAACAGGTCTAAAATGTACAGTATAAGACTGACATACATTGTTAGTGGGATACATTTAAGGGAAGGTCATATAGTGAGGTTTTTTAATTTTAGAAATCATATTTTCTGTTTAGCAATATAACTGCTGCTCCACTTTATTTTAGTTTCTCTTGCTCAAGGAGACAGTTCGCACTCACTTTGGGATATCTGGGTCTCTCATGCTCCATACCCAATTACCTAAAAAAAAGTGGCCCCATTTAATTTAAACTGCTCCCGTTCTTTATAAAACCGTCCAACTTATTTTGGTTTAAACATAGAACACATAAAACATGAAGACTGCATTGCCTTTTCAATTCAAGCACACTAGCAAAATGTTTAGCGTTGCCTGTGTCTCCATCATCCCCTCAACTCAGCAGAAACCACTTTAGGATTCACTTCTCAGCTGTTTATATAAACCTCGCCCTACCCTGCTAAGCACAGCTCCACAAACCGATTATTCGATTAGTCAAATCAAGGTGAGGGTCATTGCTGTAGATTGGGTTGATTTACTGTTCAAAATTAAACAAGTGAAGAAACAGCTGCTTAGATTTGTGATGATTGCTGTTCTTGACAGTCCATGAAAAGCAGCAATTAGCACATAATTAAAGCAGCTGTTTCTTTACTCGTTTCATCTGAACAGTAAATCAGCCCAATCTACAGCAATGACCCTCACCTGATCGTCAGCACTTGGAAAACTCAATCTGAATAGTCGACCAGTTTGTGCAGCACTACTATTTTATTATTTTCTTTTGCTGAGCCACCATAGCAGAACATCCTTCAAAAACAGCTGTACCGAGAAAAGCATAGCAAGGTTCCATCTAGTACCTGAGGTGAGGAAGTAGTACTGAGATTCCCCATGGATCCCTACTATTCCTGGGCCCAGCGAGTCAGCGAGGATGTTAATCATTGAAAAAGCTCCGCTCATGATACCAAACCCCAGTCCAGCCACTGAAAAAAAAAGTTAATGACATTAGGCGGATTTCATTTAAATTATTTATTTAACTAAATAATGCCAAGTAGTAATTGTTTACTGTATAGACTGGAAAAGGACACTTCATTCTAGTCCCCAGCTGTCTTTATTCCACAGAATATTGCATTTGCATAACACTACTACAGTTACCACGGCAATACATCCTACTTACTGCTTTGGAAAATACTGAACATTAAAAAAAGCAGTGCAGTAATGGTAAATTGACAATTCCTTACACAAAATACTCAAATGCATTATCGCCCACAAGCTTCTTTGTGATTGATATTTCAGTCTATGCATCTCTGACAGGCCTAAGCACTCGGTCTGGAAATAAAAGTTTGTATCCACTGTAGCCCAGCATACACGAGGAGATGTTTCTGTGTTTCCAGAAACAAGGAAACAAGGAAACACATTTCCCGGAGTAGACCACGGTTCTACTTTGAGAAACATTATGCCTTAGTGCATCAGGAGAAACTCTTGAGCATGCCATCAATCATTCGACTATGCAAGACAGTGACTTCTACAGAAGACGACAGGAAACCTGTTACAATCCATTGTTTTGTTGATATGTACGCTGACACACTGTAGTTTCATTTCAAGTTATTCGTGGTCCTACAAGCCTCAGCAGCTCCTCACAAGTATCTGGATCCATAAGATGTGAATAGTAGCAGGCTTTCACAGCAAATTGAAGTCCACCAAAGGCACATATCGCATAGAAACAAGAGACCTGTAAATGTATGCTTTCCCAGTCTGTGGCTGTAGGATTGCGATAACTGGGGATAGGATTGTCGTATCATCAGAAAAGTCAATAGAAAGACATCAACTTAAGAGTATCAGAAGGTTAATAAAGAAGACACTAATATTACAATAGTTATTCAGATTTGCAGCTGATATCCAAGTTTGCAGTCGAAATCTTATTAACATATTTTTTAGATTCTAAAAAGAAGTTATTTTTTAAAAACACTACATTTACCACCCAGCAATTTGATTAGAGGTATAACAGATTTTCTTGGGTAAAATATTAAAATATGATATGGTTTGCCTTCAAAAGCATTGTAGAGTTTTTCTTCCTTATAAGGGTCCCTTGCTATTCAGCACCATCTGTCTTTAGGCTAATTAAAGAACCAGTACCTGTCAACATTTAAGGCCATTGCACACTGGATCCGATAAAGCATCCGAATTTAACGTGCGTCTAAACAGAAAAAAACATCATGTGCATTCCCTATTGCACCTTGCACATCGTAACTGTCGTACAACGGTGATGAGTCAATTTTGGAATCGAAACAAGTCTGATTTGATCTGATTTGACGTGCGTTAAAAATAACATTGACCAATGAAGAACGACTGGGAAGACACGTGGGTTCTTGCAGTACCCTGAACAAAATGGAAAATCAAATTGTGTGCCGCCAAACAAAAATTACTTTATGATAAATACAACAAAGACTTTGTAAAAAAAGAACACATATGGGGGCTCCCGAGTGGCGCATCCAGTAAAGGCGCTCCACGTGAGTGCAGGATGCGCTCTATAGCCTGCAAGTCGCGAGTTCGAATCCAGGCTATTCCTTTGCCGATCGAGGACGGGAGCTCCCAAGGGGCAGCGCACAATTGGCCGAGCTTCGCCCGGGGGGAGGGAGGGTTAGGTCGGTCAGGGTGTCCTCGTCTCACCGCGCACCAGCGACCCCTGTAGTCTGGCCGGGCACCTGCGGGCTTGCCTGTAGCTGCCCGAGAGCTGCGTTGTCCTCCGACGCTGTAGCTCTTGGGTGGTTGCATGGTGAGTCCGCAGTGTGAAAAAAAAGCGGTTGGCTTGACGGCACGCTTCGGAGGACTTCGCCCTCCCGAGTCAGCGCAGGGGTGGTAGCGGTGAGCCGACCGTAATAAATAATTGGCCATTCAAAATTGGGAGAAAATAATAAAAATAATTGGCAATGACTAAATTTTAAAATAAAAAAAAATAAAAAAAAAACACATATTGAAAGACATTGCCATGGACTTGGGCATGAATGATATGTATTATTAAACATGAAAATGTGGATTTTTTGCAGTATAGGTTATTACAAGCATATACTTTTTATTTCAATTGTAGTCAAGGAAGTAAAGAAACAATGGCCTAACCTGGAGACACAGATCAGAGAAAGAAGCGTGACAGGACAAGAGCGGTCAGAAAAGAGGGGCAGTACATGAAAGTGATAGAAAGTATTTTCGTAGCTCATTGCTGGCTTCCCAACTTTTATATATATATTTATTACAGGAGCGAGCGTTTGAAAAATTAAATATTGGTCATATTGTTTCTGATGCTATGACAACAGTGTTGTGTAATATGTTTTTTTTTTTTATATGTATTGCGTAACATTATTGTAATCTAGCAGAAACGTAATTAGCAAACACTTTCCATCAGTGTTTGTTGATCATTAGGTTTATACTACATTTAACATTTTTTGTGTTCAAAGTTATGTAAGAATTAACAGAATTGTATTTATTTTTTATTAAAATACTGAAACTAGGTATATTTACTACAAAGCCTTCACTGCACATCAGTGCTCTGAAGTATGATATTAACGTATCTAGTGTGCAATGGATCGACGCACGACGGATTCTAAATGACTGAATGGATCCAGTGTGCAAAGGCCTTCACACAGTTAAAGCCATCCCAAAGCATGGAAAACACAAATTTCTCTTGTGTTGCTTTTACTCTTCACCTTAGGTTTAACAATTAGTCCTAGGCACACAGTTACCCACGGTCAGAAGGAACACGTGGCAAAAGTGTTCTTTATGGTAGTCAGGGACCCAGCCATTCATATCCTAATAGTTCAAATGAGTCATCTTGTCACCAATAGTCAGCCAGTACAAAGAAGCAGAAACAAGTGTGATATTGAAGCAATTGAGTTTATTTATTACAAGACTTCCTGTCACTTTAAGAACACTGGGAGCTGCTTTTGCAATCAGTAACACTATACATGGAGCTATGCGATGTCTAGAGTTGTTTTTACTAAACGAGTGAGCCTGAAGACCAATGTAAAATGCATTAAATATAAAATAAGTACTTGCTGTGTTGTACTTGGCCCATGAAAGCTCTCTGGCAATGTACTACTGTAGTTTGGTTACTGTTGTCTCAAATATCAAAGCATCGCAAGGGAACAAATCCAACAAATAAATGCATGAGAGATTCATCTGCTGTCACTCCTGCACGGATATGCAGAAACACTAATCATTATGTAGGTGCCTCACTGTCTAATGCTACATAATCCATGAGTGATTGCACTTGACCATGCATGACTGTGGTGAGTTTAAAGTCCACTCTGGCACTAGCAGCAATTTCCTTATTGGAGTTTGGTACTTTCCATTTTAAACCCTTCCAGTAAGGAACTATGGCAACAGAACTGTTTTCCTTTAGAAAGAACAACTGGTAACAGATTTATACCAGTCAAATGTGCAAAGTCAAGGAATACAATTATTTTATCAATTGTAAAAATACACCAAGAAATAGAAATGAGTAGTTACAATTTTGTTTCAAGTAGTTTTCTTAATTTTTAGACCACATTTATAGTTAGGTTAATACAGTATCTGCCAGGTGTACATAATATGGTACTGGCAAATATACATACAGTATGCATGCTTATAGGCCAACATTGTATATGGTCACTAGTACTATATATATATAGTATGCTTTCTTATGGGTCATTGTATTTATTTGCATATAAAAATAATGGTACGCAATATACAGAAAAAGCAGTAGCTTAGGCCAATCGATTTAGTTCACAAGAACAAGCTTTCAGGTCCCTGTTTTTATAGGTCTTCTGCTATGGGTGTTTGTTTTTTAGTTATATGAAAAGGTAAATGAAGTCACTACCTCAAATGTTTTTTTAAGATGCAAGGCCTTGACACTGTTGCGGCGACATCTTTACAAAAAAACTGGCACAAAAGGGATCTTTGTTCTTTTAAGACACCTGCGATCCAACTTGACCTAGAGAAGCACAGGATACAGCTGTGAACCGAGTATAAAAGAATCATCTTGAAGTGTTAACCATCTGGAAACCAAAAAGTCACATAAGTCCAATACAGTGATTATCTTAGCTCACAGCTCAAAGTGAAGGATTCCATTATATTTTACTGAAGGAGTTTCATAACACTGAGAATATAAGGTGGCAGTATGAGACACTGGTAGTAGCAGGTGCTTCGGTGGCGACGGACGGTTTGCAAACAAGCTTCTGTGACCCGAGTTTCTTTTCAAATCCCTGAACGCGAGACCTACATACTGAATGGCAATGCACTTCGGATAAGATTTTGGAGAGTATTTTGTTAGATTTGGAGTCTTTAAACTATAGCATTGTGCATTTATAAACAGCAGCCATAGGAAATCTCAAGTTATTTGAGTAACAGCAGCCAAGTCGCTTGCATGCAGGGACTCATGGGACAGGCTGATGTTCACTCTGACCTTCACCAGGCACCGTAAACGCAGATTGGTGCAAAGCTCCGATGACACAGTCAGAGCCTGCGTGTTTTATGGTGAGAATTTTATGTTCATCCACAGAATGTACCTGGTAGTTTTCCATTATCTTCTACCGCTGCTGTTGGTTAGCTATTCCTAACTAATGCTGACAGTAAACTGGTTACTAAACACTGGATATTGAAAAGACATGATGTGCTATTTAGGCTCCCTTTTTGCACCTTCCTGAGAAAACCATCTGTCCTCCCTGGCTGTCTCCCTGTTTCATCTGGCAGTTAACAACTAATTAAACGATTTAGGAGTGATCTGTTTATAATCTTTCTTTCTGCCGGCAGAAGTTTGGACACCAAGGAATGAATGGAAACTGCAGTACTGACTGGATGCCAGCAGTGAATCTTCACTTAAGGAAATCTCTTTTTAGAACTCCTTTTAGAACTCTGACTGGACAGCACAGGTGCTCAGTTCCATTCTAAAACAGGTCAGACTCACAGTGCAGGCAAAAGGAGCTACACTAAATGCCCCTGTCAGAACCACATCAACCCACATTACTCAAGTTGTTAAAATGTATCCATTTTATATGATTTCCAAAAAAGTTTTTCTATAAAATTGTATATATTTTATGCACAAGATTTCCCACTACTTAGTCTAGATTATATAAATATATACCCATAAAAAAAAACAGGTTTCAACATCTTCAACAAAACTTTTAATGATGAAAATAACACTTATGATATTGAATATTTAATGGTTATATGGCATTGGAATTTAATCCAAAACCAAGTTCTGAATTTACATAAATCTTTGAATAGCAAAACAAAATGTTTCTGTAAACCCAATGTCTCGAAATTTACTGGAAGCAGGTGTTGCCAAAATATTTTCCGCATTTGTAGGGGGTGCAATATAAATTATTCTAAGGACTTCAGCGAGCGTGGCAGTGCGAAAGCCCTGCCGGTGCACGTGTGGATGTGTTGACGTGGGGAATATTGGGTGGCAGGGAGGGGGTTCAAATCCTCCCTGCAAAAACACAAAGAACATCAATTGAATAAATAATTAAATGATTAATTAGGCTCCAGCCACAGATGTATTTAAAGGGTGATCACAGGTATTAATTAGAAAGGATTATCGTTAATGTTGGTGAGAGGCGGAGGTACGCGTTTTGTGGGCGGTGTGGTATTTAAAGTGTTTTGCAGGGTTTTGTATAGACCTTTTGTTTTGCTCCATTTAGTGTTTTGTTTATTTGTTATTAAAACGTGTCCATTAGCACTTTACTGCAGGTTTTCTGTCTCAAAGTCTCTATCCCTCCCGATAAAATCCCGGGCCGTGACGCTACCCTGTCACAGTCTGTATAACCAAAAAAAAAAAAAAAAAATAAAAAAAATCAGGAGCAAATTGAATAAAACTGCCGAGACAGCAGTACTTCAGCTTTAAATATCTTGATAAGACAAGATGACTTCCGCTGAGTCCACACAAAAGAAACTTGACTTCAGTGCTTTATTCCGGGACACTCCCAGTCCCCGATGCAGGGCCGTGGCATCACTTCCTCACAGGCCTCCGAGCCAGAGCAGTATGGTTTAGCAAGGCAAGGCAAGGTGAGCTACCACTCCGAGGACTGAGTAGTACAAGATTTCAGACCAAACATTTATGCCAGACAGTCACCAACTAAAAGTTGTATTAAATATTATTAAACCAACAGTCTTTAACCCAGTGACTCAAATCAATGATCCCTTCCAAAGTCATGTAAAACACAGAACTCAGTTACTGTAAGCATTTCCTGGAAAAAGAAAATCTTGACTATTTCTTGCCAGATTAATAGTCAATCCGTCAGCAAAATCACAAGGTTTGATGAAGCTAAAAATAACCTGCTATTGGGGGAAAAAAAAATAATAATGTGCGTCCAATCTTTTACTAGATGGAGAATAAAACCATGCATGGCTTTAAGGTCTGGAGAGTTTTCCATCATGCCTACAATGACACTTTACATTAAGTGGGCAGAGTGTCAAGAACGGGAAGAAGCTTAACAGAAGCCTATAACAAGATTGAGACAGAGCCTGCCAGATGGAGGTGATGCCAGCGAGTGAGGAGTCCATAGTTTAAATCAAGCTTTGTGCAGAACACTGTCTGAACCCTGGCGTCTGCTGTGTTGAAAAGGCACAAATGAGACTGTTGAGACTTGCATCTGAGCTACAGCAAACTAAGCTCAAATAAAAAATACACTGTATACGCAGGATCTATTTGTACATGTTGTTTTCTTACCATATGCCATTTGCTGGACTGAAATAGGCGATCGCTCATCCTCACTCAATGCTGCCAGACCTTCACTGGCCTTCCTGTTGATGAAGAAAGATAGATAAACAAATAAATGAGAGTATGATCTTGGGTTATTGTTTATTTGATTACATTTATTCCTAAAGTATATTTAGAGGCTTTCGCTAATTAAGTTCCACACATCTACAGTGGAATAAATTAACAGTTTGCTTAAGGGATGTCTGGCCAACGTGCCCAGTTCCACAGAATGCTTTGTCGCCAAATGAAAAGGTTCTGTTAGAATGGGGTAAGCCCCAGGATTCAATACCAAATTAAATCAGTAACTTAAATGACTGCTAATTGCGCAGCACCAGATTACATCATTGTTTTGCTAACTGATCTCATGGAATGCCCATACGAAGGTTTTCCAGGAAAAGGTAATTGATAGTGGCATTTCATTTTGTGTGCAGTGGTGTCCATTTTTGCGTAAGGGAATACACAATACTTGAAGCCCATTTTAACTTACGTCAAATTATAAATGACATACAAGAAATAATTCCAGTAAATGTTGTGAACATGTCATCCGCTGCATAAAGTTTAAAACACACTCGCTCAAACTAGTCAAGATGACACAGCCAGAGATCCACTTTCTAAGTCCTTCTCATCTGATTCTTCAGCAAATATCTGATCTTAAACCTTTGAACAGGTTATGCATAATAAACCTACTGTACATGCTTCAGCCATTATCATTAAATCATGCTGGAGCATTTCAGGGACATTTTAAACAGGGGTCTGCAGGCAATTGAGAATTTATTTTTGGGTAACAGTTAAAAAGGAATCCACAAATGTTATATTTGGAGCTTCATTATAAAAATACTGGATTAATGACTAAATCCAGTTCAAATACATTATGTTGCAATGCTATATAACCCAGCCATAAAGAGAATGGGACACCACAGAACCATTCTGAATGCGTTCAAGAGGCACAACAGAAAAGTGTATGACACTTTCAGAAATATAATGAGTTTTGGTTGTAAATCCCCCTCCCTACCTGTGAGGGCGCTACGTAGCGAAAGGGGAAAGGCTTTGGACGGGCTGGCCTGACAGTTCATTTACTGGGTCGGGAAGTCGGTCAGCCTGGAAGAAGACAAGACTCAGTTGCAGGAACGTATTGACCCGGAAGGTAGAGCTGCAGGCAATAGAGTCAGCTGTAATCGTTTACCAAGGGATCATGCGGAATGGTATAAAGGGGCCGGAGAACTGTAAATCTTTTCCTTCGCTTGGGTTTAAGAGATACGAGGAACTGGAAGGACCGGGAGATTTCCCAAACTAAAAAAGAAAGTCTGTGAGTGTTTTGTTTTGTCTGTTTAGTAACCGTCTGTGTTTTGTTATATAGCACTAGACGGCTAAACACGAATCCGGAGCTGTCACCAAGGAACAGCACAAAACCGGATCAACACTGCACTACAGTCACAATTAACATTGTTATCACCGCTTGTTTCACAACTGTAGCACATATTATATTGTACTTCACCCCAAGCACTGAGAGCACTCACTTTGGACTTGTAATCGTGTGTGTGTGTGTGTGTGTGTGTGTGTGTGTGTGTGTGTTAGTGTTAGTACTGTGCTTATTGTTTATGGGACTGCAATCCTTTTTACTACTGTGCAATACACATCATTATTTGCTGGCTGGTCATCAGACCATTGGATTAACAATCATTGAACCAACCATTTCACCCGTACTTTGTTGTCTGTTTGTTCTTGGGATTACTGCATCAGCACTGCACCTGCTATACACCTGCTACTAATTACCACATTGCCAGAGACACCAATAAACACCCTTGTAAATTATGACTTGCAGTAAATGTGTGTATTTGACAGGAGAATAGGGAGCAAAGGGCAGCCAAGAAACACATTTGAAATGTTAGGCCATTGACGAAAAGCAAAACACATATTTTTGTTGCATGATATAGTCTAACTGCAAGGGGCTTTAATACATTATAATTAGGGCTTCTGTTTTTTGTTTATTCATTTAATTTTTCTGTGCTTATTTTTAGCTATTTGAGTTTAATGTAATTTTGTTTTTTTTTGTTCCCCCCCCCCCCCCCAGGGCTTTTGCTTTTTATATACTGTATAAAAATTGTTTTCGGTTACTTTCGTTTTTTCTGTCACAATATGTATTAATTCAATAGTACACTTTAATTGTATATTCTTTCCTTTGCGGTCTTCCACAATAAAATCCTCATGGTCACAGCCATATTCTTCTGAGGTTTCTGTGTGTTTAGGCTTTTTTTTTTTTTTTTAAATTGACAATTTAATTCAGTTTTAAATTCCACAAGCGTGTACATACTCCCTAGAGCTTTAAATCTCACGAGCAAGAACAATCCTCAGCTTCTAGTAATTGTAATCCCATTTTAAATCTCGCACACGAAATGTAGGAATGAGCTGCCACTCAGTAGTTGGGGTGGGCCGTTCCAAAAGCATAATCCATTTTACCTACGGTCAAAAGAAACTGTAAGCTTTTGAAGCAACCTATGGCACCCACCTCAATAGTTTGTAGTAAGCAAAGCGAAACACTTCTTGTAGTAGGACAGAAAACATCACCCCGAATATAAGGAGGCCCCTCTGTAACTGCTGATCTTTATCATTGCTGGCTTTCATGGCAATAAACCAGACCAGCGAGGACAGCAGCAGAGACAGCAGCCAGAAGAAGGCCCTGAAAGACAGAAATAAGGGAAAATAAAACACACACATGTAATGCACAAGGACTACTCACTGAAACAGCTCGTCTCAAGTGTTACCAGTATTATTATTCTTGGATTACAGTTCCCCTCATCATGTCTCAGTGACCCCTACTGGTCAGATACTGCCCAGGCTGGTCTTCCAGGGTTCAGTAGCTTGATAACATGTGACTTAGTGTCATTGAGTGAAAAGAGGCAACTGACAGCGGGAAAGTGGTCACCCCATGATCTTCAGTCCTCCTAATTCATAGTTAGTGAGGCAACATTCTCACTAGTGAGTCTCTGTAACTCGCCTTGGATAAAGGTGTCTGCTAAATAAATAAATAAATAACAATAACATTCGATTTGGGCATTTCAAATGGGCAGAAAACGAGAATAAAACTGGTAACCAAAAAAAAAAAAAATCAAAATCAGGAGGCTGGGAATCTTTAGTTCCCATCCCCAACCCCATCCCCATCCCCAGGGCAAGGAAACACTCATACACACCAAAACAAGTCTGAGGGGAGTAAGACTCCTACTGCATAGCAGTTTTTCCCACCGGGTTTTACAACTATCTTGATAGCCACAGTGTATAGGGGGAAACTCAGGTATGGCTTATTAAAGTCATAGTAAAACCAGGAATGGATCAAACCACTAAGCAATGGGAGTCTTATTTCCATCACTGTAATTTAAAACTTGCCCAGTTAAACAAAGGCATCCTCATTGCCTCCAATGGTGTACATCTCACATAATGGCAAACCACTCCCTAGAGCTCCTTATAATGCAACAGTGAAATCCTCCCTATCCAGGAGAATCATGCAAACCTGAAATGTACTTGATTGCACCGGGTCTACAGGAGACACAGACTTGAAGATTGATTCTTGATGGCAGCTACTCAATTAAAGAAAGTCTTTGAATTGCTCTCGAGAACCAGCTGCGACTAGGCACTTTACAGGAAACAAGACTGAAATCACTTTGGCTGTATTTATAGACATGCGACACTCTTGGAAATAGTCACATTTTGTACTGTATGTGAACAATGAACACACATTTTCTGCTGATACATTTATACTACACTGCTGTCCCCCAAAGTTTAAAATTTAAATGAAGTATCTAACTTCTTGCGGCAAGGTGCACCCCACCCCTGTGTTTATTTGTATTATTATTTAAATGAATTGTGTAGTAGTATTAGGGTAAGTGTGTGGCAGCACGGCAGGGTGAAAGCCCTGCCACAGCATTGATGCGTGTGGTGTGGGGAGTCTTGGGGGGGCAGGGAGGGAATTAAAATCATCTCTGCAAATACATGTGGGAATGTGGCTGGAGCCAGCAATTGAATAAATGTTTAAATGATTAAAATTAAGGACCCAGACACGGGGGTATAAAACAGCTGTTCACAGGGATTAGAGAGAATTAGTGATGGCAAGACTTCGGTGAAGGTGAGGGTTTTGTGTTTGGTGAATATATATTTTATAATCGATCGTTGGGGTTTAAGGGAGTTTTATGAAGTCATGTATTGTGAGTGAAACCGGCGCCTCGGTCTAAAAGCGCGGTATTTTAAAAGTACATATTATTTTTGTTTAAACTGTTTGTTTGGCCCTTGTGCCCGTTTGTTTGGTCCTTGTTATTTTTGATTAAACAAGCGCATTAGCACATTTAAACCTGCAGCTTTCTTATGTCTGAGTTTCCTTCCTGGTAGAATCAGCGTGCCAGTGATGCTGTCCTGTCATGCTTCTATATGTAGCACACTCTTCTGTTTCAATTGTGATGGGCAAAACAAAATATCCAACAGACTTTCAGTGGGCTGATATTTCAAATTTTTCCCTCCCCCAGTTCACATTTTGGTTTAGCTGCAAATGGGCATCAGAGCAAGGGAATTATATTATTTATGAGACCTTGCACAATTCAAAGTGCTAATTTTGTAACCGAGGATGTACCGGTAAGTAACCGGAAAACATTTATTATGAAATATTAGAGTGCAAAACAGAGGCGGAGGAGGATTACTCAATTGAGTTTTAATATGGGCCAAGAGCTTTCTTAAGGTGAACACAATTTTATAAATTCCAATTTGACACACAGAAATCACCAATATAATAATATTAATAATAATCTCTATTTTTATATATCACCTTTCATAGTGGACCACCATCACAAACTGCTTTACAGAGGTAGGCTGTGAACTGTACATTATATGCAGAGTCACTTACAATAGGGCACTGATTTAACATCTCATCCGCAAGATGGAGCACAAGGAGGTTAAGTGACTTGCTCAGGGTCACACAGTGAGACAGTCATTGGCAGAGGTGGGATTTGAACCGGTGACCTTCTGGTTACAAGCCCTGGACTTTAACTACTAGGCCACACTGCCTCCTACAAAGAAAAAGCCTATGTATGCCAAGTTACAAAAGGATCAGCAATGTAAAGTCTCAAAACAGGGACCAGTTTAAATTTCAAAACACAAATCTGGCAGTTGTTGTAAATGTATTAGAACATGTCTTCGTTGACATTAAACATGGGTGACCACCAAGTTAGCCCCAATTGTGTTTGTTATTGTAACAAAGCCTTTTTTTATACTGATGATCCCTTTATTGCCTAAAAACAAACAACTGCAACCTAACATGCCACAACAGGTAGATCTAAGGTTTAATAAAACAAGCCCAACCAGCTGCTGAATTCACACATGGGTGGAGAAGGACATTTAACTTGAGTGTAAAGTGAGAAAATATCCAACACACCACATTAGTTTTGACTAGTAGACCTATTTCTATATGTTTTAAATGGAAAGAGTTCTACAGGGAACTGTCATAGAGTAAAAACTTTTTAGCATTCCCAAATAACAAGTGTTTTGTAGTTATGGATCGACACATGCTGTAGAGTCCTTCAATGGCACAGTAAAATTCTTATAAAAACACACAGCAGTTAAATATACTAGAGTACTTGCACTTTGGAAGGGGAAGTTTGTGACAATGTATTGCATAGGCAATGTACTGTGAATGTGATCTGGCAGAAGGTTCCTCTTTCCTTACCATCAACTACCTTTGTAGCTTGTTACCCTAGGGGGGGGGGGGGCTGTGGGGGGGGGGGGGTGGCAGGCGTCATGGTCATGGTGGTAAAACGAACACTGCTCTGACCTTTTGATGAATGAAAAAAGAAAATCACCACTTTCTAGGTAACAATCTGAACACACGGTAGTTGAGAGTTTCAAAAACAATAATTGATTCAGACTTGATTCTTTCCTCAGGCAATCCAAGTTCCAACAAAGTACGCTCCCATGCGGTCTAACCTGTTGAGGTATAAAGCCAACTACAAAAAAAAAAACAAAAAAAACTGCAAACAGACGGTCCTCCTGACCTACCTTGCATCTAGGGGTGGTGAGAATGGCCAACATCATTACTATACAAGGTGGGGTGTAGTGGCTGCAGGTTTGAACTAGGATTCCAAGCTTGGCTGTTGCTTATTTCTGAAATTTGCTCGCATTTTACTGTAATTACTCTGATTCACAATCATGTTGTGGCTCTCTGACCACAAAGGAGGAAGCTCAGTGCACTAGCAGTTGGATGATGAAAAACTAAAAAATAAAATCTTGAAACCACAGTTGCTGTAAAAACCTGCAGAGAATGTCAGCAATCTTCTGTGGTATAGAAAAGTTTCCAGGTCTAGGTTTTGACTTCTTAAACATATCTTTGTTTCACACCAAGATAAGCCACAGCTGCATTTTTTTTTTTTTACAGCATTTTGCAGCATCAGGGGTATTATAGGTTCATCCAAACAGCCCTTTAGTTTTATCTTGGAAGTTGAGAGTGTTTTTGTCGTTAGACATCTGAACCATACTCTGCGCTTACACCAACAGCATTTAACACAGTAACATAAGCCTGAAATAAACCAAAGTGTATGGCACCACCAGCTTCTTACCAATATTTAATAAGACTACTAATACATCCCTATGTCAGTACAACTTGTGCACCTGTTGTATCTATACTATTGTACATTCTACTGCAGCTTTCAACAAGTAAGAAGTCTCTAGTCGTTCTTCAAAAGCTTAACTATGCTAAGTCAAACATCACATGTAAATAATTCAACTTCTGCTACTGCACAATGTTCAGTATATTTACAGCAATCAAATACACGTGTCTGCAGCTGTGGCAACAGTTTTAAACAAGATTAATAATTACAGTACAATATATAGACTTGAATGAATTATTTTTTTTTAAATCGTTATTAAATATTATTGATTGTTTACTGTATACTCACCCAGCGATAAGGATAATCACTCGCAGTGGATCTCGGGCGATGGTGAAAATAAAAAGGGCAAACGCTGGCCCAAAAGCGATAAATGAACATCCGAAAAACACAGCTAGGGTCATTGCTATCTACCTAACATTTAAACGCCACGACAAAACAAAAAAAATGACAAAAGTGAATTAAAAAGACAACAAATATCACGCTCTACTGCTGTGCTTAAAAAGGAAACATACTACAGACCGTACTGTATTTTATACGTTTGGTTTTCCTTTACGATTTTGTGATAAACATTATGTTTAAATGTTATTCCTGACGAACTTGTACAATATATTCTTTAGATTCCGTTATTGTATACTGTTCTCCATGAGTAAGATCCCTTGTCAGTCCACAAGTTGCACAAGCCAAACAATTAATTTTTTAGTAGCAAGTCCACGCTTTTGTTTACTTGTTTCGCAGTCCCTGTCCTCCGCTCCGGTATGCCTGCCTCCCTTCTCCTCTTTCTTATGGTAACTGTACACAGAGATGCTGTTTGCTGCGTTTAGTAGTTTTGTGTTTCAACCTGTTTCTTTATCCTTCCGGGTTTGATATGTTGCTACCTCACATCCAGGCGCTCTTTGATCTCTTAGTGGCTGCGCCAGTGTGTTCATTGATCAATCAACAATTCAATCACCACCTGCCCACATGCCACACTTTTCCCATTAATCAATTAAAACCATTGCACACATTTGAATAAGCTAATTTAACATGTAAACAATTAAATATTTCCAAACCAATTTACATTGCATTGCTGTGCAAAGCCGGCCATCTTGGCTCAAGACTGTTATTCTGCCTGATCCAAGATGGATACCATCCACAAAAAAAAAAAATCTCAGTGTGCAGTCTCTGCTCTGCCACAGTACAAGTGTCCCTACACACCCGTAGCTTTAGCAGTTCTGATCCTTATGGTAGCCTACTAACAGAGCTAAAATCCAGCACTTTAGGTTGATGATATAAAAACTATCCAGTCAAAATGTTAAATACTCACCCACATTTCCCACTACATATAATAATAATAATAATAATAATAATAATAATAATAATAATAATAATAATAATAATAATAATTTAACGGCGAGCGCAGACAGAAACGTTGCAGCTTATCTGTGTTCTCTCTAGTCCCCCGGGAGCTGTTTCACTGCAGCACAGCTTCACAACAAAGTCAGAGGGAGTGGGCCGGACTCACCTGGTGCAGCACGACAATGACTTGGGGACACAGCCCCAGTCAAGCTGTGGCCCCATTGACTTCCCTTGGCCCGGCAAGAAACAGCAGTGAAGGTTTTGCGTGAGATGCAGGAGGCGGACCTCACTGTGCCATCAGACAGCCCGTCATGGTGCCGAAGAAGGTTGGGGAGTTGCAGTTCTGGCCCTCAAAGACTCCTACCCCCTTCCCCA
This sequence comes from Acipenser ruthenus, assembly GCF_902713425.1. NCBI lineage: Eukaryota > Metazoa > Chordata > Actinopteri > Acipenseriformes > Acipenseridae > Acipenser > Acipenser ruthenus. The sequence goes on along the minus strand of NC_081189.1, from coordinate 20,340,932 downwards.
TATCGACGAGTCCCTGGACTTGGTTGCTGGCTTATCCTGGTTCAGCTATTGGCAGGTAGAGCTCGCCGAGGGCTATGGCAGTTCAGAGTAATGTCATTTGGACTGTGTAATGTACCTGCTACGTTTGAACGGCTGATGGGGATGGCACTGAACGGGATTCCACCGCAGCGCATCCTGGTGTATCTAGATGATCTGCTGGTACATGGGCCATCTTTTGAATAGGCTCTGTACTCCCTGCACATGGTGCTACAATGGCAGACAAGTGACGCTTCACGCAGCAGGAAGTCAGCTTCCTGGGTGATGAGGGCATCCGCACAGAGCCAGATAAGATTAGCGCTGCCCAGGGCTGGCCCGTCCCAGCTGATCAACGGCAGCTGCGTGGGTTCTTGGGGCTTGTCCACGTTCTACCGCTGCTTTGTAGCCCCCTTCGCCACCAATGCTGTATGGCGCTACAAAAAATCAGGTGTCAACCACCACTTTTTTTCTTTTTTGAAAGATCATTACTTGCATGTAAAAATTATATTTTTTCCAGTGTTCAGAGTGAGCAAAGTTCAGAGTGAACAAAGTAGTCTCATCGTTTTATTGTGTTTTCGGGACCATAACAGCTTTACCTTACGAATACAATAAGAAGTTAATGTACAAACTGATCATTATGGAAACGTGTACAGGCACTAAACAGTAAATCAAGACCTTGAAGGAAATGGTTTACTGAAGCTGTTTTACCAGATATGATTTGCCACAGTTCACAATTTTGTACTTTATCATGGCATCTGTAGGAGTTCAGAAGCATGCGTTTTGAATTTAAGTTAAAATACTGTACAACTGAAGGGCAATTAATTTCTTGTATACTCCCTTTTAATATAAAATACATTTTCACTCTTTTTTATGCAAAGATGGAAATGGAAATGCACGCTTCTCAGATTCTCTTGCCTGGTGCCGAATGTACTCTTTCATTTTCAACCATCAGGTGGCAGTATAATGCAGGTTTGTTCTACATCTATTTTGGAAATGAAGACTTTTCTAATCAAAACATTTCCTAACTTGGGTTGGGTATAATCCATGGGTTGGGGTATTTTCTCCAGTTTGTCCTGATTGCGCTTTGGGTTTTAATGTCTTCACTCTCCCATCAGTAGCTTGCTATGCTCATACAAAATGACTATGCCCACAGTGGCTTTGCTGAGGAATAACGTGATATTCCGCTAGTTAAACAGGATCTTGACTGCTCAAATCTCGTGAGACTCTGGTTTATAAGAGTTTTTACAGCTATTTTTATCATGAGAAAGCGACTGACCCTGCCCTTAAAGTCCTGCTGACCAAAGGATGTTCTTTTGCTGTTTCACGATGTATTCACGTGACAATGTCACACAGTCATGAATGTAGAGTCGATTTTCATGTGCATGTAAACCCAGCCACTGTTGTGTATAACCACCAAGGAACTGTGTGGGCAAAACCAGAACATGAGTAAATGACAAAGATGTATCACCATGATGTGGGACTAAAAATATTATAACAAACAGGTTATTTTGAAACATGTATAGCAACAATATGATGGGACAGAGCAAAGGAAAAAGCGTTTCTATTTAGCCTCTTTAAAAAGCTACTTGGGCTGTTCCTCAATGGCATGGTTTACTGCCAGTGTTGTATATGGTCACACTCATGGTATAAATATACACAATAGCATACATATAATTATGGTGCTGTTTGTGCAGGTAAGTCAATCATACAAAAAGTAGCCACTTCCCTTGTGGAAAATAATAATCGTGGCTGTTATATTATTGTAAACCAGGGTGCGGTGCCTTTCAGGCTGAGTTAATGATATTCCAATCCAGGTGGTGTCAGTCCCACAGGAAATGTGTTTAATCTGGCGGAAGCAGGGACTGCGCTGGCTCTCTCCGTATCTGTGCGAGAAGGAAAACTGTTTTTAGAGCTTATATCTGGTCAGGGACATTCCTTCCTGAGCTTCTTTTATCTGGGAAAAGGACTCTCCGGGAGGCAGAGATTTCACAGTTTATGTTACTATTCCTCTATGGAGAAAAGTGTAGCTCTGCAAAGCACTTTTATGTTTTAATCCTCCTCTTTTTGAAAATCTGCATCCTTCATTTCTAGTTGATACCAGGCAGTTGGTCTGTAACTTGAATATTTTTTTATTTTTCAAAGCAGTTGAACCAGAAAATGTACCAGTTGACACTTTTTACCCTCTGGATATTCCTTAACACAATACTAGATGTGCAAGAAGCTAATGCAAATTAAGGTGATAAAACATTTTAAATGGTATTCATGGCCTTTAGGACATAATAGAGCACGCCTCCTACACGGCCCGGGATACATTGAACACACTGTTAAGACCGCATTGTTAGTTCACAGCACAATGCTCATCTTATCAAGCACAACATTGTACACTTTAATGTAACCTTATCGACCCTGAGGCTAAAAAAGCAAGCTACTATCAGGATAAATCTGGACTTCGTTATAACTTGTAATTCATTGTGCATTTAGAACTGGCTTTGGAAAGCGAAGTAGACAGGCAGAAGAAAGGAGACCTGAAGAGTCCAGGATAAGTCTCATGCGACTCAGAGCAGATACCACAGGAGGAAAGGAAGCCATACTGAAAATCAAAAAAGGGAGATCTGAGGCCTGGAGCTTTGCCCTATAGAAGGTAGTGACACAAGCCCTATGATGAGAGGGTCCAGACAGTTGTGGAAGTGGTTGGGGGAGTTGGTTGCAGAAGAACAGCAAATTCTGGTGAAGACACAGAATGATGTTGATGTAGATTACCCAGTAGGCCCAGATCTTCACCGGGTACCACTGTACACCAGCCCCTCCATATGCACATCAGGGGGCAACTGCAGGGTAAACAGTTGAATAAAAACAGCACTTGCAGGTTAAACATTATTACGGTAAGGGGAGTAGGTGTTTTATTATTGTGTTAAACCGACCATTTGGGAAATTGAGGTTGATTGGATTGTGATTGACTGTACAGTTCATTGAGTGGATGAAACGGAATCCTTGTTTTACTGCATTCCAAATCCCTTTTGTGGTTAATCAGTGGGTTAGCTGTTGTAAATCACAAGCATTACTGGACCTGTCTTATTAATTTACATCTTGTGCAGCTTTTACAGCTGGTGATTTTAGAGCTTGTGAACTTTTGCCAATAAGGTTTCTCAGAGAATGAACCTCCCACTGGCCTGCCTACTTACCTAACCACACACTTGTGGGCCAACATGTACCCCATGCAGAACCTGATATATTGAGATCGTTCAAAAGCTGAAAGCTAATACCGGCAGCCAGGAGAGCAGTCTGTAATATAATATATTGTGCCCTGGAGATCAAGCCGTAAAACAGTAGCTGCTGCCAGACAAGTTTTGTATTTATTTACTTTTTTTTTTTTTTTAATAATAATAATAATAATAATAATAATAATAATAATAATAATAATATTGCGTGCATAGTAAGTCTGTCATGGAAATATATCTTCCAAGATGAATTCTCTTCATGAGCTGAATAATCTCAATGGTGCACAGAGGCCGCTGTAACTTGGCAACCAAGCTATTTTAAGAATACTTAGGCTAATTGGGAGTTTGATTTGGGCTGTCTCTCCTCCTGTTTAGAAAATTCTACTTTAGAGTCTAGTGACCAGCAGTGTTCTCTCTGCTATTTGTGCCTGAACATACAAACATACTGTATATACAACATTTAAGACATAGAATTAGTGAAGGGTCCTTACACAGTAAAGCATAATGCATGTCAGCATTCTAGAACTGTGATACAATGAGGGAGCACTGTACTCTTCTCTACCCACATCAAACAGACCATAATCCTGAAGTATTATCAACATGGCAAATTTTTATCAGTGTAATGACTATATAGGAAGGTGTAAGTGTATATAATATAATTTGAATATAAAGTGACATGTTTTTATTATGGGAAAATCAATGAGGTGGATGTAATTTAGGGCCTTCCACAGCAGCATCACATAAATGAGTATCTACTAGGAATGTTTTTAAAGCTTTTCAAAGCATTCTGTTGAATACAAAACCTGGCGAGTGCAGGACGTGAATGCCAAGCAGGCCTCACTGGCATGGCAACCGCAACAGTTGTCTAATGAAAGAACCCCTATTGTTTTACAAAGCTGGCCTAAATTCAAGCAGCGGGAAGTCAAAGTGCAGGCCTTTATTGTAAGCTGGAAATGTCAATAAACCGTGCCAAGACAGAGGCAAATCTATTCCTAGGGCTTACATTAGCAAGCAGTCCTGTTGCGTGCCTGTGGAAGGAAGAGTAAGCATTTTTTATTCGTACCATACAGACCAAATATCCAAACCTTGAAACTTAAGCTATTGTGATATCTGAAAATTAAAAACAATGGTGTTAAACTTTACTAAACATTATAAATGTTTAGTAAACTGGGCACATGGAACAGCAATTTTACGAAAGCATATATAATGTGTGTGTGTATATATATATATATATATATATATATATATATATAAAGTAGCTTTTGAGTTAAGGTGGGAGAAAGCAGTAACTATAGAATTATGGGTAATCGGGATTTATGCAAACATCAGAATTACAAGAGTCAATCAAATCGCCAAAAGGCTTCTACATTTACAGCGTTTTAAAAGTCAAAGCACAGTATCTGCAGACATGTTTTGCCCTGTTTGGGGCTCATCAGTGCAGCGTAGCTGTACTTGGACTAGTGAAAAGCTCAGGAGAGTAAGTAAATACAAGTAGCTTTATTATGTCTGCGCGGTCACACAGACGTAATTAAGGTTCGAACGAAGGTTCTGTTTAAAGTCGATTTTACAACCAGCTCAAAAGAGGGGGGGGGGGGGGGGGGTAAAACCCCACCAATGTGCATTACATTTTGTATGTGTGGTCGGATTGGCAGGCTCTACAAACCCTGTGAACGGGGTAGCATTTGGTTGAATACTTTTTGAGTTACAGAGTGGCGAAAAAACAGCAGTTTTTCTTTTTTTTTTTTTTAGAAATGATTAAGACATTTTTTTATACACCTGTATCTCAAAAAGTATAGCAAAGGAACCACGCTTGGCAAACACATAGCCCCGGGAGTGTAGATGTGCAAAGGGGTATTAATTTTTTTTTTTTGGGGGGGGGGGGGGGGGTCCTAGTTTTACAGAAATTGAACCCCAAAGATAACGGTCTGACGTCATTGCTGGGCAGAGTGTCTTGCGACTGTTCCACTGCACTTAATAGTAAGACATGGAATATATAGTTCAGCACACACGGGTCACATCTGTGTTTCTGTCTGGATTAAAACTGGTAATCCGTGATAATGTTTGTGCCTTCAACACTGGGGAAACTAATAAGTACTAAACAGAAAGTTCTGATTAGAGGAGAAATCTCAAAATGGAGCGAGGTACCCAGTGGAGTACCACAAGGATCAGTATTAGGTCCTCTGCTATTCCTAATCTACATTAATGACTTAGATTCTGTTATAGTAAGCAAACTCGTTAAATTTGCAGATGACACAAAAATAGGAGTGGCGGCAAACACTGTTACAGCAGCAAAGGTCATTCAAAATGATCTAGACAGCATTCAGAACTGGGCAGACACATGACAAATTACATTTAATAGAGAAAAGTGTAAGGTACTGCATGCAGGCAATAAAAATGTGCATTATAAATATCATATGGGATTATACTTAAATTGAAGAAGGAATCTATGAAAAAGACCTAAGAGTTTATGTTGACTCATATGTCATGTGATGTCAAGTGTGACAGGAAACATACACATAAGGGTGCACAGTTAAGGTTGTGTGGCTACCTTAACTTGCAATTTGCTAACCTTTTGGACTTTTGCAACCAAACCTTAACGTTACTTTAACAAAGTTTTTGCCATTGAATATAGCTATCTATCTATCTATCTATCGATCTATCTATCTATCCATCTATCTATATATATATAGCATTACTTAAGCCTATGGCCAATTAAAATTACTTTGACTACAAATCAGATTATAAATAGCTGGGTTGGTTGTTTTTATCGGTTTTATACTGCACTTCTATGACATCCTGTCCCAGGCGTTTGGCACACGTTTGAGATCTACAGAGAAGTAAAGCTAAACCTCCATTCCACTCCTGTTTTTTCCTGTTACAGGACCTCATTTCCTCTGGCACTCTCGCACATTTTCTTTGGACTATTTTCATGAACAAATATGAGCTCTACCAACCTAACTGCACCTGGCCAATAGTTTCTGATCATTATTACATTAAGAATGGGTCCCCAGGTAAACAATATGCACTACAGATCTCTTGGAGCAATTCATGTGTGTAAACTTTAAAACAGTAAAGCGTTCAACAATACAAGCTGGTGTAGCACCCCGAGAGGGAGGAGAGACTGCGTATGGCTTGTTCCAGCTTGTATTTAGTGAACTTAATATTATATCTTTTTTATAATCTGCTGCAATTAGAAGAAAAAATGAGCCTTCCGATTCAGTATTGTGATGTCATTTCTGTGCAATACAGGCCATGCCATACAACTAATACATCACATAGATTTCAGTGTTCACTCACTTTATATGTATTTTAAGATACTTACACAGTTAAGATACTTACACAGTAATTAATCTATTCAGCATGGTATTCCCTTTGTAATTGTGAGAGATGAAACCAAGTCTTGTGTTCTCCAGTGCCTTTCTTTTTAAAGTGCAAAAAAAAGTTCACATGAACAGTGGCTAAAACTTCCCACGACCCTGCATACAACTAACTCAGTGGCACCTGTTTTTTTAAATTTAGTTGTAGCCAATGATTTTTACCCCATTTTTCTCCCCAATTTAGAATTGCCAATTGTGTTATTATTAATCCCGTTTCACCGCTGCAACCCCCCGGCGACTCGGGAAACGGCGGCCGACACACACGTCCTCCAAAACGTGTCCCTGCCAAGTCATCTTTTTTCGCACTGCGGATACACAGCGAATACAAAGCAAAGCCATCAGACCTTTAGTGCCGGAGGACAACACAAATATGAATGGCTCCACTGCAGTCCCGCAGGCGCCCTATCAGCCACAGGGGTCGCTGGTGCGCGGTGAACTGTGGAATGCCCTGCTGACCTAAGCCCTCCCCTACCCGGGCAGCACTCGGCCCCTGGGAACTCCCGGGCACGGTCAGCAATGACATAGCCTGGATTCGAACCAGGGCTGCGATAGGATGCATCCTGCACTCCATGCGGAGCACCTTTACTGGATGCGCCACTCGGGAGCCCCGGCACCTGTTTTAAATGAGAGTTCGGCAGATCTTTCAAAATAAAACCATCTTAAAACATTTTTCTAATGGATATAGTATGTTGCACAGTTATTTGATATGTATTTAAAAATGCCACTTTCCCTTGAGAGAACCCATGTTACCCATGCTCAGTTAAATAACTAGACAGGCTCAGATCAATGGAACCAACACATTTCATATCCTTTTGGACCAACTGGCCTGTGTCCCATAACCCATTGGTAAAGGTTCACTCAGGTCTGCCTGTCTTTCACCCATTCTTCATTTTAAAGACTGTAATGATGCTCATGTTGCAAAAGGTGGGAAAAACCCCACAAAATTCCTTAAATATCAATACTTACTGTGTACTAAACACTGATGGAGAAAGAAAATAATAGTGTGGTTGGTATTATATTAAAAAGGTGTGTGCGTTGAAAGAAATAAAGCATTCACTCTGGAAAAGTTTAACCCCTCTTAAATGTTTATACCAACACTGCAAAGAAGACAACTGCAATCACATGCTGTATTCCATTTTTTAATAAATTGTAGCAAAGAGCTTGCACAGGTAATTGCATAGGATACACAGACAGGCAACAGGGAGCTCGGGGAAACTCAGTTTTAAAGAATAAAGATTCCTTTCAGTATGAATACAGGTTTGTTGCAGCGGTCCTTTTCGAACATAAAACACGTGTGGGGTGGCTCTGCAGAAAGTAACCGATGTTAAAGAAAGAGAAAGCCTCTATGTCTCAGAAGTAAATGCCTGTATGTGTTTACAGTTTTAAAAAAAAAAAAAAATACTGCAACAGACGTGGATTTTTTCACAACCGAAGAAATGTTTTTAAATGTCATTCTTTCACAACTGGGCATTGACTAAACTTTTTTTTTTTTTTTAAAGCAGTTTTTCTCTGGGGAAATCCTTCTAAAAAGGAATGTTTAATAGAAAATATCACATGAGCCATTTTGAACAATGGGTTAAGACAAGCGTGTTCTTTCATTTTTAAAATGTTTCCTGCTGTATTAAAGTGCTGTGGTGCAGTGAAAACTGTTAAAAAGACAACACCCAGGCCAATATAGTATCCCATTGAGAAAGCTGTATACATGTGTGTCTATGTGGGCATACATTATATTTCAGGATGTTGCAATGTAGAAAGTACTACAGTAGAGGACTATACAATGGTCGACTTTAACCTCATTTATTAAAAACCTTATGCTCATGTGATGTTTATCTTTTCATTTTAGAAATAATTTCCCTTCAGATTATTTTTTTTTATTACTAAACCTACTAAAAAGAAGCAGAACAAAACCTAGGTGAAATAAGACATTTTGAAATCTGGGGAACAGTGTCTATGTGAGCATCAACAGTCTTAAGACATTTCTTTCATAGTTTAAGACATTTCAAGTTTGGAAGTAACAAGCTTTGATGTTCTGTGAAGCTGTAAAAGCCCTATCCAACTACCCTAAACATTTCAAACTAAAGGGATTTAGTGTCATTTTTAGTGTCTCTTTTCAGATCCGTAGACTTGCTGTCTGACTTGATTTTGTTTCCCCCTTTTGTTCTGTCCAAATTAAAATAAATTAATAAAACGTTAGGTTAAGTAACTACTGTAAAAATGCACCCGACTTAAGTAGAACTGGTTGAAACTAAAACAAAAAAGGTTCATATTAGGGGGAAATCAACCGTAATGCTAATATATCTAATCAATTTTTCAGTTTCAAAAAACAGCAATCACTAAATTGATATTAAAAGAAAAAAATAAGCTGTATATGGATTTTGCACAGTGAAAGCAAGAAAGGAGTCAAAATGCCCTCCTTTTAAATTAACATCAAAGCTTGTTAAGAGAGGAGGAGGAGAGAACAGAATCAATACAGAAACAGGGAGACAGATGTTATTTTTCAGGGCAATAGTATTAGTCTGGAGGGGGGGCTTCCTTTTTATTTCACAAATTAAGACTTAATTACACCCCCCCCCCCCCCCCCTTTTTTTAAATTTTTTTTTGGAAATGCACATTTGCGTCAATCCCAAAGTGATTTGAATTTACAAACCCAACACCATGTTTCTCACTTTGGCCGATGTCTTGAAGCGTTTATGCATGAAGAGGAGGATCTTACATCACTTCTAAAGCTTTTTGTTTTGTTTTTTCTTTATCTCCTCCCAGGTTAAAACACCCTCTTTATAAATTGTTGAGCTCCAGTAGAGTCTGGTCCAGAGTCTGGTGCATGCCCAGGTTCTCCTCCTTGGCATGGGCCAGTTTCTCTATTGGCGGGAAACAAAAAAAAAAGAAGTGTATACAAGGTGAGACTTTAATAGGCATTTGTCTCAGACGTGGACTTCAGGTCCATAACATGGGAATTTAACTTGGAAACACCAAGCGTGGTTAGGTTGACATTATTATAAAACACATAAACAGGTTTGTGTCTCAGATTTGAATAAGCTTTTCAGATTTTAACAATTGCAGAAGAGAACTTAGTGGCGCCCCAGGTCCTTGCCACACCTGTTCATGCTGCTCTACAGCTAGCTAACAGGGCGGCAGGAGGCCCAAGTCTATTTGAGAGGTGTGCTTAATCTTGAAAAACGTTACAAAGGCAGACATACTGGTGGGGTCTATTTAATTGATCCAATAAGGCAAAGGTTAAGAAAAATCAAACATTTAACCTTGCACGTGACTCAATCAGCACGTTTGCATGCATTTTTAATTAGATTAGTATTCTGCATATTCAGTAAGCTTATATAGAACACAAATTCCATATAATATGAATATTCCGTTCATATTGAAAATATGAGAATGTCGCATTTGCTCCGTGGTTTAGGCCAGTATTAAGTGATATAGCACAGAATACATTTTTTCTTTTTTTTTTTTTTTCTTTTAAACAGAATCTCATTTTGGAATCTATCTTGCATTCATTCAAATCCAACAACAGAATGCCGGGCCAATTGCAAAGTTTCAAATTACGACGTGCTGCTAAGCAGACGCAGAGCTCAAGCTGAGGAACGTTATTTTCCGAATTCAGCTGTTATAAAACAGGCTTACACATACATTATACTTGTTTATGTTCTATACAGTTAAAACTCTATGGAGGTTTGGAGAGTTTCTGTGATTATTTCGGGGGTGGGGGCTTGTGGGTTACTTGGCTTTCCTCATTCTTGAAATAACTACAGTACTCTATGATCCTCTGTGTACGCTGAACCCTAAGTCGCAATGCAGCACACTAGCGGAATTCTTAAAAAAAAATAAAAAAATAAAAAAAATGGTACACAACTGTTTTGGACTTCCGCCCTTGCACGCAAGCAGGGGAATTCTAGGGGAATGGCATATTCCACATCACGTAAACGCAATACATAGATTCCACACAGTGATATAGATGTGTTATACTAAGTGTTTGTAAACGTCCTGATTGAGTGTATATGAAAAGCACCAGGAAAGAGGTTTCAAACGATTTAAACAATGATCCCCGACGGTTTAGATCAATTGAGCAGACCACATCAGTGAAACATTACACTAGTGACCACATAATGTGTGGTGTGGATAACTATAGTGTTGTACGTCCCCATGTGTTGCTACACCTGTTTAAACAATGTACCTGGAATTTCTCTTTTCATTGTTAACATTGCGACAGCCTTTTACACTTATAACTGAACTTTTTCAAACTGTTTTCAAAACAGCCACTCTAGTGCACCAGGGTTTAAAATCACTGCAGGAAGAGCGATTGAAAAAACAAAACAAAAAAAAAACACAAGTGCTCTGTCTTTTCTGTTCATAACACATCCTGGATCGTTATTGCTGTGTTACCTGTTTGACAATGTGGGCAATAATCAGTGCACTAGAGCGGCCATTTTGAAAAAAGCTTTGAAACAGATTTTAAAGTCATAAGTGTAAAAAGTTGTCAGGATGTTAACAATGAAAAGAAAAATTATAGATACGTTAAACAGTTGTAGCAACACGCGAGGACGTGCAACGCTATATTTTTTCAGAACCCCGCTACTTACTCTAATAGTCAAGTACACTTGTGCTTTTTTTTCTTTTTTTTAAGAATGCTTTTTTAGATGTTTGCTTGACTGCACTATAAAGAAGTACTTTTAAACTAAGGTTTACAATAGACACCTTTTCCTAATAAAAGACCCATACTAAAAGCATTTCATACATCTGACTTTTTAAATTTAAAACTAGCATCTACTGACATAGCTTTAACATGTGCTGCTTTTAGCAGTGTTTGCTTTTAAGTGCTGATAACTACATGGAAGCACAGTAAGCTTTGAAGTTACCCTTGTATGGACAAATACATATACCTAAATCAGTCGTTTAATAGTAATATTAATGATGAGGGTCTGTGTAGGACACGCACAATCAATGTGTTGATATTAATGTTATTTGTCATTCATTTAAATACTTTTTTGTTAGATATGGTTGTTTGTTTCGTATTAATTTTCTGTTTTAAATGCAGGAGATCTTGACATGCAGTGCTTAGAAATAAGCAGTAAAATTGTTAATGCTTCTCAGGGGGAGATTAAATGAGGCTGCAACTTATGCAAGACCTATATTAGGTTAATTACCACAAAATAGCTCATATAGCTTGTAAACACTAGGAATGAATATTATATATATATATATATATATGCAATCACATGCAGAAAGGATAGGGTCAATTCTATGAATGAGTTTGGTAAATATATCATATGATGCAAATGGGCATAACTGCTTGGCTTTTAATCATATGCTGTATTCATTTCCAACACAGTTTAGTGAATATATTTAACAGTCGACATCAGCGAAACCTATCGGCCCAATGTTATTGTTTTTTTTTTTTTTTTATTGTATCACTGTGCTGTTTGTTTTTGCTTTACCTGCTTTCTAAGACAATACAAAGAACAGAGCAACAAGATGTTTGACATTCCTTAATGGTTTTGAAGTAATTTAACATTTGTTATTCTGACAGAAACGTTGAACCCTTTGTCCCTTTTAAATGGATTTTTAATGAAGTTGTACTCTGCTGGTAATGACAGGGTCTCTACTCCAGCATGAGGCTTGCGGTTCTGGTGCGGCACATACACCATGTATGAAGGGAAAACAAGTTTTTTTCAGCTTTGCTTGTCACAGGTTTGTACTGCAAGTCACCAACCTAACAGAAGAATCTTATTACTTAATAATGTTATAGTAAGTACTGACTCCCCATGTTAACTATCTTGTATAAATGTCACTGTTATGTTAGTGTGCGAGTGCTACTTAGCAGAAGTATTAGACTGAATTTATTGTTTGAGAAAGGAAACATGTACTTTAGTATTGGCCTTAAATAAAAAATAAATAAAAAAATAAAAAAAACAACCACCACAGGAGCAAGAGAGGGCTAGAGAAATAGGTGTACCCTCTCATAGCACAAATATCAGGAAGTTATGCAAAACATAGGTGTTGAATTACTTATCACTGTGGCACCAGAACTGTCAATTTCAAGGCCCCATGACAACACACAATAAAACGCAAACTGGTCAACCTTCTAATGTACATAAGAAAAAGGGTTCAAAAGTTTCATCCCTGTAGCAAGTACATTCTTATTTTTTTGTAGTTCAGAGACTAGATGGTGAATGTTGCTACATGGGTAGGGCCTTCAGAGACTCAGCTGTTAAGGTCGTTTAGCACGACCCGCAGCTCGTTACTGAGAACGCGGGTTTTCTCAACCTCCTTGTGGAAACGATCTGCAGCGGCAGCAGCATCAGTGACAGCCAATGAGAAGAGACAGAAAGAGAGAGGGTGCGGTTAGTGCAAACAGAGGTCATAGGACATCGACAAAGACATCTATCAAGGTTATTGGGAGGAAGAAAGAAAATGAATGTAAATAAGAAATGGTTACATGGAGCGCAGGCAATGGGATTATGCTGTGCCACTCATCAGAGATTTGCTCTTAAAAGACAGAAAACACCCATTACTGTCCATTACTATTAAAAGTATTTACATACACTATGAAGCCATTTTGTTATCTTCACTTCAATACACTGGTTGCAATAATGATTTAAGCAACTACACTGAAACCTACTCTGGGATCAACTGCTATCCATTTGCTATATGACATTACCACAAGGTAGGCATCTGCTACCAAGAAGTAGTATAGTTCAGCCTGCATCACAGAACAGTATGATCAGCATTGGGTAAGAAAGTTAGAAGGAAGGGTAACGAATGATCACATGAGGGAAGAGTGTGTCACCTCACACAGCAGGTAGACTTACCACAGCTTCCTGTAGATAGAGAACTTAACCTAAGCAAATCACTGGCATAAAAGTGTTCATAGTTTATGTAAGAATGAATGGCAGGCTACACATATGACCACAGCAGAAAACAGTGCTGCTCTTCTAATTCACACATCACTGTGCTTTGGAGCAAGCCATTCCAACAGCAAATAACGGTTCTGTGCTTTACCAGCAATGTTGAAACACACTCTTTTTTGCAAGTTTTATAATTAATAATAATAACAATAACAATAACAATAATAATAATAATAATAATATTACAGTAGTGTGGCACTATTGGTATATTTCCGCATTACTAACAGATACAGTAATTAAACATCTATTAATGCACTTTCTTTTTGATTAGATTATTTACAAGCCCATCACATAACACACACTATATATATATATATATATATATATATATATATATATATATATATATATATATATATATATATATATATATATATATATAAATAAATTTAAAACAAAAGTTAAAAGGAGACTACAATGCATTCATGTAGCCCATATGAGATAGCGACCTTTTTTCTCCGCTGGAAATTTTTATACTAATCCTGCAGTAGAACTGTGCTTTACTGAAGGCATCAAAGGGGTGCACTGTACTTTGCATAAATTAACTAACTAAAAAACCAACACCAATACTACTACTAATACTACTACTAATAATGCAGACCTGCACAGTCAAGTCAGGTGGTAAAAATTGAAAGGCGCTAAAAAATTGTAGCAAGCAGACAGCAGAAAACACTCACATTTGATTACAAAGCCAACTAAGATACCATCAGAAGTTGAAAGCAGCAGCAGCAGCACAAATAAAGAGGAGAACAAATCAACTTTTGAAAAGGGAAGCGCCCTCAACATCTGAGTCTTTGTGTTCTCAGCCGGCGAAATGAAAAGCTAATGCGACCTACATGTGTTTTCATCAAACGGAATCAAACCGCAACAAAATCACAGAAAGAGGACACATGCATGAAACACATCCCTGAAGATTTGACCTGCAACCTGTAGGAGCTTCAACGCCTAATGCAATGATCCCTGGGAGATGCCCAGCCCAGATCAAGGACTTGGCCCTGCCAGGATGCAAACCTGTGGTATCTTTACCAGGTGAGCTTAGGAATTCAAAACCCTTCTATTAGAATGTGTTGGTAACGAGGAACACTGATCTAATATTGAATGAGTGTGCTTTATGAAAACAGTCAGAAAAGTAAATGGTGTTAACAGATGCTAATAAAAAAAGAAGAGTAAAAGAAAAGACAAACATATCAAGTTGCAGATGTTTATTACAGAAGGAAAATGGAGAAAGAAAAAAACTTAAAAACGGTATTTAACCTCTTAGTGTACAATTATACAAATGTCTACAGATGAAGGAATAATGCAAGAAATACAGAAAAAAAGAGAAATTTAAGAGTCGTCATCATTCTACAATCTAATCCACAGTAAACTTATATTACACAATAAGAATCCTAATTATCCTGTCCCAAATGTCTGCAATTAAAAGGCAAATGGTATTTTATATTACTCACAGGCCCAACAAAAGAAACAAGTAAATGCAAATATTCTTTGTCTGAGAGGCCAGAACTCTCTCAGAGACTAAATTCGGGTATATAACAGATGATGTTCTGAAACACAATCTGTGGTCTCTGTGGGAGAAAGCTGCCTAAAACAAAACAGGATTCTCTCCACTAGCTTCTTCCGATTCAGATCAGCATGTTGGTGTAAGTGAGAAAACACAGGATACCATTTCCCTGTGATTTCAGACTCTGCGACAGATTTAAAGCCCACAAACCACATGATATTATTGCAGTGCAAAATACCTACAGGGGAGCATATTCTTTATTGCTGAGAGACAAGGCAGGTCACCTAACAAAACTGTGGAACATCATTTAAAATGTGACAACCCTTAAAACCAAAACAGAACTTAGGTATAGAGTGACAGAAGGAAACAGCAGGAGAATGGGAGGAGACACTGCTAGGGGAGAGGGGTTCAGAGCAGGGAGAGTTCTGTGAGGGCTTCTCCCATACTGCCCGAGATCTCCGTGTATTTGAGTTTCTGAGCAAAAAGTTGGACAGAGGGGCTGGAGAGAGGCAGCAGAGGAACAGAAATAAGAGGCATGAGAGAAATACAAATAAAAGAAATCTAAACTGAACATTTTAAAACCTCAACTTGGCACTAAACAAGCAGCAGTGGCTGATGACTTATGTGAGGGTGAAAAAAGTGTAACTGGACTAAACATTTGATCCGAAAATGTTTTCCTTCACCATAGATCCCAAGTTGTGCATTCAGATAATACTATAAAATATTTTATGAAATGAGGGAAGAAAGTTATTTTATAGTGCTTGGATGTGTCCAGTTACTGATGATAAATAAATAAATGTTTATAAAAGTGCAGACCCCCCCAGGTGATATAAAGGCCATAAAGAAACAAGGAAAGGCTAGAAAAGTTGTAGAGAAGGTGAAGGGTTGCAGGTTTTAGAGGGCTGTCATGTCTGTCAAGGCAAGGTCCAGTTCCTCACAGATGGCCTTGCCCTTCAGCTTCTGGGCGTACACTTCGTCTGCAGGATCAGAAGATGAAGGGCACCACAGGGGGTAAAGGTGGGAAGTGAAGAGATGCCACATAAAGCAAATAGTGGTGGAAGAAAACAGACAAGACAGACAGACAGACAGAGGTAGGGTGTAGAACAAAGGGATGTGTAAAAAGAAAAGAAAAAATATTGATGAAAATACTGAAGAACAAAATAAAATAAAACTAAAAATCAATCTTTTGTTTTTTTTCCAGCTTTTAAACTGAGATTTCTGATAAGCAGTCTTAACCAATTTACTTAATTTAAACAAGGAGATAAACTTTCTATTGCTGAAATTACAACATTTTTACTTGGCTCACATAGTGGTGTCGTGGCAAACACCACAAACACTGTCGTCCTTGTGATAAAATCAACGAAACCATTGCTGTTGTCAAATTTATATTAATCTACCGCTTTGATGATCTAACGAGGCACTGAAGAGCTTGTGCACTAGCTCCAAATACAATGACTTTGACTTTCCAAGATTAAATAATCAAAGAAAGAAAGAAAATGTACACCTTACCTGGTGTCATAGAGGGAGCCCAGTATATCAGATTATAAAAAACACATGCCGTGTCACCAAAGCACACACTCGCTCTGCAGAATGTTAGTGTATTTCAAGCAATACAAGTTAGATAAGACATATAACCATGCTCTCTTTATAAGCCATGTCACGTGGCACATAAATACTGTACATCACACACTTAACAACCTACGAATCAACCAACTAGTATGAAAGCTCTACAAAAAACAGCCCATAAGGCACTGTTTTAAAAACAGCAGCTATCTCTTATGCTCCTTGGAAAAGGGTTAGGTTGGGTTACACCTCAATGCATGCAGAGTTGTACAAGGTTCAAATTATCTTTATTTCCCCTTCATAGCAATAGAAGCTGGTCTCTCCCCTAAACCAATCATCTTCTTGTGGGAATGAAAAAGACTGAAGTAGATTTATTGTAGGAGTCAGCACTCCCGCAAATCGATACCCTCACTGTTGCAGAAAAGCAATTACAAGTTCTCTGAACCCTCTAGGTGCACAGCAAATGTGAGGAAAGGACAAGAGTATAAATAAACCAGACAACCCAAATCAGGGGTCTTTCCTTGACTTCCACAGCAGTGCAGGTGATATTCCACTTATGTCATCATCTCATATTAAAAGGGCCCTTTATAGTTTTAGATTTGACATCTTTCAGAAGCTTGTTACCTCAAAATGCAAATATTGAATTAGTATCTGTATAAAATGTTACCAGAACACTTCTATCTTTGTTTCTTTTGCTATGACCTCACATTTCTATATGTAATAACAAGGCAGTGCTACAGGTTCTCAAAGTGATGCAGTGGCATAGGCGTTTCGGGGGGGGGGGGAGGTGGAGGTTAATATTTAACACGATTATGAGAAACCCTATCTTTATTCTGTATGCACTACATTAAACCACAGCTAACTCAGTAAATAAGCTATCTTACATTCAAATTACATTTGCATAGCCTTGTGCATATTCACTCACCCAACAGAACAGAATACTCCAACACCACTATACTATCACATACCGAACAAAATAAAGTAGTCCTTAACACATAATTTTCGGTGCACTGCATGCGATAAGGCTGTCTGAACATTTGACATACTGCACACAAGTCAAGGCCACCGACAAGTCAGCACAGCAAACACAGGCAATTTGAAAAAGACTGCTAAATCCCGGCAGGTTAAACAACTGCATTGTTAAACAGGGTTGGAATGTAATGCAAGATGTGTAGAGTGCAATGGGTACGTGGCAGACACAAATAAAAAAAAAATTATAAAATTAAAAAAAAACATACCTTCCAAGTCATCAATTGTCTTTTCAAGTTTTGCTACTGATTTTTCAGCAAACTCAGCACGGGTTTCAGCCTAAGGGGGAAAAAAAAGGTTAGTTGACTGATAAGATACAAATACATGTACATCCTACTGAATAGACTATTGTATTACTTGTATTGTAACACTTGAAATGTATTTGCTTACGATTGTAAGTCGCCCTGGATAAGGGCGTCTGCTAAGAAATAAATAATAATAATAATAATAATAATAATAAGACTAAGAAATGGAACACAAGAAAGGTGGGGAATCATGACGAAGGTCTATGCATTAGCACTGCCTCACGGGGCTTTATAAAATCAGATCATCATTAGACAAAAAAAAAGAGTCAGTCAATTGGTGCTCCTCATTTATTACAGGTGCTGTGTCACAACGCTGTACAAAACCACACAGGTTCTCCGATCTTAGAGCCCTTGAGTCTGATACTCAAAATTCAATGGCAGCATCAACTAAAACATGGACAATCTACATATATTTTTTTAATATGGTTATCAACTTGGTCTTTTTCCACAACTTGTTTAGGGTACATTTCTGAAATGGAACAAATGAATCTGATTTCCACACGATTTGTAAAAGATGTTTGGTTGCTGTTGTCCTAATGAGTGCCTTACGCTTGCCTTGCCAGCTTTAAACAGAACCGCAAAGCCATGCTTTAATGTTTACTTCTGTCAGAGACCCTAAACAACCCTGCAGAACTACAGCAACCAAACGTGTCACTAATAATGAGTCAAAACAGACAAGACACTCTTCAAATACAAGTAACACCTGCATAAACCAATGACATGCTGGGCTTCTGCTGCTATGAATGTTATTTAGAATGTTATATATTTGAAAGAAATTTCCTCGAGGTGAAAATACACATGTATTCACCTACCTCTTTAAGTTTATCCGTTAGGACCCTGACTTCATCCTCATATTTATCTTCCTTTTGTGCATACTAATAAACAAAACAAGGAACAATATTAAAACACTGAATTTGTAACATATGTATAAAATGGACAGGCCTAATTTTATGCTTCTTGGCTCTTGACTTTTGTCAGGATTGTTCTAGGAAACCATGGCCTTTGTGTGCTGCCAGCATTGGCAAGCATGTGTCATTATCTTCATTTAAGCTGGAGATCTTATACAGTTAATCAGCCTTGTGACTATAGGACTACTCTTGTCAGTCCATTTAAATCAGATCTCCCTCTATTACTCCCCAACGTTTCATTGTGTTTAACATACCTTTGTCAAGGGAAAGTGTATTTGAAAACAAACATATATGAAAGAGGGATCTTCATGTTATTCTACCTACACATTAAATAGTCACCACTGTATTTCTTTACATAATAAAACTAAAAACATGTACATTGCTGAAGCAAAAAAAGCAGGATAGGAGGAAGGGAGTTCAACATTTTGTAGAGCTTAGAAAAGGGGGATGCTATTCCCCTGTGATTTTAATATTACTTAACATAAAAAAGTTAAAAAGTAAAAGCATCTCTGAAACAGTATGCTAATTCCCTGCCACTGCCTGGAATCCCAGGGTACTGTTTCCTAGCTGTGCAATGGATTACCAATGAAAGGTTGTGTCTGTTGGTTACACTGAAAAACAACCCCCATAAAACTAGCTCCAGTACAATTAGATTTTTGTGTCATTCATTCATAAAACATGCCTTTTATAGTCGTATGTGACTTTTTGATACTAGAGCTAAATAGGTGTAACGAATAATAGTTTTTATAGTGCCTGGGAACCAATACCAGTGTTTAACAAGCAACAGAGAAGGTTTAAATAATATTTAAAATGTTTTTATCCATTAGCTATATTTATATATAAAAAAAATCTGAATGAATAAATAAATAAATGGTTTTCCCCTGACATTGTAACTGTACTCTAATCCAGTTACTGCCTGTAGAAGACAGTTCAGGCCCAAAAGAGACGCCCTCCGCAATAGGAAAGAGAGGACAATTACACCCTGTGTATCGCTTTTTGTCTCTTTTAAGGAGAGGGTCGACTGCCATTATGTAACTACTGTGTTATTGTCAGTTGTTACTCGTTAAGTCTTTGTTGTTATAGCCCAGTTCTTACTGGCTCAATTCCAATGTTTCCATGACTACCCTGGGTGTGTCAGTCAGCAACTGCTAAATCATAATCCATACGAGCCAGACAGCATCTTTTTTTTTCTGTGGCAATATTAAGGACCCAATTTAATAACATTTTGTTCCAGTGTATATTTTATATTAATGTTCTTTTTTCTTAAAAGCAAAACTATGATGAAACTAAAGTCTTTTTTGTTTTTTTTTCTTTTAGAGAAAAAAAAAAAGGTATCTCAAACACTGGAGCAAAAGCTTAGTAAATCAGCCACTAAATATCCATTACACAGCATCTCCCTACCTTCTCAGACTGGGCCTCCAGAGACTTCAAGTTGTTGGCGACATTTTTCAACTCTTCCTCAAGATCAGCAGATTTACTGTACAACAGCAAGAGAGGTGGAAAACAGGGAAGGAAGAGAGGACTTGAGAAGATGGAGAAGCAGCAGAGGACGCATGAAGAAACCCATAGCAACCACTGTAGTGGAAAAGGCCAGTGAAGACGGTCAGCAAGAACAACCGACATTCCGCCTGAATGTCGTTATACATGTCTTTTTAAAATCAGAACCTTACCCTTTTTTTTTATTTATTTATTTTTTTTTTTTTTTTAAAAAGGCCTGGACAAAGCAGATGAACCTTGGTGGAAAATTTCCATTTTTATTTTAAAAATGGGCACTACAAGTAAAGTGAACATGAATTCCAATATGGTTGGTTGGTATATATTGTCTATTTGAGCAAACTTGTGATTTTATATTTATAGGTTTTGTACCACTTAAAAAGCACCATCTGCTAAAATCCTAATCAAGTAACTTTTAAAAAAAAATTAATTTGCTGATTTCCGTTTTATATAATAAAAATATGATTTTAAAAGAAACTTATTTTAGTCCTAGATTATAAATTAATAATAGATGTTGTCAAAAACAAACTATATAAAGGTTTTGTCTAATAGATGTTGTCAAAAACATAAACTATATAAAAGGTTTTGTCTAATAGATTCACCTAACTATTATTCAATTAGAATTAGGAACATCCAATTCACTACCGCCATGTCACAGGTTACTGCTTTAAAAACATTTTTACACCAAGGGTATCTCAACTTTTGCCCTCAATTAATTTGCTATGGGCCTCTATTGCATTGAACCCACGTCTCAACAATGCTTCAGCAAAGCAAGCAGTTGCGGGAAAAAACTGAAGAGTAGCAGGAGCCAGAGGAAGTTAGTTTGTTTCTGCCACAGGAAACCAAGAGCATGAAGGGAAGAGGAAGCAGGAAACTAGCCGGAGGAAAGGAACTGTTAGAGGTAGCTGAGGTGTTTTGCTTTTATTTGGGCAGTACCTCTTCCTCTGTGGACATCAGGGATTTCAAACTCTGGTCCATTATTCTAAGCTCTTCTTCCAGCTGCCTTACTCGACTGGGTTAGTCCACAGCAAAGGGAGGGCAGCAACAAACGCAATTCCCAGGGGGTGCATTGAGGCATGCATTACAAAGGGAAGAGAACAAAACAAAACCAAGTGCCCTGCTGCCGTTAGTGTGTCCAATGTCTCTTGTTTCACTTGTTAGGTTTATTTAGGGACACAAGAACTGGAACAACCACAGGCACCCTATATTAAAGAGCAGATTCTTGTATCAATAGCATCCACTCTTGTATTCCCGTGAAAGCTTTTGTGACAAAACCAGAACGGATTTCAATGAATATGGGGCGCAAAGTCTTTAACTCCAGTCTAATTTACTCTCATGAAAAGAAACCTGTTAATTTTAATAAAACTAGTACGGGACAACTGATTCATTTAAGGTGTCTGAGGTTTTTCTTTATGCCATAAAATATAAAAAACAAATAAGATACAGATTGCTTTGTGAATAGGCCTGCATGTTTTATTTATTTAGTTTCTAAACAAACCAGTTCAAGTATGTGTTCTGAAGAACACTCAAATAATGAAATATAAATGACTGTACCACTTATTTAATTTTGTATAACTTTATCCAACACCATATTTTTAATCCAGTTATAAAGAAGACCTCCAGCACTGCATACAGTACTAAAGGGTAAATAGGAGACCTTGCACCTAGCCTGAAGGGTGCTTAGATGAATCTCTTACACGCATGTCCCACAGTCAGCGCTCCGGTTACATGGTGGAGTATTCACTTTCCTACTGTTGCTTATCTCATTGTGAACCTTGGACTCATTTTAGGATTGGCCACTGGTTAATATTTAAATAAAAATGGGTGCATCATGGGAATATTCCACTCTCAGCCCTACACATGCAATACATCACATCTATAAATGTAGTTCTCTCCATTCTAGTTGCATGCAAAACAAACTGCTGAGTGATTTTTCAACACTATGAAAATCCCCTTGACAACCCAGCCAAAGTCTGCAACACCAGCCACCACATTACAAAAAAACCCAGCAAAAGACACATCTAATGTGTATTCGGTGACCTGCCAAAATGAAGTTTGGACCATGGTTTAATATTTCTTATGGACTACTGTACAGTACATAATCACAGAAACTATTTTCACTTTGTAACTTTAGCTGGGTTCTCACATGGGATTATGGCAAATCCAAAATTTCAAAATCGGCGATCAGCATATTCAGATTGCATAAAAACAAATTCATTAAAATGCTAATATGATTAATTAAATGCGGGCCTCCAAACAGGACTTTCCTTAGTAACGAGGAGCAGAGCAGCGCTTGACATTCAAACAGGTTTAGTGTGGTCCGTGCAGTCTTTGGATTATTCAAAGACGTGACTGTTAGTCATCATAAATCCATCAAACTAATCTTTCAATCAAGATTTTTGAGCAGAATGAAATGTAATCATTTGGTAAACTACTTTTTTTCTTTAATTGATAAGGAATTGTGTTACGGCTTTACAAATTCAATAAAAGATTTTTTTTCTGCTGTGTTACTAGTTCACAGAAATCTCAGGTGCTCACAAAGTAATGGATTAAAGTAGCAATACCACAGCAACCTGTGTAATGCACTATATAACTTGTATTTTGTGTCATCACATGCAGCACACGGCTGAAATACAGAATGTATGTTTTTCAGGTAAGAGGAAGTGGCACCTCACATATCCCATCATAAGTACCAGTACTCAAATGTCAGTGAGATCCATAAAGGACTTGCATTGTGTATTACAATAATTAAGCATTACTTTGGACCACAGCGTGGAAAAGCATCAGGTTTCAATTAGGCCAGTTAGTGAGTCAGCCCTGATTACTGTCAAAAGGATGGACATTACTTATGCTGTTGAGGCTCTATCTTTATTGAAAGACGCCACACATAGTTTACATTTATAAACCGCTAAACAATAAATCATATTTAAATAATATTGTTGCTCTGCTGTTACAGTGCCATTCCATGAAAAATACAATGTTTGTTTCATTTGATAAGTCATCAACATCAGACTACAGGCAAGCCCAAGACTTTGATTCTCAAACTGGAGAACACAACACAAAGTAAAACATGCTTACTGGTTCTTTAAAATAGCCGTGCTCTTTCCAAGTTTGAGATGCTAACATGCTTCTAGTGTCTTTCTATTAATTTATTTTTAAAACTTACACTTCCCCAACTTCTGCACGCTCTTCAGATCTCTCCAGCTCACCCTCCAGGATGACCAGCTTACGAGCAACCTACAAAAACAATGCAAACCAGCTTTGGTTACCTGCCTCAAACTCTGAAGTGGTTACTGAGACAGAAGAATACAGCAGAGTGACTGAGGTGGTTTCTGGACAGGTGACTGGTACAACATTCAAACTGATAGACAGACACACACACACACACACACACACACACACACACACAGAATTATGAGTGGCACAGTACATACATAGTTGTTTGTTTACCAAATATAGTGCTTCATTAATAAAGGATGCATAAACATGTCTCATCTTCTTTCTCGTTAGCATTAGCTATATCCCACTTTGTCTGTTGAAAATATTTTGGATTGTATTTTAGATTTTGGAAAATGCAGATATCTTAAAGACATCTCTACATGTGAAAAGCTGCAGCAAACCCTTCTTGGTACCGCATGGCTTCAAATGTTGGAGTTCAAACTCACTGCAGTGGTCCAATTGCAATCTATGCAAAACAATAGTTTTGAAGGACTATGTATTACAGCTCAGTGAAACTGGAGACACAGATGATTTATAACCATTACACAACTGTCTATATTTACTACACAGTAGTAAATCAATTTTGCTGAAGTTCACTTCACAGTACAATAAAACAATAACAATGGTTGAAAAGTAGAACTGTTTCTACCTATATCTCAATTGTTTAATAGGTTTGGAAAATGAACAGTATTTTATATATATATATATATATATATATATATATTATATAATTTGAAGAAGACTGCTCTGGAGCAAACACTTAAATCTTGCCCGTTTCTCAACACAGGTGGAGTTAATTTTAATAGACAGTCTTGGGAGTGTGTCAAAATAAACCTGACTGTTTAAGTTATCAATTGGCACTGATCCATCAGCTAAACTGCAGCACACCTCACAAAAGGACCAAGATTTCAGCTAAAACCCAACATGTGTGAACACCTGATTCAGCACAAGTA
This sequence comes from Acipenser ruthenus, assembly GCF_902713425.1. NCBI lineage: Eukaryota > Metazoa > Chordata > Actinopteri > Acipenseriformes > Acipenseridae > Acipenser > Acipenser ruthenus. The sequence continues at coordinate 20,316,436 of NC_081189.1, read as the reverse complement.
GCAAACACTGCTTTGTAACCGCTGGGGGTCTACAGCACGAGCCATGGTTTCAGACCTCCCCAGATCCATTTTATTATCCCCGCTATATTAATAAAGTGTGGACAGACAGTAAAGAAACTGCTAGCAGACATGGCATGTTAATTTAACATGGAACGCCTGTATCTCGATATCCTGGCAGCTGCACATGCTCTGTGGTGTACAGCATTTCACAGGGATCAGTAACGCAAGCGTGCCGAACAGACTTTATATGTTAGCTGCCTGAGCTATGATGGGAGGAGACTCTGTGAATGTAGTAGCTAACTACATCGAGTAGCAACTCCTCGGACTAACAAATTAATATTAAGGCAGGACAAAAAAAGACCACATTTTTGTACAGTCTTTCAAATTAACATTATAGGTAAAATGCAAGACTGTCGTTAACGCATACCCCATACGTTAGTATTAAAGTATGTACTGTATTTATTGGATGTACTCGTGACTTCAAGGTAATGTTGCATTTTAGTTTACGCACATAGTGTTTAAATTGGACAGAAAATTAATCAAAACCTTATCTGGAGTGCTGTATGCCAGTTATTGAAAAACTATTTTGCACTTTGGTATTTGAAACACAGTTAGGCCCAACGCAGCCTTCCCAGGACTGAGGTCATCAATCAGATAAAAGAAGAATCAGACCCTTTACCTCCTCGTATTTTCGGTCAGCCTCCTCAGCAATGTGTTTGGCTTCTTTCAGCTGCAAATCCTGCATCTCCATTTTCTCCTCATCCTTAGATGCTCTGTTCTCAATAACCTTCATACCTCTGGAAAACATAATAATAATAAATAATAATAATAATAATAAAAGGATCACTCTGAAAAGTGATCATGTACAGGGTTTTATACAAACTCATTATTATGATGATATTTAATAAGTGATGGGTTTGTCTGGAATATTTTATAAAAGGTACTTTATCATTTCATGTACTGATTGGCATCAAATGCACTGAATGAGTTCACACAGCCCTGACGGACAGATGCATAAATAACATTTAGCTGCGAGTGTATTCAAATTAAACAGTGCAAAGTAATCTGACAGCTACAGGTAATTAGTTATTGATCTGTCTGATCAAACTGACATTAACCAAGAGATTGCTTTACAATTGCAGCATCATGCAGCGTGTACTGTACACACACTTTTTTTTTTTTAAATCTTAGTTAGCATTGGTAATGTCATTTAACAAAAAAATGACGTGTAGAATACACACACACCTACCCACCCACCCACCCACACGGTCGCACTGAGTACTGTAGCACTGGGAGGGAGTTACTGTAACTCAAATGTGTTGTGTAAATGACACCCGAGAATAGACTTCGGAGAAGCACAAACAGGAGTCTAAATTGCCATTACCATAAAACTAGTTGACTGTGGGAATTATACATGTAAATACTGTATTTATATAAAAAAAGAGAACTTTTGATGGAATGAATATAAATCTTCGGCTCCTTCCAAATCCTTCGGTGCACACTGCAGCCCTGGTACAAGGCCATCTGCAAACCTGTTAATAAGGCGTCTACAGTATCTGAAATGCCTTCTGAAATATGACTAAACTTGATGCCCTTGAAAAAGAATGTTCTTATTTTAAAGCTTGTTTAACAGGCTTTACTTTATTATTTTTTTTTAAATACTGAATTGATGCAAGTCATTGACATGAGGAAGAGGTGGCCAAACCAAAGCGGCTCCAGGTGAAATGCTGGGTGACGCACACTTTGCGGCTCAAATGAAATTAAGAAAGAATAATAAAACAAAACAAACAAAAAAAAAGTAAAAATAAACACGTTTATTATTTTTTCTTCTCTCCCCTGTTTATTTCAGCCTGCATGTTCACTGCACATTTCGTCACTTGATGACCTTCGACACCGCACGCTTGCGCACGCGTATTTCCATCACCTCCAAAGTACAAGGCTTTAAGACAGAATGGGAGGAAGAGTGTGCTTTCAGTGAAAACAGTGGTAAACCTCTGTGTCTCCTCTGCAACAAACCGCTTACACACTCTAATCGGTACAAGGCGAGAAACCACAACACATTCTCATCCGAATATCCTCCTGGATAAGGTGCCACTTCAGGAGCAAGTTGGCTGCTATCATATTCAACTGCGTAAAATACAACAACTTGTTAAGACGCTAAAGTGATACTAAAACAGTAACTTAAAGCCTGTGCTCACTTGTTTGTTGCCACATTCTCCTGAATGGTTAATCTGTGCAGCTGATGACTGCAATGAACTCAGCATGTTTATATTTTAAATATTTTGCAAGCGTTGTGTCTGGAATTGGTGACGGCACCTCTAATTGTGTACAGTGTAACATGAGAAATAGCATGCTGCAGCTCCCATGCTGTGTCAGTGTGGTCCTGATCTGAGAACATGCAACAAAGACAGCTACCATTGTTACCGTTTTATTTTTCAGTAAAAAAAAGTTTAAATTGCAGCGAGTTGGTTCTGCTATTTACGATATTAAAATACTAAATGTTTACACAACACTCAAACACGTTTGGTCACCGTCACAACTGTTGCATGAAACTGGGTTTACCGTATTCTGCTGGTGTTAATACAGCACCTATCTCCACTTGCATGCATTTATTTGATGAAATTGCTATTATTATTATGATGTGTATTTGTTACCGTCCTTCTCGCACTTCTTATACGTTTTCCACAGACCGACATCATAGCGCATTAATAAATAGCGACACATGCTTTTAAAGGGAGAGACAGCATTTTTGTGTTGCAGGCACTAGTCGCTTAACCCCGAAAAAACTGTTCACAATTTTTTTTGTTGCATTTGCAACCGTTTCATTCCCAGTCTGGAGCCCTGTAAATTCGAGCCTTACACATTTTACACACAGCACGACTCTTATCAAGAACACGAGGTGACTCCACACTGGCTTTTAAACCAGCCAGAGCAGGTAGAATTTCGCCGTCGCCCTGATGAGATTATCAACATTAATAACCCGCCTCCACTCAGCTTCCGTTTCGCTCCGTGTGTCGATAATCGTATCATCAAAAAAAATATCACGGCACACCGTGTAAATCGACACACCCCTAGCAGGTACTGTAATCCCTTTCAAAATAATTTGTCATTCACAAAGCTCTCAGAAGTATTTAAAACACGTAGCAGAAAGATTTTTTTATTTTTTTATTTTTTTTAAACCAAGCATTCAGATCTTCAAGGGAAGAGCTTGTAAAAAAGAATCCTTATTAAAATGTGTTTTATGTGGTGTTTTTGGTGTAAATCAGGGCAGTTATCCTATGTTGCTTCATAATAACTGAATATATTTTATTTAAACATGCATAATACATACAGTATAAACAGAAATAATGGAAAAACACCATGGTGTTACATTTAAAGTTTACATGTTCTCCCTTGTTCTTGTGTATTTTGCTTCCATCAAGAGATAACTACTGTATTGCACAGAGTAAGTGCAAGATTCTGTTATAATGTTTGAGAGCCACATTAACATTTTGGTATGCGGCTCGCAGGATGAGGAAGTTTGGCCACCCCTGACGTAAGGGGTCGAGACACCCACGTTGGTCCACTTGAGCTGAAATATAACACTGTATCCTAAATGTAGTATTCACACAGAATGCTCAGAAACAATCCCTGCATATGGTGTCTGTGTGGATGTACCAGATAAACACAGGAATAAACCCTGTACTTTACCAAGCATTTACAGGATTGTCCATGATCTAATCTTTACAAACAATGACCTCTTGGTGCCCCAACACTTCAGCTATTCATATCAGTTTTACTGTCTCCTGGGACAACTGTAGCTTGGTAGCAACCAATCAACAGCTGCAAAAACATCATACAACTGTCAAAGTACTATTGTTTCACACATAGATCCACTTGCAGATATGGGTGTACAGTAGTCTCTGGCTCTCGGGAAGCAAGCAAAGTGTTCTCTTTGCCGAAAGACAAGACAGAGTTAAAGGTGTTCTTTTAAGCAAAGTTCCTGTTCCTTTAGTCAGAGCAATTACAATGGGAAAATTCCATTTCACCACAAGGTTGTTCCCTTTCTCTTAGGAGGTGTTCCTATACACGGAGACTACTGTACTGTTGCTCATTTCAAGAGGGTAACTGTAAGGCCCTGTCCACATTATATAATCAATCTCGAGAATCGTACTCAAAAACGTTTTAATTAATTCAGCTCAAAGCGTCCACACTGAAGTACAGTTTCATGTTAAATTCAAAGGAATACTGTATATGTAAATGGTTTTTTCGGGGCTTTTGCTTTTTATATACTGTATGAAATTAATGTTTTCGATTACTTCTGGTTTTTTTCTGCCACAATATGTATGAACTCAACAGCACACTTCTTTCCTTTTTTCTCTTCCACAACGAAATCCTTATGGTCACAGGCACACTCTTCTGGGTTTCTTGTGTTCAGGCATTTTTTTACATTTCGCCACAATTTGCAATTCTGTTTTAAATTCCACGAGCGTGTAAATCCTACCTATAGTACTGTAATATAGCTTTAAATCTCACGAGCAAGAACATCTCGTTTTAAATCTTGCACACATGTTACAATCCTCCAATAGAAATGTAGGAATTTGCTGCCACTCGGTAGTTGGGGTGGGTTTAAAGTATTCAGAACGAATCAATGCGAGATACAAGTCAGGAAGGAGGGACCGTGCCCAACTGCGCTGGGAGGATTTTTTTTTTTGTATGTTATTTTATTATTTTTTTTTCATAGGGAAAGGGGTCAAGTCAACGGGAATGGAGTAACCATTTCCAGTGTTTTTCCCGTGTTTATTGGCTGTACACCGATTTCATTTTTTTTTTTTTTTTTTTTAAATCGGGGTGTTATCATTTTTTATCGGTTAAAACCGAAAATCAGAAGCCCTCTATACATTGCACTTGAATTACGAGTGGTGCTGTAGGGAAGGAAAGTTGTTACCGGTCTGTATATTGATGTATTTTTTATTAGACTTGCAATAGAGAAATAATTTTAAATTAAGGATTGTTCATTTAAGCCTGTAACTTACAACTGAAATGTTCTTGCACTGTAACTGTTTTGTTATTTATATAGCTTTTCCTACTGGCAAAAATGACATGAAACTGGTGATTGCTTTTGATCCTGCCTCCTTTGGTGTTTTAGTCAAGTCTTGCATATCCTAAAAAAAAAAAAAAAAGCGCATACAGCAAGAACCTGGTTGCCACATTAAAATTTCAACAGCATTCAAAGCGTTAAACAGAAGAGCTTATCACAGAGCAGAATGACAAACCAATCAAACTGTAAGGAGAGACTGGATACAAGCCAAACTCCAGCAACCTTGAAACAATGAATACAACCACAGTAGTACTGAATCTTAGGAACATTCTGCAATTTACTCCTGAGCAACATCCGAAGAATCCGACCCTTCCTCACCAACCACGCCACCCAGCTCCTGGTCCAGGCCTTGGTACTCTCCCGCCTAGACTACTGCAACTCCCTCCTGGCTGGCCTCCCTGCGTCCGCCACCCGTCCGCTCCAGCTCATCCAGAACTCCGCTGCCCGCCTGGTGTTCTCTCTGCCTCGCTTCTCCCACGCAACTCCACTACTCCGCTCACTCCACTGGCTACCGATCACCGCTCGCATCCAGTTCAAGACTCTTGTACTAGCCTACAGATGCCTTGACCAGACTGCACCCAGCTACCTCCAGACCCTCATCTCTCCCTACACCCCCACTCGACCTCTACGCTCCGCCTGCACTAGAAGACTGGCTCTACCTCCTCTACGCTCCCCTGCCTCCACAGCCCGCTCCTTCTCCAACCTTGCTCCGCAGTGGTGGAATGACCTACCTACAGATGTCAGGACCGCCCAGTCCCTGACCACATTCCGGCGCCTCCTTTAGACACCTCTTCAGACAGCACCTGTAGAACTCCTCTGTTTTTCCCCTGGGACACTATCACCCTTCCTTAAATGCGCTTTATTTGCTTTTATCTGCCCCCTATTTTACTGCATTTAATCCTGTACTTCAGAGTACTGTAATCAAGGTCTAAACAATAAGCCTTGACACCTTTGCTTCAAAAGGAAGATCCTTTGGCAAACCAGATAACGATCCAGACTTAAATTCATACAGACCAAGTCATCTGATTAGATCAAGGTAACTCACTCAGAAACCAGACCAAGCATGACGAGCATTAACACCTTCACTTCAAGGAAGTGTGAACGTTGATGTGACCTAGCCAATCAGAAACTTGTACTAGCTCCTTTGTTCCAGAATCCTATAAAATAAGAGTTTTAGCAACAAAATGCTTCTTCAAAACGCATCTGTAAGCATGTTCTTGTTGCACCGCTGTTATAGCCAAAAATGGCTTCCAAGCTATTAGTGCTCTACCATGTTCTTCAAATCGCTCCTCAGAGGAGCCCAGTTGTGATGCCTTGAGAAGTCCTTACTTTACTCAAGAAGATGCTAGGAAGAATTAAGGTACTTCCAGTACAGTTTGATTTGCCCTTAGGAACCTATGAAAGAGATCCTATTGTAAATTTGGTAACTTGTGATATGCATTGTGAAGTCATTTTAGAGAATGTCTTTGTAATATCTTAGAAGTTACTTTGTTGCATACTGGTGGAGAATATCTTACGGAATCATTTTTTTTGTGTGTGTATGGGAAACACATGAAAGTTTTCATTGTAATTGCAAGCAATTTAAGCCAAGTGATTGAGAAAATCTCTTATAGTTAATTCTATAGAAGCTGAATGCTATTGTTGTTTTGTTATGTTGTACAAATAAATAATTATTGTTTAAACAAAATGAACACAGTCTCATTTGCAAGCTTGCTTATATACATCAACCTCAGGCCGGAACTTGAATCAAGGGGGAATTAACGGCCTACTATTTGTCACAGCATGTAAATCTGATGTTATTTTCAGAGGATAACATCACAGAGGATTTATATACTGTAATCACTACTAATTGTGAAATCCCTTAATAATTAGAATACATATAAACTGTATCTCTATATACACCTAAGACTCCTGCATTCCTCACCTCTCGCTCTCATCTGCTGCTTTCTCCGCCTCCTCGAGTTTTAGAAGGGCGGTGGCGAGACGCTCCTGGGCTCGGTCCAGCTCCTCCTCCACCAGCTGGATACGACGGTTCAGAGAGGCCACCTCTGACTCGGCCTGCAGAGAGAGAGCCAGGCAAACACTCAGCACAGAGCACAGGACACATCTCAACATGCAAGACCTCCTAATAATGAATAAAATAAGTTTACATTACAGCAAAGTTAGGCATTAGGAGAGCAAGATTTCCAAACACGAAGCAGCTGCCATCAAGAGAGCTACGTCTCTGGAAACTCTATAAACCCTAAACACTTGGGATCATTTTTTGCAATGATGTGACCAGAACACTAATACAACAGATAACTAACTTGCCCTACATTTTTGTGGTCTGTGGAATTCATGTTAACAGCTAGATTATCACTTAATGTTTTTTGCAGATTTACACTGGACTTTAAAAACCCTCTCTGTAGTCTGTAGCTACTTTATATTCTGATGCTATTTTGTCACACTCACCAGGAATCTCACTTTTTTTTACATTTGTATTACCCTAAAAAGATGACAGTAAAATGAAGTCAAGTAGCTTTAGGTTTCGGCCAGTGCTCTCATTGTGGTAGTGCACAAAACAAACAAAGTGTTTTGTTTTATTAAACGCCCTACGCAGGATTTAATGATGTCATCTATTAGACCTGTGTCCCCTGTAGGTCATATTGGCAGAGCCATCAATAATTATTTGAATATAAATAGTAAAAAACAGCAGAAATTTAACGTCAAGTTGCAATGATGATACTCTCCAAAACTCACAAAAGCAAGAAAAAAAAAATTTTATTTTCCCTACATTCTTGAAAAAAAAAGGGGGATTACATTTCCAGGGCAGCTAGACAACATACAAGTCCATATGCTGACTTTGGTTAAACTTCAATTTTTGACTCAAGGTTAAGGAATTTACACAACCTTTCCCATAAGGGAACATAAGTCAAAGTTTGACATTTGATGCATCATTTGCTTTTTTTTTTTTTTTTTTTTAAATCTTAGTCTGATTGGTATGTTTGTTTGGGCCCCTCTCTCACAGTCACCTTCACTGTCATGCAAACAAAAAAGCAAATCACCCCTGACCGACTCCACACACGCTGCACCTACAGTAGTGATGCAATTAACTATCACAGGTAAAAGGGTGTTGTTTTTTTTTTTTTTTAACATTTAATGTCTATTTAAAAATGACTTGCATGTCCTGCCAGCTATTTATTACATCCTTCACAGTACGTAAAACGTTTGACATTTACTGAGGTTTTGTCAATCCATGTCATTTTAAAGGAATCGTTGCTGCAGGCCAGCTGGTAAAGTGCAGTGCCATTGATTCCACCCAGATAACGTAGGTAACGAGAAACTCAGCAGACAATCTGGGCTTTGAGGGAGTGGAGAAGAGGAATTTGTTCTCTTGTGTAATGAAATGCTGTTAGGCTGACGGCATGCAATATTCTGGGGTGCTGCTCTGAAAGAAGCCTTCTTCAAATATCCCAGTTTACCGCACTCACCACGCTCTTAAAACTGGTATTCTACTGCATCTGTTTAACATTTTCATTACACCCAATACTGCAACTAAAACACACTGCCCAAGTATTTTTAGGGTTTGGATTTCAAAATTCAAAAAATCGAAAGCACAGATCATGTCCGTTTTTCTTTCTGTCAATCTGTGTGTCACTCACACAATAACTGCCAAGAACACTTAATCCTAAACATAGACTCCTCGCCTCCCACAGACCTTTGGTATTACATTTGAATTTTATACAAATCAACTGTTGACTTTATACAAATATATTCTGTTCCTATTTCTAGTAGAGAGATCATGAGGAACCTTATATGTGTGCACTGGCAGAGGGAAGTGACAGATACAGTATGGAATAGCATTAGCCAACAGACATTATGTAATGTCTGTGGCCTGAATTGATCCGAAATTTCAGAACCTCAATTTCAAAAAGCAATACCATAACCCTTCATCACCAGAAGCTAAAAGTAATATTTGGTACCCAAAAAATACATCCCATCCATGAAAAGGATAATACACTGTGAATACGACATAAATGAAAACTACTGTAGTACCATCAATTTACTACAGGAAACAATCACAAACATAGCAAACTATATCACTTTCAAGGTTAATGGCTTCAGAGTTCATACAGTACATTAAATTCACTTACTGTAACCTATGGGCAAATTATAACACCTGGAAAAGCAGTGTGAAAGATGTATTACCATTGTGGCATTTCAAGTCTAAGGTTTGCCAATTATTATTTTATTTTTTTCTAAGTTAGTTAAGGTACTGTAGTTGTGGTCACTTAAGTTCAATTTTTAAAAAGGGTAATGATGAAATTATTTTAGATTTTTTTAACTTACAAAACCCCAGAGTTATCAGACACAACGTGATACAAGGTCAGCTTCCTTCTCGGCTCTCAAACCCTCCAAATTCAGAACAGGCCTATTCAAATAAACACACTTTCACGTTAGCAGGACTGTCAGCTACAACAATAACCACCCAAAACACAGAACTAATGTTGGTGGAAACTGGAACATAGTAAGGAGCAAAGGAAGTGAATGCATGAGGCTTCAAATCAACCAATAATGTCACTGCCAGTGCCAACCCATGCTAACTGTTCTGTATTTACCTCCTGATTACAATAGCATTTCTCAAGGGTCCCAGAATACCTTCACTCTAATCATTAACTACTGTACAAGCAGAACCATCCGGACTGCTGCGGTTTTAAGCCATTTACAGTAAACTGCATCTCACTATACAGAATCTGGCAACTTAACAGAAGTGAAGTATTCTGTGTTCTTAGAAAAGTCCACATAAGTTTCAGTTGTCAGGAAATTCATAACTAGAAAAATAGGTCAACAACAATACAGCTAGTTCCAGTTATTTTACATGCACAGAAACTGGATTTAGCTTCAAATAGTTCCCTTTTCTAACCTCTGACAATCTTTAAAATCCCTACTAGTTTTGTCATGGCCCTTGATATCACCCTTCATATCATTATCATCATGCATAAAGCAATGGCTGCAATCACAAACGTCACAGTGCAGTATGTGTCTCTTTTAATATGCATAATTTATAGTTGTTGTACGGTTATTCACAATTACATTACTCACAAGTCATTAAACGGTCTTCATCGCAATATTCTTTTGTTAACATTAGTTTTTGCAAAATGTTTTGCAAACATAACGAAAAATTATGAATTACAGTACCGGCAATTTTCATGGCATTCATTTTCATAACAGAAAACCAGAATATATATTATCTTCCCATAATTCCTATACAATCTCTAGAAAGCTGCCTCAGCACAAACTTTTAATTTTGACCCAATTACACATTGAAAATAATTGGCATATACTCAAAATAGACTTCCTCTAACAAGTACTGTTATTTTTCTGTGCTGGAAGAAGAAATGACAAAAGACAACGCCGCCGCTGTCATACTCAAGACCACAGAATACCGACCATCATTCTGTTTGCAATGTCAGTGGCTATGCACCCCTTTTCTAATCTGCAAATACTTTATACTAATCATTCTCACAACGAATTGATATACTGAGCTCTTGCAGCCAAAGAGGCCCAAAATGGGGTTATCAGCTGGACACCACTGAACAGGTACTGTACAGCAAATGTAGAAAGGAAGAAAGATGATCCCTGCATTGCAAAGCTACCCTGCACACAAAACTCATCCTAGTGAAGTCAATTAGTATGTACAGGATACGCATCACGTTGCTAATGTCGAAGTAATATCACCTTATTGCTTTCGTGGTACAGCAAGTATTGCAAGTATTGTAAAGTCAGTTGAGTATTAGTACCAGTGACGTGCGGTGGATGACATGTCTGGGTAGGTATTACTGTCAGGCCACAATGCATAAAATGCATAAAACACAAACCAGTATTGTTCTATGGTACTTGTTATATTGTACAAAGGAGCACAATATCAAACAAACAAACATAACAGTACTGTTCTTTCCCTCCCTCTATTACTGTAGTTTAAATAATTAAGAACTTCAATTGTTAACACAAGCACAACATGGAATATAAGACTAAAAGCAAAATAGTAAAAATTAGTAGCTACACAAAACTGCATACCGTACAAAGACCATTACGCTTTCACGCTAACCACAAGTAGCCAAAATGTCCAAACATGTTCCACTATATTCAATTGCTAAGTTCAACGTCCAGCTTCATTGCATACAAAACTCAGTTTTACCATTAACACAAATCAGTGAGACAAATCGCTATTCAGCGAAACCTGCATAACACATGTTAAACAGTAATAACTGTTAATAAAATGTTTGATTTTACTTACATAATGTTAGTCATTTATAGATTAAGTCCTTCCGTCTGTTTTTCTTGAAAGGACACCTTTGAAAATTTCTTCAGTTTCAATATCCATTCCGATTTCCCTTGACTTTGATTTATTGCCGTGTTTAAAGCAATTTTTGATTGTTTAACGATTAGTGCTTGTATCCAAAAGCGCGCTGATGTTGAGATCACATACCGTACAATGGCTGGACAAACATGATTGATTGACAGTTAGACTACAGAGGTAAAGCAGTTCTGCACCATGCTTATTTCCAGTCTATTTGATCAATGCAGCCCCATTCCTCAGGGACTTGTTGGAGAACTATGGAATGTCAATTCTAGCACAGAATGCATTCCAGATCCCTGCTCATGTTTCACTGGGTTCCTACCTCAGGGTTCCCCAGGGACTATCCAGCACTTCATTACTACTGTGTGTACAAGTTGTATCAGAGCAGCCTTAGCGTAAATTAGCATGCAGTCGTTTGAGAGCTGCACAACTCTACAGTTTCAAGAGGTAAATGATCTGTGAGCCCAGAACTTCAACAGCCTTGCAGGTTTAGGTTTCGAGAGTGTGTTAATTTCCATTGTAGTAAACACAGGCCAATCAGGTATCTACTACACACTGATTAAAAGCAGTACACAATGATCATCAACAGACAACAAAATCCATTCTCCCCAACTCAACCCAAAAATACTCAACTACAAAATGTGCCAGCTTTAGCAACAGTAAAGGGCATGGCTCAGCTATTGTATTCAAGTCACTGAAGACTTACAAAGGAAACATCAGCCATTGTTATGTTTTCTTCTTTTGGGATCCCATTGGACTGCGTGGAGAAAGCATTACCATGTAAAGTGCTTTAACAACTATTTAGACAATTGAACTGGCTAGAAGATGGGTTAAAATTGTATTGTGACAGTGACACAACCTGTTCAAGAACATGCTTTTAAATGTAGCAATACACAGCAGTTAAACACTAAAGATTGCAGAGACAACCAGTCCTGGTCTTTAATTCTCTTTGTTCACACTCACATGTGCAGTATATGGATCTACAACAGTGGCAGCTTAGGATTTGCTGCAACTTCATTAAAATAAATTTCAAATTTCAATAACTTTGTACTATACATATGATCAAACTAGCGCTAGAAAATAAAGCTGAGGACCTATTATGACGACAAGAACTCAAAGCGTTAGGAAACCAAAACAAAGTCACATATTCCAATACGGCAGACGTCTTCGGTCATACAGAAAAGGGAAGCACAGTGTACCATTACTGCAATATTTAAAAAAAAAAACATTATATACAAAGTCACCCCATGTAATGAATGGCTTGGAATATCCACAACCCTAGAAGACCTGTTGACCTGCAGTAGTAGTACAGCTCTCTAGCACTGCAGAAACAGTGCTCTGAAGAAGTGACTTCTCCACTAGAAAAGAACATCTGCATGAGCCCGAACTCCCACGGCTGTCCTCAGCTCCAGTGGCACTCAGGAAATATTGAAGCTAAATGCACTGGCTCTGGGAACAATGAGCCAGTTAAACACTGCTGGAGCCGAGTGGGAGCAGGGATATGTATTGAGGCTGGAGACCAGGAAACTAAAAGGATGAGAGCGAGGTGGGACAGCTTCTCCACTGCCTGAATAACAACTTGTTCCAATTTTTTTCAGAAAAGTATTCATCCAACGCAACATTTGGCAGAGCTTTTAAGAGTGATTTGCGTTCATTCTAGAATTATAAATTATAATATGTCACAGATGGCTAGGACATGGTGTAGTTGTCAGCATTCACCCCTTTGGATTGGCTTAGGAGGTCTTGGGTTTATTCCACCTACGCACAAACTCAAAAAAGAAGCACCAAAATGAGTAAAGTACTTTAGGTTAGCTAACTGTTCAAAGGGTTTAAAAGAAGTGAAAACTCCAAACGGGTCAAGAGGGAGGGGGGTCACCGATGAAAGAGACTCTCACAGATCAGACAGGTAAGGATTCACACTGGCAGGCACTGTAAATACCCTATGAATCCAAGCATTTGAATCCGTGCAAACAATTTGAGGTTATGGTTTTGTAGAGATGTTATTAGGCTTGACATAGAGCATTTCTGTACACTACCCAAACACCGTAAACGAGTCATTTCAGAATTTGTGAAAGGTGAAAGTTAAGCAAACGTTTTCACACGTGCAAATGTTTTGTTTTTTTTTTAAATCAATTTATTTTACAGATTTTTTCTTCATTCCACGACTTCACTTCTAGAAATGTTTACACAGAAACTATTAATAAAATGCTTATAAAATCACACACGATATTCAAGAACATGAACCATGAAGACTGCACAGGAGTGAGTTCAGGAAATAAAAAGCACAGCTCTGAAAGTCATATAAAGCCCTGTGATGAAGTTTTTTTTAGATGTCACCACCCTGTTTCAGGCCCCTGGTTGCAGCTATGTGATGACTCTGTGTAGACGATGACTCTGTGTAGACGGGCTGCCTGTACCTCTTTGCACTTCTCAGGTCAGGCACTCCATCCCAACCCCCAGAAAATGCAAAGGTCGTAATTAAATCAGACAATTCTACTGAAAAAAAATAGGTTAACAGCAGACACCGACACAGAAGCTGGGTATTATTACGAGACCCCACAGGGAAGTACTGAGAAACTGAAAGTTTAAAGCTAATTCCATTAACCTTTTGCCCAAGGACGTGGTTTTATTAAGGTAAACTAAAGTCTCTTGCATCTAATTTATGAAACTAATGTTAAACATTAACATACAGTAATGCAGAACTAAGTGAAACATGTTCTGTGCCCCCCTTTTAATATTGTAGTCAGGAGCCACAGTTAAAATTCTGTAGGTTACAATAGTATGATTATAGTCTATAGACCACACATTTATGCAAGGGTCACAGTTACAAATCAAAGGGCAGCAGGGACACCAGACAACAAGGCAGTATCCCCATGTTTCAATTATATTAATATAACAATTGGTCTTCAATACGTCATACGTGTGAACATTGCTAAGATTGTAGTGGTGTGAGCAGGAGAGGGTTATATATATATATATATCATGCACATTATTTCATGCATTTCATGTCAGCAGCTATGCATGGAAACATTGCAACTGTAAGAAACTTCCGATTCTAACTCCATACTTTGCCTGGCTGCTGCACTGTCATGATCTACATTTTCTTTTAGAATTATTTTAATGCTAACAGTTCATTATAATTACACTGTAATTTAGTACCGCTTAATACTATTGCACACGTTCAGTATCATAACGCGAACGCGTCTACCTCAATATTCTTTCCTTTTTCTCATTCAATTGTCCGGCCAACACCCACCCTCCATTTTGAAGAAATCGATCCGATTCCAGATCCAGGTCGTTGTTTATTTTTCACATGCAAAATTTGAAAGCATTTTGAAACAATGCACAATACGGCAAATCCAGTCTCGCTAGACCCCGCATCACGAATGTTTCATTTTCAGTTTATTATAGTACCACTAAGAGACTGCATCAAACATTTTCACATAAAATTGTACATTTCCAATGTACAATTTTAACTTTATTAAACGTTTGAGAATTGTTAATGTTCAGATTAATGTCCAAATAGCCTCATTGCAAACAATGCTCGTTAAATTACAGCAGCCCCTTGTTAAAACAATAGTTAGAAACTGCAAACGTTTTAATACAGTGAGACGACTGCATATAGAGCCTGTTTTGAATGGTTATCGGGTTTGCATTGTAATGTATATATGTAATTATATGTTCGCTTAATTCTTAATTAAAGTGAATTAAATATTATACTGTTTTACGTCTTTGTAAATGCAAATCATACTTTTTTTTTCTGCCACTTCAGTATTTAGTTAACATACATACATAGAAAGAAAAAACCGCTTAATAATCAACTACAGTCCAGTACAAAGTCTTGCTGCACAGCTGGGTGCTGTCGACCAAATTATGTGTGAAACACACAGCAATCTACGCAATTCTTAATCAAATTAATTAAAACCCAAATCTAATCGCAAATGGGTTGAGGCCATCTGCTGTTGCAACCTCTATCCACATCAAACAGATACATAGTAACCCAACACAATATTCTGCATGTTACTTTCACATAAACAGAAATTCACTCTCGCGTAGCGCACAATGCTATTGCCCGTCTCTGGTCCCACCCTCACTCTGCACTGTGTTTTTTCATTCAACACATATTTGATTATACACCCATTTTAAAGGCACAAGTTTTTTGTTTTTGTTATTTTACTATAAATATATAACTATATTGTATTATATTACAAAAAAATGCATACTCTTTCTCTGGCCTGACTCTCTGCATCCACCTCCCGTTGCAACCTCTCCGCCCGTTCCTCTGCATCATCAGCTTGCTGCTGGAGGGTCTGGATTTTTCTTTTCACAGCTTCAATCGAAGTAGCACCAGCCATTTTATATGTATTACTACAATTTCCTAACTAAAGCCTTATTATAAAGTATTAAAGTTTCAGCACTGTCCGGGTCAATTGTTCACAGCGCCCTGACCGCCGCTGCTATCACACAGTTCACTGCAGAACCACTGACTCACACACTGAATGACTGTTCAAACGTCTTGCATGAAAAAAGTGACCTGCGCGCGCGCGCTCTCTCTCTCACTCATTTTTTTTTTCTCCAAGTTAACTCTGGTGGTTTGGATCACCAGAACATTTTCGCTTCCCTTTAAGTACGAGGTTCGAGTTTCAATATACATTACTCGAATATACACACAGCTACCCATGCCCCTTTGTTTTTCTTCAACCATTGATGTTGCAGATTGGTCATAGCGACTAGTTTAAAAACACAGTGATCATTTTGCTGTCTGAAGAAATTCACAGTACAGAAGCTGCAATGAAAGAAAATTAATTTTAAACCGATGTAAACAAAAACAGTAAAACACGGCATTTAAAATATGGAATTTCGATAACCGTGCCAAAAGAAAAAATAAATATATTTTATTATCAAACACTGCAGCACAGGTATTTTGATTATTGTTATTCGACTGGGCTTTAAAAATGTGTTTTACTCTTTGGATATCACACCATTTTGACTAAACCAAAGCCTGTTTAACACTCTTCAAGAACAAGCCTGATAACAGGACAACGCTGTTGAACACTATATTATTTGAATTATCAGATTTGAGCATTAAGGCCCCAGTTAAATAAATAGTTTACACCCTATGGATTTATTTATTTATTTTACATTTATCTAGAGAATCCATGTCAAATTCTGATAGAACTTGCTAAGGATATTCTTTGTCACTGGTTATTGGGTGTATCATTATATCACACTTGTACATTTAAATACTGCTATATCTCAAGAACATGCAGATTAAATTGCTTACATGGTCATAGCAATAATTTACCTAAACAGGATTGGGTGCTGTACTACTTTGCATTTCTAACCCTGTGGACAACCAGTACAAACCTACAAAGTCTTAAATTTAAAAAAAGGCTTTACTGAATTACACTATAGGTATTTATTGAAAAATGTCATATTAAAAATCCGATGTTCAACACAAAGTAGTCTTTTAGTATCAGGGACCTGTTTTATTTTTTAAAATCTTGAATGTGTTTAAATTAGATTTAAGAAAAAAAATATGAATCCCTTGTATAATCTGAATGAAGGCACTGTTCGTATTTTTGTGTGAACTCATTTTTCAATTGGATTACTCTCCCATTACAAGAGTAGCAAAGGATAGTGCTATTTCTTCAAGTGTGTGTAGCTCTTTGTGAAATTAGAGGCGTTGATCAAAATCCATGAGATCTATAGGCAAGGGGAGGCCAGTACTGTACTAAAAACAAACACTGCAATTGCTCCATTGGCCCTGATGTGAGGAGCATACAAATAAGTTTGAAAATCAGTGGTGTGCTGCATATCATTGTTGTTCAAATTGAGAGATTAAGAAACAGGACTCCTTTGGCAATATTGTGCATATTCACAGGATCTTGATAAATATTTGTATTTATATACTGTGCTGTGTACCAGGAGATGATCTTCAATAAATAACTGTTCTGTTATATTTACTGATACTTTTTAAATTAACTAAAAAATGTATGTTTCTTAAACAACATACCAACTCATACTTCAATGTTTTTTTTAAAAATCTGAATCAGGTTAAATAAGTCCAGTAATAAAGAGAAAAAAAAACCCATCTCCCTTCAAGATGAAATGTAAAAACACACAGATTGAATTTTAAAGATCTAAAACTATTTGGCTTATGGGGGCTTGATGGCCTCTGGCCCCTGGCTTGTTGTTTGGATTCCACGAAAACTGAGCTAATCTTCTGGATTTCTACTCCACAATGTTGGCAGATTTACAATATTCTATAAGATCTTCATTCTGAGACCGCTGTGTAGATTCCTACGGTATCGTTTTTTGTGTCAGACTGAATATAACAGACATCTGGTTGCATAACAGACAAACTCCACATAACCTCCTGTTTTGGTAGCTGCATTTGGAAAATATGAATGGGAAACAAAGTTAACATAAAGCCTAGCTTTGTGTAAATACTGGAGGCACTGAATTAAACCAAATGATTTATAGTACGTATTGACTCACTCTGAAGAGTACAGTAAGCGATTATAGTTTATCTCCATTGATAGCTATATCAACTGTCCTTCTGTTTGGACCTGTTCAGTTATCCACATTCTGGGGATATACGGAATTGTCTGTCTCTCCGTTCATCCACCCGTCTGTATGTCACACTTCTATCTGGAGAACCACGTGTCAAATTGTAAAGAAGCATTTCATTGCTAGTTCTTATTCTGTACATGCTGTTGATATATGGCATGGTCATCACCTGATTCATCATACTGATAGCTCTGATTCTGAATGCACAGTCGTGGATGCATGTTACCGACATACTCGTTATTTCATTGATTAGTATTGATATTTAAAAACTGCAGTGACCCATATATTGGTATATTGGTGTTCTTTAACTGCATTTTCCAATTGCCTTCTGAGTTTGTTGACAGGCCACTGTGTTAACTTTTCTCTGCAATAGTTTTGGCAAAAGAGACATGGGCTTCATCCTTCCTTGAAACTTGCTTGCCACCATGTCATTAAGAACCAAAAGGTATGTTCATGTTACTATTTGGTGCAGCTTATAATGAATCACCTCCTAGTAGCTGATGAGTTAATAATACTGACATCAGCGTTAGACCAGTATTTACCTCTTGACTACAGAGCTTGCTCTTTAGTTGAATGGTAAACCGTTTGTCTTGAACCATATGGTTTGCGATTCAACGACAGACAGTCTAGCCCTCACCTTTCCATGCAATTCAATGGGCCGAGATGCCAATTCATTACAAGCTGGAGGTTGGAAATCACACAGTTATGTGGTGTTATAGATGTTGTTGCAAAACAGAATTTCAAAAAGGGGATTCAACTTTTCATTTATTTATTTATTTATTTATTTATTTTTATGTAAGGTGTTTTTGTTATACTAATAACATTTGACAGTAAACACCTAAAAATCTGATATTTTCAACACAGGCCTTGTAACAATCTTCTTACATAAACAATTCCTTTTCCCGTATGGGACACTACACCGTCAGTCCATCAACATATTTCATGTGTTCCTTTTCATCATTACCGTTTATTCAGTTTTGGTTTACTATAACTTTTCTGCCTTTCAACTCAGTGTCAGTGTGGTTGATCAACACCTTGGCCCCTCATCCACAGGACAGGTAAACCCTGCTCCAGTTTTGCCTCAGAGGTACTTTTGTGCTGCCAGTAAGTCCATTGGAACTAACATGTGAAATTCTGCTGGGCCTGTAGAAGTACGGGACTACTTCATAAGTATGATATTAAATCACAGACCCCTGTTTCATTTAAAGATTGCATTGCTGTGAGCTAGAAGTGTGTCAGACTGATTTCAGTTTTGTTGAAGACAGTTGAAGACAGTGAAAGACAGTGCCTTGATGTATTTGCCACCTATTATAAAGCTGCCTCACAGAAATATCTGTTGCAATTTCGAATAAGCGGTAGTGCCTAAATTTGTATTGGTTTACAGATTTAAACCACTTGTTTTTCAGACGTAAACTACTGAAACACACTGAGCACGATGGACACAACTGAACTACAGTTCACCCTTCCCCCACTTTACTGTATATATAAATACATATATTTTTTTACACAAATACAGCAACATGGCCGCCTGAAGAGTTCTCACATTCAGTCATATGATTGCTGAGGCCTCATAATGAGAGGGAGATTCTAAATTACTGGGTTTGTGGGGTTGCTAACAATGCAGTAAGACAGGGGTGCAATTAACTGTTTGAAACCTTTGAGGTGAAGCAAACAAGCAAATCTGAAGTGCTTATGGTGTCTTTGTTATTTTCAGACAACAAGGAAGTGCACGGTATAATTTGCCAAGTGTGTTATTATGTATTGACTGAAATGACAATAAGGTTAAAAAAACTGCCTAGATTTTTTTGGTTTGTTTGTTTCTGCTATTGTATCCTGTCACGTTTGGCTAAATTCATTATTTACTGATTAGATTTTCCTGGTTTTGCAACTTTCTCCCAGCCTTAAATGGTGGTTGTTCTAAATACCTTCAAGAAAGGACAAAAAGATTTGTCCAGCTTGGTACCGACTGCTTTCAATAGCTCTTCCCCTGAACCACATACTATTAAGGTTTCCGCCTAGCTGCAAATAAAAAGGAAGTGCACAATCCTTAAGATAACAGCCAGCCTTGCACTCATGTAAACATACAGTATATCATACAGGAAGCCACTGGCCATATGCTGTCCATTTCCACCTAGTGTCTGATCATTTGCTTGTCTTTGAAACTCTGCTAGACTCAAACAATGCTCAGTGAAGAAAAACAGAATGAACAGGAATCACCTATTCCGGTATCTTCAGAGGTTCTACTTTTTTCGCTGGTGAAAACCCTGGATTGGCCTGGTGTTCCATGACCTTGACCTGTTGCTTTGTATATCTATGTGAAAATGTCTTCCATGACATAAGTTTGTTTTCGTGATACAAAGCATTGAGATGGGAAGATGGACAGAAAGTAATGATGCAAACATTCTAAGCACAAGCAGCACATTACTGTTTATCAGCTTTTACCTGTAAAATAAAAGTTGGTTTTTTGGTTTTTTTGTAGTTATCCTATTTTAACAGTTCTGTGCTAAATTCTATAATTCTAACTATTTTTCTGGTTTCCTGAGTCAGGGAAGCATATCAGTTGCACAAGCTTTAATGTAAAATACTTCATCTATGGGCTTCAGTGCACAGCGTAACACTAATATGCTTCCCCACCTCACTTCCCCAGAAACAGTTGTCAAGTTCAGTTATAGCAGAAACCACAAGAGAGCGGCATGCATAACACATGTAATATGACATGAAATAGTAAGAAAAGGTAGATGTTATGAAGTATCCCTTTAAAACTGAAACATACCTAAAAGGTGGAAGCCATTTATGTGGTTAATTCACAATAGACAAACTGTATTTATAGCGTGTTTTTATACAATTGTTAAGAACTTCCCAACAAAGGTATGATGGGAATTTAACAAGGACACGTGACAGAGTACAAAATATCTAGCACTAGAACCTACTCTACACTGTAGACACTGTGGTATAGTGGTACACAGTGTGAACCTCCTCTACACTGTAGACACTGTGGTATAGTGGTACACAGTGTGAACCTCCTCTACACTGTGGTATAGTGGTACACAGTGAGAATGAGAAACCAGGAGATCTTGGTGTATACATTACTACTCTTTTCAAGCAGGTTCCTGTTTACAACCAGGTGACCCTGAGGTACGCGGAGACAAGGACGATTGTTTAATGTCAAACAACAATTCAGTGTTTGACCCAAAACACCCCCGAATCCATCTCTTTCTTTAAAAACAGAACCAACGTAAGATAGTATCTGTTCATCTTAACCTATAAGAACACCCCTGTAATAGCACTGCACTGTATACTGTACCAACAGATATACAGTATGGCTCTACGCTGGAGGTGGTTACGCATAAAGTTAATGAAATATTTAAACAAACTGCAAGTAGATCCTCTACATATGACCCAAATAATGCATTTTTAATTAAAGTACATTTCTATTAGGACTACAGTAGGCTATAAAATTCCTAATGCAGTACAGTATGCACTCTCAGCTATTATATCTACTGTATCATCACGGTGCAGATGTGTGTGTGGCACTGACAGGGTAAGGCAAACATATCTCAACAGGGTATTTCATTAAAGACCATTTAGGTCAAAAAAAGTTAATTTAGGTCAAAAAATGTCATTAAAGTTCATTTAGGTCACAAATATGTGTCGACTGTTTGGCTGGTAGCTAAATCTTTCTATCTTGTAATTTAACTGAAAATGTATAGCAATAGATGGAAGATCCCTGCTATAGGGGGCCCCTAGTGGTGATTAGAGGGGCCACATTAGGAAGGTTGCTTTTTTGCATGTTGCAGATCCTTTTCACACGAGAAATATTTTAACCAACATACAAATAAAGTTTAAAACATGAAAAGTGAAAGAATGTTGATCTCAACTTTAACGCCTAGTCCATTTCTTTAGTTTATGTTGGTGTGCCAGTTTGCAAGTATTAGCTGACAAACGATAGCTCCCAGAAGACACACAATATTAAAACACATTAGACTATGTTGGAAAAATGTGTCTCCTCTGCCATGACTGGTTTTAAAGTATCTGTTTGCCACATTAAAATAAGAATATTCAAATCAATTTCTTTGAAAAAGAAGCTTTGTGTGGGAATGACATTTTCAGTTCATTCATTTGCTCCAGTAAACGATTCCGCATCTTTAAACTGAGACAGTGGAGGATTTCTTCCCTTGCGTTGCCAGAGGGGGCACGAGCTGATTATGTCAGAATGAGTGAATGCCTAGAGCTCAAGCAAACAGTTACATTCCTGGCATACTTTACCTTCTTTGGTAAAATGATGTCAGCCCTTTTACAAAAAGGGAGTGCCCCATTCCCAATACAAAACCCAACACCTACCAAAACTTCAGCCTACCAAGATTTGAACTCTCTTCTCCCCTTGTAACATTAAAGTACAACATTCAGTAACAATTCTGCAGTAATACACATTGTAGAGGAGCACAGTTTGTGCTTTATGTGTGGGAACTGAGAAGACTATTTTTTAATAAAAGTACTAAAGGTATTTTCGTCACAAAGCTTTAACTTTATAAAAGTATATTTTTATAATAATAAGTCCTGGTATGGAGTACTGGTGAGTACCGGCAGAATTTCACCCCTGGACATATTAACCATAAACATTCTGGAACATGAGCTTGTGACCCAGCAGGCAGGTAGAAACACTGTCGATAAAGGGTTTGAGTCTCGTACTGAGGACCTCTCACAGTATCTGATGCCGAAGGGCATTTCAACTTTAGAAGAAGAAAACCTATTGCTGAGATATCCTATTACCCTTAAATGCACCCCTACATTGTCAATGGGTACCCATGTTATGCAATGCTAGAACACCCGGTTTGTTTATTAGTGTTCACTGTCATTGTAAAACATGGTCCAGACAACTGCAGACATTCCAGCCAATGCTCAGTGCATAAATCAAAGCACATGAATTCACAACCCAATAGCAGGCATAACAAGGTGTTTGTCCTTGACCTTGGTGTTTGAAGTGACTACACATAAACAGTGTAGTGACTACACTACTAGTAAGCACTTTGTTGTTTGGGTCCATAAGGTGCATTGCAGATGCAGTGCATATATTTTTAACCTAGCTACTCTGATCCTAGTTTTTAGTGGCTGGTTGTTTGGTTCCTATATGTTCCTCACCTGTCACAAAGAGGAAAAAATGTACCTCAGACTTATTTATAAACCCTAGCAATGTTCCACAATTGAACTGCAGTTAACATTTATAGCAGCTTGTTACCTTGCTAAGCAAGTTAAAATATGAAGAGCTCCTAAAATACATGCAGTCACCTTCAGTTGTTGGTGAAAGAAGCTAGGTTTTATGAATAAGGTCCTTGGATGTGTGCCAGTCTAGACAGGATGCCCTTTCAATCATCAGGGTTGTCTAATGTTTTTGCCTGTGGAGGGTGACTTGCAGGCCACCATTTAAGGCAAGGAAAATGCTTACATCATCCCAGCTGTGCAGAAAGCAGCTTGGCTAGGCAGTGCCAGGGCAGGACAGACCAGGGTGGTGAGAGTAGAGGAAGGCCCCAGAGGAAGGAGGAAAGGGCTGGGAGGGCATCCGTGGAACCAACTGTTACTACAGTATACTGGATGTATTTAACTGATTGTGTAACCATGTTGTATAGTAATCTCTGCTTCTGCTGTCTCTCATAAGTCTTGAAACCCACTAGAAGATTTGTTAACATTTAAGATATTACCATAATAAGGGGCTGGTGCCCAGCTTCGTCCTACCAAACTGCATTCCTGGTAGATAAATTCACTTGGAACTTGAGTTATTAAAAAGTGTTGCCAGCTATAAGAAGCAAAAAGATATGCTTTGGAAACATATGGAACCTTTATTTTTGTGGTGTTCAGTACCGCTGTTCTGAATGGTTGAACAGCAGTCAAGATATCTCTCTCTCTCTCTCTCTCTCTCTCTCTCTCTCTCTCTCTCTCTCTCTCTCTCTAGTGCATTGACAGGGTGGGTTATAGAAGATGTATGCCTAAATTGATGTATGCCTGGTAACTAAACTGGTATGTAGTAGTGTCGATATTTAGCCTTTTTTTTAATTTCTAGTGTGTGTTTTGATCTGAACTTTGAACCAACCAAGAGATGCAAACCAAGCTTTGCCCACTTTAAATTAAAATCTTCCCCACTGGGAAATATTGAATTGGTAGCTGATGAACCATGCCGGGCCTAGCAGCACTTCAGCTGGCCAAGTCACAAGCAATCCTCTAAGCTGATCCATTCAAGTGTGAATTAATACAAATAAGTGCCATATTAATAGTGTCCAAATTGTAAATGGTTTTGCCATTACCATAAAAACTGGCAGTAAAAATCCCGCTGTGGGTTACAGTATAACCCAAGTAAAAAAAATGACCTACTTTTATACAACAAAAAAACAATGACTGTGGAAAATAAGTGCGCTGCTGTGTAGTTTCTTGTTTTTTTCGTTTACATGTTACAACAAACACAGTCATTTTTGAATAAATTCATTAATACAAAGATCATAAATGAATTCAATTATATCCCACACATGCCATGCAGCTGTAACAGATGTGTGGCGCTTGATTCAGTAAACAAGCACACAGCTGCCCTCTGCCAAAATGATGTCAGCACTGTTATCAATGCTGTTGTTTGCTCTTCACATGCATGTTTATTTTGCGCTACAGCCTTAAGAATGCTATTGCCATGGCTTTACGTGTTTTATTCTTTCATCAGGCCTATATGATTTTGATCTTTTTTGTCTCCCAGACTTTATTTACACTGACCTGGCCGGGGCATGTTACCTGTAACACAGGATGTGAATGGGGAGAGGAAGCACCTCTAGCTAACCTATAGTGTTGTGACAGGATGAGTCAAAGTGAATGTGAAGTCTGAAAATGTTATAGTCCTCATCTATTAAAAGCACTGCCTTTGGAGGGCAGGTTGAGTCATGTGAGCGAGGTTCGAATCCTACTCACTGACAGGAAGCTGATCTGGGTTTGGGACCCACACAGATAGCTGTATTGAGCTTTGCACTTCTGCAGGGCTGGTTAGCTTAATCACGCTCCAGCAGCCACCTCGTCAAGGCTGGGTCGGTGCCTTCACGGTTCAGTGACTGGGTCAATTCCATTGCTTAGATTCATAGGTTTGGTGCATGAAAAGATGCGATTGACTTGACAGGGGAAAAAGAGGTGGCCTGTTGATCTATATTAAGTGGCTATTATGGGTATTACCTTTAGAGACTGGCAAAATCATTCCAACACCTCTGCAGGTATAGATAACATACCTGAGAATTCATTGACTTTGGGTATTAATAAGGTATGAAACTAAAGACTGAAAGATAATCTTCAATTTAATTTAACTTGAACTAGGACCAGGAATTAAGTTTTTTTTTAGGAATGCCACATTGTATGAAATTAGGATGAAATTCATAAAAAAAAATAAAACACACACACATTGTGCAAATTATCAAAGCTATTTACTCCAAATCGTCATTAGCCCATTTTTAATCTGAAAGGAAAAAGCGCAAATTACATTCTAAATAATAAAAGAACATCCTGAGTCTGTTAGCAAACACATCATTTAAACATTTAAACAGTTTAGTTGTGGTTTGGTAACTTTATTAGGTGTTATTTTTCCTTTCTGAAAAGAAAAAAGCTAGCGACGATTAGGAGTAAAGAGCTTTGAGAATCCAGCCCACTGTTTTTAACTCACTGAATGATCTTGCTTATATGAGGTCCTAGTGAAGAAAAAGATGGAAAAATAACAAACACAAATGGAAGTTCCACATTGTTACAGGTACAAATAGATTTCAATATCTCCAGACCTGTGGTCCTGCTTGCATTTGTCTTACATCATTAATCTTATGACTCTCATGGGTTGATGACAATGACCGTTTTGGGCATTTAGGTTAGAACAAGGTCTCTAGTGGGTCAGATGAAGTTCTTGATGTTAATTGGTAATGTTTTTAGATTCAGGTAAAGGGGTTCAGGGTTTATGTTTCAGTATACAGTACCTCTGTGGAGAATCTCATTCAGTCTCCCGTGCCTAGTGTAGCAGGGTGTCCAGTTTCTGTGATTCTGTGATATTTTAATCAACGCCATCAGTCCAAAGAATTGCTACGACAAGTCTTTTTAAATCGAGAAAAATGTGTCTGAAGTTTCAAAACACCTGTATTTGTAATGAGTTAACAGTTTCTTGCTCTGAGTGGGTACCACTGGAGCGGTTTGATACCTTCACACATAATGTTTCAGCCTCTTACAAGGCCCCTGTAAACCTGTACAGGTCTGCACTGAATGCTTACAAACTTCACTGAGGAAAAACAAAACTTGGCAAATCTTAAGAAGTAGAAGTAGTTCATTTAGAAACTGCTCTTATAAAAGCTTACCACAGTATTTTTTTCTCTTTTTTTGCATGGTTATACTATACTATGCATTTCCAGCAGTTTAACCTGGTTTGCCATGTTTATTATCATTCCTTGTTATTCTTTCTTCAGCCCTGATGTTAATCTACTGGCAGCCATCCTGTTGTGGTTTCTTACTAGCAGTAGTGTTTGTACTGGTAATAGGAGACCCCTATGGTACTAACCACTTGGTGAAATTAAATAACTGCGGAAAGAAAATAGTAGGTTTTACATTTTGACGTTGGCAGTACAGTGCCTCAGTAACTTGCTAAATTGCCAAATATTAAAAAACATTACAAAATTGCCAAATATTAAAAATAATGAATATTGAATTTTAGTGAAGGGCACCTTAAGCATGTACAATTTACTGTTAACATGGCTTAGCCATGAATGAACCAAAGTCTCAATTTATCCAACGGTAAAATAAGGAGGGAGTATTGCAACAATTAGCTCTGCTGCTATTTAATCATAAAAGTTGTCTGGTATAAAAGTCAGTGTGCCCAATTCTTTTTTAATAGATTCACTTTACACCATCAAACCTCGAGGTGCTGACAAGGGTTATCTTATGTTTACAGATGCCAGCAGGGTGCTACTTTCTCCGTACAAGCTGTCAGAAGAGAGATCAGTTTCTGCCCTCGTCCTCTCTGAGATTAATGAGAATGTCAAATGCAGGCTGTCTGTTTGAGTGACGGCCACTCTCGGCTGTAGCGAGATACTTACTTAAAAAAATAAATAAATAAATACAAATAAAACCCGCCAGGGGCCCATAGAGTTTCTAAACGGGCTCTGCTGGATAACGCAGCGTTTCATTAATATAAATAGTATTCAGTTGGACATCGAAGGAGATTGTTGTGGTGTTGAACTGTGTTTGGTCTGAGTTAAGGCGATATGAAAGTCAAGCAGGCAAGCGTTTTAGCTAAGGCCTTCCTCAGAGTAAAGAGTTCAGCTGTTTTGTAGGAGTGATTTTATACACCGCAAATATTTTTGGTCAGTATTTTTGGTCTGCTCTCATCTACCAAATGATATTGATAAAATAATTAATAGTTTAAATAAGTGCTGATTCACGACTTGGTGTAACGTTTTAATTCCCTCTTAAAGCGTCAGTAGGTTTAAATGACATTTTTATATTTTTTCCAACTGTCCCCTTGCAATTATTCAAATATTGTTCGATTTTTGTTTTCACTTTTTAATACAGTTTGTGTTATCAAGGACATTTTAGCCGAGTTCTGGAGCTGATCCTCAGTACTAATTGCCTGCCATAGACATTTGTTAGCAAAAGTGGTGCTGGCTACTTTTACTATAATAAACTTTGGCTGATTTATCCTATGTTACATACGGCAGGCAATTTGAATTAAAGAGCAGCTCTGAACTCAGGTAAAAGGTAACAGAAAAACAACATTTGAGTCATTGCAATACGAAAGAACCCCTCAGAATGATTGTCAATACCATACAAGGTAAGAGGACAGGAACAAAGAGAATGATCTATATGTAATCTGAGCTGCTTACTTTCTAAGATGCGTTGGCATTCTTTATATGTTAACACCAGCCAGCCGCTTCTGAAAGTCTAATTTAGGCTGCATCATATCATACATTCTATTTTAGGGATGACAACTGTGTTTTGGGAGCTGTGTTTTGCCCGCTGTTCCTGACAATTAATCTCCAATTTGCTTACACAGTTTATTCTCAGTACCCTGTATCTGTTTGGACAATGAAGTGGATTACAAGAGCGCAAACTGGCAAAGTCAGACGTGAAAGTGTGCATAAGACAAATAACTGAGGACGTCATCATCCCTATACAATTGCAGTGAGCATCCTGATTCCTGAGGGTGCACTGAATTCTTTATGAACAGCGCTGGTAATTAAAAGTTATGAGTCACAGCATGCTGTTATTACCACATTCTTTTGAATGGGCACCAGAATTCTATAGTTACTTGTTACATATTACAGCTTTTCCTGAGAAAAATGTTTATTTGGTGTTACTGTTGGTAAGGTATTTTATCCATGGTCCACAGGTTTAAATAACACATCCACCTTACTGAATTGAGTTAGAATGAGGTTCAATCAGTGAATGAATAGTATCTATTTATATTTCTCAGTTGAAGTAATTCAAAGTATATCGATTTGTAGTGTTACTGTTATTGCATGTGTATCCTAATCAGAAAAGCCTCACTCACTCAGTGTCTGTGTGAACAGTTGTATAGGTAAGAGAAATTAAAACTCTAATTTTAATTATGTTTATGTCATATGGGGTTTATTATTTAGCATAATATAGTTTTCATTGAATTCATATTCATATATATATATATATATATATATATATATATATAGTCATCCAATTGCATTTAGGCGATCTACATGGGTGATTAGAAAAGTAAGTTTACCACAGCAATGGCAGGGACTTTTTTTTTTAGCCAGGTCTCTCGTGACCTCTAGTGGATGTATAGTAAATTACAAGACCTTACCTGATCACTGCACTTTGATATTCAGCTTTACTAGCACAAAATCAAAATCGAGCTTTTAATATAAGATTGTTTTTATTAATTTATGAATGATTTAACTATTCCACCTGCACCCTCTAGTGGATTAATAAGTGTACAGTAGAGCATATTGTGTTTGTAAGTTTGTAAGTGTTTTAAAACTATACGATCCATCTTTGAAGCCAACAGCAAAACGTTAAAAAAATTTTAAAAAGTTAAACAAAAGGCT
Organism: Acipenser ruthenus; assembly: GCF_902713425.1. Lineage (NCBI taxonomy): Eukaryota > Metazoa > Chordata > Actinopteri > Acipenseriformes > Acipenseridae > Acipenser > Acipenser ruthenus. The sequence continues at coordinate 20,287,371 of NC_081189.1, read as the reverse complement.
TAAATAATGTGAGTTAAATTTAGCGTTAAATTTAAAGTAGAAAGATGTAAAGAGAAGCTCGGTCAACACGACTTCAATAAAGCATGACATTTGAACCTACCTATACAGTTGGATATGGATATTGTATGGATTTCAGTTAGACAGTGTCAGCTATTGCAGCAACAGTGGTTCGTTTGGCGGTGATACTCACATCGGCGGCCTTCTTCTCCGCTTGTTCCAACTTCTCCTGGGCATCCTTCAGGGATTCGGAGTACTTATCCAGCTCGTCTTCCGTCCCTTTCAGCTTCTTCTGCAGTGCCTGCAGCTCCTCTTCCAGCTGTCAACACGGCGAACAAACATTAGAGCAATTTCAGGTTGAAACAAAGATGCTTGCTGTAAGTCATTTCTCCGCATACTGTGGTTTTCAGAACACTTGTGAACATATCACGTTTAGTTAGTCTACCCCAGGCCAGTGTGAATAGTGGCTATACTGTACTAAAATAAATTCAGGAGCAATGTGAAATAAAAAAAAAGGCTGTGGGTAGACGGTTTTCTCAAATTTCTCAAATTAGAACTATCAGAATCAGTAGAATTCCATGACCTACAGGATATGCATATACATCCCCAGAATGTAAATGAAAAACATTTAAATATGTCATAAATAAAACACGGATTAACAGACGGACACATATCCTTCATATATCCCCCTGATTGATACTCTCAATAGCTAGTGGTAAACTCCAACTCCAATACAAGTTAAAACACAATACAACTTGAAACACGCGAGCGTAGGCTGCAAACAGACGCCTCCACGGTATTGTGGGGATGTTAAGATTAATAGGGCACGTTATGTTTTTTTTCTACAAGAAACACTGAAAGATGAACTCTGTTAACATAACACTTTCTGAATAAAAGTATAAATACATTTTTCATTTTTAGCTGAAAGTTTGTTTTTTCTTATAAATGTGTAATGTGAAAAGAAAATATTGTGGTGTTTTTTTTTCTTTCTTTTTTTTTAATGAGTGGCATATGATGAGGCAATTAACAACGTGTCATATTGAATATAGCCAGGCCTAATTTATAAATTATGTATTTACTCTTAAGTGGAATTTGTTTGCGAAAGGAAAATGCAATTGTTATAAAGCTACGGTAATAACAAGAAACTCAAACGGACCTCAGTTGTGTTGGCTATATAAAAGGAATACTGTTTCTTACACATTTTGTTTCAGTTTTTCCTTTTTACAAAAAAAAAAAGGTTACTGTAAATGCTTTGCGCTGTACCGACTAAATTACAGTACATTGCTAAAACAACTCGGGACCTTGACGAAGTTCATAAATCTGGTTTGTGTCGGACAGATGCTATATTTTCTTCTTACCAGTTTGACCTTGTCCTCTGATACTTTCTTTTCGGTCTCGGATTGCTCAGCCCTGTCAATAGCATTCTCCTTATCCAGTTTCAGCATCTGCATTTTCTTCTTGATGGCATCCATGGCTGCTTGTTATTTCTAATTCTCTGTAGAAGAAAAGTAACGGAGGAACAAACTGACTTTCAGGAGCGCACTCGTCAGGGAGAGTAGACCGAACTGAAATGAGAAACGCAAGTCTGAACTGTGTGTTGAGATAAAACAGCCCCTCTTGATTTGGTAACAAGGAAGGCTGGAATTCTCTCTAAAGCAACCCAGGACTTTTTTTGGAAAGATCTGTTGAGTAGCCCCGATGTGGTAGTGACGTTAGCCTCTGGTGATTTGTCCTCCAGAATGCGGTGAGGAATTTTGTCCATCTTTGGGAGGCTCCGATTTCTTTTAATGTTCTGCTCTCAATGGAATGGAACTTTAGTCCTAAATATATCTCTGCAGGGAGGGTGTCAGAACATCCCATACACTGGGCATGGGGAGAGGTGGGTTATCCATTGTAATGTATCTGTAATTCAAATCCAACACACTGTTTCGTATTTACAGTACTAGTATTTCTCAGTTATTTTTTACGGGTTGTTAACTAGCATTCTTGATTGTTTCACAGTTTTCCAAAGAACATAAGAAGTGACAAAAGCAGACAACAGCAATTCCTTGTTGGAAATACAGGAAGCACTAGTCTATCCAGCCCTATGTGATGGTTTTGAACTGGTCACGTGGATGTAAAGTTTTATTGCTGGTTTGGGGGGAAAAAAAGTCAAATACCCTTCTACACCCTTTACTGTAAACCTGTGCTAGAATTCCTTACCAGCTTGGTATTCAATAAGAAAACACCAGCCCCGTTGTAATTCTCAACTATTGCTGGTCACAAGACAATTTTACAAATTTTACATTACATAGAAGAAAATAAAACTTTTCCTGTTATTTTATCATTTAGACAGGCTGGTCTGATTTCTAGAACATAAAATACACTGGTCTTTCTTCAAATGTTTTTTTTTTTTTTTTGTGAAACAAGTAGAAAAGAAGAGAGTTTGGCATTTTGCTTGCAGCTTGCTGAGTGTCAGGAGTGCTTTGTGAATTCGTCCCCGCAGCTCACAAACAGCTGCTGCCATGTGCACTTTGACAACTGCATACTGTGCATTCCGATAGGCCCATTCTCATGATCTATGACCTGCCTGTGCCTATACTGAACAAGAACCATGTCTAGAGGTTATGTCAATAATGAGCGTTATATACTGAGCATCAAAATAAACTTATCACTTATATCTGAGCATCAAAAGAAACTTATCACTTATATTTGAGCATCAAAAGAAACGTATCACTTATATCTGAGCATCAAAAGAAACTTATCACTTTATATTTGAGCATCAAAAGAAACATATCACTTATAGGAGCATCAAAGGAAATATATCACTTATATCTGAGCATCAAAAGAAACATATCACTTATATTTGACCATCAAAAGAAACTTATTACTTATATTTAGATAAAATTCACCAGATGTTATAAAAAAAATGACAAACTCTGTTTTACAGCAGGTGCAGTGACTTATTGTTGTGCTGATTAACAATTGACATCACGAAGATGCTGCAAAATGGTCTGTCGATCTTGGGCAGGTGTTGTGACTCTTGGTCTCCCAGTTCGTGGCCTGTCATTAACAGAGTTGTGTCTGGTTATACAGTCTCGCCAGGTTTGATGTAACTATCACTATTATCTGCTGTATTATTGAATTGTGGTTTGTCACACTTGTACTTTGCTTGAACAAAAGTTATTGTATTTCTTGCTCTTATTGTATTACTTGTATTGTAACACTAGAAATGTATTTGCTTACGATTGTAAGTCGCCCTGGATAAGGGCATCTGCTAAGAAATAAATAATAATAATAATAATAATAATAAATTGCTGGCTGTGAGCACCCAAGATGGCGAGCCACAGTACTGTGCCCTTGTCCAGCCTCCAACATGCCGATTGCACGAAGGCGCTGCTCTCTTGACAGACATGGCATATTGTTTTTTTTTTTCTGTGATTTTCTTTATTGCTTTTATTCAAGCGTGCAATTCAACAGCTGAAATCACTCCATATCCAGTGTCCAATCAACTGTCTCACTAATTAGGTGATTAAGCGCATATGCTTCAGTCATGGTCAAGGATGAATGATTGAGTGATTAAAAAGAAAATAAATGCTTTAGTCGTAAGTTTCTTTTGATGCTCGGTATACATAAAGTGGCATGAAGTCGCTTCAGGTAGATCCACGCTTGCTGTGTGGCTGATCTAGCACACAGCAGAGATTCATTTTGGCACTGGCAAGCCACAATGAGGAAATGCCTATAGGGCATATATTTACTATTAATTAAATATGTTAACATCAACAGGTGATACAATGCTAAATTATTTGAGGTGGACTTTCAAACAGAGCTACAAAACAGCCCATAGTTAAAGTACCTTGTGATGTGCATAATAGCACCCCCTATAGGCAATTTGTATTGTATTACTGTATTCCCCTAAGCTTGTTAAGTGCCAGTACCAAATTTCATCACGTGGCAATGGGTAGAGATAAGCTACAGAATTTTTGCTTGTAGCCCAAGCCAAGTCACCTTATATTAACCTTGCATAGTTCATAGTATTATTTTCATTATTTTAAAAAGTGTTTGAAGTGCATTCATATTTTAAACCAGAAGCAAGGCCAGTCAGAAGTGTTATTACAGTACATCACAACATGGTGTATCCATGTTACTGACAGAGTCAGCTGTTTTCTGAGAGTATTAATATAGTACGTTTAAATCCAAGTGTGTGCTATTAACCTTTCTGTATGCGTTATTATTATTATTATTATTTATTTCTTAGCAGACGCCCTTATCCAGGGCGACTTACAATTGTTACAAGATATTACATTATTTCACATTATACAGATATCACATTATTTTTACATACAATTACCCATTTATACAGTTGGGTTTTTACTGGAGCAATCTAGGTAAAGTACCTTGCTCAAGGGTACAGCAGCAGTGTCCCCCACTGGGGACTGAACCCACAACCCTCCGGTCAAGAGTCCAGAGCCCTAACCACTACTCCACACTGCTGCGTTGACATGGTTACTCTCTACTCTGACAAAAGAAAGCTTGTGGAAAAAATTATATAGTAGTTATTACACTTTTGCAGATTATATATATATATATATATATATATATATATATATATATATATATATATAAAAATTCAAAACAAAAAAAAACATGAACAGGTGCATTCAAAATGCTTGAAATGGGTTTTCGAGAAGCATGAAACATTTGAAGCATGTAGTTGTCAACACTTGTCAAAAGACATGAACACAGTCGCTCCCAACTGTCTTATCGTGCTTACACATAACACTGCAACAAAGCAGCTGTGTCTCCTTTGTAGATTGATTAGTTACCTTTAACACTACATGGCTTTATTTTAACTGCTGTACAGTAGTGCACTTGAAGTAGTACCACAGGCCAGTGTTATGAGCAGAGCAGGGGTTTAAGTTCTTTGTTTAGTAATTTCTTTATAGTAGGTCAGGATCAGTACTCTAATGGTTTGATTTGTCCTACCAAGGTAAAACACAGGGTTCAAAAACGTGGGAGGGTTCCCGAGTGGCGCATCCGGTAAAGACACTCTGCGTAGAGTGCAGGATGCGCCCTATAGCCTGGCGGTCGCGGATTCTGGTCCAGGCTATTCCACTGCCAACCGTGGACAGGAGTTCCCAGGGGGCGGCGCACAATTGGCTGAGCGTCGCTCAGGTGGGGAGGGCTTAGGTCGGCCAGGGTGTCCTCAGCTCACCGCGCACCAGCGACCCCTGTAGACTGGCCGGGCGCCTGCAGGCCTGCCTGTAAGCTACCCAGAGCTGCATAGTCCTCCGACGCTGTAGCTCTGAGGCGGCTGCACGGCGGGCCCGCAGATTGAAAAGAAGCAGACGGCGCACGTTTCGGAGGACACGTGTCCGTCTTTGTCTCTCCCAAGTCAGCGCAGGGGTGGCAGTGGTGAGCCGGGTTGAAATAAAAAAATAATTGGACATTTCAAATTGGGGAGAAAATAAGAAAAATAATTGCAGATTCCAAAAAAAAAAAAATAAATAAATAAACACTTGAATTACATGGCAATAAACAAAATGCTAAGAGCCCTTTGTGAAAACCAGCTTTATTGAACATTAATACTTTCAAATAAACACACAAAAACTGTCCATAAATTTTAATTGGGGGGAAAAAAAAAATTGGTATCCCTTAACATTAATAAGCTTATCAAAATAAAATTTAAAAAGGTGACATGAAAACAAATAAAAAAAACAAAAAAAAAAACAGGCAACAACACAGCATGTAGGATAATGAAATAAACAGAGGCAAGACTACAAAAAAAATGGACCAATTTAATGCTGGCTCTTTATATTTCAACAAGCCTGTTGCATCTCACAAAATTGCCAACAGAAGAATACAAAATATAATAGATCTGCAAGAACAAAAGGCAGATGAGTTATGTGATCTTAATTAAGTTAAAAATATTGATAAGTGCACTTAACGACTGACAAAAGTTAATTACATAAAGAATCTTTTTTAAAAATACATATGCAGGCACTTTTTCGATGAATTGATATGTTGAAGAAACAAAACACTGAGGCTGAAAAATATACTAAATATATACTAAATATACCGGCAGCATTAGCAAAGTAGGCAAACCTCAAGCTCAAGCTGTTTTTTTGAGGAGGGCAGGGTGAGAGGCAAAGGGACTAATTTGGGTTTGTTTTTTTATGAGCAAGAATAATTGTGAACAGGATTACAAACACAGGTTTCTCTGCTAAAGTTTAGAATTTAAAACAGAATTACCTGTAATACAAAATTGGCAAAAGGTGCTGAAACTAATACATCTTTGAATGCGCATGACAAAAGCATGACACACAACAGGTTGACATTACAATCTTCCTCCTACACACTGTTAAGTTGAGGGACCATGAAGGCTTGGAACTTGGTTTCAGGAGACTAGGTTACAGGCCACTGCATGGCACACCAGAGGAGACTTGGGGTTTGATACAGCAAAGTTGCCTCAAACTAGGTCTCCCAGTCTCCTGGAACCAGGGTTCAAGCCACTGTTCCTGAAAAAGTGGCTTTGAGTTCCCTCAACTTTAGGACTCATGTTTCAAAGTCAAAACTTGTTCTTGTTCAATACATACAAAAAAATAAAATCCTTAAAATATGGACTGTTTTTCTAAGGTTCCCAAACTAAAAAGCTTAAATGTGGAATACAGTATGTATATCTTAATATGTTGGTGAAGAGTACAGAAAAAATCTACCGACAAAAGCCCCAGTGTTGATACAAAGATTTATTATTATTATTATTATTTATTTTTTTAAAACATTGTTCGGTACATAAAATGAAAAATGTAACCTTTTCTATTGTATGATCGTTTCTCAAAAGCACATTCTCACATTAAGGCCCAGAACTGACAAAAGCAAGTGCATCCAATTCCAGGCACTTTATATTAAGAAAAAACACTACAAAAGTTTCATGACAATATTTAGATATGAATTTTATGGATGTGGTTACTTTAATAGCACACCGTTTTTCATAGTTTTTATAATGATATGTATAAGTTTAGTTTATTAATTTATGTATAAAAGAACCGTAGCCCTGCAGCATTGCATTCTAACACTCACCAAGTTTGTTAGAGCCACTAGGATAAGGGCTGGCCGAGATAAACTTCCTGGCCATCCCAAAGCCATTTGACCTCTGACTTCTTTGGGATACTTACACATATATAATATAATGACTCCATAATTACAAAATACAGAGCATGTAACAATTTTATTTTTCTGGCCAGCACTTTTTCATTCGTTCTTTATCTGTTACCTAATTTAAGAGCTGCAATGCTCTTTTGGTCCAGCAGGTGAAGCCACAGGCAACACATCTTGCACAGCGTGGCAGACTAATAATTCAGCCATGGAAAAGTGTAAGCTAAAAACCTGTATGTGTTGCATCCGTTAAAAATATATTAGTTATAGTACAATAAAAGCTTTACAAGCAAACAAGTGCACTGTATTATAAAAAAAAAAAAATGAAAGCCAGTGCCACTAAAATAGCACATGCAAACAAAGAAGAAACACGATCAATAACATGTTTGATTAATCTAAGGAGTAGAATGACTTAAATGGTTCAGTAAAGCCAGTTAAATTGCATAATTTTTTTTAACAGAATAAACAAGAAATCAAAAATCATTTGCATTATCAAGGTTAACAGATGCACGGGTGTAAATCTGCAATGCAAAAAAAAAAAATTCACAATGTTTTACCTAACAACTTTCAACTAAATGTAAAAATAGACATCTCTCTTAATGTTGACCTATTTTAAAGCAATCAATCTGTTCATAGACCCTGCTACAGTCCAAATGTACTGATGATTTTCTATTTTTTTTGTTTCACAGCCCATGGGGACTGAAGAAGATTGTATATTCTTTAAATATATAAATATATCCGGATGGTGCAGGTTGTTAGTTTTGTTCATCCTCCCGAAGCTCAGTGGGCAGGAACTTGTACTGCTGTTGCCTGATCGTTGCCAGCTTCTTCCGAGCTTCATCCAGCTCCCTCTCCTTCCGCAGCATCTCTTCCTGGGCTGCAATAATCTGGAAAAGAAAGGCAGGTGTACGTTTTAATTCCAGCACTTAAGACAGGTATTACAAAGCTGTCCGTAGTTCTGGAGCACCTCGGCATGATAGCCCTTGATATTTCCATTTCAAATTGCTCTGGCGCTTCTCAATGTTAAAATCGACAAACATTTGTACTTCCTAGGGATCTACACAAAAACATTTGGGAGAGGAAATCCACGTATCCTATCTTGCAGAGATTTGTTTATCAAGTGTACATACATAGGGATTGACAGCAATGCTTCTTGACTCTATTGCTCTCCAGTCGATATAAGAAACGTCAATTACTATCAGGCTCCACCCACCTGAGCAATCCCGCCGACCATCTTGCTCTTCACCACCACAGCTTCATCGTCATGTGCATCGAATGCTGCTTTCTGTGCCGCCTTCACCAGGTTATCAGAAGCTCTCTTCACAGCATTCCCAGCAGCCTGAATAGCAAAAAAGATCGATTCAGTTAATCAACGTAGAGGAAGCACTGTAAATTCATACGGCTGCATAGCTTAGAACTGGATTGTTTTCTAGACTGGACAACTGCAAAGGAATGAGTTAATAAAGATTAGAAACCACAGAACTTTCATCCACCAATCAGACAGCTCTGTTGCAGGGCACTATCACAATGTAGTCGACTGTAGAACTTTCAGATGGAACATCTAGCTTTAAAAAAGCAAAATGGAAGCAAAGCAAAACAATGAAAATAAATAAAATGCTTAAAATAACTAACATTAAAACCGTGATTAACGGGCGTTATCTTGGCAGTCGAACTTGTCTGGATGGTAGCTCTTACCTTTCCCAAGTCAGTACCAGACGGTAATGTAACACACAAGTCTCCATTCAGGGTTATATTGCTTAATTTTGCATGTCGTACATGTCATTTGTTAACAAAAGAGGAGTTCTCAACCTGCCAGGTTTCATTGGTCTGTTGTCTGATTTTCCACGGGAGCAGCACAGTGGCCAATATATATCCAAGAGTTTTTTTTATTTTATTTCATTTTTGTTTTTATTTCCGTTTTGTTTTTATCATACATCATTAGTTAATCCAGTCCTCTGCAAAGGGAATGCAGCTCCATGCCAAGCCAGAGAGCGAACCAAAACAGAAGTTTCTGTGCCCTCCAGCACCGCTTTAAATGGTAAGGTAGGCTGGAGAAACTGGCTCACCCATGATTCATTAGCAAAAAACACAAACACAATTAATCTTTGAGGCCTGTTTGGCAGAGAGTTTTAGATTCTGTGTGTTTATTGCCTTTTGTGGGTTTTAAAAATCGAGAGAGGGCCGTGCGGTTACAAAGCGAGAGCTGGAAGGACTTCACTGCTGTTATTTAGAGTTGGGCGTTATCAGCACATGCTTAAATGCCGGAGCTCTGCTGGTACCTGACTACACCACACAGTGGGCCCTACACACAAAGCTTGGGAACTATTTCAATGTTTTGAAGTTCGATACACTTTGAAGACTATTCAAGCCTGCTGTCATGCACAGAATTTTACTTATTAATACAACATTAACTTTAAATAACTCACAAAGGTCATAAGGCAATACCATAGGGATCTAACTGAATATTCATCTTGGTTTGCAGATAATTTAAACTTTCAGTATTAATGGAAATATATCCAGTTAAGGAGCTCTATCTAAGCCATATGCCCTTGTCCTTCTCATCCACCTGTCAGCCTCTTCTGAACACCTGACAGTTCAATCCCACAAGTGATTGCACTGCAGTCTGTCCCACTGCCCTTGAGATGTGGCAGGTATCAATGTGGGAGGAACAGCTTACTTAAATAACTTCTAATTATGAACCATCTTCTCACAAGAACATTCTTTTACAAAAGATAACTGGAGGTGAAAAAAAAAAAGATACTGTATTTAATCTGTAGCTTCATCTACAGTTTAGTATCTAGGTTTAAGATTTCAATGGAATGCAGAGGCAGAGAATTTGAATCACTTGGCAGGTTAATATAAATTTGAAGTTAGCAGCTGCTGGCACTTGGTTTGAGTCACAGCTGATGGGGTGAGGGATTAGTTCAAATGACAGCAGTGTTGAGTGTGGGACACATTTCTATTTAAAAAGTAGGTTAAAAGATAACACTGCATCGCTAGCATTTTAATATCAAAACTTACACATACGCTATCATATGCTTCCTCGTTGTTTGGATATCACACACAGACGGGCACAATCTGACAAACCATGGCAGAGGTAAGTTTACCTGACAATGTATTGAGCAATGCTAACCTTGCAAAACATGTTAAATATGGGACTTAAGAGACAGCATGACAATTCCATCAATGTGTGATCTCTTGGTTAAGTCATCATAATATCAGACTAAGGCAAGCACAGCACTTTGAAACACATTTGTGTGTTTGGATTACCCATAACCCCCAAAATCAAGGGGTTTCCAAAATCGTCCGATACAAAACTACTTACTAGTGCAACAAACATTATATTGTATTAATGCATTGGTACATTCTGGTACATTCGTTTAATACTTTTCTGTAATGCACAGTTAGGTAGGACCTTTTTTTCCCTCCAACTGGCATATCATTTATTTCACAAATTCAAACTCAGGAGCCCTGTACTGTACCACCAGTGACCTGACTTTACCAGCCAGTAAAGGCCTGAAACAAAAGGGGCCGTTTATTAAGCAGCCACCAATGTTCGCTTCCTTTGGTGATGAGTTAATTCAGGACTCACTGTATCACAAAACAAACCCTTCTTTAAACAAAGCAAAAATGTTATTAACAAACTTTATTTGCTGCATTAACTACAAACCCTTTCACTGAGATATACAAACTGTGTGACATATACCAAATATCTTGCAGTTTACATGAATGCTAACTATAGAGAATGACCTGATGGAATTATGAACTTTTTTTTTTTTTTTTAAGCAGAACCCTCCCGGCGCTGCAGTGGGGTGAATAAATTATTCCTTTAAGATACAAAAAAAAATTGCTTTCATGTTTACTCCTCTAATCATAACAAAGTGTATATTCAAGACTGTAGTTTTTAGCTCCAGAAGCCTGTTGCTGCCGTCTACTGCATGAATGGAATAAATTAAACAGTTTCACAGATAAAAGGGTCACTACAACCTACCCTAAATATAGGGCTCACTCTAATCCAGCAGGGACAGCTGTACTCACAGGGATGTCAATATGAAACACTAGAAACTCAAAACTCACATTTCCCTCCCTTGAAGCCCTATTTTTGGATGCTACTTAACCTTGTACTTTATGTAGGCATGAAACAAGGTCAAGTAAAGCAATGTGATTGGATGGGTAGTTATAATACCGGTTAGGAACCACTTCAAATTAAGCACAAGCCTTAGAACAATTCATTATTTGGACACATTCACACATATTAGAAATGCAGCCCCTGCCAAACTTGCTAGCATTGAAAATACTGCATCCTCCACGGAACATGTAGGTACAGAATTACACATTGTTCCAATGCACAGTTATTTTCCATACATTAGCAGTGCGTAGCCAGGAGGTTCTACTGTGATACTGGAAATGTATTTGCTTTCGATTGTAAGTCGCCCTGGATAAGGGCGTCTGCTAAGAAATAAATAATAATAATAATAATAATAATAATAATAATAATAATAATAATAATAATAATAATAATAATAATGTGTAGAACCAATCAAAACTATAACAGTGTGACATCTTGTGTTCAGCAGAACAGCAGTTCACGTCAAAAAAAATTACATTTTATTTGGAAAACAGAAAACAGCTCTGAATGCTGTAGGTTTTATTTTTACTAAAACATTTAATGAAAACCTGGACTTACTGGTCACATGTTTCTGGCAATTCCCAGGCAGGATACAAGCAGTCCCAGCAGCTGCACAACTCTCACAACTACTGCAACTCTCTCTACAATGGTTTTCCGTCACGCGCCATAAACAGACTGCAGCTGGTTCAAAATGCCGCTGCTAGGATCCTTACCAGATGTAAAAAACATGATCACATTACCCCCTGTCTTTTCCAACTGCACTGGCTACCTGTTAAGTTCAGGATACCTTCCAAAATTCTCCTGCTTGCCTATAAGGCCCTCCATGACACTGGTCCAGAGTATCTCTCCAACCTGCTGACCTGCTATGTCCCTGCACATAAGCTGAGGTCCTCTGACTCAGGCCTGCTGGTTATGCCCAAGCAAAAGTGCACCACACTCAGAAAGCGCTCTTTTAGCTTCATGGCCCCGACTCTCTGGAACTCTCTCCCAGCTTTAGTGCATGCAGCTCCCACAGTCGCTCGCTTCAAATCACCTATCAAGACCCATTGTTCTCTCTTGCTTTCTAATGCTCTCCAAGCCTGGTATCTGTTATTAGCTGTTGTCTAAATTGCTATTTCAGGTTTTTCACTCCATCTTATTTGTAGGATTCTGCTTGACACACGCATCCACAATGTTTAGAATTCACATCCTAGCCTTTTATTTAATGTATTATGCCTATATTTAATTTATTTGCATTGTTTTTTAATGTTGTATTTAATGTACTAGTCACTGTATTTAATGTATTATGCATTGTTCCTCACTATCTTGTAAAGTGCTTTGTGATGGTGGTCCACTATGAAAGGCACTACATAAAATAAATACTGATTGATTCATTCCATTCATTCTGTAGTTACCGCATGCAGTACATTGACAAATTGACCACTGAGATGCCAGGAACCAACAAAGTAGAAGAAGCTTGATAACATGCGAACGCGAGCTGTGCAGAAAAATTGCTGTGCGCATTCATTACACGCTCAATTTAAATATCATGCGTAATTCAGATTTTTTTCAATCTGTAAAAACACCCAGCAGCTTATCTGGAACGACAGATAGACACATAAAACTATCTACAGCGATCGCATATTCTTTTTAGTTGTTAAATTCAAGTCCTTTATTTCTTTTTTTTAATCGGAAGTGTTCTGATTTGAATGTACGTTGTGCCTTTTTGTTTAACTATTATGCACAGCAGTATTTTTAGTCAATGCATCGATTATCTTTGATAAATGCCGATACCATAATCAAATACGAAATTAGGTTGCTGATTGCACCACTAATTAAATTAATTATTTATATATACAATTATAGGAAAAATCTTTTTAGCAAAAGTCTTGCTTTTGTGGATGAAGAAAAAAAATTACAAGAAATAGACTACAATTATTTATTTCAGCATTTTTTGCAAAACTCCAAAAATGCAAATTCAAGAAATTTCTAGAAATTGTACATTTTCATTGAGGTATGTAAAATCTTGACTACAACTGTGTGTATGTATGTATGTATGTATGTATGTATGTATGTATGTATAAACACACACACACAAAAATAAAACACTTGGTTCCTGTGGAATTATTGGACACTGACGTACGAAATGATTTCCAAATCAGATAATTAGTAGATTGAAAATTAAGGAAAAGGTACTGTGTGCGTTAAGTAACGAAGCTGCTCGGAGCAGCTCAGTGAAAGAACCCACGCTACGGCATGCTCAGTTCCACTCCTCCTGAGCAGCTCAGTGAAAGAACCCACACTACGGCATGCTCAGTTCCACTCCTCCTGAGCAGCTCAGTGAAAGAACCCACGCTACGGCATGCTCAGTTCCACTCCTCCTGAGCAGCTCAGTGAAAGAACCCACACTACGGCATGCTCAGTTCCACTCCTCCTGAGCAGCTCAGTGAAAGAACCCACGATACGGCATGCTCAGTTCCACTCCTCCTGAGCAGCTCAGTGTAAGAACCCTCGCTACGGCATGCTCAGTTCCACTCCTCCTGAGCAGCTCAGAGCGGATTTCATCTGTGATCTGAGTGATCGTGTATAACTAACTGGGCATGTAAGGAAGACACTCTTTACCTGAAGCCTCTTCATGGTCTGGGAGTCCTGGTCAGCCTTCACCTTACAGGCCACCAGGAGCTGAGCTGTGGACGCTGCCACCTGCTTGGCAGATGAGATGAGTTTTTCCTCGCTAGCGTGGCCCTGCACGGCCGAGTTAGCTGCCTCGCAAAGGTTGCTGGTAGCCGCGGCAACCATTCGGGCCTGAAGAAGAAAGATGATGTAATGCTGGGTCAGCCTTTGTCAGAAGAACATCACATTAAACCTGCACAGTTCAAGCATATTCATATTTGTTCAGTTTAGTTTAATGTCCCAATCACCCCGTTACACTAAGTTGCTAGGCTTCTATGAAATCCTTTCTGCCCTTTATGATCATGCAGAAGGGACGGATGCTGTTATGTTATACTGTAGGCACCATCTTAAAAGGCTCTTGCCTTTACAAATACCAAACAACCATCAAATGTTCAATTAACAGCAATTATTTTGAATATGTCAACTAGCACAAATAAAACATGCTAGAAAAAACATTTCATGGAGATACTCACAGCTGAAATAAGACCCTGAGACCACTGCCCATCATCCACAGCATTGGCTGGACTAGCGCCCACCTTGAAAAGAAGACGACAGGAATTTAACTTAAGCACAGCATCAAGGACAAACCACCATACGGTCATTGTAATCAATGATGAGGTTTTCATTCCAAGTGTTCAGGGCTGGCTTACTTTTCCTTGTGCCACCAGCTCTCTCTGTGCTGCAGAGGCAGCTTTCACCAAAGCACTGGTTGCCGCAGCGATGGATTTGGCAGCTTCCAAAATCTGTTCCTCGAAGTTCAGGCTCTCGTCTGCTTCCTGTCAAAAATAAAATATAAATAAATACATATTTGATTCTCTACAGTACTGTTTCCTTTCATGTTCATCATATAAAACTTACGTAAAAGTACATTTAAAGTTTAATTCCAATTATTGTTTAAATATAAAAATGTACACTTGTGACATGTTCTTTTATTTTACTTCAGTTTTTTTTTACACTCGCACAGTAATAAAGCAAAGGGAATTATGATATCAACAACATGTGTTTATATGTGATTTCATGAACACAGATGACCCTGTCTTGTACTCAAACTTCAAAGTAGTGCTTCATAACCCCCCCTGATTTGGTAGTTCAGTAAAGGGCATATAAAAGCAGGTGTTCCTGTACCTTGGGCTTAGCTCGAGGTTTGAGCTGCTCCAATTTCTTGGCTGCAGCCTCAATAGCAGCAGCAGCTCCCAGAAGTTCATTCTCAGCAATAACGGTCGGGTCTTCAGGATCAACCCATTCTGTGCCTGCAGAGGAAAAAAAGGCAGAAACAGAAAACATAAAGGAATTTCATCAAGGAAACAAATATTCATGGCACAATAACGTTACAGAACAGATTTTAACCTCACTGATCCTTAAAAGTAATTGTAGCTTACAAAATAATTTCATAAATCTTGCCCGTTATGTAGTTCCATCTGCTAAACAGGTCTCAAATGTGCAGTTTTGAAAGAAATACATTATTAGTAGATTTGTGTTTTCATTTTAAAACAGGATAGCTGGTACAGTACTACTTTAGGTTAAAGTATGCATTTGCACTTCCTGGGTAATTTTAACACAGTAGTGTCTTCTGGGTCAAGCATATTACTGGCTGAAAGCATGTCAGTCAACAGAAGAAGCAGCTGATTGGATATTGACAGGAAAGATGGGGACAATTTCACTCTCCAGGTGAAATGACTTGGGAAGTGCAAGACAATCTAAAAGCATGGCTTGCAAACAGAGATTTATTTAAGCTAGAGAGGTACCAGACATATATAGTTGAAAATACTAGTGTTTCTTTCAAAACTGCACACTTGAGACCTATATAATGAATTGATGTGCATGTCAGACTTTATGGAACTATTTTGTTAAGCTAAAATTACTTTAATAGATGTATCCTATAATGACTCAGACATCTTTGCATCCAGTTTCCCCTCCAACTTGTTAAAATGATATATACATATATACTGGGGCTGTATGTGTGTGTAAGTTTACAATTAATTAAAAATTAAATAAATTAAAATTAAAAATTCATGCACATTCAGTTTCACAAAGGTGGTGTCTAGGGCTGAACATATAGTATGTGGAAATCAACACTCATCCTCACCCCAGTCTAGTGCATCCAAACTAACCTATTCCTCCAGATCAAGCAGTCAACAATATTCAGTTATAATTTGGCTCTAGATCAGCACAGAACAAGATGGCGACAACTAAAAATAAGAGGTAAAAAGGCAGCTACTGCGGAGCCTGTACAGGTTTACCTTTCATGGCCTCTGCTGCCTGGATGAGCTCTGTGACAGAGCCGGCCACTCGCTTCGAGTACAAGGCCAGCTGCTGTTTCAGGTCATGGGACGGCTTTTGAATAATCTGACAGAAAAACAGGTTGATTATTCATGCAGGCAGCAATAATATCATCATAATGTAGCTCTTTCCAAAGTAACCGAGCCAGACAAGAGATGTTAAATGGTCAAAACATTTAATATATGCTTCTGAAAAACATGCAAGATATGGAACTACAGTAAATACAACTTTCACAACCCCTCCGATATACTGAAAGCATTTCAATATCAAAACCATGAATAAAAAAAATATATTTTTTGTATACAATTTTGTTTTCTTATAAAAAAAAAAAAAAAACACATTCAAAACCAACAGATATTCCCATATGTAACCATATGCTAACATATATAATAAAGCCTTCTGGTAGATAATGTACATGTAATCCTCCCTCAACCACACAAAACCTGAAACTACATTGACCCTATGCACACTCCAAGAATGTACATGCATTAAACACCACATGCTCACACGTAGCATTTCACTAGTTCCTAATCTGTTCAAAACAAAGCAAAAACCAAGCTTAACTTTAAATGTGTATATATGTATGTATATATATATATATATATATAAAGTTAAGTTTAAACAATATTCTGAAATCATACTGTGGGGGGGGGGGGGGGAATAAAAATTTGGGCACGATAGGTTTTCGTGGTTATCTACATGATTGGTATTCTGCTGCTACTGAATGGACTACTGTCATGCATGAGGAATGTACTGTATGTGGGAATATAATTTAACAGATTACATACAGTGCTGAATCAGCTACTTTAAAAAGGGGACCTAAAAAACGGAACACAAAACTATGTGCTAAAACTACGCTATGGACCATTTTGAAAGACACTGCAGATCCAAAATTCTCATGCCAATGACCAGGAAACTTACAACATTGCTGTTTTTTCTACTCACCGGCTATCACATTGAAAAACAAAAAGAATAAAAAAAAACAACACATAAATAAAATAAATACAAATCAATTATTAAATTAGAAAGTTAAATAAATTAAATAAAAGGCAAATTAACCCTCATTCACTTCTAGTATTTCCACACAAAAAAACTCGATAATATTAAAAAATTAGAAAAGTACGGTAGCAACAGTATGTAAAACAAATAAAATGAGATCATTTACTTCTTAGTCAGTTTATAAGTTTTTTTTTTTTTTTACTATTTAGTGCCAATGATTTTACCCCATTTTTATCCCCAATCTGGAATCACCAATTGTGTTATTATTAATCCCGGTTCACCTGCTCCACTGCAGACCTGCAGGCGCCCTATCAGCCACAGGGGTCGCTGGTGCGTGGTGAACTGTGGATTGCCCTGCCTACCTAAGCCCTCCCTATCCGCGTGGTGCTCGGACAACTGTGCACCGCCCCCTGGGAACTCCCGGTCACGGTCGGCAATGACATAGCCTGGTTTCGAACCTGCGATCTCCAAGCTATAGGGCGCATCCTGCAATCCACGCGGAACGCATTTACTGGATGTGCCACTCGGGAGCATAAGTCTACTTTTATATCACACCCCCACAGAGAGACTTCCACATTTATATGTAATGCATATCTTTATGCATAGATCAGAAGTCTGACACATTCCAACAATTTAAAATGTAGATAAATACTTTGTCCCTTTTGACACCAGGCTTCTAGTTGCTCTGTATCTTGTATAATTTAGAACATAGTCTTTGGAACTTTGAAAACCTACATCATGCTAAAACAGTGCCTCATGCTACAAGCTAATCCTGGGTGTTATAAATCCCTCACACCATTTCAACAAGGTTACATAGTTCATCTATTTTCAGAGCTCCCAGTAAAAGCATTATGGCTGTGGATCCGAAGTACAATGCATTGCAAGAAAAAAATGAGTATGGATTCAACTAAGTTTAATGTAATGACAAGAGAAACATCTTAAGAAAAAGTATTTACCATGTGGGGTGGAGTGTTGGTTTAAACCTACATTAGAAAAAATGAATGAATTTGCTTTGCTCAGGTAATAAAAAATACCCTCAGAATTAAAGAAAGGGCTCCAATGCAGCGCTTGCGTATATGTTGTCAGTCATCAAGACATGGACGTTGCTGCGAGCAGGTACTCACCACCAGCACATGCTCCAGGAGTCCCAGGTACCCGACGGCACACTCCTTTCCATATCGGAGCGCTCTGGTTTGCACATCTTTATTCACCTCAGGGTGATACGCAGCTTGCTGCATAAACAAGAGAGTTATATCGCTTTTATTTTCATTCAGACTTAGATTGAGATTGCAAATGGGTTGGCCCAAACTATTGCTTTATTTAACCAGTTTTAAACATGGTTATCATGTAAACCACCCTTAGAAAAGTTTCCCACAGTATTTTTGCACAGTGATTTTGCACTTTTCCCATGGTTATACTAAGCATTTACTATGGTTTATCCTGGTTTGATGTGCTTTTTAATGTGTTTTACTATACCTCACTGTGCTTTACAATGCTTACCATGCTTCCACTATGCTTCATTACACCTTGCTATGCTTTTACTATGAGAAACATTTGCAAGGGCAACATTAAAAAAAAATTAAATGTACTTTTATCAGTTTCTAATCTCAATAAAATCCTCCTTAAAATGCCTGTTCTTAATCTCTTATTAAAAGCACTCAAATTGCACAGCACGTACACATTTTATTTTATTCCCTCACCTTGCAGGAGTTCAGCATCTCAGCAATGGCTTTGCGACTCAGGTTAGCCGTAGCGATGACGTCTTCCTGACGGCACGAATTCCCAGCAGCCACTGCCTTTGCAGTCGCCATGGTGATGCCTTTGGTCGTGCGGATAAAATCTTCAGGTGTCGCAGTCTTAGGTGGTGGCTCTTTGCTGTTGAATACCTGTAGAGAAAACAAACATATGCTTTGAAATTGTACAATGCAACACCATCCGTCTTCCACCTCCTACATCAAGTAAATGAGTAATAATGATTTGCTATTTTATGATATTTTCATGTTATGCACGCAATACAAAAGCAATTTGGTTTTAACCCTCGATTAGAAGGTTGCAGACTGCAATTTCACAAACATACCCTTTGCAGCTAACATGGCCCATCTTCTAGTTTCCCCAAAGCCTTTGAAGAAGGGAAATACTTCCACACACTTGAACAATGTAAAAGTGGGACTCACAGCCAGCTCCTGCTTAATGTGCTCAATGGTGGCCTCCAGGGCTCTGGTTCCTTTGGTTGCTTCATCTTCCACAGCCTTGACAGTCTTCAGGAGCGAAGTCACGTTGGTCACCATCACCTAAGAGGAGAGGTCAATGGATAAACAAGCCTAGCTCTACATATCTGCAGGTTTTGATAACTTTCCCAAACTAAATTTCAGCAAGACAATCAGTAGGAATAAATTAATACAGCAAAAAGCAGTCGCATGGTTATAATATTATATATATATATATATATATATATATATATATATATATATATATATATATATGAATATATGAGAGAGAGAGAGAGAGAGAGAGAGAGAACAAAAAAAATATAAAACCACAGGACTTTCTGCACATGCATTTAAAAAAAAAGAAATTGTGACATACAAACTGTACATGCTGACTTACACATACATCCATATACCCAGAGATTCATACACTCTCAATAGAATGTCTTTGGCACGTTTCATTACAAATGGATAAGCAGCTCTCCAGATGTATGTAAAACTATAAAACTGAGGTACACCCACATAGTGCCTCCACTATAACGCCTGTTCCCAGAGATATGCACCATCTATTGGGGGTATATAATTGTATTGAGTATTTTTCTATTTTTTCTTCTCTGATGCGTGAATAGTTCTAGGTTTCTTCAAGAAGGACTTCACAGGTCAAACGAGGACCAATATCAAACCAATACAAATGAGGACCAATATCAAACCAATACAAACGAGGATCAATATCAAACCAATACAAATGTTTGTTTTACCACATATTTGTTTTAAATAGATGTTCTTTTAATTTTTTTTTTTTTTCATCCCTCCATTTGTGCAGAGGCCATACGTATGGTTCTCTGTATTTACCTTGGCAGAGTTCTTGAGCTGAAACATAGCAGGATCATCATGAGGCTTCCCCGAGGCTCCCTTTGTGGCACTGATGAGATCTCCAAGCGCCTTGGCCACATCCTTCACTGCGTTGATCAGGACGACCTACCAGGAGAGCACAGACAATACATCACTGAAGTGAAGGACAGATTGGTGAACTGCACTGTTAGGGTTTACTGACACCTTGTGGCTAAAATACAATACTACCTTTTTAAAACCTGCCATTTCATTTTGTCATGCTCTATCGTTTATTCATTTATTAATTTCTGGTTAATATTTTTATGAAGCAACATAATTCTAATTTAATCCAGCCCTTATTGGAAATATCATACCACACTTTTGCCGCTATTCCACCCTAAATTAGGGTTCTTCCTCTCCCTAAATAATGGGACAGGGTCTTTTCCAGAACAATGCTTCATTTACACTGCTTTTTACACTGGTACAACACCCTTTAAGCCCTCCGCACACAGCCCGACTCAAGCCATCCCGACTCATCTCATCTGAGTATACACAGATTTTGCGATCAGTTGTGCTCAGTTTTGGTTTGACGTCACAATTGAGTTTTTCCCGACTGGGTGTCGCACACTGCTAAGACTGAATTACTGACCACAACTAGATCCTGGTGATTACTATGTATGCAAATGTAATTAATACTGTCCTGTACACATTTTTGTATTAACTTAGTTCAACATAGCGACCCTCATATTATGCATGGCATCGTATGCTGATTAGACGGCAGAGACAGCGCCGCCAGGCAACCAAAAGAAGTGCTTAGCCTATTAATTAATTGACCATTTACACCGTGCAAACGTTTCAGGCAGTGTTTGACTTTTTGTATAGCTTGTCTACTACACTTTAGCCTGTGGTAAATAAAATCCAACCTGTTGATTTTTTATTTGACTTTGGTGTTGTTTTTTTCTCAGCGTGTGGATCTAGGGGCTTAGATCGACACACCGGTTACTTCTGTTTTAGCGCAGTAAGAAAATATAGGCTGCCAGTAGATTGATAATAAAAAGGTAAATTGATAATTTACCTTTGATTAGTAAACACTTAAAAAAACCTATTCAAATGTACACATATCTGATATGTTTGAATTCAGGACACTACCTGTGGAACTAAAGCTGTCAATATTCCGCCATCTTGTATGACAAGTTACATGACAAGCTACGTCACTTAAACCTGCTTCACCATTGGTTGACACCCTTATGACGACTAATCGGTCTCAGTCAGTCTTGGTCGGCAACCGCTGCACACAGACAGACTGATCATATCTGAACGAAACTGCGTCTGAAAAAGATTCAACATGTTCAATCTTCAAATCTGAAGACATCCCGACAAATCTGCATAATCTTGGTTTTAAGGGCACGCACACTGATACGATTCGCTCTGTACGGCCAGTTGAGATGAGATGAGATGAGTCAGGACGGCTTGAGTCAGGCTGTGTGCGGTGGGCTTTATATTACATGGAAGCACTTAGCAGCTTTGTATTTTGATTTCATTGGAATGTTGATAATATATCCATAATGGAGAATTCAAGCAGATGAGACATCACAATGCTGCAGTAGCAGGCAAAAACAAGCAAAACGTGCCTAAAGTCCATGAAAACATGAAAATGCAGGGTTTGGAAAGCTTTCATGATTCGTCAAGTTAGTTTTCATGTTGGTAGTAAAAAAAAAAAATTACAATTAAAATCATAATAAATGATCATTTTTAATAAGCAAATACAATTGAAAACAGCTTTTTAATTTTAATCAGATACCACTGCCAAAAAACAAGAATGAATAAAGACAACCACATGTCTCATACACTAGTTACCACCTGAAACCGATATTTTTAAATTTAAATTTAATTTTGGTTCATAAGTCGCCTGGAAAGGTTTCACAAAAAGTACCCTGGCATTTCATGGGCTTCAAACACTCCTTTCTGCACCTGCACCTCATAACACTGACTGTTTTGTATATTTGCAACTTTGGAATAAGCTGGTTCGAACAAATGAATCCCTTAAAAACGCTTGTCTTCTTAAAGGATATGCATACTGTACATTTAAACCATTACAGTTACAAAGCGTCACAATACAGATCACACAATACTTAAGACTGTGGGCAGCTTCTTGGCTTAAAAGTAATTCTGGAAATACATTTTCTGGATTCAAAATTAACCTATTGCTCGGCACACACTACAGCATTTGGTATCATTATTTCTGTGAATCATCTCCTTAATGAATTTACAGCAAGTCCCTAGATTAGGAAGTCATTGCATGGTACATATATATATATATGATAGTGTCATGCACCCTCTTTAGACAGTAAATCTATCTATTTATTTGTTATGTTTCTATATTTTAAAAGTTATAATGGATTTTCTTTTCATGATTACCACAATTCTTGTTGTGTTTTTTTTTTTTCAATATTTCCAACATATTTTTCTTTAAAAGAATTCTAAGGTTTTAGATCCATGTTATTTTACTGTGTGAGGGACCAACGCATGATTGGCAAGAGAAAACAAAAGTATGAATAGACCACAAAACACAAATAAAGTTGAGCAAAAAGTACATCATATTTTTGTAATGGATGGTAAAGCAAGTAGGCAAAAACAAAATGAATACAACAAACATTAAATAACTGTTAGAATCCAGACTGACATACAGTATCCTCTGCAATAATTCTGATAACAGTGTAGATGAAATTGCTGCATCTCCATTCACTGCTAATGGGCCAATGGCCATACAAATCTCCAGCATATTCATATCGTTGAAGAATGGAGAGCTAGAAAATGTCTCCCACTGCTGGCAGAATTGGATAAAGCATTAGATAAAATGCCTATCTTGCTCAGTCTACTACAGATTAAATTGTGCATAGTCTCAGCTTTTATGTTTTATGAACCTGACCCTACGAAGCGTCTTTTTTCATCCCAGTCTTGTCAAAGTATGAAGCATATGCACGCACGCACACACACACACTCACTGATGCTATAAAATGTCTTCACAAGTTCCATTTGTTTCCAAACACAAACTATACCCACATCCTGACTGACAGAAACTCCAGCTGCAGTGAGTAGTGGTTCCTTTTTCATAACAAATATAGAACAGAGAAAAATAAATGAGGATGTGGTTATTTTTGTCATGTACGGAAAAGGGGATAAAAGGCATTTCTGTAGTTACTGTATATTTCACAAGAAAATATTATCAACTGAAAACAGCATCAATAAATATAACTTAATTTGAAACCCCGTTGTGTGTGTGTGTATGTATCTATAAATATATATATATATATATATATATATATATATATATATATATATAGAGGATAGATAGATAGATAGATAGATAGATAGATAGATAGATAGATAGATATGTGTGTGTACAAAAAATGGAAACACCTGGGTAAATGAGGTACAAGTATATTGAAAGCAAGGGCTTCCACACAGGTGTGGCTCATGCGTTAATTAAGCAAATAACATCCCAGCATGTTCAGGGTCATGTATAAAAAAGCTGGACAGGCCTGGTTGCCTATAATCATGGCTATCATGGCTGCAAGAGGAGACCTCAGTGACTTTGAAAGAGGGGGGATTGTTGGGGCACATTTAGCAGGAGCTTCAGTGACCAAGACAGCTCAACTTGCTGATGTTTCACGAGCAACAGTGTCTAAGGTGATGTCGGCATGGAACTCCGAGGGAAAGACATCATCAGCAAAGGGCAACAGTGGGCGGAAGCGCATACTCCAGAATTGTGATATCTGTGGATTAATTCGAAGTGCAAGGCACAACAGGCGAGCAACTGCAGATCAATTGACTGCTAATTTCAACCTAGGGCGCGAGCAGCCAGTTTCATCAAAAACTGGTCTGCCGAGAACCCCACAGAGCGGGATACCATAGCGGCCCAACGCCCTATTAAGTGACTTTACATTGGTGTTTCCATTTTTTTTTGTTCACTATATATATATATATATATATATATATATATATATATATATATATATATATATATATATATATATAAAAAAAGGTATAAACCACGACGGGGGTGGTATATATATCATCGGAACCACACGGCCCGAAGTGGTTTATACCGTTTATACTGTGGGAAGAAAAATAATAAAAATAATTAACACAATTAAAATTAAGACAAAATCAGAAACACTTATTGTGTATACACCTGTAGTGTAATATAGTCTGAAATTTAATTTAATTTAATTCATTGTTCGCTTATTAATGTTCGTTTATTGTGAATTTCTGCATTGAAAGTGCCATCTCAATAGAAAATAGAGGACTGGGCATAAGCTGTGATGATGGCGGAGCTTCAAATGACACCAAGGAAGTAAGGAGAGCAGCTGCGATGGTGATTGAAGTCGGATCTTGAAGTGAGTTTGTGAACTCGTTATATGCGAGGCACACATATTCTAGTACGTTTTCATCCTTTTGGATCTCAAAATATGTTTTTGTTAGTTGTTGGACATCGTCGCGTCCAAGTCGTGACAGATTAAATTGACGATCGAACCAGACTTTACGCACCAATCCAACCGCGGTGTCAGGGGACAGTGCCTCCATTTCCCGCAGACACATCAAATCCAGGCCGGTAATTCGGGGGGTGGTGTCTGGCCTTGTCTTTACCTGCTTTTCTAAGAGTTTTCCTGACTGACAGGGGCACATTATTGCTGGTTTTAAACTCGCTGTCAGCAGAGACATTAAAACTACCACTATTAAAATATGTATTTAGTCCAGCTCAGCGTTATGAAACTGGAGACTGAATACTGGTCCCCAGTTGAATTTCTTGCACTGGTATAAAATTCCCTTAAATTGCTGAGATTTTTTTAAGACGTATTTTCATAAAATTAAATGTCCATATTTTTTTCTTTAAGTACATTAACCAGCCCACGCTGTAGTTTCCTTTTGTGTGTTTTTTTTCAATCTTTGTTTTCTTCCATGTCACTGAGCTGTTCCTCATCTACTGTTATGTGTCTACTCTTGCTGGTGCACTTATTTATAAATTTTTTTCAGATGGACTGCTGTCTTCACTTAGAAAGTTGGTGTTGTACCAGTTATGTAGTTTCATCCCCAAATATATTAAAGGAAATAGGTCAAATGCCACTCATTTTTGGCTGTGGTTTTGTAACTAATAACAAATAAAATGGCAGTTTTGTCATGGAATTTAGAATGTAGTGGTGCGTAGCGATTTATTCAGTATGAAGCGGCTCATTAGTATGCAAGCCATGCTATACGCTAAATATGCGCACGGTCACGTGATGCTGTTTAACCAAATCAGAGGTGGTTATTTTTCCAAGCCATTATATTATATATATATATATATATATATATATATATTAGCTCAAAGAACCAGCTGCCCAACGTTTCGATATGTTGTACATATCTTTATCAAGGGAGCCTCTGTTTGAATCAAAACATTGGAGGTATTTATAGGTTTCTGACGGCATGACAACTACTTGTTATTGTTTACATTCAAATCCATGATTTATTCTTACATGATGTAATGGTGTTCTGTATATTGTGACATCATTTTTACTTCTATCTTTGAATCTGTATTAATTCTAATTAACATTACTTTATATTAACTTATATTTTTATTATATCATGCAATGCTGGCTCTGAGGATCAGTCTTGATTTGGCCTCCCCAGCCCATCAGCATGCACAACTTTTGAATGAACTTTGTTTATTTATTTAAATGTTATATATTTATTGAAGTTAATTAGTTCATTCTTTCCTGTTGAGTTCCGCTGGCATAATCGTGTTCAGTCTATTTATCCATTTACTTTCTTTTATTCTTCTATATGTTGCAATGTCTAATTTTAGTTGTTCTAATACTACAAACTTTACATCATTTATGTCATGTCCTTGACTGGTGAAGTGCTGTACTATTGGTTCATTCATTTTTTTATTTCTAATTAATGAAAGGTGGTTCTGAATTCTTTTATATAAAAGTGGTTCCAGTCTCTCCAACATATTTGATTTCATCACATTTTTCACAGGCTATTCCATAAACAATATTATATATATATATATATATATATAAAATAAATATATTATATATATTATATGTTTTATATATATAAAATCTCTGTTACCTGTGTCTCTGGATCCTCAGCTCCCAAGCTGGCTGCTCCCAGCTTCACTACCTCAGACAGCTTGGTGATTGTGTTGACTGATGACTGAGCTGCCTGGGCCAGCTTTTCCTGGCTTGCCCCAGCCCCAGATACCAACAGCTTAGTGTCTTCCACCAGAGCTTTGGCAGTCTTCAAGATGTTCTCCCTACACAGAGGGAGTGATAGAAAGAGGCAGAGATATCAAAAGCAAATCACTGAAATATTTAGTACACCTAAAGTATCTCTTCAAAGTACTAAAAACAAGCATCCTTGAATTGGATGGTTAAGAGCATGAGGTTAGCATTTTAAAACGAGGTGTCATTGGAAGCATGGAGGAGATCGGGTTATTTATTAAAATCCAAGGGAGAAATTGTTCTAGTTTCCCACCAGTTGAACCAGTCAGCCCACTGGATAAAACAAAAGCAGAGCTCCATTAGAAGAATTAAGTGATAAAAAGAAGGTTGAGGCAGGGAGGTCACTTATTAATATATGGAATAGTGATTTATAACTTTCTACAGACCATCCCAGGTAAATGCAGGTCATTAATGCTGGCAGGATGCTACATTTTAGAGGCTTGATGCAATCAATATCTGTTTTGAATCAAGTTCAGAATTGTGGAGTTTCTGTATGATTCGCATGAAGTTCTGAACAGCTAAACAGTACCTTCATTCAAGCTGATTATGTCTTAGTGTTTACCTGTGATCAGCGAATGTCTCAGCGTTCTCTCGGTTGAGGGTGCCAGCTGTTGCGAACATGATTGTGGTATCCAGGTCAGCGATGATGCCAGCCACCGCACTGCCAGCGGTGATGCAGGCTTGGGTACCACGGTTACCAGCCTGCAGAGCTGCCAATACATGAGACACCTAGCAAACAGAAAAAAAGAGAAATGTTAAAACAAATGTGCTTTCGTTAAAATGTCCAATTGTTTATTTACCAATGTCTGAGGGAGCTTAATATTAAACAGTTATGAAGGTGCAGTCAGGGAAAGCACTTGTGGCTAAATCAGGAGGTCCTCCAATCTCAAAGTAGATGTTACTAGGGAAAACTGAGTGTACATTTACTTGCAGCTCTATATGACAGTCTAATCTACCCCCACAATCCAATATTTCAAAATACCTTTAAATGGAAAAAATAAAAAAATAAAATAGAAGGCCTACCTTTTCGGAGACCTTGCGTGCAGACTCAATGAGCTCCTTCTTGGTAAAGGCATCATTAGGGCTGCACTGCAGAGCCCCGGCCTTGGTAACCAGGGTGGCACACCCGTGACCCAGCTCCTGCACCCGGTTCTTAATGTGGGAACCAATCTGTTTAAACAGCAAACACAAACATGAAAGTTTACAAAATTTTTCTGGAGATTGTTATACACATTCAAACAACATGAGCTGACTTGAGGCTTGTTCATACTTCATTAAGCGTAATAACAGGCATACTGTACCTCTTGGTTCTCTGCAGTAATAGCAGCAGGTTTCGCCTCCTGAGCCAGTTGCCCAAACTCACTTGTGAGCTGATTAGCCAAAGAGCCCAGCTCATCTGGATTGGTGTTGGATTTTGTAACCTAGCAATGAGGGGAAAAGAAAAAAATAATACACAATGAATGAATGTTTAATTCCTACTAGATCAGGGAACCTGACTGAGTCCATTTACATTTGTATCCTTAGATACTGTCAAAAAGTATTGCTCCAATCGATGACACAATAGAGGTTTCCAAACTCTTACCATTTCCTGTACAGTGACGGCAATGGCTTTGGCGGTCTTCACCATGGTGGTCTGGTAGTCTACAAACGTGCCCTCTGGTTCACCGTCTGGGCCTTCATCAATCTGTTAAACAACATTACCAAGGAACTCTTTAAAGTGCTTGATTCTGGGGGCCGTACTGGATGTGGTAGAGTATGTTTATATTTCCAGTTACTCCCAATTATCAGTTTGACGTGCCTGTGTACTAGTAAACTTCATTATTATTCCATAACCACATAAACAAGTCTGCACTACATTGGTACACTTGTTTATTTTAAAACACTGGAGGACAATCCAACACAGTCCTGGAGAGATTGCCCTCTACTGGGATAAAAGGATCTTTAAAAATGGTGGGGGGTGGCACCACCCATCAAGATTAATCAAGCCAGAAACTCAGCCTTCTGCAGTACATACTCATTAGAGCTTGATCTTGTAATATTGGCATTCCTCACCTTGTTAATGGCCTGGGTAATGGAGTCCACCATGCCTCCTACAGCTCCAGAAGCACTGGCTGCCTCTGCCAGGGTGGCTGACAGGTCATCCACAGCCTCCTTCATCATCAGCACAGACTCCTCCACTGCCTCCTGTGTGTGGGCTGCCTGGAGAGAGACAAGGTCACATGCGGGTCAGCACAACCAAGCTTTAAGAAGCATGATGCAGAAGAAAGTTCCTTTGGGCACTGGTTTATACTCCTCTGATCCCCTATTTGTGATTATACTGGCGCCAAAAACACAACACGTTTGGCCATATTCTTTTGACCACTGCCAATACACATGTTCTTAATAGGGGATTAACAGTCAGGGTATAGGTCTTCAGGGGTATCAATGTTCTGACTGCTACACTACATGCTGTACTTACTTTAGGATTTCCCCCTGCCTCCTTGGCAGTGTAGAGCATCTGCAGGGCAGACTCTGCCAGCGTCTTGGTCTGATCCAGCAGGTTCATTTGCTGCTGGCTGTCCAGGATCTTCGAGGCTGTTCCAATAGACGCCATGATAAGAGGCTCAAAGTAGCTTGCCATCTGAGACACCTACATCAAAACAAAAGCAAAATCCTGAGTAACATCCAGCATTAAACTAAAAGGCATGAGTCACAGTCATATTCTTCATGACAGACCCTGAAAGCGATAGCATCCTCATCTTACCATGAAGACGCTGCACTGTGACATTTCCATTTTCTTACCTCCAAAGAAACTAGCCTTTACAAAAACGCTAAAAACAGAAAGTTGATTTAATTGCATGCAGTACTCATATGATTTCTGAATGGCTCCCTTTCATTTTCAGTATGTATGGAAGTAAATCAATTAGACCAAAGCCAATATTACAACTACCATCAGCCCGCAGTGCTGTGTCTGAGAAACCAGGAACACATGCCAGGAAATTTATATATCTTTCCATTTAGACGTCTATTAACATATTGTCTTTTTTTATAGTCACTAAAACCCTCATTTTTTTGCTCATATTTTTTTAATCAGAGTGCCCAGAATCTTGGAAAAAAAAAACAAAAAAAAAAAAAAACTGTTGCTACTGAACTTGAAATGAATGCAATGGTAAGACACAATATTTAAAATCACAATTATTCCTGGCATACTACATCATATTTAAAAATATATAATTAAAGTATCCATTTTTTCAGACGTCTGAGCTCCACTTATTTTCCTCTGTTTCAGTATTTGTTTTATGACTTGCCCAACCGAAATGTGACGACGATGGTCAAAGCTTCCAAAAAGCAATACAAAATTGTAATCACAATAGTAGTAAAACATTTTACAGTTCATGCTGGGTATTTATTTACCTTATGTCCTAACTCGGACGCCTCAGACCGGGCTGCCACTGCGATGGGTTCGATCAGGATGCTGATCTCCTGCACTGCAGCTGCCACCTGGTCATGAAGGGCCTGCAACAGTAAAGGTGAAGAGGTCACTGCTGGGTACCAAGAAACCCACACCAATTCACAACGATGATAAACTCTACAGACGTTTCGATCCAATACAATATGAGACATCTCCGTGTTTCCGAACCGGAAAGAAAGGTCATATTAAAAAGAAACTCTACATACAACCGAGTTTAATTAAAGTGTGTAATTAAACCACTACACTCACCTCCTGTGAAATGTCATCTCTTGGGTTAAGTTGCTGGCTAACAGCAGCTAGTGATGCCTGATCCACATCTCTGATGCACCTATTGAGAACCTCAATGGCTTCATCACACTCAATCTGTCCGGGAGCTTTATCTCTGTGAAACAAAAATACAAAACTAAGTAACCCATTGAAAACATATTCCCCCAACATGTTATACAATGCCACAGATGGAGAGAACAAAGCACAGGCAAGATGGTTTAATATCATGCCTACAATGAACCTACTATCATGCCTACAATGAAAACAGGACCTCCTACCTCATGTTTGTTATGAGGTTCTTGATGGAGTCGGAGACTGTCCTGGAGTGTCCAGCCAGGACTGACCACTTTGGTGGGTCTTTGGGGTTGACAGCCAGTGAGCGGGCAGTCTGGATCAACCCAGTTGAGCTCTCCAGCATGGTCTTGGCAGCAACAACTATGGGCTTCATTGCTTGGAGTCCCTACAGCGAAAAAAAAACAAAACAAGAAATATATACTGCTATTGTTTGGAACTATTCAGTGACTTCCAAGAAAAGGATCATTCCAGCTTAAAAGCATTTCAAAAGATGAGATGAAATTGACTACAAAAAATGACCTCCGGGCTGATCTGTGCTGGAACGCTGGCAAACTCTGGGTTGGAAGCGAAGGCGGTCAGATTGTCGACGGCCTCAATCAGAGGCACGGTCGCACCTCTGCACTTCTCACGGTTTTCTCCACTGAAAGCTCCATCAAGCGCCTGCATGAGGGGAGAAGGGGGTCAGACGTTTAACAAAATGTAATAAACTGACGTTTCAACAAATTGTGGTGTTAATAAATCTATCGGAGGACATGCTTCCAGTTAAGCGCTTTGTGATCAACTATGAAAGGTGCTATATACAAATAAAGATATTCATAATAATAATAATAATAATAATAATAATAATAATAATAATAATAGAGTGGTTGGGATAAAGGGGGTTTGAATAAAGGGATTATGCTGTACAATACTTGAAACAATGCACTTTGTTGAACCTCTGCTATATTACTCATTAATTAAAGTCTTTGATTAATGCTTACTTTGATTGTCTTAACAAGATTAGCTGTGCTGTTAGCCACTTCCTTTGCTGACTGGACAAACTGTCGCTTAGCAACAGGGTTTGCAGTTTTGGATGAAGCCAGACGGCAAGCGTTGCACAGTGCTGAAGTGTGTTTGGCAACAATGGTAGCAGCTGAAAGAACCTGTGGAGAGGAACATCAGCTTATTACACATTAATTAAAACAATTACTACAATAAATAATATGATTTGCAAATATGTAGCTTTAATCCATTCTATATCATTGCTTAACACTAACATACATTTAAATAACTGTATGAAAATGTGTATAAAAAAGAAGAGACACACATAAAAAGGTGTCAATATGAGGGATAAATGTCACCAATTATTGCTGCCAAGGAATGTATAATGGATATGTAAATGATGTGATCATTCATGACTTAATTTCATGGTAATCAAAACTGACAAAGATGTCAGTAAGACATTTAAACTAAATATTAAATCAAAGCCAATATTGTAAAGTTTATAAACCTGTGACTGGGTGCATGCTGGATCCACCAGGTTCTGGCAGGCCATCTGAATGGATTGATTTGCTCTGGCAAACTGGGAAGGATCCACCAGTCCCCTCTGCCCAGCATGGCTGTTGGGATCCGAAACGCCGACCAGGTAGGAAGCCTAAAAAGAAAGAGGAGAAGGGTGGATGGTACAGTTAAGCAGCCAGTCAAGAATATATTTTAAACTGCAGGGTTAACTTAAACATACATCTTAAAAAGGGTCACTAACTGTACCTGAGCAGCAGCTTCGGTGAGCCCACACAGAGCTTTGGATGCTGAGCTGACAGAGTCTCCAAACTCAGGCAGTTTACTGTTCTTCGCATTGTGAGAGATTCCTGCCATGGCTTCTCCAAGAACCTGCAAAGAAATAAAACCACCAAGCATCAGAATCTAGGACCTTGCGATGCTCTGCCATGAAAGAGACCCTATACTGTGATCAAATCTTAAAATAACCAACTAGATCATAAAGTAGATCATCATTACAAAGAGCTACTTTAAAAGAGTCTGTTGTATCTCACTGTAAAGAGCTTCCGTTTCTCACGGCTGATCTCAGGGAAAGTCACTGTATGTTTTTGTTTGACAGTGTATAGACAGCACAAGGCAAAGCAATATTTAGTAGAGCTCTTGTCTTTGTTTAATTCCATGTTGGCTTACCTTGGAGTTCTCCATTACACTGTCAATGCAGTCGAAGTAGGAGAGGTCATTCACAGCTTCTGTGGGGTTTTCCAGCATGCCACGGACGGTCTGTAGGAAGGCAACGTTCAGGTTAACACTGTAGTTAATGAACAGCATCTCCCAGAACACAGTGCAGCTCAGCTCAAACACTGCAGCACAAGACAACAGCACACAGGGCTTGACGAGATGAATATGCTAATTCCCAGCCTCAATAACAGTCCAGAGTCGCTTTATTAATACAAATCTCTTTACTGAAAATGTTCCCTTAGCAGGAACAGCAGCAGAAATGAAATGCAAAAAACCTACAGGCTAGGTAACTAAGCCAGATCCTACAAAATATGAACTCCCTTGCTCTTGTTGTATCTTCCACCTGACTCTACACTACTACTACCTGTTGCTGTTTCTATCCCCTCACGAGAAACCCCAGCTACCAGAGTCTGCTAGAAGCATCAAAGATTAGGTGTCAGTGAATTGAATTAATATGTATACTGCTTACTGGGGAAGTGAAATATTAATGAGTGGAACAAGTGTCTTTCTTATCCATTTGGTGCTAACTGCCCAGTCAAACTGAAATACCTATTCAACTAGGGCTATACCAGTGCAATTACCTTAAGCACCTTTTTTTAATTATTATTATTATTATTATTATTATTATTATTATTATTATTATTATTATTATTATTATTATTAATAATAATAATAATAATTTATTATTATTATTATTAATTTATTTCTTAGCAGACGCCCTTACCCAGGACGACTTACAGTCGTAAACTAAAAATACATTTCAAGAATAAATTAATCCTTTTTTTGTTTGAAAATTTGAAAAATAATAAGATTTGCATCACATTTTTTTTGTTTTTTTTACATTTCACAGAGCAATTACCTTTACATTAAACGTTAAGAGGTTTAACCTCAAATTGTACTCAAAGTATTTTTTTGGTAGAAAGACTGAAAATTAAGCGAGCAAAAAAAAGTATATTACTTGCTCATTATATTTAGTTTGCAAGTTTAGTTAGCTTACTAAATACTGTTCTATTCCTAAATAAAGATAAAGATATATTATTTAAAGACATGATTAAACCCATCATATTATACACTGAACAAGTTAATTTTGTTTTTGTAAGGCTAAAGACATTTATTAATCTATTAAACAAATATCACTGAAACATTGAAAAAACAGCTCGAGTACTACACTTGGCTGTTTATTTACTTTTAATCAGCTTTTAAATGATCAAGTGTCTCAGTTACTGGTTAAAACAATTACATTACCCTCTTGTTAATTTCGATAAATTAGGTGGTATATCACAGATCTAAATCAACTAACAAATCCATTCTATCATATCTAATCTGTAACAATGAACCTACTCTTTGTTAACATGATCAACAGTGATAGTAACTGGTAGCCCTATTTGTTCAATTGTTCAGTTTACTTAACAGTAGACCAAGAGCCTTTAAAAGTGAAATGTGAATTGCAGAGCAAGGATGCAAGTGGCTGCAGTGTCACCCGTTAACCTGAATGTCTATGCCTGCTTCTTAAAAGGTGTTATTTCACTTGTGCTGAATAACAGCATCCTTCCTGGGGTAAGCTGGCAAGAGCTGGTAAAAGATTTTCCTGCATTTCGGGGCTCAGTATTCAGCATTCTACCAAAGTTGCACA
Source organism: Acipenser ruthenus (assembly GCF_902713425.1). Lineage (NCBI taxonomy): Eukaryota > Metazoa > Chordata > Actinopteri > Acipenseriformes > Acipenseridae > Acipenser > Acipenser ruthenus. The sequence goes on along the minus strand of NC_081189.1, from coordinate 20,253,230 downwards.
TAAATGGAAATTCTAGAGGAAGAGCATATTCCTTATCATGTAAACACAATATGCTGCATACATATTCCACATATGCAGCGTACTGCAGTACACAGAATACCAAGTGCATGTAAAATGAAAAGTAATAAAAGCGCATCCGTACCTCAAGCTCTCGCAGGGCATTGTCACACTCTTTCTGGCCTGGGGCCTGCTGGGTGCACATTGTGATCAGCTGATTAATACTGTCCGTGACAGCGCTGCACAGAGATGAAGGAGACATGCACAATATTAATACTACCTAGGAGTTACAACATACAAACAATTCTAATGACAAAATGTATTTCTCTCCTTACCGTGCAGCAGCTGCAAGCTGGTTCTTGAGGTTGGGGGCACTGGGGTCTGCAGAGAGAGCTTTAGCTGCTAGCAGGAGCTTGCTAGAAGACATGGAGATGGTCTTGAGGTTTGTGACCACCTGAGTCTGATCTTCCTTTGACTGTATAGGATAGTGTAAACAAACAGAGACAACAAGAACTGAAATCAGGGCTCTTACATAATACTGGAAAATGTTGGCAGCAAGCAGAAGGCAAAATACCTTGTAATTAAATGTATTTAACAAAATGGCATTTAGCACAGTTGGCAAGACTTAATGGGCCCTATGCACCAAGCTTTTTAAACAGTGCTTTTCTTATTAATAAAATAACATTTGTAATGACTGTTGGTTTAATTATGACTTAAAGCTTTGTGAATATAGCCAGTTAAAACCAAAGAAAAGCAAAATTTAGTAAAGGAAACATTAAATTGTATATGTTTGGGGCTGCCTTATATATGTTTGCTCGTATTTATAAGGCAGATTACTTCAGATTGTTAACCCCTTTCTTCCCTTAGAAAACAAAAAATAATAATAATAAAATTACAATTGGCATGAGAAATATTTTATGACACAGGAACTGCTGTTATTTTTGTGAGGATACATTCAAACAAGTGATAACAAGGAAGAGGAAGTAAAGCCTCCCAACAGCTAGTTAAGGCATCTTGTCAGAAGACAGACAGACAGACAGACAGACAGACAGACAATCCACCTTCTACTGGAGCCACTAATGAGATAACGTGAAGGTATATAAAAGCAAATATGGCGGTTCTCAAGAGAACAAAAAAAACATTTGTAGAGATCACATGTTTATATGTGTTGTATATAGCTGATAACATTATTCAAATTTGTCAGGAGCAACTACTGTGCCAGGTTGTGTGCAATATCTACTACAAAAATCCCTGACTCCGAGATAACAATGATAATCTCTTACTACAGTTACGTGTCCAAACAGATCCAGCGGTTAAGACTAGGGATGCACCGATTGAGATTTGTTGGTCTGATTCTGATTCCAGATCAATAATTGACAGCCCTTGTGGAGACGATTGATTGGGATTTGACAGCTAGACTGTGTAACCTACCTGGGACTGTCCTGCCATCTCCACGCCGGCCTGTAAGAACTCATTGAAGTCCTGTCCGAACTTGCCAGAGGCCCTGGACAGGTCCTGAGTGGTGCCCCGGGATGACTGCACCAGCTCATTGGCAGACTGGTTCAGCCCTACAGCTGCCTGGTTCAGATTACCCTGGGCTTCCTGGAAGCTCTTGGAGCTTGGGGGGAACTGTGAAAAACAACAAACAAAACGTTTGAATACTTACTGGCTGACACTGCAGGCCTCTGTCAGAAACATTTTATAACCTTTACAAAAACACCACATCGAGTTTCTTACCAAGTTAGGTAAAGCAATTCAGTTTAGAACACCACAATGATGACACACTGCTTCAGAAGGGCTCCAAAAACAATATGAAAGACTATGAAATGTTCTCTTCCTGGATCCCACCACAGCAGCAGCTGGTTTTAACAAGATATTCATTGTTGGGACCTCACTTTTTGTTTGAGAGATGTGCGTGATCTTTACAAAATTCTGATTTATATCTGGGACACTACAACCACTGCAACTATATCTGTTGGTGTAGCTATGGTAAACAGAGTTATAGTAGGACTGAGTCTTCCAAGATTTGTATGTTGCAGAGATTGACCTTCCTTGCAACTAGAAGGCATGCATATGAATTCCACACTGCAAGCTAAATTTATCAGCTCATGAAAACATATGATTTTCCAGCCAGGGGAAAGCTTAGCCAGCTGATTGCACAGTTGGCAATCACTGCCAACAACTGCCTTTTTAGAAAATTATGAACGATTAGAGCAGATGCCATCTTAAACCAGGGTTTAAAAACACTTAAGCGCAACTAATATGCGAAACGTGGAGAAATTATTGGCAGCCGCTCTGATTCTTGGCTGTCACTTACCGAGTCTGCCAGGAGTTTCTTACTGGCTTCTCCCACTGTCCTGATGGCATTGTCCACATCTCTCTGTCCAGGCAGGCAGTTCACACACCTGTTCAGGGCCTGGGATACTGCCTTTGCAACCTGCAAAGAAAAAAACAATATTACAAAATAATGAAATCCCACAGAAGTACTAATTATAATCTCCTGCTTGCTCACTGGCTCATGAGGCCAAGGTAAAGGGTGATAACAAACTAAAAATAGACTAGAATCAATGAAAATAGAATACAATGTTTTTACCATTACCTGGCCTATATGGATGCATTAAAACAGATTTACCATGGTGTTCACACAAAATGTGCAACGGTTTTTGTTAGTGTTCATTTTACAAAACTAGCAATAAAACAACTCAGGCCTCCTAGGAAACTAGCAATGATGTATGTTACCATGGCAACAGTGAACACGTTTCTTTCTGCACAAAACCAACAACAAGCAACATGAAATACAACTGGTATAAATAGGATATTTTTATATGTATGTTTATAATTTGTTCCGTCAGTCTCATTATCAGGCAAAAAAATAATAACCATATCAAATAGCCTTGTCACAATTTTGTACTATTATTTGTTCATTTTGAAACATGTTCATCATCGGATTAGTTAATGTATTGTCATTTATTTTATTTCATTCATGATTATACACCGTTACACCATTATTGTACCTACCTGTGCCAGTCGCTGCTGGCTGTCTGGGTCTCCTGGCTTGGCCACTGCCCTCTTTGTCTCCTCTATCAGGTTGCCTGATTTATCCATGACATCGCTGGCGCAATCCAGCATTGCATTGCGGGCCTGTGGGTCGGAGGTGCTGGCAGCAACACCGCGAGCTGCCATGCCCAGAGCTTTCAGGGCTTGAGCCAGGTCTCGGGCAGCCATTCCTATCAAGAGAAAACACCATGCGAGTCACTAACAGTTCAGCTAACTAAAGCCTGGCTGTCTATTCAGACAAGAGCCGTCAAAAGCAGCCTGTGAAAGCAGGTTGACTTATAGACTGGGTTATTTTCAAAACTGTATGTTGTGTTGGAAACTTCGACACATTGAAAAAAAGATAGAATTGCAAAGCTATAAAATGCAACTGTTCAGTATGCTGATGCTAACAGATGCAGGCTTGCAACATAAGCAAATGGTATTCATCATAAAATATCTATTGGCTGAAATACATTGATGATTTCTTCCAGAGTGACCAGGGTCACTTTAACACTAAACAAAATCCAAACTGTATAATGTATATTAAACTAATATTTCCTGGAGAAGAGTGTTATTCAATGAAAGTGTGTAGTATTTAATTAATCAAATACTATAAGTTTTCATGCTTAGGAAGGAAAAGGCACTTCAGAACTTCTACACTAGGAGTTTCCTGCCAGAAAAAGGAGTTTCCTGTATGACAGAGGTGTAGGGCTGCTCCCACAGTTCCAAGCATTGTTGCATTCTGCTGTTTTTCTCATTTAATGTTTTTTAGAAAAAAAAGTAAAATAAATAAATAAATAGGTACATACAATAAAATGAAGATGCATTTATGAAAATATTACAAGGGTACAGCAAATTAAAAGACATACCTTACATTGCTTTGTTTTTTTTTTTAAATGCCTTACTGAAAAAAATGCAACATTTTAAGTTTCCATGAATGCTCTGTTCCAGTTTATGCAGGCTGAGATTGAAGAATTTGAAGACACAAAAGGGGGTTTGAGGCAAGGCCCAATTTCTTTTTTTTTTTTACCATTGCTGGCATTTAGATGGAATACAGTGGTTACACCTATAATCTTCAGACATTAAAGACACTGGGAAAATGCGTGTCTGCATTAGCATACCATTATGACAGTCCCTGTCAGTACCTGTGTAATTCTCGTTGCCCTGGGAAATTTCGCTGAGCAGCTGAGCAATGGCAGAGCTCACAGCCTTGGTGCTGTTTCCCAGGTCCTGAGAGGACTTCTCCAACTGAGCAAAGGAAAATTCAGAGGCTGGTTAGGAAGAGCAATGTACAGAAACAACTCGCATTCAAACTGTCAACCAGACATGATGATGTCTCCAAAATACTGGGAGATACAGGCTTCAATAATCAATTTATATATGAAAAATACTTATGGGTCTCCTTGTTTCTCATTAGTGTTATATTATTCACTGATACACCCACAAAGCTTTTTTTTTTTTTCCCCTCCACAAGAAAAAAAAACACTTACACTTTTATTGTATGCAGCATATTAGAAAATACTTGGGACCCTATTATGTGTGACACAGGAAGTGAATAAGCAGTGAGGGAAACAAGTACCTCTATCAAAACATGTGTTGTGGCAAAAAGGGTCAAATCTGAGTCAAAGGCAAAAGGACCAAAAGAAAAACAGCACGTTAACACAGTCTGCAAGACCAGGTGTTAGGGGAGCTTATAAAATCCCAGAATAGACTTGTAAAAGTATTTGTTTTTAGAACTTTCCACAAGCAAATCTTTTTGATAATGACCTGTTGCCAGGTCCACAGTGAAACAGAGAGGAACACTTGATGCAGGATGTAGTCATGCAGTGTGTGTTTATGCTAACAGCTGTTGTGGGTTTGAACCCTCATTACTGTGGCTGGTACATAGCTGGTAAAGGGCCTCACCGTTTCTCCAGGCAGGGGTTTCAGTTTCCCTTCCACAGCCGAGGCCTTTGCTTCCTGCATGTCCTTCTCCAGGTTCCGGACGACATTCAGAGCATTGTCTATTTCCAGTGGGCCACAGGCTTCCTGTGCCTGTAAATCATTGCAGAAAAAAAAAAAAACAAGAGGTGAAGAGGTTGTTAAGATGTCAATGACAGCAGGCAGCACAAACAGAAGTTTGCATGTTAAAACTAGGCCTGGGGATTTAACCTAGATACATGTTCATGTTCTGTCCACCCCAGCATGGTGTCCTAAAGGGTCTGTGAGTGAGTTTGTTTATATCCATGAGCTGTTAGGAAAGCTGTATATCGTATGCGACAAAAAACGTCTTCCGGTATCCTTCTCACCTTCTGTGCAGCAGTTCTGAGCTCAGCCAAAGCGGTTGCCAGGTTTTTGGCACACTGGCTCAGCTGCATGGCAGAGGCCTGGTCACTGATGGTAGGAGCAGTGGCTTTGGCAGCGGTGACCATCTTAGCTCCAGGCTGTGGAAGACAAAGAAATGTGTTTGACCCAGTTCTTACAGCCACATCAAACTCGGCCAACAGGTATAGAAGAATATTTCTGCCAGCATCATTCCAAGCAGGACAACAACAAGAACTAGTGAAATCAGAGATTCAAATTAGCTTAATTTGTTGGGGATAAATAACTATATTAGTTTAATATTTATTGAAGCGTAATTTTTCACAACGCATGAACATGCAGTAAGGGCCGTAGACCTTGAAAATACAAAACGACTGATTTAAAATCATATTTCTAATCTTTATTCGTTTTTCCTAGTGAATGCTACCCAGCTGAAAAACTAAGGGGTTAGCTTGTAGCCAGTTTTTAGCATTATCACTTTACAATTAAGTGGAGCTACTGCTTATCTGTGGTGCTAATGTGCAGGATTCTATCTTTTACACTACTTCCGAAATTAAATGAGTGAGGTCTTTGGTATGACATGGTAAAGATGAAACTTTTAAATTATACTGTTAAATGCAGAGATTAGATTATTATAGCTGTGCTTCATAAACTGCTTCAGAGCATAAACTTCCTAGAATTGCCACCGATTGCCTTTTTCATATGAAAGAGATGACGAAACGGGAGATTAGGGTGCTACCCAGTAGGGTGAAGCTCATCTTAAAAACAAAAACCAAGATGCTTGAAGAATCCACAATGCCCTGCGGGTCTCGGAGCACATGGAGCAGCCCCACTGCCAGTACAGATGGTTCTGTTGTGCGTTACTAAACCTCTTACCTGAAGAAAGTTTTGGCCAGCGCTGATGAGAGCTAGCTGAGCGCTTGGGCTGTCAGGCTGGGACTGGCTTCCTCGCACTCCCTGGACCAGCATGGGAATCTGATCCGCCACAGCCTGTTCAAGAACACAACGGGGTCTTCAAGTTACACAGTCAGCCTAAGGTTTGCTTGTTTTAGTTTTTTTTTTTTATAAATGAAAGTGTATAGGTTATAGAGACTATGGCAGGATGATGCAGTATGTATTCGTTTACTTTTTACTATGTGCTGCAGACATTAAGCAAAACTTTGTGGGTCATTTGTCTGAACTATATTACCTGCATTACAATTAATACTTTGTTATCTGAATTTACATAACATTATATTTCTGTTAATTCTCATTGTGTTCATGATCATAATTTATTATTGTTTCTGCATTCATGGATATTTGTAATGTTAAACAGACTCACCAGAATAGGACTACTACAAAAAATATATATTCGATATGCAATAATATTCTTTCCTCAAACTATTTAGTAGTTATAAAAATAAATATTAGATAGATACAGATAGATCGATAGATAGATAAAGATAGACAAAGTACTATAATTGTATTGAGCCTTGCTCAACTTTTTTTTTCTTTTTTTTTTTAATTCTCTATACATCTTTTAAAACAGCTTTAAAACATTTTAAAAATTGATTTTTAATATAAATGTTGACAAAATAGAAACTTTGGCTCTCCTCTTTTTAAAACACTCCTTTCTCTTCAGGCAGTTTGTAAGTGAGAAGCAATTCCTAACCCCTGGCTCGGCTAGTGAAAGCAATAAAGCTGATGTAATTCTGCGTCTCACCTTGCAGCTCTGGACAAGCTGCTGCTGTGCTGCTGGGTTCTTATTGGTGGAGGCAGCCTGCTGAGCAGCTGCAATGGTCTGGGTGGCTGCGGCAGCAGCCAGTTTAGCTGCATTCTACAGGAAACAAAAAAAAAAAACACAGTGCTCAAACAGGAAATCCCTTCCTTTCTGGTTATATACGACGAACACTGGTACCCTTGAGAATGCTCTCAAACACTATAGTATTTCCTGTCTGATCTGTTTTTGCTTTACTATACATCTGACCTAGGACAAATACCCTAATCTATGTATTCTCTGTTGCATCATACCGTTTAGTTTATGGGCATATGTTAAGACATATTAGTCAAGAATTTCTAGATACATTAGTAATAAGATTTTGAATTCAAGGATCCTCGTCACGACACACGTTTATTAATCAAAATACCGGATCCTGCCGAGGCAATGCCCAGGGGGCGTAAAGTAGTCAAGGCAAAAGTGTGGAGGGGGGGGGGGGCACAGACTGAGGCTGGGGCGAAATTACAGGCATTATTGCAGAGGGAGTAGTTTTAACATTAGGTAGATTGATTACGTTTACAATTATGCATGCTTAAAATATATAAACATGTGAAAACATTTCGGTCCACTAAAACAATGGGCTTTACATAATCTCTCCAAGTAACAAACTGCAGTGTCCAGTGTGAAAACACAACACAAAATATTAAATTAACATCCAAAGTAGCACTATAACAGGAAAGCATAATCAATCAGACTGTGGAGTCTGTATCATCTGATCTGAAACCACCAAACTCTGTCATCTGAACCATTGATGATATAAGCAATGGTCTGAATCATTAATGCACAGAGCAACTACTTCTAGGCAGCATTTTCTATTCACGTGAGCCGTGATATTTCCCCTCAGGCATTATTTGCATTAGGTTATTAAAAAACAGAAATTAATGATGAAAATGTGACTTTTCAGCCAAAAGCTGGGGTGGGGCGATCGTTCAAAACAGGGCGTTGACTCGGCAGAATCCGGTAAATAAATAAATAAATAAATAAATAAATAAATAAATAAATGTCATGCTCATTAAAACTTTTCTAGACTGGTGTTGCTCTTTAACACCTGTATAAAACAGTTTCTAGAACTTCTGGAGAATTTTATTTTATTCCTCAAAAATATCAACTAACTTAAAAAGTGTTGAAAAAATATGCCCTGTGTTGAAAAGAAACGAGTGTCAGCTAGAAACCCCTACAGCCCACAGAAACATGTTGCAACCAGTCAGCTTCTATTGACTGCAATTATCTGGTTCCAGTGTACTCAAATGAGGTTGCTCCCAAACTTGCTGATTAAGTAACGCCTGCAAATATGGATCTTTTCCAGCTGTTAAATGTTTCAAAATCTTACACCTCTCATTATACCTTTCATCAATACACCATTATCAGGCTTGTCATCTGCTGGGAGGGGAGTGATTGATACAGCAGCCAGTTAGCTCACAGTTTAACCCTAAAATGAGGAAACTCTAGCATTTCCTTCCCCAAAAAGTTCACTAAGATTGCAACCACTGAAGAACGCAAACACAATAAGCATGGTGAAAGTCAAAAATTCTCTGCCTTCTTTCTACAAGTTTGTATCCTCTGGCTAGACTTCAACTCAAGGCACTGGGTAGTAAAATTGTGTTTTTAGGAGTAGGATACGAGGCGGTAAACATTCTGAATTCTAATAAAACGTCAAGGTCTGCTTAGTTTAGAATTTGGAATATTCACTACACTTAACAATAAATCATCGCTATTATACACAAGTACTTTACAATAAAAATACCTTAAAACATGTTTGATTTACTTCACTTTTTAATTTCCCTCAGATACCTAAATAAATCCAGATACTTTCTCTTCTGCGGTAGTCTTTACGGTTGTCGTAGTGATGGAATGTTTTAAATTTCTCAACTTAAAACTTGTTCCATTTCATACACTACAGAAAAAAGCTGTAGTGTATTGTGACATATCCTACGGAGCAATCTGATTGGTTGTGATGGTGTATAATTTAGGTTTAATCCTGTGCTCTCGCTCACCTCCAGCTTGCTGACCAGTTTCTTCTTGATGGCATTCTGGGCTGCTGCGTTGGTGGCAATCCTCAGCCCCTCGGCCGCCTCCCGCAGCTTCTGCTGCTGCTCCTCGCTGTCTGGGTTGGCGGCTGCTCCCTGAAGAGAGGACAGAGCGGTGCTTACATGACTACATCACTAAACTCAAATTAGGAAAGATCTTGAAAAAAAAACACATCCACTAATAATGCAAAAGCTTTCAGACTTATGCCATACAGAACGTTGCACTACTTTAAAAAGGCAGCCCTATAAAAAAGCTTATAATAATACTGGACTTATGTCTAAGGAGAACCCATGCTTATTGAGTGTGTTTACTTTCAGTAATTGCATTTAAAGCAACTCCCCTCAGTGTTGGGTAAGATGATGTATCCTTTCTATTTTATTGCATAAAATCTTTTAAACATGTTTAAGTTGGCAATCGCAGTGTAATCTTTCATCATCTCTACCTTGGCAGCTTCTACCATCTTAGCTGTGGCGTCGGCAAGCAGCTTGGCTGCAGAAAGCAGCTTGCGGGAGTTCTCCAGGTCAGACTCGCCTTCAGCATCGGCTTTTATGGCATTGACCAGGTCCGAGGTGGCCTGGGCCAGGATGCGAGCCTGCCGCACCATCTCACCTGAGCAGAGAAACGGCTGGGTAAGAAGCTGCCTTGACAACATGTAGCACGGTTAGCCAGTTTAGTTATATTCTGAAACGGATAGGTACATAAATGATACTGTCTCAAAAAGCTAGACAGAACTACAAGAACTTACTATACATCTGATCTGTAGGCAAAATGAAGGCTTCACTTTGTTACACACTAGAGGCTTCCATATTCACAAGAATGAAAACTGGTGACTAGCATTTACTAAATAACAATAGGAAAAAAATTAAGTAGCCGGTATTTGGGGCACAGTGGTCCCAACTTTCATCCATTTAGAACACATTCCAGTCTAGAAAGTGTAATGCTTGGAGATCAGACCCCATCAAGCTGGTACTAATAGGAATATTGTGTCTGGTCTAGTGTAGGCTTTACTTACAATTCCTGTGAACAAATGAACATGAACACGTAAAATTGAAAACGTGAGCTACTCTCTAGCCTCTCTGGCATGTACTGTTAAATAGAATAAGAGTAGTCTCTACTGGGTTATTTAAACAGAGTCCCAGCCTCCCCACACCTTTGGGGCATTCTGAAGCAATACTGGTACCTGCATCCCCCATGGAGCTGAAGATGTTCTCTGTGACGTTGAGGATGGTGTCCGTGGCCTGGTCGTAGCGCCCGATGGGCTGCCCACCGGTGGTGTACTGCTTGATGTGCTGCAGCAGGTCGTTGAGGGCCTGCGTCACCCCTGTAGCAGCCGAGCCCACCTGCTTCAGCAGCTGCTCATCATTGGTGGCGGCCTGGGATGCCTCCACGCAGCCCTCCACTGACTTGGCCACCAGCTTCCCCGCCTCGATCAGCTGCTCCTGGCATACTGGGGAGCTGATGGTGGGGGCAACCACCTGGGAGAAGGGCAAATAATCATGGATAACTTTGGTTACAGAATATTTTAAATCTCGGATTGAGCTGCGTGTGATTATTTTATTTTTTTGTGCACTGGAAAGCTATGCAAATTTAAAACAAATATTTAGTTAGCAGTTGAAACTAAATCATGTTCCCGAGGACTGGAGTTGAGAACTAGTATTCCAAGTCAAGCAACCTGTGAAGGGCACATAGACCAGGTTGACAGATAGCTAAATGGCCACATTAACAAATCACAATCCAGCTTCTTTAAATGCCTCTCCTGCTGAGCTTATGTACTTAAATGTAGGCTAATCTATTTGAAGACTAGGAAATGTCTTTAAATATAAAACCAGATAACATATTTTTTTAATCTAGCTTTACTATATACTTAAATTCAATATTTTGGAATAAGAGGGAAGAATTTAAACGGCCTGCATTTATTTTCTAAAAGTCATAATTACTAGATACATTTCTATTCAAAATACACACAGGCATGTAATATTAAGTAAATGCATTAAAAATAAAACAGAGATAGATGATTAAGAAGAAGTCAACAAATGCTTAATTAAAACAAGAATAAAGTATGTAAAGGAATTCATACTGACCAACAGAGCAATATGATGGATTTAAACACTCATTTACCAAAACAACTTACAGAAATGCCAAAGTAGCAGTGTTTTTGTAATTGCTGAAAAGGCATGTGCTGTGCAGCATTGTGCCTCATCCCAGAGTAAGCCAGTCCCTTGCTGAATAATGCACTGACAGTCTCCTTACCCGGGTGCAAGCTACAAGCTGGGAGGTGGAGAGGGCGCACTGGGTGGCGGCGGCGATCACGCGGTTCTGGAGCCCCGAGTCCTCAGTCTTCTGGGCTACATTCTTAGCTTTAAGCACGAGAGCGGCCGCAGCATTGGCTACTGCTTTGGCCAGATGCATCAGCATGTCCTGGAAGAGAAGGGCAGGTTAATGCGAGGCTCTCGGCAGCCTGCCAGCCAGCTAGCTAGCAGGGGAGCATTAAACATTGATGGAGAGAAACCCTGATCCCCCTGCGTTAAGCTATTCTAAACTGAATCACCGGACAACTTCACATTTAACCGGGTTTTGGTTTGTTCCCGGGAACATATTGGCTTACCTACCTGTATGTCTCATAATGAGATTTAAAAAAAGCAAGTCTTACAGTGCAAGAATAGATCACCAGAAATGTCCCAAAATATTTTGAGTTTGTGAACAGAAGTCTGGTTAATAACTGTTTTCCATGCACACTATTTTCTTGAGTTCTTTGGTCATTCAAAAATTTTCATTTAAATTCAATCAATTTTAACAACAATTTTGTCCCTAAATTAAAGGTATTGGGCAATTTGAAAGTGGTTTCAGTAATAAAGTATAATGTGTACTGAATCTCTGCAATAGTCCTGGTGGTGTGCAGTTTTGTGGCGAGTTCTCTACTAGACCTCTACACAGATAAGCAGTGTTGAGAGTTAAATTAAATTACTGCACCAGGTGTGCCAGGTATTTACTTTGCAAAGTTGATCAGCGTATCAGCTTGCATTTGCAGATATCCTTTATGGTACTTGTGATCTCCTTTTTATTGTTGTCAAAGGTTGCGCTCATGGCTTGATTTGTTGGTTTTCAAAATATATATGAGAGACGCATTGCTACCTGGGGACCTTAAGCACCAATAACACATGACTGCTGTTCTGCTACCGCATGGTGTCCCTAAAATGCGTATGCGCATCATTAATATTTTGATAAGCTTTGCAGCCAAGCAAGAAGCAGAGCAGGGAAACCGGCCAGCGATAGCTAAGCCAGCTCTTCAATAAGAGCATGATTTTTCCATGTGAAACTATGTCATTGGCTCCAACCGGGATGCTGAAACTTCAATACTGGTTTGATATGATCACAGTAACGGAAACCAAATGGATAACTCTCATACGCCTGAGAGTACAACACGTTTAGAGAAAATATTTCAGCTTCAGTACCACATATGAAACAATATTTATCCAACACTAAACATGAAACATGTTGCAGCTTATGTGTGAAATAAAATGCTATTAAATTAGTGGAGAGATTAATCTTGAACAAAAAAAAAAAAGCTACAAATTAAATTTCCGTTCTGGTTTTGCTGTGATACTGCTTGGTTAAAGATATAATTATCACAGTATGTAACGTAGGTTTGTTTGAAGGCAGCTGCTCAAAAAAGGCGAGAGCTAATAAAATGTTATGCCTTCTGGAAAAGCACTAATTAACGATTGTAATGTGTGTGGTTTGGAACCCAGGCTAGTAACAGCAGAGCCCAGTTAGTACAGTACTGTTAAAACAGCAGTGACACTACTCTTAAATTCAATTAAAGCTAATCCATGTGTTTTGTTATTGGTATTTAAGGTCATCAAGCGTTTGTCAGAACAGAACAACATGGTTTTGAAGGTTTGTTTTGACTGCTGTCTCACTGTTTTAATTCTACAATACAATATGATGACTCTGCTGAATACAGTTACAGTTTTTTTTTTATTCCAACTTGGCCATATAAATGAAAACAACATATCGAAACGTTGGGCAGCTGGCTCTTTGAGCTAAAATTATATATATATATATATATTTATTTATTTATTTATTTTTAAACTATATGTGACACTGCACCTTTACACCTTTAAGTTTGTAATTTAAAATGTGTGGCTAGAATGATCCATTGGGCTATATTTAATTTCTCTCAGTGAATTTTTCTTGAACTTCAATGTTCTGGATATATATTTGGGAACCTGGAGTACAAGCAGAATAGGATTTGTAAGCTGTGAAGCAACCGCAAAGAACATGACAACAAAACTGAAGCCACATGTGAACATCATTTCAAAGAAAAACTGGGAAGATAGTTGAAGTAGCAGGGTAACTGGAAATTAAATTAAACCCACTGAAACCTCTTCTGAATGCTATAAAACACATTAAAACACAAGAAGAGAGAGGTTCTGAAACATGTCAGACTGTATAAAAATATAGTATACATGTATAAAAATAGTGTGTGTATGTATAATATATATATATATATATATATATTAGATTCAGCACAAACCAACAAGCGAGGAACTCTCACTGTAAACACTTTTTAGCTGGTGCCTTTTACTCCTTCACATGTGAAATTTCCTTCAGGGTCTCATCAAAACAAAGGAAATTCCTGGGATATTTTACATGGCCTTGGGTTAAGAACTCAGCAGTTTCATCAATCTCATTCTACTAGCTGAACTACCCACTCAACTACTTCTTGTAGATTGCTTGAACTGGCAATGATTATATTCCACTTTCAAATCCTCATTTCTTTTCCACCTCCATCATCATATTTTTATCATCATAGTTAAAAAGAGACTGTATTCCTTTTGGTCTACATATAGGCCTAGGCTAGATTAACGTTGTAATGGACTAGACATGCAGTAGTATTACTGCTCTCCCCCAGCTACAATTACTGAACTACAGATATGCGTTTAATATTGATTACACTTTGCTATGCTTTTACCATGACACACTTTTAGAAGGGAATGCTGGAATCCTGAATCCCTTGCAACATGCAGCATAACTTTGTGGAGGGCAGGGGTCATAAAAATATGTTGCCTATAAAAAAAACCAAAACACCAATACAGTCCCTTTAAGTATCATTGTCCCACATTTTGACATATTGAACAATAAATAGAAGATCTGGTGTACTATATATGCTCAGGTACAGGTCAGGCATACAAAAAGCTACAACTGAACATGTTTTAAGGAATATGATGCTAAAGCTAATAAGCAAATGTATGAGTTCTGTAGCAAAACTAACATTTTTGTTAGTAATATAAAAAATATTCCAATTTCTGAAGAAAAGATGACTAATACCAACTTAATTGAGTATATTTCTTTAACAATTTTGGAAAAAAAAATCTGGTGACCAAAATTGACCAGAGTAATTATACCTGAGTATATATAATAGATATACATTATTCTAAAAGGAACTGCTTTCAACATTCTCAAAAGTTGCTCAGGAAGTATTTTGCTGTCAGTCCCATTATACTTCAGCTAAAATGTAATATACATAAATGAACAGCTCTCTAGGGGATAACCTGTTCACCCTTCTGAAAAGTTGAAAGCAGTTAATTTTTTTTTTTTTTTTTTTTTTAAGTTAGTTCTTGATTAGACCAAATTTACGTAATCTCTTTAACAATTGATTGTCAGCCCCAGAATTTTTTTTTTTTTAATTATTATTATTATTATTTTTTTTTAAATTAGTAATTTATTTTATCATTGTGACGGCTATTTTACCATCCTTTGACTATAAGAGGAGACTTTCTGTGTTGTGTTTCCAAGTGATCCTTTACCTAGAAAAAACTGCACACAGCATTCACAAAAGAGACATGTTATCATTCTAATAATACATTGCTGCTTTAAAAAACAAGAACAACAAAAAGATCAGTGTAACTTTAGCTGTGTCTGAGTTTAATTGTACAGTGTCCAGATCTACCTCAGTACAGTGTATTCAAGCCAGCTGTGGGGATGGTACTGTATATCTGAATTAGTTCAGATTCAAACACACAGGTCAATTACAGCTCTGGAAGGCAAAACAATCAGGCTTTCTGTTCAGCCATTCCTTTATTGTTAGGCTCTGTGCACTGACTCAAGGGATGTACAGTATCTTTTTCAAAAGTATTCTTCAAGACTGGCAATAGAATTGTGTATGTACAGTATAGGGAAATAATAAAAGTCAGTTGTCTACTTTGTACTGTTGTAGCAAAAAAAAAAAAAAACACAACAACAACAACAACAACAGTCACTGCAAACTATCAAGTGGGTGAACCAATAATGTAAATGATAGGAAACAGAAAATCAATCTAGGATTATAGGATAGTTGTCATTAAGAACCCTTAAGCAGAATAGTGCATGCTTAGTGCTGCATTACCTGCTTTTGTCTTATTTTCACTTACAAACCCTCTGAAAAATGGCATATTTTTAAACATTTTCAACAGAAGCATTTCAGGTGGCCAACTTTTTTTTTTTTTTTAAATATTGTTATTCATTCCAGTTGAAATATTTGCAACTGTACTATGAACACACAGCTAGACCTGTTCAACCAATATCAATACATGTACACTGTGCACATAGATAGACCACTTTGAAGAAGTCGGTCGGTATTTGTACTGTATATGAAAATGAATAGAAAAGACCCCTATATATCTCTCCACTATTACTCACGAGTTAACCTTTCCTCCTTCAAATGAAGGAAATCCTATTAAGTTGTACAAAGATACATTGGCATTTGGGCAAAACTCAATTTAACCCTTTGGTTTCAAAATGCTGCAGCTTGTCTTACAGATTCCCAGAATGCTTTCTGGTGCTTGTATCCTTGTCTAGGACTTTTAGTGCTTATCAAAGAGGAACTTCCAAAGGCGTGTCAGGATCTAAAAGCTCAGATAAAACTAATGCTTGCTGCTTGCCGATCCTGGTGAGGCTGGTTTCGGCAGTAACACAAGAAGCCTGATCTGGATTACATCTGAATGAGAAAGGCCCACAGATTTTATACAGGTTCCTCACATGCTTTTTAAAATTACACTGTATTGGCTACAGAGCCTCCCAGCGCTGGTGTTAAACATAGCTGGAGCATTTCCTCACAGCACTCATGGACTCAAACATGTTTCTCAAGTTCTCTCAAGGAGGTTGTTATTTTATCTCCAAGATCTGCAGCATCTGCTTTAACTCTAGCAGAGCCCAATCATTCACACTTCCATTCTTCCCCTAGAACTCCAGTCAATCACAGTTAGTGTTCGCATCTGGATTGACATCAGTTATTAAATCCTGGCTGACATTCTGTTTGGAGCACTGCTAGGCATAATTCTATTAACACTGCAGAAAAACTAGAGGGATTCCATATGAAAAATTTGCAAGACCAACCCTATCTGTTTTCGAAGAGCACTGTCTCACTCAGGACCCTGCGCCTTGAGATGAGTTTCCTGTTTTTTGTATGTTTAGTTGGTTAAAGTTTCTAACTTACCTGGAATCTTTGGTCTGCCTCACTCTCACCAATTTGCTGCAGTAAATCTCCACTTGCTTGGCCAACGTTACCTGCTGCCTGGAGCAGGACCTGACGAGGCTGACATAATTAAGATAAAAATTAATAAATCTATGGAATAAGTTATACATTATGAAAAAATGACACAGGAGGGCTAAGGCAGTCAACACAAACACAGTTTAGTAAAAGGTAGCTTTCTTGGAGGCTCAATATTTGGATACCCAAGAACCAGTCGATCCTAGTAAATTCTTTATTTTATTTTAATTTTTTTGCTTTAATAGTGGGCTGTTGAAAAGACGATGAGCAAAACTGTTAAACTGTCTTTGTATTATTCAAGCGATAACTACTGGATGTATGAAGTACAATACAGGGAGATTCCTCTGAGATTCAGTATGTCCTCTAGATATAGCTATTGTGTGACATCTTATGGGCTTTACTTGCTCTTATCTGCCCCCTATTTTACTGCATTTAATACTGTACTTTAGAGTATTGTAATCTGTCAAATGTTATTTAATCTGTAGTATTTTGTATTTAATTATATCCTGATGCAACTAACACTGACACTGTTATCTGCTCCATTATTGAATCGTATTGTGTCATACTTGTACTTGCTAGAACCAAAGTCATTGTATTTGTCTTGCTTTTAATTGTATTATTACTTGTACTGTGATTCTTGAAATGTATTTGTTTAGGACTGTAAGTCGTCCATGGATAAGGGCGTCTGTTAAGAAATAAATAATAATAATTATGGATTTTACTTTAAAAAGGTCCTGGGTTGTAATATAAAATCTGGTATGCGTTGCTTCCACTCTGGGCACGATTCCACTTGTCATTAGCTATTATCTGTAAAGTTGCATTTGGTTCAGTATGGCTCTAGAGTAGCTATTTATAGCAGACTGTAGTTAAGTCCCGGGTTACCTCAGTACTGGCTGGCTGAGCTGTCTTGAGCATATCAGAGACGGCGCAGGCAAGGTTCTTTGCAGCGTGAAGGAGATTGTGCCCATTGCCACCCTCATCCTCCACTAGAGCCGCAAGCAGCTTCACCCCCTTGGACATCTCCGTCAAGTTGGAGGAGATGGTGGTCACAGCACAGCCCACCGCTGTGTAGTCTGTGTCAGCTGGACCCCCTGAATAAAGCAAAACAAATCAGAAATTAGAACAAAAGGTACAAAAATATACTGATGTATGAAATCAATAAAGGGTCTGTCAGAGTAGCTTAATTAACTGAAGCATCTATGTGCTTTGTACAATGTGAATGCAGTGTGCTTAATTTTCAAATCACTCTGAATTACTGTATAATCTTGCAAATCTGCACATGTTCTTATGTAATGGGAATGCATTTTTATACAAAAGATGAACTCACTGGCTTATATGCATAACTGTTTTGCAAAATGTGAAGCTCTATTGCAAATCAAAGGATTTAGAGTGGTTCTAAAAGTTCTGAGCTGTGCTGGTATGGCGACATATTTAAAAAAAAAGGGCAGAATACCTGTTAGCCAATGAGATTGCTCCCTCTATTCTTGCCATTTTATAAAACCAAGTATAAAACCATGGGCCTATATGCACGATTATACGGTAGGCCTAGTCGACTCTGGTAATTTAGGTTGCTTTCCCAAAGGAAGGATAGAAATAAGTGCCTAGAATGCTTTTGTAGATCAACAAAGGTAAAGAGCTAAACCCACGAACAGGCTGCTGTGGTAAGAGCTGAATGTTAGTCCACTGCTGTTTGAAGAGTGCTCATATGTGGGTAATTGATCTCAGTTCCTGTGTGTTGTTTGGCTTGTTTTGTTAATAAACGTGTGCACTAGCAGCTTTCTTGCCTCCGCGTCTCATTACTGCCGCTATCCTGTTACATATGGTTTTAAAAGTACCTGCAGTGAGATTGACCACCGACGCGGTCCCTGCAGTAATGGCATCCACCTGAGAATGGATCTCGTGCTTGGATTCGTCCATTTTATTTTTACGCCATGCTTTGGAGGCCTGGGATTGACAAGGAACAAGAGTATAGTTACCATTCTATCACTTTTTGTTTTTAAAATTAGCTGGCCAATATTATTGTAGCAGATCTAATTTTAAATGTATATTCTTTTGTTTCACTTTTAATAAAATAAACTCAAAATAACAGCATTGTGTATGCCAAATGGAAAAGTAAAATGTGCAGTGTAACCACATTTTCACACCTCTAAAGTACTAAAGCTATCAAAGAGTTTCACTGCAAATCTGAACGTACTGCAAAAAAGTCACAAGTACAATATGTGAAGAAAGAAAAAATACTTGTTTTTTAGAGGACGCCACCACTTCCAAAATAAAGTGAAAACTATATAAAACTGCTTTGAAATAAATACATACATTTTAAAAATGAAGATTTTGTTCTAAAGTTTAGTACTTACAGCATCCTGCCCAAGAGGTGGCAATGTGTCAAACTCATCCAGCGTGGCCTGTGCTGCTTGCACAGCATGCATGCTGGAGTTAATGGTACCCATCAGAGCCTGTTGAGCCGAGGTCTGTAACACAAACATTCAGAAGACTGATAATCCGGCCTAATAAAAAGGTTAAGTTTTGAAAAACAATACCGGTAGTACATTTTCTGTTTTTAGAAGAAAAAAAAACAAAAAACACACACAGCTCAAAAGGCGTCTGCACGGCCATAGCCATACAGACGGGCACCGACCAAAAGCTTGCTGTCGATATGATCAAGAACATATTATATTTGTGCAAAAATTAGCTTGAAGAATAGATGGTGCTTGGGAGTGTACAAATAAAGGCTGCTTACCAGAGGAGGCATGTGCCCCCTGTGCATCTGTCCACTGGTGATGTGCTGCTTGGCCTGTGGCATGGTGCCCACCTGGAAGCTCTCTGGGCCGCCAGCTCCAGAGCGCATGATGGCTGGCAAGGCCACAGAGCCGTGCTCCACTTTACCAACCCGGTTAAACTGCTGCTGGAGAACGGTGGACCTGAGAGGAAGTAGGGAGGGGGATGCTAGGTGAAAATCACAGGAAACTACGCCACATTTTAACTTAACCTTTGTTGGATTCATTTTTTTTTTTACAAAATAAAATAAAACCAACCAATAGAAGATCTGCATTATCTCCGCGTCAGTCCAATCATAAGTGAGCGGAGGCGGGACAAACAGTTGAAGGTATTCTCTGCCTTAGCTGACAGCCTTGAGTAAGTTTAACCAATGGGAGAGTCAAAGATCTGCCCTGGTTTTGCAGCTGTCCAATCATGAGTGAGCAGAGGTGGGACATAAATATGCGAGACCCTAAGCGGTGTAACAATTGCTGAATTTTGTGCGACATTGCTTATCATAGAGCGTCATTGAGAATTATATTGAGAACAAAGTCATATTTGGATTTACTTTTGTACAAATAAATGTCAGACAACGAGATACATACCACAAATACCCAAACCGACATAGAGGCAATTATGTGGAATTACTTTCTACAACAGCATGTTAAGCAATCACATGTCTCGGGTGCCTCTAGCAAGATTCAGAACAATTTAATCTCTTCAGGTTTTGCTAGATGCAATAAAAACGAAAAAGTACAGGAAGTCATGTACGTAGCTGTCATGGTAAACGCAGCTCAGCTGTCTTGTGTTTTCACATATGTCACTGACAGTGGCCCGAATGAACGGTTGTTCTGTGAAAATGTGTTACATTTACTAAAAAAAAAAAAAAAAATAATAATAATAATAATAATAATAATAATAATAATAATAATAATAATGCTTTTAAAAAAAAAACAATTCTACCGCTATAAAAGATTGTTACCTTTCCTAAATGTGGACGGGTTAATCTACCGATTAATCAATTTATGCCCATAGATTAACCGATCAAACATTTTAAGCCCTAATATATATATATATATTCATTTTCAGTTTCACACACACACAATATTTGTAATCATTAGAAACTTTAATACAGAAGATTAAAAATGTGTTTTAAAAAAAAAAAAAAATCACTGTGTCTTTTCATCAACACAGCAGTAGCCAGGTTAGACATGCATATCTTATTGCAACATCATAACCCAATATAAATAAATACCCCCTTATGTTATTAAGCATCAACTTACTTCTTTGGCGACACAGAGTCCTCTAACATGGTAGATTCTTCATCTCCCTCCAAGCCAAAGTGGTCCTTACTTTTTTTCTGTTACGATAATGCAAAAAAATGATATATAGATTTTTAGTGTGATGGTGGAATCAATGGGTTTTGGATTCCTTCTTACATTTTTTAGGAACTTACTATAAGCCCAGTCGCTGAAATCAATCAATTATAAAAAAAAATATAAAATAAAAAAAAACACTTGCAGGAATTGATAATAAAACTGAAACCTTCTAAATATATCTCTTGGTTAGAAAACCAAATCTCCAATCTCCACGGAGACCAAAATTGACATCACTGCCCTTTATCTGTACCAGCAGCAGTAAAACACCTACAGAAAAATCTGTTATCAAATCAGCATCAGAGTAAGAATTAACTATAAAACAGGCTTTACTTTACTACCCAAGACTGTTAAACAATGTACCTTTTTAAGAATGATGTCGATGTAGCCAGCAATCAGCTGTGCAATCTGTTCCCCTTCGGTTGTCTGAACAGAGTAGTAGCCATCTTGATAGTCACCGAAATCCTGATCATAGAAATGTAGTTATAGATCATCATCTAGGAAACTGCCAGCCCTGGAAGTAGACTAGAGCAATATGAAAACCCCCAAGCACTGTACAGCAAGATAAAGCATGTCTTAACATTAACACAGATCCTGAAAACCCAAGAGACATGTTGGTTATTAAAATGAACGCAAACAGATCTTAACTATGGAGTTACAAACTGTTTGACAAAGAAGTGAGCTGCAAAAGAAATCCTTGTGTAAGTTATTAGTGTAACATGAAAAGCACCCCCCATACCAAGGTGAAGCTCTTGGGAGATGCAGCCCAGCGCTTGATATTGGTGAGGTTCCACTCCTGGATCACCTCCTTGGTTTTCTCATCGACTCTCATCACGCACTCCTTCGTGATCCCCAGCAAGCGGGGTACCAGTTTGTTCTTGCCTTTCATTTTCTCCTGCAAAAAAAAACTTTCATCACTATAAACACAAAACAGACAACCCATGCTGTTCACAACAGCATCTTCTGTGACACAATTCTTTCATTTTTTGCATTGTAATTCTATTCAGAATTGAAATATCCCACCCGTATCATTCTTGTTTGACAAACATATATCCTCTTATTTTTATCCACACGTCAAATGGGGACTCGATCACAAAAAAAATGCAATATTTGTCTGGTTTTTTTTAAATAGTATTCTCTATTTTGTAAAACATATTACCTTTACTAAAAAGAATGACACTCCGTAGGTTTTAAGAGACCTGGCCAATTTGACGTAGCTCACTTTTGCTTCAATTTCTGTCATGCTCTGGCTGCTGTGGTGAGCCTGCCATGAAAGAAAACGGTATATAACAGTGTAATCTCAGAAAAAAAAAGTCCTTCCTGGTAACTGAAAAATTATAGTTATTAGTTTGAACCGGCCTGTACTCACAAGTTATGTATAGAATGAAAATGAAAAATTGAAACTAACACAAGAGAGAGGGGTCCATAGAAAACACAAGAATTTGGTGAAAAGCACCAACAAACTGGTGATTACCAAAAAAACATTTATGGGATAGAGGCACAAGACATTTAAACAAAAATCGGTATTGGACTACTGGGTGTACATGCTTAATGAGCTATCAAACCTTTATGTAGAGAATGGGCATAAAGGACTTATCTTATGACCAAATACGGCTGAACAAAATGGGTCCGGAGCGAAGATCTGAACGTGATTAACAGAGTACAGGCCAGACGGGTCTAAGCTGTGCTTCATGATGTTGTGCTCAGAACAAGCTGTTCTAGAAACTCACCTGAAAGATTTTCTTTTCTCCCTTGTTTTTGATGTATTCTTTTGGCAGGAACTCCTTTAAACTGAAACAAAAAAATATAACATTTAAATTTAGTGCAAATTCCTTCAAAGCATGTGGTTTTGGCATGATAAGGCCAATATAACGCCTGCTGCCTTTAGACGTCTCTGATATTACACAAGGGACCCATTCACAGCTGCGTCAACAAGGGTCATATACAAAAGACAAGAGTCTAAGTAAGGATCTGACCCATGACCTTCTGCACAGCAACCCAGTCTTGTTACTACTTATTAAGGAATGCTTAAACAAAAGGTGTGGTTTCCTGTTAGACACATGTATAAAAGATAAAGCCAGTGGTACTCACTCCAAGAATCCAGGCTTGTGCTTCTGCTCGTTGTGATCTCCAAACTGAATCTGGCACTGAAACCCTGCAAATTCACAGGCCTTGTCGAAGGAGACAGGATGGGAACCGTTCAAGATGTCATCTCGAGCCTTCACATGAAAAAATAAAGAACTATTTATTTCAAAACACATTTCGGGTGATAATTTTAAATTGATCATTAAATAGAAAAAATGCAGCCTTACTGTAATTTGTTGGCGAATAAAGAGTAAAAGTAAATAAATAACTTTATATGTAATTAAAAGACGATATATACTCAAAGTTCCTTTTGGTGTAACATCACACGTACTGTAGAACAAATGCACTATAAAATGGTTGTTTTGACAGAAAGATATTAGTTAGGTATTGTAGAGATAAAACATAGTACTCTTTTCAAATCACCCATTCTTGTCGCAGCATCAACCACAAATGCCAATTTGTATCAAACAACATATTACAATGCTTTTTACCCTCAATTTTCTAGTGAAGTGGATTGGGTTATATAGTTATGGCTCCTTTAAAATCTGTATGCTGTGTTTAATTTATGAAATGCTTGTATCTTGCATTTCCTCTAGGGATTGGCAAACTGGGTTCAGAGATAATACTGAAAGTCCCTGGCTGCTTTTTTAAAAAAATTGCACAACTACCGTGATGACCAGCTGACTGTAAAGGTCAGAAATAGTTTAGAAAGCAGCAACTGGCCACTCCTTTACTCTGTTCTTGTGATACTTTGTTCTCACACCAAGGGAGACTGTGGATTGTTGCACACGCTTAATGCAGAGATCCAGCTAAGTCAAGTACTTGAGGAAAAGATGATCTGTTTCAGCAAGCATAAAACCAGACTCCAGGAGCTTTGCTAAAGCTGCAGTTTAGGTTTTGCAAAGTGTGAAAATAATCAAAATACCAACAATTATCTTGAAGTTTCAAGTGTGGGATTGTAAGACAGAAGCCACAACATTGATTGCGTTCAGGGAGAAAGACTGAAAGATATATTTGCTGGGAATATATCCTAATCAGATAACTTATCTGAATTAGAACCAGGACTTGTACTGCGTTAAAGTAGTGCAGACTTCCCTTTCAGTAACATTACTTTTGAAAAGTTACAATGACAAAGGATACAACTAAAACGGTTCAAAATTTTTTTTTTAAAAAAAACCTTCTTTAATCTCTAGCTTACTCTAAACGTCAAGAAATAATTTCCTGTAATTTCTTAAGAGTTCAGTCATCGATAAGCAGTTAAGGAGGGGATAACAAATAAGTGAAAAACATTTCTGATGCAGGAAGGACATTATTTGTCTTGGCTTAATGAACTGCATTCAGCTGTGTTTATAATACCATCAAAGAGCTCATTTAAGTGTTTGTTCTGGCAAAGACAATAACATTTTGGGTAGTACTCTCTGTTCCTAATTAAGGCAATGCAACTACCGCAGTTTAATGCATATTATTCAAGATGGGCTCCGCTGGGTTCCCTCACAAATTCTCAAAGTGCCCCCCTCCCTACCTGCACGTATAGCAGATTGAGCTGCACTGGGTCTCTGGAATCCACATTCTGATCTGAGTAGAAGAACTTCCTCCTCAGAAGCAGCGTTTCTGTTTCTTCCACGCCCTGTTCTCTGAGCGTGCGCCCGTGGTCCAGCCAGTTCACTGCAAATGACAGGTTCTTCAGTGTCACCCGAACACAACGCATTTAAAAATGAGAAGACAGAAAAGAAAGCTCAGGGTGAAAACTCACTGTCATCGTCGGTGTGGAGCTTCTGCTTCAGCTTCTCCATCTTCTTGTCGTCTCGCATGAGTGTTTTGTCCTTTTTCAGGGTCCCATAGTTCTCCTCTTTCTTTTCCTCTACAATGTCGTGCACCAGCGAGTACTCATCATAGTTTGTGATGCCTGTGTTAATGCAGAACAAGAGGTGCTCAACAGGCAATGCAATTTGCAAGACAATTAGATGAAATGGATTAGTACACCTGCTTTTCATACGCACTCCAGTGTACCATCCCACACTCCATTTACTGACACTTACCTAATGTAATCGCTAGAAACAATCACGAGAGTGGGTGGAATTTCATATTTAAAAAGGGACCCCTTTCGACAGCAAGTAACTACACAGGAAAATAAACCCTCAACACAATAACTTGTCGTTTATTATATTGGTCTTGTACTGTACACTGCTACCCAATACGATGTTACCACATCTTCCATGTTAAGTAGTATCTTTCTTCGACTGAAACGGTAATAACAAGGATTAGAATTTTTGGTTTCAATATATTCAAATATTTTAATACAAAAAAGGACAACGTGAGTGTATCTTAGGTTGTGCTTGACTCTGCCGAGTTCCTATATTTAACTAAACACCATATTTCTTGGTATCCAGTTAGGCCGATATTTACAGGGGCTTTGTAATACTTGTGCATATACATCTGCAGCTATTTCATGTGTTGCATATAAGCATTTTTTTTGTTAAATACCACAGTAGATGCCTAACAGAGGTCATATTTGCACCACTTAGTCTGAACTGTTTTTTTGGGGGGAAATGATGCAACTGTTACACTTGAGTAAAAGCTTAGGAAATGTGCCCCTATGTCTCTGATGAATCAAAAGAGAATCCTCACCTATCCTGGCGCAGATCGTCATTAGCATATCTCCAACAATTTTGGAATCATCCACCATAACTGTTTTAACAGTCCCATCCAGCATCCTGATCTTCAGGGGTCTGTGCTTCTTCTTGTAATCCAAGGTGTCCTGAAAACAGCAACAGTATTCAATGCAAGGCTTCCGAGTGTGCCAACCACACCCTAGCCCACCATACCTGAGATCCAACAGCATCCCATAATAAACTTAAAACTTGCAATGTGATGCAACATCAGCAATATTAAAATATACTTCATTAATATACTGGTGACAAATAATAAATACTACTGGCATGGGAAATGCCCCCCAAGCCTCAGCTGTCATGAAAACTTGTAGGCAGATAGACCATGCCGCTGCTACACGCCTCAAGTTCTGTTGCAACAGGTTTACTGCCGACTCACCCCATTCCTCAGCATGTAATAATCAAGCGCTTTCCCAGCCTCAAGCCAGATCCCCTTCTTAGGGTCTTCATCCGACAGGAACAATCCGTAATCATTAGCTGAAAGCAGAACATGACAAAACTATTACATTTCTCTGCAGTTAATAAAACTAACAGTATCGTCAGACAGACGTTTTGGGCATAATTATTTCAGAAGTATATATTTTATTTTATCGAAGTCTGTGTACAATACCTTAAATAGTTGTGTGCGAATGTCTGCATAAAGAAAACAATGAGCGTCTGGCTTAATCACCTGCCACTCTGTACATACAATATTAGAGCTAATGGTAACATGAAAACAACCTTCATCCTCCATACTGTATCTACTGTACATAAAAGGATGGGTCCTTCCGATGTCCCTAGGTTTGTATGCTCTCGATAAATTGAATGGTGTAACCACAGTTTTATCTTAAAATTGGATCAGACATCCTCTGGATACAAGTAAAAATCCTGTGTACTTCTTGTATATCACATTCAGGAAATGGAATTCAAGTAAAACATGTCAACATTAGACGAAAAACACTGAAAACACAAAAAAACTATTACAACTCAACTGTCATATTAAGTCACTACTAAAATGTAATGGATGAGGTACTTCATAACACATACGGTGCCTCAATAGGAAAAAACCTGCAACAAGGAGGGAGGTGAAACTGACAATACACCTAATATACATATTTGAAATTCCAACAATACTACATGATACTGCTTGGAGGAAAACGACTGGGGGAAAAAATAATTTCTCCTGGCTTTTGTTAATGCTAAACTGTCCAATCGCAGCTGGAGTTACAAGATTAAATTGTAACGCATGTCTGCTGTGAGGCATTTGTTACTCCTTAGCTTTCTGCTTTTAAAAAACAGATGGCCAGACTGCTGGTAACCAAGGAAAACTGATTACATATTACAGAATTGCACCTTAGCCAAGGGTGGGCCCATCCACTAAGGCCCAAAGATCCAATCTACAGGGATGGGAAGGGTGAAATGACAGGGTTTTCTTTCGCTCCAGCATGGATCAGCTGCATGTTAACATGATGGTCTCAGTATTTTACTAATTTCTCTTTTTTTTTTTTTTTTTTTTTTTTTAAATACCCAATGCTTACACATTTAAACTGCCTTACTTCCTACAGTATAAATGAGGCCTGTCTGTCTGTACTTTAAGTGCTTAGATTATTTAGTACAGCCAAAAAACTACCAAACACATGGTTAAAGATTTGGTGTTACATGTAAACAACTGAATTTAAAAAAAAAAAATTATCTAATAATAAAGTCATAAAGGTTAGATATCATATAAAGCAAGACTTTCATCAACTATCAAATGCAGAATTTTATATGTTGTAAACAGCCGAGTATACTAAATAAACAGTAAGAGCATGGTGTATAAAAATGACAGACTTCAAGGTTATTGTTACCACATGTGCAAAGATACTGCACTGACCTTGGAACAATGGAAACTAATTATTATGCTGTGTTGCTTGTTTAGTTTTTTTTGTTTTTATTTGAGGAACTGAATCATTCCATTACTGTAGCACCCCTGGCTAGAACGGTGCACACACAATTCAATTCCAGCATTATAAAACAAAACACACATTCCTATATTGATCGTGTCCTTTCTGGGTGTCAGCTGGGTTCTTTGCGGTTTTGCTTTGCCACGTGTCTTACAATGTACTTTTGATTATAGTTTTGTAAAATGAACGGCTGTCTTATCTCCTTTCAAAAATAACATACGGTCCTACAACCCTTGACTGTGTTCAGACAGCATTCCTTTTTACCCGAGTTATGGAGTTCACTTACAAAGCTGTAGGAATGGTTGACGACTTTGAGAAACGGCTACTTACGCTGGCCAGTTTGCGCCTCGGGGACCCTCTCCCGGATGATGCGGCAGGCGTCGTACACCATGGTGGAAGGTTCAAACTGCATGGTCTTCACGACGTTTCCCACGCCAATCTTCAGCGACAGGGCAACCATGGCGACTGTCTTCTCTCTGCTCCGCTACTTCACCTGACAACACATTAAAGATACCACTGTTATTAAATAAACCAATAGTTAGTTATAAGTTATTACAAGTTATAGATAGATAAATAAATAAATAAATACATACTAGACTCCCTTCTGCACTTCAGACTTATATAATGCAGCTTGACTCACTGCATTATTCTGATCTCATTAATAAAAGTTGCTGGATTCAGGAATCAAAAGCTCTATGACATTAACCCCTGACATCTGAAGTATTTCAGGGAATTCAATTGCTTTTTTACAGAAACTATTTTGACAACAACAGTTTGCAGACAGAACTGGTGCTTGTTGTGTAAGCAGCATATTTTGACATGCTCGAAGTACCTCAACAGACCCATATAGATGGTTAAACATGATTTTGGAAAAGAGTTTTAGGAAACTTCACAGGACACATAATCCGATTCATGCTGCCATGATACTCTCCAAAAAAAAAAAAAAAATAGAGTGTATATCACCTCAAAACTAGCAAATTCAGCAGCTTTGTGTTCTAAGATTGTTTGGAGTCACCAAGCTGTCCATTTGCATAAAACAACTTTAATATTAAGTTAAAGTGCAACACGAAACATGTTCCCTTATCGATGGTGTCGACTTAATTCTGTTAAGTTGGTTTTTGCAACACGCTTAAAAAAAACACGCGACACACACAACACACACACACACACACACACACACACACACACTAAGGGCACTGATATGCATGAACAAAGCTGACCACCAATGAATTGATAGGATTGCTGGGTTAGTTTGAGACCAGGTGGTCATGACTGTTAAGTTGATAACAACAGCAACTAAAACCATGGTACAGTACGTCAGTAATATTCATATCCCCCTGGGCGAGATAAAACAAACAAAAAAAAAAAGCAAAACACACATTTACAGATGTCATTCACCATGTCCTGCAATGTAGAATAGAATATCGAACAACTGCAAGCAAACTGGTTCATCAAAAACCAGACATGCACGTTCTAATATCTCAATGCGTGTACCAAACACCCAACATTAACATGAGAAAGGATAGGTGTTTCTGGAGAGATGTTTGTGGATAGATGTTTGCTACACTCTTATCCTGTGAGGGGGTTTCCTCCAGGGCAGTATTGAGGACACCTTGGTCATGCCAGTAACTCTTCCTTACAAAAGTAACTCTTCCTATTTGTCACAAAAACACCAAATACAGTTCCCCTTTTAGGCTACATTTCTGTGCAATCTGATATTGAAAACCTTTACCTTCATTAATAGGGAAGTAAATCATTTTGTAAATTCATCATGACAATGAAATTAGCCGAAAGTTTTTACATTTATTTATTGTTAGAAGTGAACAGAATACCGTACTTCTTCACTCAACTTTTAGAGTACCATTTGTTTGACCCTCATGAATCCTTGTTGTTTTTTTGTTTAGTCTCATGACTACAGTTTATGTTTAGTCCATCTCACATGACTAACATTACTACAGCGTCATGTTTACCGTTGCTTGCAGTTTAGTACAAAAATGTAACTTCTTCAAAATTGTGTTAACTCATTCCTACAGCAACGGTTTTGCTGTAGGATGTACATGGCCCACAACGAACAGTCCTGACAACACTCTGTGTAACAGGAATCAGCAGTGCTGGCAGCAAGGAGGAGTCTTGAGTGCCAATACATTTCTACTGGCAGCAAAGCCAAAAATAAATATTCCTCACGCCAACCTTTCCTCCATTTCAAGTTGACATGGTGGGAGTTGTTGTTGATGATGATGGTATTATAATTATTATTTTTTTAATTATTATTATACAAATAGTTAAGAGTTATTGAATTGACTACAAGATAAGAGTTTGGAAGAGTCCTGCTTTTTGTGCTACAGCCACCGCTCTCTCTCTCTCTCATGCAGTACTACTGTAAATGACTGATGCTGCCCAACACTACTTTGATTGGGTACAGCTCATTCGGCTTTCAATATGCAGTGTGTGGGTAGAGATTCATGACTTGCCGACAACTTTGGAGTAACGGCTATTCTGCGATGCCAAGAAGCATCTACATAGAGCTGAAAAAAGCCAACAACACTGCGTGGGACAATATGGGGATTAGAATAGTAACTGAGATTGTAATCATTCATAAATAAAATAAATCTCAACAGCTGTTCAACATGCAGTCAAACGGAATGAGCACAGCATGAACCACTAGCACCTACAGGAAAAACAGAACTGTAGCATTGTGAACCGGCAACATCTAGTACTTAAACAGATTTTAGTGTGCATTGAATCTAATAAGACTGACATCTGTTCCATGTATAGTTGGACTGTGCCTAACCATCAAGCACCACTGTATCACTCTTAATGTAATACAGGATCACTCGTGTGCTAAAATACTCATTTTTGTCTTTGCTCTAAAATTCAATTTGCATTATCTTGTCGAATGGAGAATAAAACGGTTAGTGTTAACATCATGCTACCTGCAAGGTTCATATATTCCGAAGATATTTGCACCAACGTTAACAGTTCACAGTAAATAGTACAAACTTGTTTCAGAGCTCAATAAATCTTCAAAAAACATTAAAAAAAAAAAAAAAAACAGGGACAGAATTAAAGGCTAAAGAAGGGAGGCACTGAAGCATTCACACATCTTTGATCCCTGTGGCTTCTCAGAAGAACACCTTGCCCGACGTGTTTCGGAACACAATATAGATCGAGATTGGCATCACTGGAAGACCTGTGCAGTCTGTCATATCAGAGTGTGGTTTCTTTTCTGCTTTCTAGAAGAATGTCGAATCATTTTTGCTTCAGCAATACTGCGCTGCTCACATCCCCAGCGACCTGTGATCATCCGGTGGTCAGGAAACTTCACACAAGCAGCTGACCAATGAGACAGAGCTGCAACAATAGTTTCCATGATGCAAAATCCAGAATAACACTACTGGGGATGCATGAGCTATGTTGGATTGACTTCAAAAGTGTCAAGATTCTCATAAAGTTATACAATTTTATTTGATGAATTATTCTACATTCTCTACTCACTGCGCTGGAAGACTGTCTTGTGTGTAAATGAGAGGCAGTGTACAGTGTTAGTATAGTATGGAATGCATACCCGAGAGTCTCCCTGGAGCCATTTATTTTTAACTGGTGACGAGCTGTGTACTTACAGCAGCGGAGTGAACACTGGCAGACCAGCCTGCCTGGAAAACATAAACACTTGCCCTGGTTCGGGTTGCAAAGTGGTACCCAGACTTCATTAATGTCAAACATTAACTGCTGGTCAACAAATAGAAGAAACAATAGTCCTCTATTGACTGTATGTGTGTGACCCTAATCAACCACTGCATTCATGGACAGAGAACTTTAGTCAAAATATCATACCTCAGCAGTCGCAACCATGCAGTGTGAGGAAGCAATTAAAAGTCGGGAGGTGTTGGTGAGGTTGTTTAATTCATTGGAGAGACCAAAACTACTGAGTTCAATTTGGTCTTTACACAACAAAATGAGGTTGTGGCTCTGGAGTCAAGCAAAAAGCACAGCAACAGTAGACTGATCCCAGGGCTAAAATGGATGAAGTTATGAAGACAGTCAGACAGTCTAGAACAAAGCAAGTCAGACATAGAAGTCGTCCCATTTTTTTAATCCTACCCCACCGCCATCCCACCGGAAGTGTATGGAATGTGTTACCGAGCCATGTCTTTTTTGCTGCTTAGTCGTTGTCATACTGTAAGACACTACTAGGCAAAGTTCTGGGATTAATGTGACCAGGATCCCCCTGCTGCAGCAGTGTTCCAGTTAGCCATCATGGGACAAGATGTTAGATGAGGAAAAATAGCGGTAAAATACTGTACTGTTGAATACAATAGAAATAAACAAAAGGAAAAAAAACTATTGTGTCATTGCAAAATTTGATGGCGCCTACTGTAAATACTGCGTGCATTTTGGTAGAAAAACAGAAAAAAATGCAGAGAAACTTGACAAGTCCTTTAAAAATCTGGTTGGATTCAGCTGATGCAGAAAGTGGGGAAAAAACAGGCAGACACTATTTTTAATAATTGAATAACTCCCAAGCATTGCTTATTATAGTTGTACTCTTAGTAGGTTACTTATAATTTACTAGCAAACGTGTTCCAAACTGCACTAAAAGGAACATTTCCTTAAAGTATATTATAAATTTGTTGAGGTGACGTGGGGTCACAGGGAACCTTTTGTGTATCTTGAAGAATTTAGTGAACCAGTTAAATCACTAATTGATTGATTGATTGATTGATTGTTTTCACTGTTAAATAAAACCAAAATCCTACAAGTTATATTCTACTTTTTTGTGCCTCGGGTAGGGGGCAACTAGAAATGCCTTTTAAAGACAGTGTGCCTTAGAAACAACCTTGGTCAAGTGGTTTTAGAAAATATTCAGCTAAAAATGAATAATTATTTTAGTTTTATTTATATTAGGAAAACTGTTTAACCATTTCATGAATACAAAAAAAAAACCCACACACATGTATAAGTTATATATTTTAAATGGAATCCATACTTTAATGCAAATTTGTCAAACTAATATTCCTGTGCAAGACAAAGAAAAACAGTTTGCATATGCTTGAGAATCAGAGAATATTACAATGATCCAATCTACCAAGAGATCCATCTCATTGTGACTCATCAGGCTGGGATCTGAATGTGCAGTGTAGCAATGGCTTCACATCTCTATCTGATTAGCCAGTGTGAGATGTATCCCCAAGTGCTCCACACAGTACAGTAGGTATAACCTGCATATCTTGAAGTAGAGAAGCAAACCTGGACATGTAGAGACTCCCACTTCTACCTGCAAGTTTGACTCGGTCGCAATGCTTTATAATGGGGATAGAAATTGAGAGATACAGTATAATAGGAGATCCAAATAGAAGAACTCAATCTGAGAAGATTGAGTCTGACAATTTAAAAGTAACAAGATGGGCTATCTTAAATGCAATAAAAAATAAAAAAAAATCTAGTAGGAATACAAATTGGGTCTAAAAATCATATGCCATTGTGCCCAACTGGGAAGTGTGTGCTTTTAGCAATTCACTCTCCCACACAGTGTGAACATAAAACAATCCCCACCAACATATTTTCTCACCTCCTTCGCATACTTGGAAACTTTGCCCTCCCCTAGTACAAACACTGATTCATAATAAAATCCTGTCACTAGCCCACGGTTTTTTATCTCCAATTTCATTTACACATATGTATCTCACACAAACTCAACCAGGCAGTGGTGCTGAAAACCCCAGAATTATTGATTTAAATCAATTTAAAGATGTGTCAATAAAACATATTATACATTACAGAAACCATCAGACGAGTCTCATCATCTCTGTCTTCTAATTAAACATAACATAGGTTGATCTTAAGTATTTTTTTGAAGAAAACCAGAAACACATTTAAATGTTATCACCTTATTGGTGGAAACAGTTAACACTTCAAAATTTCCCTTGATCTCCAGAGCCTGCAACAGACAAGCTAGCGACATATACAGACGTGCTCAAATTTGTTGGTACCCCTCCACAAAAAACGAAGAATGCAGAATTTTCTCTGAAATAACTCGAAACTGAC
This sequence comes from Acipenser ruthenus, assembly GCF_902713425.1. Classification (NCBI taxonomy): domain Eukaryota; kingdom Metazoa; phylum Chordata; class Actinopteri; order Acipenseriformes; family Acipenseridae; genus Acipenser; species Acipenser ruthenus. The sequence goes on along the minus strand of NC_081189.1, from coordinate 20,219,730 downwards.
AAAAGTAATTGGCATCCAACATTGTTTACTCCATATTTAATAGAAATCAGACTTTGCTTTTGATTTTTTATTCAACATAATATTGTAAATAAGAAAACAAATGAAAATGGCATGGACAAAAATGATGGGACCGCTAACCTAATATTTTGTTGCACAACCTTTAGAGGCAATCATTGCAATCAAACGTTTTCTGTAGCTCTCAATGAGACTTCTGCACCTGTTAACAGGTAGTTTAGCCCACTCTTCCTGAGCAAACTGCTGCAGCTGTCTCAGGTTTGATGGGTGCCTTCTCCAGACTGCAAGTTTCAGCTCTTTCCATAGATGTTTGATAGGATTCAGATTAGAAGGCCACTTCAGAATAGTCCAATGGTTTGTTCTTATCCATTCTTGGGTGCTTTTAGCTGTGTGTTTTGGGTCATTATCCTGTTGGAGGACCCATGACCTGTGACTGAGACAGAGCTTTCTGACACTGGGCAGTACATTTCACTCCAGAATGCCTTGATAGTCTTGAGATTTCATTGTGCCCTGCACAGATTCAAGGCACCCTGTGCCAGGCGCAGCAAAGCAGCCCCAAAACATAACCGAGCCTCCTCCATGTTTCACTGTAGGTATGGTGTTCTTTTCTTTGAAAGCCTCATTTTTTCGTCTGTGAACACAGAGCTGATGTGACTTGCCAAAAAGCTCCAGTTTTGACTCATCTGTCCAAAGGACATTCTCCCAGAAGGATTGTGGCTTGTCAATATGCATTTTAGCAAATTCCAGTCTGGCTTTTTTATGTTTTTCTGTCAAAAGTGGAGTCCTCCTGGGTCTTCTTCCATGGAGCCCACTTTCACTCAAAAAGCGACGGATGGTGCGATCAGAAACTGACGTACCTTCACCTTGGAGTTCAGCTTGTATATCTTTGGCAGTTATCCTTGGTTGTTTTTCTACCATTCGCACTATCCTTCTGTTCACTCTGGGGTCGATTTTCCTCTTGCGGCCGTGCCCAGGGAGGTTGGCTACAGTTCCATGGACCTTAAACTTCTTAATAATATTTGCAACTGTTGTCACAGGAACATCAAGCTGCTTGGAGATGGTCTTGTAGCCTTTACCTTTACCATGCTTGTCTATGATTTTCTTTCTGATCTCCTCAGACAACTCTCTCCTTTGCTTTCTCTGGTCCATGTTCAGTGTGGTGCACACAATGATACCAAACAGCACAGTGACTACTTTTCTCCATTTAAATAGGCTGAATGACAGATAACAAGATTGGAGACATGTGTGATACTAATTAAAGAAAATAATTAGTTTGAAATATCACTATAATCCAATTATGTATTATCTTTTCTAAGGGGTACCAACAAATGTGTCCAGGCCATTTTAGAATATCTTTGTAGAATAAGCAATAATTCATCTCTTTTCACAGCTTCTTTGCTTTATTCTATGACATACCAAAGGCATGCAAGTATACATGATAAAATAGCTTTTAATTTAATCACTTTTCAGCAGGAATGAAGCATTATTTCAATGAGCCGTAAGGGTACCAACAAATTTGTGCACATCTGTATATATCAGGGTTCTCCCCAGGCCTTTTCAGCCCGGTGGGCGAGTGTCTGTCACTGCACGGCTGAAAAGGTTGTTTCTTTTTTTTTTTTAATAAACTTTTTGTGCTCTTTCTTTGAATTCATGTTTGTGTCTGTCCCACTAGTGAGACTATGTCACCACACTTCTTTGTTGATTTGTAAACTGGAATGGGCGCACAGCTAATGGCTGCTAAAAATATGCTGCTCAGAAGACATACGATAATGTAAATAAACATATATTAATATTTAGAACACATTGTAAAATATATGTTCAAAACAGCTTAAATGTGTACTATACAGTACCTTGGAGTGCACCTTCTAATGAGGAAGCATTACACAGCAAACTATAACTTGCAGTACAATTCTTAAAACACTGCCTAGGGAAGAGTCTGTATCCAGTACTTGTGGTATTAATAGAATACACTCTGGACCTCTGCAGCTTGGGATAAAAAATCCCACTCTAGTCCAAGTGATCTCATCTCAACTCAAAGATTGAGACCGTTCATCGAAAAATCACTTCCCGCTGGCAAATTAAATTCATTCAAAAAAAATAAACGTTGCAGATTTCCAAGAAGTATTTCTAGATCAATAAAGGGGCACTTCACATTTTGAACGGGGGGTTTGTTGTGAGGTTTCCACAAGGGTAATCGGCTTGATTTACCCAGTTAATGCCTGACCGTTAATTGGCAGTACTTGGAAGAGCCAAAGCTTGGTGAAAGACTGACAAACTACAAGATTGGGAAGCAGGTTTGTTCAGTAAATTTAAAAATAATGTAAAAAAAAAAAAAAGACTTCTACTATTCCTGCAGTGTATCTCCAGACTGTCCTTACCAAGTTTCAGCACTGTTGGATAACTGGTTTTCTAAATTTGTACAGGCAAATCCATAGCTGGGACTAATACAAATGCCTTGACATAAAAATTGGCAATTACTTGAATTACTGGAGTCTTAAATACTGAGCACCAACAGTTATGTCTGTTTGCTTTACATATGTTTTCTTGGGAGTTATTTAGTGATGTAATATCCTAGGACCTCATGTAGCCACTGTCTGGTTAAACAATGAAAGAGAGGTGTCTGCAATCTTGAGTAGGAGTTTTTTTTTTTTTTTTTTACTCTTTATATTTGAAAAAGTAAAACTCCAGAACAGAAATTTTCTATGAGAAGTTCACAGGTACTGTTTCATAAGTTGATTTTTACTGTCCTTCTGATGACTCCAAGTAGTGGATTCGATTCCTTTTTTTTTTTTTTTTGATTGGTTCAGGGGGTGGTGCTGTGCACTAGCTAAAACTGCTGGGCTAGAGCAATGACAAACCACATTATATCCAGAATTTTTTTTGTAAATTCATCAAATCTTCTGCTTGCATTTTCAACTGGATTGAAAACCACAGCACTTAGCCACTGCTAAGCAATATTCAGTACTAAGCAAACCAAAAAAAGGTCAGAGAAAGCTGCCGAGTGCATTTTTCTGTTCTTTTTTTGGAAACTTCATTGGCTTGGTATGTATCTGCTGAATACTCACTGTTCTTAAATCGTTGGGTGCTTATTTCTTTGGATAGCAGAGTGAAGCAGGAAGCCCAGGACCCACAGTGGGGATAACGGCTAACAACTAGTTTTATTTGAAATGTCCAGTTTGGGATAAGCAGTTTCACAACTTGTTTGTGTATCTGCCAGTGACAAGAATTAAAAAATACTGCAGTCATGGCATATAAATAGAGCCTCTGTTATAAGAAATTAGGGTCAAGGGTTACCAAAATCACCAATGATGCAAATGACAGAACACAAAAGAAATAGTTTTGCTGCTTATTAAAGTCTGTTAGTTTTTATCAGGTTAGCAGTGAAAGAAACCCAAAAGTTTTCTTCTCCCAGAACGAAAGAAATAACTACATTATTGCAGTATGTTTAATATTTGGCATTGATAAAAAGAAAATACAGTTCCTAATTATTTAAGCTTGGCCTCAATATCCCCTGTGGTCCTTCCCCATGGAAACGTCAGGCTTTCATAGTATTATCTTGTTAAATCAAATCCTGCACATTCAATAAACACCTGAAATTACATTCCGTAAAGAACCGTACGTCCTGATCCAGGAGAAGACTAAATGGATGCCTGTGACAGCTTGCTTTATATACAAAACAAATGTAGTCCTAACCGATGCCTGCTACTTGCAGAATTCAAGTTACTCTTCCCCCCCCACCCCCCTCACCGCAGTAAGTAGCTTAAAGCAGGAAAACAGACATTCCTTGTTAGTAAAATGCTTGTGAATCCTGGCATTCCCTAAATGTGATCAAGGTAAAGAGTTACTGAAAATGGGTTATGGTTTATTGCACAACTGGCTTTACAAGCTATTGTACATTTTGTGTTTGGGTTGCTTATGTCAAACTGTCCCATTAAAAATTCAAGAGCAATGAAACCCTGTTATCAAGTCACTTGAAGCAGAGTGCTTGAATGCAAGCATGTTTCATTACAACAACAATAAATGCGGGCGGGGGGGTCTGAATTCAAGGAGCTCTTACTGTACCTGATGTAAACAATTCTGGGGGGGGGGCCTCCTCCCTGTATGACTCACACCGACAGGTTCCTCAGCTTTCGTACCTGGGAAACAAACAAGACAACTGATAGTCATTGACCGCAAAAAGATACCATTTCCAGTAGCATCAACAAGCACAGCCTCTTAATTCTAGGACTGTGAAAACAAACTCTTAAGGTCATTAAAAAGACACAGAACACACCCGTCTTTATTGCCATTTATTTTCTCAGTTGCAGTTAGAATGCTATAGGACTGTAGTTTTCGTTGTAAGAGATACATACTGTATCAACCAGGCTAGCGAAAAGACACAAAATGAATCAGGGATATAAATGATTTGAAGGCATAGTGTTCCTGTTTTATTTAAATTTTCTATCAAACTAGTTTATATTTTATAAAACTATTTTTACAACACATTGCATGCTAATTCCAAAATATAATCCCCAAACAAGCAGCTTTTATTGGTGAAAGCCTGTGGGTTATCTGTAAATATTGCACAATTATTAAGATGCAGCCCCATACTTGTATCCCTCCCCTTGGTTAAAGGGCCTGACAGGAAGTGATAAAGCACCATCACAGTACCAACGTCCTATGCTTCATTATCCAGGACTTCCACAGCAACGGAAATCATTAAACTATATATAAAGATCTTGAGGAAACAGGGAATGTGTGGCTGGAAAGTATCAGTCCTTCATGGAACTGTTGATTAATGTAACGGTTACATAGTTCAACCAACAAAGAAATTCATGAAGCTAAATTCTTTGTAAGTCTGCTATGCATCGCTGTACCGATTAACATAAAATAAAAGTAAAAGCTTAAGGAGCCCGAGCAACATTTCTCACTTTTGCTGTGTTCAGATCCGGGAGGCCAGACATTTATCACTTCCACCTGCATTGAGGTGCGGACCTGTATTTAATTAGAATGTGCCCATGTCCAAAAAGGGAAATTACGTGCAGCACTAATGGGAGTGGAGTTTTCACCTCTGACCCCAAGCCCCAGATATAACAATCCTGACCATTCTCACTGAGATCTGAATGAACCTGCTTGCAATGGGAGGGCAGGACAAGCATTGAAACAGCAAGCCTATTGAGAACAGTTTCCAGAAGAGTGTTTGGGCTAGAGAAACACAGCTTTGCAGTCCTACGGTGCTGTTCAGACAAACACTGCAGCCTGACTTTCCAAACAAATGAAAACTAATTTCCTCTTTCAATCGATCTTACATTTTTCAGATGCAGCGCTAGTTATCTAAACTACAGTAATGTGCACGGGGCTGACACCAGCCAACTCGTTTCACTAGTGACCAGAATTGAATTTGAACCCTGATAAAGGCATAAAAGTTTAGTGAAATAGTGCCACTTGCTGAATCCCCACAAAAGCTTTTTTCATTTTAAATGATTTTCACCAGTGCCAGGAGACCCACATTTTTAAGACAGCTGTTTTATATTCTGAACAGGATCAAACCAAAAAAAAAGCCAACACTCCCTGAAGTATCAATGCTTTACACTTCTCAAACTAGGCTACGACTGTACATGTTTGACCTCATGGCAGAGATGGGGGTTGTTTTGCACATAATGTAACTTATAATCGGTTTTAAAAAGAAAATATGTTGTTTGAGGCTTCACAGAACATCCACACTCCTACCCTATATGACTGAACAGCCTTGTATTGACAACGCACACAGCAGTAACAACCTCTGTTTTCAAGTACAGCTACAGTCCTTATTGGTGGATTTGCAGTCAATAGTTGATTTGGTAGACTGCCCAAGCCATCATTCAAATTCCTGCAGTCTGGGGAGAACTACAGAGTGTTAATAAGGTAGTTTAAAGTAAGCGTTCAGCATGGTGCAGCTCTGTATCAATATGCTGTAAAGGCTTAAATCATTTAAGTTACGAGGGACACAGAAAAGATTCTACTGCTTCCATGGGCATATTTCAGGGATAAACTTGCCCAGATTATAGTTACAAGTGGCCAGTCTTGCTGTGTGAGCTGATCGTTCTAAGCGAAAGCTGCAGTGTTGCCTCCCCCCTCCAATGATGCATGTTGGTATTGAACTGTGGTATTACATACATAACAAGCACCATATGTTAGTGCCACTCCCAGGGAGTGACACACACACACACACACACTGTACTGCTATGCTTTAATGGGACAGTCTGTTTGCCTTCCCAGTCTGCACACCCCTGGTGTGTTCATTTCAAATTGGACACAGGGCCCTTTTGTTAGATTTTAATTCAGTACAAGCTAACCTGGTTCGTTACCACCATGGTGTTATTTACAGTACTGGCACGGCAAGGCTCTGACAGCAGTGTAAGAGGTTATTAACATATCGTCTCCTTCCTCAACTGCTTTGCTTCAATTAATGCAATGCCCAAGAGCCTTAAGTAAAGTTCCTACTCCCCCCACCCCCAGGGATATCAAGATACACAATTTACTAGAATAAAACATGTTTATCATTTAGCACATAATCTTGAATTATTTCTTTAAATAAAATACCCAATTCACAGTCAGTGCAATTCCACATATTGACACTAAAGAGAAAATCGTGTGATGGGGCCATAGTAATAATTGGTTGTGATGCAGGGTCTTATGCCTTGGTGCAAAGGAAGGTAGCTCATCCCAGTTTTACTATGCTTTTATTTAATTTTAAAGTTTATATATCTTTGTGGTTTTTAGATGACCATCTGGTCTTTGTGGTTCTTCTTGCCAGAAAGGTTGTGACCACTCAGTTCCTCCATGTATTTACTCTACTTCTAAGCCACTTTGCTTAATACCTTTTGAAATAATATAACTAAAAGGCTAGGGGCATCCTCAAGGAATAATATAAAAACACTCACCACAGTGAGCAATGGTGTCTGGAATGCCACTAAAAACTGGAGCCATGTTATTTATTCCTGCAACACAGTTCATGATGATGTCATTTCCTGTTTACACCAGGATCAAGCTCCTTAAAAGGGAATTCTCTCCATCTGTTGAGGCCAAGCACTGTGTGCTGAACTTTCACCTTCCTGACATTCCTTCTTCCTGTATGATTAGAGTTTGTAGTAAAAAATGTACGAGGATGTTTGAACAGGAAATAAAAAATAATAAAAAAAACTCTAAATGCTACCAACACTTTAGCTTGAGATTTAGGAAGTAGATAATAAACTCAAAATATCTTGCTGAAATACAGTATTAAAAGGAACTACAGTAGTCAAAAGGCAGGGACCCAAAATTCACATTTCCCTAAACAGAACAAGCTTACTTGTACCATTAACTTTGGGATCATGCAACACATCATTGTCATTTACATTAATTTAATCCTGTAGCCATTTATGCTGGCCTCTCTCTTTGCAATTTACACCAATCAGTTTACCATTAATATATATGAATTAATGAATGAATCTATCCCAGAAATTACAAGTCTTGAAGCTATTACTGCAATTATAAAAAAAAAAAAACCTTCTCATGAGCTTATTATGAACTCTGCAGTTCAGTATGATCAATACTGACACTAACACACACGCACACGCACACACAGACACAGACAGACACACACACACACACACACACACACACGCACACGCACAGACAGTGTGACTTTTCACTGTTCCTCAGAACTCTTTCCCTGCTATTATACAAACGCATGCCACCCTGACCAAAAAAAAAACCCCCAAGGCCTAATTACAGTTATTATGGAGCGGTTTCTTAAAATGTCTGGAATGACACTGAACATAATTAAAGCAGTAGTGGTTCTAGCGGCACAAACGAACCTCTCTCCCTAAAGGTAACAAAATCAACATTTCAAGTGCGGGTCCTCAGGCAGGATGCCGAATGTCATGAGGCTCCTTGAACCAAGAAAGTTTGGGAACCTCTTGTCATGGGCAAACAGTACAACTTAACCCCAAGAATATTCTGTTATTGTATTTGCTTGATCTACTGGTCTAGTTGCTTCAACTGCCAGGGTAACAAGGGTGTGTACTGTAGTCAGACACTTATGAAAATCCAGTAGCCTTTATACTTTATAAAAAGTAGTAAGGTCACGTCAACCGTCCAACGCTAGCTGCTACTGCTGATTGCCGACCTGGAAAACTCACTGTGCGACTGTAAAGCCCTTATTCTAATCAATCTAAAGTTGCAGAGGCTCAAACAAGTGATACGACTATAAAGAAGTTTCAGCACCTCCTTCTCTTGTCAAAGGGAATGGGAATTACCAAGTATGAACAGCCAATCCATGATGAGAGCCCAAAGAAAAAGCATGTAGTGAAAAGAGAAGAACGTGTCAAACCATGATGAGAGCCCAGAGAAGAAGCACATAGTGAACAGAGAAGAACAGTGGCATACCATGATGAGAGCCCAGAGAAGAACATGTCAAACCATGATGAGAGCCCAGAGAAGAACAGTGGCATACCATGATGAGAACCCAGAGAAGAAGCACATAGTGAAAAGAGAAGAACAGTGGTAAACCATGATGAGAACCCAGAGAAGAAGCACGTAGTGAAAAGAGAAGAACGTGTCAAACCATGATGAGAGCCCAGAGAAGAACGTGTCAAACCATGATGAGAGCCCAGAGAAGAAGCACACAGTGAATAGAGAAGAACAGTGGCAAACCATGATGAGAACCCAGAGAAGAAGCACATAGTGAACAGAGAAGAACAGTGGCATACCGATGCCGTAGTACTGAATATGAAAATAGATACGTAGAAGGCAGCAATACCAGTTTAACGTAAAATAACTCCTGCATATTGAAGAAGAGCACTTTGATACTGAAGGGACGATTCACTGTCTCTCCCGTATCAACAATGGAAATCCGACAGCAGTCTACGGTTAGCCAAATGGCATTCATTTCAATTCAAGTCAGTGATGTAAAACTATATGAATGGTTTTGGCAAGTTGTTTAATTTTCTGAAGTGTTACCAAAAGACTGTCTTCACACCTAGCCGTCTGTGAAATGAACACAAACGTTGGATTTTAAGACTTCCTGTTGCAGAATCCCCCACAGTATTACAAGAAATGTTAACCTAATTGCAAAGAGCTGGATTAAATTAAAATGAACAAACAACAACCAAAAGTGAGCATTCGCATAGAACACAAACAAAAACAAAACGTACACGTATTTAGCTTTGATGATACCAGTAAACACAAAAAGGGCAAGTTACCTAAACGAGATACAAATCTCTGACATTCTGGTATGCTGGGGAAAAACGATACAGTGCCTACTGAACTACAGTAACTTACATTAGACTTTTGACAACTTTACATAACCAGCTGTAATTATGTCAGTTCTTCATTGCTACACTGTTACTCAACCACATCCTTGAACAGGGTTTGGAGTACAGCCAGGATCTTAAAATGACACTAAAATAGCGCAGTGGGTGTGTGCCATGTGCAGTTGAGAGGCCAGGGTAGAGAATTATCTACAACCAGACACTGGCACCCACCACAGTGGAAAATGCAATCCAACACAAATGTCTTCAGGAAACCTGGCTCTGACTTGCAAAAACAGCTGTGAACTGCACAGTGAGGAGAGCTGTAAATCGGAAATTAGAAATAGCTTCTTGTGTCAGCTAGACCCAACAACTCGGGATGACAGGTTCCAAGGAATACAAGCCAGGGTAAAAAATATATATTTATCCTGTGAGTAATGACGACTTGCAATTCCAATGGGAAGCAAATAAAACTAGCCTTCATTTAGGACTTCAATAAATTGTACGCAGCATTTATGGACCAATTAAAAGACATGGACAACTTTAATAGTCTACAGACATCTTTATATTAATCCTTATGGTTTTTCCCTCTCAAGGATTTGTTTTTGACCCACTTACCATCAATGCATACAATAAAAAAAAAAAAAAAAGTTAAAAGTAGGTCCATGAACAAACAAGAGTAGAAGTTTCAGGGTGGCGGAATTTAGATCCACCTTTGTTTATATTATACAAATAGACCCCAAGACCCAATGAGAGCTATCTTTGTACTGTATAGAAAGTGGTGGCCACAAGTATTTACATCTTGTGGTTTCAGATTAAGGGCAAGTTCTCAAATGGTTTGAATGGCTCAATACTTGAAGTGGATCCAGTAATGCTGGATTGGATTCAGACCTGGAGATGGACCAGGAACTAAAATCAATATTGCTACCTGAACTGTTTTTTTTTACTTTTAGCCCCTATAAGTATTTTTGAAGTTTTAATTAATGTTGTGTATTGTATGGCTAAGCACAGAACTCCAGTCAACGAAAACACACTTTGCACATCAAGTAGGAGGATCTGGCCAAGTATTCACCACCAAGCTTCGAGTGGTCAAGGAAGCTGGCTCAAGTCATGCATCTAATTATGGCTTATATACATGAGACCTTCAGACTCCTAAAAAAAGAGGCAGTTACTTAGCAGCATACAACTCACAGCAGATGGTCACTGCATGTTACTGGACTACTTACTTTGAAACGGATACTTATTGGTACAGCTTATTTTAAAATGATCACATTTAGCATCATGGGTCATCTAGAAACCCTGGGATGACATTTATGAAACATTGCGATGAGTATGACGAGACAGTGGGCAGTTATTCACTGGATAAAAGTGCTGTAAATGGGATAACCCATCACATTGAATTACCTACTTTTCAAATGTATTTATTTCCTAAAATATGGTACTACACTAATGACATTATATATAATCACTATATATAATCACTATAGATATATATATATATATATATATATATATATATATATATATATAGATATATATATATAGATATATATATATATATATATATATATAGATATATATATAGATATATATATATATATATAGATATATATATATAAAATGTTCTCGTTCATTTACTGTCCAATTATAATTTCCCCCGATATTCTCCCAATTTGGAATGCCCAAACGTTTTTCCCCTCACCGCAGCAATTCCCCAAACGGCTCAGGAGACCTGAAGGTTGAGTGGGCGTCCTCTGACCCCACGACCAAGCCAGCTTCCTTTTTCACCCAGGAACTCGAGAACGGATGTCAGCGAGCTACCGACCTCTGAAGGACAAAGGTCAGCCCTGCAGGTGTCTGCTCTGAGCTCACTGGGCACCTGGCAGGCAGGGTTCGCTGTAGAGCGATGAGGAGAAAGTGTCCCTGAAGGTTTTACCTCCCTAACCCATGGGAGCGCCTGGGCCAATACGACGCTCCCTTCGGAGTCCCCAGCGAAGACCAGACTTCGCACAGCCAGGACGTGAACCTGCGCTGTACGACTCACCCTGCACACCACGCGGCTGCGCTGCACGACTCACCCTGCACACCACGCGGCTGCGCTGCACGACTCACCCTGCACACCACGCGGCTGCGCTGCACGACTCACCCTGCACACCACGCGGCTGCGCTGCACGACTCACCCTGCACACCACGCGGCTGCGCTGCACGACTCACCCTGCACACCACGCGGCTGCGCTGCACGACTCACCCTGCACACCACGAGGCTGCGCTGCACGACTCACCCTGCACACCTCACCCTGCACACCACGTGGCTGTGCTGCACGACTCACCCTGCACACCACGTGGCTGCGCTGCACGACTCACCCTGCACACCACGTGGCTGCGCTGCACGACTCACCCTGCACACCACGAGGCTGCACTGCACACCACGAGGCTGCGCTGCACGACTCACCCTGCACACCACGTGGCTGCGCTGCACGACTCACCCTGCACACCACGTGGCTGCGCTTCTACCAGGTGAGCCACACTAATGACATTTAACCAACTGTCTAATTCCTCTATTGACTGACATGATTTTCAGCCAGTAACATGCTTTGAAGTGAAACTGTAAAAAAAAATGTGTATTTATCAAAACTGCATAGCAAATGGAAGTGGACAATGGGTACAATTATATGAATTATTTTGTTAGCTATTAGCACTTAATGCAGCAAATTACATCACCTAATAGGAACCAGAAGTCCTGACGTCCTGCCTCATACTAAAAACAAATAAAAAAAATTACTAAAGGGAGCTGTTAATGTCCACACCATATTATAGCCAAGAATAAAATATAAAAGTAACCCAACAGTTTTTAGCATGTTTGTAATTAGTGTAACATTAAAGAGTGCAGTCCATAAAAACCCAAGAAACTGTGTTTTATACAGGAGTGTGACAGGGTAGCATCACAGCCCAGCTGTTACCGGCAGGAAGACAGACTCGGAAGCAAGAAGCTGCAGGTTCGAAGCACTATACACACGTTTAACTCACAATACAGGAACAAACAAAAACAGGACAGCAACACACACCTTCACCAACACCGACATTAACCTTACCTGCACCTGTGATTCCCCTTCTTACACGCCTGTGATGGAGCCTCATTAAACATTAATCATTCAATTACGGACCCAGGCACATTCCCACGTGCTTTCTCCTCACACACACACAAGTAACAGAAACAAACTGATAGAGAGACAGCCTTTGGACATTATTTTACATTAATACATTACTCACAAGCACCAGCTCATAAGTGTTACAGTATGCCAGCAGTAAATGACAATTATTCACAGTAAAGTTGTGGGCGTGTCAATATTTACTTTTAGCAAACACCATCATAAATAATCGCAGGCATCTCTGTGCAGACTATAAAAAAAGCAAACAATATTTATTTTTTTACTGTCCAACGGAAATGTCGGTCAACCTTATTCATCACAATTGCATACAGTACAGGCTTTTATCCCAGGTGTAATCTAGTTTTGTTTTCACAATATATAAAAAGGCCAGCAATTATACTGCTTATTCTGCAGCAGTTAATTTGCTGTAAACTATTTGAATACAAATGCAATTCTAAAGAACTATTGTTCTGCATGCTTCTGCATGGAAAATCCAAAACATGTCAGTTTAAAACTGCAGAAAAGAAAATACTATGACATTTTAAGGCAATTCCTTATCCATGTTCTGCTACATCAGAATAACAAGATTTTGTAATAACAATGCATAACTTGGGAGGGAGCAGGTACACAATAACGCAGTGTTTTCTCAGAAATAATGATGGACCCCACCCAAATATTCTGGTGTGTTCATGTCTGTGCAGAACCTGCATTAACTTGATAGAAGGATGTTTCATGTCTGGTTTTATTTGTGTGTAGAGGCTGGCACATAACTGACTTCTTATCTGAGCCAGACAGCGCTGCTGCCACTACTATGGTATAGTCTCATATTGCAATTTAAAACAAACAGGTGTTCTCAGGCACCTGACTGGCAAATATACAACAGTCATATTTCTGTAATACATACTTATGTGCATTCCAAACAATTTGACAGATTATGTCCTACATAATTAACACCAAGAAATGCAATATTGTACTGGTCAGAATAACCTTGCATTCTTACTTGTATAAGAAATAACTACATTCTAAAAAATTGACTTTTTTTTTTTTTTATGAAACATAACAAAAGAATGAATCAACAAATGGTCATACAAAGTTATTTAAAACATTTAATGCAGCAGATGATCAAAATGATATTACGTTTTAAGATATACTTTTCTAAAATCAACAGGATTTTCAAAAGGTCGTAAAAGGCGGTTCGTGTGTATACTAATTGAAAGCGGTAGTGTATGGAGAGCATGAAAAAAAATAAATGTTTTCAGCACTTTTTTCCTGTAACGCAGTGGCTAAGCCAAAAAAATCAGGGGGACGGGGGGGGGGGGGGACGGACATGACCAAGTGTCACCACTGACAACATAGATATTCCCATTATTTTTTATTTCCATGTGGCCGCCTCCCTGTATGCTAGCAGTTTCCATAACAGTGACTTATGCTTCCATTCATTTTTATTGATCTTGTTAACATGTTAACTTGTTCCCCTTATCTAGTCGTTGAGGCAGGTAGTGATGTATGTGACCTGCGACAGTGAAGATTTTTAACGAGAAATGCGTCCATTAACAATCTTGTCGACTCAATTTCAAAGCATTAATGGATTCATTTAATGAATACATTTCGTATATGAAAATGACTTGCTACTAAAGCCTTATTCCCATTCAACTGTAAACTGGAACAGACTGTGGTAGTTAGGCAATCTGTAATACAACTTCTGAGGAGACCAGGCAGCAAACCAGAAGGTCACCTTTATACAACCAACAAATGACTAATATATGGTGGACTGTTACAAAGTCATCTGAAGACTGCAAATATTGTAGCTGCTATTTTTAATATAGTAAACATGTACATAAAGCATACCGATACTCACTACTCTCCCAATCATTTTCAGTATTAATCATTTTAGTGTAGAGGGGGAACTGCAGGCTTCTGGGAAAGGATACAGTAATTAGCAGCTGGTTGAGTGTGTTGACTCCACATCAGAAGGTCGCAAGTTCAGCGCCCAGCTTGAGTGGTAGGGGGTTGCATTGTTTTATTGAAGGAAGGATGAATTAGTCTGGCAGATAAATGGAAATGAATCATTTACAAAACTCCTGGAAATATTTTTTTAAAGCAATATTTGATTCTGCAAACCTGCCACTTCTCAACAAGCAATGTGTCAACAGCTACCACTTGCAGCATCAGCTACTGTACCTTGCAACTTAAATTGACTGTACTGGGACCCAGGTGGAAATACTCAAACAGCACTCCCAAATAGAGTTCTGCAGCTCAGCAGTCTCTAAGGAGGGGCTTGAAGCACTAAAAATCAGTCAAAGTTTCCCAATCTGCTGGAGTAGACAAGACTGCTACTGCAGAGAAACCTCACGGCTATAACAAGACAGCACCACTCAGACATAGCAAGTTTCTTTTTATTCTGTATTTATCAGTGGAGTGGCAACCAAGCTCAAAGCAATGGCAGCAAGCGCTATACAAAGCAGAAGGAAAGAAAGGCCAGCCTTTTATGTTTGGTTCACAATGCTGAATCACATCCTTCTTTCCTGGATCTGAAGGACAGCGGTCACTTGTATGGCTATCACTCCCCCATATCCCCCATCTATCAGTGCTGGCCTGCTGTTTCTTTGGTGTACAAAAAAAGCATCCGTATCTCAACTGTTTCCACAGCAAGTCTTATTCAGCTTGAAGTACTGCATGTGGCGATCCTGGTCTGTCCCAGATTTTAACCTTGCATTTATATTGCCAATTTCTTCTGTTACCAACAGAGCAAAATAACCAAAGATCCAGTATCAAATACATGGTTTGTTTTACAGATTAGGAGACGCACATACATTTGTACTCTAAATTACATAGAAATTTGAACTGACAAATAGGAATTAAATAATGGATCATTTTGCACTGAAAAACACCTCCTTATACTTTCTAATGCTATAGAACATGTTTGTTTTAATTATAGATGTGTAGGTGATGATTCATTTGAAAAATAACTTAATGTATATTTAAAATCGCTCTTTTTATACATTAGAATTGTAAAATGTTCAAATACGTATACGAGTTGACACACTGCTGAGAAATAAGAAAGAGAATCATCGGTGCTCACTGGGACTTGCAGAATGTCTGCAAATAATAATTTGAAAATTGAACTGAGAATTGCTCGAAAGATTTGCAGAAGTAACTGAGAAAGCAACAGTAAATGTAGGAGGGGGTGGGACGGCTCTTAAATTCTACCTGCATTTCTCTGGATGACCCGAGATTCATTATTTTCTTCTTTGCTATTATTTTCTAAACTCTGCCTCATTGCTAAAGGGCATTTATTTATCTTAAATCTTTACAAGCTAATAACTACTCTCTGATGTTCACAATCAACCTGTTTTGTTCTTTGTTTTATTGTTCACTTCTAACCCATGACATGATACAGAACATGCAAGACAAAATAGAATGCCGTTTAAGAGACATTGTGTAATGTTGTTTAGTGTTATCATTGTGTAATGTAGTTCAGCATTATCATTAACAGTCATTTTTTGTATCCCTAAGGTTAGCACTCAAGATTATTACAATTAGCCCTCTAAGCAGTACCTCTGTATGAATGCTTAGAAAACGAGAATTATAACTGGGGCTTTATCCAGGCTCATAAATGTCTAATGTTTGCAGTGAATACAGGTTATACTATTTGTCAGTTTCCACATACGCACGGGAAGACATTTAAAATGCACACTAGTCCCTGGAACATCCCTAGGTCAGTATGCTCTGCAGCTGACTAAGACACTTTACATCTGGTTTGCACCGAGCTATAAATCAAAGACCGCAGCAAGTCAAGTGTCCCAAGCACTACAAAGCAGTGCATACATACAGTATTTTGGGACTAGCAGAAACAGAATTGAGGTCCCCTATTTTATGGGCTGGATTAATAAGGCAAGTTTTCTGATAAACACTAGAGATTTTTAAAAAAATGACACATGCCATTTTAATTTCTTCATTTTTAGTGTAGAAGAACTGTACTAGAATCAGCCGTTTAGCAGAGGGTATGACCCCCATGTATTTGTACAGTGATGAACGGTTTCACATTAGACACCAGGAATGGATATAACACTCCCATTGCATAGCAGTTTACACCATGGCTTTACACCAGAGCTAGTTACTTAATACACTGGTGCTAATCAAGCATAAAGTCTTATTTCCATCCCTGGACACAGAAGTTGCTAACTTTTGTCTTGTTACTGGTGTTTGGAATAATAATTAAGTCAAACAATGGTGTTGTTTTTCTGTAGCTCAGCCTCAGACTGTTAGACCATGTCATTTCACATATCCTGTCTTATTCATCTGTCCACAATAAGAGTAGTTTCAGTCACTCAAATATGCAAGATCTTGCCCGCTTGTGTGAACTTGAAACTTGTGAAGAAAAACTGCATTCTACCCTACTCCTGTACGTGATGTTGCAAGGCTGTCACCAAAAACACATCAGTTTACTTAAATTTACATAAATGGCAGGTGGCCAAAAGAGATTGCGTTAAAACCATAAAATAGACAAGCATCAATCCATACAAAATAAAGCAGAACCAAGCCAGGAAATTGGAACAGGGAATCTATACTACATTTTAAGGAGATGTACAAAGAAAGTCAAGCTGCAACCCATTCACTCGGAGTCAAATATTACAGTTCCAAGCATTGTCAAAATCCCTTCCCCCACTTGGCCGAGCGCCGCCCGGGTGGGGAGGGCTTAGGTCGGCCAGGGTGTCCTCGGCTCACTGTGCACCACCGACTCCTGTAGACTGCCCGAGCACCTGCGGACCTGCCTGTAAGTTGCCCAGAGCTGCGTGGTTCTCCGAGGCGGCTGCATGGCAGGCATGCAGTGTGAAAAGAAGCGGAGGGCTGACTACACACGTTTCGGAGGACGTGTGTGTCTGTCTTTGTCTCTCCCAAGTCAGCGCGGGGGTGGTAGCAGTCAGCTGGGTTGAAATAAAAAATAAATAAATTGGGCTCTCCAAATTGGGGAGAAAACAAGAAAAAATAATAATTGCCGATTCCAAATTTAAGTTGAAGTCTAGCTAGTAGGCGCGGTTTGAGATTCCTTGTGAGGTTTAAACTTTTAACATGACACTATGTTCCTCCTCACAACTTGATCTCAAGTCTTAAGCCTCTTTCACACTGGCATGGCCTACCCGGGTCTGAACCTATCCGGGTCAAGACCCGGTGTCATACGGGTCAGTCTATGTGATTTCACACTGCTTTTGATGAAGCAGGGTTGACCCTATTTTTTTTATTTTTTTTTTCAGCCGATTATTTTATTTTATTTATTTATTTATTCGTGTGAAGTACTTTGTGGCAGCCCGCATTAAAAGGTGCTATACAAAAATAAAGATTGATTGACTGATTAAAGTAAACCATGCGTGTATCAATGCCTCGGAAGCAGCTTGGCCCAAATGTTGATTAGAGCAAATGTTTCTTCATCCCTGCTGCAATCTAGCTCACGGTGTATCTCAAGCAACAAAAATATGGCTAAAAACAGAATAAATAAAAACGCTTCTTGTGGAAGTGAAACCTTCACGCAGGCGTGGCTGTTTGTTATTTCGTCAGCTTTAGAACAGCCGTCATGCATTTTGTCGACCCACATCCTGAGGTGGGTTGCTGGGATCCGGGTCAACCCAGGTACGTGGTTTCACACTACGCGGGACTGCGACCCAGTAGCCAGAACCCGGGTAGGGGTGTGCGGCAATGTGCCCCGCCCCTGCGTGCATTTGTGCGTTATATGTTGTATGTTACATGTATTAATGTTGGTGTATAGATATGGCTGCACAAGTTATTTAAAATGTATAATTGTATTTGGGCACGGGAATTGCACTTCACGTGCATTTAAAGTATTTATATGTGAGCACGAGGTTGCACATAATTAATTCACGTGCTGGGATTCAAGTGAATAATTAAGTAGTAATTGAATCCCGGTTCAACAGTATATATAGATGCACGTTTCACTCACTCAGGGTTTTGTGTGTTTGGTGAGTGGAGAACGGGTGTGGAGAGGAGAAAGGAAAATAGACACAAATATAAGTATTTGTACTCACCGTGTTTGTTTGTCTCTTAGTCCACCGTTTGTTTGAGTGTTAGTCCATTTTGTTTGTCTATTTATTTTGGCGTAAGTGCCGTGTCCTGTCTTCTGTTTTGTTTAAACCTTTTATTTTGTTCAATTAAAACACTGAGCGCTGCCGCGACTCAGTTTCAACACACTCCACTACTGTCTCTGTGTATTCCTTTCTGGTCTGAAGTCATCCACTACAGACTGCTTGTCACAGGGTGCCAGTGTGAAAGGGTCTTAAGTCTTATTCTCAATACTCTTTGGATCCTGAACTACAGTCAGTGAACCTAGGACTGTCAGACGTATGTCTATAAAATCTGTTTGTGGCCCATCCTTAGCAACCATTAATTACAACACATTATTATTATTTCTTATAAAAATACAGTGAAGAACGCCAAAGTACTTTGATATTTTAAATCATGACTACAGTACTCTATCCCAAAGGTTCTGTTGCTGAATTTCAAGCAGCATTCCTTTAGAATCCCGCAATGGTTCTCCACGGAGTCTAAACCACGAGAGAGAGAGGGTTCTCAGCCTCTGCCATTGGCTGAAAGTGAGCATTCTAGCAGCAAATTAAATGTATTTATTCCCAAAAGAGTTTGGAAATGTTTAAACTGAGCATGCCTTAATTCCAGTGGCATGCAGAGAAATATAACAGCAAACTACAAGCTTGTCTGGCACGCTGAGTGGTGAGAATTGATATTGCTGTCAGAATGGGAAACTGGAACATGTTTCAGCACCAACCTTTCAGGGGTGTGTACAGAGAAATACACATCTTGCACACTTTAAACATCAGTTTAACCTAAAACTAGTTTAAAATGTTTTAATGGAAAATCTATTTAAAATGAGTTTTATTTAAATGAAATCCAAACCTATTTGCAACTAATAATTCTAGCACTGTACTGAAATGGAAGTAAATGAAAACTCCTGAGCCCATATATTGTATCTTCTTCCTTCCCCATCATAAAACTTTTCAGGTCGGATCTTCTTTATAAAGCAGCTATCTCTTTGGAAAGGCAGGACTGGACACGCTGCAGGGTCCAGTTCATATCTGCGCCTAGTAAAGGTTGCCATGGAAACAGAGATGACCATCAAATACCAGGCCGGTGTAACAGACACATAGTAGAAACCAGGAAATTCAAACAGCTCCTCGAGCTCATGACAGAGTTATGAATTTCTTTGCAGTTTGTATGAATAGAGCTTGCAGCCAACACTCCCAGTAGATTCTGGCAAGGAATGTTAATAACTGAAAATGCGCAGGAGTTGTTTTGATCCTATCTTAACTGTCGGCCCCAGGAAAGTGCGACTTGACAGGCAGCGAAAGATTTTGTATACATTAAAGTAGCTACAAAAATCAGAATGTTTGTCCTTTGTCCTTTATTTACATTTTCTTTTTTTTAACTGCATGCATTCTAAAGCCAGACCTACTATAAAACGTGTATATCTCACTAGCCAGCAGTAACAGCAAGCTCTGTTTTCATACGGAAATCGAGAACAAGGGCTACAATCACCAAGCTTCTGATATTCCGCTTTCATAAACAGTAATGTCTGGGTCCATCCTGATCGCTTGCAGTGCTCCCTATCAGTGCACAATAGTGCCAAGAAGTTCTGACCTTTTTATTTTTATTTCATATCTTGAGATGTATTGCTAAGGAAAACTGCAGGTAAATTAAGTGCCACATGCATTTTCAGATGCTATAGACTGCAAGGGATATTGTACAGCCCTATTGTGTACATAGGGTGCAACCTGACCTGCAACTCCATTGTCTGGCCTATATTCAAAAGGCAATGACTAAAGCACTTCAAGATTAAAACAGAACTAAACTTATTTTGAGCTCCAGGGCTACTCAAAGTATTTTTTTTCTACGGAGGTGTGACAGAGAGAAAAAGAGTCCAACCTGTAAACCTCCCTCCCGACCAGAAAGGACGCTGTGTAAGGTGGACGGTATGCTTCCCCATAGACAGGTTGACTCGACGGTGGACGGAAAATACAAGTCGGCCAGCTTGGCGGAAGCGCATAGCGGCACGTACACCAAGCGAACCCCTTGTGATCGGCTACGGGGCAGGCAGCGATTGGAGAAAGGCAGTCGCCGGGCTGATTGCAGGCAGGAGTTGGATAGTACAAAGGGGACGCTGCTACATGAGTACTGTCCCTTACGCTGAATGTGTAATAGGAGGCCGGAGCCTGCATTTGTTTTTGTTTTGTTGTTGCAGAGGAGGAGGAGGAGGAGTAACGGAGCTGCAGCCACGGAGCCAGCATTAACCCTGACTCACCGCTTCCACTGCACAGCAGTGACTTGTTTTTGTTTAAATAATCTTTTCTTTTGTTATTGTTCCTTTCAACACACACCACTCACCATCCTTGTCACAGGCGGTCTATAAGCCTGGGGGAATCCCTCGCTCCCAGTCTAAAGGGGCATCCAATAACAGTTAATCCAATTAAACTGTGTAATGTTTTCATTCTTCAAGGACTTTTGGCTGCCAGGGGCTATCGTGTCAAACAAACTGCTGTGATATCTGCTGGGCCACATGAAGAGCCACAGAGCTCCAGTTGCCCTGGAGTCAGGCGGCTTGTGCACTAAATCCATTAACCAAGTCATCAACGCATGAACAAGACAGGAAAATAAGCCAGTGCTTTAAAAATCACATTAACGCAGAGGTGGAAAAGTCATTGCACAGTATTTGGTCATCGGTATCCAAGTTAGCCCTTGTTCCTTTGTTTCCTTTTTTCAACTTTGTCAAAAGCGTCTGACTGGTATCCCTGAACCTTATGTGTGTTTAGTTATTAACGGATGGGAAACTTGGCTCTCATCTCCCTTTAAAATATAACTCAACGCAGCCTGTGTGGTTCTTGGGACACGCAAAGACCTGGCCTTTATTCTCAGAGGGGCGCCACACATCCACAACTGCCCTTACACAAGTTTACCATGGTATTATTGTAGGGTATTTTTGCAGTGTTCCCATGCTTTCCCCTTGGTTATACTATGCATTTACCACAGTTTACCCAGGCTTGCCATGTTTATTAATAGGCTTTACCATACCTTTCTATTCTTTACAATGCAGACTTATGTTTTACCATGCTTTCACTGTGCTTTATTACGCTATGCTTTTACTATGGTAAACTTCTATAAAAGGTGCCCCCAAGTACAGCACACCAAAGAAGAAAGTATGCAGATGTCAGTTCAGATGCAACGTCAGGATGGTGTGCCATGCTTGATAAGAGCACTGTACCGGGACTTACTTTAATCCTTTCATACTCAAAAACTGCTCTATATATATATATATATATATATATATATATATATATATATATTATACACACACACACACACACACACACACACACACACACACACACACACACACACACACACACAGTGGCTCTCAAAAGTATTCACCCCCCCTTGGACTTTTCCACATTTTATTGTGTTACAACATGGAATCAAAATTGATTTAATTAGGAGTTTTTGCCACTGATCAACACAAAAAAGTCCATAATGTCAAAGTGAAAAATAAAATCTACAAATTGTTCTAAATTAATTACAAATACAAAACAGAAAATAATTGATTGTGTATTCACCCTCTTGAGTCAATATTTGGTAGAGGCACCTTTGGCAGCAATTACAGCCATGAGTCTATTTGAATAAGTCTCTACCAGCTTTGCATAACTGGACACTGCAATTTTTGCCCATCCTTCATTGCAAAATTGCTCAAGCTTCGTCAAGTTGGATGGGGACCTTTGGTGAACAGCAATTTTCAACTCTTTCCACATATTCTCAATTGGATTGAGGTCCGGGCTTTGACTGGGCAACTCCAGGACATTTACCTTTTTGTTTTTAAGCCACTCCAGTGTGGCTTTGGCTGTATTTTTGGGGTCATTGTCCTGCTGGAAGATTAATCTTCTCCCAAGTCCCAGGTCTCTTGCAGACTTCAGCAGGTTTTCCTCCAGGATTTCTCTGTACTTTGTTGTGAGTTTTTTTCAACAATGGCTTTCTTTTTGCCACTCTCCCATAAAGGCCAGTTTTGTGAAGCACCCGGGCTATTGTTGCCGTATGCACAGTGTCTCCCAGCTCAGCCGTGGAAGACTAACTCCTTTAGAGTTGCCATAGGCCTCTTGGTGGCCTCCCTGACTAGTGCCCTTCTCGCCCGGATACTCAGTTTTTGAGGTCGGCCTGTTCTAGACAGATTCACAGTTGTGCCATATTCTCTCCATTTCTTAATAATGGACTTTACTGTGCTCCGGGGGATATTCAATGCCTTGGAAATGTTCTTATATCCTACCCCTGATTGGTGCTTTTGAAGAACCTTATTCCGGATTTGCTTTGAATGTTCCTTTGTCTTCATGATGTAGTTTTTGTTAGGAAATGTACTAACCAACTGTGGGACCTCCCAGATACAGGTGTATTTAACCTGAAATCATGTGAAACAGCTTAATTGCTCACAGGTGGACTCCATTCAACTAATTATGTGACTTCTAAAGACAATTGGTTGCACCAGAGCTTATTTAGGTGTGTCATAGCAAAGGGATTGAATACTGCAATCAATTATTTTCTGTTTTATATATTTGTAATTAATTTAGAACAATTTGTAGATTTTATTTTTCACTTTGACATTATGGACTTTTTTTGTGTTGATCAGTGGCAAAAACTCCTAATTAAATCCATTTTGATTCCATGTTGTAACACAATAAAATGTGGAAAAGTCCAAGGGGGGTGAATACTTTTGAGAGCCACTAATATATATATATATATATATATATATATATATATATATATATATATATATATATATATATATATATATATATATATATATATATATATATATATATATATATATATATATATATATATATGATGCTATCTGACATTACAGTACAGTGAATTGTGTTCCCGAAACAGTACAGGACAGAAACATTATCTGACATTATCACACGTGGTTGGCAGGTGTCTCCAGTCTGGCTCCTAGTGGTTTCTGTATTTACCAGCCAGTGAAAGCCTACAGCTAATAATATCTGCAATCTGTAACCTCTTACTCCCGCTCCACACAGGTACTGCGACATGTGAGCTGCTTCCACTGCTGTACACAACAGGCACCCTGCCAGTCTACTGGTGCAGGGAAAGGGAGACTAGGACGCCATCTCCACAGCATGCATACAGATCCTGTATTTACTGTACTAGGAAAGAAAGGCGCGTAGCTTAGCTTAACAAGCCTGCAGGAAATTACAAGGTTTTACGCTGCTGTGAACACAAAAAGGCTTGTCTGACTAGGGCAGATATGAGGCACACACAACTGTGTAAAGAAAAGAGACACCTGCTTACACAAAATACAGAGAACATTTTAAAAAGGTCAACGACTGTAATATAACTACGTACTGAAATCAGTCTATAAGTCTGAAAAAATAAAGTGGCTTACATTTTGCCAAGGTAACAATATCAGGCTTCATGGAGGATAAATATAATATTCCACAATCAATGAAATTATTTCAAAAGGACTCTTATGACAGCCACTATCTCTAGTGAAAGAGGACTTCTTTAGTTGTGTGTGTCATGTTTGTATCAACAGAAATCCCTCTTTTCCAAAGCAATCGCATATTGTACAATGTCTGACATCTCAGTACAACTTGTAGCCAATTTATCATACAATAGAGCACTGTATAGAAAAATGACCTCAACTTTCTTATTATAGACAAAGCATGAGGGAGGAAATGCATGTATCCTTAGATAACGTCTTCCTGCGTGTTCACACTGCACTCTGATCAATATAGCTTTCAATGTTCTTAATTGTCAGAAGACTGAGGAAAAAAGTCTCCAACACACACTTCAGTCTATCATCAAAAAGAGTTCTGTTAACGGAAATAAATTATTTGCATTCCCAAAAACATTCCATAACAGACATCCTAGTGCACTCTCTGCAAGCTCCATCTTGCTATGGAACAGCAAAAGCACCTTGCATCATGGCAGCAACAGGGCAGAATACCAAGAAGCAATCTTTATGAGCAAGCTGCTTTGTAAAGTCATTGCCCTTCACTGTCAAACGCCACTCACGAAGCTAAGAGAGATACAGTGAGCTGCTATCAATAACTCATTCCCAATCACCAGCCAGCAATAATCAGAGGATTTCCCACCTTAACCTTTGTTTGAGGCCATTAACAGGAGTGAATGCAAACACCAACCACGTGCTATAGAGAGACACTGGCAGTGAAGAAAAGATTAAACCCATTAGCACCTGTGAAGTGTTGAGCTGCCTTAAGGAGTTTAATATTACTTGGGTGGCGGGATCGAAGTCTCTGCTGCACACACAAGACATTAACAACTGCTCTTTGCAATAAGACCTTATAGCAATGGGTAAGTCTGTGACAAAGAGCGATTGTTTATTTAAATACACTAACTTCTTACAGCCTTGAACACATTCTTCTCCCCCAACCCCCCCAAAGTGTCTTCTCAAAGCACTAGACACTGTACATACATAACCTTGAAGAAAACCCATTATGCCAATCCTTACTGTAAGATCACGTGTGTTTCCAACAAGCCTTCTTTCTGTATTTGCTATCCTTCACATGCATGTCCTGAATACTCCCACATGGCTGATGTACTCCTGTCGTTTAATATAAAAGACAGGGAGAAACAAATGTACACCTTTGGAGAAATGGATAACTCCCCATTGCACTGTAATGGACCAAACCAGTCAACAGCTTTAGAAACTCTCTATTTGGTTAATTGGTTAACCAATCTTAATTTTCTTTCTAGATTTGCCCTTCTAAATGCCCTGCAGCCTCTATATAGCTATAGATTGTGTTGAACTTTTAACCCTTAATAAAACATGCACTGACAGCTATCATTTCACACCACTAAAAATAGAAACAATATTTCACACGTATGAAATGCCAGTTGTCAATGCAACAGAAATACACGTCTGTGGTGTCCCAATTACAGTTTCCAACTGAAGCTAACCAAACAGGAGGGCCACAGAAGGATGCAGAAACCAATCTGAACGCAAGTGGCCAGTGTTTTAACTGAAGTTATCACATCACATGCAGTTTTAACATTAAGCCATAACCAGCATCACCCAGAATTATATTTTAGCTATCCTAAATCCAATTCTTGATATCCACAACAAATCAACAGATATCAGAAATGTGCATTCTGGTTCTAAAATTGAAGGGGAGGACCTAAATTCTTTAAATTCCTAAGTTGAAAGTGGATAAGATTTATTCTTCAGCCACACATTGCCAGCCTCTGACCAACAAGTATTAACACAAAAATAAATCCCTGTGTTCCAAACTAAATAATTTCTCCTCTTCTTCAACTGACGGAATAATAATGTGTGTAGCTTTGACCAAATAAGGACTCTAGACAAACACTGGCAGGAGCTGAACCCCATCCAGAGGAGCTTAAAACATCCAGCAACTGGAAATGAAACACCCTCTGAAATCTCCTAAACAGGACTGAAACCGCTGCAGGGTAAACCCCGAACATAAATATATGACATCTCCATTCTCTAGAGGCTCTGCCTTCATTTTACCATACTAGGGATAGAGCAGGCCCTCCAAAAGAAAAGACAAAGTGTACCTGGAATTTAAAATTATAATGAAGCAGATGGGCAATTTCACTTGAACTTATTACTACCACTTGTAAATTAACCTGGCAGGACCTCAAGGTCTTACTCCTGGCATTGCTTTTGTAAATTAAATTTATTACCTAAAATGCTTCCTGAAATTAGCAAACCATACAAGTTTTGAAAGTTACAAACATTTTATTAAAAAACAGTAATAATTATGCGTCTGCTTTACATTTCCCTTTAAGATGATCCTCCTTTATGATTTTTTTTTTCTTTTTTTAGGGGAAAAGCAACCAGCTCTCCCAAATTTTCAATACACACTGAAAACACTTGATTATTCAAATGCATTCTGTCAGAAAACAGACAGAACTGTTGCCCACATTAAAACAATAGCCGATGTCTGCTTAAAAACATTAACATAGGGTACAGAGGGCACATCTTCTCCAAATATGGGCTCACCACTAGGGACTCCATAGGCCTAAACCCCTCGCCTCAATTTCTACGAGCACTATTTCTGTCTCTTGAATTGCAACGAATGGATTTCATGTCAAAGGTCAAACTGTTAATATAGAGCCTCAGTCCAAAAAACAGAATGCATACCCAGAGGAAGCGGACAGTAATCATAATTGATCATTACGGGAGACCAGGCCTTTAAAGTTCACACATGGATACAACCATCATCAAAAAGGCTATTCAAAGGGAGTCACCCAGAATACATTCAGAGTTCTCTACTGGTACTCCATGACTCTCTATTACCAACCATCATTCTTCACGTAAACTGGTACCCTATTCTTTTAAAGCATCAGTTTGTGTGTTACTAAGTCACATACCAAGTTTATGTTTGAAGCAAGGCTGGTTCGTTGGTTACAGGAACCAGTTTTTTACTTATTCATTTATTTAGTAAAGTCTAACAATGACATTGCTTAAAATACTATTTTAGTTTCACTACTTCACATTCAAGATAGATACCGATATTAAAGCTGAAAAGGAACATATGGCTGTTTTCAGATCAGTTCAGTCACTGAGCCCATTTAGAACAACAGCTCTTTAATTCAGACACTTATCTTCTTGGCTGGCTTAACCCTTTCAGTCCTGGCAGGACCTCAAGGTCTTACTCCTGGCATTGCTTTTATAAATTGGTTATTTAAGCTGCTAGTGAAGCACTGCGCATTTTAAAATAGTAGCACTGTTACATTAGATATTGAAAAAAGGGCTGACTGGAGGTGAAGATGCCTTAAGTAAACTGTTTATAGACAAGTTTCTGTTTATTAACAAACAGGCTTGGTTTTAAAGGCCACCCTCAAAACTAGCTCTGTACAAGACACCAAGGTTAGGCTCCAACCAACATTTTATAAAATGGACTGCCAAACAGCTGCAACATGGGGGGGGGGGGGGGGGGCATATGGAATTTGAAATGAGGGAAGAGACTAAAACCAATTCCAGATGTCAGTTGAGGTTTACCAATTTACCTCCCCTTAGAGAAGCTTCTTTTAAATGAATTCCCTCTTACGGCTACTTTAACAGCTCAGTGTTCAAATATGTTACCCCCACTGTGTCTTCAACCTCCAGGGGATACTCCAAAAGAAGCTAACAGGGCCCAGCATAGTGTGGACACTGCTGCATCAGTATGCTTCACACCGTCCATCCTGGGCTGGGAGCTGAACCTTTGAAGACTGTAATGATGGTTCAGATGAGACACTTGATACACACTGGAGTTACAAATGGAGTCTGAAACCTGTATGTTCTGTTCATCTGAAAATTATAGGAGACAGGGCTTTATTGTTTCAATAAAAAAAAGAGGCAAGGCTAAAATATACTTGTTTGGTATAGCTTCCTTCTTAAGTTTTATGAGAAATCCAAGCCTAGGCTACTGTAACATACTTCACTGGAATGACTTATTAATAGCTTTAGGCTACAGTATGTGTGTACTGCCATCAAGAGCTACAACATTCAATAGCTATGTAAATTACTCCAAACTAGCAACACGTGTACTTATAGTTAAGGCTGGGATAAAGCCACGGTGATCACGGGTGTCACAGATTCCGTGATTTTTGCTGGTGTCCGTGATTTTAGTGGAGAACATTGAACTTTACCAACACTACTTGAATGTCTATCTCAACAACAAATCAAAAATAAATTAAATAAATTAAATAAATAAATAAAAAGCTTTTTTTTCACGGTTGCGCTAATGATGTTGAACTATCTTGGTAGCCTTACTTTGCAATGTAGCCGTTCACACTTTAAATCAACTGACAGCGCTGAAAAAAATGTAAACATACATGCAGTGCAACTCTACTGCCCGATCTAAACCTGCATTTTTCAAGAGAAGTATCTCAGCGTAGCTGAGAAAGAAGTGTTTGAGGCCATTCCACAGTTTGAAGATAACTGTGCAGCACAGTGTGAATACCGTGCTTACTATGAAATTATCAGCGAAATGAAATGCGACAATGTTTACCAGTTCTGGAAAAACATGGAAACGAGATTCCCAACGCTTGCTGTAATTGCTGTCAGGTGCTTGACTGTACCAGAAGGAATATAATACATCATTAAAAACCATTATAAAAAACTGGTTATTGGTTTCCCCATTAACTTCTCCACAAAATGTTGACCTAGGTTGGTGGTCATTAAAGAGGGGGACGTTTCTGTCAGAACAGGCAAGCAACCTCCTGTTTTCTTTCTTTAAATCGGAGGCTACAATCCATTGCATGCAAGGTACAACAACAGAGTGTTGTTCTGAACTTAGCAGAAGCTCAAGTTTTCTTTTTGTAGGAGTCAGGAGCCTGTATCATTTGCAGGCTGAGGATTAGCAGCTAGCCTGAGAGATGGTGAATGGGATGGAGCAGCCCCCACACAGGACTCAGCAAGATTCCCATCCTGCACCAAGACCCCTTGGGACAAAGAGACCCTTATTCCCAGAGAACCCACTACAGTTTGCATCAATAGTAACCTTGTTACTAAGCAAAGTGTTTCAAATATGTGCTATTCCCTTTTAATTTGCTTCTCCCCTGTATGTCTCAAATCAATTCAATTTATTTTACAGTATTTCATGTGTTTAAGGGAAGGGGTACTGTGTTTTTGGCAGGTTAAAGGGGGTTGAACAATCTATGGAATCTTCTATAATCACAGTAGTGACTCAGTCAAGGATATTGCCACTGCTGTTCCAAGTGTCCGAATGACATTATTCTGACCAGATCTCTAATCACGGCATGACAATATACTGTACCAGCACAGCACTTAACCAGCTACACCCCTTCAGCTCCATGGCTTTAAAATCCACTGGCTCAAAGACTAGGGTTGGCAACTTCACTGCATGTGGCTGTACTTTCCACCAAGACAAACCAGTTGGTATAGTAGATTAATTCAGCTACAAGAAAGCAAACCAGAAAGTGAGAATGTACTAGTCTTCTTAATTGATGGTTATTCAGGCCCAAGTGCCTATAAAATTTAAAAGTGCTTGAGAATTACGACCAGTACAGGATTTATTACTGTGACAAAGTTATATAAAAAATTCAGTACTTGTAAATGTCTTTAACCGGTAACGAATAAATGCAGTTCATACTAATACTGTACTAACAAATTCAAACATGTTAAGGATCACTCAACTGAATACAGAACAATGCCTGACTTGTAAAAATAGGACCAGGTCAGTATTTTACATTTCCCAGATTTTCAATGTATACATTTTGTAGCTTTGCAGGGTATTTTTGGGTAAGACTCAAATATACCTTACATGGTCTTGTTATTTACTTGAAATTCAGTAAGAAAATGAAAGACGATTAGTGTAATTCTATTACTATTACAGCCCCCAGAGCAGTCATGCTGCAATGCCAAACCTGTACAGCTTCTATCTAAATAAGCAACAGTTTTACAACTGTAAACACATATCTGAAAAGAACAGAATAACTGAGCTTTCTCACTCATATATGAAGTGTTCAAACCCACACTTAAAGAGTAAGTAGCGGGGTTTCGAAAAATACAGCGTTATACGTCCCCATGTGTTGCTACAAATGTTTAAATGATGTACCTGTACATTTTTCTTTTGCATTTAACATCCTGACAACGTTTTACACTTATAAATGTAAAGTCTTTTTCAAAGGTATTTTCAAGATGTCAGCCGAGTGCACGTGTGTCTGAGAACAGGGGCATGTCCCTGATTACTGCAGGAAGAGCGATCAGAAATAGCAATACAAGTGCCCTGGCTTTGTGTTCGGTGTGACATCATGGGTCCTTCTTGCTGCGTTGCCCATTTGGCAGCCTGGGCAATAACCCTTACACTATAAGCTATAACATGTAATGCGAATAATAATAAATTAGTTTCTTTTGTTTACTGTACACATTACGCTGTAAAAAGTTTTCAGGCTGAAAATAACTAAAAGAAATGACTGATACGTCATTTAAACAGTTGTAGTAACATGTGGGGATGTATAACGCTATAGTTTTTGGAACAAGAGCCTTTACAGAAATTCCACAAGGGTGTGTGCAAGGGTACGTACATTTCCAAAGGTGTCTGACAAAAAGAAATTATTAAATATAGACAGCAAAGGAAACTAAAATGCTTATCAGTTGCTGAGTCAGTCCAGAAAGAGCAATATATCATCCAGTTAGAACAGCACAGACACCTTTAGGTCTGGTTATTCCAGTCCATCTCCAGGTTGGTGTTTGTATTTTCTGCAGAGCTGGATCTTTGCCTCAGAACTTTGATTGACCATGGACCTGAATCTCAATCACCAGGACTTGGTCTACACAAGCACAAGACTGAAGAAACACAACGTCCCTACTGTACCTTCCACAAAACATGTACAAAGTACACATTCATATTAGCGCTGGGATGAATACAGGACTTTCATGTTTGGATATTCGCTCATAACTTAAATATTCGTTATATTGCTCAGAACGCAGGCAGAGACAGCATAGCAGCAGGGGCAGGGGGGGCGTGGTCCCTGTGTGTGTGCCTTTATTTTTACAGCAAGGCGTTACAATATGTCACACATTAAAGTAGAAAAATATCCCAGGAGTAAATATGTTGTGTAGGCCTTACTTTACCCCAGTGAATTAACTACAAAACAAAGGATGCCAAATAGCAGTTCAAGTTAAACGTGGTTTTGTTTATTCCTGAAATAAATAGTACATAAAGTTGACAACGCATTTTACTTATTTACATTTTTTCATTCCTTGCCACTGCTGTTTCACCACAGTAAACAGTGGCCATAGACATGTTTTCATAAAGTAATAACATGAGGTTTACTTGTGCCTTTTTGTGGCTGAACAAACGAACATCTGATTTTTGTATCTGAATACATGTCAAAAAATATTGGTTTGAATATTCTGATATTTGTCCCAGCACTAATTAATATTTAACATTGTTTTAAATATATGACCACTTTCACTTTTGGCAAGCGTCTGTACAGAAACCACCATTTCATATCAAATGCAGAATCTGCATCTATAAAATGGATGGAGTGGAGACAAGAGTTAGTGGACAAACAAAAATTGTTTCAGAATAGATTCTCAGACTAAAAACCACACACACAGACACATGCTCTTATAACAGACATTGAAAACCCCACAGTAGTTATTTATACAATAAGTAATACTGTACAGTGGTTATTGCAAATCCCTCAATGGTTATTTATACAAGTAAAACATTCACTTTTTCTTTCTTCTCAATAAAATTGTCTCCCGATAGCTGAATTTCAGTTAAATGTAGTATAGAGGCAGTGGAGTTAAAAGGTCACTTTTTAGAATGAGGAAACCAAAGACAATGGGAATGTTCACAGTAGCTGAAAGAGATATCAATAGGGGATTTTGTTTTGATTAACTGTAATTCAGAACATAACAGGTATTATTATACCAACAGGAACTTAATCTTTTACTCATTTAAAACTTGCAAGACAAAACTATAATGTTTTAGCTGAAGCAGACAGTATAGAATTTATCACGTCGAGCAATACTTAATACCTCATACAGTTGCTGTCGGTTTCTCGTCTTTTTTAAACCCAGACAAAATATTTACAACTATTAGTTTACAACTAGCAGAGTTATCCAATCAATTACATTAATTTATACTGTTATTAGTGCTGCCAAATAATTATCACATAAAAAAACAAACTGATGATATTTTCATTGATGCAACATGCAACTTCACTAGGAAACCTCCTGCTAAACTACTGCTTTAGATTAAGAAATGATTTGCTCAGTATTAAGGAGTGGGATATTTAGAATGATCCATCTTAAAATATAAAATACATTACTGATGAGCGGCCACATACTGTATCTCCACTCCTCTTAATATGTTTTCATTTTCCAATTGCTCCACAATAAAGAACCTTTCAGAGACAGAGGTTAGGGTTATGTTTTGGGCTCTTTTCCAATATCGTTTTACATAAATGTTGTTTATGTTACAGTAACTGAATTGTTGATAAAAAAACAAAAACATTTTGGTCAGAGGCCCTGAATGCTTTCAGAAATCAGACAGTCCCTGTCCTTGTCCCCCGTCCCCTCCTGATCATTTTTTGTGTAATCCAACTTACTCACTGACCACATTTTTCCAGTCTAGTCAGAGCAGAAGGCCTGCACAGAGTAAAACAGGGAAGCATTTCCCAATCGCATTCGCGCCAAATTAGGCTGTAAAATATGTATGTACTGAAAAAGGCGTGTCTGCGATATATAGTACAAGGAAATTTACTACACAGTATATTCCAGATAAACACCCTTATGTCAAATCCTAGAGGCCTTAATCCACATTTCATCTTGAATTCCTTACAGGCAAAAAGAAACCGACAACTTACATGCAGTCTATATATTTATGAATCTGTTCTTAGACCAGCATTTCTTAAGAGGTCAACTTTAATCCAGACAAATGATTTTCCAAGAGTGAGAGGATGTAGGCCTACTTCATGCAAAACAGTTATTTGCCTTAGTTCTGAAAGTAAATAACATGTCTTGTCTGATGAGGTAAGTAACATTGCGGTGGGTTTATTAGCAGACTTGTGTACAACCTGGCTCGGGTGATGCCAGAGCAACACACTAAGGATAACTTGCCAACCAACCCAGTTTTATGCAAGACCCTGGGTGGTGTTGCCGATTTGACGTACAGTAATTATCTGCCTCCTGAACAGTATTTATTCCACATTTGTGAATTCTGAATGTAGAGTGTAACAGACAAACAGGATCAGTCCAAAAAACAAGAGAAACATTCATAAAAAAGGAAACCTTAAAATACCAAAGTGATTCACTTGATTTATAATTAACATAATGGATTTTCTATTAAGAATGACCTCTCAGTTTGTTTTTTTTAATGTATCTGTTCCACCTTTCATTTATGCAGCCCTGCTGTTTTGCAGATAAAGCATTGCGGGCGTAGAACTAGCTACATATATACTTAATTTACTAACCAATACTGCCCTTTCCATTCTGTGGACAGTCACACCATACGAAGCAAACCGGTCAAGCGTTTAACTTAAACACTTGTTATCAAGCTCTGTGAAGTGTTATCAGCAACTTCTCCAAACGCATTTCACTCCACAGTGGTTCAAAGCTGCATGCGCGAGCATGTCAAATTCCTTAACCCTTTCCACCCCAAGAATTCAAGGAATCCCTATTACTCTGTTTGGGAATTGTTGCTGGGAGAAGGAGGTTCCAGATTAACCAATGTTACTCAATTCACTTTCTGATTTTAAAATCCTAAAACAGCTTGAAATTAAACAGTAAAATTTTTTTAAAAAAATTGCCCCCAGAAAGGGCTATTTTAAAGTCATTTGTTCCACTCTTGGCTGCTTCTGTGTTTGAGATCAGCCTTAATATTTGTACAGATAGCTCTTCCCTGCAGCTATTACATTTTTTCTATGTTGTCCAACAATGAAGGGCACACCCTGGCTGCCACACTGAAAACTTGTTTCTCAAATACTTTTCACCCCCAGAGGCAACAAAAAGTATGTGCCACTGACTAACTTGTCACTTCATGTCGATAATGCTTTTAGCCATCACCGGATAGCTCCACATCAAAAGCCTACACATGTAACCAGAAACTTCACGCAAACCAAGCTTACAAAATTAGCTAATACTGAGAAAAATAACTACACTGAGGTACACTGTTTGCTCCAAAAATAAAACTTAAAAATACTAATTTAAGCACTGACCACATTTACCTCAGAAATGATGCCCTGTTTTTGGCTGTTTTTCTACTTGCTGGAAGATTTACCAAAACAAGTGATTGCAAAATAGAACAGAAGAAAGGAACACGAGAGCATAAAATGCCCAGAAAGGACGACACCCATGCCTGGCAACAAACCTCATAGAACATGCATAGAATAACCTTGACAGGCAACTCCATCGCAGTTGACTATACCCTGTCAAACTGCAACAATATCTGGTAATAGTGTTTATTTTACATATTAGGCCAATACATAACATGCTTTAAGGATTCTGCAAACTTGGAGAATGCATCTTTCTGAAAAACAGACTTGTTTTTTATCAATACATACCTAAATCTAAGCCCAGCACCTTGAGCATCAGAGCCAGAGCACTTTGCTCCCACAGCAGCTTGTGAAATGTTCAATATAGACCAAGTAAAGAAAAGCCTCCAATTGTCCAGACTGACACTTAACAATTGCTTCTAACAAGCAGCCCAAATCAATTTGGGAGACAGTTAAGTATTTTTTTTTTTGGGGGGGGGGGGGGGGGGGGAGACGTCAGATCTGTAAAGTTGTTTTGCTTTTTTGTTCTTAAGGACACTATGTTATCATCAAAACATACTTTCAGCTAATAAGCTGTAAATCCCTAAAATGTATGAACACTTCCCCAGGTAAAAAGGAAGTGTTGTTCTCATAGGCCCGTTGGCATCCTGTAACGTTCATAAAATGCCATTACATCAACCATAGCAGAAAACTATAAAAAGTGCAGTTACAAGAGTTCAAAAATGCTATACAGTATGTGTAAACTACTCTTTACGCAGGCAAACGTTAGACCTATCTATTTTAGAATGCACAGTACAAACTTCATCTTCCTCCGTGTCTAAACTTCTTTCTTACGTTTTTTAACTTCTGTTTTCTTACCAAACGCTCGTTCCCGTTTTATAAAGCATATACCTGGGCTGCAGAAAGTGCTTGTTATCATATCTGCAAGTCGCAACAAAAGCACCGTTTTTAGAACTTATTTTTATATATATAAACTTGAGACCAACTGCACCGTTCTGATCATTCAAGTATTTTTTTTTTTTTAATTTCCTGTCTGCTTTCAAACTCTCAACCACAGACAACTTCGCCTCCCAGTCAGATTTTGTAAAAAGTAAATTATACGCGGTTTTCAGGACCGCGACCATGTATGTCACTTAATTGTTACAACAAAACAAATATATAATAAATATCACAGATTACTGACTCACTGGACAAAACTATAGAATCTGGCGATAAAGCCCATAGAGACGTTGTGGGGGCTTCGTTCTAGTAGTAGTCCGGACACACTAACTTCACACCCCAAATACAACAAAACTTTTAAACCGATAGCATAATTTACAGAACCACGTTTAGGATTACTGTACTACTTACCGCTTACAATTCTCTCTTTGTGGTCCCGTTTCTCCCCTCTTGTTGGAAATTATAGAAAAATATCCTTTTTTTCCCCAGCCTACAGTGATGTTCTAAAGTGCTGGTTAATGTCAGACTCTTCGTGATTTCCACTCCCTGATGAGATCAGCAAGACAAACTCCACCCATTCACCGACACGGCCCTATATGTGCTCACGTCACTGAGTTCTAAAGAGAACGGTTTAAAGCGGACGTCTAATGAACTGTAAGACACAAACACGAAGTGTAGTTTGAAAATAAATACTCGAAAAGAGTTGGATTAGATATTAAAATATTATCAAGGTTACAAATAACTCAAATTCTGCATATCAACAGAAAACGAATACAATTAGTGCCTCGTTTGCTTGTTTTTGTTTTCTTGAATAATTCTTGAAAAATAATAATAATAACATTTAAAAAGTGTAATGAGCATTGAGTATAGTTAACCTGTACCCAGTGCCGCCCACAGAAATGTTCCGTCCCGGGACAATTTTTTAAGTCAGGGATTCGCCGTAATGCCGGGCCCGGTGTCAAAATTGCTGGTTGTCTGCCCCCCTGTGGGCGGCACTGTCTGTACCTGCAATATTTCAGAAAGAAGGTATGCTGTTCAAATCAATCAGCTTGTTATCAAAACCTGGGACCAGTTTCACAAAGAACTCCGAGCATTTAGCAGGGTTTTAGCAAGCAAACGGTATTCTCTCTGCCTATTTCACAACGGAAGAGTTTTGAAGAAAATCAGCTAAGTTAGTTATAAATGATTGCAAGCTTGACTTGTTTTTCTTTCAATGTATTCTCATCAGTATAATTAAGCTGGATTCAGCAAACTGCTTTGTTAAAACTGGCCCTCAAACATTATTAAACACTCGCTCCTAAAAAGATTCTTCATACATGTAAAGGTAAAATCGGGATGGAAATAAGACGCAGATTGCACAGCAGTGATCCACTCCTGGTTTTACTATGAGTTTAATAAGACACACCTGAGATTGTTACATATATGCTGTTGGTAATCAAGCATGTATTAAAGTCTGGAATGTGTGAAATTGAGATGCAGTCGGATTTCCAACCCTGTAAAACCTCAAAAGCAATAAATCCATAAAGACAACATGAGTTTTGAACCTCTGGATTCTAAAGCTCTCCAATGTCCAGTTTTCTATTAGGCCCATTACTCAGTCCATTCTGATGTAGAAAATGATTCCACTGTATAAAACCAGCCTTTGTACACCTCACCATGACCAGATGGAAATAGATTTTCTTATTACCGTGATTGTTATCTTGGCATGCTTTATGTACAGGTACTGTACATAAGGATCATAATTGCTGTGGAAAACAATGCTTAAAGGAGTTCTTCGATTTTAAAGATCCATTTCCATCCAATTATTGGCTGCCGTTTGTAACACTATTACTGGTCCTCATTTTATTATTCTAAGAATATGTTGTTGTTGTTTTTTTACATTATTTCAGGACATGCACGTATTTCAAACTACAGCTAAAGCGCTTAATCTCTGTGTGTTTGTTGTAGGGTCACATCTTATTGCAGCCAGACCGTAGGAGTGAGTTTACAGTACAGTACAGTACAGCAACACATAAAATAACAGGAAGTAGCAACAGCTTTGAAATATCTGCAGATTGAGGAATTACAAACAAATAACCAACATATATTAAGCAGAAGAAGTTAAAGGGAACTAGTGAGAATACTGCGAATAATACTGACAATAGGATGAAAGAAAATGTAATTTACCACTGCATTAAATTCATGTACGAGTTGCTTTACTGGTTGTGATCTGAATAGGGTTAAAGCATGCTTAGAAAATGGCAGCCGAAATTTTAATCCCCCACTGGTGCATTATGTTGCGTGGCTGACCAGAAATTATTTGTGTCTCAGTCCCTTACATTTTAACTTTGCAGGATGTGCACTTATTTATTTATAGCATGTAAAGTTAACGAGGAACACTATTTTCCAGCACACAGTTTAAAAGGATTTCATTTTTTCCTCCCAGCAAATATCAGGACTTATTGTAATTGAATTTCAAGGTCATCCGTTAGTCATTGATGTTTTCAGAGTTGGATGCTTGCAGTTATATTGAAGAATTGAATTACTTTGTTACATTTCCGCCAGACAATGTTCTGTCATTTCAGCGTTCCTATAAAATAAAGAACAGTCTGTGCAGCACAGTTTGTCATGTTGGATGTCAGGGTGCAAATAAGATGTCTTCTTTAGCTGTAGAGCACAGTATTGATGTTTGCATTTACATTGGGTTTAATATTCATAATAAAACACAATTAAACATTCAGTCCAAACCTTATGCGCACTGTTTATCTATTGTCTATTATCCTATGATATGTGTTTCTAATCATCATTTATTACTGTTCCTGCACTGTTATTACATGGTTAATAAAGTCCCCCGAACATTTTACTTTTGCAAAGTAAACGGTCCCATATTTATGGAACTCACTGTAATTTAAAATGCTGAGGTGTGAAAGTAATATAGTTCTCTTGAACTTCAGAATTATAGGAAACATAAGAAACAAATGACATAGGGCAGCAGTGTGGAGTAGTGGTTAGGGCTCTGGACTCTTGACCGTAGGGTCGTGGGTTCAATCCCCGGTTGGGGACACTGTTGCTGTACCATTGAGCAAGGTATTTTACCTAGATTGCTCCAGTAAAAACCCAACTGTATAAATGGGCAATTGTATGTAAAAAATAATGTGTTAAAAAATAATGTAATTGTATGTAAAAATAATGTGATATCTTGTAACAATTGTAAGTCGCCCTGGATAAGGGCGTCTGCTAAGAAATAAATAATAATAATAATAATAATAATATTTATAAATGATAGGAAGCCATTATGCCAATCAGTGTTCATCCGGTTCCTAGTAGCTGGTTGATCTCAAAACTTTGTCATGTCAGGTCTTAAATGATCCCAATTTCAGCATCAACATGGTAACCACTCCTTGTGTAAAGAAGTGTCTCCTACCCTCTGTCCTAAGTTTGTCTCGATTTAATTTCCAACTGTGTCCTCTGATATATATATATATATATATATATATATATATATATATATAGCAAACAGAAGTGCATGACATGAAAGATTTTGTTAGTAACAATTACTATAAGGGATAGAATAAAAATGTTGAAACCTTGTTAGTTTATCTAAACAGAACTGCTGCTCTGATATAAAAAAGATTATTATTACACTATAATGGTACATGTAGTTAAATAAAATCAGCGTCCTATTTTGAAAATTATTTTGACTCCATAGTTTTTAAAATACTTTGGCCTAAGAATGAATCTGCAACCAAAACTGGTGAAGCAAAGCTGGCAGTCTCTTCTTTATGTTCCGGAACAATCCGCTATATAGCGTGTGTAAATCACAGGTGTCTAACGAATACTTTCTTCATGTTATCTACATCTACAGTACAAGCATGCATTATGAGCTTATGTTTAATGCTTAACCTTTTCACATCTACATGCTACAGTAAGAGCATATTTATCTGCAACGCTTCTTGCATATACTGGACATATTTTGTACATATCAATTTCCGTTATTGTGGTTATTATTATTTATTATTTGTTCTTATTATTTCCCTTATCCAGGGCGACTTACAATTATTACAAGATATCACATTATTTTTACATACAATACCCATTTTTACAGTTGGGTTTTTTTACTGGAGCAATCTAAGTAAAGTACCTTGCTCAAGGGTACAGCAGCAGTGTCCCCCACTTGGGATTGAACCCACGACCCTCCGGTCAAGAGTCCAGAGCCCTAACCACTACTCCACAATGCTGCCCGAAACAGATGTCTTCACGGGGGGGGGGGGGGGGGGCAGGGGGCAAGGTGTCCTCCGCGCACCAGCGACCCCTGCACTGGCCGGGCGTCTGCGGGCTTGCCTGTAAACTGCCCAGAGAGATGCGTTGTCCGCCGACGCTGTAGCTCTGGGCTGGCTGCATGGCGGGTTTGCACAGTGAAAAGAAGCGGTCGGCTAATGGCACACATTCCAGAGGACAGCGTGTGTTCCTCTTCGCCGCTCTCGAGTCAGATGGTCTGAGCCTAAATACAATTAGGCATTTCAAATTGGGAGAAAAACACGGTAAAAAAAATAATTGCCGACTACTAAATTAAAAAAAAAAAAGTTGAGCAGACCTGGAAATTATTTTCTTAAACAGATTTCTGAGGTGTAATGGAAACAGATCAGCCAACAGAGCTTCCTCTTCCCTACAGACGAAAGCTATCTACAAACTTCCTCAGACATACTGTAACGAATTGCCCTCTCGGCCCATTGAATTGCAGGGATCAAAGACAAACATCTTACCACTCAGCTAAATAGCAAGCTCTGTAGTCCAGTGAAGTACAAGTCTTATGCTGGTGTCAGTTAACACAACAGCCACTAGGAGGAGATCCATTAGAACACATCCGTGTGATGGAAGCGGGAGGATGCTCTAAACACATAAACACATACACGGACACAGAATATGGAAACATCTCTTTTAATTTATTTAATTTCAATGGTTTGTGTTTGTGTGCTTTTCAACAAAAGGGACGCTCTCTGTATTTGTTTTAAACTGCTCAACCTAGTGGATATTAGAAGTACATCACCATAGTGGCACTCCCATTGTACTGCACAATAATTGTGTGTTTTTCTTGGGGACATGTTTCCTCAACAATAAAAACAAACCCTCATCACCATTTTTGAAATATTGTTTATAAAACCTGTAGACATGTAAATAAGCTTGAATAATTTAGATATGCAAAGATTAGTGATTGTGGCTTACCGCTAGTCTGTCACTTGCGGTACACTACTTGCAAAATCATGCTGGGGCTGGGTAGAAAAACAGTAACAATGGGCTTGTCATTGGTGGTATTCTAGACCACTGCACCTCTGGAAAAAGTTCACAACACAAACCACACCATTCAATATGATTGCACTGTGAACTTTTGTTGCCATTGATAAAAAAAAAATGAAGTCCAACCATTAGATGCGACTAGACTGGTCCCTCATCCTCTAATGAGGTGGTCAGACCATGTGATCAATGGTGTCCAAATCAGTCCTAAGATCAAGCAAGATCAAAATTGCTAAGAATCAGGTGCCTGAAATCATCAGCAAATCATTAGCAACTTTGGCTAAAGCCATTTCAGTACTGTGAAAAGGGTAAGAGTGATTGTTTTTCTTAAAGGTCATTGTCAGCCAGATGGTTAGATAATTGAGAAGCTACTACTCATTATGAAGTTAGAAATGCCTAAAATGGGAATGGAGAGACAAGTCTATAATTAATCAAAATGTTAGGATCAAGAGAAGGTTTTGTAATTGCACACAGCTGTTAAGAAACCCACCTTCTTAGAAACACTATGTGTCTGACAGAAAAAGTCACAGTGTTGTTTCATCATGAAGCACAGGGAAGCAAACTGTTCAAGAAAAGCTTGGAAATGTACATGTGATTTGATTTCTATTACACGAGAGTAGATGTTAAAACTTCATGCTGATTTGAACTCGGCTCTCGCCAAGATATGCACCAACTAAGACGTAGCTTTACAGTAAACTAATGTGATCCATCTGTGTCTCCATCCATTTGCGCTTCCTTCCATATGATGATGTAGATATCCTTCTGTCTGGTGTTGATGGCCGAAGTGTAATGCTGGCTCCAGGGATCAGCTTATTGCCTCCCTAGCGCATCAGCACACACAACGGCTGCGATGCTGGCTCCGGGGATCAACAACAGTGCGGTCTCCCCAGCGCATCAGCATGACAACCGTCTTAGTTCAAATAACTATCATGTGAAATTGGTCAACAAGTAATTATTGAAAGCCTCTATTGCTCACACGTCAAATACAATATGATTTATATTTTTTTGAAGGAAAGCTTTTATTTTAAAACATATACAGTAAGCCCAAGTCCTGCAACTTCAGTCGCTGTAAGTATATAACCAAAATAACATTTAGCATTTTCTCATGAGTCACGGATTGAATAACCACCTATCGATACACTGCAAATATATAAATGCAATGTAATTAACAGTTCATGTTTTGTTTTTAACATTTACATTTTGTAAGCTGTACAATACCATGTATACCAAAATCCATTCTGTTTCAAATGTGTGTTTTGGTCAAAGAACTAGGTTGCACAAAACTCTTTGGTCAAAGCATGTACCATATATATATATATATATATATATATATATATATATATATATATATATATATATATATATATATATATATATATATATATATATATGTTTAATGTAACGTGTTTCTTTCATAACTGCACATGATGTGAGGTCTACATAGCTCTTTCTAAAACAGTGCATCCACAATGAGGATATAGGGGCGTTCTTAAAGCGTTTTACTACAAAGTGCCAGGAGGACCTGTTGATAACGCAAAACTAGAAATAAACAATTTAGGAATACCTCAGTTATTTATTTCTTGTTTTATTGCTTCAACAAGTGTTTGTCATTTGAGAAAAAAAAGGTGCTTATGACAATTTGTAGAAAATGGCTTTTTGTGGATCTCCCTTGCTGTTTTTAAACGTCATCAAGGGTCTATTTAGAATATGTTTGCAAAATGACACTGCTGGATCGATAAACATAAAAGTTTCACCTTACTTAAATGAAGTGTGTTGTGCTTCATAATAAGTATGATTACTGAAATGTGTCCATCTGCTACTGTTTGCATAGACTAGCAGTCCTACTTAGCCTTGCCCAGTGTACTCTTCCCTTTATTAAATTATAGAGAACGGCTTCTTCTGAATTGTGTGTTAATTATAACCTGTAGTCATGTGTTAGTTTCAGCATTAAGACGCGATTTATTTTGTCTGAGGCTATTTTGAAAGAACTGGAAAATACTTTTTGCAAGAATGGATCGCCAACACAGCAAATAAACGTGTAATTACAAACTGAGCAAGGAGTCTGCTTGAAGGACGCAGGCTAGAAAAACTACATCTCCTAGAAAGTACCACTCAGAGGAGGAAGTAAGGCGCATGGTAATGTCGTATTTGTTCACCGCTGTTGGTCTCAATTACGTAATTTCTGTCTTGTTGGAAGGGGATTTCAACAGGAAAGTAGACTTGAACCAGCAACAACAGCGATTAGAAAGAGAGACGTTTGTGTAGTTCTTAAAGCAGATGTTGAGTTCTAAAAAGGTACGGTAATTTTATTTTCTGTTGTTTAAATATCATATTTAATACCAGCAGGATTGTTGGTTTGTAAAAATATTAAAAAAATATTTGATGACGTACCGCACTTTGCGCTATTAATACTTGAAGCCTGTACTGTCTTTAGTTATAACATGATCATCATAATAAAACATTATTATTTAACATTGGCGATTAGGTGATGATGACGATATAGATAAATATGTCCAGGTTTAACATTGCACCAGCAAACTTGTTTTAGAATAGTGATTACCAGTTCTGCAAACACATAGCGTACATTAAAGCTTGTTATAGAATAATACAATTGTTTTTAAACAAAACACGTGACGTTTCTGTGCGTATTATTAAACTATATTTATTTGTTTATGGTATGGTAGAAGCTACCTTTGTATGAGTTCGCGACACAGTAATTACATTTATTTTGTTGCACGACAAATGTATGTTGTTACATTTTCCTGTTGAGCTGGTTTTCGGCTGTGCTGATGTAATGGTGCTTCGCTTTCATGTGACCATGAGGAAGTGGGTGGGGTTTTAAGTTGCTGTCCGCTGCATTTCATTCTGAAACCTGCGGTAATACTGTACCATGCAAAAACAAAAAAACAGATCAGTATCGGCTGTCAAAATAACATCAATCGCCAAGTCTTTTCCAAGGTAGAGAGGTTTGTTCTCACACCCTGTGTTGAAGCAATTGTACTGCATTATTTTAGTATTATAACATATTTGTTATCACACTTTTAAAATGCGAGGCTGTATGCTTCATAAATCAACATGTATCGGCTAATTTATTTTTAAATCTATTCTGAGGCACAATTTGCCGTAACTGAATTTCCATATACTGTATTCAATGGATTAATTAAGTCAACTCCATGCCTGTTTGCAATATTTAATAATGGTATATACAATTTATATAGGAGGCGAATCCATAAAAATGCCACGAACAAACTAAAATGCAGAAAAGACTAAAAAATGCCTCGCCCTTCACGTATTTATAGAATGGAATTTGAAAAGCTTTGAAAATGTTTCATCGTGTGTGTTGCAGGAGGTCTGGATGATGGCGGTTTTCTTATAATTTTAACATTTCTCCTGCATTGTCAGTTTTTGTAATGAATAGTTAGCTTCAGATTTTAGAACTGCAATACAATTGAAACATAATATGGAATTAGTTTGCTGTTTTGCACAGAAAATACCATGCACTATCCTGTATAGCCCAAACTGACTGAGGCTTTTCGATTGCAGATGCCCT
The DNA here is from genome assembly GCF_902713425.1 of Acipenser ruthenus. Classification (NCBI taxonomy): domain Eukaryota; kingdom Metazoa; phylum Chordata; class Actinopteri; order Acipenseriformes; family Acipenseridae; genus Acipenser; species Acipenser ruthenus. The sequence goes on along the minus strand of NC_081189.1, from coordinate 20,175,748 downwards.
ATACCCAGGACTTTCCAGAGATGGAAAGCACAGATCTGTTGGGACTGCTGTTTAACGATGGGAATGCTGATAATGATGATGTCTTCGCTGACGGGGCCATGCTGATGGAGGAATGGGGTCTTTCGGAGCAAGATGTAGGTTTATTTCTATTAAACACGATGCATACTCCACGTATATAAAAGAAGAGGAGATAGGGAGCAAGTCTTTTTTAAGCAGTTGAGTTGGTTTGATAAATGTAGGGGTTCAAAAAGCTGTGCTTTCCTTACTGAAAACAAAATAAGAACATAAGAAAGTTTACAAACGAGAGGAAGCCATTCAGCCCATCTTGCTCGTTTGGTTGTTAGTATCTTATTGATCCCAGAATCTCATCAAGCAGCTTCTTGAATGATCCCAGGGTGTCAGCTTCAACAACATTACTGGGGAGTTGGTTCCATACCCTCACAATTCTCTGTGTAAAAAAGTGCCTCCTATTTTCTTTTCTGAATGCCCCTTTATCTAATCTCATTTGTGACCCCTGGTCCTTGTTTCTTTTTTCAGGTCAAAAAAGTCCCCTGGGTCGACATTGTCTATACCTTTTAGGATTTTGAATGTTTGAATCAGATCACCGCATAGTCTTCTTTGTTCAAGACTGAATAGATTCAATTCTTTTAGCCTGTCTGCATACAACATACCTTTTAAACCCGGGAATTCTGGTTTCTCTTCTTTGCACTCTTTCTAGAGCAGCAATATCCTTTCTGCACAGCAGACGGTCTTGTAATTTATGACGTCACAGAAACCCTAGATTAAATTATTTTCCTGTAACTCACTGAAGCCCATCTATTATATATGTGTGTGTTTCCCAAAAGCAATATTTGCCAATATTAATAGCTTTTTATATATTTATTGCAGATGCTGAATGGCATTGAAACAGAAGACTTCTTAAATTCCATTTTGGGCAGTTTGGAAGACGAGCCGGCTACATTACAGTCCTGGTCCCCCCAGGGCAGTGACAGCGGGATATCTGATGATAACAATAACTGGAACAGCTCTTCCAGCAGTGACATCACACCATCACCCAGTCCCAAGTTCTGTGAACAGCCAGTCAACAGCCCTGAATTTCAAACCAACACCGAGGTCATACAGACAGACCATAACTATTCCCTGAACCAGGACCAGCAGAGCACCAGCGACACTCTGCAGAGCGTACGAACGGAGCATCCTGAAACAGACGTGTCCATCGATTTAGGTGTGTAAAGGTTTTCACTTGTGCCACATGTCAGGCCACTGCCACCGTAATCACAAGAGTTGAAATATCACATTGGCTAGTTAGCAGTACGCTTAAATTATTATTATTATTATTATTATTATTATTATTATTATTATTATTATTATTATTATTTATTTCTTAGCAGATGCCCTTATCCAGGGCGACTTACAATCGTAAGCAAATACATTTCCAGTGTTACAATACAAGTAATACAATAAGAGCAAGAAATACAATAACTTCTAACCCTGTGACGTATTGCTTTGCAGAGATCTTGTGTGTTTTACATTCATCATAATAACATGTATGTTTGGATCGCTTGAGTTATTTGGGTCAGTTATATAATGTAATGTAGTAGCTGTAATTCATGTCTCGGTCTTGGCTAATAAGGTGTCAGTTCGAGAGGATTGAGAAAGGAGGCTAACCTAGAATGTTCGACATAAAATGTTCTTGTACAGCCTGATTTGTTGACCCATATTTGTATTGCACAAAAATTTCCACTTAGATGACTGGGAATCACAGTATATGGTTGAAGATTACTCCAGTGAAACCCCGGTCTCTCTTGCAATGGAAGATTTCTCTCAGTCTGATAAGGAATGCCAGGTATGCTTTTTGAAATAACCTAAATTAAAACAGAAATACTTCTGCCATAAAACATTGTGTTGTGAAGACTTTGAATTTGTAAAATAGGTTTGTATCTATATTTTAGTTTAAATCCAATATCTATCTATCTATCTATCTATCTATCTATCTATCTATCTATCTATATATATATATAAAAAAATTTCAGGGATGGAAATAAGACTCCTATTGCATAGCAGTTTGATCCATTCCTGGTTTTACTATGAGTTTAATAAGACACAGCTGAGCTTGTTACCTATACACTGTGGCTGATCAAGCTTGTATTAACACCAGGAATGGATTAAACTGTTATGCAATAGGTGACATAAAAAATAACAAATGTTAAGAAAATGTTAACTTGCATTGTTTTAAATTAGAGACTTGTCTTTTTCACCAAGTCAAACATGTTATCCTTGTACAACTCTTTAAGTAATTCAACTGCATAAATATTGCTTTAAAAAAAAGAAAAGAAAAAAAAATATATATATATATTTTTGTGTGTGTGTCAAAGTTTGACATCAGAGGTAATAATGTATACCTGAACAGCCATTAGCTGTATTTTTCTTCTTTTCAGATCCAGTTTCAATTCAAGGAACTGGTTCTAACAGAAGAAGAAAAGAGAATTATGGGAAAGGAAGGGATTTCAATACCAACTAATTTGCCCCTCACAAAGGTCAGTTTTCCTCTCACGTTTACATCGAAAGCTTCTTGTTTATGCATTTTGTTTAGGGAGTGGCACAGTTCTACATTCTTTGATTAACTTGCACCCTGCAGGGTTAACCCAGTTCTATATTTTATTGGAGCGTTTTACAGCACTGGGGAATCTCTGAATTGCTTAATCATAATATAGTGTCACAACTCAAAAGAAACGTGGTCAAGTACACTAAAAGGTTTTGGAATGTGCACAGTGTACTTTTGCACTTTACTATGGGACTTAGTTTTATCATAGTTTTTATCAGATTTAGTGACTACACTGGACAGAAGTTACCAGTAACATTTATGTCATTTTGGCATTCCATTCAAAATGGGTGTGTTTAAACAAATAATATGGTTCAGTATTGAGTTCCTAAAGACTGTAGGTGTGACCTAAAACAGCTTAGTGATAGAATGTTTTTTTTCAATGGGTTAAACGAGTTGTCACGCCAGTTATAGGTGTGATTTCTAAGAATTGTGATAAACATTTAAACATTTAAGACACATTCGGGTTCAATAATCTGCTTCAACTGACACAATCATTTTAATATAATATACACAGTTGCTGCATTACAAAGACACTTCAAAAGCTGTCTGTCCCAACAAGAGTCCTGTTAATCTGTGACTTCACTTTTATACACAGATGTTTAAAATTGTTAATGTGGTATTGTTTCCCCATGACCTGTCACAAAAGAGAACAATCACCCTGTGTGTTGACTTGTAGAAACTTCTCCTTCAAACTAAACCAACCCTGTTTCTTTTCAGGGTGAGGAACGCATGCTGAAAAGGATCCGAAGAAAGATCCGCAACAAGCAGTCAGCCCAAGAGAGCCGCAAAAAGAAAAAGCACTATGTGGATGGGCTAGAAAGCAGGTAGGTGGCATTACAGCCTCCTGTTATTGCATTGTAGTCTACATTGGGCACTCCCGTGGCTTGGATCTCTTTGTGACTTATAACTGTAGGATAGTAGGTCCTGGGTATAGTCTAGCAGTAAACTGTACTGTAGAATTAGGGCTTGAAGTTTTTGGGTGTTACTTTTGATCACATGACCCTTTACACTTCTTTTGAGCTGATTCTGTTTCCTAATTAAACTCGGAAAAAGCTGTTCATTACAAAACAATGTCATTTGTTTTTACCTTCATATCTTAACTGTGCCTGATTCTGTTTCGTGTAATTTTTATTTCAAACAGACATGACAAATTACGTTAATGGCTCATCGCTGATCCTAATTGCATTACATTCTTGCAGTCACCTAGTTTATCGTTGTGCTTTTGTTATTTTCACTCATTTAACATTCCTTGATTATAAAGTGTATATATATATATATATATATATATATATATATATATATATATATATATATATATATATATATATATAATATGATATAATTGTTTTAATATTTTTTTTATTATCATTATATAGAGTTGCTGCCTGCACAGTTCAGAACCAGGAGCTACAGAAGAAGGTGAATCAGCTACAAAAGCAAAACCTGTGAGTAGAATATTCATTTCTTTGTTCATTTTGTTGTACCTAAATGGAAAAACATTTCCAAAATGTGACCATAAGTTAAAATCCATAGTTTTTTAAAATATATATAAAAAGCCTTGATTATTCAAACTTCAATTTACAAACAGCCTCCTCGTAACCTGTCTCATTGTGTGCAATACTCTCCTGTCCTGATGTTGTAGAAAATGTGCTAACCAGCTCTCAATCTCTGATACTGACCGTGCAATTTAGTAATTCATGTGTGTTTTTTATAACCTTGTTTTTTTTTTAAAACTGTTTTGGCACTGTGTTTCAATATCTCATGATGGATTGTTTAAGGTTGTGGGTGTTATGTGGAGTCTTCTACCTCCTAATTTAAAAAATAAATAAATACAAATATTGCTCAAACAAAAATAAATACAAATTGTTCAATCTGCTTACCAGGAGTCTTATTGAGCAGTTACGGAAGCTTCAGACACTGGTGAAGCAAACCACAATGAAATCAACCACCTCGAGCACCTGCATCATGGTGAGCCTTTCCTCTTCATACCATTCTGTTTAAGCACTTAGATGCTCTGCAAATATGGGAGGCTTTTGGCAACTGCTCCTTTGCAGTCAGCGTCAAGCAAGAGATAGATGGCACTGTGATGTTAATGCTCTCGCCTCAAATGGAGTCTGGATTGGGTCTCGCAATTGAGATGAGTTTTATTAAATTCATTCAAAAACCGAGCCCCCCTAATCCAGGCAGATGTGAGACGTGTTTGAAGGGCAATGTGGTTACACTCGCTGCTTTTACGGCTATGTGGATAAATGGAGACGCTGGTAATTTTACAGTGGTTAAGAGGAATTATACAGAGGTTGTAATATTAGTTTTCAGAATAAAACCAGCCATTTTAATTGTTCTACTGCATATCTGCGTTATGGCATTTTGCTGTTGCATTGAAGATGACATATATTGCAAGACATACTTTCATTTTTGTTCACAAAAAGACGAAGGCAAATCTCTTTTTTTGTGCATTGGGACTATTTTGCAGAACTGTGTATTTTTAGTGTTGGAGTTCTTGTTTTATGTATTTTTTTATTTTTCGGGATCCATATTTGTATTTGTTCCCCCCACAGGTATTCCTGTTGTCATTTTGCCTGATTGTATTCCCAAGTGTGAACCCATTCGGTACAAGCGGGTCCCAGAAGGAACTGTACACCCCTTCAGGAGGTAAAGGCCAAGATCAGTTCACTTTTAGGGGAAATACATTTGTGTAATTAGTTGAGCGATGTATTATTGGATTAATGTTTAAAAGAAATATTGCTGCACATACCACTACAGCTATCGTGAGGCAAGGTAGCTATGGTGGCTTATGAGTTCTGTCCATAATCTTCAGCACCCTTGATTAGAGACTGGATTTGGTCTAGACATATGTCACGTTTTAGAGTTGCTTTTTTATTCAGACAACTGCTTGGTAAGGACATTATCACAAAATATCAGAATCTGGGAACATAAGGAGCTATCTGTGCATCTCATTTATGTATATAAGACACTTGCATTATATATATATATATATATATATATATATATATATATCAGTGGTGTCATTTTTTAAGTAACGTTTTTTTCTCTTCTGTTCAGTTATTTCAAGAAGCCTTCGTTCACTTTCTGGTGTGGAAACCATTAAAGATGAACCAGCAACAACACATTCCCTTGATGCCACAGAGAAGGATCTGTTATTAAATGTGGAAATCACAAAATCTGTGCTGTCTGAAGGGCTGAATCGCACACCAGAGGTTCAAAAAGTAGAAAAAGCAGAATCTGAATCTGCAGTTAACAGTAACTCCTCCTCCGACTTGCCCTCACAAGCCAAAACCAAGCTGTCACCGGCAGGAGAAAGACACCTCAGCCCTGGAAATGAGGCGGTGGACTACACAATGACTGCCGCCGCAGTGAACAAGGAGGACTGGCTCGACCAGAAAACCACAACCGTGATAATACAGCAACATCGCTCGGATGAAATGTAAAAGGAATGTTCCTGCTCCAGTTTTGAAATAAGTTTAGTCAGTCAAGCCGTGCACTGTAAGCAGAATGTTATAAATATTTATATATATATATATATATTCCCTTGTAGCAAGGGTTTCCATGCGACTTATTTGACGTGGTGAACATGAAGCTCTTACTGTTGTATAGTATACTGTGTTCAGGTGATGCAAACTTTAAATATGTTGGGAAACAATATGGCCCTGTGTTTTATATACAGTACCTTTTAAGATAATCCATGTACTTGCATCAATACTTTATGCCCTCTGAATTTACATATCTGTGTCTGTTTATTATCCCATGGTATGTTTTTCTTTTAATCGTCGTTTATTGCTTATGGAATGTTTGTTTTTTATTGTTGTATTGAAATGTTAGAAGAAAATGCTATGACCTGTAGAATCAGTGACTGCAATTTGTGGGGAAAAAATAGAGGATTTACACAGCTAAAGCTTACTGTTACCTGTAGCTATAAATCAATCCTTACTGTGTTTCTATGTAGTGCGCACTGTGTTTCTATTATATAATCATCTGATGACTGTGACTGTCATTGCTATGCTATTGATTGTACTGCAGTACTGTTTAATTTGTGTCTTTTTTAAATAATAATAATAAAAAATAGAGCGCCACTGTTTCAGTTCTGATTATTAAGCCTGCTAGTGAATGGAGTTCATTTATTTTAGGCAAAGCCACCACAATTTCTGCTTTCTGTACAAGTTAACACTAATGCATTAACCATTTTAGGTGTGAACTTCACACCTGACACCCTGGGATTGAAGCTGACACCCTGGGATCCTTCAAGAAGCTGCTTGATGAGATTCTGGGATCAATAAGCTACTAACAACCAAACGAGCAAGATGGTCTTAATGGCTTCCTCTCGTTTGTAAACTTTCTTATGTTCTTATGTAATTTCACTGTTACTCCTCTGGGAAAACCTAACCTTCACTTTGATCTGTGATCGAAGAAGTCTGACACCGTGGGATGTGTGTAACGCATTTATATTCTGGCCTCATACAAATAATTGCATTCAATTAAGCCTGTTCCTAACAAACGCTAACCCTTCTTCTCAAAGCCTAATATCTTAGAGGCTTCATATTTGCAGGGTTATATAAACGCTGCATAGTAACATTTTACATTGATCCAGCAGGGTTATGTCTGATTTAAATCCAGTTGATTTTTTTTTCATTTACTACCTATTTTATATAGTTTCTCAAGGAAAATACATGAAAAGTATGTTTTAAAAGCTGTTATTAACACAAACGTCTTATTCTCACTGTCTGTAAACTAAACGAATGGCTGCCCCCGGTTCTGTGGCGCATAAATAGAGCGAAGACGTAAAAAAAAAATACTGCACTGAAATGGTATTGTGAAGACATCTTACCCCGTTATAGAGCGCCTGCCCCATCATTAACATACTCGCCGAAGCGATTCTAATGATAGTTCAATGGGGTCCTGAATAGACAACTGAGCACTGTGTTAAGACCCGCTGAAACCAGGTTTATTTAGTGGTGCAATCAGGAACTTTAACAATTGAACACACTATAAAAAGCAAAGTAGTCCTAAGTAACAACTGCGTGTGTTTGGACTGACACAGAAAGAGGAAATCAAAGAAAGAAAAGTAAAAGAAAAGAATGACTGAGGAGTATTTTTCTCTGGCGTACTCCATCGCTAAATTCTTGTAGTTCACATATTGTAGTTCACATTTAGAGGATGTCACAATGATAAATAATTTGCTTTATTTATGTATTTATTTATTTATGTAAGATTGTGTAATTTAGTTTGGTATGTAACTATTCACAAACCACCATTGGAGGTTCTGTACAGCTACAACTCCGGTACTACAAAAAAAAAATCGATAATTAAAAGAAAAAAACAAATCCTATTTTCGATTTTTTTTTAAAATAAAATCGCCAGCCCTGGCATACAGTAAAGGACAGATTCGCATTTGCAAAGAGTTGTTTGGAGTTACTTTAAAAATTGCAAAATACATACATTACATTTCATGCAGGAAAGAAAAGTGAAGAATTGGTGTTGACAATGTAAAGTTGAACTCATTTCGAATTAACCCCTTTTAGATTGAAACTGCTGTCAGTTTGCATTAAAAATTAAGTAAAAAAAAAAAAAATGGGAAAAAAAGCGTTTCTGAACTTGCTTCGTAACGTACAATTTGTCCCATTCGATGCACCGTATGAGACATCCTGTCCTCGGTTATTATTGGCTGTTCCAGTTGTCTTTATAAGCATGTGACCCAATCGTCCTGTCTTAATTGGTTAACAAAGTGAGCCTATTATTTACATTTTAACATCTATGCCTGTTGCTTTAGTTTACCAGCCGTGCTTCAGTACCAGATGTAAACCATGTGGGATGTCCTCCGTTTGCACCAGAGAGGTTTTGCTAAAAGTAGTTTATAATGTGGTATGAAACGATCAAATATTGTAAAGTTATGTAAATGTATTTTTGTTTATAACAGGTATGATGGCTGGCCTGCAACCTGTGTGAAAATAGTTTTTTGACGAGCACTTCAGACACAGTAAGAAGATATTCATCTATTCGGAACCAGATGCATATGTTTAAAACCTAAAGACTGTCAAAACGACATTATGAATAACAAGTTCCCAGTGGTGCAGTTCCCCAGGTTATATAACAACGGTCCACCACGCAAGAAACCCAGTTCCATCCCTTCAGTTGATGGATGGGGAGAATACGGGCATGTTATGAAAATCGGTACAGCCCAGTCACGCGTAAGTACCAATAGTTTTATCACTGAGTACTGTGTGTGGATTGTGGTCTTTATCCTACGTTGTTAGCAGGTTGGTCATCTTCTGTATTTCAGGTTTTGAAACCTGGCGGCATTAATCATTCTCAATGACTTGGATTTTGTGAGAGAATTTACGGAACCTCCTTGTTACAAGTAGTATAGCCTTTCTCCGACATTATTTTGTGTGTATGTATGTATATGTATGTGTGTGTGTATATATATATATATATAAAGCCTATTGTCAGATATTTTTTCATTATCTCGTGTGGGATTTAGTTACCATGCCAACGTGTTTATCTCTGGCAAATCACTAAGCTTGAATAATATGTATATGTTTATCCAATATCTGCTTCTAATATTAACATTGCAGTACTGTGTTTTCTGTTATTTCCAGGGAGCTGATTTGAAATTTGAGGCCCAGCACAGTTTAAAGGGAGAAAAATGGAAGCCAGTCGAACCGGTAGCAGTTCCTCTGTTGTCACCGAATTCAGGTAACGGAAAGAATACACTGAACGAAAAAATGCATTAAATAAGGCACTTAAACAGCACACACAGCTTGTGTATTGGTTGTGTACAGCATGTTATCCACTCAACAAAACCTCTTTAGTCTGTCAAGTTTCAAGTTCTTCCTCAAAACCGTTCAGTACAGTACAGCCTGTCATATCTGATTTTATTGGTTCTAGGGGTCCATCGGATATTTACAAATATCATATCACATGTCAATAAACACCAAATACTGATGAACGTATACTATACAAAGAAAATAATGAAAATGATTGCAGAACAAAGCACTGTAATACAATATTTGGCAATTAACACAATAGAATTCCAAAAACAGTTCTTACCGTGCTTTCTGAGTCTTTGCCAAAGTAATCCAACAGGTTATTTTCTGCAGTGTGTGTTAATCCAAGACAGAAACAACATGAAGACAGCGCACACACAAACTGGCTTTGGAGGTCAGCGAAAAAAAATCTTGTTTCAGTTATGTGCTTACTTGTTTTCTTTTATTTTACATGGTTAATCTGGGCAGTTGTGTGAAGTGACACCATGTAAAAAGTGAAACTGAATTCCTTTTATTTATTTATTTTTTGAATCTGCAACCTAATCCATCTGCAACCTAATCCATCCTGCTAAGAACTTAATTTACTGTTTTAGACCCATAATAAAACATGCATTGATCAGTTTCCATCAGTACCGTTCAGTTGATAGCAGCATGACAGATGACACATGCCAGAGGTTCATTATTATTATTATTATTATTATTATTATTATTATTATTATTATTATTATTAATTTCTTAGCAGACGCCCTTATCCAGGGCGATTTACAATTGTTACAAGATATCACATTATTTTTCCATACAATTACATTATTTTATTTATTTATTTTTTTTACACATTATTACATTATTTTTTACATACAATTATCCATTTATACAGTTGGGTTTTTACTGGAGCAATCTAGGTAAAGTACCTTGCTCAAGGGTACAACAGCAGTGTCCCCCACCTGGGATCGAACCCACGACCCTCAGGTCAAGAGTCCAGAGCCCTGTGGGGCTCCTGAGTGGCGCATCCAGTAAAGGTGCTCCGCGTGGCGTGCAGGATGTGCCCTATAGCCTGGAGATTGCAGGTTCGAATCCAGGCTATGTCACAGCCGACTGTGACCGGGAGTTCCTAGGGGGCGGCGCACAATTGGCTGAGCGCTGCCCGGGTAGAGAGGGCTTAGGTCGGCAGGGGAATCCACGGCTCACCACTCATCAGCGACCCCTGTGGCCGATAGGGCGCATGTGGTTCTGCAGTGGAGCCGCCAGATCTGTGTTGTCCTCCGGCGCTATAGGTCTGGTGGCAATGCTGTGGATCTGCAGTGCGAAAAATGACGGCTTGGCAGGACACGTTTCGGAGGACGCGTGTTCCAGCCTCCGTTTCCTGAGTCGGCGGGGGGAGGTTGCGAGCAGTGATACAGATAATAATTGGGAATGCTAAATTGGGGAGAAAACCGGGGTAAAAAATTGGAGACGACTAAATTAAAAAAACAAAAACAAAAAACAAACCCTACCCACTGCCCCACACTGCTGCCCATCGGTTCATCGGTTAACAGAAGGGATATGACAGGTTACTGTAATCGGTTTTGCTTTTACTATTTCTACAATATCTGTACATTTGTCCATTAGCAACATACTACTTATTGGGTTGCTGCAGGAGGGTTCATAATTGTATACCTTATGTACATTACTGTAGGGTAAACAGAAGCAGCACATGCTGTATATCATTATAAGAAAGGTGTTCTTTTTTTCAGCCTGCAAGGTTTCCACTGTTACCCCAGCAGATCTGACTACAAAAGGGAAAATCATAAGACGCATTGGAGAGCATGAGTCTTTAAAAGGGGCTTTAGACTTCACAGAACATGTAAGTAGTTTCCAGAGCGGCTTACATTTATTATTGGGCAGCCCAACTGCAGGGCATTATGCCTGGGATTGACGTTGCCAGGCTTCAGGAGCTTGGTTGTATTCATTGCATGAGGCAGTTTGCTTGACAAGTGGGTTGCAATGGTGAAGTACAATGTGAATTAGGCATTTCAAATGGGGTAGAAAAGCAGTGTGATGGTAAATTGACCACCTGAGCTATTTTCCTCATGTAATTAATAAATGTTTACTGACAGTTTTTAAAAATTAGTCAATAAACGTTTTCCTGTCAATTGTCTGTGTGGGGGGGGCAGTCCGCAAGCACAGGTGTAGGTATTGTGAATGCTAGCAGTGAGCACCCTATCCAGTCTAGCATAATCTACCTGTTTACATGTGTTTTGTGTACTACATTGTACTGTAAACTGATTGTATTGTGCTGCAGTGCATTGTATTTTTAAATCTTTGCAGTGAGCAGAGTTGCATAGGGCAGGTGCACCACACTTCACCTCACTGGGGTTTAGTGTTGGGTGGCTGGCGAGCTCAGTTGTACTTGTAAGTAGCACATGATGTACTTGTATATAAAGATTTTTTGTGCAATTTAATTTGTAATAAAAAAGTGGTTCCCTCTGGTGCTTACTGCTTCTGTCTAATACCTCATTTTCATGGACAGCCAACTCAAGTCGACTCAAATTGGTCTGAATTCTCCCAGAACTTGAGTTGCTGGACAACTCGAGTTGGTGGAAAAAGGTGACGTTTCCATGCTTTACCGAGTTATCACGTGAGCTGAGCAGGAAATGCTTGCGAGTTAAAGGTCAAGATGTGCATTCGCTGCAGACAGTGTTAGTAGAATTGTCAATGATTTTAAAAGATAAATCCACCAAGATGTTTTTTCGCATTTGTTTCATGCAGTACATATTCATCTGGCAGACTGCTATGCAGAACAGGGAAAGAAGTGCTGGACGAGGGAAATATGTGTCAGGTGTCAAAGTGGATATGAGAATGGCAGTGATGAAGCCAATTTGCTACTGTAGTAGGACTGTTCTTTTTTTATGTTAAGCAATTTTCTTTGTTATTTTTCACAAGGGTTTAACAGCCAAAATTGTTTATGCCAGACTTGTTAAAGTCTGTAAGAAAATGGTTGATTGTTATTGTTGATACCTTGTAGATATTACTAAAGACACCCACTGTGCAGGTATTGCAAAGTCCATAAACAAAATATTAAAATAAATTAGTTCTGCACCATATAAAAACTGAGCTGATTTTACCAGTGCTTGCTAGTCTAACTGATTAGAAGGCCATTTTTGTTCTCCAAGTTGCTCCAATGACATTGTAGATGCTAGTATAACAAGTTACTGTAAATGAGATGCTGTTTTAGCAGACACATTTCATTAAGTAAACATTTATTTGAATCCTTTTGGAATTTATTATAAACACATAAGTATAACAAGTGTGTAACGTCTTTAGGCAGGGTTTTAAAAAAATCCCTCTTGTTACAATTCTTCGATCTATTGATGTTGAGGTTTAAAATTGAGATGAGGCAAAACATACATTATGGTAATTGGCCAGTTAAAAGCTGAATTCCCTTTGAATCAAAAGCACTCTGCAGAACCTAATGACATAATTTAACCATGTTCAAATTAAATGTCGGTTCGTTTTTATATATATATATATATATATATATATGTATATACACTGTACATGAAGACGTTGCACACTATTGTTATGCTTATGTGTTTATAATGCGGATCTGCATCTGCCACACAAAACTCACCTGTCTACAGATTAAAAGGTGACAATTTGTTTAATTGAAAGCACTTCTGAGATTCTACACACAGCACAACCTAATTGTGTGATATAGAAGTTTAACCGGCTTTCAATTGAAACATGTCGGTTCAGTGAGACCTTAAAGGCCAGCAGTGTGGAGTAATGGTTAGGGCTCTGGACTCTTGATCAGAGCGTCGTGGGTTCAATTCCAGGTGGTGGACACTGCTGTTGTACCCTTGAGCAAGGTACTTTACCTAGATTGCTCCAGTAAAAACCCAACTGTATAACTGGGTAATTGTATGTAAAAATAATGTGATATGTGTAACAATTGTAAGTCGCCCTGGATAAGGGTGTCTGCTAAGAAATAATAATAATAATAAAGGACAATTATTCGTAACCGCTGTATTCGTCCCATCCCTAATAGATGCTTAACTTTTTTAATTCATTTTTTTTTTATCTTACAGATGAGTAATTTCTACCTTGATAACTACGATGATGCCTTCAGTGCAATGGGGGGACTCCTAGAGGAACACCTATATTTTGGTGATGGCAGTCTCAAGGTAAAAGTCAGCCAGTGTAGAATTCTATGTGGTTGTTTGCATGTGTCTGGGTCTGTAGCTTGTATCATTTCTAGTTCATATGTTTGTGGCACTATCTCAATAAAATATGAACACTTTGATTTCTTTTCAGGGAAGAATAAGAGAGACTACCATTGGTGTGTCACAGCTGAATAAATTTTTAGAGAATATGAAGTACAAAACGTAAGTAAGACTATTAGAAAAATCATATTTGTAGGCAAGACCAGGAGTGGCCAGAAATCAAAGTAATTGGAAATGCATAACTGCATCATGTCTGACTGTAGCCAGTCCCATTAGACCCCACCTTTTCAGAGTACAGCCTTAACAGAAATCACAGCAGACTTTATACTTACGACAATTGAGCACTGTCATTTACAAGAGCTGAAATTCTCCCCATATTTAGAACAAAGTCCAAAGTCCCATCACAGTTGAATAATGTATAATCTAAAATGTAAATGTGACATATTGTACTGTATGTATGTACAGGTGCCTCCGCCGTGTCCACCATCAGTTATCTTAATCGCTACCTCTCGGGGATTGCTTTGTATGCTGCTAGTAGCCATCAGTACCGCCTTTATTTTTCAGGTGTCCATTTACCACTCTTGGTGATAGATCGAGGCTCCAGAGCTACCTGTTTGGTGATAGCATTTATGATATCCCTCCTGCGCTGCTGGCTGAGAACATCCATGAGGAGATGGCTCTGCAGAGAAACAGGGTGCTGTTTGACAGCGCGACCACAGGGGGCGCCCTGGGTTACTTCCCACTTGAGGAGAAAGAACGCTTTCAAGAGGGGTGTCTGATTTACCCAAGCAAAGCTGCCCTGAACTACCTCAGTATCCTGCCAACAGAAACTGCACTCAGATTAAGCCTTTTCACTATTTTTGAATCTGTCTGAATGATAAATTGGCCTTTGTTTTGTTTATGCTCATACAGCAGACCAGAGCTCAGAGTTGTTAAATCTTTAACTAAACAGATTTCCGTAAGGTTGTGGTGGAGTTTGGTGAGGAGGATACGCCAAAGCTAAGCATGAGAAACAAACCTGTAACATTTGAACTGAATGGGACCATCCGGCAAATCAGCATGGGGAATGTGGAAGAGCAAGGCAAGTGTTTCCTGGTCAAGTTTTATACAAATACTGTAAATATTATTTAATAAATGCCTCAGAGTTAACATGTGATTTAATCCGGACTGAAGATTGACTTTTCCCAATGTCAGGCGAACCAGCTGTTGTCAAGCTAATGAACTCTGGATTATTGGTCTTCACAGGTCCAAATTAATCAACCTGACCATGAACTGACAATTATTTACCAGACCCGACCTGATGTAAAGTTCTTGTTGTTAGATCCGGTTCCGACCCGGCCCCGAAAAAACAGTGGAACGCTTTTCCTTTCCCCATCTTAGTATATGCACTGACTAGATACAGTAACCTGGAAATCTGGCTGAACTACAGACAGTGTTTATTCCATCATGAACCTACACAGAGGATTGTACAATTAAATATATAATATGTTTGTGTAAAAGATACAAAGATAAATACATTATCTGAAAATCAAATTAACTGAAGTACAATCTCAAATAATGTCTTGTCACTTCTTCATATTGCTATTCAAAAAGGCAATGCTAAAAACTGCCTCGCAAGCAACACTTGATACTTGATTTTTCTGTGAGCTTTTGTTCATGGAATTGGTTCCTCTTAAGTTTTTCTTTCACTTCCTTGTCATAAACAAATCCATTACTCTGACTTAAGAATGATCTAAAAGAAACACCTTCGATATGCCTCACGTGTCTGCTGCTGTGCTCTGCAAGCCATGACATGTGCTACTGGGGAAAGATTTTTAGTACCAAAAAGAGCAATGGCCATCTCTCTTTAATAGTAATCAACAGTTTGTGTATTACCGAGTAAACAAAATCCGACCCGACCCGACCTGTGACAGTTTTGCACCTGAAAACCTGTTCGGTACGGTTTGGGTCTTGAGCTCCCCCTCCCCTCCCAATTTAATATGTGATCCCAAGTAATTGTAGCTCACAAAATAGTTCTATAAAGTGTCTCTGCCATGCACATCTATTTATTTTATAGGTCTCAAATGTACAGTTTTGAAACAAACACATGTAGCAAAACATACTATCCGGTACTGCACAACTCTGTTTGGAAGCCATGCTTTTTGACTGTCTTGTACTTCCTAGGTCATTTCACGTGGCGAGTGAAGTTGTCCCCACCCCTTCACTGGCTTCTTTCCTGTCAATAACCAATCTGCTGCTACCCCTATTGACTGACATGCTTTCAGCCAGTAACATGCTTTGACCTAGAAGATACTGCTGAGCTGTACAAATGCAAACTGATAACCCTGGAGTAAAGCAAAGAAACTGAGATTTTCCTTCAACCTAAGAGTACCAGATATTAGAAACTGAGCGTGTGCTGTGACGTGTTCCTGCACATTTGAGTCGTATGTAGCCAATGAAAGTGCAAAATGGATAAGATTTCTGGAATTATTTTGTTTGCTATTATTACTTTAAAGAAAGGAGGGAGCAGGCTGGTTCCAATTCTGGTAGTGTGCATAATAATCCCAAAACTCTTTTTTTCAGTTTATGTAGGTGTCCGCTCGGATTATCTCTGTGGTGTTTGGAGAGTTGACAGCAAAATGAAACCAGCCTCCCTTCAGGTCATTCAAACAGAGCAAATTGCCACTTGCATCAACGTCAGGTATACTCTTTTTGTGTAATTATATACATTTGAATATCCGTTTGTCATGTATATCATTCAAAGACAGAATGTTTTCCTATTTGTAACTTGTAACCCAAGGCACTGAGTTTGAACAGGGAATGGCTGAGCATTTTTCTATACAAATATGTGCTTGTTATGATCATCACTCACCTTTACTAACATGCATTGTGTCATTTTCACTTCATCTTTATTTTTTTATGCACCTTTTGCTGACTTAACAGTTCCTGTAAACTGTAGTTGAAAGAGATGGACCAATATGTGGACCACTATAAAGCAGGTGGCTGCTCTTTAGTTTTGTGCCTTAGGTTATCCTTCAAAATTAATAACATACATGTGGATAATATTGTTTTTATTATTAGTCCCCACATTCCGGGAGAGATGCTTGTCGCCAGTGAGAGTGGAGCTGCATATCTGTGGAGTCTTGAAAGAGGGTGAAGAACTTTTAATGTTTTAATAATAATAGTCTCAGTCATGTTGGTATATTCAGTGTTTAATAAAAGGGACTTGCTTTTAATAATTGTTTTTGCTGTTAAAAGTGCAACAATGACTTAATGCATATTCTCTTTGCTTTTTATTATTTTTATATCTATATAGTCTCAATAAGATTCGACATGAAACTGAGAACTTACACTTCAATGCCCAGTCCTCCTGGAGGTGGTGTGATTTCACTGCCCATCCTAGAGTGGTGACGTATGCTGACCGGTCAGGAGTGGACCTTACAGACATGAGGGTTAGTCCTTAAGCTCATGGTCCATTTTTTACCTTCCCAATACAGGGTTTTAAACTACACAGGTGTGGCCATAACTGGTTAAAAAGTAGAACATAAAACTGTTTGAGAGCTTGCAGCTGCCTAGTGATCCTTCATGTATTAACTTTTCACTTGACGTGTTTTTTACAGTCCCCAGAAAATCAAAGCCAGGCCTTGTTTTCAATTGGAGAAGCTTCAGAGTGCAGTAAAGGGGAGAGAGTGATCCTGCCCAAATATCTAAGTGATGTAAATGCCTATCACTACCTAATCACTACACAGGTATGGGACAAGCCTACAGCACTACATTTTAGAACTACTTTTAGGGCCTCTGGTTTGGGATTAAAATTGGAATTAAAATTCATGTTGTGACATTTTTACTGTTTCTTCTTTTTGGTCAGTATTCAGCCTATATTGTGGATGAGCGCTTTCCTTGTCTGCCAGTAATGAAGTGGGAACACATGCTGGAGTCTCCACCAATGTTTTCCCAGGTGTTACCTGGGGAACCCTGGAACAGGAGTAACAAGGTGTTGCTGGCAACTCAGCGCTCACAGGAACTCTTGATGCTGCAGTATTCAGGTAAAACTCTCCTGTCAATCCAGGGGGGTTGTTTCACAAGTGAATGATGCAAGTTTAATGGATTTTTGTGGCTTTTAAATGTGATTGGCATCATTTCCACTGTCTTTACATCAATTCAAATCCTCTGCCACATGCTCTTGTTTGTCATCTAGTGTGATTGTTTGGAGTGAAAAACCATGATTTTACCCAAATATTGCCTAACTGTTCCGTTTTTATATTTCAAAATGGTCCTGAAATACTGGTGAGTGTTAATTTCTACATACAAAGTTTTTTCTTTCAACAAAAAACTGCTTACATTTCTGACATTTTAAGCAGTAAAAGTCAATTTTAAACCAGTCAGTTACTAATACCAAGTAACAACGAGGAAACACTGGTAAATAAAACAGTAACACAACAGTCATATTGCATGTTGTTCAGTATCGTACATCTCTAGTATCACAGTACAATTGCGTTCATCAAATGGGACTCTAGTCGTTCGTAAACTCCTGGAGCACTCTCTGGGGTCTTCAAACTTTCAAAACTAAATGGCGTATTTGTAAATTAATACTAATACCAGTAGTGTAATGTGGTCTGTTCTTTCTGTCTGTGTTGCATGTAAAGAGTATTGAACATTCTCTGTCTTACAGATGACAAGCTTCTGTAATTTCCACGTTTACGCCATTTTGCCATTTGCAGTATCCATCTGTTTGTATATAGTTTTCAGTGTTGACCCTCGGACAAAACAGTTTGCCATGATTAAAAGTTACACTAGGGCCCCCTATTAATACACTGAAAGAACCGGTGGACAACAAGGTGTATTTTAAACAAAACAAAACACGCCAAAATTCAAACCTCAGAAATGTTGCTGTACTGCGGGTAATAAATTAATATAGTACTTTGGTGAAATTGGTTCAGAGAACATAACCTGTCATTAATTATATTCCAAATTTTGATTTATCTGGGTAAGCTGTTGGCTGTTAACAGCAAAGAACAATAAGTAAAGTATTAATGTGCTAGGAAAATCTGGAACATTGTATCAAATTAGCTCAGTTATTATGTTAAAGTGCTGCTTTTTCTAAATGTTTTAATCTTGCTTTTTTACAACAATTCCATATTGCTGGATGTTAATTCTTTCCTATTAACAGGTGGTACCCAGCTTGCTTGCCAGTCTCTTGCTCCTCCTCGGAAACTTTCTAGCCCTCCTGATTGCCTGAAGCATCTCCCTGTCCAGATACCTCACAGAGAAGACGCTGTGAATGAGAGACTGGGATCACATGGGGCAGGTAAATACACATTTTTGGAGTTGAATATGAGCTGGCTTTAATTGTGTACAGCACCTCAAAGTAATCTTTTCCCAGGGGGAAGGAGGAGGTACCTATACTCTACATTGCACCCCCCCCCCCCACCACCCCAAAGATGCCCTTCTCAAAGTTAGTGTTCAGTCTTGAAAGCTTGTATATTGTGCCTCTTTTCCACTGTACAACCGAGCCGCGCCAGGACCATACCGAGCACTCACAGTGCAGTTAAGGGGAGCCAGGGAGCCACTGCAGAGCCAAGATGTCACACGCAACGAAAGACAGTTGTTATTAAATATTGTTATTAATTAACTCAGTTTGCCACCAGATTCAGGTGTCTTGTGAGGCAGGAGTTTCACGGTTTGGTTCTCACTCGGCCCGACAAATAGCCAGTGGAGAAGCACCCGTACTCGTACCGTACCGAGCCCTCACGGGTCGGATGCGCAGTTTCACGGGCAGCAGTGTGGAGTAGTGGTTAGGGCTCTGGACTCTTGACCAGAGGGTTGTGGGTTCAATCCCCAGTGGAGGACACTGCTGTTGTACCCTTGAGCAAGGTACTTTACCTAGATTGCTCCAGTAAAAACCCAACTGTATAAATGGGTAATTGTATGTAAAAATAATGTGATATCTGTATAATGTGAAATAATGTATTATGTGATATCTTGTAACAATTGTA
This sequence comes from Acipenser ruthenus, assembly GCF_902713425.1. NCBI lineage: Eukaryota > Metazoa > Chordata > Actinopteri > Acipenseriformes > Acipenseridae > Acipenser > Acipenser ruthenus. Next base: position 20,156,184 of record NC_081189.1, on the reverse strand, counting down.
AGTCGCCCTGGATAAGGGCGTCTGCTAAGAAATAAATAATAATAAATAAATAATAATGTGCCAGTGGAGAAGCACCCGTACTCGTACCGTACCGAGCCCTCACGGGTCGGATGTGCCAGTGGTTTCGTAAAAAGAACCATACTTTAAATTTTTATGTTTACATAGGTGGACACATATAACTTCTGTACTATTACCATTTAAGAATGAGTTTTTAAAGTCAATGAATATAAAATGTACAAACTATGTAGAGGACAGTTGGGTGTGTCTATGAATACTGCACTACATTTATGCATATGTTTATTTTATTAGGTTTGACGGCGCTGTATCATCACCGGGCACCAGAGTCCCTGTGTGTGCTCCAGCTGTCTCAGGCAGGAGACATTTTCTACCAGATGTTGAGACACGAAAAAAACCCTGACGAAATAGCGGCAAGAAATACAGAAACAGAGTCTAGCAAAATAGAGCCTGAAGAAAATACTGGAGCAACACAGAAGTCAAGTGTGGAGCAGCAAGTTGCCATAGAGAACATTCTGGAGAGTGATGAGGAACAAGGGGCTTCCCACCAGCTTGAGATTGTGGTAAACGACCCTGAAGAGCAGACAGATTTGGGTGCACACACACAGCCTCAAAGTGGGTCACCACAGTTCACACAAGAAAGTGGGTCCCACCTTGGAGACGACGACAATCAACCTTCCACAGAAACCTGTCACCTGGATGAAACGGTGATCCCCAGCAGAACAGCTCTTGCCAAGTGGAAAACGTGGCTAAAGACTTTTTTTAAAAAGCAACACAAGCTACCCAAGGAAAAGAAATCCCTCAGACTTTACAATGCCAAAAGAATTCCCAATTACAGACCAACATTAGAAAACACAATTTATTGTGATGTGAGAGAGAAAATGAAGGTGGCAGTTAAAGAGAGGAAGGTATTAAGCAGCAGCACAACCCAGCTGCATCCACTGGAGATTGTCACAGTCCCAGACCCTGTGGACCCCTCGTTCTGGACTGATGAGCTGAGTGAGCGTCTCACTGCTTCCTGGGAGGGCAGGTGGAGCAGCTGGTGGGAGGATAAGCTGGGGTTAAACCGTGACCAGAAGATTGAGGCCCTGCGCAGGAAACGGAAGCAGCAGAAGCAGGCCCGGGCTCGCAAACGCAGGGGCCTCTCCCGAAGCTTCACCTCGTCCACCAGCTACCAGTCTGACCTGTCTGACTTCAGCGACTTTTCAGGGTGGTCCTCGGCAGCTAGCAGTGCTGGAGAAGCCAGTGGCCCATCCTCGCTACCTGACACAGACACCACCTCGCTGTCTTATTCTACCCAGAGGTCAAGTCTTAGAGCTGGAACAGTCGCCACAGATAATCCAGCAGCAGTTTCCGATCAAGAGACGGTATGTTCTCGCCCTTCCAGTATAAAAGCTTTCCCCTCTTTAGAACTCCCAAGGATAGGCACTACGAGGGACCTAAAGAGGAAAACCCAGGATTGCCTGGCCGCCTTGTCTGAGCCGCAAAATAGCGTGGAGCAGGATGAGGACGACAGCTGGTCCTTTCCGTTGGCTTCTTCTTCACAGAGATCCTCCATTCCCAAATCCTCGCAGACAAACCGTTTGGTGATACCTTCCTCTCAAGGGTCAATGATGTCTTCACAGCCCAGGAAGAAAAAGTCAAGAATGGGCTTCTAAGATGTCAAAGGCGAGATGGATAACAAACTAAAGCAAACAATTAAATGTTTGCTAAAATGTTCCTTCCCTATGAACTGCAACTTTCAGGTCTCCATAGACTGCTCTGTACTAACTGATTCATGCTGTCTGTCTACACGGTATTAAAAACATATTCGAGTTGCCATGAAATGAGACCGCTGCCCAGATACAATTATTTAAGTGTAGACTTCATAGACAGGATTTACATTTTGTTTATGATGCCACTATTGTACTAATACTGTAGTATATAGATTTACTTTTTTTCTTATTTTGTTGCTTCAGTTATTATTATTATTTGTTTATTTAGCAGACGCCTTTTATCCAAGGCAACTTACAGAGACTAGGGTGTGTGAACTATGCATCAGCTGCAGAGTCACTTACAACTACATCTCACCCGAAAGACGGAGCACAAGGAGGTTAAGTGACTTGCTCAGGGTCACACAATGAGTCAGTGGCTGAGGTGGGATTTGAACCAGGGACCTCCTTGTTACAAGCCCTTTTCTTTAACCGCTGGACCACACAGCCTCCTATAAAGGGTATAAAAAGGCACTGTGATCCAGTTAAGTGTTTTGCTGATAAATGTAACATGTTAAATATGAAAATGGAAGTTTTTGTTGGAATGAATTAGATATGGAAGAAGCACATTTGCTTAAATTGAATAAGAAAAATGTAGCACCATGAATTTTCTTTAATTTTAAAGAAATTATCTGGTGAAATAAAACATGACTGATCTGTACTACAAAAAGCTCTGAGTTTGTATATAATTCCACTGATATTAACGAAATACACAGAAAACTGTTTTGTCAACTAAACCACAGTCAGACAGAACAACTCAACAGAAACGTGAATACTGTTTTATTACACAACAATTTAGTTAGTTATAGTATTACACATAGTATTACGATTTTCAGTATAGCGTTTCATATTGTTTGCAAAAATTAATACAATCATACAGGAACATGTAAAAAAAAGTTTGCATAATTACAAATTTATTTCCACAAACACACCCCTTCTCATTTTTATTTCACTTATTTTGTGGACGGGTTCAGGAACAATTGCAATTTCATCATCACTTAGTAAATCTCCATCATTTACACTTATAACAGGCACTTATGTCTGTAAGTGGGATTTCAAACTCAAAACTCCAAGGAACTCATGACAATTTTCCCACAGTATGAAAAACAAACATTTGAACTGTTTGAAATAAGCATTACAAAACAGCAGAAACCAAATCCAGTTACCAAATTAACAAGCAATGGTCTTATTGAACAAGTATCAATTCAGAAAAAATGTTTCAAGTTCTTTATTCCGCTTTATGCCTGTATTACATCAGCCAGTCTGTAATACTGCACTTATGTACATTTTTTGTCTTTTAGTATTATGCATTTAGAGGTTGAATGTGGAGTGATGGGATAGTAGATATAGAGTGGCTGACGGTTTCTTGTTTAAACCCGATTTTGAGGGGTATGTTTTCTCAGCCGTTTGGCACGCTTGGTGTCCGTGTCACCGATAATTTTTGGGGGGATAGATTGTGAAAATCCGCTCGGTAATTTAAAAGTTACAGAATGCAGTAAAAATTAGTTTTTACAAATTATTCAGACCACTTTTTTGCGCTCCAGTAACTAAAAAACGGCTGCAAGTTTAAACCCCTGCTTTGGTATGCTGGTAGAAGTCATTAACAAGGAGTGACTTTTTGTGAAATCAACAAAAACGACCAAGTAATTACCAAGTTATTTGGGCTTTTCTTAGTGCGTGCGTGGTTCGTTTTTTCATAACTCTGAAAATACGCCTGTGCACTAGAACGTTGTTGCTTGTTGTGAATGAGCCAAGCCCACTAATCTATAGCTGAGCCGAGGAATGATCACCTTGCTTCAATAAATACTCCAAACAAACAAACAAAATAATAACTACAAACATGTAATGATAATAATAGATTTATCAATTATCATAGTCTATAGCAGAAATGTAATGCTAAACAATATATCAGCAGTGTGATTATGTTAATAGATTAACCGCTTTATTTAGTTTTATTCGTATATTGTAACAGAATCGGTAACTTTTATTTTTGTAATCCTACTGTAGAAGCCTTAGGGTTTTGCAAGTCAGACTCACATAACTTGAATGAAATCTCCATCTCTTTCAAATCATTCCAGAGGTTTCATTAGGCCAATTGTTAGTTTAATTGAGTTCAATAAATAAGTTGAGTTGGAAAAAAATCAACAACACACAGCGGGGTCCCCATGACCAAGACTGAGAACCAATGATCTAAAGCATATTAGGCTGTTTCAGAGAACTTTTGAATCCCCAGCAACCCACTCGTGGTCACTAGCTATGTTGTCTGAAGTGAACCCACCTACTGTACCAGTTAAGCAGATTGTTACTTATCTTTCTTGAGCACTGCATTTGCAAGAGCCAGCACGTAATGAGACATTTAAATACTAAAAATATGTATTGTATTGAACATTGAACAAATACTGTATTTATTATTATTATTATTATTATTAATATTATTATTATTATTATTTAAATACACTGTCTCTTTAAATTCAGATGATATTTACAACCCTTGGATCCGTATCGTGAGATTGGCGTTAAATTAAACCAATCATAATGAAAAGTACAGACTTGAAGCTTATTATTGTCCAATCGCTGGGAAATGTGGGCGCTACCGGTTGAGAAGTCGGCGTTTCCTCTAAAATGTCATTTTTAAAGTTTGGGAGTGTAGGAGCTCAGTATTTGAAAATAAACCATTTTGTACATTTCACTGCGTTGCTACTTGCACCTAGAGTTCAGACGTGCAATGAGGTAGGAAGGAGAAAATGCGTTTTGCTTTGATAATCCATATAGCGAAATACTGTTCGAGCTGCATTCCACAATAATCTACATCATAAAAATAGTACATTCTTTTACAACGTTTCACAGTCCAAAGTAACTGATGTCGACAGATGTTTTTTTGTGAAATGTAGAAATAAATGGATGAAGATAATACAGTGAATTTAACTAATTGTAATTTTAAGAATCTACGTTTCACAGCCAATGGTGCATTTAAGAAATGGAAAACGTTTCATTACTTTTAGAGACTAGCATTATTACAAACAAGAGTTAAGAGATCATTACAATTAATTGAAGAGACTAGCCGTACAACTATTTGTTAAGGTAAATTAATTTTAAGATCAAGGTAAATTGGCACACCTTTAATATGGCCAACCGTTGAATCATTCGGGCCTGTGTATGCTGCTTGCATGGCACGGTAGAGCCGGCACTCTATATAATATCCGCCCGGTTAAGATTCCTGTCACTTTGGAGTAATGCCACTTTGTAAAACAAAGTAACGACAGGCTAATGATTGAATTGGTTGGCTTTAGTTATTATTATTATTTTTAAATAAAGTAAGCTTGTTCAGACATGAAAACAGCCTGCTTCTTTTACAGTAGCTCACATGAAGATGTTAGACCATGTTACCGAAACTTGGCTGAGGTCTCTGCTTGTATTTATTATTTTTTTTAATTTAGAGAGACTATTGCTCTGGAACTGCAAGTGACGATGAAGTTACTAAGGCTCGTCTGGCTGAGGAGGCCAGAAAGAAATACGGAAACCCGCCTCCAACTATCTTTTCCAAAATAATAGACAAGACGATGCCTGCAGACATCATTTATGAAGATGAGAAGGTGAAAAATACAATAAAAATATAACTTTGTCTTTCCAGTTGTATTTTAAAATCATCATGTACTATAAAAATAATAAAACTTGTTAACCAACCATTTTAAAGAACCCCTTTAGATAACCTATACTTATAATATTACCAACATAATAGTTTTCTGAATACTGAAAATATTTGTGGGCTACAGTATCAAGTTTTTTCAACGTTTGCAATATATTTTCCAGTTTGTCAGTTTCGATAGCATCATGATATTCTATCCAAAAAATTGTCAAGCAGGTTTCACAGACCCTGACCCTGGAAGCCCAAGACTAGTGCTAATTTGTGTCAGTGAAACTAGTCATATAGTGTAGTGGAAGATGAACTTTGTACTGTTAAATTGCCCTACATTATTAGTTATGCTATTCATTTCCCAGAAAAAAAGATTTGCAAATCTAAAACAAAAAATACAGTGTGTTTTATTTGCTTCTTTGGCAGTGCCTGGCTTTTCGAGATATTGGTGCCCAAGCTCCTGTGCATTTTCTTGTCATACCTCGGTCTCCCATACCCAGAATCAGTGAGGCAGCAGATGATGATGAACAGGTACTGTAGCGCTCATCTGCAGGTTTATTGTGTTAATAATAATAAATAATAATATGTGCCTGTATTGAAGTATGTGGGAATAAAATTAGTTATTTTATATAAATTGGATTCATCACACTGTCAATAATAATAATAATAATAATAATAATAATAATAATAATTAATAATAATTTTAAAAAATCCAATAATCTGTCCTTTGTAATGTTTATTTACTAAAAGCTGTTAAAGTAAATTGTGTAATTTGTGATTGTCAGGTAATTCTTAGTGTAAGTAAAGTCTTGCCTTAAGGCTTATATTCTATGTGTGTGTTTTCTTTTTATGTTATGTTTATAAACTGCATGTTTGGGAATGCGTATCCAATGCTTAATGCGACTGTTTTTTTTACATAGCTTTTGGGGCACCTCCTAATAGTCGCTAAAAACATGGCAAAGAAAGAGGGTCTCAAGGAAGGTTACAGAGTGGGTAAGTACAGTACACACAGAATACAAAGCCCAGGAAAAAAAGAAGAATTTGAATATACAGTCTGAACAAACAAAACAGTCATACAGAAATATTCAAGTTAACCAAACCATGTTGTTTTATGTAAATCGGATACATTGCTTGTGTAGGTATCCCATGCACTTTACATTAAATTCTTACATTTTTATTTATTTATTTGAAAAATTTAGTCGTCGCCAATTTTTTTACCCCGGTTTTCTCCCCAGTCTAGTATGCCCAATTATTATCTGTATCCTCGGCTCACTGCTCGCAACCCCCACGCCGACTCGGGAAACGGCGGCTGGAACACGCATCCTCCGTGTTCCAGCCGCCGTAAATACATTTTAAAATAAATACAACAAAACAACCGGCGCTTCGCCGTCATATAAATACAATAAAACAAATAAACAATACAAAATAACACAGGGGTGGAGGGGGACCCCATTCTAAAATAAAATAAACAAAACAATGTACAGGGCTGCTTGCCCTGTTACACAGTGTTTTTCAACCTTTTTAAAAATAGTACCTGTTCTGTCTGGAGGTTTCAGCTCAAGCAGCCCTTTACAATTTTCGCTCTACTGAATGGTACCACAGTTGCAATAAAAGGCAGAATAATCTGATTAACAAATACATCTCCCCCTCCCTCACAGTTATTTAATATATAATTTGTCACAACAGTTTGGAACCGACAAACTTCTGGTTTAGGACAGAATATCAAACAGTAATGCTTAAAACTTTTAATTACAAGTCTTTGGATGCACAGAATCAAAATTTGGGAATCTCTTCGGAAACACACGCATTCGCTTTCTATTCAGCAAAGTTTATTAGAAATAATCCAAAAAGGTCTGCACTGTAAATGTTTATAATGTTACCACTTATTTCCCATCTCAGCATAGTTGTGTGTGCCATTTAAAATGTTTACAACATCAAAAATATTAACTTCAAGATAAAACTGTAATAACTAACAATGATCAACTTTTTACTAAAGCCAACATAAAAATGATCCAAAGGGACTCTGTATAACTTTCTGTAGCACTTGAGTTTTCATCCTTTGTTTTTCTTTTGCAAGCAAGAAATTTTTGATTTGAGAATGATACATGGGATAATTTGGATGTTCTCTATTAAACACAGAAAACAAATTTAACCAGCCACTATTGCTGTTACTAAAAAAAAAATAAAAAAAAAAATAAAAAGAAGCAGCGCCTAATATCAGAGTAAAAATCCACTCAAACTCGTGTGTGATGATAACATTTAAGCAGTTAAATAAAATATGTATGCACAGTGGTTTAGAGAGAATATATAATACTGTTAAAAATCAATTCAAGATCATGATTTTATTTTACTGTCATCCTGCATACTCCCTATGACCCTTGGAAGTACCCCCAGGGGTACATGTAACCCTGGTTGGAACCCCCTGCTATATACAATCGAGTTTGTTACAGAATGGATTTCTATGTATCTGTGACACACCATAGCAGAACATATTATGGTGTGACCAGTGGAAAGTTTTAATAACAATACCAAATCACTCCAAAATGTAATTTCACATCAGGCCTGAGATTTTTACTCTAGTGCAAAGTATATAGCAAGAATGAACAGGAATGTTGCAAAACTGGAAGTAAGCTAATAAATTGTGCAAGCTTGCAATGCACTTACAGTTTACATACCTTTTCTTCTATGTGTGTTTTAGAGGTTTTTATTTAATCTTTTTTTATAAAAGCTTGTTGTTCGTAATATAGATACAGCTTTGTAATGCCATGAGAATGTAACAGGCACAGTTGCATATGTTTAAAATAAAGGGTTTCCCCACTGGCTGTGTTTGAGCCTTACTCTAATATATATTTCACCTGCAGTCATCAACGATGGGAAGCAGGGAGCTCAGTCGGTGTACCACCTGCATATCCATGTGCTCGGAGGCCGCCAGATGGAGTGGCCTCCTGGTTAATGTGAAACGTTGAACAGGCAAAGAGCAAGAGAGAAGCAATCGCTGCAGAAGAATCACTGGGATATAACAGAGACTCATTACAGTCAGTTTATGTAAGTTCAGTAACAGATCATAAAAGTGCTGGTCCTTGTTTTCCAAAGCTTATTTCTGACATTATTGCTACCCTAATGGGATGATAAACAATTCTACATGTACACCAATAAACAAAAAGTCAGCAATCTAAAACAGTTTCTTTTTTTCTACTCTTTTTCTACAGTCGGTATAATATATTTTTTTAGTTTCACCATACATATATTTGCATGTGACATAACTTCTCATGAGACTGTCTTCTAGATGGACACTGTTGCTCACACGATATTGTCACGCTGCATAATTACAATAGGGATGGAAGTTAGACTCCTATTGCATGGCAGTTTCACACATTCCAGGTTTTACTATGACCTTAATTAGCCACAGTGTATGGGTAACAAGAGCAGGTGTGTTTTATTAAACTCCTAATAAAACCAGGAATGGATCAAACTGCTATACAATGTGAGTCTTATTTCCATCCCTGAACAAATGAAGGCTCTTATAGATGTTAAAGATCAATGTTGGTATTTTTTTTCTTTTTGGAGTTGTGACATGCACTTTTGTTGCCAATATCAAATTACAGTAGACCCCTTCCTTGTGACTGCCATATAAAGACCATCTCCACCAGTCTTTGAAAACAGTATGACGATGAATACCTTTTAACTCTGTCCCTTTGGTGGTCCTTAATAAAGAGATCTCACATTTACATCTTTTGACATCTGTAAAATAAAATGCTTATTTGCAGTGGTAGCTACTGGCAACAAGACAATGGATCGTGGCTGTGTTGCAGAACCTGAAAGCTCCCTGCCTTTTACAAAAGCACACAGCTTCACCTGTCTATACAGGTGGTAACTGATGTACACTGTTAAAAACACATCTATAGGATTACGGAAAAATGCAGCAGTAGTAACTGACATAATTTCCTTTTGTGGTAAAAATCTGTAAATCTACAGAAAGAAATGTAATGCTGCAAATGTAGAAAATTAATAGTTACTGTTCAAAATAGTAACTGCTCTGTTTGAACTGTAGTCACTTCTGTATTGTATTGGGAATTTTACAGATCGTTTTCAACAGTGTAGCTATTGAATTGCAACACACCTTTCATTTATCCCCTTCAGACCTCATGTACCTGTGGAATGCATTGTGTAGGGTAGGGTCGGCGGGGTCTAAGGATAAACTAGGTTTGTTTAATGTTTTCATTTAATGTACTTATTGGTTAATAAAACATCCTTTACTACAAATACTCAAATCATACATTCTGAGTTAAAATGATTAGAAACAAAAGAACAATCCTCCCTTTGCACAGCAGTTTGAGCCATTCCAAGTTTTAGTGCAAGCTTTTCCTCTACATGTTTTGCCTATAGGCTTGTATTTGCTGTTCACTGTTTTTCTTTTCTTTTTAAACAAATAAATAGGATCTGAGTCGGCTATCAACACCATCCACCATATTAGTTATATTATGGCGGTTCAATTTGAAAGTCTGTTTAAAAGACACACCCAGGACTTCAGTATAACCGTATCATTGTATATTTATGCCCAACACTATGTATATCGAGGGGTGTATTTGGAAAATGGAAATAATTCATTTTAATATGTGCAAAAAGTACCTTGTAAGAAAATTTGGTTAGGTATTTAGGGGAAAATACCCTAATCCTATTGATACCCTATTTTACCACTATTTTAATGCAAGGTCCTTCATGTGAGTCTTGAACAGATTCTGTTGTGTTTCCTGGAAAAGCTTTGCAAGGTCACTGGAACTGATACAACCTGACTGTACTTCTGTGTGTCAGTAACAGAGCTGACTGGATCTCAATTTCAATGTCACATTTTTAATACAAGAGTAAAATATGACTGAATATTAAACCAAGTGTACTTATTATTGAAATTATATATGACAGTTTTAACAGTAAGTTGCCGCTTAAACCTTTGAGTTGATCATGCAAAACAGTAACCTTTCCACCGAGGTCATAAGGTACATAGTGCTATGTTTGAGTCCATTTTGGACACGTCTGATGATACATTTCCCCATTCATCCTAGACTTTTACCAAGTAACCCCCAGGCTGCAGTAAAACATCATGGGGTCCAGTTTAATGATCAGTACTGTATTTATTTTTTTGTGTGTTCAGTGATGTTATTAAAGGGGTCCATAAATCACCCCTGGGGAAAACATCAGAAGGATTAAGATAGAGTTAAAAGGTGGTGGTATTAAGATCTGCCACTCACCCCCATGTCTGTTGCAGCCTTGTTGGCTTGATACCTGATTCTGTTTCACTGGAAGCAGGTTGCCCCACCTGCCCACAACCACTCCTCCTAGAGGCGATTTTGACAGTTCCTATTGATCAATACCTCTGCTACAAATAGAGTCCCCGTTTCACTTTCCATTTCAAAGACGGTATATCGTGCAGCACACTGACTGTATCATCTGGACAGCTGTTGGGAACCAAAGGAAACAGCGCACCAGGGGGCAGCTTTTCACAGCCTTTACCCCAAAGCAAAACTGTTCATGTTAATTAACAAGTACCAGACAAAAAGCCAATGCAATGACTTAAAATCATTTTAAATATATGCTTATTACCCCACTGTGGTATTTGTTACTAAGTCTCAGCCCAGAGTGTAGGCTACACAAAATCTGAGGAGAAGAACATTTAAGAAAGCGCCTAAGCTTTAAAATTATAGCTGAAATGTAATGCAGCACTCCATGACCCTGCCCCACTCACTTCCATTGAAGTACAAATGCTCAGTTTAACCCTAAGTTCTGTTCTAAAGTTTTTCCCTCTATTTTTTCATTGCATTTGGTACTAAAATAGTATGGAGCCGGGGATGATCTGCAGGTTATGTACTAACTAGTACTCTGTTTTGTACAGGACTAAAGATCATTTTAATTGACCATCAGTTAGGTATACTCTGATTGTTTCATTGTCTGAGAGCATGACACCACACCAGCACAGGTTTAGAGAATTCAAATCACAGTCCTTAATTAGACCGTTTAAATTGTGTTCCGCTCTTAAACTGTTGCAGAGTTCAAGTTACTTATAAAATGTTCTATCAATTAAGGGTTGAAACTCACTGGTCGAGACAACAAAAAATAATATCTGTATTAAGGGAAACTGTATAGCCTAATAATAATAATAATAATAATAATAATAATAATAATAATAATAATAATAATAATATTGTTATTATATTCAATGATAAATAAAATTAATATAATAAATTACAAACCAAAAAAAGTTGTCTCTACATAATCTTTTAGCAAAATCTGCTTTTGAATACTTCTGGTGTCTGTAATTGTGTCACCCAACCCAACACAGTAGCTAATAATTAATTATTACAAATATAATAAATAACTAATAATAATAATAATAATAATAATAATAATAATAATATGTTTTATTCTGGCTGTGTCACATGCTGCATAATTACTTCCAATTAGTGATACTGACTATGACTGCTGCTATGTAGTTTTGATTGGTTCATCGTTAACTCGCGCCTAAAACACAAGCAGGTGTAGAAAAAAACAGTTTCATCTTGTAATTTTCCAATTAAAATACGTTATGTGTGATCTCTGTAGTTTCATAGCTTACAGTCTGAACTTCACTTCAGCACAGAGTTGGGCTTGTGGAGTGTCAGAACTTTTGACATTATTTAAAATCCTAAAAAGGTAGGTTAAGCTTTGCATTTTCGTATACGTATTCATTCTGCGCCCAGTATTTGTATGCAAACAACTCATAATTTAGTAACTACGGTGGTGTTTGTTCTAGCTCTGCTAAGTATGTTTTACATGTTTTGTCCATATAACAAAATGTTTAGAAGTAGGTTTAGCAGGAAATGTGGTAAATTAGGCGCGCGCTATTTCATCTCAGGTCTGATACACTTGTTCAATCAGTCCGTGGTGTCAAATAATGTCTATTTCAGTAATTTCAGATATTCATGTTTACACATCGTGACATGCGTTGTGTTGTGTTTTGTTTTTTAAACATGTATACATTTTGAATTTTGAAATGTCAGTTTTCCTCAATTGCAGTTTCAATTGTTTGCTGAACCAGTTTTGCAAACTGGTATATCATATGACGTCAATTTAGTGTTGACAAGTTTCAACATAACTTGAAATTTGTCGACACTAGTTATAGACAATAATCTGCTAAATCTGGATTAATTATGTAAGAAAATACATCGAACAAAAACGTTTAATTTTAGCGATTGTTTCTACAAAACACTTTTCTATTGAGTTAAATATGTCATGCAACTGTGGCCAATAAATACCGGTAATTCATGGTAGCACACAGAGAATGCCGAGTAGAAGATTGTGATTCTCTTGGCCAGGGTTAAAATTAGGGTTCCCACCTCTGATTTACAAAAAACCGGGACACCAGTCATTTAATACGAAAATAAATAAGTCATCTACTTTGATATTTTAATGTGCCTGGAAGTCTTGTAGATTTCCCAGGACAGCTGCCTCAAAAAGAGAACAATCTAGGCAAAATCAGAACAGGTGGCATCCCTAGTTAAAATGATATGAAGTATTTTTGCCAGCTTGCCTAAAATCAAGATTTTTCTTTTCTTCTCTTTTTATACCGTCTGTGGAACACCCTGTCCCCAGACAGCAAGCTGCTTTTGTACATACAATTTACAAACGAGAGGAGGCCATTCGGCCTATCTTGCTCCTGTGGTGTTAGTAGCTTATTGATCCCAGAATCTCATCAAGCAGCTTCTTGAAGGATCCCAGTGTGTCAGCTTCAACAGGTTGGTTCCAGACCCTCACAATTCTGTGTAAAAAAGTGCCTCCTATTTTCTGTTCTGAATGCCCCTTTTATCTTATCTCCATTTGTGACCCCTGGTCGAAAAAGTTCCTTGGGTCCACATTGTCAATACCTTTTTAGAATTTTGAATGCTTGAATCAGATCGCTGCTTAGTCGTCTTTGTTCAAGACTGAATAGATTCAGTTCTTTAAGCCTGTCTGCTTATGACGTGCCTTTTTAAACCCGGAATAATTCTGGTCACTCTTTGCACGCTTTCTAGAGAGGCAATATCTTTTTTTTTTATTTATTTTTTTTGTAGCGAGGTGACCAGAACTGAACACAATACTCTAGATGAGGGTTCATTAATGCATTGTAAAGTTTTAACATTACTTCCCTTGATTTAAATTCAACACTTCTCACAATATATCCGAGCATCTTGTTGGCTTTTTTTATAGCTTCCACACATTGTCTAGATGAAGATATTTCTGAGTCAACATAAACTCCTAGGTCTCTTTCATAGCTTCCTTCAATTTCAGTATCCCATATTGTATTTGTAATAAACATTTTTATTGCCTGCATGCAGTACCTTTACACTTTTCTCTATTAAATGTTGTTTGCCATACGAACATAAGAAGGACATCATAAAGTTTACAAACGAGAGGAGGCCATTCAGCCCATCTTGCTCGTTTTGTTGTTAGTAGCTTATTGATCCCAGAATCTCATCAAGCAGCTTCTTGAAGGATCCCAGGGTGTCAGCTTCAACAACATTACTGCAGAGTTGGTTCCAGACCCTCACAATTCTCTAATCTCCATTTGTGACCCCTGGTCCTTGTTTCTTTTTTCAGGTCAAAAAAGTCCCCATGTGTCTGCCCAGTTCGGAATGCTGTCTAGATCACTTTGAATGACATTTACTGCTGCAATGGTGTTTGCCACTCCTCCTGTTTTTGTGTCGTGTGCAAAATTAACAAGTTTGCTTACTATACCAGACTCTAAGTCATTAATGTAGATTAGGAATAGCAGAGGACCTAATACTGATCCCTGTGGTACACCACTGGTTAACTTGCTCCATTATGAGGTTTCTAAATGCTTATTTTGCAAAGACAGAAGTAGAATGGGTAAATGTAAGGTTGATTGTGATAGAAATTAACATTTATGAAGTTAAGACTATCTCCTTAAAATGACATGCTAGTGTGGACATGGTAACAATAGTAGGTACAATATCGCCAACCACGGCAAAATCTTAAATGTGAGGTACATGTAGGACGTTAAACAGAATAAGAAATACAAACTAAAAACTGAATTGACCATCCAGATAATTGACAGTGAGATGGAACCTTTTTAAGGGAAAAGAGAATGCATAATACTGTGAAGACACTTTTTTTTTTTTCCATGGAAAGGAACATCATGCAGATTCACTTAGAGTATGTCCCTCCTCAGGCAAGTCTAATAATATAAACCTGCTGCTGTAATTGTCCTACTAGGTACATTTTTTTTCTTTTAGAAACAGACCTACAGTTTAACACTTAATTCAGGGTTCATTTCATGCATTCCTGGTTTTACTATGAGTTTAATCGCACACCTGAGCTTGTTACCTATGCATTTTGGCTAATCAAGCTCCTAGTAAAACCTGGAATGGGTAAAACTGCTATGCAGGAAGTCTTATTTCCATTACTGTAATTAAGATCAGCGTTGTGTGGTCTCTACTCCATTAAAGTCCAGGTGTTAAAGTATTTTAGTATGTCTTATTCTGTAATTTGTAGGTTTACTGGTACATTTGGAAGATAAAGGACAGAAAATGGTTAATTTCACAGTCCTGGATTAACGGTAATCTTTACCTAGTGTTGCCTAAATCGAAGTGCAAGTCAAGGTCCGTAAACCAGCTGTTTATCTAAGGCAAAGGTAAAAGCTGGCCATAAGCTTTTATGATGTTATTGGTGCATTGTGAACTTTACCTTGTCCTCTGATGGGACACTGTCATGTGTCCAAATCAAGACTAAAGGGCATTCCACTTGTGAAACTGCAGACTGTGGATGTTGAGGATTTGACTCTTCTAAAACAGATTTTTTAAAAAGAGAACTTCAACCCTCTGTCTCAAGGTAAGATTTACAATTTTTTTTTTTTAAATCCAAGTTTTACAGAGCTTGCTGAAAAATGGATTTGTGTTGGTTAGCTGTCTAAAGCATTTACCTACCAAATTGTGCTGAAACATGATATTGCATTCATGGGGGTAAAAAGACATGCACAACAGAAATCATTGTTGATCAAATGTGTGATATTATGCCTGATTAATTATTTAACAAGCGACCTGTGATTTGGAAAGGTGCATTTTTCTAATTGGCTACTATAGCTATTGATTTTGCTTGGTCTGATTTTA
Organism: Acipenser ruthenus; assembly: GCF_902713425.1. Taxonomy (NCBI): domain Eukaryota; kingdom Metazoa; phylum Chordata; class Actinopteri; order Acipenseriformes; family Acipenseridae; genus Acipenser; species Acipenser ruthenus. The sequence goes on along the minus strand of NC_081189.1, from coordinate 20,140,648 downwards.
TATTTGCATGCATGGAAGCTTGTGCTCGCTGTTCTAGTGCTGTATTTGTATTAAGGTAGGCACAATGTCTGCTGTCCAGCACTCTGGGTTTGTCTAAACCTGAATGTCTATTGCTGGCTACTGAATTCTATACTGCAGAATGGGTCAGGTTATAATACCAGTAGAAAATGTAAAGCATCAATTGAGGACTAATTTGATTTGAGGCCAACAGCTGCATTTTGAAAGTGGGTGAAATGTAACGGCAGTTGGGAAAGCCAGTGGGCAGATGCAATAATTGAACCCTACACAGTGACTTGACCTCTTTAGTTTAGTTTAGATTTTTTGGGGAAGTATTTAATTGTCCTGTTGTGGTGTACATTTCTACATTGTGTTGATATTATAATCTGTCACAAGGAGGGTGTGGAGCTCCGTTGTATTAAGAAGTATGTGTTTTGGATGTTGGCTTGTATCATTTGTACCAAGTTGTAACTGGCCTTTCTGCTGCAGTTCATTTAAATGGGCCTCATGAAGCAGCTGACTTTCCTATTTCTTTCCTGTGTACTTGGAGACTTGCAAATATGGCTGGTGCATCACAGTAGCTCACACCTTTTTAGATGCTTTTTCTTGTATAGTAGGGTCTGGTGGTAAAATTGCATAGCCTGCACCACAAAAAGTGCAAGCAAATTTCAGCCAAAACACAAAACATTGGGTGGCTTAAAGTTTAACCTATGCCACTAAATGGCAAGTCTAGAACTGAAAATGGCTGGGCATCAGAATTCAAGCAAAAAGGAATGTCTTTGTGCACAAATCCTCACAAACTAAAAAATAACATTGCACTTTCATATGCTAGCGTTTGGGTTGTACTGAAAGACATTGCTTCCTATAACCAGCATCTCTTAATAAATAGCAGTGGAACACAAGTAGGGTAATATAGTTAACATATGCTTTTGAGTATTATAAAGTGTTTGTTTCATCACTTTGTGAATGGTTTTGTGATCTGCTGTGACTCGGTGGTTACATGGCCCTTGTATTTTCTTAAACCTTTAAAAGAGAGGTTTATCTACTGTAGGTATGCCAAAGCAGTTATTGCAGACTATATACAGTATGGCAAGTTGGGGTCATGCTGTTATACATAAGATTGGAATGAAGAAAAAGGCTTAAACCATATTTGCATTGTATTTGCCATTTAGGGTATCTGGTAGATTTTGGTTAGCATATTTCTCAATCTTTTCATGCACTTAAAGTAATTTGAATTAACCTTACACGTGTGTCTTCAGTGTCTCACCTTTTATTTCTGTACATATCTCTGGCTTGATGCAAGAGGAATATTCAGAGAAGTCGTCAGATCAGGGATGACTAGCAGTTTGAACCATTCCTTGTTTATCTGAGTTAAGACACACCTGAACTTATTTATGCACGGGCTAATCTAGTTTGTAGTAAAACCTGGAATAGGTGAAACTGCTAAACAATTGGAATCTTATTTCCAGCCCTGTCCGATTGGAGAATGAAAGCGAAGTATTCTGGTGACATTACAGCTCACAAAAGCATAAAGGGTTTGACTGAACCTTAAAAGGGCAAATCATTAACTTAAAGTGATTTATTTTACAGCTACTTTATCGAAAGATTCCAAGGATGTTTACTTTTTTGTGGTCATTGATAACCCTAGCTTGATTTTATTTAATTGGAATATTTTACAGCACTGGGGAATCCCCCTACATTGCATACCCACATATACTGGAGGTATACAATGTATATAAACATACAGCTCTAAAATGCTCCAATAGAATCGTGGGTTTACTTCTCCCAGCACAGGATTGTAAATGTCTCTACCAGCTTTAAACCTGCAAATAAACTCCTGGCCTGTATACTGTGCAGCTGCACACAGTTGGCACCCATGCTGTATTTCTTCATGGGGCTGACATAGTCCAGTCATTTTAAAATAATGCAATTCAAGTCATTAAGTAATGTAGCAATACAAATGTAGCAATGTCCCTTCAAAAGTGCAGATATAGGACGCTCCTGTTGCTGTGTCGGACCTTCTGCTGCAGTTTGAGCTAACCATATAACCTGTGTGGCGGCGAGCTACAGTAGCTGGATTAACAAGGTAGAGTTTGCATTTAACATGCAGTAGCACAGGTTGTGGGAACCTGTTTAGCTTGGTTTCTAAGCTGTTTGGAGTACTTTGCAAAATATTTAAGTAAAAAAGGGAGGATGGAAGCATAAGATACAACGATCTTTGTTTCAGGTATTACCAAGCAGGCATCAAAGAACTTCTAGCAAAAAAAGTAGGATTTGTTTTTATTAGAAAAAACATGGACTTGAAGTACAGTAGGTCTCTGGAAGCTTTGGTTACAGCTCCACTGTCTTCTGTACTTTTTGCGTGGTGTCCTGGTGCAATCTTGCAAACCATTAAATGGTACTGGCACAACTTTATTCCCCGTGTAGTGGGCATAGGCCATTTGGAGCTACTTTTATTCATGTACTTTTATTCACTATGTGTTTGGCAGAGTGTGACCCTAAATGAGATGTTATGATACAGTCTAGGATTCTAGAACAGGATCTTTTTCTTAAGTCTGGTCAAGACTTCTAGCTTTGGGAGTTTTACAGTACGGTTGTTACCAATCTCTGCTGAACTACCTTTGCCTTGTTTTGTCAGAAGTCCATTCAATGATATATATAGTTCTGCAGTGTAAAGACAATGTTTATTACGGCTTGCTTCCTTGTGTTATTTCTGCCAATTAAGGCTTTTCTTTCTCTCTTTTTCTCCAACAGTAAATTACCAAGATGTCTGTGAACAGTGTTGGAGTGAACTGGGATCAACTGGAGGTTGATCAGACTGAAAGGTACTGCAAGGGGATGTGCTTTTAACGCAGTATCCTCCCATGCTAGGAAGCATTCTGACTTGTAGAAATCTTTCATGGCTTGAGTTTGTTCTGAACTTTACCTTGTGCTAAATTGAGAATTGTACAGCAACATGTTTACCCCCCCTTTGTGTGGACAAGGCGAGTGGAATTTAAATCCCAGGCACTGAAATGTGTCCAAAACAATTTTTCAATATTTCATGTTTTGAAATTAAGGTAACGCCAGTGTGAATAAACTCGCCCCAATGTTTTCATTTCGTTTTATTAATCCTTGTGAAACTTCTTCATAAAGTGATCCTCAAATTCCACCTGATAAGTGTTTGTTTTTCTGCTATAAATATATATATATATTTTTTCCTTTTTTAGCAGCCTTTTTTTGTTTTTTTTATTTGGGGGGGGGGGGTCAGTTGTGGAGGTTTCATCTTTACAGTATATTACAGTTCTGGTAAGTTGAATTTTCAAATGCTCCACTAATTGCTTCACAAGGGACTTTTGGTTCAGCTGCCTCCTAGCCGTATGGTGGTTTATTTTTATTTTTTAAAACTAGTTGGTAAACACGATTTGTTCTTTTCCTGTAGTTTTCTGGATATCTCCCCATTTGTGAGAGAATTCATTGGAAGCCCTCTGACCACCTCTAACCCTGCATCAAACACTGGCTTCTTCAATGATGTCAAGATCCCGCAGAATGGAAATTACTCCCACATTGTAGTCAATGGAGGAAACTCCCTGATGCAGGAGGAGAAGAAAGCAGGAGCAGTTTTAGAGATACAAGTAGAACCACCATCAAGTGAGGACCAGGAATCTTTGACCACAGGGAGCAGAGAAAAACCTGAACCGTCCACACTTGAAGAGGCTGACCTGACATCATCTGTGTTAGGAGACACAATATTGGCAGCAAAAGATGAGTCTCTTGAGCATCAGGTAGTTCCGGAGCAGTTATCCAGCCTGTCTGGAAAGGAAGAACCGCCAAGATCATCCTCCCCTTCTAGAGTTCCTGAGTTCAGCTGTGTAACTGAGGAAGACAGTGTGCTGGAACCCTGTGCCGAGGGAGCAGACATACATCAGGTTCCCCAGCAACAAGATCAACCATGCGGCACTCGGGACAAAGAGAAGGTGGATGCTCCCCCAAAACCTCCCAGATCACCTGGACTAGGTGACCTGTCATTTCCCACAGGTAACAAAAACGTGTGTGTGTGTGTGTGTGTGTGTGTAGGAACAATCTGAATTGATAGTGGATCATGAGGACAAAAAGGTAGATGTAACGCATAATCCCCCCATCTAGGATCACAGTCTTGTCCCCAGCCAGATTAGAATTTTATTCAGTTTGAATAAAATCAGATTACTGACCTTCATAACAATAAATTTAATGAAAAGTTGTTCAGTGGCATCTTAAATCTGAACACCACAGCTCTTGGGTTGTAAGTTAAGGCATGAGCGTGAAATATTTGTTCAATACACTGTTAGTCTGTTTTCTGTCATGGATGAGGTTAAAAGCTCCAACTACGAAGTCAGGCAGATGGATTTATACTGCAGTTTAAATGTGTTTTCCTACAGAGGAAAACAGAATATCTCTATCTCTGTTAACTTACCTTTTATACACTTTGGTAAGCAAAGTTGGCGTTTTGAAATCACTGTTTCACTAGTACAATAATTGTGTTCTGGGCCTTCATTTTTATTCCTCTAAACGAGCTGCCTGCGTCTCTTCAACACTCATTTGACTTCTACAGAGCCTCTGTGCAACAGTTGAACCCAGACTGTCAGGGTGGCAGTCATGCGGAGTGTCGCTCTCGTCAAAGTGAACAAAACTACTCTCTGCATTATAACACGCAGACGTCTGCAATTCTCTTGATTTACTTCTCATTCATACAGTCGTTTTTAGTTTATCATAACTGAATTGCTGCATGCCAATATTTCCACATACATATTTAAGTTCTGTTCCTGTATTGAAGATGCATTTATCCTTTATTTAATTTAAAACACTGTAATGGACATTGATTGATTACAATTGGACAGTATTTCAGAATGCAAAATGTAATTAAAATATAGATATCATATCTCCATTGCCTAAGGTCTGATTTTAGTTACAGTATTGTCTGACAAGTTTAAAGCTGTGTTGCCAAACGTGACAAGTTTCAATTAATTATGCATAAGCCTGCCAAAACAAGGGTCTTGGTTTAATGTTATGTTGCAGTTTGAATACTTTTGGCATAATATCTGTGTAGAAATAGTCTATTTAAAAACAGATACGGTATAGCTGCATACTGTATCTGCAAGTAATTTCCTTCTGTCTTAATGTGTCATGTAATTTGAGCTCCTTTGGCTCGATCAGACAAATCCCTGCTCAGGTATTCTGCATGCTGTAGAGAAGGTGACGGACGCAAATTCCCCACACTGGGTTTTACTGGCTGTGTGTGAATGGAAGACTTCCTATTAAGAGCTCATCATTAGTTTAGTGCTGTGTCTAACTGCTAGTTCAAGGCTGTAAAGGGAGAATCCAAACAAGCTGCTGAGGGAACACAACTTCATGAGAGGAACTCAACCATGGACCTCTGCCCTTGCTTTCATTTTTCTAAAGATGGGAAAGAAGTACTTGAACCTACGCCAGTCCAGGTGCCTGTCCCAACCCTGGCGCCTTCAGAGATGATGTGGACCATCAAGAGGGACGAGCCGGTGAAGCTGCGGATAACGCAGTCTGGGCCAGGGTCTGAGACTCCAGTGACGGTCCACCAGATGTTTCAGCATGCTGTGGAACAATATGGGGAGACCCCTGCCCTTGCTGTTAAAAAGGAGGGCCAGTGGGCTACCCTGACTTTCAGGGAGTACTACAACGAATGCAGACTGGCAGCCAAAAGCTTTCTTAAGGTGAGTTCCAGTTAGTGGGGTGTTTTGATTCTGGGTGTGTGTTTTTTTTTTTTTTTTTTTTTTTTTTTTTTTTTTTTTTTTTAAATTGAAGCCCCTAACCATCTGGTAGTGAATCTGGGGAAGTGTTTTGTTTTAATATGAATATTTCAGAAATGGGATCCGATTTATGTACATGAAGGGGGGCGTCATCTTGGCAGAGTTTCAGGAGTTCTGCTTTCTAACATCAAGTAAAATGCTGTGCATTTTTTTTAGTGGTTTGTTTAAAGCTGTTTAATAATGCTTTCCCTTGTATATTGATGGAAGAAATTGCTTTGTTAAACTACTGTAGGACTCTTTATTAAGCCTGTGCTTTATTTTGAGATGCCTCTGTAGTTTCCACTGATATGTTTGTGTGTGGTGGTGTGTTTTTTTTTTTTTTTTTTCTGTTTCTTGGCAAAACTGGTTTGTTGACATTTCTGTGAAAGAAAGTACATATGTTGCATTGGTCTCGATGCTGTAAGATGTCAAGAATGTAGTTTTTCTGGCATCAGGTGCATTGTAACTTGTATAGAACCTTGACATAGTGGGAATGAAAAATCGGGTGTCTCCCAATTGAATAAACTAGTAAATACATAAAGGAAATTGCATTTGTAGACTACATTCAGAAGGGTCAAACAGGTGCAGCTGGTGCTGGTTTTTAAATGGCAGTTTTTTATGAAGTGTTACAAGGGTTTACAGAATTTAATACCCTGTTATCTGATATTGCATTCCAAACATAGGTTGGGCAATGCAGAGGGAGTAATTGCCAACAATTTAAGAAACAAAACAACTGGTATCATTATATATATATTTTTTAATGCAACCAAGTAATATTTAAAGTGTCCTATAACTACAACCTAACCACACACTTGATGCTTCTGCTTTCTTAATTCTTTATGTAATGTTGTTATGAATAAATCTGGTAATGCTGACCTATTTTTATTTCTCAGCTGGGCCTGGAACGTTACCATGGTGTTGGTATCCTGGGGTTTAACTCTCCAGAGTGGTTCATCGCAGGCATTGGGTCTATTTTGGCAGGGTAATGTTAAAATATGGAATACCGTTTTACATTAAGAAATTTCATAAACTATAGTGTACCATGTCTAAGGCTACAATTTTGGCACGGTAATTACATTTCACGGGCAAGGTGTGGCAAAAAAAAAAATTCATGGAAAGGTCACCCAAATGTAGTTTTAGCTGCATCAACATACACAGGCGCTTATAAATAGTACATCAAAGCCAGTAATGTAAAGAGTGGTGCTTTTGACTGACAAATTTAAATGTTACTTTAGAGTACAAACTTGCAGTACATACTACTTCAGACTCTTGACAATTTCTGGGCGGAGCTGAGGGTCTGCAACCCTCATTTTAGATCCATCTATATGTACACAATTTTCAGTGCATGACATAATGCATATTTTAACAAGCGTTTAATCGTAGCCTTAACCATGTATATTGGTAGACTAATATAGAAAGAAAAAGCATTATACGTTAATTTAGTTTTAGTGTTTTGCATTGACCACGTCCTTGGCACAGCGGATGTAGGTAACCAGGTTTTATAGAGCTGATATGGGAATTGAACTGCTCTGCGTTGCACCATCTTAAAAACCTAAAGCCATGACCTAAGGTAGTGTGTAAAAGAGAAGTTTAAGACTTGTGCTATAACTACGTTTGAACTTGCTTGTAGCTGGTGAAACCATGCCCTGACTACTATAAAAGTGACCCATATGTAAGGTAAACCTCTCTACATGGATAATCCCTGGTAGACGCTGCGGTTTTTGTAACTGCGGTGTTTGAACTATCCAGTTTTAATTTTGCTTCACTGCAGCAACCCGAGTCCTGAAGATTTATGGGCCACCTCCTATATTATGTAAAAAATAAAAAAATAAAAAAAAAATAGAAAGCTTACCGTGTAGAGGTTTGGTTGCTTTTCTTTCAGCTCGTCTTTGTACTGAACAATAGCCTTCAGGTGGGGCAACTGGTCCTTAACCTAAGTGATTGGAAAATTATATATTATTTATTTCTTAGCTGACACCCTTATCCAGGGCGACTTACAATTGTTACAAGATATCACATTATTTTGTCACTACTTGACCAGTAAGGGTTGCTAAAGTATAAGACAATTTGTGCCCAGATTCTTTCCCAAGAGTTGTGGTTTTTGTAGTGAATTCAGTTGTGAATAATAATTCTTTAGGTGGAGCCAGGCATTCCAATTGATTTAGGTCCGGCAACAAAATCTTAACTTGAATAGTCAGTTTTTTTTTTTTTTGTTTGTTTTTTTCAGAGGGTTGGCTGTGGGTATCTATACAACTAACTCCCCCGAGGCCTGTCAGTATGTGGCAGACAACTGTGAAGCAAACGTCCTGGTGGTGGAGAATCACAAGCAGCTGACCAAAATCCTACAGGTAAGAATAGTGGCCAGACACAGTAACCCAGTGTCCTTGTTTGCATACTAGATCACTTGGAAAGGAAGCATTAAGTACATTTTGGGGGACGTTCAAAGGCAAGTGTGTGTTTTCTACCATAAAACCTGTACAGCCACCTGCTGTTCCCACTTTTTTTATTTTTATTTTATGCAAGTAAATGATGTCTTTACAATGTTAAACATGTGCGTTTCCACTCTTGTTGTCTACCCTATCTTTGGCTGCTAACCTCAATTTACAATTCATTAGAAAATTGGAAAGAGAACCTTTAGAATACATTCGGTTTGTAGATGATATTTTTGGGGTTCGGACACATGGAGAAGAATCTCTTTTCCAGTTTAATAAAATGGCAAATGAAATACACAGTAATATTAAGGTGGACCTTCGATGGACAAGAAAAGAAATAGAATTTTTCGATACCATAGTAAAACTTGAAGGTTCAATTGAGACTGACCTCTTCTGTAAACCAACTGACATGCACCAGTATTTACACATGTCCTCTGCACATCTGATACACACTAAAAGGGCAATCCCAAATGGTCTAGGAATAAGAATACGAAGAATACGCTCAAAAGAAAGTGACTATGTAAAACAAAGAAATGTATTAAAAACAAATCTTAAAAAAAGAGGATACAAAGAAAGAATTATAGAGACGGAGTTAAGAAAAGTGGATAAACTAAAAAGAGATGATCTACTAGATTATAAAAATAGAGATAAAAAGGTCAAGATTCCCATTAGTAATGACTTACTCTAAACTTTTGCCCAATATTTCTAAGAGTTTGGAAACATTTGCGGATTCTACATAATTCAGAAAAATTAAAGTATTTAAGGCCCCAGTTGTAGCATTCAAAAGGGAATTTAGGTAATATTTTAGTTCACAGTAAACATAAAAGAATAATTGACAAAATAGGTTCTACGAACATGTGCACTAGTAGGTGTAAATACATGGACAAAAGTAAAAATATAATTAAACATAAGAACACCACACATCCACTAAGAACTAATACCCACGGTAAAAATAGCAATGTTTATGGAATAGCCTGTGAAAAATGTGATGAAATCAAATATGTTGGAGAGACTGGAACTAATTTTATATTAGAATTCAGAACCACCTTTCATTAATTAGAAAAAAAAAAAAAATGAATGAACCAATAGTACAGCACTTCACCAGTCAAGGACATGACATAAATGATGTTAAGTTTGTAGTATTAGAACAGCTCAAATTAGACAATGCGACATATAGAAGAATGCATGATAGAATGCTGATGCGCTGGGGAGGCCAAATCAAGACTGATCCTCAGAGCCAGCATTGCATTATATAATAAAAATATAAGTTAATATAAAGTAATGTTAATTAGAATTAATACAGATTCAAAGATAGACGTAAAAATGATGTCACAATATATAGAACACCATTACATCTTGTAAGAATAAGTCATGGATTTGAATGTAAACGATAAGTACCTATTTATAGGTTTTTGTGCCGTCAAAAACCTATAAATACCTCCAATGTTTTGATTCAAACACAGGCTCCCTTGAGAGAGATGTACAACATATCGAAACGTTGGGCAGCTGGCTCTTTGAGCTAATATATATATATATTGGGCAGCAGTGTGGAGTAGTGGTTAGGGCTCTGGACTCTTGACCGGAGGGTTGTGGGTTCAATCCCAGGTAGGGGACACTGCTGCTGTACCCTTGAGCAAGGTACTTTAGCTAGATTGCTCCAGTAAAAACCCAACTGTATAAATGGGTGATTGTATGTAAAAATGTGATATTTTGTAACAATTGTAAAGTCGCCCTGGATAAGGGCGTTGGCTAAGAAATAAATAATATATCATTTTTCCTATCACTTAGGTTAAGGACCAGTTGCCCCACCTGAAGGCTATCGTTCAGTACAAAGACGAGCTGCAAGAAAAACAACCAAACCTCTACACGGTAAGCTTTTCAATTTTTTTTTTTTTTTTTTTTAATAATTTATGAACTGCATGCACCAATGGAGAATTTGGTGGGTGAAAATGCAGACAGATGTACTGTATATGTTTGGATGTGTCCTGTAAAGGTCTTCTGAGCCTCACCTATAGCTGCATCTTGGTCACCCCATTGTGGATAACATTTCTCTTGTTTTTATAAACTCTCCTGTGCAGTGGAAAGAATTCATGGAACTGGGCAAGCAGATCCCTGATGCACAACTTGATGATGTCATTAGATCCCAGAAGGCAAATCAGTGCTGCAGTCTGATCTATACGTCCGGGACCACGGGTCAGCCCAAGGGGGTCATGCTGAGCCATGACAATGTGAGTGTAAACCTCCATGACGAGGATGCAAGACCCATTCCCTCAACTTGTAGTAGGATCTATTACAACAAGAGGTGGCTCACTGAGCACATTGGGTGGTGGTGGTGGAGGAGGAGGGGTAGGGTTGAGAGTGTTTTGTTTTGTTTTGTTTGTTTGTTTGTTTATTACAAGATATTTAAATCTTTTTTCAGTTAACATGGACAGCAGAAGCTGCTGGTAAGACAGCTAATTTAGAAAATGGGACTGAGAAATGCATCATAAGTTACCTTCCACTCAGTCACATCGCAGCTCAGCTTATTGACATCTGGATTTCCATGAGGTTTGGTGCAACCACTTACTTCGCAGAGCCAGATGCATTGAAGGTGAATATCTTTAGATTAATTTCACTTTACCAAATTTCCTGGCATTCTGTAGACTGACACGTTTTTAAATTATGTACTGTATATGAAAACAAGTCACGCTTTTTAATTAAAAAAAAAAAAATCTTCCCAAGCTGCTAGGTTAAATGACTCGTGTCTCAACTCTGCTGAGCATCATTCTTGAGTAAATGTTTCCATGTTCAAGGTGCTACTCTCCCTCCTTGATGTACACGCTTATGCTTGGGAAGGGAATTGCCTTGTGTGCTGTCTCCCATTGGGCTGTGTGCGCTCAAACAGCATGTGTTAAACACATGTACAGTCTTGATCCTAGTGCTCCGAGGGAACACGGCTTGACTTGCGTTCTTAATCCAGACAGTAAGTTCCTGTCAAGTCAAGGTGCTGGGCTTTGTTCTCAGGGTTCCTTGGTGAACACGATGCGCGAGGTGCGCCCGACAGCCTTCATGGCGGTGCCGCGGGTGTGGGAGAAGATGCAGGAGAAGATGCAGAGCCAGGCTTCCAAGTCCTCTCTCGTGAAGAGGAAGGTGGCGGAGTGGGCTAAGTACATTGGACTCCAGGCAAACTACAACTTCATGAACGGGTACTGTACCAGACTCTTCCTGATAGACTCTGCTCGGCCTGCATTTTAAGGGTGTATTTGTCTTAGGTGTGGATTGGGCTCTTTGTAAATCCTGTACAGACTGGGGAACATTATAAAGTACTTCAGAAACCATACAAACTTTTTTTTTAGTAAGTGTGTTTTATTATGTATTCTGCTTAGAGATACATGTATACAAACATGTTATTCTATCACCCGAGGGACCTTACAATACTTCCTGAAGGTTTTGTTGACAGATTTTGGTGTTTGGGCAAATTACAAGACATTGTTTCACCTGAGTGATTGTAATACCTAAGTGACATACACATTTATTCTCGGTCTTAAGCAATAATGGACACCACTCCTGTTTTTTTTTTTTTTTTTTTTTTTAAACTTTATTTTCACTAAACAATGCCCCTCTGTGACATCACAGCTGCACTGTTGCTTATCATAAAGTATTTCAAATCCAGCACTGTAGCTACACTGCTGTGAGACCGTACCTTTTGTAGGTCTCATGGACTGCAGCTTGTCTCCTTGGAGTGAGTTTTAACTACAACTCGTGCAGTGATTACGTACAGTAACAGGAAGAAGCCTCTGCTTTTCATGTCGTGCTGCTGTTTTTAAAATATCTGCAAATTTCAGCCTTGGATGTAAAATGCAGTAGCTCCATCTAAATGAACTGGGATTGTGGCTTTTCAGAGTGCCTGGTGGTTTTCTCTGGATCATATTTAGATTAACCAAGGCAATCAAAACAGAGATGCTGCGAAGACTTTAGTGTTGTGTGTGTCTTTGTTTAATGTGTGTGTGTGTGTGTGTGTGGTTTTTATTTTTTTATATGCTTAGAAATCAAACTGTGCCCTGGGGCTACATGCTGGCAAACAACCTGGTGTTTAAGAAGGTGCGCGCAGCGCTGGGACTGGATCGCTGCACAATGTGTTTCACTGGAGCAGCACCCATTACCAAGGACACACTGGAGTACTTCATGAGCCTCAACCTGCCCATCTACGAGCTGTACGGCATGAGCGAGAGCACTGGCCCCCACGCCGTCTCCAATGAGGCAGCGTTCCGCATCATGAGGTCTGTTCCACTGACCCACCCATTTCTCTTGACAACTACAATGTAGCCCATTTTAAGTGTGCTTGTTCTTAAAGTACTATGTTAAGCACGCCTAGTAAGGCAGCATGGCAGCACCTGGTCAAAAGTACTCTACATGTCCCATGTATTCAATGTCCGCTATGTACAGTTTTGCTCAGCTGCGGTTTCTTTTGTTTTCAGCTGTGGAAAGGAGATTCCCGGCTGTTCTTCTAAACTGGATAAGCCAGATGAGGAAGGGAATGGCGAGATCTGTTTCTGGGGACGCCACGTGTTCATGGGCTACCTCAACATGGTCGACAAGACGGAGGAGGCTCTTGACCAGGAGGGCTGGCTGCACTCTGGAGACCTGGGCAAGCATGACCCTGAAGGCTTCCTTTATGTTACTGGCCGCATCAAAGGTAAAATGACTAATGTAGTGAATACATGGATCATGGATTTTGTTTTGGGGGGGAGGGGTTAATATTGAGCATTAACATTGGCATAACATTCTGGTATGTCCACTGTTTGTGCAGGGAGGGATTTTAAATGTGAGAATCTGTGGAGGAGGGATTTGTCATTGTGAACATTGAATCAATCATTGGCATCTCTTTGACAGTTTTGTAAGCTCGTTTTCCCTCTCTGGTCTCCCCCATAGAGCTGATCATCACTGCAGGTGGTGAGAATATCCCTCCGGTGCTCATTGAGGATGCTGTGAAGGAGGAACTCCCGATCGTCAGCAATGCCATGCTGATCGGAGACAAGCGCAAGTTCCTCTGCATGTTGCTGACCCTTAAGGTACCACTGTACTACAACCGTATTATCTATTGCAGTGATATGTTGCACCATCCAACATTTCATATTTCCTTTTTTTAGTGTGTGTGTGTGTGTGGATTTCCATTTTCATGTTTACAAGTGCAAACGTTTTATTTAATTTTTCCCTTCTCTCTAATCCCAAACCACATCCCAGTGCAATGTGGATGATGATGGGGAGCCGACTGATGAACTGACACCCCAATCCAAGGAGTTCTGCAGGCAGACAGGCTGCAGGGCCAGTCGCCTGTCCGAGATCACCAGCAAGAACCACCTGCCTGTTTTCAAAGCCATCCAGGAGGGGATTGACCGGGTCAATGCCAAGGCAACCTCCAATGCCCAGAAAATCCAGAAGTGGACCATCCTGGAGAAGGAATTCTCCATTTCAGGGGGAGAGCTTGGTGAGGAGCTTTATTCCAAAACTGATTACTAGATCTGCATTTATTGTTTTCTTATGGTACATGTCTAACATTTGTTAGGCTTTTGTGAATTTATATATATATATATATATATATATATATATATATATATAGGTGGAGCCAGCTTTTTTTGTTTTTAAAGGCTCCTATTGCATACTGTAGTAGTTTTGTCTGTTCAGTTTAATAGAACTGTACATTGCGAAAAGTAAAGGTGTCTATGCAAAAAACCTTCCTATTGAATGTGGAGTCTTTTGTCTAATTTGATAGAAGGTCCTTTCCAGCATAAATGACCCTATTATCTCTTGTATTGTAAATTTAGCTTAATCAATAAACACTCTTTGGTATCAATTCAAATTTGTAAAGATAGCACGGCTGCCTGGTATCTGACTCAACTTGCTTTGTTTCATCTTCAACAGGTCCAACATTGAAGCTGAAGAGGCCTGTGGTGCAGAAAATGTACAAAGATCAAATTGAAGAATTTTACTCTTAAAGTGATACAAGGAGCTGAGGAGATCTGTTTTTAAAGAAGCCAAGGCTTTTGAACTGTGAATATGAATTTGTTTTGCTGCTTTTTCTGTCGATCATTCATTTCTTTAATTTTGCACGAAACACCACCACGTTTGTTACTTAATGTTTAATAATTGCTTCCTTTTAATTAATTGCCAGTACCTAAAGGTGGTTGTTTTCTACAAGCCTTACATTTTACACTGATCATTTAAACACTAATTGTATATACACAGTTTTTTTAAATGACGATCGGCATAATGCCAGATGTATATACGCAATTTCAAAAGCCATTCTTGCTATTTTTCTGAGTTTTTGCACTGTTAATAAAACTGTTGCTGCAATTTACAAGCATTGTGGTGGATTCTTAGTTTTCATCTTTGGAAGGTGAAAAGTTGTGTTTTTTTTTTTTTTTTTTTTTAATGCATCCTGAATATGTAAAATAAACACATGAGGTGTGTTTAAAAAGGCTCAGTGGGGTTGATGCAAGAACATGTGAAAAGCACATGTCCTGTGGACAGGTGTGTGTGTGGTTAGAGGACGGAGCATACATAAATTGCCCAAAGTGCAAATACAGTACATACTGCAGTAACTCACTATATGCAGTATCTTCTTTAAATTGTGCAAATCTACCTTGTTCAAAAAAATCATGTTTTCCTGGTCCAATGGGATTGCATTCTATAGTTAATGCACAAATTACTAAAATCTACACAATCAAAAAAAATGTGGTTTGCATTTGTTCTGCCCAACGTTCATTTACCGCCAAACATTGGCTATCCAAGTAACTGTGGTCTTCCTTTATCTGTCTCAACTAAAGTAACTAAGTTCATTGTAAACCCATGTCATAATAAAGGACAGGGTCAAGCAAATTTTTTTTGTATTTAAGGAATGAGTGCTACAATCATAGCACACTACCTCTTTGTTGCAAATGTAGCCAGTGTAAGGTATTAGAATAGTACTTAATGGTTTAAGAATGCATTACCTAATATTTACAAAAAAAAAGAAATAAAAAAAAAAGCATTACTTATTTTGTTTACACAGAGTTTAGTATTTATTAAGTCCCTACTGCTTTCAGTAACAGTACAGTGTTATTATATTGGCCATCAGACATTCAGCAATACACACGTGTCAAGTGCACACACTACATCATCAAACAAGCATGCCTTCAATAAAACCACAGAGGACCTGTAAACTTGAAGGGTCTGGTATTAGTGAGATGTTGAGTAGCATCTCCTTTTAAAGTAGATTTTTGTCTTATTTCCAGGGCTTGTGAATATTCTTGAATACCTTCCCAAATATTGTTTCTAAGATCAAATAATACACAGGGGAAAAAAAAGCATAATTCACAAATGTTAAACCCAGAACTACAGAAAGTAGAGGAGGTGTAAAATTTAGGGAGTATAATTTCTTTAACAAAGAAAAAAAAAGACTGATATACTAACATTTCAAAGTAATTGCTCCTCAATTGCAGTACAGCACTTTAAAGATGACATGAACTATTCATTTTTGCCGACACACAGCATCTATTGCATTTTTTTTAATTAATATTGAGGCTACGATTTTCAAAAAAAATCTAATGCTTTTAAGAATGCTAGGTTTTTGTTTGTGAAATAAATCAAAAGTGTAATTAAAATTTACAGTGTATTTACCATAGAGGTGCCTTTCAACCTAACCAGAATACATAGCTCCTGTATAATAAATCAAATATATTGCGCATAGTTAAGCCCATTAGATTTTGATTTTAAAAACTGTTAGTGACAAAGTTAGTGGCTTCTGCAGTAAATGGGAGGGTTGTTTTTACAAGTAGCTTTCTTTGGTTCAAGAATATAAATTAAACCTGGACACACAGCAATACCACTGGCATAACATTGGGAGAATATAGATCAACCAAGTTCATCAACATTCATCATACTACATGTTAAAATTCATGACCCTTGGCATTATGGTTTTGACAGTTGTAGTGTTAATCCAGTTCATATGTACCTGGGATAACTAGATGTCAAAGCCACTCGTCAGTACTAAAAGTCCATATTGTCATTTTATTTTATTTCAAGCCTATTTGTCCTTTTTAGTGTCAGGAGAGGCGACAGATTGGGTCTCCTGAATGACTGCCACATCCATATGTTTTACTCTTCCTGAAACACTATGACGGTGGACTGATTTACATTATTCCTTAAGGATTTCCATACCGTTGAAAATGCATACAATTCAACCAGATCTTAAAAAACCAACACCTTTTATTAAAAATGTTTAATAGGAGAGGTTTACGCTACAAGTTGAAACCAATTGAAGAGCTGCAAAAGCGAGTCTCTTAATGTTCCATTAAGTGTAGTGTCTCAGAATATGAAATAGGGTCTTCAAGTAGTTCTAAATTTGAGGGACAGAAATTGGAGTGGCTCTGATGCTACTGAACAGGGGTGCTTTCCGTTTCAGGAGTAGTGCTTGGAAGCCACAGTTTTGGGATTAGCCTTCAGAGTTTTTGTACCAATGAGTTGCTTTAAGCTCTAACGCAGCATTGAAGGTGTTTGTGCTTTCAGGTATTTGAAGTCTGTCTGCGGATCTGCTCAGTACTCGGTCTCAGAACCCTCAGCAGTGTCAGTGTTACGAGACAGCATGTAATTGTCCATGTCTATGGAAGGGCAGTTGTGGATGGAGTAGCGCAGTCTCTCTGCCATGATGGCCTGGCTTGTGTAAGGTGGCAGACGCAGCTGGAAGAAGCAGGTCTGTGCTGTAGGGAGGCCATTGATGGGCTGTGGGGAAAACATAAGAAAGCAGGTCTCTTGTTACTGAAGAGATGTGTTTTATTGTCCAAGCTGGTGTTGACTAATCTTGTACTTAATCACATGAAAATAGCTTTGACCTTTAGTCGATGGTAATTGCTTGCTAACAGTACATGTTGCCCTTGGCAGTGTGGGTGTATAATTGGTCACATTTTTAGAAATCAGAATTCTATATTTAAGTAAAAGGTGAACAAGTACGAGAGAAACAAAGTGTAAATGCACACACAGTAACCTCTGTTTTGGGAATTAATAATAGTGTAACAGAAGAACTGCTGTAAAACAAGAATGGTTCTATTCTTTTGATGTTGAAAGCAGATAAGGAGTGTTGTGAATGTGTTCATATTTTCATTGAGACCTGGAATTCAAACTGCTGCACAGTTTTTTGTAATGTACATATTTTATAAACCTGACAAACAAGTGTAACACACTGTACCGTACTTAAAGCTAGGGAAAAGGACACCTTCAATTCCCAGAATCTGATACTCTCAATAATGTGTGCCAACCACATTTCATCAGAATTAGATTTCATATTCTTTTGATTTAGAATAACATACATACATCTCCTCTAAATCTCGTAATTGATCAAGGTGTGTGAACCTCGAAACCAAGCAAACTTACTTATGTACGAGTAGAAATAGAAATAAAACAATTTATTAGTGGTAAAATCTTATTAAGAAATACTAAAAAACACATTCAATGACAAATGTTTTTGAAAATTGAAAAGTAAATCGGACAGTATAGTAATTCTAGAACTTTACTGGATTGTAACGGTTTTCTCTTACCCGGTCGACTTTGATGATCTGAAATTTCTGGGTGATGTCAGCAGTGTTTGCTGGCAGCCTAGATCTTCCCGACACAAATCGCAGGAACAGAACTCTCTCCTCATTGGTAAATTCCTCTAAGGTCTGCCACAGCCAACCAATCAGCTGATGGCTGTCGTTAATGTCCCGGTAACGCACAACCTGCTTCAGTGTTTCCACAGACACCTCTGGCATTCCACAGACCAACTGCTCAAACTGCTTGGCTGTGAGCAGAGACAAGAGAGGCACTGGGATGATTGAGGACATGCCTTCTCTCACTGCGGCCACCTGCACACAAAGAACAAATGGGGACAGGCAAATAGGTATTTCATTATCTAGCAATTTATTGATTTAGGCAATTTATCTACATACAAATGGTTTCACTTACCTGTTGGTCCATTTCATGCAGTCTGTAGTTGATGGCTCTCTCTACGTAGTCCTTTCTGTTTGGAAAGGTCAAAGGGATGTGACATCCTCCAGGAACTATGGGGACCAGCCTGCCATCAGCACTGCGTGCCATAAAGGAGTCCAGAGGAATCATCTAGCAGGATAAATGAAAGAACATTACTAATTTTACTGAAAACTCGTGTTTCCGTTTCTTATCCAACACGTTTTACACATAGAACTACTGTACTTAACTGTTTTTAACTGTGGTCACTGTTTTTAAATAATAATTCCTGAGCGCCTGTGAGATGGGTCAACATCACCTCCCTGTCTCTCCCTGTTTGTCAGAGGATAACCCACACCCCCTATCAAAGGCTAATCTTTTTGATAAATGCATTATGTGACCAACAAAAACTGATGGTGCGATTACTGCACGTACTGGTGTGAAGTAATGAAGCTTGTCATGAGCAGAAAAAGCCTTGCTTGCTGCAAACACTGTCTGCCTTCTCAGTTCATAATTCATCTGTAGGCAGCATGAGTAAAAAGGGAAGCTTAACTTTAAGCATACAGGGAAGGTGGAAGTTTTTCTTGTAGCTGGTTTCCTCACCACAGGGAAGTTGTCCTCGTTGATACCGCTGTTTTCCAGGTGCAGGATTCCCTGCAGGCTGCGGTAGTTGAGCAGGTCTACCTCCTCCAGGTCCTGCCCACTCAGCGGGACGGAACACAGCTGCTTCCACACCCAAGGAGCCAGGTGCAGGTCCAGAGGCTTCTTGGTCCGGATAGCAACGGCCATCAGGATTCCCAGGAAACGAAACTGGATCATGTGATCTTCTGAGCACGCAGAGGGATTCAACAAAAACCTGAAACATCAATGTTCATTAACCACTTGGCCCTGTCTGTCTGTATGGGTGCATTATTGCAAAAAGAAGAAAATGCTTTACAGTAGTGAAACAAAAAAGGGATTAAAATATAAGGTGTTAATACAGAGGTGCATGCTGTAATGTACCGGCCAGCAAAAGTAATGCAGAAATACACTAATATACGAGCGTTGATAGTATCTTAATAGTTACTACAAAATTGGAATAATTCGTTATGCAAACTGACATATTCTGTACTCTACAAAAGCTTAATTTATCTGTTGAAAATCAGTTTCAGACAGACTTTGATAAAAGACAGATACCAGCTGCTTGGTTAATAAGTGTGTTTCCATAACCTAAGAACAGTCTCAAAAGTGATGACTGGGAGCAATTCTGAGATCATACTTCCATCCCCATCTTCCCTGAAGAAAAACAGTACTCTCTTGGGATTGGTCACATATCTATCCAGAACAAATATAAAAATCTTGCAGGTTTGTCACTTCATGCCCAACCATCCAGGCTGACTATGGTGTCTGTACACCTTATTGACTGCGCTATGGCAGGCATTTCTAATTTCTTGTCCAACCGTTGTATGTAAAGCATCATATTTTGTATACCGTCATATTGTGTATTTTGATAGTACAGTTTACAATCTCAATAGTTAATACATTAGTATAATGGAAACCTACAGCAATCCATTAATTAAATGATAAGATATTTAAATAAATATCAATCACATGCAGTTATTTGACCCCTTTCGAATGAGTCAGTGCCTTTAGTTTTTTTTTTTTTTTTGTTTTACACTATTTCATTTGATTTCTCATTTGAGGATATGTTTCAGCAACCAAAAAGGTCACCATTGCATAAGCTTTCTTCTTACACAACAAAGCACATAACATGATCACAGTCATCATTTGGATCCTATCAAATTTGCCCAGAGGTTGTGGGTGCAACACCAACTTTTCCCTTTGTGTATCGTTTTTATTTCCATTGAGAACAGTAGAGACTGTATTACACATACTCAAATTGACATTTGATCTACTTGTCTGTGAATACATTCTAAAACAGACAACTAATTCTCAGGACTGCCTTGAACAACAACTACAGCATGTAACCCACATAAAAACAGGTTTTAAGCCTAGACTAATAATTTTAAATGAACACATCCTTCACTTGTTTTGCCTGCCATAAAAAATATTTAATTAAAAAAACCTAACTTGATGCATTATTCAACACAGCTTTTGACAGTTATTGTGCAGTAGCCATGTGGCTTAGTGATAGCTAATGGTCTTTAGCTGTAGTAGCTGGTTTTACCTTTTTGATCCTCCCACAACAAATGACTTTTTTGGGTTCTCTAGATTCTATTACTTGGTAAAAACCCATGTTCAATATATGCCCACAACACACAGGACAAAGGACTCCACTATGAAACAAGAACAAAACACATCTGCTTTCAATGTGATAATCCGCATGCTGTAGCTCTGCAAGTACCTGTCTGAGTTACTGCCAACATCAGCAGTACTGTTTGGAGTTTGAATGAGCAGATCCACAACACCAGACTCTAATTCCTAAAAAAAAAAAAAAAAAAGAAATATATTTATTAGCATTTCCTTCTCCTTTCTAACAATGTGTATTAATACAAGGTCTTCACGATTCTCTGGCTGATCCTAGGTAAAGTAGAAAATAATCTAACTCCATACTGCCAGGTAACATAATGTGTGTATTACAGAGCATTCGGTAAACATGTTCTTATTAGATAGAAAACAACAAGTAAACATTGACAATGGCTGCATAAAAAAAAAAAAGACAAGTTCATCTCCAAAATGCATTTAGGAAATTCCCTGGTAATATCCAAATGTATAGGAAATTAGCATTACAGAATTTTGTATAATCCTGAAAAGCAAATCACACACAGCTAGTCATTTATTTAAAATTAATGTTACGGCCTTCAATTATTTCCTGACATACCCAACACAATGGCAACTGTCAGTAGAAACACAGTTGTCCAGCTCTGCCTAGTGACACAAGTGTTTCCCAGACCTAGCCTCACCTGACACATCTCTGTGATGGTGTCGTCAAACACTCCGCCCGCATCGTCTGCTCCCTCTCCCACCAGCTTCACCTTCCAGGCTCTGGAGGGCAGCCGCAGCTCTGAGGGATTCAGGTTCACCACCTGTCTGGCGATCTGAACAAAGATGGGCTTGCTGGAGCGGCCCCTTCGTAGAAGAGCATCACAGTGTTAACAATGCTTGTGAGTGTGTGGTACGATATTGAGGTAAAATCACATCATTGTCAAGGCATCTATGGCATTTACTTTCTGTATGGCATCTGCCGACACTTTCCTAAATGCTAGAAATACATGCAATATTTAAAATTTCCTAGAGCTCCATAGCAGCACATGCCCCTCCCCCACAAGGCGTCTGTACTTGAAACTAGAATTTAATTTATGATAATACAACATTGCCTTATAACTATAACACTTAATTTTAAAGCGAGGTGACGGTACATGTGACTAACCACTGGCCTACAAGGTATCTGTTCTCTTAAACCGAAGACACACTGAAAAAGAATGGATTATTATGAAACTACCTGGTGGAAATTCTCTTGACAGTAATCTGAGGCCCATAAGTCTTCCCTTGTATCATTGTCCTTCCAATAGATCTGACCAGGGGCAGGGTGTTCACCTTAGGTGAGAGCAGGCCTCTTAACTGGCCCTGTGCAATCGCAGAGGCTCCTGAACTGTATCGGGAGGCTGAAACCTGCTGGAGGATAATATATACTTCCATTTATTAGACAAGGATTACAAGCCAATGTTTTCACATTTAACTGAACATTGAGGTGGTAAAAACTTCCTCAAAGCATAATGTGTGGTTTCACAGAGACTGATTAAAACTAACCTTACATTAAGGTAAAATGAGGCAGTGGGTCTCATGACACATTATTTATTTGTTTTGTTAGAAAGTGCTTGAAACAAGCTTTAAAATGACACTATACATCCCCCCCCCATAAAGATACATTAGGTCAAGGGTCATCGAAATGGGTTACACTATGGGGTGTGAGTTACACAGCTTCTCTTTACATGCTCATAACATCTACCCTGGAACCCCTTTCTCTGAGTGCTTTAGAAATTGGTCCATTTCAGCCAAAATGACTAGTCCAAGATCAGTACTCAATCATGTTCTGTGAAACCAGACAAAAGTCTTTAACTGACAAGAATATTTTTATAGCACACTGTTTAATAATGGCAATTGTAATTGCATTTGTGAAATTAGCCCAAAATACTGTATAACATGTTACCTGATTCATTGGATTGAGGTTGAGCAGTCTCCAGGACTTGTACATTAAATCAGAGAAGTGGTAAAGGACCCTGAGACGGGCATTTAGATCCTCAGGGTTGCAGTCTTTCAGTGCGTTGTACTGTGGGGGAATGGACTGAGGAAGGCCAAGTTGGAGAGGTGCCATGATGCCTGTAATACAATCAGACTGTTAACGAAATATAAAAAAATTCTGTAGGTCAATCACTTAAGGAATCTTTCTTACTTTGATATTACATTGCTTTTTTGCATTAATGGCAAATACTTCTTTTGATTCTACCAATCAAATCAAAGTTTTAGGTTTGACCTTGGGCCCTGGCAGCTGGAGATGGGGTGGTCCAGGCAGCACTGTGACACCGTCCTGCTGAAATCTGTCTAATGTTCTTCCCTTGCAGGGCAGTCACCAGTGTCGGCTCTTTCACTGGGTTTGAATGGCCGAGGCCAAGCTGAAAATGCAAATAACTCTTAAAAAGACTGCAGTGTATTTGACACTTTTTTTTAACAAATTGATTTGCAATTTACAGTACCTGCCCTTCAGAGTTACACCCCCAAGTATAGACGTCTCCTGTAGAGGACAGAGCCATCATGTGTTCTGATCCAGCCGCAATATCTTCCACAAAGACACTCTCCAGTGCTGGCACAAGTTGTGGATGGTTATGGTTCTTCTGCATTGACTCCGGGAGCCCAATCAGACGCTCTGAGAACAACATTAGTATACTTTGACAGCACATTTTCATGTGGTATAATCCTCAGGTTGATTATTTTGTATACAGGGTTTCTTGTGTCTCCAGCATTAAAATGCTGAACCAGACATTCTAACACGAACAGGCACTATGAAAAATAATTAGATAGCACTCGTGCATCAGATATACTTTTGTGAAGATACTGCTCTAAGGATGCCCTAAAGAGATGCCACATACACCAATAACAAGTGTTTGCTTGCACCAACAGATGGCTGATCTGAGTGTATTCTTTATTGTATATTTGACCAATTAGAACCACGGTCCAGAGAACCCTACTGAAAAACAGCAGGATTGCAAGTTTCTATCTGGCCTATACCAAGTTTCAGGCTGCTTTGTGATTTGTTTTGTTTTGAGTGGTCATAGTAAATCACAAGTGTAAATCAGTGCATCTCCAATCAATTCTGTCAATCAAAACTAGAAGATCTTTATCATTTTATATATATTGTTTGGAATCATGAACCTAAAAGCACAAACATTTCCTACGGACAGGTAAATTGTGGCTTTATGCAATCAGATTGCTAAGAAGATTTATTTTTAATTATTATTATTATTATTATTATTATTATTATTAACCTTGTCCAAAAGTGTACACATGCCCATCCTTCAAAAGTGCAATTGAGAACTGGGTTCCACAAGCCACTTTCTTTATTCCTTTGTTGCACAGCTGTTCCACCTTCTAAAGAAACAAAACAAAAACAGATACATCAATCAGACGACTATTGTTAGAAAGAAAATGCTACTTTTTCAATTTAACACAAAGTACAACTAACTGAAAAACAAAAACTCCCTAGTCACTTTAGAATGCCCCCTGTTACCTGTGGATAGCACTTGACAGTGCAAGACCCTGTGCCTAGCTTCCCATAATCCCCATCTCCAAACGCCCAGACTGTCATACCATCAGAGGACACTACCAGTGTATGATTTAAACCACAGGACACCTGCAGACAAAAGAACAGGAGAGTGTACTGTACATCTGAAAATAATAAAATGATTGCATTAAAGAATACGACTAAAACTATGTAAAACTACTGTGTTGTGTTCCCAAACTTAAATATAAATCTAATTGAAATTAGAGAGAAAAAAAAAAAAAGAGAGGCTTGGTTCAGTAATAAAACCATGCTTACCTGTCCTATGACGTGACCTTCCAGGGACACAACTCTCTCTGGTAACATTTTGTTAGACGTTGATCTTTGTCCTAAACGGCCATAGTCTCCACTCCCGAATGTGAACAGTTTGCCATCAGTAGTCACCACTGCCGAGTGCTTAAAACCACAAGCGAGCTGGGGAGACATAAAAGAAGGAGCTTGACTTATATTTCCAATGATCTGACATTATGTTAACTGTGTAAGTCATTTTAATAAACTGAATGTTTTACCCAGGGCCCAAAGATAGATTTTGTATCCTAACCTTAGCTTAGTCCTATAAAACAAATATAATAATAATAAAAAGATGAGAAGCACAGCACTACATCATGTAAAGCAGGGGTGTCCAATCACAGTCCTGGAGGGCCATTCCACTCCAGGTTTAGCAGGTAACATTATGTAATTAACTGCTTCAGGGTCTGAATGAAGGTTTAATTGGTCCAATTAAACAATTTAGAACAGGATTGGAACGACAACCGGGACTGGAAGGGCTAACTTTGGCCATCCCTGATGTAAAGCTTCTTTAAAAAGTGAAATATAAGCTTGAGACTGAACTTGTGGAAGTAAATTATTACAGTTGGACATAATCAAATCAAAATACTCATCATTGATTATATTTTTTGGACCAGGAACGGACAAATGAAATCGTTAATTTTGATAAACACTATTTCTAACATGTGGATGCATCCATACTAGTAGGTAACACTCTGAGTAAGTGTTGAATATTAATTTCCTACTCTCGCTGGTGAACTTCCAGTCCTGACTCATCATCTCACCTGCACCACCTCCTCCCCCCGCAGGGCCTCAATCTGTTTGGGTCGTCTCTGCCTTTCGCTGTTACCATGTCCGAGTTTCCCATAATCCCCATCCCCCCAGCTGAAGACTTCGCCGCTTTCGGACACGGCTAGGGAGTGCCCGTCAGACCCACAGGACGTCACCAGCTGAGTCACCACATAGCCTGGTATACAGGAGGGAAAGTAGCAAGGCTTAGCATGGCCAACAAAGTCTGTAAGCCACTCAAATTAAATACAGAGTGCAGAAAGTAACTATTATTTGAAAATATTTAAATATGAGTAAAGTAGTTGAAATACATTGAAATACTTTAAACTAATATGTAACTGTAGCATACAGCAGCCTAATTATTACCCTGCATTCTAAGCAGGTTAAGCCTTGTCCTTGTTAACCACTCAGTTATCTTTTGGAAACTATTTCAATTATATTTAATTTGATCAATTCACTGAAATATATGAAAACAATAAAATATCTTTAACCACTAGTTTAATGGCCTGTTTTGAAGTTATTGAATTGAATATGTTTAGCATTTTCTTCATTAGAAGTCCTCCTCAACCACCATGTGGTAATTGCAAGACTTGGTACATAATTATACATGTAGGGTAATAATTAGGTTTTAGTTTTTGATTATTCATTAACTAGTTGGGAATAGTTGAAGATTATATATATTTGTTTTCAAAATAACACATATATTTAAATATTTTCAAGTAGTATTTGACTTTGTGCAATTAATATTTGAATATTTAAAAACAAAATGGATTCATTCGAGCGTATATATTTAAATATTTCAACTTTTTGAAATAGTTGGTGTTTACAAATAAAATATCAAATCCAACTATATTTGTCCCAGGTCTGTTGGTTACGTGTTTGGGGATTTCAATATGGCTCATGATTCAGTTTCCATCTTGTAAAGATGAGGCCAGTCAGTCCAGATGACAATATAAATAAATACATTTTTTCTTATGGGTTCTCGTGTTCTGAACCCCAGTTATTGCTTTAATAATCTCAAAGCTACTGTAACACCCCTGAGGCTTGATCCCCTAAAATAATTCTATAGCCCTGCACACAGCACATCAGTGTAGTACACTGTGTGCAAAGCTGATAAAGTAATTCATTAAAAATCGGAAAATGTCTTCAACATTTTACTTTAAGTTCATTTGTTGACACAAAGGATATTTGTGCATCTAGAACTGTATATGAATTACAGTACTTAAGTAAGTAATGTCAAATGACATTTTTCACAATGGTTTTTAGCGTCCTCTTCTCTTTGCCATCATTCCGAGCGGTTCTTTCTGCAATAACTCAGAAGTTGCTCTTCGGTTCTAATTGCCAGCCAATGGCATATGTAACACAGACTATAACCAAACAAGTGTTTTTGTGTTAGTAAGTGCCACCGTCATCTAGTGAACACCTATGAGACTACTTTAAAATGTAGTACTTAAAAGCAGAAAAACAGTCCTGAAGAATATACACCAGCCTTTTCAGCTAAAACTTCTAACCTACTTGGCAGGATTCAGACTATTCAAGGTAAATGATTTACAAAATGTGTTAATATTAAAACCAAAACAAAACCTCAAACGCCACAAATGTTTTAAGCATTAACTTCACCATGCTAGGTGGTCCAGGCAGCAATATAAAAACTGTGTCAATGTGGGGATACCATGCACAGCTAGCATTATTTTTTTTTAGACACATTTTTAGAGCTGTCTTTGCTAGGGTGAGCATCTGCTGCAGTTCTATTATAGGTCAAATTACTATCTGAATAATTTCACAATCTTCTCAGTTACACACACTGTCTAAGTCTGTGAGAGTTGGGAACACAACTATAAGTGGTTGAATCTGAAAAGGCCACATGGCTAGTGCTTAATGAGATTACAAAACAAGGAGGAGATTTCTTATTACTAAACAATAACCTTTTGTTTAATAAAATAATCCTGTTGGGAAGTAAACCATTTGAGCAAACGTGATAGTGAACTGAAATTAGACATTTCAACAGCACAATAAAAGCATTAACTACAGTTAAACATCCTAGCAATCAATACACAGTACTGTTTTATAGATTTTAAATATTCTGACCACAGACATTGTGTCGTCAGGAGAGGAGAGGATTCAGGTAAGCTTGTCCCCCTCACACTCAATGAGTGCCTGTCATATATGTATAAACCACGACGGGCTGTGCGGTTCCCATGAGTCATGTGATGATGTTTAACCAATCAGAGGTTGTTATTTTTCCAAGCCATGTTTTTTTATATATATATATATATATATATATATATATATATATATATATATATATATATATATATATATATATATATATACACACACACACATACATATAATATCTTACCTAACTTTCTGTGTGTGAAGCTGTACTTTGTGAACTCTGCTTCCACTATGTTAACTAATAATATCTAAACACTATCAATTTATTGGCATGTGTTCTAATGTTGTTTCAGACACAGAACATATGCAAGGTCAATCAATTCCTTGTTCTGGCGTCATCCGGGCTGGTTGAGTATATAACATTCCCACAATTGCAGCTAGGCTCCAGTGTTAGCCTTTGCTGATCCGTACAAACCTGACTACCTCCCTAAGGAGGAATTGGGTCAGGTATTAACACTACATAAATAATGCATCATTATGGATTGAAAAACATAACTGGGAGTAAAATGAATTGCAAGCACTTGGTTTCAACATGTGTTGATAGTGCTTTATTTAGGTAGTGTGGATAGGGTGAAATCAAGATTCTTGGCCCTGAACAAATAGAGGCTGATTATTTGTATTTAATTTGCCTACGTTAAGACAACTGTTAGCTTGACTTCTATTGTACTGTACATATTTTAAAAAAAGAGTCAGTATATATTAAAAAAACGTCTGCAACCTTGTGCTGAACTCCAGTTGTGTGCGAAACCTCCTCCTCTATTTCAGGCTCACTTACCCTGCAGTGCGGAGATGACAGTGGGAGTGTACAGATCATCCGAGTTTCCTTGGCCAAGTCTCCCGTAACTGCCCTCCCCGATGGCTAGGACTGTCCCATTGGCCTGAACTAGGAACGTGCAGTTCTGTCCGCACACAACCTGAATGAGGCAAGCCAAGCCAAATGACATACAATTAGGAATCTGCAGGACAGACATTCAAGTTACACAACTGACAATAAATTAAGATGCATTATATTGGCTTCATTTCTTGTTGGCAATACAAAAGTTAGTTTAACCCCATGTAAAAAAAAATATCAAAAAATATCGACTTAGATTATGAAACTAGGACATATGTTATAGTTGAAATCTGTGTGGGGGACATGCAAAGTAAAAGTCTTCTTAAATGAAAGCTAAAGGGGAGTTCCACTTTGTTCTACTAGAAATGTGGCCCAACACGACTATCCAGCCTCTGCTGATATTAACTAGATTGTAATGAAATATGCAACACTGTAATGCTATGCACTGATGTCATTTCTTAATCTAAATGCATCTTTAGGACACATATCTGGTGCTCAATACCTGCTGTGCCTGGGATAGGGAGGGAGCGAGTGTCGGTACCAGCAGGTTGCTTCCTGCATCTGCCAGCTGCCCATGACGACCTCCTCCCCAGAGGAACACTTCACTCTTCCCCCCTAGCTGCCAGTCCTGTACAAGAAAAAAGCATTTACCAAATCTGCCTCATATACTGATGTTCCACAGTGCGGGTGCAACTTTTTTTCTCCAAATTAGCATGAGTGAAACTGAACAAATAAAAGCAGGTGGTTGTCACCATTTCCCATTGACTAAAAGTGAAGTTTTTTTTTTTTTTTAATAAAAAACAACAAATATGAAATCACGAGTATCCTGGTGCATACATCCTGTGACTTAAAGAATATAAACACTCAATGTTGTGATTTGACAAATTATTGTTTTAAAGTGTTAAGATGAAATATTTCATATAAAAGTATTACATGCAAGTTGACCGCTGCGTAGCTGTCTTGGCTAAAACTTGCACAGAATTTTTAAAGTTATAAACCCAAATTTCAAACTAATATGAGAATCTGGTGTTTAGGCTTACAGTAAAACAGTTAACATTTTATAAGAAGTGGAACCTCATACAACCTACTGTACAGAGTAGACAAAGGTGTTAAAAAACAAACAAAACCATAAACCAGAATATGTAACCTACACATAAGACATTAAAAAACAGAGACCGTGGAACAATTGGTCAAATTCAGGTCAACGGCTTCTAAGATATAGCTTTTAATAGCATACAACATGGGAAAATAAACAGTGCATCAAGCTGATTTAAAAGATGCTTTGCTGTATATGTCATCATTATCAAAACTGGTAGTAAAAGCCAATAGATAAATGTAGCGTGTATAGAGACACTTACTTCTGGTCTGGCTGTGGCCCAGGACATCAGTTGTTCATCCATCATGATGCTCCATTTACTGTTATCCTGAAAGGGATTAAAACACCTAACTAGATCACATAAGCATGACAAGTCCTCACTTTAGCAGTGTACCTTCACACGACTGTTACTCTGAGAAGCAAACAGCTATTATATAACTAAAGCACTAACTTCATATGTACAGACACAACCGGTAACTGGTTCCTTAAATGAAAAGAAAACATAAGAAAAGCAGGGTAGTTCAAGGGGAACTTTTTCTGGGTTTAATAGCTTGCATTATGTGAAGAAAAAAAAACAGTGATGGATTATTTACACAGACATTTACTCACTAAACCTTTGTTACACTTATTAAAATTAAAATGCCAGTATATTGGTGTATACAGTATAAGTTGATAACAAAGTTGTCAGACCCCTCTGTAATGTAAAATTAAAATGGAGAGAGAGGACTGCAGCCAAATGTATACAAATTGAAGGACTAAAGAAGAATATGTGTTAAGTTCAACAGTTACTGTAGTTTACATAATGTGGATTTTACTGGCCAGCCTATTAATGCACTTTCTAAACGCGACAACATCAGTCAACTGTGCTTACATCAAAGTCAACATCACTATTAAATTAACCTCTTTAAATCTGACCTCCTTTTCTTTCCCTCCCCCTCCCCCTCCTCTGATATCTCTATCTCTGTTCCTCTGGAATCTACCACACTCTCTCCCTCTTCCTCCGCTAAGAACCTCGGAGTCACCCTGGACCCCTGCCTCTCTTATTCCCAGCACATCTCCACTCTGGCACGCACTTGCCGATTCTTCTTGAGCAACATCCGAAGAATCCGACCCTTCCTCACAAACTACGCTACCCAGCTCCTGGTCCAGGCCCTGGTACTCTCCCGCCTAGACTACTGCAACTCCCTCCTGGCTGGCCTCCCTGCGTCCGCCACCCGTCCGCTCCAGCTCATCCAGAACTCCACTGCCCGCCTGGTGTTCTCTCTGCCTCGCTTCGCTCACGCTACTCCACTACTCCGCTTGCTCCACTGGCTCCCGATCACAGCTCGCATCCAGTTCAAGACTCTTGTACTAGCCTACAGATGCCTTGACCAGACTGCACCCAGCTACCTCCAGACCCTCATCTCCCTACACCCCCACTCGACCTCTCCGCTCCACCTGCACTAGAAGACTGGCTCTACCTCCGCTACGCTCCCCTGCCTCCAGAGCCCGCTCCTTCTCCACCCTTGCTCCGCAGTGGTGGAATGACCTTCCTACAGATGTCAGGACTGCCCAGTCCCTGACCACATTCCGGTGCCTCCTTAAGACTCACCTCTTCAAACAGCACCTGTAGAACTCCTCTGTTTGTATCCTGGGACACTATCACCCTTCATTTAAATGTGCTTTATTTTGCTCTTATCTGCCCCTATCTGCCCCCTATTTTACTGCATTTAATCCTGTACTTCAGAATACTGTAATCTGCCAAGTGTTTAACCTGTAGTATTTTGTATTTAATCATATCCTGATGTAACTATCACTATTATCTGCTGTATTATTGAATTGTGGTTTGTTACACTTGTACTTTGCTTGAACAAAAGTTATTGTATTTCTTGCTCTTATTGTATTACTTGTATTGTAACACTTAATGTATTTGCTTACGATTGTAAGTCGCCCTGGATAAGGGCGTCTGCTAAGAAATAAATAATAATAATAATAATAATAATAATAATAATAATAATAATAATAATAATAATAATAATAATAATAAATTAGAGCCCTTCAACATGTTAGCAATGAAATCAACCTACCAGGGGTTTGGGGATTTCAGAGTCACCAACTGGTCTTAGATCAGGAACACGGAATGATTCTGGGAAGGCAGTTCCTTTGGCAAATGCTTCGGCACTCTTGACAGTAGTGGAGAAAGCTGCGAGCCAGCCCCATTCTGTGGCGCTCAGGTCCAGGTTGCAGTTTGCATGGTGAGGGGCAGCAGGGGCTCTGCAAAGCAGCTGCTCCAGAGAAAGCCCCACCGCCAAGGAGGCCAGGCTCTGGAGAAAGGCACTGTGGACAAGCTGATCACCAGCAGTCATGTGGCACTAAGTAAAAGGGGGAAAAACGAGGCAACTTTACACTGCTAGACAATCAAATGTGTGCACGTCACACCACTAACTGTCTATGCAATTGTGATTAATGGTATGACTGCTAAGAGTAATGAGTTAAAAACACTGACATTCACTGAATAACTGTATACCATTTGTACTACTTCTCAGCATATGCACAACTTTGCTGTAGAAAGAATACCCTGCAAACAAGGCAATATATATATATAGTAAGTTGGAGAGCATTTTTTGGTTTGCTGCTGACTGAATTACCTTTTCATAGTTGTATTGTTCCTGCAGGAGAAGGGGTAGTCTCTCTAAAAACACCGTCATGCAGGGGGCCTTGTTCAGCCCCACGATGCCCTGAGCACGGAGGACCATGCGGCAGGAGGCCAGAACGTGGTTGTGAGAGATCCAGTCGGGGGTGCAGCGGATCAGCAGCACGTCCTGTGGATAACAGAAGCATCACAGTAAGGGTTCAGATACATGCATTGTAATGTTTATAAAAGTATAAAAAAAGTTTCATACCAGTTTATGAACACAAAGAAAATTACTTTAGCTTATTGTCTTCTATCTTACAATCAATAATTTAGCAGGTTTGGGTGCTTAAACAGGGACTGACCTTTGACCTTCCAGAGCATGCTGCAACACCAACATCTGGAATCCAGGCAGTGCTGACCACAGAGCCCAAGCCAGTTACAACTGTCTGCAGTACTGATCCATCCTGATTGTGGGGCAGGGATGAAAAAAAGAAAATGACCAATGATGGCCTTTGTAGCTCTTTATAGAGGCTGACATAGGCTGGGGAAGGAGATGCTGTAGCTAAAGCAGCTAATATTGTATAATACACAGTGATTCAGATTTAGAGTTTATCAAACACAGTCTTTTACACTTAAATATGGCACGTACATTCCAGCACCAAATATCTATGACGTGAATTTGTAAACAAGATAACCAAGTCCCGCCTAATTGGAACAAGTGTTCACTTTTAACAATACATTTTTCGTTTTTGTTTTCAACATACCCGAAGGGACCAGATATTGAGGAGGCCTCCCAATCCTCCAGAGAGTAAAGCCATCCCATTGGGACTGAAGGACACTGACTTCACAGCTGTGATGTGACCATTCAGTCTGAAGACACACTTTGCACTGCTCCGCTGCTGGTACTAAACAGAAGTAAGCAATATCATTGTTTGTTAAAAACCCTTGTTTAGTAAATATAAAAACAGCAACAACAACTTTTAAGAGAGAACATTTTTCACTGTACAAATTGCAGATTTCTAACTGATTTTCATTACATGAGAGTAGCTGTTATTTACTTCATGCTAATATTGGGCTCTGCTTCACTGTAATATATGCACCTTCAGTGCTTTTCCTCCACCAGGTAACGTGTACTTCCTACTGGCTCGGTGTTGATGTCTGAAGTGTGATGCTGGCTCCAGGGATCAGTCTATTTGCCTCCCTTTGTGCAGCAGCACACACAACGGCGGTGATGCTGGCCCCAGGGATTAACCAAAGTGAAGCCTCCCTAGCGCCTCAGCATGAAATCATATAGAACTGAAAAAATATATCTATTTTGGAACAACTGACGACAAAAATGAATGTTGATGTATTTTACCTCTATGATCCTCCCTCTGTTCTGAGCGGTGTTTAAAAAGTTAGGTAGTGATACAGCAGTGCCACCTTGTGGTACAGTCCACACATATAGAAGGCCATTCTGACACCCTCTGTAAAAACAAACACAAAACGTGGCATCATTCAAATAAAATAAATGAATCAATAAAAATAGGCACAGATTATTAAGGTTCCTCAACTAGCCTGACATAACACAATGTACATATCAAAGGAATATTAAATAGGAAAGGTGGCATTCTGTTTCGTATGCTTTGTACTTACACAGCCAGCATCAGTCTGGGGTCAGAGCCAGTGCCAGGCAGTGGGCACCACACAGCAGCATTAACTTGGGCAGTGTGAAACAGGGAGTGCACAGTAAGCCAGGTACTTCCCACCCGGCCCCAGATCTTCACCATATCAGCTCTGGCCATTGAGAGCAGCAGGTGGCCTGTGGGGTCCCATTTCAGGTCAGATACGCTCTCCTGAGAAAAATAATTATAAATTATAGAGGTTAACCTAGGAGGCAACTGAAGTCCAAAGTGGCAAAATGTACTATTTATATTAAACATTTATATATTTTTTACTACTGGTAAATAATATAGCTTAACAATACAGGTTAGTTATATTTCACAACAAAGCCTTGTACAAGTCCCCCCCCCCCCCCGCCCATAATTGAATGACAGATATTTCTTCCCGCTGGGGTATTTCTTACAGGAAAGGCAGACAGTATGAGCGGGCTCTCTGTGTCATAGGGCTCTGTGGTGGAGATCAAAATCTTTCCATCTGGGTATCCAACTGCAAAAGCCTTATCCAGACTGTGCCAGGCAATACACTGAACAGCTGCTGTGAATACAGGAAATCAGGAGTAGTGTGTTAGATATGGTTAAGGCTCATGGACCAAACAAAAAATAAATGTAGGAATGTATATGCTTCCTCAATGTAACTGAACCCAGGACACACAATTCATCATTGTTGTTTTTACTGTACTAAATGTTTCAGTGACGCACCATTATTCCTTTGGCAATGAGTCAGTTCAATGTGTTCAATGTGAAACGTCTCTGTGATCTCTATCCAGCACAGGGATCCATCCAGTCTGCCGACAAGCAGATTCTCAGCAGATCCACCCTTGGTTGCAGCTCCCTGGCTGGGGTACGGCATGCGATTATCCACCCATGAGATGGCTGTCACCCACGAGGGCTGCCTCTCCACATGACACTGTGAACCTGACAACAAAAAATACACAAAAATGTTTCTCTCACGATCATTAGCACCACTGACTATATATTATTCAAGATTCTCAATGCATGAAATCATGGCATTAATGTGATCCATTTTTTTATATTCATTTTACCACAGTTCTACCAAATGAAATGCCCAATTTCCTTGTTGCTTTACTGCTGCAACCCACTTATTGATCAGGAGGAATTCAGATCATGGGGAACTTCCTTCATGCCAATCGTTTTTTTTTTTAAGCAGCAAATGTTTTCAGCTACTGAAGCTGTGGGGTGAGGCCCAGTAGGGGTTGCTGAAGTGTGATGAGGTGAACAATCCCAAGCTGAGTTTCCTTCATAACCCACAAGATCTTAAGGGCCACGTGAGCCCCTAGCCCAGACCAACAACGTTGTGAACAGGATTCAGATACAGAACCATTTGAACAAAGATCTCTTACCATTTACTGTCCAGATGTTGACCAGCTTCTCTTGGAAAACAGCAAGAAACGTCCCACCAGCACTCCAGTAAACTGAAGACATTTCAATCCCCATGCTGCTGTCTGGGCCGGAGTTCTCCATGCTATTAGGGATCAAGCAACACAAATTGAGCTGATATTACCACAGGTGCTTTCTCCTAATTTATTATTAAGTCTTAGAGCAGGGTTCCCCAAACTGTTCAGCTGTATCAGGCACTGCAGCCCACTATTAGCACTTCTTAAGAAAAATGACAAATGAAAAACATGTTAAAATCTGTAACACTGTAAATAAAGTTAATCTAAATTGTTATTTTTTCATTTGAATCTTATTTTTTTAATTTTCATTAGTAATACATAGAAAGTCGTTGCTTCCGCGGCCCACTCGGGACTGCGTCGCGGCTCACCTTTGGGCCGCAGACCACAGTCTGGGAACGCCTGTCTTAGAGGATGTAGAAATAACACTGCTTTTTTCTGTTCAAAAAGGTAATAACCAAGGATTTTCTATCGTGCACAGTAAGGTGCTAAATTCAAGCAATTTTTTCCCTACCTAATGCTGCACTGCAATTCCCCAGTAGTCTTGGTGATGCTCCACAGTCGCATAGTTCCATCCTGGGCACCAGTGGCAAGCAAGCCCTTTTCACTGCACCAACTGCAACTTGTGACCTGGGTCAATACAAAGCAGTTTAGAGTGGTGTAAATGTAGTTGAATTATAAATCCCTACTACTTGTGATCTTGGGTATTTCTACTACCAGTACATGTCTAAAACTAAAACTGATTGGAAAGAAATTAGAATACCAATAGTGTTTCTGAAATACAACTGGGAGACTACTACAGTATGTATCTCCTTACCCTGTTGTGATGTGCTTCTAGTTTTGTTGTTGGGCACTTTCGCAGGTCCCCTGCCATGTCTGTGTAAGTCTGGGGTCTGATGGGATTGTCTCTCTCTGATGCAGCCAGAGCCTGCACAAGTTGCTGAGCAGCCCACTGCCTGTTTGTGTTGGTAAGTCTTGCGGACAGGCAGCATGCTGCCAGTGCATTGGCCAGCTCCAGAGGCCCAACACGTACAGCTGAGTGTGGCACAAACGTACCTAGACCCACAGGGCTACCAGCATCTACAAAACAAGTAAACAGTTAAAAATTAAAATAAATAGCTGGCATCATTGTTAAAACCAATTTAAAAAAACTAAAAGCTAATAACCAGAGTAACCCAAATGCAATATTTCCATTGGAAAACAGCTACAACCACAACTGGGTGGTAAAGTACTCGTTCACAAAGCGAGTCAGGATCTGTGGGATTTTAAACCACAAGTCCCTGGCTCCCTGTCCTCAACTCTAACCATTGGACTTGATGTACAATGTCACTTAAACGAGCTTCTGAGGCAGGTTCTAGGCAGGGGTAAGTTAGGAGGTACATCACATTATATCTCATATCAAAGTTTAAAATATAAAAAAGTAATACGAAATATATTGGTTTGAGACATTTTCATTTAGTTTTAATAATCTGTTGTGAGCTGTATGGGAATTACATTGCAGGGTATAAGGTTTATAAGAGTTTATTTATATTAAATTTGCAATTAATGTCTGATTTCCCAACCTCTCACCCTTAAGCTCTGTGTCTGCTCTCTCTGGGATTTGTCGGTGGCGGATACCCTTCTGTGTAAGCAGCGAGACCAGGGTTTGAGTTACCAGGAACATTGGGGAGGTCACCTCTTTGGTCTCTTTTGCTGGTCCTTTAAATGTAGAAAAGTGTTGTTTTTTCTGCTGTGGGTCACTGATGGCTCCAGTATTCATTCCTGTTGCTGCAGCAATCAAGTCCTGAACAAAGTCAAGGTAAATAAGAAAAGTACAGTAATTTATTAAATACAGAGAATTCATGAGGTGGTGGTGGCAGGCAGCAGTGGATGTGTTATATAGTTCAACTACAGTTATTTAACAGTAATTAATACGTGTTTGTTACTAGGAACGAATTATCAACATGGCAATGGTAAATTCTTCCATTAGCAGGTAATGACAAATCCTATTAAATCATGTTGTCAAAAATTCAATTACATAATTGTGTGATCAAATAGGTACAAACCGGTGAACACCAAGCAAGTGTCTAAACCACTGCTCAAAAGAGCCAGGCTCATTTGCACAAGCATAGTCTTTAACTTCAATGACAGGGGTTGAATCAGGAAAACAACAGTACATCACAGAAGAGATGAATTAATGTCTGTTGCTACCTGGGTGCAGATGTCTACCAGCTCCCGGTAAGCTGAGGGACTGCTTGATACCAGGCAGCCAATGGCTGAGCTCAGGAAGGTGAGGAAGATGGAGCCTGCCTTCTCTGCACTGGTGCCTCTTCCAAATCCAAGCCCTTCAATGGTTGTGTGAACTCTTCCTGCTGCAGCCAGGCACATTAACCGAACCAGGATACGAATGTCAGCGAGGCCCAGGGCTTCCAGACCACTAGACTGGCTACACACTGAGCCACTGGAGATAGAAAAGGAGGGGGAGAGGACATAAGGCATAATGCAAAAGCAGACCATCTACTTCATTAATCCGAAATCATTAAAAAGGCAACAATTCTCAGAATATCACAATATGCTCCCTAAAGAACACATTTTTTGGGCATGAAATGTCAGTTCAGAACAACAACAATAACTGTTACCTTAACTAATATATCGTTTTCTTGTTGTTTAGATTCACTTTGTGTAATTTTCTATTTCAGTCATTCATCCCAGTGACTTTTTAAAACATAGAAGTTTAAAGCACCCCCATGGTTTTAATAGAGCTCTCACAATTATGTCTAACCTCTAAATACACCTGGTACACCACAGTGTAACCATTAACCTCTCCCCTTTATAAATTTAAGTCATGTAGTGCAGTGGTGTGCAAAGTAGGGGGGCGCAGAGAGGCAGTAAGGGGAACTATGACTAAAGGGGCAGTTCTGTTAAAATATATATATATATATATATATATATATATATATATATATATATATATATATATATATATATATACACACATACAGTATATATTTTTAAAAGGATAGAACAGCAAGTGTGTCAGTGAAACTGCAGTGAACAGAGCTGAAATGGCGACTTCCATGTATGCTAATTACTCTATACTCTATATTACTCATACTCTATTTCTTTGTAACAGGGGTGGAAAGTAACTAAGTAGAAATACTTTGTTGCACTGCTTAAGTATTTGTTTTCGGGATCTGTACTTTATTAAGTACTTTATTTTTGGGATACTTGTACTGTTACTCAAGTACGTTTGTATAGAAAATATTGTACTTTTTACTCCACTGCATTTCCCAGAAGCATCTTGTTACTCGTTCTTTC
The DNA here is from genome assembly GCF_902713425.1 of Acipenser ruthenus. NCBI lineage: Eukaryota > Metazoa > Chordata > Actinopteri > Acipenseriformes > Acipenseridae > Acipenser > Acipenser ruthenus. The sequence continues at coordinate 20,102,560 of NC_081189.1, read as the reverse complement.
AGCACACTGACTCTTGCGCTGGCCAGGATTCTGATTGGGTAAAGCAGAGCCGCATGCTCAGTGTCTGCTTGCTTTGATGATGACATAGTATGTTTGAAAACAGGATTTCACATTTGATCCTAGAATTGTTTCATGAATTGTGTTTTATTCATGGATAAAGGTTGTGACTAAAATTTAAATTCCTGATTTGAGATTTAAATTAAGCATTTGAGCCTGAAGGAGTGGGCTTAATCGTGTGGCAATGTCCGTTTCATGCAGTTACATGCCCGAACTGAAGGTGAGAAGGCTCCTGAGGGCTCAAACGCTATTAGAATATGGATACGTTAAACAAAATTTAAATTACATTTTTCTAATAGTTTTATCCTGATTTCATGAATAACTAGTTTGTTTGTGTTGCTAAGCGTTTCCTCAGTATTCCATGAGTAATGTGGTTTTCTCAAAAAACATCCGTGGTCTGTTCAGGCTCTCTGGTTTAATACAAGTGGTGGACCCTGTAGGCTACTTCCAGTTGCGGTGTAAATAACAGTTTAATACAGTACTGGACTTAATTAAAATATTCTACTTGCATGCAGCTGTTCGTACCCTGTTTTGTGAAGCGTTTGTTATCGATAACTTTTTTTTTTTTTTTTTTTTTTTTTTAAATACGATTTGAATGCATATTTGTACAGCTAGCTAAATATCAGTATTTACTGTTTGTGCTATTGGTAATCGTGCTGTTGTGTTCATAAAGTTTAGTCCAAGTGCTGTCAGAGAACAGGTACCATGTCTGTGTTGCTGGTGATCCGTTAAAATAAAGTTATTGAATGTCAGTCTGCATCCATTTGTTTTACAACTTGTGAATAAAAACATAGAGTAGTTGCTATAGCCGCTGATTAACAGTAAGTTTGAGTTTAAAAAAAAAAAAAAAAAAAAATTGCTATTGTAAATTTAAATCGATACAGTAAGGACAGCTAGGAAGTAGACATTGACAGACTGTGTTCAGAGTGTGTGTACAATAAGAATAGAGATTTTCTTCCATCAAGCAGGAGAAGGTAAATGATATCAGAAGGGAATACATACTGTAGGTCTGCAGGACGTTTTTTTGTTTTTTTTTCAGGTGGCTACTTTTTACTTCTGATGCTTGAGTACTCTTAAGAACATAAGAACATAGGAAAGTTTACAAACGAGGAGGAGGCCATTCAGCCCATCTTGCTTGTTTGGTTGTTAGTAGCTTATTGATCCTAGAATCTCATCAAGCAACTTCTTGAAGGATCCCTGGGTGTCAGCTTCAAATCCAGGGTGTCAGCTTCAGATACTTTTGTACTTTTACCAGGTAGTTTACTAGAAGGATACTTTGACTTTTACTTAATTACTTCGCCCCCCCCCCCCCCCCCCAAGTAACAGTATTTTTACTCAAGTAACACGTTTGAATATTTTTTCCACCCATGCTTTGCATTTTATTTATTTTATTTAATCTCCACAAAAGGAGACAGTCTCTTCTTTCATGACTTGCTACAGTTGTCTTTTTTTTTGTACTCGTGCTGTATTCGTGACATTCGCTTCGCTCCCGGTGTGCATACTCTATTTTGTGAAAACCCAGATTTATTGTTTTAGATTTAATTGCTGAACAATAATGTTTTTCAGACTTCTGTTAGGTAAATGTTGAATCGCCAAGTTATATAAAAAAAAATAAAATAAAAAAAAATTAAGTTAAATGTATTTTTTCACAGATTTTTATTTGTTCGAAATGTCAGCTAAATGTTCACTTGCTAAGTGTAAAAAAAAAAAAACAGACTGATTTTAAATGTTGAATTTGTGATACGCTTATGTAGTTAGCTAAATCTGGACTTTCTGTGGTTAAGAAAAAAATACATGATTTACATGGGGTGGGTGGGGCGTGCAACAAAATGCATGCTAAAAAAGGGGGGTGGCATTTAAAAAGTTTGCACGCCACTGATCTAGTGAAAAGATGCAAAAGATCATATTTCTTTTAGTATTGCTAGCAATACACAGCTGTGCACTAGATGGTGCTGTCTCACTAGATAGATGGCTCACTAGATGGCCCTGCCAAACGGTCTTATTCTATAAAGACACTTTGGCTTATCTAGTGTAAGCTCCACTGGTACTCAAGTTAGCAACTCACACACTGATACAGCATCTTATTTACTACTGTTCACACCTGGCAGAAATCCTGGATAATGCCTTCATGACTATGCCCTGCGCCAGGAGGATTTGTGTGGCGGTTGTGATGCGCCTCAGTGCCAGCAGACGGTCCTGGGGATCTCGGAGAGAGGCAGCCTGCTCTCCCAGGCTCTGTCTGGCAGAAGAGCCCTTCTCCTCAGCACTGCGTGAGCCTGAAATAGTTAGGAAGAAACCAGAGTTCTCACTTTTTGTTTGTGGGAATTCCAGTTTCCAGAACAAATGATGAGGCTGGTAGTACATTTGGCGTATAAGGAAGTGTGGCAGTGTGACCCCGCCTTGTGCGTATTGTTGTTTATATGTTACATGTAGTGTGTTAAATGTTGGTGTATAGTCATTGGTACACGGGATATAAATGGGTCTGTGTAACACGAGTGATTTCAAATGTAGATTTGTATTTAGGCACAAGGATTGCACATCACTTCACGTGCAGATAAAATGTGTATACTATGTGTCACGGGATTGAACTTAATTAATTCATGTGCAGTTGTACCGAGATTCCAATTGAATGATTGATTAGCAATCGAGTCTCGGTACAACTGCATAAAAGCAGCATGTTTTCACCCACTCAAGGTTGGGTGTGTTCGAGAGTGGAGAACGGGTGAGAGAGAAAGGAGCGTGTACTATAAATAACAATTGCTACTACGTGCTGGAGAACCAGCACGGTACTTGTTTGTCCGTTTCGTCCTGTTTGTGTTTGTTTACTGTTTTGTTTGGCCCTTGTACCCGTTTGTTTTGTGTGTGTTTTGTTCAACTCTTTTATTTGAGTTATTATTTAATAAAGAAACCAAGCACGTTCGCGTCTAACAGCTGCTGTTTGTTTGTGTCTTCTTCCGGGTCTGACGTCACCACTGCAGCCATCCTGCCACAGTAAGTATTATTTAAAGATAGGAAACCAGGTACAATCGTATAAAAAGGGTTACTGCATCTTACCATTACCTTTAAGAATGATCACATTTCCACAACATAATCAAAAACAAAAAGTAGAGTAACACTTACCTTTGAGAAGCAGTGAGTGTTTGTTGCTGGTAGCGTTTGTAACTAGAGCTCCCAGGGGGTCCTGTTCTGTGAATGGGACTGGATCAGGAACCTGCTTCTTCTCACCCAGCCCTAGAGACCCCGAAAGGAAGCCAAAATCTTCCAGTCCTGTCAGTCTGTCACCATCCTCAAGGTCTAACAGCTCCCACTCTTCTGTAAAACACATCAGACACGCATAAAATCCCTTGAAACAAACTGGTCCTCACTGTGACACTGAACACTGTGCTAGTATAGTATATACAAAGAAGTGTTTTTTTTTTTCTTCATTCTACTGTACAGTACTGTACATGGATATTATATTACAGTGTTTCGGTTTAAAGATAAAAAAAAACAATGGTTATTTTCTTAAAAGGTCAGTTTACATATGTTGGCATATAGTAAACAAGAATGCAATACATTATCTGTCATTGCTGTTTAGTCCCCAATCAACTTTATAAACCACCCTATACTATTCCCCTAATGACAGGCTGCATGATACAGCCATCAGGTATAATGTCAGACAGATACCTTCCGAACTGTTATCCAATCTCCCAATTAAATCAGAGGCCAAGTTCTTCAATCTGAAAAAACAAACAAACTACAGTTTCACTCGACCGAAAGTAATAGAATGTTTAAAAGAATAGCTACACAAAACACCAGAACTAGGTATATCGAAGTTTTAGCAATGATCTGTTAGGTTGTGTGTGTGTGTGTGTAACATGTATACATAAGTGAAGACAGATGGACAGGCATCTTCCCATATCCCCAGATTAAGATGCTCTCCATGACTTGTGATATAATAATGTGTCTGAATCAAATTTCATCACAATAGGATAGAAGTTGATTTTGGTTATGTATAATAACAAATAATGGCATTGATAAAGACATTTTGTATTTCTCGCTATATATAGCTGGCACTTTGAGCTAAAATATATATATATATATATATGTGTATATATATATATATATATATATATATATATGTGTATATATATATATTTATTTTACTACACTTATTTTCCTTACTATTTTGAACATCCAAAGTACAAAATATTAAATATATTAACCTGACAAATGTGCCTCAGCCTCTTTGCACCTGTGTATTGTCAATAAAATTAAAATTGCAATCTGGACTGTACATATATATCACCAGAATTATGATTTTAATCTCTCACCTGTTGGATTTGAAATGGTTTTCGTCAATTTTGGCAGCAAGATATTTCTCCCTGCAGGTACTGCACATCAGGTAGTACGGACTACCGGAGCCACACTCCCCTCCAAACCAGCCATTAACGTATGTACCGTTGCTACGGTAACCCCGGCGCTCCGCGCCCTGCCCACATCCTGGGTGGGTTTTTTTCATATGGCTGTTGAACTGCAAGGTCAGAGTCTCGCAGAGCTCACATTCCACCATCTCCCCAGGTTCAGTCTGGTTCTCTCCTCCCTGTCATATACAAGTGTAAAAATACAGTAAGGACAGGTCCCAAGCTAAACCAATAACCTATTAATCTGGCACACAAAGCACCTCTGCCGTGCAAGACTGTCTCTCAGATAACTACACAAAGAAAGATAGCAACTTATTAGACAAGTAAGTACCTCTACCATCCACAAGGTGTCCCTCTCGGCATTCGTGAACTCTGGTGTGAAAAGCTCCTCGGAGGACTCCTCGTGCTGCGTATCGTCCATGAAGCCCAGCTCAGGCTCCTCCTCTGCAGGGAAGGGGTGAGTCTCAGCTCTCTCAGGCCAGTCCGCTGCCCCCTGCTCACGACCAAACAAGGGCGGCACCAGATTGGGGGAAGGAGAGTCTAAAAAGCAAACAAGAAGTTCTTAAAAAAGGTGTGAAACCGGCGTTCTGGAATCAACTCCTTATCTTTTATTAGAAATAGCGGTATTAGGTTACTACCTTCCACAGTCCCACTTTTCTTATGTTGAAATATGTTGAGATATTTCAATTACTTTTAAATGATACACTATGCTGCTGCTTCCTGTGCATGTGTAGAGATTGTATTACCAGAATGCGGACAAATTAGATTCTGGCAACTTCGATAAGGAGCTGGGCTTTTCAAAATAGCTTTTTCCCCAGGTCAGATCAAAAAAACTTTAAAACTCAATATCTGAGCAACAGCACTAATCAGAACTATTGCAAATACCATGAAAAGGTAAAGGAGGGAAAAGCTGTTCAAATGTCATTAGAAGTTACTTACTCTAACATTTCTACTTTATTATTATTATTATTTATTTCTTAGCAGACGCCCTTATCCAGGGCGACTTACAATTGTTACAAGATTTCACATTATACAGATATTACATTATTTTTACATACAATTACCCATTTATACAGTTGGGTTTTTACTGGAGCAATCTAGGTAAAGTACCTTGCTCAAGGGTACAACAGCAGTGTCCCCCAATGGGGATTGAACCCACAACCCTCCGGTCAAGAGTCCAGAGCCCTAACCACTACTCCACACTGCTGCCCTACTGTTCAGTCGATGACTTTAGGTGAACATTACATTACATTTAAATCCATCTCAAGACTGCAGTTTGTTCAGAGCTCACTCACTAGTCGGACTGTACAAATAGAGATGAACGTACCCGCTCTCCTGAAGAAGGATCGCTGTCCCAGACTGGAGCGCTGCCTGCGTGCTGGGGGAGGCCTGTTTCGGGTCAGGTGGACATCAAGGAAGTTCTCTCTTTCAACGTGATCCAGACCCGTGATTAAACTGCAGCATAAGAAAAAAAAAGAGCCCTCAAAGCCCTCTCCAACACATGTATTTACACTGCAGTTCTACAAAAGAAATACTTTCGTTACAGTTCAACAAGCAGTTCAATGTTGACAACCTAGGTCTGCATAGGTTATTTAAATAAAAAATGTAAAAAAATTAAATAAAATCAGATCAACACCATCAAGCAAAGTTGTTTTTTTTTTTTCTTATATTTAATATGAGATTTCCTATTTCTTCCACAATAAGCATATTATTTATAAAGCTATAAAAATATAAGGTTTTAGTTTCTTGTCTAGGCCTGGTCAATACAGGTGTTACAATACAGGTCAGGTGTTTCTGTGTACAAAGTTGTGTTGGTGGCTGTGGCAGGCAGAGTCCTGCGCAGGTCCAATTTTTACGACCCGCTACTACAGGACCTGAGCCGAACACGCTGCAACACCACAATAGGCTATACAGCGTGCTAGCTTCCTCTAGTGGTCTGGTTATATTTTAACATTGTAACATATTACTTGTGATTTACCTCTCAAACTATTATCCATTACATGATATAAACCCTGCGCTATCCTTTGTTTCACCTCGTCCACAGACATTTTTAATATCACCAAGCAGACGTGATAAAAGGATCTTGCGACATATCAAACAAGCGGCAATACAAACCGAGAACACTACTTAGTCAGCCGACTCCTTTCTAATCGACTGCTTTAGTGCAGGAAATACCATTACATTTACCTTCTAATACGTTATTTGGGAAAGGGTTATAGACGAGTACACTGAAAGGACAGAATACATTTTTGGTGATTCAAATTCAGACCCGAAAATTTTTTTGACCCACACCCGAACCACTAACCGCGAAAAAGTTCACATTCCAACCCGAACCCAACCCGATGCAGGACTCTAGTGGCAGGGGCAAGGCCTTGCACACAGGATTGAGTGTGGTTTTGTACTTCGTTTTTTCTGTGCGCTGTATGTTGTTTGTTTTCTTGCATTTACTACTGAAAATCGGAAAACAAGCCAGGTGTGAGCCTTGCTTTAAATCGGCTGTGTGTGCCGCCAGGGATTAGACAGCTGTGTATCCTTAACCAGCCTGTGGGCCGGTCTCAGCAGTGCGTCTCACCATAAAAAAGAACCTGCTGACACACTCCCGGGCTGAGAGACTAAACAAAGCCCTTCGTCACAACGCAAGTAGAAAGGAACAAACATAAACCAAACATCTGACCACTGCATTTGGAACCTGGGTCACTGTTTTGACTATTTTCCTATTTTGTCAGGGATTAGTTTCTGGATTGTGAAATCCAAAAGTACAGGGGTGTGTCAATGGGACCTCACCTTATAGCAAAAGAAAGAGACATATTCATGGCACATTTTGTTGTTAGTTGTTTTTCCTTTTGTTGTACATTTGTATATTCGCATGTGTCACGCAGTCTCTTCTCGTTTGCTGTGTAAATAAATCCTGAGCGCCATTTCAACATCAATCTCTCTCTCAAATCAATCAGAGCGGATTCCCACACCCCTATCACAGTGGCTTATTAAAAACCACTCTTCCCTCTGGGCAGCATGTTGTAAGGTGGCTTGTACTGTAGGATGTAATATACTTTGGATGAGATGTTAACTGATGACCCTTTAACTCTGCAGACTTTAAAAGATCAAGTGGCAAAAAAAAAAAAAAAAAAAAAAAATGTGTGTCTTGTCTAAATCCCAACAGAGGTCAATAAATTTAAAACACAAAAAACCAAAATGAAGTAAATTTGGTACCTTTCATCCCCCTCGGGGTGGGAGTTAGGAGTGGGTGACTCTGGCCGCTGGACGGTCTCTGGTCCCTCAGGGGAGACTATTCCAGTTTCACTGGGGTTCTCTGTGGATGGATAATCTATCAGCTGCTGCTCTGTGAGGGGGTGCTCCAGCATCCAGCTAGCCAGCATCTCAATAGTGCGGGCGTCTGCTTCTCCAGTGACTCCTGGGAGGGAAAAGCATGGAAATCAGATCAGAGGAGTTAAAATAATGTTTTATTTTAACCTATAAATTGCATCACATACTGAAATGACTCATTACACTTTGCAAGAACAATGTAACTTTACACTGGGAGGAATGCACTTTTAAGGAATTTACTGTAACCATTTGACTTGGTTCAAAGATATGTCACACACAAGCCCACAAAAACTCTTATGACAGTCATGCATGTTGAAAACAGTCCTTTCAGTAAAGTCCAATGAAGCTCCATTCCACACGATTCAATTTGAAAATCTTTTAGGTATGCTTTTTTATACGTTGTAAGATTCCTATATACCTGCATCTTCCATTGCTTTGTAAATATGTCTCATGGAGAAGCCCATTTCTAGTAACCGTACAGGAACAAACATTTGGGGTCGTTCTGAAAATATCAAAAACAACAACATACAATGTCATAAATGAAAACAGGTGCTGCCCTCTGATTACAGAATTAGATTAACCAATTACAACAACACTGAAATGCAGATGTATTGGGGAGGGGGAAGATGGCTGACAGCTGCATGCTTTTCTTTTCTGGCCACGTATAGTATGGCCAGAAATGAAATGCAATAATATATATATATATCAACTATTTATTAGGTTGAAGAGATACAGATCATATAAATAGGCATCCACATTCATGTACAAGAAGGCTTTGATATTGTCTTTGTGTAGTAATGTAAATATTTTGCTTTGCCAGTCATCCTTGGCCGTAAGGGGCACTGCTTGATGCATTTATACTAGGACACAGGTGCATGGGAAAATCTTACAATATATAGTATTTTACTTGGAACTGATGTGCCATGAACCAATAGACTGTATACTCTAAAAAAATAAAAACTGCATAACCGAGTACCAACTGTATATTAAATGTATGTTAGTTTAGCACAGGTGTTTCCCCCCCCCCCCCAAAACATGCAGTCACAGGCATTTCCATAACCCATTTATGCCTATAAAAGCCATAACACAACTCAAGCACACCGTTTCCTGGTAACACCACCTGCGAAGCTTAGAGGCACAAGGACGTTTATTTTCCCAAATCCCGTTGCCTTACCAGGTGGATTATTAGCCCGGGTGTGTGGTCCTAAGAAGCAAGGCCGCTGTTCTGAAAAGCCCTCGCAGGAAGCAGAATTTGCCATGTTGAAGCTGGGATACAACATGGGGTTATTGAGCAGTCCAGCCAGGGTAGGGAACCTCGTTAACACCATCCGCCTAAAAAGCCAAGACACAAAGGATGCACTAAACCAAAGAGCCAAGCTACATTTCATACCCCAAGCTACATTTTATACCTTATTATTTTATTTTTTGCAAAGAAAGCAAAAATAAGGACAATATTGTAAAATTAGTTGATAAACACATTTCAATAGGAAACATTAGGTAACAGGAGGTGGGTGGGTGGGGGCGAAGACACAAAGCTTAAATTTGAAGACCCATTGTCTCTTGGAAATATGAATATGCAGCTGCTCTTCTTTGGGATGCAGGGGACTCAGAGGTTAGATGTTCTGCAGAGCAGAAGGCAGTGGTTAGTGCACAGGCTCAGCCACTTACCTGATGCTGGTTTTTCAGTGCTTCCAACTGGGGATGGACATCTGGAGTAAAAACACAGTTCTAAGGCAGTCGGTCATGACGACTCCATGTGTATAAGGAACAAACTACTGTGCATGCCTTACCCACATTCTTCTGTACAATAACTTATAAGACTGAACAATTATACTCCCTGACTCCCTGGGATCCAAAAACAGCATACTGCTGTACACTGTATATGCAATACAGTACTTAGTCATTGAGACGATAGTAAAAACAATCTGCATACATCAGACAACCAGACAAATAAAATAATTTGACTTTGAGCCCCACTTAGTGAGCACTGATAGTCAATATAGTCAATATGTTTTTAAACGGAATGTTAATGACTACACAAAATTGTAATATACATGGCATTACTTCTAAGAAAACCAAAGCATTTCAGGTACAACTCTTCAACAGGAGTGCATGTTACTACTTACTGCAGAAGATTGATTGGGAGGAAGGGGTTGAAGTTCTCCAGTCCATCTGCCTGCAGCGCAGTGAGTAGGGAGGCTGCCAAGTCATTGTTGGAGGAGGATGCAGACGCTTCATTGGACATGCAGAAAGTAGCATTCCCGTCGGAGCCATTGCTGTACAGAGATAGTGTGCTTGACGATTGAGACATTGTCTGTGATGAAGGACAAGGGACAGTCCCAGATTCTGCAAAAACAGAAAAAGTCTTAGTCTACCTTGGTTTATGTTTTTATTGCCTGATAGAGGTACAAATGCAAATAATTCATAATTTCTGTGAAAGGTTTAGACTAATTATTACTATTATCTTTATTTTTATATCACGCCTTTCATAGTGGACCGCCATCACAAAGCGCTTTACAGAGGTAGGCTGTGAACTGTGCATTATATGCAGAGTCACTTACAATAGGATGGGAGGACAGACATCCACAATAAACTGGATATATTGGAAAAAGTCTGTACCTTTTTGATGGTCTGTTGTCCCAGAATCCTCCTGCAACATGTTCAGAGCTCCCTTGAAGATCATAATCTGGGCACGCTCCAAGTCAGACAGGGAGACAACTTGCTTAATGGGACAGGTCCTCACTGCCCACTTCACCATGCTCCGCACCAGGAACTGCAGGACCGATCGCAGCTCCCTGTTTTCCACACTAATCAGAGCCTTGGTTGTTTCTGGCTGATTCTGACTACTGGCCTCCAATTTTGGTATCAAAAGCATATCTGCAAATTTGCCACAGCTCAGAATAACAGCAAGAGACTTCAGTGCCCCAAGTAACAAGTAGGACACCTGCACCGCACGCAGCTCAGAGGAAAAGAGGTCAGTCCGACTGTTTGCCTGGGAGTTTAGGTTGCCCTCATGCTCATTTACATTCTCTTTGCTTGCTGTCAGACAATCTTTTTTGGTCACTTTATCCTCAGCTGGTATAGTCGTGGTTTCCATGCTATCCAATACAGTGACTGCTTCTGGACACCCATCCTCACCCATCATGACTCTAGCTATGTCTTCATCCAATCTCTTCTCCAGTTCACTTCTTTGGCTGCTTTCCGATTTACTCTTTTTTGGTGCCCTCCTGCTGATGTGGTTCTCCTCTTCCTCTAGCACGCCGGTTAGGCAGATCAGGTCTAACAAGACAGAAGGTTTCAGGCCCTTGAATCGGGCAACGTCCAACTGGGGCACTTCACAGGGCTCCAGGGAGGACAGCGGGGTGTCGCTGGGTGACCAAGAATTCAGGAAGCTTGGTTAGTGGAAGGAGAACCGCAACATGCAACAAGGAGAGGGAGGGCAAAAGACATGCGGAGAGAAAAAGGAAGAAACAAAGAAAAAAAGAACCTAAATGATAAGGCCAGGAAACTGAGGAAAGCACACAATGAAAAGATCAGATGGAGGAAAAACAATGTAGTTACAGAAACGGCAAGCAAAACAGAAAGTCTTATAGGAAAAAACATTTATTGTACTGTCCTGCATCCCATAAAAGTCACTCCTTTGTAGGTTAAAACCTACGAGACCACCACATATACTAATTGATATGTTTTGGTTTATTTTTTACAATTTTTTTTTTTTTTTTAAATAACAGTATTTTTTAAAATCCATGAAATTCGGGTTTACTTTATTACACTGTACTCTATATAAATCACAAAGCAGTTGTACACCATATAATATTTGCCATACTGTAGTAGTTGACTGTGTGTTTGATACCTACAGTACAAGAGCATCAAAGTCTGTCCATTTATTTTTTCCCCCCAGGAATTGCAAAATACGACACAAAATGCACAGCCTATTCTTAGTTAAGGGAAATTTGGTTAAGTTCGGGTTAAGATTGGGGAGCACCCAGTACACTATGTAATTTAATGGCATTGCCTCTCATTGTTTATTGGCAAGTAGCTGAAAACACATAACTACTTTAATCTAGGCTGCGGTCTAGAGTGACTTTGGGGAATGTTGAACAACTATCTTTTACAAACAAACAGTCAGGAAGCTCAAGGCTTGCCCTACTAACTCATTTCTACATTTTTTTTTTTTTTAATTATGATTACCTGACAGTCATGTCGACCTCTTCCCACTGCAGCTTGGCTGATGAACTTCCTTCTTTCACTACCCCTAACAGCGTGGCTCTCCGGTTGCTGGGTTTATGCTGACATTGCCCTGCAGCTCTAAGCCCACTGTCTACTCCCCCAATCACAGCCAGCACTGGCCAGATCTCAGAACAGAGTGCCATCAGCTGAGGATCTGCGAGCTTCGAGAGGCACGGGACTGCCTCCCCACACTCCGCATCTGGAATCTTCTCCTTCACATGCGGGGCTGCTCTCTTAAACAAGTTACAGCCAACTGCTGCAGGAAAAGTAACATGTGTGTCAGGAACAATCATAAAAATATAGATGGGTAGCAATTTGCCTTTACTGTAAACCAGCTTTGATAAGAAAGCAATTTTAGCAGTGCGCTTACTTTGTGATCTGCTCACTTTACCAGTTCTTCCTTCTTTCATTAGTGGACTGATCCGCTCCAGCCTGGCCTGCATGTATTTGTTGATGGATGTAGTCCAGCTGTCGTGGCGATGGAGTCTGCGAATAATCTGGATGCCTGCTTCCACAAGCACTGTGGCTCGAGGGCTACACAGCGGGTCCCCTGGCAAGAGGTCACGGGGCATCCCCCGCATCTGAAGGTCACACAGAGCTACCTGCAACAGGAAACCATACAGGTTCAGCATCCTCCAGTGTATTCAAACTATTTCTCTCTTATTGAGCAAACTCTGTCAGGAATGTAGAAAACAGCCTTTCCAAGGAACTTGAGATAATGGTGATCCGGCAACTAGGTTTAAAATAGTTTTTGATGGTGCAAGGTTTCATGCATTAGATGATGTGACAACAATCTCTAAACATGTTGGTTTCCATGGGAATAGTTACATGTACAGGCATTAAGGCAGGCAAGAGAACAACTAAAATGGCTAGTCTACTATATAATAATGTATATAGTTACACAATATACATTTACGACTATTTAATAAAATGGTTTTATATACTATTTAATTAGCTATCCTACTGAAGTCTTTTTGAAAGTTACTTAATGCTAAAAGGAGTTAAAAAGCCAAACATAAGTTGAAAACATTACCAGAAAAAAACCAAAACATCCAATAAAAGGTAGAGAGTTTATGAATGAAAACAGAATTACATGTTCAGCAGTAACTTAGCTTGTGTCTTGTATTCAGGGTATATTTCCAGTTCAGGATCCTATAGATGATAGCCGTAAGATCTACTTGGTAGTATTATTCATCTTAAACTCACTATGAATTAATACCAGCTCACTTACTTTTTCTCCAGGGTTACTGCTATAAAACATGACACAGGGATACAACTCTGTGGCATCAACATCTTCAAAAGCTAACATCGCCATCTGTAAAGAATGAATATATATATACATACAGATTACAGATCTTTTTTAAAATCAAGCACTTTTTGATCATGTCTAGCAAATAGACTACAATTCAAAGCCATTAGCTTAAACAGAATATAATGTTTTTGCAATCACATACAACAATAACCTGAATTTGATTGTAATGCTAGAATAACTGGCATGTTTGCTTTTCATGTGCTAGCAAGTCTGGTCTGCCACAAACTTCATGCTGCTGTACTTGTACCTTGTTGTTCTTGGCAAAGGAGATGGTTCTGGCCTCCATGTCCAGTATGCAGGTGATGGTATCTCCTTGCGTGAAGGTGGGCAGTACTCTACCCAGCTCTCCACCATGGTACAGGCTGCCACTATAGGCACGGTAAAGCCACATGTCCATCGTGGTGCGGTGGTTGAAGTCTCGGATGGGCCAGCGGGACACCCCCACACACGTGCCCTCATTCCCTCTGTTCTCCTTGGTGATGTAAAACTGAAAGACAAAGCCAACATATTACAACTGTAGTGGAAAACAGAGGATGCCCTATCAGTTACACTGAAGCATTATGGTTCAGCGAAAGAAAAGGAAACAGGGATGGGAACAAATAGTTAAAGCAATCAGTGAAATTACACTTACAATTAATATGTCTTGAGTGATCAAAGTCTTGTAAGTAATCAGGTAGGCATATAACTGAGGCTTCATGTGTCAAGATATCAAACTGCAGTATAATGGTACTTATCACAGTGTACTTGCACTCCTGGATTCAGTTCTTAGAGGCAACCTATTAAACGCATACGGCAGCTTTCTTAAAGACAATGATTGTTGTAGGATCATTGATCAGAACAAACAACAATGTAGGTAGAAAATATGCAGAGCCAGCAGTGGGTAGAGAAATCTACTCCGGTCCATTAGGTTGCTGGTTGGAATGGTCTAGTCAGTGGATTTTGATAAACATTTATTTTTAATGATCTTTTACAGATATCTTATCTGACCTATTAACAGATTTCTCATTGTATTTTTCAGTTTTTATTTGGCAATGAATGAATGCTTACTGTCATGGTAAACAAAACACTACATGACAAAATGAAGAATATCTAATAATAATAATAATAATAATAATAATAATAATAATAATAATAATAATAATCTAATCTAATCTAATCTAATCTAATCTCACCTTCCAAATAAAGCAGCCTGATGTTATAGCTGTTGTAGCCAACCCATACCCTTTCCCTCCAGATCCATGGGACAGCACATTCCCACTCTCCATTGAGCAGCAAATCAGTTTATCTGGATCAAAGGAAAAATCTCCAATAGGAACACACTCTTCTTCATTGTCAGAACCCTGAAAAATGAAGTTTAAAAAAAGAAAATGTATATGTTTACTATACATTTTATGCCTGTAGGTTTAAGTTGTAATGTTTATTTACTATAGCATTTAAGGTCCTTAATGCGCAATATATAGCACATGTGTGATAAATAGCTTTTTTTAAGAAGGGTTCTCAATTATATGGATTGCAGTCCAGCTCTTTATCGCCACTTATTTTCTTAAGTACCATAATTAGTTATGCTACAAATATACAAAGTTGATCAATATACATATTAATTATTTTTATTAATTACATGTATAATTTTCATTTAAAATCTACACAAAACAAAGCCACGCAGAGTAGTGTGTGTGGTGTCCTTCACCCAATGTTCTAGAACACTAAGATTACCTGCTTGGAGTTTTCAGCTTGTTTCTCTTGTTCTTTGCTGATTGCTAGAGGTTCTTCCCACATACAGGCAGACACCAGCCCAAATAGTTTATCTACAATCTGAAGAAAGATAGATTATAGGGTTAATGCAACAGTTATCACACTAGCTTAGAGCTACAGTAACCAAAAGTAGGAGCTGCTTTATTTAAAAAAAAAAAACAACTAAATTATGTTACTGAATAACTGTGTTTTCACTGACCACCAACAAGATACAGGACTACATTTAGATCACTTTAACCTTCCACTAAATGTTTTTTTCCCAAATAATGAACATAATTTAGAGATTTTATTTAACATCACATAATCAAAGAAACCACAAAATGATATTGCAAAAGTCTACCGGAAGCCATAATTGTAGTACAGTATTTCATGTCCCATTTTTCAATTTTTGTCAGCTTGTCTTTAAGTATATGGAAAACTACAAAGTGGTATGTAATTCAATGTTAACGTAACATTATTCAGCAGGTTTCATTCGACTTTATGAAGCACAATTAGTTAATTCTATAGGATGATGCAACATTTTTGGCCATAGCTATAATTTGTAAACATAAATATCCACAGAAAAAAATACGTTTTAATTTCTAACAGTATATCCCCTTCATACATTTTAACGAAGCAATGTTCAAAAAACAAAAACAAAAAAACAGCTTCTTACCTGATTAATTTGCAATGGCTCTGAATAGCCAGGCAGCAGGGCTTCCAAAATGTGAAAGGCAAGCAATTTGGTTCGTAAGTTTTTAATGAGTGGGACACCTACCAAAATAAAAGATAGAACAGCATCATTCTTGGATATAGAATTGTTTGCTATACTAAACCACAGTATAATCCGTTATGGCGCACAACTGCTACCAGCTGGAGAAATCACTAGATATGTGCTTTTGGATTTCTTAACTTGCGGTTACTAAATAAAAACACAAACAAGTATTCTCGTTTGAAAGTAACTTTAATGACACATTACCTGAAGTGTGTTTCTGAGAAACAATTCCCATCAGAGGATCGATCCATTTGACAAATGCAGAGATGCTTTTGTTGCTTCTCAGCGAGACTAGACGACGAAGGAAGACCAGAAAGTCAGCCAGATGAGACTCCACTATTCCACTGCTCTTGACACGGGCTTCTAAACAAAAAAGTAAAGTACATGAATCATAAAGACGCAGCTAATTGGGAACTGACTGTGCAGTAAAATATTTCAAACCCAACACTTCTGTGTGAATGTCCTTTTTATAACTGGTCTCACTTTCTTGTTCTGGATTTTCTCTGCATGTAGTTTTTTCTGCATGATTTCCTGTATTCAGGTCAGGCATTTCTTGCTCATAGATCATGTGTAATATGTTCTGTAGCTGTAGGCACATCACATCCATCAGTGCCTGTAAAACATCTAAAGGAAGGGCATCTGCACAGGAGCTGTCAATAATAAAACACAGGAAACATGCTTCCAGTTAAACAGGACATGTCTCACTTCTATTGAGCTCCCAACTAAAACAGCAAGTTATCACAAAAAACAAACACAGTGCAACACGTAATGTAAAAACATGAGCCCCTAACCCTGCCACACAGTTTATACACATTCACATAACAAGGTTCCCCGCTCCCCACCGCCCCCCCCCCCCCCCCCAAATACATACCTGGCTGCAATAGCAAGTATCTGAAGCAGCCTGGCACTGGCAAGTTTAACTGCACCACTGAGCTGCATGTGCCCAGATGCTGTAGCAGTGAGCCAACGTTGGCTCAGTAGCACACAAGTGTTGTCAGTCAGCTTTGAGAGAATTTCTAGCAGGCCACTCTTAACAACCACAATTAGGTCCAGAGCTTGGTAATGGATATTTAGTGCAAAGAGGGTGGCGAGCAGAAGATGCTGATAGGACCCTGTATAAGTGAAAACAAAAGCAAACAAACCAGATTTTAATTTAAGAAAGGGCTGACATTTTGCTGAATCACTTTGGATAAAATGTTAAAACACTATTTCTGCAAGCAAACCTGAAAGTTCCCTCTCAGCCACAACTCTATCTCTAAGTGCTTCCACCACCTGCTGGTAGTGTGTGTGTGCTGCAGCTTGAAGGTCCCTCTGAGTGCCTGCTTGGGCAGATTGCGTTCCCGACTAAAAAATAAATAAAATAAAAAAGTTTTGAACATAACTTTTGGAACATCTGACATCCTCAAGGCAATTAAATAAAATCAGAATGAATTAAACTACATTACATTTTAAGAAATATTATTGATTGAACAGTGAAATGTGTCTTTATGTAGATTAAGCTTAAACTGATGAAATACACATTTGTTTAAAAAATATTTTATGGTCGACTGCAAACATGTTTTTTTCCCCAACATGATTTTAAAACGTACAGTGTAATGCTGAATTTTCCCATTGCTCCCAGACAGGCTGGTTGACACTGGAGTTCCCAGGTCGAAGCAGCCTGACAGGAATTGAAGCTGTGCCGTCAGAAGAAGTCCAGGAAATCTAGGAGGTGGTGAGGAGCAGCTGCTCTTATCATCCATTTCTGAGAGGAAAGATGAGATCTGGCAAAGTGCTTCCAGGCGAAGCTGTGAGAAACAGGGAAACTTGTTAAGATGATCATAGTTTTGTTTTTAATTGTATTCGACTAAATGGACAAATTAAACATGCAAACACTAGTCTTAAGTTAAATACACATTTCCAAACACTGGTAGTGCCTTGCGATAACCTAGACTTAAAACATTCACATTTTTTTATACTAGCAGTGGGTGTGTGTGTTCATCCTGCTTGTTTTCTTTGCAAAAATCAAAAAAACTCACAGCCCTTCAAAGAACACTTGATTGACCTTGGTTTGGAGTTAAGGTCCATGGCATAGGTTGTCAAAGAAACAATCAAAATGACCTTGTGTAACTAATACCATCAAATAGCTCATTACCTCTGCTCGCTGCTGTTGCTGTGCCATAGCAAGGGCAATAGCTCTGGGGTCCACCTGGCTGCCTGCCTCCTGTTCTACCAGGGTGGATGTTCTCATCATGCTCCCACACAAAAACTGAAATATTTGAGTAAGCACTGGAGAGCTGGACCCGGCACACAGGTTAGGGGTAGGGCTAATGCACTGCCGCAGTCTCTCCCAGGCATCCTTCATAATCCCCAGCGAACAGAGGGGTAAGCCTGCAGGAACAAACAAGGGAACATTTCTGTAGTAATATTTAGAACAATATGGTCTGGAAAGAATTCTTGGATACATTGGACAGTACACTGTAGGCTGACATCTGGCAGAAAGAGAGAGCAAATCCTAATACAATTCTAAACCAATCTAAATCCTTCTGGGAAATTAGACTGGCATGCAGCTCACGAATACTGAACAGCAGTGGAATACAAGGGTTCTGAACATTGATTGTAACTAGAAAATGTACACAGATATGATGGTAATGTGATTTAATTTGAATCAAAATAACTTACCCATTTTCTTTTTTGAGGATCTAGACTGGGCTCTTGGTTGATCTGAAAACTATAGAAGACCCATATTACTTTTTTAATACAATAATGAAAAAAAAAACAGAATAGCAATACAATAGGTGGTAAAGTTATTTTTAAGGGCACAACATATTCTCGACTGGTCAGTTTAAATCAACCTTCATTTTTGTCCCCCCATAAGTATAAATCCCATGTGAAGAGTTTTGCTCCAGACAAGTTTTACAAGGCAGGAGTTTATGATGGATTCATGCTAGAAGACAGAATCACTATTGGTCAGGGCATCATTTCCAGTACCTATGGTACTCAGAGAAGGCCTGTTCAATTTTAAATTGTTTCTAGGAACATTTATCTTGCTATGTAGTTATTACCTCTTTCTCTGCTAATGTTCCTGTTTCAAGGTACTGGCTGAATCCTGTCTTTGTGTAATGCAACTGCTGGCCTTCAGGTGTAGAACTTGATTTTCTACTTTTAAATAAAAATAAATAAAAAACAGTGAGTAAATGCATTTGAATCCAGCTCCTGATAACTGAGAAGTCCTGCTTTTTTGAAAGATTAAGGTGAACCTGTGCAATTTCATAACATAAATGTTATTAATCAAACAAAGTTATGTTTAGAAGATTTCACAACACAACAATGGCAAACATACTACTGGTAGATTACATGATACTTTAGTACACACTGATAAAGTTCAATGTCTTCTGTTTCACCTTTTCCCTGGAAGCTCTGTGTCCGTGTCCATGTCCAGCAGTTCTCCTTTGTCCTGCCAGGCTGCCCTCACTCCAAGGATGAGAAAGGCACAGCGGGAGATGGTGGAGTGGCAGACGGTGAGGAAGGACAGCCCCTCCTTACAGCCTGGTTTCCTCTCCCAGTCCCGGCGCACTGGGGCCCCAGCTACCTCTCGCTCAGGGGAGCCGGGGATCTCTGTGCTGCTGGGCCGCGTGCTGGTCCCGGAGGATTCGTACACGGTCTCATTCTCATGGAGTTGCATAGCCTCCCGCGTGGCCAGGAAACATTGCAGCACCTCTGAAAAGGAAACAACACCCCAAACTGTGAAAATGCCTAAAACAAAATATTTTTTAATTAATAAAACATCATTTTATTAAACAGATTCATCCACTGAAGCGAGATGGTTTGAAAAAGACTACTAGGCTAAGGTGTAATTCATATACCCTGTAGAACTGTGCTTTTCTATAGAAATTACTCATTTACAGACTTAGAGTTGCACATATTTACTGGTCATTTCTAAAACCATCTCAATTTTAGAAGTAGTTATTTGTTTTCCTAGAAAAAAGTCAGTAAGTGAATAATCAACAACAGGGAAAGATGGAGAACACACATAGCAGGATATTTAACAGGTAAAAAAATGACAGGATCAGACTGAGCTTATATGCAAGTTTTTCATCGAATTTCCATTAGCGCAGCTATCTGCATTGCAACTCTGCTGTAATCCACACTGTGACCCCTGAACCCCAGAAGACTCCATAACCCAAGGAGAGAAGAGAAGAGGAGATGCGATTTTCTTTTACCCGGCAGGTACATACTGCTGATGCTGGGGGTGTCCTCCTCAGGCCCTGCCTCCTGGTTGTGCTCTGCAGTCTCTCCCAGGCCACTCTGCTGCTCCCCTGGGCCTTCCGCTACCCTCTCTCCCTTCTCCCCAGTGCTCACCTCCTGCTCCACCTCGGGGGCCTCTGAAAACTGGACACAGTTTAAGTGATACTTCTCCAAGGTCAAATAAACTTTGTGCATCAATTAGATAGAGAAGTATCCTCTGTTTGTCCATGTATAGCACATCAAAGGAGATGTTTCCCACTAAGGAACATTGAAATTAACACATTACTAAGCATCACGTTTTTAACTATGTGTGCAATGATTACCTTTTAACCAGAACAACAATAATTGGACCCTTTTGACTTTGGCCAAATATTTGTTGTTCTTTTATACTTTGTATTGGAGAAGACAACACACTTAAATACCTAAAACATCCAGCATATATAAATGTAAACAAGTTTGTTTATAGACGGACAAGGTTCTCTATATAGCTCCAGATATTGTGGTAAAGATGTTTTCATCAGATTGGATATGCTGTTCTCTATAAACAAGTAAAATCTAAAGTTTGACATATGTACGTACAAGAGCCTCAAACAAATGTATGTCACTGGAGGCAACAGAGTTCAATTTTATTTGAACTTGGGTTAATAATAAAACATATTGCAGGTGCAAGCTTTCTATTACCTCTCTGGCGTCGGGTAATGTCTGACCATTAATGATGTTCTCTGCCAAGTCCTTGCGTGAAAGCAGAGTGTTTCGAACCTTGTACACAATCTGGTAGATTTCTATAAGCTTCTCACAAGGCTCATACCTGCAGAAACAGATGTTTGAAAAGCAAACAAAAACAACAGAAGAAAAAGATGTCACACTTTACAGTTGTAGAAAAAATAGGAGGGTCCTTAAACATGACATGTTGTGTTCATGATATGAATTTTAAGACTATACTTGTTAGGTCTCCCAAAAAAGCAGGGGGGGTGGCTCTGTGAAATAAACAATACATCCAAAAAATCTAAAGTTTTGAGCAACAATAGCTTGATTCTCCTTTACAGATACTAAAGCAGGGATGGAAATAAGACTTGAATTGCATAGCAGTTTAGTCCATTTCTGGTTTTACTATGAGTTTAGTAAGACACACCTGAGCTAACATATACACTATGGATGAGCAAGCTCGTAGTAAAACCTGGAATGGGTGAAACTGCTATGCAACAGGAGCCTTATTTCCATCCCTGCTAAAGGACAAAAGAAGATGCCTACAATCATGAGACAGAGTGATAGGCTGACACCTAATGGTGAAAATGCATAATAATGAAACCAATAATATTTTTATTTGGTCATTGTCTTGGGCAAAACCGGATCTCTGTTGGCTTGCTGTGGATGATCACAGAGCATGAGGGCAGTGTTGCTTCTCCAAGAAAAGAACAGAAAGTTCCACAACAAACAGATCCATTCTCACAAGTTAGAAAAATACCAATGCTCACCTATCCTCCCAGTATGCCTGCTCATGTAGCCCAGCGTGTTTCAGTAAAGCAGCAAACACGAATCTACATACTGTATCCAGAAGAGAATCTCCAACAGCATTACCATTCTCCCAGTCTTCAACACAGCAGCACACAAGGAAAACAAGAACAACATTTGTTATATTTATTTATTGTTTTACAGATGATAATTCCATGGGCAGAACATAATTAAAGCAAGGTAGCAGAATGTGTGGTCCAGTGGTTAAAGAAATGGGCTTGTAACCAGGAGGTCGCCGGTTCAAATCCCACCTCAGCCACTGACTCATTGTGTGTGACTGAGCAAGTCATTTAACCTACTTGTGCTCTGTCTTTCGGGTGAGACGTAATTGTAAGAGACTCTGCAGCTGATGCATAGTTCACACACCCCAGTCTCTGTAAGTCGTCTTGGATAAAGGCGTCTGCTAAATAAACAAATAATATTGTCCAAAGTCTTCAGGGCACAGACTGCAAATCGTTATTTGTTTATTGGAATAATGTAAAATATGCCTCTCGTTTTGAGTGATTTCATTAAATATTTTTAGTAATTTAGGGAAAAGTGCATTATTTATTTATTTTGTAATTAAAAAAAAAAAAAAAAAAGTAAAATCTTAATAGCATTAGTAATGTAATTTACCAAAAAATGTGCTGTGTAAATGAAACCTGAGAATACATTTCAGACGGGAGTCTAATTAATTGCCATTACACAGCAAATAAATAAACTAGACGATCATTGGAATTATGCACACTGTATTTATAATTGAAAACTTTTGATGGAACGAATATATAGAAAGGTATAACGCATTTAACCAAATACTCACCATCCCGATAAGAGTAAATATGGCCCTAAGTCTCTTAATGCAGTGTGTTGTAAAGAAAAAAGCTGGGAGCGTTTGTTTAACATTTGTGTGATGAGCAAGTTCAGATCGTCTCATTTCTGTTTTACAATAATCTCATTTCACCCTCTGATGACTTGGAGGAGGTGGCATTTTAATAATAAAAATAAAAATTAACAAAATCTGAATAAAAAGAAAAGAAATGTAACAAAATAGCAAAAAAGCTTGCATTAACACTGATGTCATATACTGTATTACTGCAGTCACATGTTTGCAATCACACGGCATGCAGGGTAAAAAATGACATAATGCTTTATCATGTTTATGTGACTAAACCCCAAACAGAAAAGAGCATGAGAATTAAAGTGAACAATATGAGCCCAAGAACAGCGGTCCCGGGGGTTGATGATAATCTTTGGCTCCCGACCAAATCCTTGGATGCACATTGTGCGCCAACATTCTGCAGCCCTGAATTAAAGTGTGTTCACAAATTACAGTTAAATCCCAATTTGTATTGTTTATAAAATACAAACCACAAATAGTACAAATTCCTTGTGTATCAATCACTTTAAATCTCATTCAATTCTTAACAATTAACTTTATCAATGTAGTATCAATGTCGTATGCATTGAAAAGACGTTGTATTTTACAATAGAAAATGTTTTTTGCAGGAGGTAGATTTTTTTTGTCTGTTGTCTGTGGCGTTACCTCGGCTTATGGCATAGTCCTTCATTCTCCTCCAGAGGCTGTGTGTTGGCTCTCGAGCGGTGCCCAGAGCCAGATCTACCAGCATGGCATTCTCCTCAGACAGCTTTGCATCCCCTAGCTTGGGGTCAGCACAGCCAGAGAGCGCAGTCTCGGTCAACCACATGATTGTGGAATCTGTGAGGGGTGAAAAATCAGTAAAAAAAAAATATATATATATATATATATACATATATATATACAGTGCCTTGCGAAAGTATTCGGCCCCCTTGAACTTTGCGACCTTTTGCCACATTTCAGGCTTCAAACATAAAGATATGAAACTGTAATTTTTTGTGAAGAATCAACAACAAGTGGGACACAATCATGAAGTGGAACGAAATTTATTGGATATTTCAAACTTTTTTAACAAATAAAAAACTGAAAAATTGGGCGTGCAAAATTATTCAGCCCCTTTACTTTCAGTGCAGCAAACTCTCTCCAGAAGTTCAGTGAGGATCTCTGAATGATCCAATGTTGACCTAAATGACTAATGATGATAAATAGAATCCACCTGTGTGTAATCAAGTCTCCGTATAAATGCACCTGCACTGTGATAGTCTCAGAGGTCCGTTTAAAGCGCAGAGAGCATCATGAAGAACAAGGAACACACCAGGCAGGTCCGAGATACTGTTGTGGAGAAGTTTAAAGCCGGATTTGGATACAAAAAGATTTCCCAAGCTTTAAACATCCCAAGGAGCACTGTGCAAGCGATAATATTGAAATGGAAGGAGTATCAGACCACTGCAAATCTACCAAGACCTGGCCGTCCCTCTAAACTTTCAGCTCATACAAGGAGAAGACTGATCAGAGATGCAGCCAAGAGGTCCATGATCACTCTGGATGAACTGCAGAGATCTACAGCTGAGGTGGGAGACTCTGTCCATAGGACAACAATCAGTCGTATACTGCACAAATCTGGCCTTTATGGAAGAGTGGCAAGAAGAAAGCCATTTCTTAAAGATATCCATAAAAAGTGTCGTTTACAGTTTGCCACAAGCCACCTGGGAGACACACCAAACATGTGGAAGAAGGTGCTCTGGTCAGATGAAACCAAAATCGAACTTTTTGGCAACAATGCAAAACGTTATGTTTGGCGTAAAAGCAACACAGCTCATCACCCTGAACACACCATCCCCACTGTCAAACATGGTGGTGGCAGCATCATGGTTTGGGCCTGCTTTTCTTCAGCAGGGACAGGGAAGATGGTTAAAATTGATGGGAAGATGGATGGAGCCAAATACAGGACCATTCTGGAAGAAAACCTGATGGAGTCTGCAAAAGACCTGAGACTGGGACAGAGATTTGTCTTCCAACAAGACAATGATCCAAAACATAAAGCAAAATCTACAATGGAATGGTTCACAAATAAACATATCCAGGTGTTAGAATGGCCAAGTCAAAGTCCAGACCTGAATCCAATCGAGAATCTGTGGAAAGAACTGAAAACTGCTGTTCACAAATGCTCTCCATCCAACCTCACTGAGCTCGAGCTGTTTTGCAAGGAGGAATGGGCAAAAATTTCAGTCTCTCGATGTGCAAAACTGATAGAGACATACCCCAAGCGACTTACAGCTGTAATCGCAGCAAAAGGTGGCGCTACAAAGTATTAACTTAAGGGGGCTGAATAATTTTGCACGCCCAATTTTTCAGTTTTTTATTTGTTAAAAAAGTTTGAAATATCCAATAAATTTCGTTCCACTTCATGATTGTGTCCCACTTGTTGTTGATTCTTCACAAAAAATTACAGTTTCATATCTTTATGTTTGAAGCCTGAAATGTGGCAAAAGGTCGCAAAGTTCAAGGGGGCCGAATACTTTCGCAAGGCACTGTATGTATGTATATATATATATATATATATATATATATATATATATATATATATATATATATATATATATATATATACATACAAATGTATTCTTTTTTTAAATGTATATAGAATTTACTTTAAATACTTAACTTCAACTTTCCTGATTATACACCAGCTAGTGAATAACAAAATATTGCCCAATTTAATATTTTTGAGAAGTTACATCATTTACCAAAGAAGCCTGATAAAAGGGGGTCTGTGGGGGCATAATTATTAGACTTAAATGGCTGTAGTATTTAGATCCACTTATGATTAGATTGAATAAAAAGCTACTGTATGCAATGGGAGCCTTTGTACCAACTCTGGATTGCAAGTGTTACACCATACCTTGCTGATCATAGTCCATCTCCAAGCCATTTCGCAGGAGGGGGTTCTCTAGCCAGAACTCAGCTGCTATCTCCTGTTGGGAAAGGGGAGGCCCCTGTAACATTCCACCCAGACACCGGCCAATAGTCAAAGCCACCGACCTCTCCAAATCAAGCAGCCAGACCCACGATCCAGTCTCTGCTTCAGCTGATGGTTTAGGACTTTCTGATGACTCTAAAATAATAATAATAATCCAAAATAGCAACAAAAAGAATTGCTTCATAACAAAAAGAATTGCCTCATAACTACAAAGTATTTTGAACCGTTCTTTATTTAAATCCTGTACACTTCAATAAATAAATAACATGATCTCTGCAAGCTACCTGCACTTAAATTTACAGTATCTGATGCCAGTTGTGTTTTCTTACCAAATAGTGTTCCTTCCAGCTCCTGCTCCTCCAAGACTCCGGTATCAGGTAAGAAGCAGTTGAGCTCATTGACATGCTCGAGCAGGGACAAAAGGTGAGGCAGTAGAGGACGTATAACATGGAGCGGCAGTAGCAGGAGAGAGTATATCACCTGGCACATGAGGCTTCCTGCTGCAGAGCTGTACAGAACAGCTGGAGGGGAACAATACACAGATATGACAGAATAAACACCATACCAAGACACAAGTGCAGGAAGCCTCCCTAGTGACCACACGGCACCACCATAATGACTAAATACCCAGATTGCATATTGCCACCATTTATTCTGGCACACCAACGTGGGTGGTTTACAGCATGGCTAACAGAAGAATCTTTGAGGTTTCAACCTCTTTAGATGAAAGAAACTCATTAGGAATTAACTCTTACTGTGCAGTTTCTTAACAACGTGCTTGTCAAGAGAGCTTTCCTCCAGTAAAATGGTAGACCTCCTAAAGGTGTCAGCAGCGTAAGGCAAAAGCAGGCAGAGGTGTTTATGAAGTAACGCCACACTGCCATCAACCTAAAGGAAAAAAAGCATAAATTTCAAGTTTATCGATAAACAAACAAATTATACAAGGCAGATTAAAAATCAGGAAGATACACAAGCCTGTGTTGTATAATAATTTGCAATGGTCAGCAGGACGTACCTTTGCTTCTGAGTTCGTGTAGCAGTGTGCCAGGAGGTGTCTGTGCATGGCTGACAGGAGACGATGAAAATGAGACGGTGGATCACTCTGCTTATGGGCTATGCTACTTTGTAGTTTATCACTATTTTTCTCCAATTCTCCAAAAGCACGCTCCTGTGGAAAGAACATCACTTTTTTTCCTTGTCTTTGCTTGTCAATGCTGATAAAATATCTGTTTATGATGATTTACATTTAGACTGACATTTTAATTACCAATACTAGTTATAAAATGTTGGCAAATGAATCACAAGTGCAAGACTGCAGCAGTGGACCGTGGTGGAGATTTAAAAACCCCATCTATTATACAAGGCTGAAATAAAGCAACGGTGCTGCAACTTTTAGTGCACTCTGAATCAAACAATAGCTCTGATGTTCAACAACACTTAAAATTTTGGCAGACTTGTGTAAGAATTAATCCCATATTTTTGGAACAAGCAGTCAGAAAAAAGGCTCTTATAGCTAGGCTATATTTTGTTCTGAAAACTGAATCAGAAGGTTGGCACGAAGGTATTTGTTTGCACTAATACAGTATGTGTTGAATGTAGCATCAACCACAATCAATGGAATTATTATAGATGCAAATAAATTAAAACAACAAAATGCAATTAAATATTTACAGTGTAGAAACCGATGTTCAGTAGAAGAGTCTTCAGGAGGACTTCTGCCAGGTGAAAGTGGTCGTTAGTGTCTGAGCTAACTAATGGCTGGTCCGGTGCAGAACTCTGGGTTAGCCCTGCAGATAGCTCTGCTGGAGAGCTGTACCCAAGCAAGGAGGCAACATGGGACTGCTCCTGCAGGCTGTTCATAACCATGTCCAGCTGCATTCTCTGGGATAGAGATATAGATAAATAAACAACTTTAAATAAATAAATAAATAAGGAAGCATGTCCACATGCATGCAGAAGCCAGTTGCTGGGCCAGGTCAGTTTGAGTAACTATCAATTACACATGTGCTGTAAAAAGGTACTAGCATGGCACCCTGCCCTTTTAAACAC
This sequence comes from Acipenser ruthenus, assembly GCF_902713425.1. NCBI lineage: Eukaryota > Metazoa > Chordata > Actinopteri > Acipenseriformes > Acipenseridae > Acipenser > Acipenser ruthenus. Next base: position 20,075,104 of record NC_081189.1, on the reverse strand, counting down.
GCTGGAGAATATGATATACCGAATCTCTATGAAACACATCAAACATTTAGGTTTCTTGGTGCCAAAGGCACAACTATGCAGCATTTCTCTCACACTGATATACATCCTAAGTTTCATCTGACAACTTTTGCAACAACATTACACTCCCGTGTTTAAGAGATGAAATGGTAGAGACCCCTACCTGCCCATTGGAAAGGCTATCCCAGCTCTCTGGGCCCTGAGGTAGAAGAGAGTGCAAAAGCTCAGTTCGCTCCCTGAGAGGGGGCAGGAGCAATGACGCACCAATGGAGAGGGTGTTCATCACAGCCTGAAAAGAAACACACACAGCTATTTTTGAAAATAAACAGATGTTCTACTTTTTCTGTGAAATCTCCACAGTAAGGTGTAGCACAGACAGTTGGGAACTGTTACGATCTAGCCTGGGAGCAGATAAAGTGCAATTTTACTACCAAATCTGTAACTGGACTGCTGATACTCTTCAAGAAAAAAAAAAACAAAAAAAAAAAAACTTCACATTTGGTAAGTCGTTGTGACAAAACGCAGCATTTTTAGTTACTGATCATTTCCTTTCAATTATTTTATGTTGTAGTAGTATTAAAAATATATTCTGTAATAATTTTATACAAACTTTCAATGAGATAACAGACTATATTAATACACTGATAAAGACTTCTCTACTGTACTGAATGTTTAAAGTTATGGATGATCATTTTATGCTGTACATCTCCCAAGTTTATAGTCCAGAGACAAATATGTTTTATCAAAATTAACTAGAAAAAAGTTTTCTACCAGATTCTAAAAAAGTGGTAACAGACATACCTGCTGAATAGAATCAGGTACATTTGAGTCAATGAGCCTGAAGAGAAGGTTCCTAAGGGGCCTCCCCTGCACCCCTAGGACCGAGGCTCCAGTCCCCCCTGCATGGGCCAGGGAGAGGTGAATGGCCAGCAGCTTCAGACAAAGCAGCACAAACTGGTGGTGTTCTCTGGACAGGACAACAAACACAAGGTAACTTAACTTTGCTATATACCACATATTCTGTAGGTGTTTTTGGTACTGTGTTTCTAGATTTCAAAACGTCATTAATATATTAGTGGGAGGGCGGGGGCACTGCAAATTTTATAAATACTGTATATGTTTTTGTTTATAAAAAGTATGTGTCAAATATGTCAGGGCTGGGGTTAGAATCCCCTCCCTTCTAAAAACATGTGCGGAATGTGGCTGGGAGACAGCTCCAAGTGAGTTAGGTTAGGAAAAGGGCTGAGAACAGCAGGCTGTGCTCTCTGTCCTGTACAGAGATAGCCTGTTTTGTTTTGGATGTTTGGTTTGATTTTTACTTATTTCTGTTGTAAATAAAAGTGTTCAGCAAAAGCTTTAAAACTGCAAACTCTTATCTCCTGCCTCTGTTATTCCTGACACTTGCCTTGACTGCAATGCTGCCCTTCCACAATCTGTTTCTCTTTTTATAAAGAGTAGTTTATTTTTATAAAGTCCAAAATTACGGAACCCTGCATATATCTTTGTCCTTCCTCAGAGCGGAGTTCTGTGCCACTGTAAATATTTGTCCTCTCAAGTAAACTGATAAAAAATTTGCAATTTAGTGCAAACTCAAATATGAAGTAGATCTCATTCCATCAAACCCCAATACTATGATGCATACCTGACTGAACTGGTGACCTGCAGGCAGAATGTTTTTAAATTGCTGTCAATCCACTGAACTAACCTTTTCAATCAGTTCACTGTTTTAATGTAATTTGATATTGAACTATAAAATTAGTAAGTAGTTTGTAAAAATAGAGAACCTAATAAAGAATTGTAGAAATGCCCCCATTACTGTATTCCTACCCCTACTTTACTTGCTGCTGTATATCATACCTTATACAGGAACCATGAGGTGAGTGAGACAGATGAGAATGAAGAAGAAGAATATTTCAAACACAATTGAAGGAACAGAAGATAAAGATTACTTAGTTGGGACTTTCAATGCTCAAAGTGGCGTCTTCCACAGTTCAAACCTCATTTGTACTAGAATACAAGGACTCGCAGTACCTTTGAGATGGGAATGGGGGTGGGGGCACATCACTGTTGATCCCATCACAGTAGCGCTCCAAGAAGTTGCGGAGGTATGTGAAGGTGCTCTCCTCCAGATCGACACAGAAAGGTCTGTGCCAAGCTACCAGCTGCCTAAAAGTATGATAAGTAACAGGAGTAAACGTAATGAATCACAATAATTGAAGCTCACATTCAGAATTCCATAAAAAAAAAAATAAAGAAAAGAAAATAAAAGGTTCCAGAATGACAGCGCTGAAGATAGAAGTCTACAGTTGCTGATGTGTTCTTTCCCACAATGCCACGCTCTTGGGCTTACCACAAGGTGGGTTGGAACACATTCATCTTTGTGCCCATCTATTGTGCTTGTGACTGACTTTTTTGTTGTTGTTGTTTGTTTTTTTTGTTTTTTTGTTTTTTTTAATTTAGTCGTTGCCAATTCGTTTTTTTTTTTATTATTTTCTCCCCAATTTGAAATGCCCAATTATTATTTTTAGGCTCAGCTTACCACTAACACCCCGGTGCTGACTCAGGAGGGGCGAAGATGGACACACGCTGTCCTCCGAAGCGTGTGCCGTCAGCCGCTCGCTTCTTTACACTCTGCAGACTCACCGTGCAGCCGCCTCAGAGCTACAGCGTCGAAGGACAACGCAGCTCTGGGCAGCTTATAGGCAAGCCCGCAGGTGCCCAGCCAGACTACAGGGGTCGCTGGTGCGCGGTGAGCCGAGGACACCCTGGCCGACCTAACCCTCCCTCCCCCCGGACGATGCTCGGCCAATTGAGCGCCGCCCCCTGGGAGCTCCCATCCACGGTCGGCTGTGGAATAGCCTGGACTCGAACCGGCGACGTCCAGGCTATAGAGCGCATCCTGCACTCTAGCGAGTGCTTTTACTGGATGCGCCACTCGGGAGCCCCCAATGTTTTTTGTTTTTTTAAACTAATTGCTTCTCTGTCTTGTTAATACACAGCAGGACACCTGATTAAAATTTTTACAAGTCATCTGCAAACTTATCGTACACGCTAGCCTGCTTGAGACGTTTCAGATTGCATTTGGGTGCAATACTGTTGGATTTATGCCAACTGTTAATATATTACATATTCTGCAATTAAGAGGATCCGCCACATGTAGATACAGTGGTTTCCATCCACATGAGCCTCATGTTACAATGAATTGTGCCAATTTAAACAGATAACCAAGGTTGGACTAACCTTTTTATTATCATTATATGAGACGTAAATCCAAGGTCCTATCATAAGTGACTCTGCAGCAGCAGTTGTGATGCATAGTTCACCACCTAGTTCTGTAAGTCGCTTTGGATAAAAGCATCTGCTAAATGTCTAATTAATAATAATATTATATTTTTTTAATCTTTAGAGATATAATATTATCCCGTTAGTATGCTTTTTTTTCTCCATCCTAGATGTGATAACGAAGTTGTTCCTTGAAAATCAGTTTACTATCATACTATCACGTCTTGTTTGAAATAATGTACAGTAAAGCTCATTCTCCATTCCCACCTGTCTGTAGGTACTGCTGTCCAGGCTAGGCTATGCGAAGTGCCAGCAGTAATCTGCTGAATGGCTACTCCCTCCAAGCTAATTACTTTCTTGGGTTTTGTGACAGGAGTGGAGGTGTGTCCCTGCCCGCACTGCCCCATTGCATTGTTACCCCAGGCATACACTTCATTTTCTGCCAAAAAAATAAAAATAAATACAGTTATTACAGGCTTTGGCACTTGTAATACAGTATGTTATTTGTCTTCGTTATTTCATTTATTCCCACCATGTGACAAGGCAAGACAGTGGCTGTCTCCGCAGGAGATATCAATGATCTTGGTCACACTCAGTTCCTCAATGAGACGGGGCTTCAGGGCTGTTGTTTCAGATGAACCACATCCCAGGCAAGAGCCACAGCCCCATGCAAACACCTGCATGAGAACAAAGTAAAAAAAATACATATTTTAAATAAACTTTCAGATTTTTTTTTTTTAATAAAAGCCAGTGACTGCTCTTACCTGTCCTGCGGAGGTCAGTGCCAGTGAGGACTGACTGCCTGCACACACTTTCCTAATACTGAGACCTTGCAGCGCTTCAATTACTTTGGGCCTGTACACTCTGTTTGTATCCCCATGGCCTAGTTTACCTGAAAGACAGTAGCAAAAAACACACATTATATCAATCATGGTTTTGTGACAGAGCAGAGGCTCTGCACATGAGAAATGTGTGTTTGGTGGCTGGCAGCCATCTTGGCTCAGGCATAGAGCCTGGGGACAAGATGGCCACCTTTAAGCAGCCACCCAGTTTAAATTGGTGTGGGTAATTGTTTAATTTATGAGAAAAGTGTGGAATGTGACCAGGTGGGAACTGAATTATTGATGTCAATTAACTCCTGGACACACCCTATAAAAGAGAACAAAGAAATGTTTGTTGGGGAGATGGTTCAGTGAAGGTGCATGCCAAGCCTGAAAACAGTGTTAAAGTCAGGTTAGTTCATGTGTGATATCCATAACTTGGGTGCTGTTTATTTAGAAGAGTTTTGTTTAAATGATGTATTTGTTTAAACCTTTTGTTTCTTTGTTTTTGTTATTTGAATAATAAAAGTGTGCCAAGGCATTGAACTGCAGTTTCCAGAGTCTAGGTACTATTTCAAGGGTGCAAACCAGCCTTGACCTGGGACTCAACCACAGGTTTACTGTACGTTTTTTTTTATTGGAAAACATTTTTTCAACCAAATAATGTGTTTAATGAAATACATTTCACACGATGCAAAACTTAAGTTCAAAACAAAACAGAACAAAATAATATAATGCAATACTGTAGGTTTGATCCTCCAGCAACAAGTCTCCAATACCAGTCTGAATGAAAGAGAAAGTGAGCTGAGCTGAGCTTAGCGCACTTGATTAATTAGCCATTGACCTCAGCCCACCTCCTTCCTTCTCTTCGTGGGTTCAATCACCCCGGGCACCCTGTGGAGGGTCTCGTGTACGTGTCGTAAAGAAAGCCTGGTTCTGGTTCACACTGTCTAAGATGGTGTTATCTTGGTGTGGTCCTTTGCTCTTTTGTGCGTAACCTATGTTATCTCTTGAGCGCATCGGTTCCTCCAGCAATGTGCGATTGTGTTTATTCCAGCAGTCAGACGGTCGCCATCAGTGCAATTAAATGCAATATTGCATTTACCAGTTACTATACCTCCTCTGATAATCTCCTTTTAAAACTAACAGAGTGTACAAACCTGCAAACACGTGTATCTTATATAGCATTAAAACTTCTTTCTGTGTTATCCAACATTTCTATATTTAAAAATTGGTTTACATAAATATATCTAAATAAATAAATAAATAAATAAATAAATAAATAAATAAATACAGGGCTTCCGCAATGACTCATGCTTGCAGGAATCTTTTTTAAGAAGCTATGCAAAATAGTTGATCATAATGCACTCCATGTCTGCATACTTGGGAAATGATACAATGCAATGCACCTAAATCAGTTGATACTTAGGTACATTGCATTTCATCAGCTGGTCCTTGGCTTAACATGGACTACAGTGTAATCTGCAATTATTACGATTGCAAACCTGATGGCATGCTTTGAACACAGAAACAGCAGGTCATTTTCACAGAACTTTTAAACTGTATTCTGAAGACATGTTTGATTTAGGCTTAGCATTGCTTCAGTAGATAATGCAGACTTCATTAAATAAGAGTCACCAACACTCAATGCCAGTCAAGTCTCTATGAACCAAAAGCACAATCTGAATTGTAACTTGACCAGTGCAGGTGTATTGACATTTTCTTTGTCATCTTTCATAACAGGGCCACACTGTAATCAAGGTAGACCTTAAAGCTCCCTACATTTCAGCTGATCATACTTCAAGTCTGAGCTCCATATTTACCATTGTCACCACCTCCAAACGACCACCCTACCCGGCCATCCTGAGCCACCGCAATGGTATGGGAGCTACCGCAGGCCACCTGCCCCACTCCACTGATATCCTTCACAAGGGTCGGCACATTCCGGCTATGGCTGTGACTGTGCCCTATAATAGAAAAATATGTAAGAAAATAAATCCACATTTTATGCAAATTACTTTTTAAATTATTTTTCAGTTTCAGTCACATGACAGACATACCCCCACCCTCATCAAACATCCAACATAACAAAAATCAATGAGATCCTTATATTTAAATAAAAAAAACAAAACACAGTGAGCAATGCAATGCAACTTCCAAAGAACTGCGTAAGAAAACCGGTGATAAAGGCATCCAATTACATTTTTGTTAAAAGTACCTAAGTTGATTTGCAATCCAAAACAGCAACAGCAGTGCATTGATCAATTCTGTCTCCTTAAACACGTCACCATTTTTTAACTTTTTTTACACTCTTACACCTGGTCTCCATTTGCCTCTTGGCAGATTTTCACCCCATGGACAAATGTGAGATACAATCTGCTTTTATATACTGTACTGTAGTGTTTAGCCAGATTAACTTTGGTAAAGTGCAACAAAAGTATCTGACCTACCACATTCACACACAATATGCCGTAGAGTAATTTTGTCCAAATCAAGAAAAAAACTTGATCTGTTATTGTAAAGCAGAATAATATTCAAAATATGTTTTAAGCATGTCAGACAAAGAAAAAACAGGAGACTCACCAAGCCTACCAAATTCACCTTCTCCCCAGGTATAGAGTTCTCCATCACTAGTTACAGCTGCACTGTGTCTGTATCCAGCAGACACACAAACCACAACCTGGGGAATTCAAAGATAATTGCACCCCATGAAGTGAGAGAAATATAATTTGCTCACACACCATTTTATACATAATACTCTACTGCATGATTTTTTCCCCCTTTTTTAAGAGATTTTTATATCATGTATGTTTAATCAATTTAACTCTAAAGCAACAATACAGAAAGATAAATAACCTTAGAGTTACTACGGTTATCTCTAAACAGGTTGAAAGAGTAGCCATCAATATCATCAAAGGAAATATAAGACAATCGCCACAGTTTTCCTGACCTTGCCAAGCAATGGTCCCTGGATGAGTTTGGGATATTTCTGAGTTGCGCTGTTTCCATGTCCAAGTTTCCCGTAATCGCCATCCCCCCAGCTGAACACCTCCCCCTCTACTGTCACTGCCATCGTATGGCCATCAGAGCCCTTTGAAGAAGAGACTTTCCTGATGTTTCGAGGGGGCTCCAGCACCAGTTTCTTGGGAACCGATTGATTATTGGAGTCTCCCAGCCCAAGTCTTCCGTAGCTTCCTTTTCCACACGCTTTCACTGAGCCGTCTGTGGACACTGAAAACGTGCAGTACTGTCCAGCTTCAATCTGAGAAGAAAAAACAGCCTGAAGTTATTATCATTACTATTATTATTATTATTATTATTATTATTATTATTTACTACTACTACTACTACTACTACTGTTAATAATAATAATAATAATAATAATAATAATAATAATAATAATAATAATAATATTAGCAATACTTAAGGGCAAGAGACTGCTGCACCCTATCAGCAACAGTGCCCAGGTTTTGAATTGAAAAGTATATCTTCGCTAGAAACCTGGAATGTGATCACTATCAAACAGATCGCCGCACATGCAGATGTATTAAAAACAAAAGATTACAGTATGTGCACACTGTACTTAATTTGAACGTGTATACCATTTGTGGGTTACTGAATCCCTGAGCCAGCTTGGGCTGCAGGATCTTCTCCAGAGTGCCTTCCGCTAGCTGGTGACTGCTGTTACTTCCCCAGACATAGACAACAACAGCGTCATTCTCGCTGCCCTGGGACCCAGAACTAGTGTTGCAGGAACACTGGCAATTGGAGGCCAAATGACAGATCTGGAAAATAAAATATTAAAATATATGCAAATCAAGTCTCTCAGCTGGACAGTGTGTGATTTTTTAGGTTACTTGAATTATGTTTTTGTTGTATTAAACTTTAATAAACAGGATGCTGAGGGGTAACGGGCTTGCTTACACCTAATATTTATGGTGCATTAAATGGATAACTAGCACAGATATTGTTCAGCATTACTGCAATGCACAACCAAGGCTGAAATAGGAAATATACTAAACCAGTAAACAAACTGTCCCTTCCTTTCCACCCCAAATCCTGTACTTTTCTTTGATTTATGTAATTCTAGAAAAATATATTAAATGGACATGACTAAAAATAGTATGTAAAACTATGTAAATGTCTTATATAGCAGTGGTATTTAGATACTGTATGCCACCGTTTTGATAATTAAAAAATGCCTAACATGTATACAGTATACTGAAATACTGTAATGCCATAAATATTTGAGACCAAAACATTTGGCGAATCACACCCATAAAAGCTATTTTGCTCCAGAAATGTTGGTGACCTGTTACAATATACAAAGTTTGCATTGTTAGTGGAATTTGATATTCGTGCCAAAAATGTTTTTTTTTTTTTTTTCCATATGTGAAAAACGCATAATAAAAGGCTTGCAAATATTTATGGCTTTAGAGTATGATCTGTCACTCTGATAGCCCAGCCCCATGTCTTGAATGGCGCAGAGCAGCTGAAGATGATTCAGTAAAGTGAAAATAAACAACACAGTACACACCTCCTCAAAGAGACAGAGCGCCACATGAGCGAGAGGGCAAAGTCCATCGGCGGTTTTCTTCAGTTCCTGGACATGGAGAGCATCTCCTCCAATACCCTGAAACCAAAAAGACAAGAGTATTTCACTAAGAACAGCAACTTCCAAATGTATTTATTTAACCAGGACAGAACCCTTGAGATATATATCTCATTTACAAGGAGGTCTTGAAAGTGACTTCCTAACTCATCACCAGCAGCTGGGAAAGGGGGGGGGGGGTATCTAGCTGTTTTTCTAGACTTGACTGTTACATAAAAAATAAAAATACTTTTGGGACATGATCGCATGCAATAATGTGAGATATGGGCTCTTACTATACCTGATATTCTCTGTGCCAATGAAATAAACTTACTGAGTATTGTCTCATCTGGGCCAGAGTTTTGAGAATGCAGTCATGCCCGATCCCATTCTCATGCTCTGGCAATGTTGCGTTGGTGGCCGTGGAGGCTGCCAGTGACACTTCAATCCACTCCAACAAGAACCTAAGTGACCCCCTCTGCACTGCCAGCCCCAGCAGCAGCTCCAGAGCCAGCCTCCTACCCGCGCTGTCCGCCCCTGAGCTTGGGACAGAGGTCTTCTTCAGAAATGCTGTCACCTGTGTCAGGCAGTCCAGCCCCACTGGCGGGATCTTGTTCTCATTGGCCAGGGAGAGAGGAGGTAATGAGGTGAGCACTGAAGAGGCTGTGGCTAGCACGTCATTGCACAGGGCTAGGCTGGGGTCCAGTCTGGCTTGGTACCAGTTCTGCTGCAGCAGGGCAAACAGCAGGCTGAGGCCAGTCCTTACGCCCATCTCTATCAGGACGTCTGTCCCAGACTTGATGCGCATGCCCTCTAGCCAGGGGTCCGAGGCATGTTCCAGTTCCCCGCTGTCCAGGCTGTTTGTGGAGGAGGCCTGCAGTCCAGTCCGAAAGCGATCATGGTGCTTACTGGACAGTGCATAGTAGATACGCTGTATGGCTGCCAGTCTGTGGTGCAAGGACAGTGCATAGGGCGTACTGGCCAGGGTGCGGCGGGCCAGGCCGAGCTGGCTATGGAGGAGTGCTTCCAGATACGCCTCCCGCTCCTCCGCAGCGCTTTCATCGTGCTCAAAGTCTGGGAGCCGGGGGCCAATAAGGTCCTGTGCCGGCTGAGCCAGCCCCACCACCTCCTTGTTGTTCAGGAGCTTGCTATAGAGGGTGGAGGCTCCCTCCCTCGTGGACACCTGCTCACTGTTCTCCGACGCCCAGGAGCTGTTTAGGTGCTCCTGCCACTTTAACATCACATGTGTCTGACAAGGAACCATTCTCTAATCATAATCCTGCAAAGAAGAAAGATAGCGTGTTTGAAAACAGGATCAGTAAGAATGATCAATTCTCTGCTGTTAACAATTAATTATTAAACAATTTAGGCAACTAAAACACTGTACAGGCTATTGGTAGCCTTTGTATCAGAATTACCAAACAGCTTTTGAAATCCTTTTTTGTTTGTGCTGCATTTCTTTTGGACAGAATTCCCTCACAGACCAGTACATATTTAATATCCCATGAGAGCTACAGTATGAAAAGCAAACAAAGAACACAAAGAAATACTGTTGCTGAGCAGTCTTTTTTAATGATTGACATGTAAATCTTATCTTCAGGCTTAAAACTATAGGCTATAAAATACATTATAAATTGAACAAGAAAACTAACAATTTCCACAGAAAGACTGCCAAGTGTAGCCAGCCATCCCCATCTCTAACCCTCCAGGGATACAGTAACTGCACCAGGTATCCGGTAAATTAGGTCACTCAACAGAGATTTAACAGTAACTCAGTAGGGCTATTCCTCACAGAGCATGACAAAAAGTGACACAACTATTTAGGCCTACATAACAGGCATTAGTAAACAGTCCACAGGGTAAGTTTGCTGTAGCAGCCTCTTTCTCACTCTACCCCACATACTAATATAGCTTCTGGAACTGGTACTGTAGTTCTCCCAACAGAAAGAGGCCACCCTTATTATGACACGAAACAGTAACATTATTTTAAAAGTCCCATACAGTAATGATTCACAAGCGATATAAAAATGATGGGTCCAAATTATCTTAAATTATGTCTTTGTGCTGTACAGTACATAGTCACTGCAATTGTTCCTCTCTTACAGGCAAGCTGAACTGGCAGCTTCCCTCTTGAAGAATAAGCATGCTACTGTACATGGTGCATTCATCAAGAACAATATAGAAAAACACTTTAGACACACTTCTTCACACAGTAAATCAACACCACTTAAATCTGTGGGCTTACTGGGTCAGTGGGAGTAGGGTACTGTACAGTAGGTTCACACGGCTCCCATAATTCACTATACAGTATCCTCATTAGTGGTGGTTCCATCTTTTTAACACGTGCTGAGAAGACTTTCACGTTTCTCACATCCAAAAAATGAAACTAGGGTTTTTGTTTTGGAGACAGTCGCTACTGAAGTCATCTGTTTACACCCATTTATTTATTATCCAAGATTAAAGGTGCACTCAGATATTTGGTGCCACAGGTAAAATAAATGTGGTTACAATTAGTGTTGGCTATTCATTACAAGCCATGCAATGCCCCCCCCCCCCCCCCCCAAACTAATCATATTAGTAGAATTACAGTATGCCTAACTCCTGTCCTGTGTAGAGGTACGGTACCCAGGAATGGTTACAAATTCCTACTGAATAGACTCAGGACAAAAATAATTGTTCACAAAAATATATAGTACCTCATGCTTTGTGTTCAAACAGATTTATGCCACAAATGATGAAGAATGACCAAATCACTTATTGTGAAGTTATAAAAAGGCCATTCCTCAAAGAAAAATAAGTCTCTTATTATTCTTTCCTTTTTATCTGCTTCTTAAATGTTTAGTTCTGCTTCTTAAATATACTGTTCTCTATTTTTTTTTAATATTCCTTCATGTAATAACTTCCATGTAAAGCTATGCTAAATTCCCCTCAATCCACCTGAAACTCACTGACAGCTAAACTCATCAACCAAACTGATCAAGAGGAATGATTTGCAAAATAGATCAGAAATTGACAGCATATGAATGTAAATTTAGATGTAACTAGTTTCACCTTGAGTGAGTCTGATTCATTAAATGTTTTCTGAGATGCCTTCCTTCCGAACCCTTCTAACTTATGTGGCACCTGTGTAAATAAATCTATATCAGAAGGTTGCTTTATTTAAGTCTGGTGGATGACTTCCCTGTTTAGAAACATGACCTGGTGTTAAGGGAGCTGCCATGCGCAGTCTTAGCAGCACTACACGTGTTAAGGCTTCTACAGGGACCCACACACATTTATTACATTAAGGCTACTGTTTCTTTCCTAAGTACAAATATAGCAGGGTGTCTCCAACTTGCTTGCTGTACAGCACAGGGGGTTGTAACTAATGACAGAGCATGACACAACTCGTGTAAAAACTCCACTGTACACCAGCTACAGCACAAACGTTTTTTATATTACTATTTTCCCCCACTTTCTGATGCCTATCACAATTATTCCTACACATAAAAGGCATTTTCACAGGATCTTTTTCTTTTAACTTAAATACTATGTGATCCCTGTTGTAAATTGCACAATTTGCTGATTTGTGAGCCTGTGGACTTTCACGTTAAATATTTTGAATTCATCCCAAGGCCAGGTCAAGCAAATGTTTTTAGATACACTGTAAACTGTACCATAGTTGAACTGGCATTGCAAATATCCCCATGAATCTGGGGATATTTGCAATCTTAGATAAACTGTAAACTGTATCGTAGTTGAACTGGCATTGCAAATATCCCCATGAATCAGGTCCCTCCGTCTACATGCATAGCAATCAAAAGCTTGTTTTCCTTCTCAGACAAACAGTAGGCATTGAACGAAGATATGGAGTATACAGTAGAATATTTGCACTTGTAGGGAAGCAGGAGCAAGGCCACACACAGTTTATAGGTCAAAAACTAAATTTTTTAATCAAGGCCATCTAGCAATGGAGTGATATATGCAGGTAAGTTTTTGTTCTCATCAAAAATCCTGGAAATACTTCTCTATGACAGCACAAAACATATTGCAGCAATCAGATCTGGACAAGTCAGTATCAATGCCCAAACACAGCAGAATTCTTAATGTGATTTTCTGTATGTCATGAATTAGCAACAGACAGAGGGATTTCATTACAATTTTATACTTATTTTGAATTAAGAAGGAGAACCACAGGACATCTATTTGCAAATATAATCACAAAGTGGGCGTGCTTTTACTGTAACAGCCCCCACCACTGTAGCTATAGTATTTGATGCAGATGTTCAGTTATATAACGTGCTTCAAATCCAGCATCATAGACTACTGTACTGTACATTGCATTGACCCCTGAAATGATACAGCTTCAGCAGTTCCAGCCTAAACAGGGCTCAACTGCAGAGATACTGCTCAACAACCAGCTTCTTGTCTCCCGTTGCTAATACCAGCTACTAATCTGTATGGCAGCAAGACAGCCCACAGTATAGCTAGACACAGCAATCCTTCCATTATCATACTATAAAATGGCTTTACAGAGCTGCCCTCCTACTCCATTACTGTTACTGTAATATTCAGCCAGGAATGTTATTTTTAGCAGCACATTCTCAGCTGGGAATGCAATGTTGAAAACACCAGTAGTGTCAACCATTTGACTTCCATGCGGACTACCCCAAGGAGCCAATTAAAAACCCTCACATGTACGGTAATGTTACTGTAGATGTTTCACTTGTATAAACTCACAAATATCCCTTTTTAACGATCATTACAGGCAGTATTTAGGTCTGCCACTGTTTATATAAATGAAATAAACCCAGTAGACTCCTGAAGAAACTGACGCATAAATACATAGGCTCCCCTTACAAGGATGATTTAATTTAGAACAGAACAGAATGAATTGATATGGTCTGAACAATTTGTTTAATTTATGGAGTACCATTTACTGTAACTGAAGTGTGAATAGGTCTTTGTATGTGACAGAATCTTAAGTAACAATTTACTGCACCTTAGACAATGGTGTCCAATGGGTCATATACTGTAAAACAAGAAAAATTCACGAGCAAGAAATGTTTGCTAATTTTACGTTTATTAAATCCGCAAAATTAATGTGCCGTGAATTATATTATTCATACATGTGCCGTACATTAAAAGAAAAACCCTGAAGGCCATTAGTGAAATTAAGTTCACAAATAGTTCATAAATCATAGACATATACTAGATACACACACTGAACACTATTAAATATGGCAGCAAAAAATAATTTGCTGTAATACCAAATTTATGCAAAAATATTAAGTAATTTATGTTATAAAGAAAAACAGGCCAAAAGTGCTAACAAACAGCACGAATGTCAGTGTATAATTAATCAAGCTAATTGTAGTAGGGCCAGTATCATACATAAATATATTATCATTAAGGTAACTGAATTAATATTTTCATGCAAGTCATATGGATTTCCTATACTTATTGGGAACATACAGTAATCATGTGTGGAGTCACTGTCATTTTCCTTTTTACCTGGTCAAAATGCAAGAAAGAGAAGATAATACTTGTTTTCACAATGTATGTTTGTGTAATATTTAGCCAGAATAACAAGGTAGACTAATTCAAGTGAGAGTCAGAAACCCACAATCTTAAAAGCTTCTGCCACGACATGTCTGTCTGCACATTAATTACATTATGATAGCAATCTGATTTCTAGAGGGTGGACAGCAGCTACAGTAGTTTGTTTTAAGTATCAGCATAAAAAGAAAGACAGCAGGGTCAAGAAAAAAGGGAAGTACTCATGCAATCTGACCATTACAATGTCAGTGCTCCCATGAATAAGCTACATACTGTACTGTATGGAGTGGCTATAATTAAATGGCCATAGTTAACTTCTTCCCGTTTTTATGTATGAAAAGTATTTAGTTGTAAATCACATACAAGAATTTGTTTTTAAACACATAACCCATAATGAAATGCTTGCTACGTGCAGCAACAGTGGCAACAGTTACAGTAGATGTCATTCCTTGGTCATGTGCATAGCCCAAAACAAAGGGACGATACAGTAACTTAAAAAGTGGTATTCTGGTACTGTCTTCTGCAATTGAAAATTCTTGTTTTACTAAACTGCTGCTGGGAAGTCCAAAAAAATATATTTTTTTACTATATCGTGTTCAGAAATCTATATTTTTTATTGATGTGACTAGTTACTGTAAAGGCGATCTGCATTACTGTGATTATTGATTCTACTTGTTCACATCCTAATTCCGTTTCATTTATTATGGTATATTATGATATCGGGAGTTTCCAGTCTTTTTGGAGTAGTTCCTGGTTCTGTTGCTCCAATATTAAGTTAATATAATTTCTCTCTAAATGTGTCTTTAGCTAGCTTTGAGCTTACTGGGAGCTTTTCTGGACAATCCTAAGTGCCGAGAACAATATGACTCTGCAAGCCTCACTTAATCCCTGTTTATATGTCAGTGAGGTGGAGTTGAAAGTTCATATTGTTACCTGGTTTGAAAGAAATGAGGAAGGCTGTTTAGTTTCAGCACCAAGCTCAAAGCCAAATCCAGGTAAAGGCAGATTTAGAAAAAAAGAAGAACTGAATATTGGAGGAGCAGAATGCAAACACCATACAACAACGGGGGAAAAAATGGAAATAACATTTGAAGTGAACTCTTTTGAAGCTTATAGACTGACCTACTGCAACAAATTCTTAAGAGATTTTTCAATTAGCAATGCAGACATCTCCTTAGGGTACTGGTACCCCCCCCCCCCCCCCCCTTAGACAGAGCACCCTAATAATATACTTGTTACAGCTTTGCTGTCTATGACTATGCCAAAGAAGGGCTACATTATTATATTACACTAAATGTTTGGATTTGATGACTTGACAACTTTCCAGGTTACTTCACAAAACAGTGAAATCCAATAGAGTATAACCAACAACAAGGCCTGTCAGCAGCAGCAGCATCATCATCATGTTGGACATGATTTTACAGTGCCCCATACACTCCAGACTGCCATGCTCATAATCATATAATTTATGGTCAAACCATAAATGATATGACCACATTCCGGCGCCTCCTTAAGACTCACCTCTTCAAACAGCACATGTAGAACTCCTCTGTTTGTATCCTGGGACACTTTATCACCCTTCATTTAAATGTGCTTTATTCTGCTCTTATCTGCCCCCTATTTTACTGCATTTAATCTTGTACTTCAGAATACTGTAATCTGCCAAGTGTTTAACCTGTAGTATTTTGTATTTAATCATATCCTGATGTAACTATCACTATTTAATCATATCCTGATGTAACTATCACTATTATCTGCTGTATTATTGAATTGTGGTTTGTCACACTTGAACAAAAGTTACTGTATTTCTTGCTCTTATTGTATTACTTGTATTGTAACACTTGAAATGTATTTGCTTACGATTGTAAGTCGCCCTGGATAAGGGCGTCAGCTAAGAAATAAATAATAATAATAATAAGACGAAACTCTTGCAAAACGTTCAGTGAATGACTTCTATATTCCTTACATCTGTGACATGCCGTATGTAGAATATTCTTTGCACTTTGAAATCAGATTTAGACGGAGCTGTGTGGAGGATCTATGTAGTATATTCTGCAGTAGTAGTACAGCACTATACCAGTACTAGCACCACGGCAATACAAACATTAACATTCCCGTTTGACGCAACTACCAAACCAGCAGTACTGTCCAGTCTTTAAACATATTTTGCAAATCCAACATCTTACCTCTTATTTCTGTTTCATTCACACCCAATTCACGTCTGGTGCCCTCTCTGTGTCACTGCCAGGCTATAATATTATTGGGCATAAAACAGCTCTCCCAAGGTCCCAGGTTTGAAACCTCGAATTAATACGTACTGCGAGTAAACATTCAGTTAACTAATAAACACTACTAATAATATACTTGTAAACTGCTGTCTCACAGTCTGTACCCAGGATGTTACGTACAAACAGATCCTGCTGTTGCTATGAAAAACATCCAGGCCTGCCTTCAACGCACCGTGCGTCTACCACGTGTGTCGTCAAATCTCTGCATGAAACGTCACTCCGTTAGCCAGATTGGAAAGGGTTCCTCAGTTGGAGTAATGTGTTGTGTGGGGAACTTAGCCAAACGTATAATAAAAACATGTCTGTTATCGAGACATCACGATGTATAAATAGCTCTAGGAAGCAAAAATAACAGACTGGTGTTTACTTGCGCAAAGTGGTTGGTACAGAATGTTGTGGTGGAGTTTGTAAACTTTTAAGTGTGTCAGACACGTTTGTCGGGCTGCAGCGACGTTATGCGATGGTGCGGTAGTTCTGTTTTTGTATATTTTTTTTCCCCCAGTAGGCCTTTTTCCAAGCTAGCTAGTTACAGAACAGTGATATCAGATTTCTTGTGAAAATGAAACAGAATACTTTACAAATATGAGCATAATTCATGTTTAGTTATTTTCCCCTATACTATAACAGGTGACATTGTGCTGCTGCAGTTAGGAGGACTGGAACACACTCGAACTTTTCTTGTAGCAGCATGTAAAAAAGTGCTATATTCCATATCCATTATACATTTTTTCCTATTCTACAAATACCATGTCCCAATCATACTATGTTTTGTTTTAAATGGGTTATTTGCAATCCACGTTCTTTTAGATTTATGAAAATTATTACTGATCATTTGTATATTGTGCTGAGAGGGTTTTCAATATTAAAAGTGGGACCAGTGGAGATGAGATAATTGATTTTTAAATCCTTGGAAAGTTCTCCTATAAATATTATTAACAGCATAAGTGCTGGTCCTACTGTATGCATTTCCCATATGCAGCAGCAGTTATAAAGTACAGTGCATGGTGTTGATTTATGGAACTGTACTTTTCCATTATAAAGATTAGATTGCTTTGAGAAGGCTACATTAAATAACTGATACAGAGCGACTACATAAATTACCCAATCGAAATATTATTATGTGTTTGTTTAGCAGACACCTTTACCCAAGGCAACTTACAGAGACTAGGGTGTGTGAACTATGCATCAGCTGTAGAGTCAACATCTCACCTGAAAGACACAGTACAAGGCAGTCAAGCGACTTGCTCAGGGTCACACAGTGAGTCAGTGAGTGAGCTGGGATTTAAACTGGGGACCTTCTGGTTACAATCCCTTTTCTTTAACCACTGGACCGCACAGCCTCCTTATATGGTAAATAGTGTAAATTAAAAGTTGAGGTGCCCCACAATCACGTTCAATGTTGCACTAAAATACAATTCCTTTATATTGGTTTACTACATTCTACTATTGTTTTACCATCTATGTCTTCAGATTTACAGATTGTGTCGGCAGTTCAGTTTATGCATTTTCAAATCACGTGATCTTCAGCATGTGACCTAATCATCAAGGAAAAAGATACACAAAAACACCTGCAAGCATGTCTAAGCAATTTTTCATTCAAGCTAACTTGTCATGGTTGTAGGGAACTTTATAAGTGTCAACCATGTTACATGAAGCAAATCAGAAAACTTATATTTTTCCAGAAATATAAACCCCATGAAGCCCTTTACGAGAAGCACAACATGTGCTCCCATATGTCAGCCATGTCCTTCAGCCAGGACCTTCAATATTAGGCTCAGTGGCATCGCCAGACTTTCCCTAATGAGGGGGCTGAGGCGGCTGAGGGGGCTGGGGAGGGGGGTGGTGCTTGCTTTGGTTAGCGTGAGACAGTATGGCTTTCAAAACAGCTGTAGAAGAGAAGCCTGACTTAGTAATTTACCTGGGGGGGGGGCTAAGGTACATTTTGGGGAGGCTTCAGCCTATGTGCACGTCTCTCTAGGATGAAATCAGCTGGAATTTAAATAATACGTAGGCAGATCAGTAACTTGCATTTCTTGACTAAACTCGTTCTCAAGGAAACTGAAGTCCAAATCAAAACAACAATAGACATCGGACATGATTTCAGACATTTTAAAGTATTTATAAAACAGGTACCGGTGCCAGTATTGTTTGAACTAATGAAGCGCAGCTCTGTCCTGAATTTCAGCAGTACACCACTGGATTGGAATGTAAGCATGAAACTCGTCCCAGTAAGCATATTATTTCTATGAAGTGGAATAACACAAATGTATCCCACACTAATTATATCCACACTGTGGTATAAATAAAAATATATACAGTTGTGTTCCAAAAATGAATGTATGTTTCCACCTCCACAGCCTGTGACTACCCGCCATGTCGAGAGTGCCAAAGAAATATGGTCCACGATAGCTGTATAAATAAACACTATGGAAAACCAAAATGTACATTGCATAGAAAAATGTAAAGATTTTATGGTTGTAATTTCTGAGGGAAATCCACTTTGATAACAGTGCGTACAGTATTACTAAACTGTGATCTGTTGCATCTTGCTTACATTGATAAGGCCTGCTCTCTCTTGTTCATGAGTGTAATTTATTGACAGCATGTTGCATTGCTGACTGCACTGTCAGAATCGCTATTGCTATTGCCTTTCTCTTGCCGTGTTTTTTTTTTGTTTTTGTTTTTTTGCACTTTGTTGCTGTGTGATTTACTGATTGGTTGTGGGGTTAATAGTAGAAGGGAGTGGTGACTTCTTGCTTTGATAAATTTAACCTCAAGTAAAATTTCAAAATAGTCTCTCCATTTCCAAACCGAATAAAGCATTTTGTATTGCTTATAAACCCTATACTTTGTGTCCCCTTCTGTCTGGTCACATGTGGATACAAAATATAAAGGTTAAAGGTTATCCAGCCTTCCCTATGTAGTGCAGATATAGCAGCAAGAAAGCATTCAATCGTGAAAGGGACTATGTTAGTGTTTTAAATGGCAATGCAACTGTTTTAAATGGTATTGCACAAATCAATAGTATTACTGCAATTAATAAGCAAAAAGTAATTACATGTGAAAAAAAAACATGTTATCGTAAAAAATCAATGATTCTGTGTGTAATGGGCTGTCTGTGACATCAATGGAGTCCTTTTACTTTTTACACAAATCAAGAAATCATTCATTTATTTATTCATATTATTATTATTATTATTATTATTATTGTAACATTTGGGTTCGGATGTAGTGAAGAAATGACTCTAATATCAACAACTCAATTAGATGCAGACAGATTATAATTCAACAGTTTTATTTAAAACAGCTCACACGATGTCAACAACAACTGCCACCCACTACCCACTCTTCCTGGTGTTGTCAATAAAGCTTATCAATACAAAAACCTTTAAATAACTTTATACAAACAATTAGAAGGCAAACACTCACACACTATTAAAGCAATACTGCACAGCAAGCTTAATGCTGCCAGGAGAGTTTAACCAACTTACTTGCTAGCCTTTTAACAGTAAGTATTTTCCTTTATTATTAATAATATCTTATTAATGCTGTTTTACATTAATTATTAATTTTGTAAATATAAATGTTAACCTAATTTTAAAATACTTAATAATCCTAAACAGTAACAAAAATAATCTTACATTTCTTCCCCCTCCTCCTTTAGAAACGTCCTCGTTTCTATCAAAAACTGTTACAACCTATAATCCTTAACTGTAAACAAACGGGATGAATTAACAATACATTGTAATCAAGAACTGGAGGGTTAGTCCACACAATATTATTATTATTATTATTATTACTTATTTATTTATTTATTTATTTACTTTAAGTTGAAGACATTACAAAATCTTGAAAGCGTTTTGGGGGTTTAATTTGACGTCTCTCATGATGGACTACAGGACTTGGAGAAATTTCAGTTGGAGCTGTAGGCCCTCTGCCTGTTACTGGGAAACGATGCGAGTTAGTCCCTGGTGGCGAGTGAGTGGTCTGCTCTGCTGAAACAGATGGGCAGGGGTCCCTCACTGATGGGTTTGACTGACTCCTAGGTTGTTCAGGGACACTGCTCCCAGACAGCTGTTCTGGACATTTAAAAGGCAAGGCTCCCGACAAAGCTGTTAACTGTGGCGTCTCTTTAGGGATAGACGGGTGTTCTGCCAATCTCGTCCTCAGATGCTGGGGTACAGGGGAGGTATATTTCCGAAGGCGGTTATAATGTACCACCTGAGATTTTCCTGTAGGTTCCAGCAAATATCGAATCCTGTAGTTCACACCTGGGTCATCTTCAGTGGATCCAAGACAGTCCAGAATCTCATAAGGCCCCTTCCAGTGAGGGGAAAGCTTCAATCGGACCATAGTAGGGTCATGTAACCACACCAGATCACCTTGCTGATAGGGGTTATGCCTGACATGTTGGTCATATGCATGCTTTTGCTGCAACCTAGCATGGTGGTTATTTTTGGCAGCAGAATTAAAAGCAACTTGAAACTTCTTGATAAGTAAGGCAGCATATTCTGACGGTGTTCCAGGGGTGGACTTGGCTACCTGTGGCTCAGAGCGGAACATCACATCAGCCGGCAACCTTGCTTCTCTCCCATGTGTCAGAAAAAAAGGGGTAAATCCAGTGCTTGAGTGAGTGCTGGTGTTATAAGCTAGAGCAACTGGGTTCAAATAGTCATCCCATTCACCAGAATGTTCTAACAGTGTCTTTGCTAGCTGATCAATAAGAGTTCTGTTAAAACGTTCAACCATACCATCCCCTTGTGGATGATATGGGCTTGTTCTGGTCTTCTTGACACCAAGCAACTGACATAGATGGTGAACGAGGTCTGACTCAAACTGACGACCCTGGTCTGTGTGCAGACTTTCAGGAATACCATGTTCCCTAATGTAGTTCTCAAACAAGCACTTTGCTACAGTCGTAGCTCGTTGGTCTGGGAGAGCAAAGAGATTCACATACTTTGTGAAATAATCTTGTACTACCAGGACATATCGGTTTCCTCGATTGGTGATGGGAAGCTCTAGAATGTCAGCAGCCACTTTTTGAAATGGCTCATTGGTGACGACACTCTTCATAGGTGCTCGTTGTCTTGGCACGGGAGCTCTCCTAGCTTGACAAGACGTACACTTCTCACACCATGCTTGTATTCTGCGTGACATGAATGGCCAGTAGCATAGCTGATATGCACGTTGCAAGGTCTTTTCAGCACCTAAGTGTCCAGCAACCGGGTTACCATGTAGGAACCAAAGCACTTCCTCTATTAAGCACTGAGGTACTATGACCTGGTAGACAGTACCTCTGGATGCAGTGCAGTACGCCTTCCGGCACAGTAAACCATTATAAAAGGTGAGTCTGTGAAATTCTTGCCACAGTTTCTTTAAAGCTGGATCTTTGTTTTTCATTTGCCAATGAGGGGGTCTGCGGCCTCCCTCTGTCTTCCAATGTATGACTTCAGCTAAGATGGGGTCCTGCTGTTGCTGAAGACAGATGTCTTGTCCATCATTTGAGAGTGCAAAGATGAGTTTGGATGAAGGGTCCTCTCTTAATGGCTCTGTGTTGAGAGTTGGAGTAAGCACTTCATCACTGTTGTGGTGGTCTGGAGGTCGGTCGCTAGTGCAGCCGTAGCTAAGAGGTGGTGTTTGGACAGCGGATGTGCTTTCACAGGAGGTAGGTGGAACAGGGCTCTGTGACGTGACTGCTGGAGCGACTGCAGGTGGACGGCGGGAGAGCGCGTCTGCATTTGCATGGTTGTGTCCCTCACGGTGGACGACCACCCAGTCGTACGGGTCAAGTTCAAGAGCCCATCTTGCGCGACGTCCTGTCCGGTCACTATCTATAGGGATCTTTCTTAAACCCAACAGTGGCTTGTGGTCGGTGACAATGACAAAAGGCTGTTTGTAAAGATAATGTCGAAAATGACGAATAGCCCAAACGATAGCCCAAAGTTCCCTATCGTATGTTGACCACTTCCTCTCTGCCTTTGTTAGAACATGGCTGGCATATGCAACAACTGACTCATGGTGGTTTTGGACTTGAGCAAGTACAGCTCCAATGGCAGAGCAAGATGCATCTGTGTGGAGTCGGAAAGGCTTTGTGAAGTCTGGAAAAACAACTACAGGTGGCTGTGACAAGGCATCCTTCAGGTAACAGAATGCATCATGGCATGCAGCGGTCCACTGAAAAACAGTATTCTTTTCAGTCAGCTTGTGTAATGGGACTGCATGATGTGCAAAGTTCTTGATAAACTTCCTATAGTAGGAACAAAGTCCTAGGAAAGCTCGCACTTCCGTTGGTGTGCGTGGGACTGGCCACTCTGCAACACTTTCCACATTACGGGGATCAGGTCTTATTCCCTGTCTGGAGACAACATGCCCAAGGAAAACAACATGGTCCCGAGCAAGACAGCATTTGGATGGATTTAGCTTCAGGCCAGTAGATTGGAAGCGAGAGAGGATTTCCTCCAGGTGCTGCAGATGTTCCTCAAAAGAGCGGCTGAAGATGAGCACATCATCAAGGTACACTAAACAGGTTTTCCATGGAAGTCCCCTGAGCACCAACTCCATTAACCTTTGAAAGGTTGCAGGAGCATTGGCGAGACCCATTGGCATAACCTTGAAGTGGTACAGTCCACTGCCTGTTGTGAATGCTGTCTTTTCTCTGTCTCGCTGTTCCAATTCAACTTGCCAGTAGCCTTGCTGAAGATCCATTGTTGAGTACCATGCTGAACCTGACAGTGCATCTAAGGCATCGTCTACTCTGGGTAAAGGATGAGAGTCCTTGATGGTTACAGCATTCAGCTTGCGGTAGTCTAAGCAGAAACGCCAGGACCCATCTTTTTTCCTCACCAGTACCACAGGTGCAGCCCATGGACTAAAACTCTCTTCGATGACATCAGCCTTTAGTAGTTTTTCCACCTGATGATGAATTTCCAGCCGTTTATCAGGTGTCACGCGGTAAGCTCGCTGTTTGATTGGTGCAGCATCACCTGTACGGATATGGTGCTTAATTATTCCTGTACGTCCCCGGTCTTCCGATCCACTGCTGAAAACACTGGCGTATTTCTGTAACAGCTTTTCCAATGACTGCTGCTCAGATGTAGTCAAGTTGTCAGAATTTATATCCACTGGAGGTAAAGCAACACCTTGCACTGGAAAGGTTGCACAGCATGCATCTTGCATCTTTGGTGCTTCAGGTTGTGATACTGTATGGAACTCACCCAGATGTTGACCTGATTGCAGCTGTATTTCTTGATCAGAGGTGTTCAGGACCCGCACAACTGTCAGTCCATTTTGAACTTCACTCAAGGTACGTGCAACTACAAGGTCACTTGTGGTTTGAGGTTCCAAAAGTCCAATGTAGTTATCTGGTAGAAGGCAGAAGACAGTAGCACGTTCAACACTGGCTGTAATCAGTGCTTCACTCATTGCAGGAACAACTGTTGGTGTTAGTACTGTCACATTGCAGCATGCAACGGCTTCATATTGCTTTGGAAGAAACTGTAAATCCGTGTTCCACAGAGACAGCTTGCCCTTGCTTATATCCAATAGAGCGTGATGTTGTTGCAGAAAGTCCCATCCTAATATTACAGGCTGGTGTGCTCCTCGGACAACTTGGAAATTGTGATGTAACAGTTCTTTGCCTAAGCGAATGCTCACTGTCATTGTCCCAAGTGTGTCTAGACAATGTCCGGTAACGGAGCGAGCCAGAATGAAAGATTTCTGGATAGGTCGTTTCTTTAAAGCAGGATGCGACATTCGCAAATCTTCACTCAAAATAGAGATAGTTGAACCAGTGTCTACTAAGGCACATACTTCAAGACCTTCTATAATAGTTAAGACAATAGCTGTGAATGTACCAGTTGAAATTGCCTGGTCAGTACAAGTGCTGCTAAGTTTGTCTTGCAGTGTGTCTTTGGGAGCTCTATTAGCAAGTGCTGACGTTTGCTCCATAACATCAGCTACTGGTAGTTTCCCCGACTGAGTATGCCTGGTAGAGTCCCATGACGGATGCCTATTTGGAGATAGAAAATGAACACTTCGCTTCCGAGACTCAGATGAGCTCATATTCCTGCTTTCCCAGCGTGCTGGACTTGGACTTCGAGGTCTGTCAGCACCACTGTTCTGTCTAGTATTTCGCTCATACCCTCTGGACCATGCTGCATAATCAGGAGATCGATAGCGAGGGCGCCCCCTGTCTGTTGTTTCCCCATCCTGATCTGCATGGCGCTCTGGAGAGGCTGGTCGATAGCGCTGTTGACTTTGAAAACCACGGCTGTGGTATCTCTCAGGTGAACTGTAATAGCGCTGTTGATACTGAAACTGACGGTCAGTTGGAGAAACACTGCGGCGATTGTAGCTGGCTCCATGGGTGGGAGTGGAGTGTAGATCAGTCCATGTCTCTAGGCGCTGTGTTAGAGAACGGTTTTTCTCCTTCAGTTGGCGCACGTCACTTTGAAGATTGTCTACTTTGAGGGTAAGTGTCTCAATTGCATTAAGTAGTTGTGGATCAGAGTTATCTCTAGCACCCACCATGGCTACCTGACTGTCCCCTGCTGACTGTGGTGTGCTGGCCTGTGGGGTGGAGCGAGTTGTATTCAGAGTCAGTGCTTCCTGGGCTCTCTCGCAACGGCTAGCAATGGTCAGAGCTTCCTCAAGATTTCCAGCACCCATTTCATGAATTTTTGATTGCAAGGTGGGGTCAAGTCCTGCTACAAAGCGACGAAATGCTTCACCTTTCTGTGCATTATTGTCATAATTAGGAAATGCCTCAAAAACAAGCCTGGTAATGTCTGCACCATAAACTTCAAGGCTTTCATTAGGCTTTCTTGGACGGGCATTGACATAAGTTTGAAAAAATGGTATGTATTGCTTCTGAGCAAAAACCTCTTTCATTTTGTCCTTCACTGCAGAGTAATCTTTCTTTAACGCAGATGTGAGGCTGTCCCAGTACAAGAAAGCAGCATCTGCCAAACGTGTGGGCAGAACGGAAGCTAATATTACTTGTGAATCTTGATTTGACTGACTAGCAATAGCTTCCACAGAAACTTCAAAACGCCTAGACCAACTGGCAAAAGATTCTGTGCCATCCCCTTTAAAAGCTGGAGGGAGGTCAATCCTAAAAGGCCTAGTGTAATGCTGCACTGATGTGTCCTCATCAGAAGAACTTGCTGAATTTCTATTCACTGACATCTTGTACTGAAAATTATGCAATGTCTCTTTAAATCGGTAAACTGCAAAAACTGTAGTAATCCTTTGTCTGAGAACAGGTATAAATTAATTATTTTCTTACCAGCTGCTTCAAAGAGTCCCACATTCATCCAGATCCTGACTTGGTTATTTATTCTCCTTTGTGTGAATAAAAGTCAATTTTTCCCAATCTTCACCAAAAATAGCCGCACCGCTGCCACCAGTGTAACATTTGGGTTCGGATGTAGTGAAGAAATGACTCTAATATCAACAACTCAATTAGATGCAGACAGATTATAATCCAACAGTTTTATTTAAAACAGCTCACACGATGTCAACAACAACTGCCACCCACTACCCACTCTTCCTGGTGTTGTCAATAAAGTTTATCAATACAAAAACCTTTAAATAACTTTATACAAACAATTAGAAGGCAAACACTCACACACTATTAAAGCAATACTGCACAGCAAGCTTAATGCTGCCAGGAGAGTTTAACCAACTTACTTGCTAGCCTTTTAACAGTAAGTATTTTCCTTTATTATTAATAATATCTTATTAATGCTGTTTTACATTAATTATTAATTTTGTAAATATAAATGTTAACCTAATTTTAAAATACTTAATAATCCTAAACAGTAACAAAAATAATCTTACATTATTATTATTATTATTATTATTATTATTATTATTATTTCTACTGACAACACTGTCCAAAATAAACTTTACACTCAGTTTATTATGTGTCTCATATTTTTAGGCGACCTTGAAGACCTTGAAGATTTACGTGACCGTACCCTCAATCTGACCACAAAAAAACAACTAAACATAATAGCAATGACATCAGCTCGTGCAATTTCAATTCCTGGATGGCAGTTGAGTGCTAATCCCACTTCCATCCCGGATTTCTCAAACTAAAACAAGGGGCAGGCTGGCAAATGCACAACAACACCGGATTGAGGAAATTGACGAGGGCAGTCCAATGCAAAGCAAACTTGTTAAAAACAGAAAAGCATGCAACCTGGTGTTCATTTCAAGGCAACCTGAGCATACATCGCTTATTCATGTCAGGTCCGTACTGTGACTGGAGCTTCATTTACCACAGCAATTTTGAATCGGAGACACGGGAGAACGACTAGTAGTTGTTGCAGACATGCAGCTGTCGGGGTTCATGGTGTTTTTGGTGCTGCTGCTGATGTGGGAGGTGGATGCCTGGAGCGTGAATGTCAAGTACCCAGTGGATTGCCCAGAGCGCTGCGATGTTAAAGTGTGTACTGCAACCCATCGCTGCAAGAGAACCGTGCTGGATGATTGCGGCTGCTGCCGGGTTTGTGCTGCGGCCAGAGGAGAACTGTGTTACCGCACTGTCTCTGGAATGGACGGCGTGAAGTGCGGACCAGGGCTACGGTGCCACTTCTACAACGAAGAGGACGACTTCGGAGACGAGTATGGCATTTGCAAAGGTAGGTTACCCTCTATGGCACACCTGCAGTGCGCTAACTAAAGCATGTTTAGTATTTACTGTATTTAGGCTACAGACTGTGTTTTTTGTGCGTTGCCATTCTGCAACAGTACGAATGATAATAAAATAAATATAATAGGAAGTACCATATTTCCTTTCCGTAACCTGTTCATATTTTATCCAAACTGCTAATTTGCCTGCATACGTACCTTTGATGCTGTGGTATACGGTGTGCAGTATGGACATATGTTGCATACTGAGATGCCACAAGAAGGACATGCCCAGTTGCTGCAGGTTTGCACTTGTATTCACTCAGTCAAAATGCCTTTCCCTTTTAGATTAAAATGGCTGCTTTTTGGGTTTGTTTGATAACATCTGGAGGAACACAGACTGGCTCCCCATTTTTTTTAAATGAAATTAATGAATATTAAAAGCATATCAAATAACTATGTCATATTTGTTTGTACTGCCCACACAACATGGCGAATCATAATGAAAAGTCTGTAGGCAATACACTGTACTTAAACTGGTGTAGCTAAATGTCAGTCCTGGAATTAATGTTAAGCCAGGAATGTGAGCACTCCAATATTAAGTAAATACTTCTTACAACAAGTAATGATTCACAAATATTTTGTGCACCGTCTTAATTTGTTAATTCTAAACACTACACGCTGAACTATTCAAGCTTTGATGTAATGAAGAATCACTGGGCATTCTGCTGGTTTGATTTAAATTATGGATATTGCATAAGTTTCTGGCCAATATAGGCCTGTTAGTATAAATACAGATACTACTAATAAAAAACTTTTTTTGTGCAAACTCTGTGTACCTCAATTTATAAATATCTATAAACAAATATATTGAAATGGTGTCTGCAATAGAGTCACTGCATGTTTGGTATTGCTGGCACTGCAGTGTTGTACTGCATTATTCCCCAGCCTATCCTGCTCTATCATCAGTCAGCAGTGTTATTATTAATCTCTTTAAAAAAAAAAACAAGAAAAAAAAGAGACGATGTCTATATGCATGGGCTGCTAATTAACTAAAGGTTTTCAGATGTTCTGTCTTTAAAAAAAAAATATTTAGCAACATCGTTTGCCTGAGCGATGTACACATATTTACTTTTTGTTTTTACTAAATTGTCATCTCCATTGACAATATGTATGCTGTAGTATAATCCGCAGGATAGCAGATACCTATACATTACAGTACGGTACATAGGAGGACACGTTTCAACTGTGCCACACTTTGTTTCTGTTGCCCTCAGACCTCCAGGTTTAAAGCTGTAGGGCAGCAGTGTGGAGTAGTGGTTAGGGCTTTGGATTCTTGACCAGAGGGTTGTGGGTTCAATCCCTGGTGGAAGACACTGCTGCTGTACCCTTGAGCAAGGTACTTTACCTAGATTGCTCCAGTAAAAACCCAACTGTATAAAAGGGTAATTGTATGTAAAAATAATGTGATATCTTGTAACAATTGTAAGTCGCCCTGGATAATGGCGTCTGCTAAGAAATTAATAATAATAATTGGAACAGAATGTTTCTGTTCGAGGGAAATGCTTTACAACAGCACCAACAAAGCAGTGTATGAGCTGTATATTTTTAATACCACCAGCTTGTCCATATCAATATAAACACATTAGCATTAAAAGCATGCACAATTACTTGAATGCATGCCATCTATTCAATGTTATTTTTGATTTGGACAGGTGTTCTCTGTTTTATACTCATTGTTAAGCTCCATTGTTTTAACCATCCTTAAAATATTCTTGGCGGAAAAAAAGGTCTTAAGCTATGTACTCCCAAGTTCTCACTGTGGATAGCTAATTAAACAAAGCGTTAGTGTTGAGTGAAATCATTGCTGTCGACACACTTTGAAGTGTTTCCTGCACATTGCTGGTTGTTTTGACATGTTTCTTCAAAAGTTACTGTTGGCTGTTTAGGGCAAAGCCGATATAATTTTTAAAACTATCATTATTAGTTTCAGCATCCTGTTAAAAGTCTGCACTAAGAAATATGATCTGTAGTAAAAACACGCTTAATCTCTCATAGGATAACAGTTCCTGCAAACCATTCATTTAGAAATGTTTTGTATAAACACACTGAATAGGCACCCAACAGTACTTACAGTTTCCACAACAGTGGATTTATATGAAGCTTTTTTCAACTACCTTTTTGTAATATTTTATTTTCAAAAGATACTGATTGCTGGATGAAAATAAATACAGCTTCAAGTGATTACCGGTTTCTAATAAAATATGTAGATCTTATAAGGTGAAAGATTGGGAAGTCTGTATACCTTCTCTGACACAAAATTGTAAACTGTTGCTTTGTTGAAGAGTTATTTTTCTACTTCTGTTGAAATTAGCAGTAAAACAAATTCAGCTTGTAGAGTGTGCACAGTTACCGTATTTGAACAGTGGTTTCTATTAATATGGCCTGAAGAAGGGTGCAATAGATTTTAAATATTTTTTTCTCCAAATTGTATTTTTTCTAAAGGGAATAACACCTATTACAACTCGGACATTTTTATCTAACTGTAACATGCACAGGTGTTTTTACACCTCTTTTGTCATAAAAAAAGCGTTATCCATCCCTCAGATGTTCTGCTAAATTGATTGAAAGTGCCAGCAATTGAAAACTTAAATAACTTAATTGTGAGTGAATGAATCTTCTTTAATTTTAATAATGTCTATTTTTCTCATTTACAGAGTGCCCTTATGGGACACACGGACTGGAATGCAGGAAAACATGTAACTGTAAGACTGGGATCTGTGATAGAGAAACTGGAAAATGTCTGAAGTTCCCGTTTTTTCCAGTGCCGGCCTCCAAGCCAGCTAATAGACTCAAATTCAGAGCACAAACGGGTAAGTGCCTCTCCTTCCAAACGTTCACTCAGTAAATTACTTATTACATTTAGCTTGGTGCAGATTCCCTGCCTCTCATTTTACCAGAAGCTTAATTTAACATACAATGAACTCCAAGCCATTTCTATTGTGATAAAAGGTAAATTATAAGTATGTATAAGCTGCATTTTTAACTCATTGGTTGAGTAAAAAAAAAAAAAAAATCTATCTA
Source organism: Acipenser ruthenus (assembly GCF_902713425.1). Lineage (NCBI taxonomy): Eukaryota > Metazoa > Chordata > Actinopteri > Acipenseriformes > Acipenseridae > Acipenser > Acipenser ruthenus. Next base: position 20,044,847 of record NC_081189.1, on the reverse strand, counting down.
AGATGAATATTTTGAATGGAACCTTCAAATACAATGTATTATTGTATGTATGTTAATAAGGACTTTTCTTGAGTTTGGGGACTCATGGGTGCAAAGGTTTAAATCCTTCATATAAATTGACCCTTTAATAATGTCTCTTACTGCTTATCATAAGCATTACAGGACATGCTGTAGTTCAGTGGTTCTCAACCTCAGTCCTCGGGGACCCCTGTGTCTTTCATTCCAACTGAGCTCTCAGTTACTTAACTAAACCCTTCATTGAACTAATACTTAGCTTAATTAGGCCTTTTTAATTGTTCACAGTGCCAAAAAAGTTGCAGCTTTCAAGTTACTTATAACATTTTATAGTTAAGTTGAAATCCCCTACTGTTTAAGAGCTGAACACAATTAAAAAGGCCTGATTAAGCTAATTATTAGTTCAATTAAGGGTTTAGTTACGTAATTGAGAGCTCAGTTGGAATGAAAACCAGAAGACACAGGGGATGTAAATTAGAGTACATTTTTGAAAAGCAAGCTATGTCATTCTGTGTTAGAGAGCAACAGCTTTGTAAAAACCAAAATCATAAAGCTACTTCATATAGCTGTTGTCTAGTTTTAAACCATGTATTCCAGGGATGGAAATAAAACTTCTACTGCATAACAGCTTCACCCATTCCAGGTTTTAATATGTGCTTGATTAGCCGCAGTGTTTAGGTAACAAGCTCAGGTGTGTCTTATTAACTTACAGTAAATCCAGGAATGCATAAAACTGCTATGCAACGAGAGTCTTATTTCCATCCCTGTATTCATTCAGTGAATAAACACCATCTAAAGACTTACGTATGTTTTCCAAATTATTTTTTCAGACAATGAGATGGGATCAGGTGACCACAACAGTGATCTAAAAGAGGATTTGTTAAAGGAGAAAAATGTCCGATCTTCAGCAATGAAATGGTTAAACCCACGCTGACACCTTTAACCCTGGAAATAACTAATTTAATGAATAAATGTAGCATCTTGGTCACTGAAAAGAGATTTTCTATTTTATTATGTGTGCGGATACAGGGCTACCAAGACTGTACAGCTTTGGAAAAACTGTGACTCTTCTTTCTACTCATTCATCTCAGACTTTTGTTTTATTTCTGTGTATCTGAAAACAAAAGTTTCGTGTTGTAGTTTTTCTAAGTGTGAAGGTATTATTGTGAGGACTGTTTGATATATTTGTTCAGTGTTCGGTAGCCTTAAATGTTTTATTTAAGAATAGTTCATATCTTTAACTTTTTCTGACAGACTTTATAGTTGCACCTTCTTTAAAAGCACAAAATGGAGTTTAACTGTGAGCTGCCAAAAGCCGTGTGAACACAATAAATCACTTATAACGAAGCAGAGTGTCCTGTGCTGCATACTTTTATAGAGAGGTGTTACTGTTCATGTTCCCTCTGAAATAACACCAGTAAAGATCATTTGAGAATATTTCTGTGTGACACAGCGAAAGTAGGAGGGCTCCTACTAGTCCGGGACCAAGTTTTGGTTATTAAAACTACCTTGTTGAAAAGCCTGCTCTGAACTGCCCAGCTCAGGGTGCATATTCATGAAGCATTTACAACTGTACTAAAATCAAATTGACAATCTAATAGAACTATAAACAACTAGAGTCTATAGGAGCTCTTAGTTTACCTCCTGAGTTACTTATTTGAAGCTTTAGTTAAAAAATAAAAAAATGTAACAGGCAGTCCATGGCATTACAGACAAGAGATGTGTGACATGCAGACAGACAGGGAGCCTCCCGATATACCTCAAGATTATATTGACAGACCTTTGAGAGTATACCTTGGAACCATTTTTTCCTGCCGCTCTGTGACATAAATATTATTTTACATGTACAGAGGCAATTTTGGAAAAGAAGATGCAAGTATTAGAATTAGAATTTATAAAGGATCTATGAATGTCCATTACATGACTATTGCACTACTGTCGACATCCCCTATAACAAATTATGTAAGAAGCTACAGGTAAAAGAAATGAATTGGACTGTAGACAGCTGGATGCATTTTGATTCATTATGGTAATTGTTACAATGACCCTTGTTATGGCTAGCCCTGGTGTCCCCTACCGGAAAGCTAAAGAACCCAAGAAAAAAGAGACCAGTGGTATTGTTGCTCGTGTCATAAGACGTACTGTAAGAAAACAGATTTTAAAACCTTGGAAACTTTAACAAGCACTTAACGGCATACAGCAAATGTGTAAAGAGAGACTTTAACAAGCACTTAACGTCATATAGCAAATGTCTAAAGAGAGACACAGCAGTATTGTGTTGTAAAAGTCCTGTAGAGAATAAATTGCACATAAAGTCTTTCTGTTGTTTCTGAGATTTACCCTGACGTGACCCTGACGTGATCCTTTATCGGGAAAGGACCCAGGCTTGAGTGTATCCCTCCAAGCTGGAAGCAGCTGCACAGTCCGTAGCATATGAGCTTTGTTTACTGTAATCACACAGATTTAATCAATTGTGTATATATTTTTTTGTATATTCTTTGAGACCGTCATTTTGCTTATGATGTTCCAATTGTATGTAATCCACACTTTGTTTAAATTTCATTGTAAATATTATCTTAAAAAGGGAATAAAAACATAATTCATGGTTTAAATGTGTCTTTTATAACTCTTTCAAAATTCTCTGATACATGGCAACAACTTTGCTTGTTTAAGCCAGTGCAGAGCCTTCAGTGTAATAATCTCAAATTACAAATTACACAATTACACAAATAATATACTGATTCAAAGCTTGCTGTTGTTTTTTTTTTTTTATATCTAAAACAGTAGAAAAAAAAGTTGATTTGCGTGCAGTGTTGGTGTTTGCAACTACTGTACCATTCAGTATTAGGCACATTCACAAAAAAAAGTAATTTTTCCAAAGCTGAATTAAGTTTAAGCACCACAAAACTGTATTAGCATTAAATGCAATAACTCTGTTTCGGAAGTTGTACAATTTTTATACTACCTAAAAAAAAGGGACTGCGTGTAAGAACAATTAGCATTACCCAATAAAGGATGAAGGTCACTACGAGGATTTAATTTAGCAGTAATGTGTTTATCATAATACAATGTGTTAGGCATGTATACAGACAACACATTGCTACATCAAGAAGAAAACAAGTTTTTCCTGAACAACACTTGAAAAAAAACCAGAAACAAGCTGTGTATAGAGAGTAACTGGGAAGAATGGGTGTGCAAGCTCCTGTGCATCAAATTCTGAAGTACCTGCACAGCTTTAAACTGATGCTGTCCAACTCAAATACTGGAATGCATATGGATCCATGTATAGAGTGGAGCAAAACAATGTAATAGTGTTGAAATTCAATTAAATGCAATGAACTAATCTGTCAAGCTTTTTATAACATTTGTATCAGGTGGTGTGTTATTAAAAGAGAATGGAAATCCATTCGCTATAACGTTTGTCTACTTGAATTGTGTTCTATTGTTTCGGCCATGCATGAAAACCAACCTTGTTTTAACGCCTGAATTACTGGGCATAACAGAAGATCCAGATCAATGAACACTGCACACTACAGCTTTGTGGCATTCAATCTGTGGTAACAATATAGTTTATCATATAAGTGCTGCCTGTATGAAACACCCAGTCCTAAAACTTAGCAGAAACTGGGATGCAGTAAGCTACAATATTGTATCTACAACCTGTTCCTTTCCCATTGATTGAGCAAAAATGAAATGAAGAGCAAACCATTTTGGTCCCTAGATTTAATCAGTGGAGCAGCCTTCCATTCACCAAGAACACTAGCTCTGGGGCAAGTTAAAATAACGTGGTTATAAATGTGCTGGTTGACACCTTTACCTTAGTAAGTGACTTCTTTGTACCCTGTTATTTTTAAGTATCCAGGTTGTTTATTTCCTACATTTCCTGACACCTCCGAAATTGGCCACCACTTCCTGTTGTTGTTGTTGTGTCTGCCCCAAACAGGATTTTAACAAACTGGACTTCGTCAAGTGACACACGTCATCATAGGACAGTCAAGGCAGCTCAAGACACTGAGTGTCCGGCTGTGTTATCAAAATTCTTTCCTGAGACTAACCAATCCTATTGTAAACAATCAGGCTCTATCTGGAAACTTCTTTGAAGATATATATATATACATTTTTTAATTGTCACGCTTTACTTTAAGGGACACTGTTAACAGCTAGCTTACTGACATCAGACCCTCCGGATTATCAGCCCTATATTAATCATTGAAAATAGGTTTTATTTGTTTAAAAGCACATTTAAAGATGTTACTGTAGTAATGTTTAGCAAAGGAGATCATGTTTTATTGCATTATACCGTGAAGTGATTGTGATTAAAAAATACAGATACATTTCAAACTTCTTTGCGTAGCACTATGTTTATATGGGTGCTGTGTGTAACACTACTGTTTTTTGAGCAATATTAAAATAACCCCAGCCCTAATTTAAAAATGTCCATAAATTCAAGACAATTTTTTTTTATAATGTGCTAACGTCCGCTACGGCACAGGTTCTTATTTTTAGCTTCCTATTTCCGGGTTCTTATTTTGGACTTTCCTTTGCTTCCTTTGTTGTTTCCCTTTGTAATGTGTTTCCTAATATAACTAACACTGTCCTTGTGCAGCAACCAGATATACTCTTATTGGAAAGAAATGACCAACTTATTATTAAGAAAAAATGAAGGGAATCTTTTCAGCCACCACCAGCAATATGCCCATGTCAACATTACTATCAATATTGGATTTATTAAACATCTTTCATGCCATTCATAACCAAGTGAAAAATTAATATAAAAACCAGACCATGTGACCTACCGTACAGCAAAGGAACCAGGATGCAGCACTTTATCAATAATGTTGTATCTGAAATCTGAAATATATATATAATTTTAAACAAAGAAGATTCTCATTGGAGAGAATTTGAACTGAAACACATGATGCAAATTAAGTTCCAGGAAACAGCAACTTTGGATCTATAGCATTGCCTGTTTAATGGTTGCATAAGCATGAAATACAAGGAAATAATAAAACTTCAAGGACAAAGGACTGTTTTTTGAAGAGTGTTTATAAGTATTTATAAATATAAAGTTAAACTTTTTTTTTTAAAACGAGAATACACTTCAATATTGCCAGTGCTAACAGGGTTAGAATATTGTGAAACCTTGGTTAGCACTTTTTGTAACAACAAATAAAAAGATAAGCAGTCAATGACAGCTAGATTTTCTGGCCATTTGGGGTTTAGCTTCGATTTTATACGTATTTCTACTCCATTCACTATAGCATTCATTTTGCCTAAAAAAGAGCAGGGGCTATGATTTCTCAGTCCATTAATTACACTTGCCTCTGCCCTTCACATAAACGGGTTGAAGCAAGCAGCAGTTTTGAAGAATGCTTCTGATAAGAACAAACATGACTGAAAACTTAAGGGAGGGAGAATAAAGTGATCTCAAATGCCATGGAAACCAAAGTGAGAAAAAAAGAGGCCAGCAGAGAATGTATGCCTGTTTCAGATTTTCAGTTGCATTTCATACCATGGTTTTACAGTAAACATAAGAAAAAGCTAGGGATCGAGAGGATGCCATTTGTCCAATCAGTGTTCCTCCCTAAGTCTACACCAGTGCATTTTACAACCTCATCATAACCGCCCTTGATGTGTACTCTTTACTTTTGACTTCTGTATATAATAAAACATTGTGTTTTCCTTTTTAATTGCTTCCCCACACTGTCTGGTAACTAACATAATACATTGTGGCTGGCTAGTACGGTACCACCCATTTGATATTTGGAGTTTTGTGAACTGCATGTGAAGTAGAGTGTAAAAACAGACTTATCAAATCAAATCAAATATACTTTCTTGGCAGCATTGCATATTAGGACAGAATATGAACAGCATTAATCAATAATTGTTGCTCTCATCTTGGAATTTTTGAGGTTAGGTGGTCTACACATCTCAATCTGGAAATGTGAAACATCTTATAGAGCTGGCAAACAGGCATGTATTAAAAACTATAGGGGAGAGTTCAGGAGTCAAGATTATTTCTGAAAAAAATGCATTACTTTGGTGCTGCCTGTATTGAATTACCCCCGGCCCAGAACATGGCTCAAAGTAACCCAGTATAGGTACTCTCTCACTCCCAATGCTAATTTTAAATGAACAGGCACTAAAACTGGTGGTTATTCAGTTCAGCAATGGAGTGCCACTTGACATTCCAAACCAGGTATTTACTAGGGACTGGACTAGTGGGACAAAAAAATGAGGTCATTGGAACATGGGCTATTATTAGGAACAATTTAATATTTTCCATTCACAATATACCCGATTGAAATGATATACTGTGCATATCCGGCAATCAATGTAGAATAACAAGTTTCAGGGCCAGAGTGTCCTGGTGGCGAGACTTGGTGATAAGATAAATTTGAGGGGTGGTGTTAATATGGTTCAAATGTGTATACAGTATAATTCCCTTGAGAACAGAGAAGCAGGGAGATTGCAAATAAACAAAGGCATATCAATAACAGGAAACTGTTGGTGAGAAATACCCTTTATCTTCCTGTTGATGCACGTCACCACCGCTTTCGGAGACAAAGGTGCGTGAACAGCATGGTAAATAAAAATGATTTAATGCATGCCATTTCCACGATGTTTACTGTAAAACCACGAAAACGAATTGTTCATTAAAGGGACAAGTAAGTAAAAAATAGCAACACACCCTGATCTTTTAGGAAATCAAGTGATGTCTGAGTCTGTTGCTAAAAACAAGCCTGAGACCCAAACCAAGGATAAAAAAAGTTTATGACCTGTATATTACACCACCCATTATAAGCACTTGTTTCCCACAATTCCTAAAAAGCATAATCCTTTTAAAGAAAATACCTCACACAGAAATGAACATGCATTCTCTATTCTCTGTGTTTCAGATTTATTAATCACTCCAGTGGTTCATTAGCTTTAAAAGAGCAACAGGTGTGTGTGTTACGATATACTGTAGCCTTGAGAAAGCTGTTCTTTGTTGTACTATATACTAAACCTTTCATTCCTACTTTGAATAATTTAGAATTAGCAGACAGGTGGTATGAATGATCAAGCAGACATGAAGGCACATCAGCGTGGATACAGTCAGAGGAGTGCATGTCTGTGTCATATTGGCTCTGGTGCTCCCATCAATTAATGAGGCAAAATCATCAGGGCCTTTCCTTAGCGAGCTACAGCGGACCCTACTGGCCAGCACCCGATGAGGTCAAGCGGACACCCGCAGGGCTAGCCTTTACTCTCTAACATCCACGGTCAAGCTCTTGGGTGTAAAGGCAATTGGCTTGGTCGTGTGATCAGAAGGGGCCCACTGACCTTCAGTTCTCCTGAACTGTTGTGGATAAATGCTTCTAGGAGGTTACATAACTGGACATTCAAAATTTGAGGGAAATTATTAAAATAAAGGAAGCCCCAGTCTATAGAAGTTTGATGAACATAAAACTGAGTTGAAGTTTTGTGAATAGGATGCATCATTTTAAACAGAATGGTTTTGTAAGTCAGTATTATAGATTCAGTATTATAGATATTAGATTCAGATTCAGCTGTCTTAATAAACAGGGTTTGTGATAAACTGAAGGTTTCATTTGTGCTGCAGTGTCTTAAAACGGAGGAGAATGTTGTTTAGCTGAAACCTGAGGTTAAAGTGGTTTGCAAAAGGAACAGTTGTAATAATATTGGCAGTGAAAGCCTGAAATCACTTGAGCTAAATCAGCCATCCCCTCAAATGTAGGCCACTGCCTCAGCAATTCCTGACATGTCACTTGGAAGAACAGGCAAGCTCTCTACGCAAGAGCATTGATTTTCTGTTTAAACAAAAAAAAAACCCACAGAGACAGGGACAGGGTAGAGCACCCTTAAAAAATGTTAAGCAGCTTTGCGGTATATAAAGCCCATGGAAAACAAGGCAACATTTTCTGGCAAAGTTTTTTAAGCAATGCTTCTATGGGACATTTTTCAAGTAACCAACAACCTCAAAGGGCAGGAAATATGGTTTTAGGTTGAAAATATAGGATACCAGTAAAATGTTTATCCACACTATTTGAAGACAAATAAATCTGGTCCTAACAGTTTCTCGAGCTGTTTATGTTTGCTACAGTTCTGTCTATGCAGTTTATGTCTTTTGCTGGAAAGTACTCGTCTCAGAATGATTCTATTACAGCAGCGAATGATTAAGCAAGAATATAATCCCTCTCTGCTAAAAATGTAACCACATGCTGTCATTTTCAATTTTGACCTAAATACAAGTTAGCTGTACTTTTAAGTTGTAAAGGCTATATTTTTCTGAGTGTAACTCTCTTAACAATATCTAACATTTCTTGTATATTTAGTAGTATCCTGTAAGTACAGACGAAACTCATGGTTTAGTTAGTATAGTTCTGGTACTGAATAACAAGGTGCTCCTCATCTTGGAAAAGATTGAACACAATTTTTTAGACATAATATGAACAACATTAATCAATAACTACAATTGCCTGTTTATATTATCAATTATGATTGATGTATATCAGAAGTCTAGTAGAAGGCCTGTAAAGATTAGGAACATCCATCAGTCAGAGACATATGAAGCTGTGCAAAAATCCAGATATGACAGATCCCTACACTTTACCACCAACAATATAAGTCAAATAATTACAGTAATGTTTCAATGTTTAGTCTGATCAGCCTAACTGCATTCTTATCCTAATTTAAATGAATTGACAGCGCAGGGGGGAGATCTGTACCAAAACATGTTACAGAAAATGTCAAAATTTGATTTGCAGCTTAAAGTTGGAGTATAGCAGTCACTCATCTGAGTTGTCTGCTCTACAGAATCTGATATTATGCATTTCTTATTGACCCTCACTGCCATTCAGTTGCTACTGGTAAATTAGCATAGTCACTGTGCACTTCCCATGCTTTCCTGTGTTTATTATATGCCTTTACCACATTTTGCTTACTTTCACCATGATATCCTGCAGTAATACTTTCATAAGGGCCGTTCTTTCAGTTCTGCAAATGCTGATCTCCTCCCTGCGCAGTTTGAGCTGAGGGATACCGCACTGCTGCAGTTGCTTTGCATGATAATTATGGCTGCTAAAAAATGAGTTCCAGTATTTCTTTTTACTAGTTTCACCAGCAATTTGATTTGATGCCGTCTCAATATGAGTATAATAGAGAAGGCAAAGGACTATATTGTGCTGCACCTTCTTCATGTAACTGATTAGCTTTGTGAATATGGTAACCCAGCCTTAATGCCTCTGGACTGCTCAGCTTTTGATTTATTTCTTCATATTGGTTTAATACCTTTCAGCGCCTTGAGTGAAATTAAAGCTTTATCAGTCACCAATTGCTTCTGACCACATACGCATTAATCAGAGGCTGTCTTCTGGATGTTACTTTAATGAACAAAACGGTCTTTGGTTTGTTTATGACAGCGTATTGAAATAAGCTGATACAGTATTTCCCAACATGTAACCATAACTTATACAGAGGATTAAACCCCTGATTGCTAACCATGGATAACCGATTTGTTCTTGAACAGGAAACAACTTTTAAAAAACGAACTTGTGTGGTTGTAATTTGACTTTTATTTCAATAAAATATAGCCTAAACAGTATATACTGCAGAATACCCCACAGGAGTTATTATTGTGCTCCCGGGTTCAGTTGTGTCAGGATGTCCCATCTAATCATTGTTGGGGTTCCCTGTCTAATTATATATATATATATATATATATATATATATATATATATATATATATATATATATATATATATATATACATACACACACAATTTAGCTGTATGAGAATGCCTGTATAAAGTTGTGAGACTCATGGTTCCAGATAATACAGGATATATAATGTATCTATGTATAATTTCATTAAAACTGTACAGTATTGGTGGCGTCTAACATTGGCCTTCAATAGCCAATCAAGTGGGTCTACTGTATAAAAATAATTGTTTCATCATTGCTTGACATAGCTCTATATATGGGTTTAGAATGGTGTGATGCCATAATGATTCTGAATAATATAGCTACAAAAATGTGTAATTGTCACATTCAGTCCAATGGACCTTTCAATTAAACATACAACACACAATTTACAGTTTTGTGTGTGTAGTACAGTATGTGACCAGGTCTCTCAGTTCTCCTCATGCGGCTGACCCTCACTGCCATTCAGCTGCTACTGGTAAATTAGCATAGTCACTGTGCACTTCCCATGCTTTCCTGTGTTTATTATATACCTTTACCACATTTTGCTTACTTTCGCCATGATATCCTGCAGTAATACTTTCATAAGGGCCGTTCTTTCAGTTCTGCAAATGCTGATCTCCTCCCTGCGCTGTTTGAGCTGAGGGATATCGCACTGCTGCAGTTGCTTTGCACCCACTCAGTTGCACTGGTATATAAACAGGTCCTCATAGCTATTGTAATCCATGGGTGTATGCTCTTTATATGACAAACTACTGCCACCTAGTGTGGGTCCTTCAACAAAATGCTACAAGCTGGTATCTATGTAGGTGACTTGGCCCCTCAGCTGTCTGTATTATTTATAACTGAATTCCTCTGTTGCAACCAATCAGCGATGAGAACTGCCCTGCATGAGAGGATATCTTGTTGTTTCTATTATGAAAGGAGCTTTTTCTCTCTGTCTCATACTTAGAAACACAATGCTAAACCAAGGAGGGATAAAGATATAAAGAAAAATTGTGAAATATACCATATATTATTGTTCATTTTAGTTCTCAGATTTCTGTGATATAGAAATGTTATACACCTGTCTATGAGGGTGATCGCTCATTAGTATCGTATTGCAGAAAACGTATTTTTCAAGTACAACTTGCAGGATACACTCATGGCAGCAGTTAAGCCAAGTTGCCAACAATTGAATACCTGGTTGTCTCCCAACACTAGCATACGACTTGGCAGAGATTCATACCATGAGAGATCCAGTATAGCCTTATCTATGGGATTTCACTTTTGCATGTTGCCCTTGCTGTCTACAAGTTGGAAATTTTGGCTCATGTAGAGAAAGAGGAATGTGTGCAGCAGGACTTTATGGTCACCATGCATGTATCTACAAAATATACAGTAACTGGTACATGTATCTACAAAATATACAGTAACTGGTACATGTATTTACAGAATATACAGTAACTGGTACATGTGTGTATCTACAAAATATACAGTAACTGGTACATGTATCTGCAACATATACAGTAACTGGTACATGTGTATCTACAAAATATACAGTAACTGGTACATGTGTGTATTTGCAAAATATACAGTAACTGGTACATGTGTGTACCCTGCTTACAAAGTGCATTTCTACAAATCTAAGATAATTGCCTGCTTTTTGATGATTTCTGCATTTTACTGCAGATTCAAATTCAATCCTTTTGTTTAGGTACTGTAGTTGTCTAAATTCTGTTTTCTTTCAGTTGTATTTTAGTGTCAGACACATGATAGAAAATGAAAGGGACAACAGTGTTGTGTGTCATGTGTGGGTCAATTTTGTGTTCATTTTAGTTCTCAGATTTCGGTGACAGGCATAACAGAGAGGTGAGACCATGGCTGCAGACATTCTAATAAAAGCTCTACTGCAGATGTGGTGGCATTTTTTGTCATCAGAAATTGGATAGATAAAGCAATTTTCCTGCAATGACTCTCAAAAAATTCACTATCTGAATTATTACTGGGTTATTGAAGCAACTTTAAAATCAACAAGGTATGTTTTTTTTTTTTTTTTTTTTTTCCCAAACGACAAGCCTTAGCCATACAGCTAGATTTGTCATTCTTTTTAGCCAGCCCCGCCAAGTTGAATTGTGCATGTTTTAAAAACACTAGAAAAGTGACTTTACCTGATGGAACCACTGAGGCTGGTAATAAGGATCTTTGATCCCTGCATGAGAGGCTCTGCCAGAAGGGTAGTTTTCTCTCGTCTCATAGCCTTGCTGTTAGATTTGGGGATGAGGTGTCCATGGCTGACCATGAGGATGCTGTTCTGGATTGGTTGTGGTCCTTTTCCTGGGATCAGTTGGATGCTGCAGATGTCTAGCTGGCTTTAGTGGCATTACTGTTGGTCCCCAGTAAAACAGATGGTCTGCTACACTAGTGACTTTGTCAGGATGTGCTTTGCGCAACACCCAATGAAGGAGGTTGTTTCTGTTTGATGTTGGGAAATTACTTTTAAGAGAAGCAGTGTGGAGTAGTGGTTAGGGCTCTGGACTCTTGACCGGAGGGTTGTGGGTTCAATCCCCAGTGGGGGACACTGCTGTTGTACCCTTGAGCAAGGTACTTTACCTAGATTGCTCCAGTAATAACCCAACTGTATAAATGGGTAATTGTATGTAAAAATAATGTGATATCTGTAAAATGTGAAATAATGTATAATGTGATATGTTGTAACAATTGTAAGTCGCCCTGGATAAGGGCGTCTGCTAAGAAATAAATAAATAAAAAAAATAAAAAGAGGGAGCTTCCTGAGGTTCCTAAATCTCAATGTGACTCACTAAAAATCCCTACAGCACACAACAAAATATAGTACTACATGAAATATTACACTTCTCATAACTACATTTAAAATTGTACTTTCCATGAATAAATATAACTATTAATATTTATATAGTGTATACTTAGACAGTACAACATACCCAGGTCAGTCACATTAAACAAATCTTAAGTCTCGATTCATTTTCTGCAGACTGACATGTATCTGATCATCCTTTTTCATATCTTGTTACTGATTTAGTTTGATGTGTGCAATTTATTTTGTATGCGACTGTGTCATTTCATTTCCATGTCTTTTTGCTCCAATACCTTAAGTAGTGTAAAGGAGGATGTATCCATCTTTTCGGAAATTGCATTTACCATCAGTTGTGATTCTGCATTCCTCTGCTGCATTAACAGTCAATTTATGTTTTTTTCGGAAACCTATTTATTAAGCCAAAACAATATACTTCCTGTGTTACCTAGGTTACCACCAACTTGACTCTCCAAGATGTCTCCTATGAGCAGCAAAGAATGCTGCATATTTGATTAACCCATTAAGTGCCATTGTCCTCAATTTTTTTGAGCATTATTTAACTGGCATCTACCTCTTAATTTAATTTTCTCTTTAACTATATTATTATAAACTACCCTAATTTTGTTTGCCACAAAAGTTAAGTCTAAATGTAACTTAATTCTGCAAATATAACTCTTCAAATAAGAAACTGAAGCCTAAAAATTATACATTTCCTGGTGTTTTCCTACCTACAGTGAAGATAAAGCTCAACTTTCTATGTGTTGAGCTTCACAGTCGGTGTGAAATTTCACTGATCTGATTACAGTCATGTCTAACCTGACTGCACTCAAAATAAGACACAACAGTTTGTAGCCAAAATGAAGGATTTACATTTTTTTCTGTGTTCTGATTTTATCAAAGAAAATTTTATTTGGACTTAATGGGTTAAAATAACTTTGCTTGACAATTAACTGTTTATTGATTTTTGTAGAAAAGTTAATTGTAAATACATTTACTTATGTATTCATATTCATACTGCAGTTTATGTATGCATATTCTGTAAAGAAGTAAGGAAACTGTTAATAACCAATTACAATGACATGTGAAGGCTTAAAAGGGTCTGATTCACTTCTTACAGTAGATAATTTCACTTGCAAGTCATTGACTTCAAGCATGACATTGATTAGGGGGATGTACCCAGTTTGTTAGAGGGGTGGGGACAATATCACTAAAGGGAAATGACCTAAAGCTACCTGAAAGTAAGGCATGTAAACATAGCTTTCCTTAACCTAGAATTCTTTTGAAGCTCTCATTTCAATTAATTTTAAACCCCAAAATTAAAAAAGATGCTTCTTTATCCATTAGAAGTAAATATTTTGCAGTTCTTTGCGTACGTGTTCATGCAGTGTTGTGTAGCTGCTTCTATTTCTGTCCATAAGGTCCATGACGATAGCTGTGTGATCCACGTCTGGTAACACGTGCAGCGTCTCTTTCACAGAGGCCACCAAAAGAGCGCTGGAAAAGCGCAGTGAAGATTCCACTGGCACCACTTTATCCTTGATCCCATGCAGCAGAACGAAAGGGGGTAACCTACACACAAGACAATGCTGATCAAGATTGGATTCCAAATATCTTTTACAACAGCAGAAAATCTTCTGCTGAATCTTAAAAACGTTTTTTAAAAATGCAGTGTTTTATATAACAATTGTATTTATACTAGGCAGAAACATGAACGTGGGACAATGTTGCTTTAAACTGTTGCCTTGCTTTGCTTTGATAAATCAGACTGAAGACATACTATTAAAAACAAACCTGAAGAATAGATTTACTTCATCAAATGGTGTGCAGTTTTGTTTTTGGTGAAATTGTTTACTGCAAAATACAGGCACCGTTGATTTAAATTGTTATAATAAACCAGAGCTAGACATAAAACCTGTGCACAATTATGTGTTTTAATAGCTGTCTAAAAAAAACCACAACAAATCTTAATTTTGTTTTTGTGTGGAGAGAGTCTACATACAGTACTCTACAGTAGCACCAACAAGTTTCAATATTGATTTACCTACAACCATTTTAGGTATGCTATTTGTTTCTCCAAGCCATGTCCAACAAGACCAAGTTAAGTAATGAACAAATACTACCTTAAAAAAAAAAAAAGCAAAGCTCTACATCCATTTCATTATATTAAGATAATGTAAATCAAACACACACACTGTTAAAATATGGACAAAAAAGCACACTTTGGAAAACGAGCTGCAACAGTAACTTTCTGAAGTATTGCCATTACTCTGTGGCACCTCCTTGTGGTAAATGTGTGCAAAGGGAAATACTGTATATATATATATATATATATATATATATATATATATATATATATATACTGTAGGTGTCCACTTTTAACATATGAATTTTAGTGAAGCTTGAAATTTGTTTCTCACGGTAGATAATGGAATGTGTCTTCAGCTGCACATGCCACCCATGCTAATCAACTAAAAACAAAAGTTAAAGTAACAGACACCAGGAAAGCAGATTCAACAATAACTGTCAGCTTGTCGGAGCCCACCAGGTTAAAGAGGGGGCTATTCAACATTATAAACAGGATTACTGTCCCGTGATTGGACTATAGATTTCTTTACCTACTGCATATCTGGATACAAATCCTTCTTTTACAGATTTGTTAAGAGTTTCCTCTACACAAGAGAAAAGGAAGCCACTATGGTTACCAAATTAATCTTAATGATGCTATTTAGACAGATCAAGTCTAAACTACAACTGGGCAGGAAATACGTTTAGGCACTTGTGCTCTAAAATATATCTTTAATTACCTCTATAGGTATTTCTGATTGCCAATGTTCTAGTCGCTTGAGATTTTAGATAAAGAACAGTCTATTTAATTGATTTCATCAGCCATGGTACTAAATATTGCTGCCATTTAGAGAAAAAACTAAACTGAATCTGTCTTTTTCTCTGAAGCTACACTGACAGACGCATGATCCCAGGTCCAGATGGTGTGGACTGTTTCACTGAGAAACCCCCCCCCTTACCCCACCCCAAACAACATACATTTCAGAAACAGTCTTACACTGAGAAACAAGAGCCCAGGAGAGGGGGAGTTGTATGAAAGTAAGTGGAGGTGAGGTTTCATCCTCACCTAGAAGTGCTTTCTTTAGTCAGTGTGCTGATATACGTCGCTGGCGAGTATCTGTCAAAGTTCTCTTCTCCCTTCATGACCCTGCACATTGCAGACACATATTCAATCCCTCTCCAGGTTTCATGTCTGTAGTGGTCGTTAATGTGGTACACTCCACTCAGACCTAGCACAGGGCAACATTAAAACAGGGGTATTTGCAATGCTTTTTTTGCCTGCTGTAAAATACTTCATTTAAAAAAAAAAAAAAAGCTATTCCACAACTTTAATCAGTTTCAAAGAAAGGCAAATGAACACAGCAACTGATTTTGGCATGTATAACACTTGAGTGTGCAAAATGTATTCTGGCAATTAAACACTGCTTCCAGCTAGAGAATATTTTAACATGCAGTAGTTCAAAAACGACTTATAAATTTATTTAAAGAAAAACAGAACATTTGGAAACGTCTTTTTTACAAAGTTTAACATAACCATTGACAAGCCATTTAAATATCTTCAAAATACTAGTTAAGCTTTACATGAAGCGTTTACTAAATGACTATGAAAACTGGATTTCAGTTCAACTCCTGGTGTGAGTTCTTGGTTGATTTAACATATTTAGCAAAGCCTGACTGCTAATGTAATCCTGATATTTTAAACAATTAAAAAATACCTACCTATTATGCCCTTTAAAGAAGATAGAAGCTCTCTCTGCTTGGTGGTATCAATCTCGATTTCCTCATTTTCTCCAGCCAAATACATAGCAGTAAGTGCACAGAGATGGGCCCCACATGAGTGACCCATCAGTGTCACTTTATCCTGTAATATAGGAAACATTACAACATGTATCCACCTGCATTACATTGTTATTTATTTAAAAAATGTACTATGACAAAGATTCAGTAAAATACTTTTTTTTTTTTTAATTTAGTCGTTGCCAATTAGTTTTTTATTATTTTCTCCCCAATTTGAAATGCCCAATTATTTTATTATGCTCAGCTCACTGTTACCACCCCTGCGCTGACTCGGGAGGGGCGAAGATGAACACACGCTGTCCTCCGAAGCGTGTGCCGTCAGCCGCCTGCTTCTTTACACACTGCGAACTCACCGTGCAGCCGCCTCAGAGCTACAGCGTCGGAGGACAACGCAGCTCTGGGCAGCTTACAGGCAAGCCCGCAGGCGCCCGGCCAGACTACAGGGGTCGCTGGTGCGCGGTGAGCCGAGGACACACCGGCCGACCTAACCCTCCCTCCCCCCGGGTGACGCTCGGCCAATTGAACGCCGACCCCTGGTAGCTCCCGTCCACGGTCGGCTGTGGAATAGCCTGGACTCGAACCGGCGACGTCCAGGCTATAGAGCGCATCCTGCACTCTAGCGAGTGCTTTTACTGGATGCGCCACTCGGGAGCCCCAGTAAAATACATTTTTAAATCATTTTTCTCCATTGCACAATCTAACTGGCTGCCATTTTGCTTACAGAACTGTGCCTTTGGTTTGGGGTTCTTGATAAATCATGTGATATTGACCTTTCAACTCCATCTCCTTTGTTGTATAGTGTAAAAGCAGGTGTAGCCAACAGAGTTGACAGGTTACAATATCCCAGTGATCTCAACAGACGGGAACCAAAGACATGTGGCAAAACATGGACTGACCAGAAGGGGCCACTAAAGTATCCGCAGCTGATTTTCCTCCCTAACCATCAGCCCCAAGCCAAGATCAGCAATTCAGCCTTCTCTCAATTGCACAGTATAACTCACCCTACAATCCACATGGTTGTGCTTTTACCAGGTCAGCCCTCCTTTGAATTTTAACATCCGAGACAACAGCATGTTGCATTTTAACCACCTGTCTTGTACTGTATTTACCTTGTCGATTCCATAACTGTGCCCATGGTCTCTTGTCCATCCAATACAATCAATCAGGTCCTGGACCATATCTACAATTGTGCACTGCAGGAGAAATGGAAGAATCAGGTACTATATTACTGTAGAAGTAGCAACAGGTAACCTGCTGTTCCAGAGTGAATGGGGTTAAAGCACTTAATCAGAGTACGGTGTCTTGCAACAAAACATACAGGTATGAATAGACTACAAGTGTACTGGTAGTGAAACACTGCTTCTACATGTGGTCCTGGATTAAATCAGAACACGTGGTCATATTAAATGAAAGCGTCTGTGTGACTTACCTTCTTGATAACAGAGCGGAGCTGGGGTTCCTTTATTTGAAACAAACTTCTGTTAATCTGCTGGACTATGTCCCCTATAGTGGGCTGAGAAAAAAAAAGAAAAAAAAGATCATTTATTAAAATTGACTGGAACAATATAACCTAGAGAAGTCTAACAACTATAGGTCTCCAGGTTTCACAAAGCACTTCTAGGTATAAGTCTGCTACAGTTACAGCCATGGCCAGTTATTCACCAGTCACAATTTCCTGATTGGTCCTCAACACAAAAATCACTCAATGTAGCAATTGTGTTTTCTTATGATCAGCTTTGAACATTCTAGAGCGTATCTGCATCATCACTTGAAATGACTAGAAAAGCTTTGTGTAACTGGGCCTAGAACACTAACACCTACACCCAGTGGTCAAATTGGGATTTTAAAAGAGGTGGAACGGTCGTGGCCCGTGTAAGGGGAACGGAATGCTACTTTCAATCAGAAGATCAGGAACGGAATCATGAAGAGGCGGAACGCCACTCCAGGCTGTTACACGCCAATTTAACCCCTGCCTACACCCACAAGCAAAAGTGCAGCATGTAATTTCCTTCATTTGTTATTGCTGGCAAAAGAAAAGGTGGAGAAAAGGAAGTCTGACATAAAAAATTGCCATCAGCCTGAAGGGCAGATACAATTATAGGTGGATGTAAAAACAGTAGCATATCTGGATATCAGTACTACTACAGCCAATGCTGGCCACTATTGCTAAAATGTCCTTAGTAACTGGTCTAACACAATGGTCTGCGGTCATTTTAAGGAGCTAAAATCCACAGAGCTGTTTCATAGACTTCTGGTTCCCATAGTAACCACACTTTGATAGCATTAATGGGTGCTATAACGCAACAGGTGTCTCTGGCTCATTCTTTTATTTGAACAGGGAAAGACACATGGATCATCTTAAACATCAGTGTCATCCCTTGTGACACGGATTACACTTTTTAAATAAATTGGTACTGTAGGTGTTTGCCTGCAATAACAGACAGGAAAAATCTAAGTATTGATGAGGAAGGTTGTTTGCTTACAGTACCTTAGGATAAAGTGAATAGTCGGTGCAAATGACTACGACATTTAAGTCATTGGCCAGTTGCTGAGCCAGCAGGCAGTACATGGTCCTTGAGCCTGACTCCCAGCCACCTCCAAAAACATATATGAGAGCAGGCAGGCGAGCACTCTTATCAAACCCCTTCGCTGTGGGAAAGTAAACGTCCAGTCTGTTTTCATTCTTCCCAAACTGTATGTCCTTGAAAACAGGATAAGAGTCACACAGATGTTTAATTCTACCACAATATTAATTTGACATGGCGATCCTGAACGCTGTCAACATCTCATAGCCAGATAATGCCCACAAACAATACATGTTTTAAATAAATTTGGGAACTGTGTGCACGTCTCACATTAAAAACACTGACACCTGTCCCTGAAGTGAACAGTAACCACATTGTTGTTCATAACTTGGACATTTCTGGACAACCAGTTGACACATTGTTGGCGTTAACGTTTGCACCAGAAACAGAAAATTAAGCAAACAACATGTGCTGGTATACGAGTTGAGCCGTATGCTAAAAGAGTTTCATAAATGATCCTCACCTTTACACATGATGCTTCGTTTAGGCTTCTATAACAAGCCTTCCACTGGATGTACAAGTTTGTATACCTGAAGTATGATAGCAGATCTAGTAATGCCACTGTTAGGTTGTAGACTCTCCTAGAAAGAAGACCAGGAATGCAAAAAGTGTTAAATGATTTATTAAAATTCTTTGCCATACACATTGTGACCTTTCATATGTGGTGCTGTTAGCTTAACTGAAGACACAGCCAACTAATCCAGACAGATATTATATTACTACAGCAACAGTCATTTGGTCTTAACTACAAACTTTACACATTGCAAATTTCCTGTTTCTTTGTCCATTTCAAATAGTGAACGGTCATAAAAAACATATTTGGAAAAATAATTTACAGTTTATAGACAATATAATATAGCAGGGGTCCAAAATTCCAGTCCTTGAGGTCCAGAGGCCTCCTGGTCTTATTCCACTGAAGAGGCAATTCGATCAACAACTTCCCTGAAGGGAAGTACGTTGTTAGGGTGAAGTTTTCAAACTGCTCCCTAACTGAACTTTCCTCCAACTCGATCAACTCAACCTCGTGCAACTTCCCAGTAATTTTTTTTTTTTTTTTTTTTTACAGAGAAAGGGAGTGACATATTTGAAATGAGGGATGATACTACTCCTAGGTAGTCAATCAAAGAAATTGGTTTAACTTCCCAAAACAATTCCTGGGAAATATTAGCCAAGATATTTGCTATTGTTGTGTTCATTACAATCAATGACATGTGCTTAAGCCCAAAACTGGCTTTCTCCTTTACTATGTTTACTTTTTGGGAATAAGCGCCTTAAGAATTGTATTTTGTGTTTTGTTTTGTTTTTAAACAAAAGTGAACCCGTTTTTGAATGGTGAAATGTACTGTACGCTGCTTTCACTTTTCCAAATGGAACGCACAGCAGTCTTAGTTTATCCAGTGGGAATGGGAGATGTGTCAAAAACATGCACAGTAATTGGCTGTTCTTCTTCACTTCCATAATCCAACCAATTTGCTTATTTTGTACTTTTTAAAATAATGTATTGTTTGTATTGTACCTAATTGAAACAATTTAACCTCATTCCAAGTCTTAACAATTAAATATTTTTAAGATACAGTACCTACTGTATACTTAACTAAATATTTTTAAGATACAGTACCTACTGTATACAAACTGGAACAAGAAGAAGCTTTCATTAATCCATTAATTAGGGCAAACAATGTCTGACTGATGCCTGCTCTGCCATGGTGCCAGTGGAAAACCAGCTGTGGTATGTTGCTCTCTGACAATATGTCACTCAACAATACTTGTTGTGCAGAGGTTTTACACTAAACTACTTCAGATAAACCATGACACTTTGGCATGTATAGTACCGTTTACTAATAATTTCCACATACTGTACCTTGGACTTATTGCTTCCAAATACTTTTTGTATCCAGGTAAACTTGGCAGGCCATGTAACCACTGGCCAGCCACAGACAGACAGTAGGGAATCCCCACTATCAGGACTCCAGCAGCAAACAATGCAGAATACATTTAGGCTACAAAAAAAACCAAAAACAATATCAAGTAAAATGTTAGGATTACCTGCTATCCCTGCCAATAAAGTACTATAGTATACTGTAGTAGTACTATGGTATACTGTAGTAGTACTATAGTATACTGTAGTAGTACTATAGTATATTTTAGTAGTACTATAGTATACTGTAGTAGTACTATAGTATATTTTAGTAGTACTATAGTATACTGTAGTAGTACTATGGTATACTGTAGTAGTACTATGGTATATTGTAGTAGTACTATGGTATACTGTAGTAGTACTAAGGTATATTGTAGTAGTACTATGGTATACTGTAGCAGTACTAAGGTATATTGTAGTAGTACTAAGGTATATTGTAGTAGTACTATGGTATACTGTAGTAGTACTAAGGTATATTGTAGTAGTACTATAGTATACTGTAGTAGTACTATAGTATATTGTAGTAGTACTATAGTATTCTGTAGTAGTACTAAAGTGATTTTTAGTGGGGATGGTTTCAGCAAGACAAACATACGCTTATAAATAAAGCATTTATGTATAGTACTGTACTTAAATACTGGGATTTGTAACAATGTGTGCAAGGAGGAGAAAAAAAAAACAACAACATTAAATGATATTGTGTCCAGTTTGTCTTTTAAATCACATTACATTTATTAAATTTAACAGAAACCATTTTTAGACACTACATAGCATTCATAACCGATTCATAAAGGGTACATAACACTAAACCAAACAGTGTTACACACACACACACATATATACAATACACACAATGCCTATAGAAAGTCTAGACCCCCTTGAACTTTTTCACATTTTGTTGTGTCAGTGCCTCAGTTTCATGCATTTAAATGAGGATTGTTTCCCACTTATCTACACACCATACTCCACACTGTTAAGAGGAAAAAAGTTTTTATTGAGAAAAAAAATTATATATTAAAAATACAAAACTGAAAGATCATAATTGGATAAATCTTCACCCCCGAGTTAAAACTTGGCCTCCTCTCGTTTGTAAACTTTCTTATGTTCTTAATGTATTACCGCCACACACGCTAAGAAAAAAAAACGACTTACAGTACTGTACTTTGAATTTGATTACCTGAAAAATCACCGATTACCTTATATATTTTTTATTACAACTTATACTAAGTAACAAATGTAGGATTACTAAGAATTAGTGTAATTATTGTTTAGAAATGTGAACAAAAACAAAGTCCACTGTCTTCTTGAGTAAATAACATTTTGTAATGCTTAGAACTGTGGTTCCCAACCTGTGGTCTGGAGGGGGTCCCATGGAAAACAAAATAAAAATAGCCTCCTCGCACCGGCAAGTCCCCCATTCAGAATGCATTAAAATGCGCTCAGCGGAGTCATGTATGAAATCAGATGAACAAAATAAATTTACTTTTTTAGTTAGCCATTGGGTGAGAGGTGGTAATAGCTATTTTGTGATTTGTGCCTCACTTGTCAAAAGAGACGGACTGAATGCAAAATGAGGAAGTGCAGCGATATAACTTGGAAATGAGATTTACTGAACCGCGACCGCTGTGTATGTTATGAAAGTTTGAAGACAGCTAATCTTCGGTGCCACGATTTAGAAACGAAACACAGTGACCCCGACTCCAAAAACGAGTGGATTAGAAACCCCTACGTGAACGTTGACAGTGAAATGCACCTGAACCTGGACCTGGACATAGGACAGCCGAACACTGCAGAGACATGTGACAGTTCTTTAAAGCAAAGATACTCTATATACACAAGATGGTCAACGATTTAACATTGCAACTTCCATCCGAGCCGAGGCGGTGCATACTGGGAACCCAAAGAGTTCCGGTGGCGAGTTTTTTCCTCTCTGTATTGTAAATTCTGCCTTATTACCTATTCCAAGCTTTCTCTTTTGAAAACGATTGTATTTTTTTTTTAGAAAGATTCATCTGGATTTATTCAGTGCTCCTTAACACATATGCGTCATTATTTCTACGATCGATGTTTTCAATTTGCCTGATAAGAGCTATTTATCGTAAAAAAAAAAAAAAAAAAAGCTTTTATAATTTCAATGTGATTGACGTTGCACTTTATAATTCATTATGGAGGGAAAAATATATATTCAACCGATTGTGGAGCTGCCATATAAAAATGTGAGAAACATCAGTGTGTCCATCTGTCTGCGGTTATTACATAACATAGCCTACATTGTTATACAGTTCTACATTTATGCCCTAATACAGCGCTGTGAACACGGTTTATATTTTCTGCACTCTTAAGGATAGTTAATTCACTACAGGGTTGTCCGTCAGCCCCGTTGAGGCTTACTCATGTGTTTGTGGGTTGCTTTGAGCTACCTATGAGGGATTCGGATACAAACAAGACGGTATAAAGCTAATTTGATACGGATCATATGCAAAGTTTTGAAATATGTGAGTGCACCGTACACATCGTAGGAACCTTAAAAACCTGTTTATTGCAAGATGGGATTTCCTAACTTTTACTTTATTTTCAATTTAGCATTTTTTCAGTACCAATCAATAATAACGAGAACGCGTCTGAATTGAATGATATAACTTATCTGAGCATTTATGTAGGCTTCTTTCTTTGCTGGTCACAGCTGGGCATGAGGCTTAAACTGTGTTTGCCTTTATTACCTTGTACCATACGACAGAAATCACATGCGAGTGATAATTAAATCTCACGGTTGTTAATGATCATTTTAATTAACATTCAAATATCTGTGGGAACATAGAACACAAATGATCAAATATGGGTCACAGGCATAAAAAAAAAGCTTCAGTCCCTTTCAGTAAAGTAAAAAAACATTAGCAAGTGCATAATATAGCATCCACTGAGGTTAGTTTACCAGAAAGTCCTACAGATAATATAGACAATAGCAGCAGAATTATATAGCACAACAAAAACAATGGGTTTTTTTTTGGTTTGTTTTAGATTCCTTCTACGGAACGGACCAGTAGTAGCATTGCATTCAATAGACTAAAACACTGTAGTTTAACAAGAAAAGGGAATCACTTTTCTGTCCTTTTTGGGTTTTTTCTTTTGTAGGGAGAGAAACACTATGGACTTAAACCGTTCTTGCCGGCTGCACACACCCACATTTGAATGTCCTTCAGCCTCCCGCATTGTACACATTTACCTTTATCCGCTTTTTTTTCTAAAATTCCAACCCCCTAATGAAAAAGGAACATTTCTAAAATGTAATAATTGAATATGTAAATTAAGCCTGATTCATACATTTTATCCCACAAACTAATGCCTCTGACGTAGTAGGACTAGGGACAGAACTCTCCCATTAGGTAGGGCGTGTGGGGCATTGGGTGTTGGACATTAGCAGGAAGCTACTTGTGTGAGAGACTCAGAGACCAAGTATGCTGTAATCGAGAAAGAAATGCCTAGCTGTGAAGCCGTCATAAAAGAACAAAATGAACCGAAAGCAAGCTTATGTGCGCCTCTCTTCCTGTGTGTGGGCCCGTCCGCCTGCATGCAGTTTTTCTCAAATGTCCCAAACAAATGGCGATCTTGCAGTTCCCCAATTCTGCTGGGGACCCTACGCTGTAGCGTCATTTGCATAGAGGTTAATCCGGCCCTGACCAGACATCTCATTAGGTAAGTTAATCAATTTCCTGTATGGCATCGTTATCAATTGCCGCACTATAGTGGAAAGCAAAATGAACAGACTTTCCTTGTATAGCGGCTGTGTGTCACTATGGTAATAGTACATGGTGGTCCATAGAATTTTTGGGGGTTCAAAAGGGGTCTGCACACCCACAAAGGTTGGGAACCCCTGGTCTAGAAACTACCTGTCTCCCCCCAGGAAAAGCGTTTCTATTCTTATTGGGCACCCTGACAGACCATTTTTAGAGCTAATTCATTTTGGAGTGCAGACCACAAAGAGGAACTTTTACAGTAAAATTATATTTAATAGAGGTATTTTTTTTTTCTTGGACCAGCTTAACTATCTCTTCAACCACGCCCATGCTAAGACATTGATACATTAAGAACATAAGAAAATGTACAAACAAGAGGAGGCCATTCGACCCATCTATGCTTGTCCAGTGTCTAGTAGCTGATCCATCTCAAAGTTGGGTTTTAAAGGATCCAAGTGATTCAGCTGTTTTAAATGTCAACTCCTTTTAAGGATTTAAAGATTTTAAATGCAATCACAGGGGAGAGTGCTCCAGCAGAGCCACCAACCCCTCCTTGTACATCGCTGCACCTGGAAGTCATTGGATATCTCCCATCCTGCAACCGTCCATGCCCACATTTCTAACAGCTTTGCGGGAGAGGTTATATACGCAGTACCAGATATGAATTCTTACAAAAGTGCACATAAAAGGCCAATAGAAATGCACAGCAGGTACAGTATAATAGGTCTGACTATTAAAGTAGTGTTAATATTTAAAACAAAATGATTAGTGCGCAGCCCACACTTGGACTCACCATGTTTGAACACACTTCCCAACCATCTGCTGAAGCGTGGTCAGAAGTGTGTTTCAGTGTTTTCACAATGGGAGTGGAAATAGCATGACATGCAAAGCTGTTGATGAATGTGTTTATTATGACTGGGACGTGAAAACACAGAAAATATCTTCTCTGGGCTACGGAGTTACTTCTTAGCCTCAACATTTAGTAACATACAGTGTAGCCAAGCAACTACAGTCTCTTTACTGTCATTCTTACTGCAATTTTAAAACAGGCTGTACTGTGAAGGACGGTAACAGCCTGGAATAATTTCAGCTTATGCTCAGTTGATACTATTTGTTTCAAAAAGGTGTTGTCAGCAGAATTGGGGGGGGGGGGGGGGGGGGGATCATTATAGTCATTAAATAAATGTTCTGGATATATCACTTCCAGGTTTGAAACAAAAATAATTGTGCTAACTTTGCCTCAAAGAAAAAGTCTGGCCCATTATCATGTGTAAAGTTTTACATTGCAATAATTGAGAACAAATATTATGTGTAGGAGCATTCAATGAGAATGATAATTATAAATATCCAGTTTTGCCTAAAGGACAGAAATGCTTTCATATTCCACAGATTGAGAATCAATCAACCGGTGTTTTTTTTTCTTTTCTATGTTCGGCTATGGACCCTGTAGTAAGCATATGGAGATCTCTGGTTGGCTGATTTTAGATTAGCAACACTGGTGTATCCCAGTGTAAGAAAAGAGCAGGTGGAAGCACTGCTAGAAACACCACAGCATTCAAGTAGACAGCGAGGGGATTGAGTCAGTCTTACATATTTGCTTATTCGTTAGATGCTGGATTTGGGAAATGCAGACCCTTCCCTTTGCACTGAGGGGAACTCTCCTTCCAGGATTAGTGGCTACAGCATTTAACCAAAAACAGCCCGATGTCAGTGAGTATTGTCTTATGTTGTATGTCTGATTGGAAGCTGATAGGTATTTATTTTGTGTGCTGTCACTTAAGGTCAGTGTAGTGTTGATTTAGTGATGTTGACATTACCCACGTAGACTTGGCTTTACGAACTTGAGTGCTCAGAAATGAACCGTTGATTCAGGTGGTATACTGTAACTTTCTTAAAAGACTGTTGCTTCTGTTAGTTTTGTTGTTTTATTGCAATGGATGATTTTGATCCCCAGTTCTTAAACTTGCCTAATACAGCTTGTGTATAGAGCTTATCTTGAAAAGATATTAACTGCGATGACAGAAATCACATTCAGTCAGCTAAAAAAAAGAATACATTTCTTAACAATCCACATCAGCGCTGCTTTATACATTACTGTCAGGCATCATCATCTTCACTCACTAAGGCTTTCACTGAAATGCATTTCCATGGAAACACTTTGATAAAAGTAAGCATAGACTGTTCCGGACTTTAATGAAAGGAGAAACAGCGTGGTACCTAACTGAAGTAGCAATCAGGCTTTCTAGTCAACAGTTGTTCATAACATTTTAAAGCAAATGCGGGAGAGCATTTTACAGTAAGAAACTCTTACTGATTTCAACAGGAATATGTAAGGCACTGAATGGTTTCATTCCTAAACAGTGCCAGCAAAACATGGTTGTTTTGGAAACCAGAATTAAACCATTGATTTTCTTTCTACTGGCAAAGATGCATCAGTTCTATTAAACTGTGAAAACATGTCTTGCGTGCATGGGATGTTTTAACGTGTTTTCTTGTATGGATGTTTGTTTTTATGAAAGCTAGCCACTGGTTATTATTATTATTTATTTCTTAGCAGGCACCCTTATCCAGGGCGACTTACAATTGTTACAAGATATCACAATATTTTTACATACAATTACCCATTTATACAGTTGGGTTTTTACTGGAGCAATCTAGGTAAAGTACCTTGCTCAAGGGTACAGCAGCAGTGTCCCCCACCTGGGATTGAACTCACGACCCTCCGGTCAAGAGTCTAGAGCCCTAACCACTACTCCACACTGCTGCCATAAGCATAATCATTTGCGCGAGTTGGAGTGATGTACCATCCATGTTAGGCAAACAACCTACTCGTTGTCGTGTGTGTGGTTTTTTTTTTTTGCTTGTTTGTTTGTATTAAATAAAGAAAAATACATTATTTAACAAAGACACAAGGTCAAAGGAGGGGGTTCATAGTCAAGCCAAAATGTAGGTATGTGTGTATTTTTATCCTCTATATTTGTAAGCCAGGTAGTGCTGCCAGTGAAGATAGTCCTTGGACCCTGTTTCGAGATGTATCACAATTCTGTTTCTGTAAACAGCCTGGCAGTGAGGGATTATCTATTTTAATAAACCGTGAGCTTGCCCACTGAGGGGGAGTGAGACGGGGAGATAACAACAGATGGGTATCTCGTACCTACTGTATCTAGTTGTTGCTAATTTGCAAATATTGTGGGCCAGAGCCATGTATCTCTTTGGGGAAGCTGGCTGTGGACTCCATCGGTTAACCTGTAGGAACAGACTAAAGAACTGGACCTCATCTCATTGGAAGTTGTTGCTGAGTACAATGCTCAGCCCAAAGGATCAGCCCATATTTGGGTGGCTTTAGCACGTCATTATGAACAGTATGTTTTATAGGTGCACAAAGTGATTTAAGCATGAATTATACACAGTGGGGTTTATTCAGTTGATCTTAACAGTGGCAGATCTACAGTAAATACTGTACT
Organism: Acipenser ruthenus; assembly: GCF_902713425.1. Lineage (NCBI taxonomy): Eukaryota > Metazoa > Chordata > Actinopteri > Acipenseriformes > Acipenseridae > Acipenser > Acipenser ruthenus. Next base: position 20,016,750 of record NC_081189.1, on the reverse strand, counting down.
GTACTGCCTTTAAATTGTTAAAAGAAGGAAACTTTGACTACCATTTCTAATAATGTGTGCATTTTGCCTCCATTTATATTAATTGAATAGACCCCTGACTGGAAATGGCAAGTTGTTTTTTGTGTGTGGCTAAAAAGGTTTCGTGGAAGACAAGAAACAACCAACAAAACACCAGACTGGTCTTAGGCTTATACAGTATATGATTTGACAGGATTTCAGTAGTGAAAAAACAAGATATGTGTGAACTTCATGTTTTGTCTTGCAACTGAAAGTCTTTTAAAGAAACTTCCCGGTCACCTTTTCAGTTGTTTCATGTGTCAAAAGATTACTTTTCAACCAATTAATGGAGCCATTCCTTTATTTGTGGGGCATAGGCCTATGCAAGTTGATGCAATTTTTATTTTATTTTGATTATTACTAAACGAGTGCACACACATACAGAGGGTCCACATAATAGGGTAATAATCGATTCACAGCCTAAGCACTGTCGGACGTAAGCACTGTCGGACGAAAGTCTCCTGGTACCTACAGTGTGTAAAATCTGATGAAAGTCAACTCGGGCCACAGTGACATCAGAGGTTCTTCACTAACCTGTACTATGCTGTGGGTCCCCACAAAGACATAGAGCAAATTAAAAGTGAAACTGTAGAAGTGTTGTGTTGCACTGCATACTACTATGACTACTTCTACTATTAATGTATGTTGTGTAGACTAAAGGTGTATGACTTTAGAATTTTCAAACACTGTCAAATGTATCCTCTTCTTGGGCTGACCTAGGTTTGGGACCTGGAATAATCGCACAGTGCCTGAAAGGTTAAAAACAGGCTAGGTGTGTATGACAGAAGCGACAAAGCGCTCTGCTGCTGCAGCTTCTGAACGTCCCTTGTGCAGTCCTCTGCCACACACTTTGTAAGATTAACCCTTTAAGGACCGGGATCGTGTTAACACGATAAAAAAAAGCACTTTGTTTTAATGACTTACAGGGCCACTGTACTTTGCAGTACAGGCTTGAAACACACATCAATGGATAGGGGAGGGACTGACGTTCACTTCCTGATAGTTTTGTTTTTCGTGTGACGTCCCTGGCAGGGCATTTAGTGTCTAAAGGGCGGAGACTATTTACAGCCGCCAGGGAGAGACAAAAGCAGAAACAAAACATCACAGAAACTTGTTTAGAGCTAATAAAAAAAGGGGATACACTGTAAATCTGATGTATTTGACTTATAATTATTTTAGAACATTTATTCTGTCTCGTGTTTTAATATATATGTTTTTACAATATTTATAAATATCAAGAAACAAGTGATATAAGCATATACTATTTCATGAACTAATGAAACTATTATTTTATTTATAAATATTTATTTTGAGAACATAAATCAAGAGTAGTGTCCATTATTGCTTATAAAACCCCCCAGAATAAATGTGTATTATGTCATTGCAATCACTCAGGTGAAACAATGTCTTGTAATCTGCCCAAACATCAACATTTTTCAACAAAACTTTCAGGAAGTATTGTAAGGTCCTTCGGGTCATAGAATAACACATTTTTATACATGTATCTCTAAGCAGAATACATCATAAAAATGACTTAACTTAAAAGCAAAACAAACAAGAAAAATCAAACAAAAAATGAAATATTGTGTTGAAAAAAAAGTGAAAAGTTTATATAGTTTCTGAAGTACTTTAAAAATGTCCCCCAGAGTGTTCTGAAAAAAAAGGAGACCATTTGTAAGATGCTACTGTAAAAAAAAATAGATTTTTAGTGAATGTTTATAGGAAGAGTGTCAACTACAGCCAAAAAAACACCTGGTCCTGGGGGAGCATCTCACCGAAAAATGCTTGGTCCTGAAACGGTTAAATCACAGGCTCTCAAGTAGGCATACCGAAATCCTGGGACATCTACCTCAAGATAGTGAAAACAGAACAGAGCAGATGACAAGCCTACCTACTATATGGTGTAATTGTCATTAGGAACTCAACAAATGTAATTTATACTGACATTTCACAGTAAAAAAAAAAGTTATTTTTCTTGCCAATCAAATTTAAGTAGACCAACAAACCCACAAATGTTTTAGATTTCTGAGCAGTTCTTGAGTTTAAATTTTTTTGCTGGAGAGTGACGTCAAGTTTGGCGTGACTAAAACGAGTATAATAGCAAAATATTTGTAAAATTGTTTGAGAATGTATTGTCCTTCAAGCAATGGGAAACTGTAATGCTGTAATGTAATGCTGCAAATAATGTACCATTCAAAATCAATGTACACTTCTAAATCAATTTCAGTTCGTTAGTATGCAAAGCAGGAAATCTGCATGTTATGTGTCTACAAACAGGGAATTAGAATTTGAAGTATTTGAAACCCTTGATTTAGAAATAATATTTTACTTGCATTGTTTTTCCAAGTCGTGCAATCTCTACGTGAATTAGAAACGTTTGCTTTGTAATGACAGGAAGAGCACCAATGTGTACACAGTATAATTAATTGCTATTATCAGAACTTATTGGTACCAGTATAACAAAGTGTTTCAATACAAAGTTTACTGTAACGTTAAGCCCCAGGGAAACACTGATTTAATTGCTTTTGACTTATTGACTAGCACAATTGCAAATAGAGTTCAAATTATGACCTAGTAATGATTTGTTTTCTGACGAGACCATGTGGATAATCAGTATTACAAAACAGTCTTTAAATGAGAATATTTTAAATAAACTCACCTCGGAAAGTTTGCCGCAATGTATATATTTGCGAGTCCAATCCAGCTTTATATTGCTTTTGTAATTACTTGGCAGAAGGTGTTGTAGCTGTCCTGATGGCTTTTGTTCATTTACCTTGAAAGAGATATCTTGTGGGCATTCACAATCTGTTTTACATCCAATTGGATCCAAGCCTGATGTAGGTCTGTATATTTCAATATAATTAAACAGCGTCCTGTACTGATTTGCCATGCAAATTCAAGCACTCCTCTACCAATTTGAATGTCGTTAGTGCTGGAAGGAGAAAGGGATTGTTACCGTGACCTTTTAAGTCTGTTGTTGTTTAAATGCACACCACTTGGCTTCTTCTTTGCTCTTCTGCTGTTTAAAAAAAAAAGCAATGAAAATTGATAAGGATGAGCAACAAGATTCTTGAACTATTACTCAGTGTCATGGACCGAGCTGTAGCTTCAGCCTTCAATTGTTATATTGCATTAACTATGATTTTTAAATCCATTTCACTGACATGATCAAAGAGGACTTGAAAAGCATTAAGTGGGGGGCTGCACTTTACTTGAACATTTTTAGTCACTACATATTAACTAACCATTAAAAAAGTATGAAAGACATTTGGTTACTTGTGTTTGAAAATCACTATTAAACAAAAAACGTAGCTATTAAATAAAGCCTTACTCTTATACTCTTTTAATAGTGTTCCTTGTTCTCAAATTGCCTATTGGCCACAGTTTGACGTCTTGTCACCTATTGAAAGAGAGCATTTCTCAGCATACTCGCATCTGTGTACAGTGACTCACGGCACATAGTGTGACATTTGCTTGTCTTTGCAAAACAAAATCCAAATGCAGAGAAAATGTATGGAACTTTTTTGTTAGCTACAATTACTTTAAATATGCCACTAAGCCCTCAGACAGCTCTGGTCTAACAAAACACCATGCCATTTTCATTTCTTAAGCTCTCCTCATAGTTTCAGGAATAATCTCTGCACAAAATACTGTAGGTAACAAACAACAATCAAATCAAATTTGAATGGGAGAAGCAAGAAATGCTTTCTATAGTAAGTGCACTAAATTCTATTTAAAATAATGTAATTGAATTCAAATTAGAATCACAATTAAAATGAATTGTTGTTTAATAAAAATCAGAAGCTCTAACAGTTTCAGCAGTGACTATTTTTTATACAGTTTACTCTTTCAGCACTAACTTAACATAAAAACAACCATATACCCACACAAAAGGCCATATATCAATATACAGTATAGGCAGATACAGAAGATTAGTTATCTTCCTAAACTGCAATAGTAGTCTGCAGTTTGAGTGAAGTTATCTTTCCCAGACTAATATACAGACCTGCAGTGTTATGAGAGTTAGAAAACCTTTAAATAATTGTTTTTCTACCTTTCCTAAACCTTTTTGTGCTTAAATCCTTCAGTTTTAATTATTTTTACATTGCATCATTTAACACTTAGTTATCGAGAAGTTAGACTTTGTAAGATAAGTTATAAATGTACAACATATCCAGTTTTAATTGCAAGTGCACACAGTGTGTTGTGCTATTGAGCTCTGACATTGAAGTGGGAATGAAACCAGCAACTGAAATCAGCTGCAAGAATTCTCTTTCTTTCCTAAAACCTGTGTGGACACTTGAGCTATGACTGAACCAAGTTGTTTCATCTAATTTAGTCCCTGTCTCCTGAATTCAGGAGACAGTACATTTCAATGGGTCGTTATACTCTGCAGGGACAACTATCCACATATCAATAAAGCCTAGAGCCTGTTGCATTTAGTCGGTTGTTGAGAGAGCTACTCTGTATTTAGAGAGAGCAAAGCAACTTTACTTACTGCTTGGAAAATTATTTTTCATGTGAAGCTGTTCCATCTTGCCTTTCACCCTTTCACAGTTCGTACACAATCAAAGTGAAGTGGTTTTACATTTGAATATTGTGTGAGGATGATGACTCCCATGAACCACTCTGTCATTACTTGCCCCACAAGTCAATTTGATTCAAATCTGTATACCATTGTATTTGACATCATAACATTTTTTTTTCCAACAGGAAATGTGAATTGGATTATTATTCTCCTAGATATTTAAATTTATTTAAACAGACCCTTCTAAAATTCACTGAATTAGACATGGCCAGTATACCTAGTGAAGCAAAAAATCTTATTGAAAATCTGGTCCGATTAAAATACTTGATGTTTGTATTTGAATATGATTACAACGTTTTTTTTTTTTTTTTTAAATGAGTACAATGTATTTTTTATTTAAACAGGTATCTGAGAGACTCTGCTGACATTTCCAGCAGCTGCTGATGATCTATGGTATTATATGTGGTCTTTCCTGGTTCAAGGTGGTGTAATGCAACGTCTTAAAATCCTTACAATATTCCTTAAAGAAGCTTGAGCTCAGCAAGGCTCTTAGCAATACGTTTTCTACTGATGACCGTTACAAGATGGTTCTAGCCTCCTCAATATTAGACTGAAGGTAATAGAATGAGACTAATTGGATTTTTAGTCTCCCCTACACCCCTATAAATAAAGCTTTAGATAAAGAGCTGTGAAGAATACTACAAACATGTACATATGCTGGTAGGGTACGTTCAGGGCCATTTTGAATGCTGTTAGACCCATTGTTTCCTACTGGACATGCCTCTGTGGTCCTGTGTCTTTGTTGAATTTGACTATACAGGTCAACAGTGTTTTTCCTGCGGTTTTGCAGAGCAGGAAGAGGTTCCTTCAGTGAGGCAGGGAAAATGCAAAAGAGATACACCCAAATACCCAAAGCCTTATATAAGATAAATTTATAAATGTAATGAGTTGTATTTTATTAGAGTTTATTTTCATACTCTTAGTATGAAAACCTGACACAAAGACACTTTTATTATTATTATTATTATTATTATTATTATTATTATTATTATTATTATTATTATTATTATTATTATTATTATTATTATTATTTATTTCGTAGCAGACGCCCTTATCCAGGGCGACTTACAATTGTTACAAGGTATCACATTTTTACATACAATTACATTATTTTTTACACATTATTTTTACATACAATTACCCATTAATACAGTTGGGCTTTAACTGAAGCCCTAACTACTACTCCACACTTGTATCTCATCTTTATATATTACATTCAATATGTAATATGAAATGTGATACAAAAAAGAAATTGCTCATGAGATCAGAGACTAAATGGGAATTAGACGTCTAGACTAAGTGTTACAATATTTCTGTATGGGTGCTCGTAATGATAGTGTTTGATAAAAGGCCACAACACAGTTCTGTTGGACTGGATAGATAAAGAAAAATATAATTGCAGGATTGCATTTGTAGTTTAATGAAATATATTACCGAAAAAAATGAAAATCCACCCTCTCTAGGGAGATGAGAGGATGCTTTCCCTTAGAGCTTCCATTCAAGAAATTGATAAGGAACCTTCTTTGAACGGTCCCCATTTCTGGATCACATACAAACCTGACAAAATTGCCCTTGACCAGGTATTTTGTAAATCTACATATCCACAGTAGACCTTGATGAGCCTTCTCTGTTTAATGTTTGTTATTGTAAGCATATGACAATTATCTGATAACTAACTTGGTCTCCCAAAAAACGGCAGTAAAATATCTGAATAAAAAAATACACGGAATAGATTCCAAACAATGGTGTTTGGGCTGGATTTTTAGTCAGGTTCCAAAGATTTTAAAAACACTGATCCAATCTATATTACTGTAGGTAGGTATTAGCCTAAAGGATATGTCGCTGCTGATTATTAATGGTCTGCGTGTTTTGCTTTGTAATTAGGATGACTTATTCAGCAGGTGTTCTCTTTTTCCATCATTTTTGTGCTGTTTTATGTCAAGGAAAAACTGGGAGCATATTTGGTTCTATTGTACTGTGTTGCCAATAAGCTAACAACTTCTCAAGCTAAAACAAGGCAGTGCATCCTTATACAAGTTTACCATGGTATTTTTGAACGGTATTTTTTTCACTTTTATCATGCTTTTTCCATGGTATAACCATGCATTAACCATAATTTACCCTGGTTTACCATGTTTATTAATATACTTTACCATACCTCACTGTTTACATTGCCTATGCTTTACCATGCGTTCACTATGTTTTATTACACTTTGCTATGCTTTTGCTGTGGTAAACTTTTATAAGGGCATCGCTGTAAACAAGAATTTGCATCTCAGTGGATTGGATCTGTTCTGCTTAAATATCTTCAGATAGAAAATGCTTTTTTTTAAATGTATAATTTCTGAATTACTGCTGCTTTCAGTTTTTTTCTTTATTTCTGCCACTTTTAGATAGATTAACAAAAACTAATAGTCATAAAACATACAAAAATGCTTCATTTAAATGTCTGCATTTCATAACCTTCCACTTTACATCTATGTCAAATATCTGTATGCTAATTCAACTTTATTAAGAAACTGCTGCCCACAGAAAGCAAAATCGTTCATAATTTACTGAACCGATTGCCAACCAGATATTTTAAATGTTTTTTTCATTATAAAATACAATACAATAAATAATTTATGACATACTGTGGCAATGTGCCCCGCCCCTGTGTGCATTTGTGTGTTATATGTTGTATGTTACGTGTTGTGTGTAAATGTTGGTGTATAGTCATTGGTACATGGGATATAAACGGGTCTGTGTTTCACGTGTATTTAAAAATGTAGATTTGTATTAAGGCACGAGGATGGCACACATCACTTCACGTGCTGGTTAAAATGTAATGTGTGGTCACGGGAGTACACTTAATTAATTCACGTGCAGTTGTACCGAGATTCCAATTGAATGATTGACTAGCAATCGAGTCTCGGTACAACTGCATAAAAGCAGCATGTTTTCACTCACTCGGGGTTGGGTGTTCAGGGCGTAAGAACGGGAGAGAGAGAGAAGGTAAAGAGAAGATTAAGAATAATAAGTGTTTCTCACCGTGTTTGTTCGTCCCTGTTTATTAGTGACTGTCCGTTTTGTTTGTCTCTTTTATTTTGGCGTGAAGTGCCGTGTCCTGTTTTGTGTTACAACCTTTTTATTTTCTGTTCTGTCTGTTAATTATTAAATGCTGAGGGCGATCACGCGCTCAGCTTCACCAAAACCCCAAGTCTCTGTGTGTTGCTTCCTGTTTCTGGTCTGACGTCACCCACTGCAGCCGTCTTTGTGACACATACTCAGAACAGCTCCTTAGTTTATTAGGAGGAATGTGGAATAAAATTTATATTTGAGGTTAGTGATCTTTTCAAGTGTTGCTCCGTGCCCACCAGAGGGTGGTACATGTGCAATGGGGGCTGTGATCCGATATTCTAATATAAACATTACCAGAAAGTCTTAGCACTTCCAACCCCAGCGCACCCTATACACCTGCAACTCCCCCAGGCGTGCATGGAACAGAACCTTACTGGTCCATTAACTTCATTCGACATCCACTTCAACAGTTATTGACACAAAACTTAGAGTGTTTTAGGTATGGAAATAGGAGTCCTATTGCATAGGAGTTTGATCCATTCTTGTCCCTGTGTTGTCTTTAGTTTATAAAAAGCCTCAATGTACAATCAAACTGCAAAGATCATGAAAGCCTATCCAAAAGTTGATCTTATTCAATTTAAGCTCATGGTTCAATTTAGAAACTGTCTGCATGCTTCAAAATATTTTATTACGTTTAGCTCAGGCTTCAGCTGCTGAGCCTTGAGTCCGTGGAAGTGGCAAGCCGACTTCCAGCAGTAAATTGCCAAGGAACTTACAGAAAAACTCGGAGAGAAGGGCTCTTTAAAAGAGACACCCTGGAAAGAGGTTAGTTATACCCACCTTACTTACCTGGTTGTGAGAGGCAAAAGAGAACGAGTTCTCCGTGTGGTGACTATTTATTACCTCAGTGAAGCTGGACCGAGGATGTCACTCCATGGAGGGGCCTATCGGCAGCTTTGATATAAAATGCTCAGTGAATACCTGACCTGTGCAGGCATATCCCAAAGGTATTGGTTGGTGGTCGTCTTCGAATTGAAAGGGAACCTGAGCTTGGCTGGACGGTGAAAGACAGCAAGCTTTTCAAATACGAACATACATTCACATCGCCACTTGGCAGGTGGCATTTAGCCTAAAAGGGGAAAGGAAAGGATTTGACAATGTTATAAATGCTGCTATTGACCAGAAACCGTAAGTGCGCAATCTTAACTGGAAGAAGCCTCCTTCTAAAGCATAATAGCAGAAATGACAGCTCATTTGTTATTTGCAAAGAAAATCTTTCTAGGGAAACTTTATTTTCCACTCTTGTCCATCCTTCCTGGGCCTTAAATTGCTAGAAAATAGGGATGGGGTTGTAACTGAAATTAGTGTTCATTTACCAAATACATTAAAAATGACCTTGGGAAGGGGACCAGGGGCTTTGTGATATATCTCACTCCAGCACAGCTCTTCCTTCCATTCGATGGGTCTTTTGAGTTCAAAGTAGATGACGTAGGTTTAGGACTCCCAGTGGGCGTTAAGAAAATGAAGGCTGTGAAAATTCTAATACTTTGCTATCATATAGCTTGTGTCAAGTGATAGTTTATTTAGATCTATACAGGCAATACTACAGCAGCGTTTACTGTGGGGAAGCTTCGCCCTGTGTATCATGTCACAACACATACAGTACCAATGGCCTACCAATTCATGCAGGATCCTAAAGAAAAAAAATCCAAACACAATTCAAAACTGAATCCCATCACAAAACATCATTTAATACACCCACGGCTACCTACCTGTCTTTTAAAAGTTGCTTACAGATTCATTTCTAAAATGGTGTGGTTTGCATGCAAAAATAAGCCACAGCCACATGGTATACAAAGGGAGCCAAATCATCATCATAATAATAGTAATTAGGATTAAACCACTAGTCATTGGAAAAACAACAAAATCATTTAGGTATAGAGTGTACTTGTGCTTCTCTGCTAAAATAATACATTCCTGTTAAAGATAATTAATAGCTTTTGAACATTGCAAACATTATTTTCTGGAAAGTAATGTCTTAGTAATTTCCTGCAGCACATAATACAGAAATATAGTGTACCTTGAGGGTTTTTGTTTCTTAGCAGTAGCAGATTCAGACAGTCGTCTGCATGTGAACATGGCCAGCATTGCAATGTGATAATCAGGCAGTATTGGAGCGGTACTGTAGAACAATAAAAAAAATAACAAATGTATGCATTTACTATTAGTGTTCGTAAACACTGATGAATAATGCAGTATCTGACATCTGTCTGTCTGCTTGACTTCAACGTGATGGGTTTTTTTTTAAGTTAATGACGAGAGATATGTGTTTTTTTGTTTTTTATAAAGAGATATTTATAGTTTATCAGTTTCGTTTCCTGTTTTCTTCACTTTGAGTTTGTTATCTCAAGTTCACAGAAGAAAATCAGCACTGTAGATTCTTCCTGGAGAAAGATGGTGCTGTATAACACGGGTCATTTGGAAAAAGCTGATCCTCTTTTATTTATTTCTGTTTGTTCCTTTCTGAGCTATAGCACTTCTCTATGATGTCATTTACAGCCTTTAACTGCTGCAACGGTGAAAGACTGACAATGCAGGGAAGATGAGCTTGATCATACAACTACAGTATAACTATGTTTGTAAAACACAGGCAAGGTCGGTTTCCACACAGTGCACAGAAGGACAAACTATGTAGGAATGTCTGCAGTGAGAAGCCATGGAATTTTATATATAACATTTAACATGACTTTGAGGTCACTGCAGCTTCAAAAAAAAAAACAAAAAAAAAACACTGCAGTAATACCTGAATGTACTCAAGTTTAAAACAACAGAATGTAAAGATTGCACTAATGTAAGCTGTATCTGTTTATTCTTTGATTAATCACATTATTCATGATTGTTTCTGTATTTATTGTACAGTTCTTAACAAATTAACAAAATGGTTCATCTGAAAAAAAATATGTATTGGCCATTTGTGGTGGTAGTTCTATTTCAAACCACTAAGTGGTGCTGTGCAGCAACAAAACAACCAAACTGTTTTGTTAGACTGTTCATCAAATGTAAACAAACAAGAATTTTATTTTTATTTATTTATTTATTTATTTATTTATTTATTTATTTATTTTTAGACAGAAAAAATGTGTAAGGTTATTTTTTTTGTGTTGATATAAATATAACTTTACACAATGCATACCATATTCACTTTAAACAGGGACGTGTGTGTGTGTGTATATATATATATATATATATATATATATATATATATATATATATATATATATATATATATATATATATATGCTTGCTAGAGTGTACAATGTGCACAGTTTCTTTCTTCATTAAAAATGCAGTCCGACATGAAGCAGTCTTTTGTTACTAGTTCAGTAGCATTACAGTTTGTTATTTCTTTGTGAAGAAAAGTGGTGAAAAAGCTTTGCGCTGTATCAAAAGCTTTGTAAATTCAATCCTTGATGTTTTGGAAATTCCTCAGTTACTCACATTCCCTACATACTCCAGCTGGAAATATTCAATTACGTTGCAGGCATGCCTAATCCACCAGTCTGCTTTACCCAGCTGGTGGCTTGCCTTGAATCTTTTTCCATTAACCCCCATCTTCACGTCACCCACCCATCCCCCGACTGCTTATTTTTCAGGGTTCAGCAATGAACGTTACCATATACTGTAACATCTCGTAGAAGATTGCTGCCACACCATCACAGCAGTTTACATGACACAATAAAAACAGGTCATCTTCTTTATTTGATGTAGCACATGCTCATTACAACCTTTTTAAATCTGCTATGTGATCATGGATTTAGTGGATCAGAGGTAGTTTAAGAAACATAACTTGGTCATTGTTTGAACCAGTAACTAGCTACTTGGTACTAACATAAAATATCAGAATTATCCTAATTCTTGGATTCCTTTAACTGCTTAAATTCACTTTGCATCATTTTCTAGTTCAGTCTTCACACCCTGGTATCTTTTAAAGAAGATTAAAGCACCCTGTGGTTTCATAAGAACCAGGGCCCACGTAACCATATAGGCAGAACAGGCGGCCGCCTAGGGTGGCAAATTGAAGGGGGTGGCAAAAACGGTACATAATTACATTTTGCACTTCACATTTCTTGTTCAACATCTTAGATCACTGTTTCTTGTTCTTCAAAACTTATTGGAGGCTGTGTGGTCCAGGAGGCTGTGTGGTCCAGTGGTTAAAGAAAGGGGCTTGTAACCAGGAGGTCCCCGGTTCAAATCCCACCTCACCCACTGACTCATTGTGTGACCCTGAGCAAGTCATTTAACCTCCTTGTGCTCCGTCTTTCGGGTGAGATGTAATTGTAAGTGACTCTGCAGCTGATGCATAGTTCACACACCCTAGTCTCTGTAAGTCGCCTTGGACAAAGGCGTCTGCTAAAACAAATAATAAAACAAATAATTATTGCTGATGTTACGGAACCATATCATGAGCAGTGGTGTAGTCCTAAATCTGGAGGTACGGGAACGGTGGGAGGGCGGGGTGATCATGCCGGTGCGGTGTCACGCGAAATCTGGTCTCCCCTGGGAACAGGCTTGTGGTTGTTGAGCCCGTTGCTAAGCAAAGGACGCATTGAAGTTCCTTGCATATTCAAATGGGGCGGGGCATTATTGGATTTCATTTAATTACTCTGCCAACGATTCTTATTAAAGGATGTTGCTAATACAAGATGGAGAAGACCCTGCATATTCAAACCCAGGGTCACTTTATTTGGGATGCCGGGGGATGCTGTAAGATGTTATTGTCTCGCTCCACAGGTCATCCTAGACCAAATAGCTCAATTTGTCACTATTTATATATAATGTCAGTGTTCATGAACATTTTCATCGTACTGATAGCTCTAAGTTTGAATTTGCAGCTGTGGTGGGAGATGTATGCTGCTGACACAGGCCTACTTGTTTGCACTGTATACTGTACCTTACAAAACAATTGGATGTTTAGTAATATGTGGGCATGTGATATTGCTCACTCATCTTGTTTGCTCCAAGTTTTCACTAAAGCCACAGGAGGTAAAAGTCTCGCCAGGAGCAGCTGTTAGGAGCATGTGTGGTCCTCCAGTACGATGGCTAGGCAGGCCAGTACCCTCAGCTGGCTAAGGGCGCAAGGCTGTATAAATATAGGTCAAGTTGTTGCAATTGTATATTTTCTTGGAGCACCAAATTGTCTCACAGACTAACTCATGTAGCATAGGGGTAGGAAAGTATGGTGTCAATTCAGACCAGAAAGCAACATATGTTAGAAATTCCAATAGACATTCAAGAGAATTTGAATACAGTCATTGTAAAGAATTTGCAGAATAAAAAGACAGTATATGGAAGCATGGAAGTTTCTTTCTCAGAAGGCACCGGTGCATTGAATTTCAAACCGTTTGTTCTGGTTGTGATTTGTATCGGATTGCCATTTTTCAGTGTAATGTAAATGTTTCAGCAGCCAGTGCTCCCATTTGGTTTTTCATAGGTTAAGAAAATGTGACATCAAAGACCAGCACTGTCTCATGCTCTCAGATCCAGCATTTTACAGGAGATCAAGTGTAGGCGCGTGCCTGAGCTGAAGTTAGAAATAGAGTAATAGTATTGCAGATCAGCCCTGGGGTTTGTTCAGATGACTTGGACTGTCTTACAAACTGGCTGCATGAGTTTTGATAGGTCTGGAGTTTAACAGTAGAGGTTTAATGGTTGCTTTTTTGTGAAGATTAGTATTTCTAAACATAGCTGAAATGAGACTGAGCTTTGTAAAGTTTTTTTACCGTGTAAATTAGTGTAGTATGTAGTAATGAACTCTGTCTGGGAACACAGACACGGTTGTTTTTACTCAGTAGAGGAACCAGTGTTTTTATGACTTCACAATATTTATATCCACCTAATTCCTTTTCATCTGTGAAGCTGAGGTCCAGTAAATTGTATATGCAAGTCTGTGGGTGGTATCAAAGTAGAAGAGAAAGGCTTTGCTGTGTTGTAAAATGCTTCTGCATGACTTCAACATGTCTCCAAAACTAGCAGATCAAAGGACTTATGTCACTTAAGCGCAATGCCTGTTGCAGTGGATTCTTTTTGTCAGGAATCCATTTTTAATACCTCACATTTCGAGTGAAGCAGTTACACCACAATGATAGGTAACCCACCGTGTCTACACTCACCTTTTTAGTGCAAAGTACAGTGGTGTAAAAATGTGATTGCATTGTATTTTTAGCTTCCACCACAGCTGTAGACAGTCTGTGGGTCTAGGCCTTTTCCCTGACTGGTCTCCTTTTACTTTACATGGATCCACTGATATTTTGCCAAAGAAGCAGCATAAGCTGCCTAGGCACTAACTGCACTGGAAACATTTTAGTGGTAATATGTATATTCTTCATGGATATATTCATGTATATTCTTCATGGATATATTCATGTATATTCTTCATGGATATATTCATGTATATTCTTCATGGATATATTCATGTATATTCTTCATGGGTATATTAATCTATATTCTTCATGGATATATTCATGCATATTCTTCATGGATATATTCATGTATATTCTTCATGGATATATTCATGTATATTCTTCATGGATATATTCATGTATATTCTTCATGGATATATTCATGCATATTCTTCATGGATATATTCATGTATATTCTTCATGGATATATTCATGTATATTCTTCATGGATATATTCATGTATATTCTTCATGGATATATTCATGTATATTCTTCATGGATATATTCATGCATATTCTTCATGGATATATTCATGTATATTCTTCATGGATATATTCATGTATATTCTTCATGGGTATATTAATCTATATTCTTCATGGATATATTCATGTATATTCTTCATGGATATATTCATGTATATTCTTCATGGATATATTCATGTATATTCTTCATGGGTATATTAATCTATATTCTTCATGGATATATTCATGTATATTCTTCATGGATATATTCATGTATATTCTTCATGGATATATTCATGTATATTCTTCATGGGTATATTAATCTATATTCTTCATGGATATATTCATGTATATTCTTCATGGGTATATTAATCTATATTCTTCATGGATATATTCATGTATATTCTTCATGGGTATATTAATCTATATTCTTCATGGATATATTCATGTATATTCTTCATGTATATATTCATGTATATTCTTTTGCAATAATACAGTTAATACAAGTCAGTTAAAAGGAGGTTGTGAATTTACACCGTTCCGAATGATGCATTTAATTATAATGAGGATTTGCAAGTAGGATTGTTTGTACAGTATGATGCTGCCAGGCCTGAGTGAATAACCTGCAAATAATCACTGGTGTGGAATCAGGACAGTTGTGTTTGTATTGGAGAAATGCACTGCAGGTTCACCATGAACCCCTCTAGTTATGGTACAATGCAGACCTGCCTCGATGTGACTTACTGTGCTGTTATTCCTGATGGTATTCACGTGAGTTACCAACTCAGCAATGTAAATATCCTGCAGAGATATGTGATAGCCCAGGCTTGTGTTCTACAAACTCAACTACAGAGCAGATTTTAAACATGAAACTGTAAATGTAATACATTAAGTGCTGTCAGCTAATAATCCATGCACTTCATTTTACACTCTCTGAACATTGTTAGCTTTTATACCAATTCCTCATACTAGAAGAAACACTTTTTCCAGGGTTTGCAAGAGCTAAATGAGGAACAAGAGCCAGACACATAGTTTATATTTACCTGGCTTTGAAATGTTACCAGGCTATATCGTCCAAGCTTTTCAGGAGTGAATGTCAATATAGTGTGTGTGTGGGAATTTCAAATACAAATATTGGTCAAGCACTATAGCCAATGGGGTAAGGGCAATTCTTAAAGCCCCGTGAAATTATTTTTATTGTTTATAATTTTTCATTTTATTACAGATACACATTAATAAAACAACTAAAATAGATTTATATCAATAATAGTATAGTACACATCATGTTTTAACTACATACATATTTTTTTATTAAATATTATGGTGTTTTTTTTTTTTTGACATTTTGACATAAACAGACTTCGAACAAAAAAATAATTTAGTTACCATAGTTTCTCATTAGCGACAGTAACGGTAACGTACAATCCCTCACTCTTTTTAATTAACTGCCTATTTACAATAAATATGACCCATGCCCTCTAGAAAAATACAATAATGTAAAATACAAAATATATATTTACACTGCCCTACTATTGTGGGGTTGTCATAATAATTGCACATACAGCAATCTACCCATTAAAAAAAAATGATTGTATTTCAATCCCATTGCACTGAAGCAGTATATAGCTTGGGGGTTCTCAGTATTTAAACACTAAGCAAAGCACATTCATTCATTCAAATCTTTTCAAAACTAAAATGGCATTTGCTCCAGTGAAAAGTTTGCACCACTTGAAATAAAACAAAGAATTAGCATACTAATACAAAATACAAGCAAACCAGCCATATTTTTCCCAAAAGAAATAAACAGCTAATGCTTAACGATGGTATCTTTCGATTCCCATTCCAGCTGACACCTGCAAAATCTACATTGTCAATGTCAGCTGCATACATCCCCTCATGCTCAAATTCTTTGCAGCGTTGTTTAATTGTTATGCGCGGTTTAGGCATTTTACAAACACGTCTCTTCTCTTAAGTCAGAATTTGAATTCCCAAACGACTCGCTCCAAATTATACATCTGCGCAAGTGCTAGTCAGAGCCCCTGTTTCCCCTTCAGACGCGTGGTAACGGCTGAGCCTTGACAACTACGATTGCAAGTATTTATTTATTTATTTTTTTCTATAAACCTCCCAATTTAAAAATGTCATTCTAGGTTTGCTTTATAATGATTTTTAGTTTTATTTCGTTTTATATGTTATATTTCGTTATATTTTGTGCTATTTCGTATTTGCAAAAAACACAGGACTCTAGCAATTCTGAACTCCCTCAACTCCCTCAACTCCTCTCCCCAGCACATTCTGCCAATTTTGCTTTACAATTTGATTTAATAAATTTCTGCTAATTAATGTATTAAAAATATTCTCACCACCAGTATTGTGTGAAAATAAACAAAACTCCCACATCATTTTTTTATTTTTGTAATTTAGCAATACATTGCAATGAATTTGATTAATTATATAAAGAAACGGATGGTTGTCACTGACATCTGTCGCTTGCATTAAGCTATGAGCTAGCCATTTAAGCCCAAGGGCTGCAACTGTTGATAGTCAGCAAAGTGACGAGCAGCAGTTACTTTCCTGTTTTTATTTCACATGTCAATGTGAGGTGAATGGAAAAAGTCACAACATGCATGCCTGTAATTGGATGTCTCAGAGCGACTCAACGCTTGGCTGCATTTCAACCTGCAGAATCACCACATTTATAATCAATGAAGCCATGATTGCATCGTGAGGCATTGGAACCTCCACAGAGACACGTCTGGAACAGTTATAAATATGCTTTGCAGCAGACTCACTGTTTAATAAGCTGTGATTATATTTCTGAATCATTTCTGTTAATCGGAATTACATATCTGTATTCTTTATAATAAAACTAGCTCAATGCTTGGGTACAGGTGGAACCAGAGAGCCCCCAGGGCCTGCACTAGAAATGTAACCATCTATATTGCACACAGCTGATCTCTAAAAACAATGTCCTGAGGATAATTATTACTAACACACATTTTGTAGTCCCAAAGGGAGTCTTCAGTCAGATTTTATAGCATACGAAGAGAAACTTATTAATACATTATCAGGGCTCTAAATTGGCAAAAGAAAGGGCAAGGCCAAAATGTCTGTCAGTTCAATACATTTGTATTTATTTGTTCAGAAAATGCTGTTTTTGGACAAAAGTTGCCCCTGTACATTTCTTTATGGTATGAACTGTCGTCCTGTGTGGTTACTGGCTTTCTGGCATGAGGGTTACTTTTGTGCTGATAGCGTCAGAAAATAAGTTTTTTGCCAAACAGCTTCACTGTTCAGAAGAACATAGCTGTCTCCCCGAGACGCACAGAGTGCAATTCAGCATAGCTGTGCACCGAGAGGCGGCGAGATCCCTGATCGGGAAATTGAACTTCCCCACTGGCAATCCGTCCAACTGCATTGCTGCTGAGCGGCCTGCCAGCCCAGCAACCAGCATCCTCGATTTAATTGGAGCGAACGAGGACGTAGCTCCCTGTGCTGAAGGCACTGCCTTTTACTGCTGCGCCATGGGACAGTTTTTTTTTCAATTTTAATAGCATATATTCTAAACAGTTTAACATAAGCTAAACTAAAAAATTGAAATATCGTTCCCACGTGTAACATACAACATGCAGAGGCGCTGTGTTGCATTTATGGAGTACACTGCAGCCATAATTGCTGTGAATAGACATACATTTTGATGGGCATTGCGCCAATTGAGAAGGTCACCCCCTACAGTTGCCGCATGGCCAGCGATCATTTTGAGCCCTGCATTATGTCTTGATGTAGAAACGTCTTAACCATTCATTCTGTCCAGAATTACCAATAGAAAGCTTGAGAAAGAAATTGTTTTTGTTGCTATGTAGGAAAATAGAAAGAGTATATTGTACTGCATATCAAAGTGTTAATGCCAATCATTGAAAAATAAAATAGTTAAAAAATACAGGTCATCTGGTTTAACCTGTTGTAGATAAAAAAAAATTCAAATTAGAGATGCATGAAACAGACGCACAAAATTATACATTCTCCTTTCACATTTCGAGGCATGTCTGGCAAATCTTAAATGGTCCCTATCAGTCCCCTGCATAATTTGTCACAATTCAACACAATTAACAGGCGATGCCCTAAAAGGCATTAGCCTGTTAAAACAGGCATTTTTTTTTAATGTCCTACAGGAGAACTGAATGGATTAACATCCTTCAGTTAGCCAAGGTTTACACAACATACAGCACTGGAACAGAGTAAATCTAGCTTTGGAAAAGGAAAGCTGCATTCCGTACCACATTCATGGAGATTTGACTTCAGATCTGTATGGATTAGGTTCTTAAGCATACCAGAATGTAGGAGTCCCAATAGGTTCAATTAAGTTTTGGGAGATCCCTCATGAGGCTTTAGGCCTTGGCAGCATTGAAGAAGTAGGTGTGATGGTCTGCCAGGCAGCTTCCTGATTCTCTTAGCCAGCTGCCTGTTTCTGAGTGTGTGATAAAAAGGATTCTTTGTGGGGTGCAGGTAAGGTCCATTCAAGAAATGCAGCAGCAGATCATTCGTTTAACCGGTGTGCCACTGTTATTTATTGCTCCTCATAGTTCTGAAGGGGTGCTCTGTCAGGGCGCATTTAGACTTGTTATGAGCCGTGGAAATGAACGCTGATCAAAGTATTTACAGCCTTCCTGTCTCCGTTCTGCTGTGCTGTTATTGCTATACATGTAAGTAAACCCAGATGCACTGTGCCTGAAGACGTTACAGTGTTATAATAATCAGTCAAATCTATCACTGTTCTTGGATTGCTGCTTACATGTTGCTGGTCTGTATGCTTCAAAAACAGTAGGTTATTTCATACATACAGTATAAGTAAACAGTAGCAATAAAAAGGTAATGGTCAAAAATAGAAGAAAAACATAATAAGGTAATAGCATTTTTTTATCGAGTACCATTCATAGCATTAGATATGAATAGCACAGTTGCTCTCTTTTTTGTATATCAGGTTGTTACACCAATAAAGAGGCCCATCTATTTGTTCTCAATGTGCTGTGTATGTTCAGGAAATGTCAGCAGCGTTCATAAAACATTTACACGCTGGGGGTAGATTAATATGTTGGCATACATTTTGTATGTTGAGTTTTAGTTTTCTTAGTTTTTTAATCACCCCTGCCCCTATTTTCTGCCCTTAGTCTCCCTTAGACTTTCTTATGCAATGTAAGTCTCCTAGGACTTTAGAGAACATCAGTTCAGAAATGAAACCACACCGCGGCCTCCTGTAGTTAAATAGTAACACACCTTCAGGCAGCACTTTAATATACGAGTTACACACTGAATGAATTAGTGTCTTCATTTATTAGTGTACTAGTATAAAAAAAGTCTTTTTTGGCTTGTTGCCAGGCACCATCAAAAGAGCTACAAGTTGGAGTTGCAATGTACTGTATTATATGAGATGCACAGTATTATTTATGTCAAGTGTGTTAACAAGTGCTCTAAAAACGTTTTTTTTTTTTTAATACGGAAATTATATTGCGGCAAACTTTTAACTCGCTAGCATTGGTCTTGCAGTAATTGCAAACACATGTTGCACGCCACCACAGCCAAGCCAACAGACTCAATATGTTTGCCGGGGAAAAAAGTATTTTACTCATTTTAACATGTCTGTTTTCAAATTTCGACTCTGGGGATTCTGTAAGTGTTGTTGTATATGCGTTTGAAAACAATTTGTGTGAAACAAATATTTATTTCTTGGTTGAAAAATACATGGGGGTCCTTGAGGCCAAGAACTGAAAACTCCTGCTTAGAATAACAATCCTGGATATAATAAGTACGTCTTTTAATAATATATTGAATTATTAGAGGAGCACCTTTTTTTTTACTGTGAAGTAAAATTCCAACTCCAATGAAAACAATTACAAAGAGTCATTAAATGGTCATTTTACTATTACACTAATGAGGCGTTCAACCGTGAAGTGCCAATTAAATAGTTCTAATTAGAGTGGCATGATTTTAATGTGCCAGTCTGCAATATCCATGCTGAAGACATGTCTGTGATTTAGCCTTTGAAAAAACAGCATTCAAAATATTTTTCAGAGGAAGTGTTACTGTGTTCTAATTAAATATATATATATATATATATATATATATATATATATATATATATTCTTTTTTTTTCTTAATAAACCAAATGCCTATATCATTAACCAAAAAAATCAAATGCCTATATCATGTCATAGGAACTTGTGTGGAACAAGTTTATGGATGTCAAAGAAACAGGAATTATTTTAGATCTGTGGCACACTTCAAAGGAATTCACTCAATGTTAATGTATTTATTTTGTGCCGACAGCAAATGTGTGCATAAGGGTATGCAATTTGGTGTCAGGGAAAATACTTAAGCTGTCCCTATTTGCCCTTGACGTTCAGCATTTAGTAACACCCTTGTCCTACCCATGCCATCACAAAGATGATATCTGCATTCTAGCCATTTAAATCATAATAACTGTTGATAATTCAAATTGAGTTATCTGCAAATTCAAAATGTGATTCACAAGGAAATCGTATTACATTTTTATGAATCTAGTCAGTCAATTGACATAAATTCATGACACATTCCACCCACACTTATGCATATGAAACCCTGTCCTTGATTTTTCATCAACAGGTGCTTATTAAAAAAATAATAATAATAATACATGGATTGCATTGTGATAAAGTGATCACTTCCAAACCTTTTCTACCACTTTGTTGATTTATCTGCTGTATTTGTGTCAGTAGGCTCTGAATGTAATAAACAAGCATCCTCCAGGTCACATTCATAAAGTATTGTAGCGTTCTCGGTTAACGCAGGCAGGCGCATCACACAGGGTGAGGCAATCCACACACAGGCGGAGAACTGGCTCTTTTGTACAGCGGTATCAGTGCTGTGCTTTAGTTCGAGAGGTCCTGGGTTCACGCCCGCCCTCCACCTGTGTGTGGATTGCCTCACCCTGTGTGATGCGCCTGCCTGCGTTAACCGAGATCGCTACAGTATGTTTGTATCTTAGGATTGTGTAATTTGTTTTTACAGAAGCTGCAGAAAACCTGCGGTTATTTTTTGTACCCTGTTCATGTAGCATATTTATCTTTAATTGCTTCTCTGCTTTACATTTTTGACTCAGCAAAACAATTACAATAGAATGTTTTAAACACGTTTATATTGAAATCTCAAAGACTGTTCAGCCAATCAGAGTAGTACACAGGAGAGTCGTAAAAACTGTGATGACTTTGAGCATCGCTTCGTAATCAATTTGAACTCTTTAAAATAATAACGAACAAAACAAATCCTGTCATGCATCTGAAAGGTTGATAACGAGAGTAGACGCATTGGCACTGCTGCAAGGAAGCATTTGCCACTCTGCTGCTGGCACTGCTGATTCTTGTTGAAGTGCTGGCAGGGCTATTATTCTTGACTCAATAGATCCTATAAAGGGTAAGGGCATGTCTGCAGTGAATTGTATTTGGTTTAAGATAGTTAAACAGTTTCTATGGTACACATTCAGTCAGTTCTAGCTTAAAGGATGTTGAGGAGTTTTAGGAATACCAAATGGAACATTAGAAGCCCTTTTAACCAGACTCACCTAACTCAAACTTGCATGGGTGTTACAAGCTCTCATGTTCCTTTATAATTTCTAAATATGTCTGTGACCGAGAGAGAAGGAATCTGAGCTGTAAGACTCCCTCCCGACCAGAAAGGGCGCTGTGTAAGGGTGGTGGTGTGCTTTCCCATAGACGGGGCGTCTTGACAGTAGGTGGCAACCGGAAGTCGACCATTTTGGAGAAAGCGCGTAGCTGCGAGTTTGCTAAACGAATCCATTGTGGGTAGCTGCGGGGCATGCAGCAATTGGATAGACCGTGGCACTGGGTTGATCACAGGGAGGAATTTGGCATTACAGTGACTTGCTCAGTGTGACATTGAGCAAATCACTTAACTTCCTTGTGCTCCGTCTTTCAGGTGAGACGTTGTTTTAAGTGACTCTGCAGCTGATGCATAGTTCACACACTCTAGTCTCTGTAAGTCGCCTTTGATAAAGGTGTCTGCTAAACAAACAAATAATAATAATATTGTTTTAGAGTTAGCTGAGGAAACAGCATAGAGTAGGACGGAGACCCTAAATAAACAAATAAAAAAAAGGGGACGCAGCTAAGTGAGTATGGCCCCTTATGCTGAATGTAATAACAAGCCTGCGCGCTGTTTGTGTTTTTGTTTTGTTTCGTTGTGTATCGCAAATTATTAGGAGCTAGGGAGCTGCAGCCAGGGAGCCAGCACAAGCACCCGAAGCACTCTAAATCACTGCACTGCACAGCACGAGCACCACACCGGAGAACACTTTGCCATGCACCACAGGGCATATAATACTTGGTGTAATTATTATTTTGGGACTGCAATCTTGCCGTATCCCCCCTATACCATTGCTGGTAGAGGGCAGATTTATTCTTTCTTTTGAACACTGAAATGTCTGGACATTATACTTTCACCCACACTACTCGCATCCTGTCACAAGGTCCTATACTTGTATGTTTGTCTCTGTTTCTACTAAAGCACTTGTCTATGTGATGCATGCTTTCTTAGCTGGGACATTTCTCTAATGACTTCCTCATGCATTTACCTCAGAATTTATGGTTGTGTTTAATGCTGTGTCTTCATGTAACAGTCAAGCAGTGCACATTTATATACTGTAAGTGAACCCCGGGGGAGTTTATTTAAACCCCACATGTGTGCAGGAAGAGCAGGGTTGTCTTTGCTGTTCCAGACTATTTTCAGCCTTGGTTTACTCTTGACTTGATAGTTTACTGAGTTTGCAGTTTGAGTCACTGCAGCTCTGACCTTTAGAATAGAAAGGCTCCTTTTATATGTGTTTAGAGCTTTAGTATTTATACTGTATTTAGTTCTGTCGAAGAGAAACTCTTCCTTGCCTAATGTTTCCAAGAAGTGGTAAACCCCAGTAAGCTTGCTGATTGTATGAAAATAATTTAAAATCCTATATTACGGTAAAACTATAGTCTTAGATTGTAAATTCTGTACACTGTAATGTAGTTCTTTTATTTTTCTAGGTAGTGTCTAGAAATAAACCAGTGTGATCTGAATGTGTTTTTTTACAGGGAGTGGTTAATTAACTGGACATTGGTCTAAATATTCCATTGTTCCATTGATAGTCGCTACTGGGTCGTTCCAGCTCAAGTGGAGCAGGGGTGTTGCTCAACTGCTTAAGTCAATGACTTGCAGTGCAACATGTGAATTATTTATTGCTGAAAAGTTTTTGCAAAAAGTTTAGACATATTATTTGTATCACACAGAGCACAGGGAGGTAGGAATGGGCATATTTAGCATCTTCAGACAAATTCTTACTATGTGGGGCATGATATGTGCAGTCCTTCTTTTGTATACACTGACCTCAAACTTGGACACCTTTTTTCATCACGTGGTTAATGTATCATGCACTGTAAATGGAGGAAATACCTCCCAAAGGATTTGGTCCACTTGAGCTCAAGTGACCCGACTGTACATGTTTAAAAATCATTGATTTTCTGTGAGGGTAAATATGTTACTGGCAGTTTTATGAAAAGAATAAAGTTCAAAAGTTTTTTGTAGTTATCTATTTCAATCATACTGTAGAGCTGATGCAGGATTACAGGAAGGCTTGCAATTCTACTTTTCCTTCAGGCTTCAAAGTGTCTCCAATTAAAGGGTTCCTCGAGTGCCTGGCTTGTCATGAACTGTGGTTGTTAAGGTTGAAGCTTTTCCACATCCTTTTATTAATGTGACTGATACAAGCGTATTTAAATGAACTTTTTTCTTTTAGGACCTTTTTCAGATATTTAAAAAAAAAATCAGTGTATTATTGATTTAATTTTTAGCATTATAACTTACAGCAACAACTCTTCATCTAGTATAGCGTTGCCTTTGTAATATGAGAATATTGCTAGTGCTAATAACATTAATCAAACACACCAATTGCTAAAAAAAAATAGTTAAAAGTTAAAACCCAGCCTGATGTAAAAATAATGGCACATATTAAGACTTTTTAATGAACATTTCTGTTAAATTTGTAATTTCCGCTGTGCTCCAGATGCTTCTTATGCTGTGCTTGGTGGGTGCCTCTCTACTTCTCCATTTTATGTGATTTGTTCACATTACATTTATTTTTATCCAGATGTTTTTCAGTCGTTTTTACAGGTAAAATGGAAATAAATTCATTGAAGCATATGTTTTATAGCAGCTAATGTAATTGACCCTCAGCTGGAGCACCAGTGCCATAGCTGGTGTTCCATAGAACAGGTGTCGTCTTTTTTTTTTTTTTGCAGTCACCTCATATTAATTGGACTTAGATAACACATTCAAGGTTATAGTTTTCTCTTGTGCACTCTACAATGTAATGGATCAAAATAGTCATTACAATAGTAGGGGTTTTAATCGATTAATGATTCATCGATTAATCTCACCTGTGGGCTTTGATGAATTAAACAATAATTGATTTATCTTCTCTACCAGAATGCGTGATTTTATTTTTATTTTTTTAAATGGTGGATGGGTATTTACTCGAAGGTATACCCAATATTTCACGGCAGTACTACAAGTTTATTGCAGCATCTTAGTCACAAGTAAGTTGATTTTTCTTTTTATTCAACGTATTTCTTTCAAACGGTATCAGAAAATGAACATTGAAACACTGAAACGATTTTCTATTCAGGGATACCGCATACCAAGATATTTAGCGAGAAAGTAGTCAGAGTGAAGTTATCCGGCTACAAACTCCCCATCCCCAGTTGTACTGCTTTCCCAGAAAAAGGAGAACATTTCGGGATACCATTCTACTTGTGAGATGTCTTGCTCATTAAAATATTTAGCATAGTGTTGAAAAGAATCTGTTCAGAGATACCAAGGTATTTTTTAAGTAAAGGGTCCGAGTGAGGAAAAATGGGCAATCCAATCGCCACCCCTAGTCTTGCTGTAAATCGTCTGTTGTGGCGATAATTTGTGTTGGTACTGTATATAGAGAATAATACATGAGGAAGTATGTAAATTCTCTTATCACACTCTACCCCATGCACTAGCTTTGTCTCTGGTGAGCAATGTTTTTTCCTGGCTGAGAAGCGAGCGAGAGAAGACAGTAACACTGGAATTCATTTCAGTTTGATAGCTCGCGCTGGGGTTGCGATCTGTTGCTGGTGTTAATGAGCGTGTGCTTCCTGTATCAACCGGCAGTGTAAGGCAGCTATACGGAATAACAAAATGGAAATTATAAAGCTTTTAACCTTGGTTCTGCATCAAGCCTCAACTTTATAGGGCTTGAGAAAGTTTCAGTCTCTAAGAGAGGAGGTAATATAATTAAATATGGCGGTTTTCATGTTGTTTAATCACTGGAGTAACTGTTATTGAAACACGTTGTGTACGCTGATGATTTTTAACCAATAAAATGACTTTTTCTTTGGAATACGGAGTGTTTCACCTTTTTTAGTAATGAATTGATCGCATTTAAAGATCTTAAAGGATAAAGAAGAATACTTTTGGTGTGCAGCCAAACCTGTTCTTTGCAGCTGCTGAACAAATCCCAGTAATGCAGAGACACTCGTTTCAACATGAAGTACCTTTTGGCCAGCACCTCACTTTGTATAGAAACCTTTTGTGCACAAATGATATTTGTACCTTATATATATATATATATATATATATATATATATATATATACACACACACACACACACAGTTATAGTCAAAGGTTTACATACACCAATGGGAATTTATAATTTCTAGAAATTTCTCAAAAACAAACAATTTTAGGAAAAATCTTTTGTAGCAAATGTCTTCTTTAACCATTCTGAAGTAGATTTTGCTATGTGCTTTGGATCGTTGTTGTGTTGGAACTGCCAGTTGCGCATTAAACCAAGTTTTGTAGCGGAGGATTTCAGATGATTTTACTATGTGTTGAAAGTAGATTTCCTGTGCCATTAGAGGAAAAACAGCCCCATAGAAGAATATTACCACCTCTATGATTGACAGTAGGTATGGTTTTCTTTTCTTTGTACACCTCACCAGACTTTCTCCAAACATAACGACTATCAGCGTGACCAAATAGCTTGATTTTTTTTTCATCACTCCACAAAACCTTTGACCAGAACTCATATCCATCATTCAAATTCCATTTTGCAAACTTTAAGCGATTGTCCTTGTGACATTTTCCTAAGAGTGGCTTTTTCCTTGGCCTGCGACCATTGAGACCTTCACCATGCAAGACTCGACCTATGGTTGAAATGGAAACCCCAGTCCCACTTGCAGCCAATATACTTTGAGATTGACTGCCAAAGATACTCAGATTGTTATTAGCTTTCCTCACAATTATACTACTTGTTCTTGGTGAACCTTCTTTCTTCCAGACCGAGGGAGCGTTGTGATAGTACCATGAATCTTGTACTTCTTGATAATAGAAACAATAGTTGAAATTGGGATATTCAAATGCTTGGAAATCTTCTTGTATCCTTCTCCAACTTTATGACAATAAATCATTTTCTGCCTAAGGTCTTCAATAGCTCTTTACTTTTTCCCCATATTGACATATTGGTAATGACAGCAATCATCCTATGCCTAACTATTTTATACTCTCGTAAGAATGTTCACCTACAGTCCAGCATTTTCTAGACTTTTCTAGAATTAGGTTCTGCATTATCATATTGAAATTTCTAGCACCTTGTAGACAATATTGTCATAGCATCAAAGGGTGTGAATACTTTTGCTGAAATAATAATTGTAGACATCTATTTCTTATAACCTTTTTGTCCTCATCCACAAAAGCAAAACTTTTGCTACAAATGAGTTTTCCTAAAATAAATTTCTAGAAATTGTACATTTCCAAGTATGTAAACTTTTGACTACAACTATATATATATATATATATATATATATATATATATATATATATATATATATATATATATATATATATGAAATATGTGCTGTGTGGCTGCCTATGCACAAACAGAGGTTAATGTAACTGTTTAATTGGTGTGGGGATTGTGTAATTGCTTGTCTTATTGATTAATTGAAAAGTATGGGATGTGACTTCAATTTGGTTGCCGTACGCCAACAAAATGGTTTCCGTGTGGCCTAGGGATAGAAGCAGTTTATTAAATTAAGTAATAATTACTGAAAAATCAATCCATTCCTTTTAAAATCAAGAATGAGTAACACAATCTGCATCTGCATGACACAGAATTCTAGCTGAATTACTGTTTCAGTTCTTGGAGCTGAAACAGGTCCATTCCTGGCAGTTATTGACTCCTTTTCAGCCAATCACAGACTAGCTTTCATTCCCTAAGGTTAATAACATAAAACTAAAAAGTAACTGCTAAAAATACCACAAGCATAATAGTATTAACATTTCTATGTAGTAGTGGTTTAGTCTGCAAAGGACCATATAAGCAAGACAGTAAGAGAATCTTTCACATAGTGAACTGTTTCAAGGTCTGTGGTGCTGATAACACAAATCCATGAGGGAGTCCAGTGAAGATGAACAGCTGGTGTGTGGTTGGTTGACAGTCAGCTGATCCAAACCTGCATTCCTGTCTTCAGCTGGCTTAAGTTGCTGCCAATATTATTCGATTCATTACACCTGCAGCATGAAGACGAACGATATATCTCCATAATATATTTAAAATCAATGGAATTAGTGTCTTAAGAAGACACACAGAGAGATAGGATGGGAAATCAAATTTTTAAGTTTACTGACTCCTGCCGTAAACTCTACATAGTTGTATGTGAAATTGAAATATTGAAATACATATTAGATTTCGCTAATATGATTCTGAAAAATCCCTAATCAGCTTATCGTTAGTATGGCACAGTTGGCAAACCACAGATTAAAAAATAATTAACTCCCTACAGTATTAAAATGATTTGCCATGCATACAGTATATCAGAAGTTAGAGTGCCTGTATGAAGACTTGATTGCTGTATCAGAAGTTAGAGTGCCTGTATGAAGACTTGATTGCTGTATCAGAAGTTAGAGTGCCTGTATGAAGACTTGATTGCTGCCCCAATACATGTTTATTAAAAAAGGATACTTTTGCTAATCATATTTTGACATCTGTGAATGAAGATTTGTTTATATGAAAGCTTTTTCAACATTTACAGTATCTGCCACATTTGTAATAGAGATTGCTGAAGTGGCCGAACTCTTGAACTAGCTCACCTTTTTAAAGTATAACAGTAGCATGTGTTCTTTGACCTGTTTTCAATATCGCTCTCTAAAAACGATGACGAATTTACACGTTACAACAAGCCAAAAATAGACCACATTCCAGACTGTTCAAAGTTCATAAATCATGTTTGTTCAACATGAGTGAATGATTCAATACTGGGAATCTCTTCTTAGAAAGATGGTATTTATTAAGCATGCAACAAAATAAGTTTGAAAATCACACAAAACAGTTACACAATTAATCACATTAAAAACATTACAATGAGAACTAAGGTTAAAACAACAATTCACCAAAGAAATATTAGTACATACTGACACTATAACAAGGGATCACACAATACCTGAATAGATATTTAAGAGTATTATTATTATTTATTTCTTAGCAGACGCCCTTATCCAGGGCGACTTACAATCGCAAGCAAATACAAATACATTCAAGTGTTACAATACAAGTCATACAATAAGAGCAAGAAATACAATAATTTTTTTCAAGTGTGACAAACCACAATTCAATAATACAGCAGATAATAGTGAGAGTTACATCAGGATATGATTAGATAGTGATAGTTACATCAGGATATGATTAAGTGCAAAATACTACAGGTTAAACACTTGGCAGATTACAATATTCTGAAGTACAGGATTAAATGTAGTAAAATAGGGGGCAGATAAGAGCAAAATAAAGCATATTTAAATGAAGGGTGATAGTGTCCCAGGATACAACAGAGAAGTTCTACGAGTATTGTTACCTAGCCTGGAAAGCAGTCACTTTCAGTGTTCTGTTACCTTGTGTTTCTCCGAGTGTCAGGGCCCCTGACCAGATGGATAGATACTGAGAGCTGAGTGCTCCAGATGCAGTCTTGTAGTTTCTTTGAATTTGAGTGAGCAGGGATCAGAGGAGCAAGGAGCTAATGGTTACAGTCAGCTTTTATACTTTTCAAACAAATGAATTATTTGAGTTTCCCGCTGCATGCTCCGATTGGCTGTTTTGTGCCTGAATGGGTTTACAACCTTGATTGATCATCCCCCCCTCTTGTCTGATTAGTTCATTATCATAATCTGTAGGGAAACTTGCTAAATAATTCAGATTTTATTCTGAATTCCCGTTATTTTTACCCTAAGAAATTACATTTCTTTAGACACCAAATATGTCGGGTTGCGACTTTGATTAGACATTGCAAACAGTTTAATTCCCTTAGGAATTTATTACCTGGGTTATTCTGTGCTTGTTAGGCGGTTTAAGAATAAAAACGCTTGCATCTTGTACTTGTGTTGGTTTTAAATCAATATGATGTGAAATTTGTCTTAAATCTCTTAAATCTTTAAGCTAATTTAAAGTGGTAATTTTTCTCTTTCTTTCAGGCTCTGTGTTAAACCACTTTTCTCCCACTAGACTGGGTAATTCAATCGCAGAGACGGGTTTGATTATCTTTTTGTTTCCTGAGTGCCTGATGTATTTGCGGTGTTAGATTGATCGTTATCGCTAGGCAAAGCTAGACACATTAGGTTAAAGATTTAATTCAATTTAGTTCTCTGTTAAAAATGTAAACTATCCACGACATTTGCAATACATTTGTGTTGACAAAGTCTATATGACCTACACAATCTTGGCAACAGCACAATTTAACATGTGTTATATTTAATATAAAGCACAGTATTTTCCTTAAATAACAATAACTGAGTCATTGTTTATTTATATGAACGTATACACACCCTCTATGTAACTTTTTCAGGGGCAGTCAATATGCACAACAGGCGCTTCGTAACGTGGCTCCTCTCTCCATCCAGAGATTCCCACGCTCTGCCGAACCCCATCTGCTGCAGCTCCTTCTAATTCATTGCCTTAAAGGGGTGGTTAAAGGGATAGTCCTGCATTTGGCCGATATAAAACCACCCCCCAAATGTAACTTTGTGTGCTTATTTTACAGTTTCTACTACTTTTACAATGTTTCACCTGTTATGTTTTTACCATTGTAAAGCACATTGAAAGGACATGCATACAATGACAGATCTGAGACTGTTGCATAGACCAGCAGTTTCATTGGAGTAGAAAGACTTTCTTGTTCTAATAACAAATGCAAAATAACAGAGATTATTGATGTGCTTCTAGAAGATGCATAGTCCTTTCAAGAACTATTCCATTAACAGCCTTACTCATAACAGCCTAGATGTAACTGCATGAAGGTTATATGTACCAAGGGTTGCAAAAAGTATCCTTTTTTTTCACATACCACTATCCCAGCTCATGCCTACTGGCAGAATAAATTGTTAAGAGTTGAGAGTTGCAGGGGACCCTGGATAGATGTAGACACAATATTGATTTAGAATGAGTGTATGTATAATACATGAGTTTCCAGCACTGTATTTGATTACTGCATTCTATACAGTACTGCTGTGAGTTTCAAAAAAGCTGCCTTTCATATCAGGCTACCAGTTTTGCGCAAGGCTATTGACAAAAACAAATGGTCTTCCCCTTGATGAAGCAGACATTTGTAAAGGCATGGCTCAGTAGTAATGGCACCATTCCAACACCACTGCGGATCAACTCAGTGAATCCTGGCCTGTATAGAGACAGTGTTACCTGCTTCCTTGTGTTTGGGTTTGATTGAGAGTCCTCCTTTTTGGCTCCTTTATGCAGTGGTTCTTCTACCTGGAAGTGGTATGGTCAGCCTGTCCACCCCATCATGCAGTCTTCCTGATAGTGCTGTATAATGGTAAGAACTAATAATAGCATGGCATTTTTTTAATTAGACACAGTAGATTTAAAAAACATTTATAACACTGACCCGTCACACACTGATGTCTTTTAAATAGCCCTGGTTCATCATAATTACCATATGTAGCTGTGACATATTTAAACTCAGTTACTGCATACGAATACTGAATCCTGTGCTATGAATAAAAATTATGAATTAACAAATGAATAAAAGAGAAATCTGACACTAGCAGGATCTGCATGTGCCCGGTCTATAAGAACCTCTTGCTTTTGATTCAAACTCACAGAAATGGTATTCCATTCTAGTTGTACCCATCAAGTCCAATATCTGGATTTCCAGAAGGGTGTCTCTGTTAAGGTATCTCTACACAGACACAGGCTATTCATTGCCTATTCTTGATGGCGCATCACTCTTATTTGCCTAGCACTCCTTTGTAGGCAAATAAGTCATATTCTGAAAAAAGGGCTGTTCGGCACGTGTGCTCTTTGTTATATTGTAAAATCAGCAACGGGTTAATTAGACTACTAATCTCATAACAGCCAACTAACAGATTAATATGCAAGATTTAGCTGATGAACATCCTTTAGCTATATGTATTAAAAAATATGAGTTTAGCATGTGGTAATTAAAACTATATCACAATATGACTATTATAATGGATGACTATTTGATTAAATACATTCAAGGTATTTCATTTGTTTTTCATGGAATTATTAAAATAAGGCAGCATCTGATTATTTCCCTTGTGACAGCCAGCCTCTCTTGTGTTAAGTACAAATTGTTTATCTATGTAAATATAGTTTCATAAGAAACCCCTACTGAGAGAAGATGCATAATCTTCTTCCCAGGGCTGAACTCACAGTGGCAGCAGGATAAGAGATATCTAGAGTGAAATTAAATAAAGAACAACAAAACAAACTTAGCACAGAATGACTGTTCAATTAGAAAGATATACTGTAGATGAAAGCAGTATATCTAGACACTGCACAAGTACCTGTTAAATATACTCATCAGTATGCACACATTTATCATCAGAATACTCTTTTAGACAAGACAGTTAAGATGAAATTACATTTACAATCCTGGATGCAGTAATTGCGTGATTGCACCTGCTGTATGCTAATGTACAGTATCAGAAAAGCCCTGTAGTTTAACTTTGTTACCCCTACCTAATACGGTAAAACCAGTTACTCAGTAGCTATGCTAGTAATGCTAAAATATTTACTTACTATTGTAAATTAATTACAGTGTAGTTACCAAACAATCACCTACTCATTACTATGAGCCCTGAAACTGAGATTGTTATAGAAATATGTAATCCTGATAAAGTAAATTGAAACGTTAAAGACAAACCAGCCTATAAATCTCCCGCTAGGGCCCCTTTATACAGTAACAATATGTGTCTTAATACCCCTTAATACTAAACCCTTACAGTACAGTACACCTTCCCTTCTCTTCCCTGCTAGATATGTGGTTTCTTCACTGCTGGACTCATTTGGAGTATTTACTACAGCAATTGTATTTTTTTAGACATGCGTGTAATAAAAAGAGATGCTGGTCATATCTGGCTGCTTTTTGTATTTATAACAGCCTTCAGTACAGCGCTGAAAGATTTATTTTACACATTTGATTAATATGTTTTAAAGACCAATTGTGTACTGTACGTTAGTTCAAGATGCAAAATGACAGACAACCCTAGAAGATGGCCAGAAAAGTGCATTTATTATAGAGCAGGGTGGACATCAAGACAGACCGCTCCATAAGGTGGGCGCCATGTCAGAATTTTGGGCACTTTGACCTTTATGATCAGAATTGTTGGAAACATATGAGTGGAATGGAGCGTCTGCTATTGGCAGAGGGACAGCTGTTTTCTGCAGGTGCCCAAAGTGCTGATTTCTGGTATGAAAGATTGATTTGTTGGTTCAGTGAGAGAGGCTGTGCTCATTGCTCTTGATTTCTGCCAAGCCTTGCATCTAAATGGATGCTTATCATGGAATCTGAGTGTCTGGTCTCTACCTTCCTTCCTTTACCTTGGATGCCATCATGACCCCTCCCATCATTACTGCAATACCAAAGTGACTTTTTTTTTTTTTTAATTCCACCCGCTGTAATAATGAGTTGAGGTTACACCAGCTTGCAAAAAAATGACAACTAAGAACTTTCAGTTCTGCTTTTCACATTATCAAATTGAAACACATACTGTAGTACAGACAAAACAGATTGTGATTTAAAATTGAAAGTCTTATTATTATCCTTACTATAAATACTCAACATGCTCTAAACAATAACAGGTGGTTTAAAATAGGAACTGCAACTAAGGGAGTGGTAAGAAATTTGGTGGTTGAACAGTCTTTCTAGCATGGTGCACATTTCTGCCCCCTCTGAAACTGTGATTTTGCATAGAGTTGTTACAAATGTAAAAGACACAGATTATTAGTCTTGATTTAGAGGATTGTTTTTACTGTTTGTATCCCTGTTGAAGGGGATATAGTGGAGTGTGGTGAATATATAGAGTAGAGGTTCTCATACTGTTTTGTTTGGGGAATCCAGTAATAAATTTAGTTTTCAGTGAAACTGAAACTGGAAACTGAGGAAAAGGCAACAGTGGGCAGCAGTGTGGAGTAGTGGTTAGGGCTCTGGACTCTTGACCGGAGGGTCGTGGGTTCAATCCCTGGTTGGGGACACTGCTGCTGTACCCTTGAGCAACGTACTTTACCTAGATTGCTCCAGTAAAAACCCAACTGTATAAATGGGTAATTGTATGTAAAAATAATGTGTAAAAAATAATGTAATTGTATGTAAAAATAATGTGATATCTTGTAACAATTATAAGTTGCCCTGGATAAGGGCGTCTCCTAAGAAATAAATAATAATAATAATAATAAGAAAAACTGGACTGCAGTGAAAGTAGATGCTTTATGTACGTCGTCTGTAAGTATTAAAAGGCCGGTCTCACCACCACAACAGTCGAAAGACAACTTTCCGTACAATGAAGTCAAAGAACACCCTCAAAATTCAAGTAAATGTTTATGTACAGCTATGGTCAAAGGTTTTGCATCACCTAAAATTTTTGAATTGAGACATAATAATAAAAACAACCTATATGAACATAATTTAGATCTTGTATTTAATATCAGGTATCAAATAAACTACAAAATGATATTGCAAAAGTCTACGTAAAGCCATAATAGTAGATTTCAAAATGTCAAATTTTACAATTTTGTCAGTTTTTATTAAGTAGATGGAAAACTACAAAGCAGTATGTAATTCAATATGTTAATGTACTGTAACATTATTCAGAAGGTTTAATTCGACTTTGACGCCAAATTAGTTAATTCTATAGGGTGATGCAGAACTTTTGACCCTAGCTGTACAGTAAGTATCACCAGGCATGTGTGTCACCACAGCAGTAAAATAACATAAAAATATGTGTGCTGTTTTACAGAAGAGAAATATCCAGAATTTCCTATGTGGATCTCCAGGGCTCTCCGGACCCCTGTTTGAGCACTGTTGATACAGAGGACTTCTTGTCTTATTCTGAGGAAACCTTTTCGCACCAGTTATTGTTT
The DNA here is from genome assembly GCF_902713425.1 of Acipenser ruthenus. Lineage (NCBI taxonomy): Eukaryota > Metazoa > Chordata > Actinopteri > Acipenseriformes > Acipenseridae > Acipenser > Acipenser ruthenus. The sequence continues at coordinate 19,981,850 of NC_081189.1, read as the reverse complement.
GTTTTTATACAGTTTACTTGGCAAGCATACAAAATACAACATGTACGTTGAGAATACCTTAAAAACATGAAAGGCTTCATTATTTTAAGTTTCTGTTTCTATAAGTACTGCAAAGGCAGACAGCTATTTAATTGGTGGGGAGTTTGTGAACCTGCCTGGGAGTGCCGGTGGGGATCTGGTTTGAAGTTTGTGTTTGTACTCTCTCATTATTTCTCTTTTTTTTACTTTTATCGACCATTTACAAACACACCCAACCAGTATCGTGACGTGTATCTCAATGTTTGTACATTTTCAAAGTCACATTTTGATACGGGAAACACATGCTCATTAACACTGGCAAAAGAGCGCGACCCCAGCGTGAGCTATCAAACTGAAAGGAATTTCAACCGTACCACACATAGCTGCTGTTGTCTCTCGCTCGCATTTCAGCCAGGATTTATGTAACATCCCAACTGTTTAGTTTAAATATGATTCACTACAGGGATCCCTTAAAATAGGACTCCATTAGACCATTCTATACTATGCCCTATCTGTGCCCTATTTATCACAATCTATTATTTTTCACAATCTATTATTTTTTTTTAGGCTGTACAGCTGAAGCTCTGTGTCCTTCTCAGAGCCAAGGTTATGTTTGACAGTTAAAAAAAACGTAGTTAGTACAGCCAGGTACCACTGTATTGATTTTCCTTCATAATGATGTATCTCTTTCAGATGCTGTGAAGTGAACTAATACAAATCCACTGTGCTTAAAGGCTTTGGTAATGGAAATAATTGGTTTGTGATATTTGGACAGTTTAATCTGAAAAATAAAACTGTGAGAATACAGTGCAAATGGATCATGCACAGTGGATGTGTTCCAAAACGATTATGAAAACAGTGAGTGCTCAACTGGAATGTACTGGCCAGTGAGAAATTCATATACTGAAATGTATTGCAGTGTGAACATGTGGACTGCAATGCTAAATGAATTGTAAATATACTGTATATGGTGGTTGCTTCTGTAAGTGGTTTTATAATTTGTGTGCAGTTAATACCTCGCTTTACCACAAATTAACTGAAACTTGTGATAATAAGCATATGTAAAACAACTTATCAGTGCTGTAAATAAATATACAACTTGTGTATTTATTAGAGCTTGGCTTAGCCTTATTCAAGTACCTATGAGGAATATCACAAGTAAAACAACATGTACTATTCTAACATAATTATTGATACTGTTTAACAATGTAGTTAAATCACAAATAATGTGAAATGTAAAACGTACTGTTTCTGATTTTTTTTTTTTTTTAAATGTTTTATTCTTGACACACTAACCCATTTTGGTGCTCACCAGTCTGAAATCAAGCAGGTTGTGTCTAGTAACCACTGGGTGGCTGAGGTACATGTCTTTTGGTTTAGGGCACATACTGTGCATGGTGGTTAACTGAATTTAAAATCAATCCTGAACTCTTATCACCAATTAAGGTTACATGCTTAACTGCCTCTATATGTGTACAGCGGTGTGTGCAACATGCTCCAACCTGTTTGGTCTTGGCACACTTGACCAGGAACCTGATTTTCAGTGGGTGGTATTTTATGTTCAGTAACTCTTCTTTAATAGTTATAAAACAAACAAAAGAAACTTTTGTTTTATGCATATATTTACTTTGAGTTGAAAAACTGACCAAAACATAAAATAAACATGAAAAGTTATAGAATTGAGTACATTTATTCAATATCCACTGTCCCTAGTAGTCTTTATAATCAGCTTTCATTAGGTGAATCTGTGACAGGTGTAACAAACTTTAAGGGAACGGTTATTGAAGCCTGATGTTGTACCAGTATCTAACAAACAGACATTAGCTTTAGTGCTATTTACACTGGTCCCCATATCCCTGTGCAGCTGAACTTTTCATTTTCAATGCCCTCGCTTTGAAAAGTCTCTGGAGGTGTGGCACAACACGATGATGCACACCTCTCCTCCATGTTGTCCTGAGTCCCACATGCTCTCTTACCAGACAGAATGCATGTTCTGTTTTCTCTACAGAGCACATGCTGCGGGCAGTGAAAAGGGTTCTGAAGCTAGTCGAGGGCAGTTTACAGGCCATATCTCTATATGTTAAACCATAGATACAAAACTACAGCTTATAATGCTTTTGGATATTTTTTTAGGAAGTCCCACTGTACAGTAACATTCTAAACTATAGATGGGTTTTGAAAACAGTTAGGAAGCAAGTAAACATGGTGTCTCTAGACATACATTGATGACCCTGGCTGTGGAAAGAGTGAAGTGGGGAAGACAGAACCAGTGTTAATCAGAGGCTTTTTAAAGAAACTTACTGGAACTAAATGTCACATTACTTAAACTCCGTCATCTATAACTAAAGCTTGCTGTATTAGTCTTCCATTCTTCAGAATGTTTAAAAAGACGAGAGTCATGGAGATAAATGTTCCCTCTTTGTTGAGTGAAAATGTAAGAGCCCACAGAGGCCACATCTTTCTTACTCATAGATCTGAGTCACTTCAATATTCTTCACCGATTATGCCTAGGAAGACTGGAGTTGTAGCGCATCAAAGATCATGTCTGCCTGCTTTACAAATACAATGTTTCCAAGGCTTGACAGCTCAAAACAAGATCTTCTTGGATCCTGTTTTATAATATTTATTACGGAATGGGGCTGTCATCTCACATTAATTTCTTCATTATTTACCAGGGCTGTAAAAAAAATTGATTTGTTATAGAATTACTGACATACTGTATGGAGATATCACACCTCAAAGCCTGTGCGTGACAGTTTAGGGAGTTCATTTTAAAAATGGTCCAGTGCCAGTAATGTACTGGATTAAAAGCAACACATCTGTTTATAACTCAGGTGAGTTCTAGGGCTGTTTCCATCTCTTTACAGTCTAGTGAGCTTGCAAGAGCTGAGCACTCTTCATTATCAATACATTCTCAGCACTTCTTGTGCCATTGGCTTTGGTCCAATAAAAACTAATTTTATTTAAGTCCCAATGGCCCCCCAGCTTTCCATCACTAGGATGGATGAGATTAGACCTGTGGTTCAGGGAAGCGATTAGTTCCTTTGCTGAATTGGCAGGTTGCTCTTCAAAAAAAGATGGCTATTCTCAGAATAAACAAATGAATGGATTTAAACATAAATGTGTGAACAAATGACTGAATGAATGAACCCACTGTGTTTTATACATATTAGAATTATAGAGCTAGTTATGGTAACAATGAAAAAGACCTAGGAAATGTCTTCATCTAGACAATGTGGGGAAGCTATAAAAAAAGGCCAAAAAGATGCTCGGATATATTGTGAAAAGTATTGAATTTAAATCAAGGGAAGTAATGTTAAAACTTTACAATGCATTAGTAAGATCTCATCTAGAATATTGTGTTCAGTTCTGGTCATCTAGTTACAAAAAGGATATTGCTGCTGTAGAAAAAGTGCAAACAAGAGCGACCAGAATTATCCCGGGTTTAAAAGGCATGTTGTATGGAGACAGGCTAAAAGAATTGAATCTATTCAGTCTTGAACAAAGAAGACTATGCAGTTATCTGATTCAAGCATTCAAAATTCTAAAAGGTATTGACAATGTCGACCCAGTGGACTTTTTCAACCTGAAAAAAGAAACAAGGACCAGGGGTCACAAATGGAAATTAGATAAAGGGGCATTCAGAACAGAAAATAGGAGACACTTTTTTACACAGAGAATTGTGAGGGTCTGGAACCAACTCCCCAGCAATGTTGTTGAAGCTGACACCCTGGGATCCTTCAAGAAGCTGCTTGATGAGATTCTGGGATCAATAAGCTACTAACAACCAAACGAGCAAGATGGGCTGAATGGCCTCCTCTCGTTTGTAAACTTTCTTATGTTCTTATATTATTTGTAACACTTACAGAGAGTTATAATAAACTGTTTCACAGTGCTTTGTAGCCAACTACGCCATTAGGGTTTTAGTCCCAAAATTATTAACTAGACACACGTTGATAATGGTTATATATATATATATATATATATATATATATATATATATATATATATATATATATATATATATATACATTTAAATATGGCTAGGTTATCTAGTGTATCATTATTCACCTCAGCATGTTAAAAAAAAACAAAAAAACTTTAGAGGCCTACTCCACCATCTCATTTCTGACTGGCAGGTTTGTTTTTCTTTAAAGCAAAACCTATTCAGTAACAGCACTGTGTATACTAGAGATAATATGGAGGTTATTAAGCGGCTACCATTCATTATAAAACAACTTCCCAAGTTATTCTTGTCTGAAACTGCAGTACTGGTACATCTAATTATAGATTGAGCAGAGTGCAGGTGAGGTCATATTTAGATTTCAGACTTCTACTACTGCATTGAAATCGGTTTCGGTTCTTTAAAATAAATTGTTGAAGCGACACTGCAGATTCCCCCTATCTCTTGCAGCTACATGTTTTGAATCAGAATGAGTGACAGTGTTGTTATTGGGCTTAGGATAGTGTTTTTCATCATTATCCTCTTGAATGCACTTGCCATTACAATATTTATGACCCATAGTGTAATTACAAACTACTGTACTGTAGTGGTACCTATCTACTGGATGGGCAATGCTTTATTGTTACTTTTATGTTAGGTTTCCACAGGGCTAGACCAAAATATTAATCAGCCACAACTGCCAAACTTGTTAATAGTTTAGTTTGATATCTGAGAGACAATACAAATGTTGATTTTAATCAGTTAGGCTCTTCAGTCTGGATCATTCATTGTCCAGTGGAGTATAGAAGTACTGGAAGTAAAGAAGTACTAGAGGTTACTTTCTAAAGATTTGCAACAGTTTATTTTAATAGGAACCTGTTAAGATTTATACACAGCAAAGGGTTTACTATATTATTAGTAATTTTTAGTAATACTATATTATTAGTAATTTTTAACACATTTTCTTTTTAAGTAATTGACTCCCAGCTGGCCCTGCATTGCATCTTCTATGCATTGTATAGCATGTTTTTTTTTTCTTATAGTACTTCTATATGTTATATATGTGCAATGGGCACTGCGAGTATCAGCTTTTTATCAGCATGGTGGCAACTACCAAGAAAAAGCAGCTGTAATGGTCAGAGCTCTGTACGCTTAAGCTGCATCCATTTCTCACATTTCAGCTTTCTGTGTTAAGAAAATACAATCAATTGTACACTTTGTGTAACACTAAAACATTTTACTGTTTCATGTCTTATATTATGCATATATGTAGTCAATGAGTCTCTTCGGTGACATGCATTTATGTTCAAAATTCACCATTAAAGAAGCACAAAGAGGCATACTGCTAAGCATGACCGTATTCCGTTTTTACAGTGTATCTGCCAACTCTAAACTTGTTAATATGGTGGCAATTTGTTACTGCTGAAACCAGCCTGTTTTAGTGTAGATGTGTACATCTATCAATTTAAAAGCTGGTTGTAGTATATAAAGCAGCAACTGAAACACAGTTCATGCCAAACCTCCTGAATCAGCCCTGGAATATTCTTGCTGTTTATTGTAAATCTGTTAACCTGGCTCGTCTCTCTTGTTTATAATGCACAGTTTTGTCTGGTCTGAAGTAAGTGAAAGCTGGAGTGCTAAAGTGAGCATTTAGAAACACTGACTTTTAATAACGTCGTTGAAAGGGAAAATATTAAAACTGCAACAAAACTGCTTGCAAACTTAAATGGGCTATACACATTCCCAGCACTGAAAGGTGTTTTTGTAAGTGGCTCAGATTGCATGAATGTAAATGGCATAACAGTGTCCATCTTCTCTCAACCAAGTGAAAGCCAAGACTTCAATGTCATTTTCCAAACCGTTTATTAAAGAAAAATTAACTAGCTCAATAGATGGTGTAAAGTTGTGAAGCCTGTATAAAAGCAATGGAAACATGGGATATACTAACTTTCTTTCCTTTTATGGGAAATTAGTCAGTTTTTTTCGCCCCTGCATGGGCAAGAAAGCAAATAGCCTTTGTGTTGTTGTCAGAGCTCACAGTAAAACAAAAATTAGTTAATTGAGCTGTGTGTATTGGATCCCAAATAAAAATAACAGTACAGTATAGCAGATGTACAGTAGCATGCTCACCTTTTTGTGACTGTGTGAAGTATATCATACAGTCCTGTCCTGTACTTGTGAGAATTACTGCATTTGTTAAGCTGCTTGAGGCTCTCTCTCAGCCTGAAACCTAATATTACATTATTTATCAGCAGTAGTTAGGAATTACACCAGTGACAAATCAGTAATATGTAAGTAGTACTAACAGTAAGCAGGGTATAATCTGCTAACACTGCTGGATATATTACTGCTGTATGCTTTGTTAATTTTACCACTTACAGTGAAGTGGCAAGAGGAAGGGCAAGTTTGAGAAGATGAAACATGAAGAAAATCTGCTGCAAAACCCAACTTTCAAAGTCATTCCCTTTTTCAGTTCTACAGAAACACCTAGAACTTCTGACAGTTAACTGTAAAAGAAAAAAAAAAAAACGCAATGCAGTTGTACTAAAATAAATCAGCCTGAAGTTTGAGAAGCAATTTTGTTACAGACCATTTTTTTTATTTTCCAACCCTGTAGCTTAATACAGCAGCCCCCGCTCTCCAAACACGTACGGAATATTTGGCCTGATGTGTATGAATTGTAAACGTATCAGGATGCATAGAATTCAAATGTGTGAAACTGGTCTAAAGTATCCTTCAGTGAAGCCACTAGCCACTGAGGCAATACATTCAATCATTCCAATACCCCTGCTCCAAAGTACTGAGAACAGATTTTTCTTTGTGAGCTATTCATTTAAAAAAGTGCATTTCCTATTTAAAAAAAATAACCTTTATGAAGCATCAAAGCAGGGCGGAAGCCCCGCCAGTATAAATATGGGTATTTTGAATGCAAGTTTGGCAGGGATGGGGTTAATTCCATTACTGCCAGGACCCACAGGTGGAATGTGGCCATTCCCTAATTAGATAGTTTAGGGTTTAATTGGGGAATGGCCACATGTATATAAATCCTTTGTTGACAGACATTTGTTAGGCTGATTTGAAAGCGAAAAAAGCTTGTATATCCTGTTTTATTTGCCTTTTATATAGGCTGCATAACTGTATATTATCTGTTGAGGTGGTGTGAATTTACTTTGTTTAACACTAGAAGACCTGCGGCAGTCATTTTGGTGGTTTTTGGTTTTAAAATGTAATTTTCTCCAGTCGTTTAACACATATGGGGCTGTGCGTTCCTGTACCTTTCTGTCCGTATCTATTAAATATTCTCACAAAGCATGGAACGCAGGAGTGCAGAAATAAAGGAGATATATTACATTATACCTAAAAGCCCCGGGAGCAGTCACATTGACGGCCACACAGAAAACAACTGTATTTTGATTATACAGAACTTTATTATTTTTATTTACCAGTCCGCAATGTGTTTAGCTGTAATTAGATTAGTCTCTACTCTCTGCCTGAGTAAATGACTGACAGTCTATTGTTTTTCAATCAGCCTTTTGAAAGGCTGGCGTCTGCTTGCCAGCTGCGCTCCTTTGGTCACTCAATTAGCATCGGGACTAGTGAAAATAAATACCAGAGACTGGAGTTTTACAACGTAACAAAATATGGAGTTGATGTTTTGGATCAGATGGCATGGAAGTATTCCGTGAAAGCTGGCTCCTTATGGTGGCCTGTTCAGGTGTTTTACAATGTATTGGACCTAATAGCCATCAATTCCTGGGTACTTTACAAAGAATGCACAGAGCAGAATTTACCAAGGAGAGAATATATTTTACAGTTATCACAGGAACTTCGCAAGAAGCATTTGGAACAGTGAGACTGCCAAGCGTGTACCCACAGCTGAAGCTGGCAACCCCGCTGAGAGCCGCAAGAGACGCCAATGCCAGGTTGGTAAGTGCAAAAAAAATAAAACTTCGGACAGCTGTGTCCTGTGCAGAAAGGCGTGTGGAGAAGCATATTATCTGTGTTGATTGTGAACAGCCTTAGACTCAAGGTAAAGGAATACCCTTTTGTCAAAAAGAAGAAAAATAAATTAAACTTTTTTTTATAACTTCTAGTGCTGTGCGCTGCTGTAAAATGTTTTTTTCTAAGTTTATTTATCTACGTTGTTCAGTTGCTTTTGCTCATCTGATAATAAACCAATTGCTTGAAAAGTTAAAAATGTATTGCTATTGTTTCAGTATTATAAATATGTATGTCTGTTCAGATGTTTATTTATTTACATTCTTGATTTTGTAAAATAAATGTTCATATATATAATATGCTTCGGTTGTTCAGATGTTTATGTGACGTACTCAATAAAAAAAGTAATTACATCCGTCTGTTTCTCCTTTCGTTATACTATTTACAGTGTTTTGAATACAGCAGTCAGAAAGACCACTGCGGGGCTACTAGGTATGAGTATATCTCCGGTCCTTCTAGTGTTAATTACAGTAGAACCTGTCTGTAACAGGGAAGATCTGTGTTGACTGTCTGGCGCACGCATGGTTCTGCAGGAAGAGGGCAGCAGCCTCGTAAGCTCTGCCTCTCATAAATCAAATAGATAAAATAAGCTAAACATATATTTAAAAGATAAAACTCAATCACAACAAACAAATAAAGGCTACCTGTAGCCTTACAAAACAGTTTTTTTTTGCAAACGGCTGCAATAGGACAGTGAGACGAGCTGATTCTGGACCAAACCATTCAAATTTGTAATGAATTTGTACACTTGTTAGCTCTTTCAATTACGGTAACTACTGTAGAGTGATAAACTGCAGTTCTGTTGAGTGTATGGGGAAACAGGGATGGCAGGCAGCATGGTAGGGTTGAGGTTGGGGGGAGAGGGTAGATAATAACTACCCCTCACTTCTAAATATAGCACTACACCACTGGTCGGGGCATTATAAATGAAAAATGTCAGGTACATCAGTGTGTATAAAACATGACAGTACAGTACTGCACGTATACTATAGAAAGAAAACCAGTGACAATTATTGCAAAACAAAGCACTGTAATACAGTATTTGGAAATTTACAAAACAGCATTCCAAAAACAGTTATTACCATGCTTTCTCAGTCATGGGTAGAACATAGTGATTTCTTTATTATTTCTGTAACTTCACTGAAATGAGTTACAGTGAGATCCTGTGTTGCTGGAATCCCTCACCTTTGTGAGTAGAGTCTTGGTAGGTAGCATGCTCACATCTGGACCAGAAGTTCACATCCAGCCTGAGAATAACCTTGACAAATACCAGCCAGCGGCCACCATGTTATACTACCTGTGTAATTGCAAAGGCCTATATTTGAACTGTAAATAACGGCAAATATCTGTCATCACAGTAAAAAAGAAGTTATTGTATTTCTATGGTTTTCCACTCGAATTCTCTAGGACTAGAAAACTAGAACATACTGTTCAAACTCTTTGCAATTCTACTGAAATGCACATAAATCCATGGCCTTTATTTTTTAGGGGTTGCCTTGAATTGAATTCCTATTTATACCATAGCTATGTGGATACCCAGCTAGAGCCATATCAGTCTATGTTACAGTATGGTAGTTTACTAAGAATGGCACATTTGCATTTCGTGCTTTTCCTTCCTAATGCAAATTATAGTACAGTACCTTTCTAATTTTCATTTTGAATCTTTCCTTTGCTGGTGGTTTGCACACTTCCACTTTCACCAACCCAATAACAATACACAGTCAAGTCTGTATTTGCATCATAGTGCTACCAATAATGAAACAAACTATTGGCTGAGGCAGTGAACAGCGTTTGCAAAAGAACTAAGTGAAAATGCTATGCAGAACAAGCACCCTCACAAATCCAGGCTAAATGTTACAGTCAACTTTTGGACAGCAGTGATGATGAAAGGAACACCCTGTAAAGTTCACATTGCCTGTTTAGATAAACAGCTGGCAGTACCTTCACTGCCATTACTGCATTATCCAAAATAGTTTCCTTTCCTTAGCTTAGCCTAGGGGCATGACCTTCTTGGAAATAAACCTGACTGTTCAAAATGCTAATCTAAAAATATCTACCAAAAAATGAAGAAGTAATATGTTCCCATAGCACTGATTTAGGGATATAACTCCCAGAGCCAGCTGTGCTGATGGGTGCTCATTTCACTCTCAATGAACATGGGTAGGCTCACACTACTGGAAACTGGCACTGCGGGTGTTTCAGGAGGAGACAAATGGATACAGCAGTAAAACAGAAACATTTGATGACATTACATTATGTTTAGGGTGTGGGGAGAAAATAGAAATGTCATATTGACATTGACATTGACAGTCATGGAATAACACAAAGTCAAAAAATCTGAAACAAAATATTAATATTATTAGACTTATCTATAGTCCTTATAATAATAAAGAAAAATGAAAGATCATTGGAACTTTTATTCCAGTAAAGGTCAAAAAATTTGAGCCTGGCTAAATTCTCTCTTCCCGGCCTAATAATTAATTTGCACCTGTTGGGGATACATATCCCAGATGATGGATATAGTAGAGGCACCTGTGTGTACAGTATGCTTATTTGATTTAACATAGCCTGGTAGCATTAATTCACATGTAATGTATATTACTGAAGAGATGTACTGTATGTGTGTTACCTACATGCTGTACATGCACGAAGTCATTAGCACCAGTTAAACACATAATGTAATGTTGAAAAATGGAAACAAACGGCTTGTAAAGCAGAATTAAGTGCCTGTGTTTATTTATTTATGTGTTGTAACTTCAGGGGTGCCTTACTCCTTTAAAACAAATTGAATTCAGTTTAGAGTGCATGACCCCCTACCCCTATTCATGTTAATTTGTATTTTATTGATACAGAGATATATACAGTATATTATTGATCAATGGAACCAGCATAGCTGGCCAGTCCCAGTGGGGATTTGACAGGCTTTGAGAAATGTTAATATCATCACCAATGAACTAGTTATTTAAATCTCTTAAAAGTATTACAAGCATCCTCTCTGCAGTACCATTATGGAACCGTAAGCTCTTTGACTATTTTAACATGAATACATGTTGCATGCGTTTCATGAAGAAAATGATAGTTACTGTATTATTGTTCCACAGTTGACACTCAATATTTCCATCCTTAAATGATCACACCTTCTGTATGTATAGTCTTGGAATGTGATTCAAGCCATGGCAGCTCAGTTAAAGTTACTTTATGCTGCACCTTGGAATCTACTCCATCAAAACTCTCACAGCAGTGTCGTTTATCAGGGAGTGCTTCAAATATGATTGTATTTCAGTTTTTAGTACAAAAGGACTGAAGCATTTACTGTTGTTTTTCAAAGTGTGAACCAATGTCAGGCTGAAGAAGGATAGCACCAGACTTAATGCTTCTGGTGCATGATTAAAGCAGCTCCATATTATAGACCCATTAAAACAATCCAGGATGATAGTAATTGGTGGTGGGTGGTGGGGGGGTCAGGTTTTCTGACATTACCTTCTAGTAATGGCAGAAGCCTGAGTTATATCTAAGATAGTTTAAACTTCTTAGAATTCCTCATATTTATCTGTTAAAAATGTTTTTTAAAAAGTATTTGAAATTTAACTTTTACTGAAGCATTACAAAACCTTTATCCTTTAAAAGTAATAGTTCACATTCAAATGCTTAACTCCCCAGCATTATATTTTCATTGGGTAGCATTTCTGGGTCTGAGAGCCAATAAATTAGTAAAATAAAGTCCATTGTATAAATCTTTCAAGATCTCTCCTTTTTTATTGATTTTATTCTTATGGGAACAACTGTCAATGTGTTGCTGTGAGCAATCGAGTTCAAACTACTGTATATCTTACTGTTGGCACTCCACTCAGTTTAGTTTATTTACAATGATTATGCATGAAGATGTTCTCTGTTTGGATGATATAACACTATGTTATTGCTGCTGTATTTCTGTGCTTTACCAGAGCATAACAGCACCATAAACAGTCCTGTTAAAAGACAATAATAGCACTTAATTGATGTCTCTCTGCTGTTGCATCGCTTGTTAAACCCAACTAACCAAAAAAGCAAAAACAAGAACAAAACAGAACATAAGCTCATAGCAACACGAACCAAAGAACTACAGTACAATACAATTCACTTATCTTTCACTTAATGTAATATAGTAATCCTATTGGGTTATTTTCTGTGTGCTTATTCAAGTAACAGAATGATAACTCACATAACATATATTGAATGATATAATTGAAGTAATAAAATAATGGTATAAAGAAACCATTGCAATTGTTTGATTCCTCTCAGAAATGTTTTCTTTGCCTTTATGATGGCTTCAAAAAAGTATTAACAAGGTATGTGACAAGGTAGGTAATTCTTTTATATGTATTTTTTATTTTGTGAGTTTTTTTGTATTAGTGTTTTTATAATATCTGTCTTTATAATTGTGAACTTGTGTGAAGTGCCTTGAAACCTGCGGTATGTAAGGTACTCTATAAATAAAGTATTATTATTATTATTAGTGTTCTCTGAAATCATCCCCATGCTTTCCAGACCCTGGGTACTCACCTACAACAGGACCTGGCCATGCTACAATAATAGCCTTGGATTAGAACATATATCCCTGTTATTTTATTTATTTTGTACTTTTTACTTATCTTACAATAATATGTTCTGTGTGCTTCTCTGTTGTGTTTCTGTGTAGATTAATTACCATGATCTATTCCAGAAAAAAGTAACAGTATAAAAGTAGACATTTTTATTTTATTTTATTTCTACACAAGAAACAAAGTGGCAAAAGACACATTTTCATAAAGTAATATCATTACTGTGGTTTACTTCTGCCTTTTCTTAGATGTGCACGCAAGTGAAAACTCACATTGAACTTAAATAAACTCTTCAAAATGTTTTAGAAAAGGGGGCATTGTACAAAGAAAAAACACCTCACTGTTTTGGTTTTTGTTTATTACAGTCCTCATAACAGAAAATACTAGGATCACAACAAAACAAAACATTGATCACTATGCTTAGCATGCACCTTTCAAGTTGTGCCAGTGTTTGAAAAGTGTGATGCACACCTCCATCTGTATCCCGATTCTGACTCGCTTACCATATCTGAAGCTGCACTTTGATCCTGTTTTTTTATGTTATTGTTAATTCCTACTGTCCCACACATCACTTGCCATTTTAGAAAATTTTGCGCAAATTCTGGCAATGTGCTAAATTGGTGCAAGGCAAAACACGTTATGATAATTATTTCTAATATTTATCAGCTATGTAATTTATGGTGAACACTGACGTTGATTTTTGCCTTCAAATTCATGTACAGCAATGTTTGTTTTGAATATTTCAGATAGTTTCTCCGCCACACTGAAGAAAATAATTATTACTTCATAATAATGGTAATTACTCCATACCTCTGTTTTCACATTGCACTGCTAAAGTCTTCTCTCGCTGATCAACGAATGAGCACTGACACAAAGCGAAATGGGCAGAGATTTCTGACTCATGCCAAAATGAAATCTGATCAGAATGAAAGCTCAGCCAATCAACATGCTGTGATTATACTGACGTTAATGGTGGCCAATAGCAGCTAACTGAAACAGAAGCAGTGTGAGGAAACAGAATGCAAGCTGCATGAACTGTGCTGAATGAAAGCGCATTTGAGAAACGTTGCGCTAGTGGACTGTGTGAGTGGATGGAATGCATCCACGTTGGATGAAAAGCAGATGAAATGAGTCCTGGTACGGAGTACCGGTGAGTACCGGCAGAATTTCACCCCTGATTGTTACAAAATATCACAGTACAAGTATCACATTACGAAGTATCACATTTCAGAGGAGCAGAGGGGGCGAGAGGGGATGTAAGGAGAAATGATAGATAGGAGGGAGCAAAAAGGTCAAGACAGACAAGAGGTTTGAATTATTATTATTATTTGTTTATTTAGCAGACGCCTTTATCCAAGGCAACTTACAGAGACTAGGGTGTGTAAACTATGCATCAGCTGCAGAGTCACTTACAACTACGTCTCACCGAAAGACGGAGCACAAGGAGGTTAAGTGACTTGCTCAGGGTCACACAATGAGTCAGTGGCTGAGTTGGGATTTGAACCAGGGACCTCCTGGTTACAAGCCCTTTTCTTTAACCACTGGACCACACAGCCTCCTGGATGAGAACAGCGATAAGGAGCCAGTGCAGAGAGCGAAGCAGCAGTGTAGCGTAGGAGAAACGAGGAATGAAGAGGAAGATCTAGGCATCATCAGCATAGAGATGATACAAGAAGCCATGGGAGGAGATGAGGAGACCCGGGGAGTGGGTGTAGAGAGAAAACAGGAGGGTCCCGGGACTGAGCCTTGGGGGACACCCGTCGAAAGAGAGCAAGAGGCAGAGGGTGAGCCACGCCAGGACACCTGGTACGTACGATCAGCAAGGTAGGAGGTGAACCAGGCAAGAGCAGTGCCTGAGAATCCCAGGAGTCAAAAGCTACAGAGAGGTCGAGGAGAATTAGGACAGGAGAGGGAGGCGGCACAGGCAGAGAGTAGAGAGTTAGTGTCAGAGTGAAGAGCAGTTTCAGTGGAGTGTGCTGGGCGAAAACCAGATTGGAGGGGGTCGAGAGCTGGCGATGTACTGCTCGCTCAAGGGTTTTAGAGAGGAGGGAGGGGGAGACGAGGAGAGACGATTGAATGAAGGGGAGGGAATAAAGCAGAGTGGTTAGGTTTGGAGAGGTGGATGTTGAAGTCACCTAGTAGAACAACGGGTGGAAGGAGAGGGGAGGGGAGAGTGGAGGAAGTCAAGCTCATCAAGAAAGTGAGTAAGAGGTCAAAGAGGGCGATAGAGAATGATGAGGAGGAGGAGGCAACAAGGGGAAGTGATTTCAACAGCAGGAAACTCAAAGGTTCTAAAAGAGAGAGAGGAGGGGGGGGGACAAAAAAGAGCGGCGAGGGAGATAGCAGAAGTCCTGTTCCCCCACCCCATCCGGAGGGGCGAGAAGAGTGGGAGAGGACATAGAGAGAGGACAGGGCAGTCAGAGTGATAATGTTATCAGGGGAGATCTAGATTTCAGTAAGAGCTAGGAAGTCAACAGAGAGGTGAGAGGCGAAGGCAGAGACGAAGTCAGCTTTGTTGGAAGCCGAGCGACAATTCCAGAGGGTGCCAGGGAGAGCTTGTGGGGGGGGGGGGGGGGTGAGCAGAGGAGAGGTGGAGAGGCAGGGATATGAGGTTAGAGGAGTTAGATTTGCGGTGGCAGGGAGAAGCCAGAGGACAGGAATGAGATGTGAGGATTACAGGGATATTAAAGTTAGTCATGGTAGGGAGCAGTAGATGAAAGGAAACAGAAATGGGTACGGGAGAGGGTGGTGCCGAGAGGGGGTCGAAAACAGATACAGGAGGAGCGAGAGCATTAAATAATAAAGATGCATTTTTCATGTTTGTTGGTTTAGTGTACTTTCGGCATCGTTTGTTTCTGATATCATTGAGTTCCTTGAGTTTGTTCCACGTTATAATAAGAAACAGATGGTGGAAAGACTGCATTTGCTACAGTGGTAAGTGGGGGGCTGTTAGTTTTGTCACAGGATAAGTAAAAAGGGTGGCAAATGGCAGTAACAGAATATAAATTGGATATCAACTTCGCTCAAGTTTCATATTGGATTTCTTTTTGGACAATGGTTGCAACTGTAGAAATATGAATGTATAATTCACACCTTTTCTATATTGCATACATTTTTTAAATATCATTAATTTTCTCAAACATTAAGATGCAGTATTGACTTATAATTCGATAACACCATTAGTCTGTAAAATGAATTGCTTCTCTTTGCATCCATGTAACACTAGGTAGTGGGTAACTCAGGAAGTAAGTGGCAGTACAGGAATCAATGTGATTTAACTCCCTTCCTTGCCTGACACTGTGATTATAAATGTGCTCAAATGTGCAATCTGTTTTGTAGCAGACATTAATTACTGCTGGTGAATGACAACTTGTGAGATAGCAACAACATTCTAGATAAGGCTATCATCCCAACATACATGCGTTCTTGTAACACTTGGGTACTGACTAACCTGTTAGCCTTTAAAATGAACAGCCTTTAAAAACCACGGAGACCCACAAGAGACCAGGCATTATGAGTCAGATCACGTAGGACCAGTAATTAACAGATCTGCAGTAATAAACAGATCTGTGAGTTATGCAACATACTTTTTATACTTCATAAATAACAATGGTGTAAGTGGTGTAATAAAAGATACTCAGAATACATTGGCAGGCTTTCACTTATTTGCGTCTTCTTTTGCACTCCTTAGATCCAAGCCTTTAACATTTCAAAGCTGCATTTTATGCTCAAGACCTACAGTATATTCCAGTGTTGGAAATGCGATGTCCAAATCAGGAACTCAAAAAGTTCTATAGAAGAGGCTCACCCTGGCTGACCTGCAACAGTTAGTCCAGGTGAGCGCTGAGGCATGTCAATGAATACTGCACAACAATCCTGCTGTATTAATAATTAGCTGAAACATGTTATAGGGTAGTTTAACTTTTTATCTGTCATCATCTTATTCCTTTGTTTATTGTGAAGTAATGTTTATTGGTATTTCTTGATAGAGTTGCCAGTTGGAAATTGAAAGTAAGACTGTCAATAGCTGTAACCTTGTTAAAAGCATATAGGGATATATATATATATATATATATATATATATATATATATATATATATATATATATATATATATATATATACTATATGAAATTAGGGGTATATCAAAATAAACAGTGCCTCTTTATAACCTACATTATTTCCCAATTCAGTCAAACTTCCAGACATAGGAGGGCATGTCCTGAACATGCCACTGAGTTATCAAGCTCATCAAGAACATCTGATACGGTTTTTATTTTAAAACACAATTTGATTGAACAGGGAATTAATACAGGGATTTATTTTTCAATTGAATCCTCTCTTTATTCACACTAAACTCATAATGAACAAGTACCTTTTAAAGTGGGGCAATATCTTTCCTTGTAGTGTGAATTCAAAACAAGTGTTTTCTTATTTTTTTAATTTTTTTATCATTGAGGTCACAGGCATCTTGAATTTGATAGACGTGCTTGCCTAAACATATTCAGGTTCTGCTTTTCCTTCTATCTAAATGATTTGTACAGAAATATGTGCATGATAGACATCTACAGGCAGTAGCTCAGATACTAAGTCTAATATGACTTTACAAAGTTTTCCATAATCTTCCAGGGTTTCCAAAGGACAGTAGCAAGGGTAAGAACACCTACAGTAGGGCTTGAAAAAAAAAAACAAACACTGTTTCACAATCCAAATTCTTTATCTTGGTGATCTTAGTCTTTCATATTAAAGATAGTACTATGAGGTTTTTCACATAAAAATCTACTGCAGTGCATAAGAAGAAAAAGTGACTTTAAAAAATGTGCTAACGACAAGACTGAAATATTATCTTAATTTTAGTCTCAAATGGCTGACAAGGTAATGATTAAGTACCAGTGACCTGTGCAAAAGCACACAGTCTGAAACAGACAAACTCAACTACATGACTAACATAAAGAATATCAGCATTTGATGTCTGTATTCACAAGTAAAGTAGGGCATTTAAGGGTCATTCAGTTTCAATTGACACAGTCACACACCACTAAGCCATAAATGCAGCATTTAGGGACTACTGTTATAATAAAAAACAGGAAAACATGTTGCATCACTATACCTGATACTGTGGAAGAGACAAGCAAAAAAGAACAGACGGACGCACAGATGTAAGTGAAGAGATTGTAGTAACTCTTGCCAAATTCCAGGGCTGGCATTCGATGGGTTATTTATTTTAAGGCCCACAGAACATGACAGGTAAGAAAATTGCCCAGTTGCTCACTTTCAACTCCTCTCTCTGAGCATGCAGCTCTTTTTTTATTTATATGGGAGCTAAGCAAAGCTGACTAGGACTCTATATTATACGCAGCCCTGTTAGAAGAAACTGGGAAACCAAAGCTTTAATTGGTTTGACATTTCTTCTCTGTCTTTAATTATTAGATGTTTAGTTGAATGCCTTTTCAGACTTTCTCTTTCACTGCTATTTTTCTCAATTTGGTGGTTTAGTGTCAGTATAATTTTGACAAATTAGTCAAAAGGTATGTTCAGCCAATTACAGTGGAACTCCGTTTATCTGCGTGCTTGGGAGGACCTAGGTTCATTTCATGTGTGAAAACCGAGGATAAATGATTATCCGCATTTAAATGAGAATTTTTTTTCCACTTATCTATGCACCATAATCCACACTGTTAAGGGGAAAAAAGTTTTTATTGCGAAAAAAATTATATATTAAAAATACAAAACTGAAAGATCATAATTGGATAAGTCTCCACCCCCCTGAGTTAATACTTGGTGGAAGCACCTTTGGCAGCAATTACAGCTGTGAGTCTGTTGGGATAGGTCTCTACCAACTTTGCACACCTAGATTTGGCAATATTTGACCATTCTTCTTTACAAAACTGTTCAAGCTCTGTCAAGTTCCTTGGGGAGCGTTGATGGACAGCAATCTTCAAGTCATGCCACAAATTTTCGATTGGATTTAGGTCGGGGCTCTGACTGGGCCACTCAAGGACATTTACCTTTTTCTTCTTTAGGAACTCCAGTGTAACTTTGGCTGTGTGCTTCAGGTCGTTGTCAAGCTGAAAGGTGAACTTCCATCCCAGTTTCAGCTTTCTTGCAGAGGGCAGCAGGTTTTCCTAAAGGACTTCTCTGTACTGTGCTCCATTCATTTTCCCTTCTATCCTGACAAGTGCCCCAGTCCCTGCCGATGATAAACATCCCCATAACATGATGCTGCCACCACCATGCTTCACAGTAGGGATGGTGTTCTTTAGATGATGTGCTGTGTTGGGTTTGCGCCAAACATAACGCTTTGCATTTTGGCCAAAAAGTTCAATTTTAGTTTCATCAGACCACAAAACTTTTTGCCACATGGCTACAGAGAATCTCCTGAGTGTTTTTTTGTATACTTCAAACGGGATTCAAGGTTGGCTTTCTTGAGTAATGGCTTCCTTCTTACCACCCTACCATACAGGCCAGATTTGTGGAGTGCTTGGGATATTGTTGTCACATGCACACTTTGACCAGTCTTGGCCATAAAAGCCTGTAGCTCTTGCAGTGTTGCCATTGGCCTCTTGGTAGTCTCTCTGATCAGTCTCCTTCTTGCTCTGTCATCCAGTTTGGAGGGACGGCCTGATCTAGGCAGGGTCTTGGTGGAAGTGGAAGGTGCCAGAATAATTGTCTTGACCATTCTCCAAGTGATATTCAAGGCCTTTGATAATTTTTTTATACCCATCCCCTGATATGTGCCTTTCAACAACTTTGTCCCGGAGTTCTTTTGAAAGCGCCTTGGTGCTCATTATTATTATTATTATTATTATTTATTTCTTAGCAGACGCCATTATCCAGGGCGACTTACAATTGTTACAAGATATCACATTATACATTATTTCACATTATACAGATATCACATTATTTTTACATACAATTACCCATTTATACAGTTGGGTTTTTACTGGAGCAATCTAGGTAAAGTACCTTGCTCAAGGGTACAGCAGCAGTGTCCCCCACTGGGGATTGAACCCACAGCCCTCGGGTCAAGAGTCCAGAGCCCTAACCACTACTCCACACTGTTGCCCATGCTCATGGTTGAGTCTTTGCTTTGAAATGCACTACCCAGCAGAGGGCTTACAGGAACTGCTGAATTTATCCTGAAATCATGTGAATCACTACAATTTAACACAGGTGGAGGCCACTTAACTTGGTGTGTAATTTTGAAGGCGATTGGTTACACCTGAGCTAGTTTAGGATTGCTATTACAAGGGGGGTGGACACTTATCCAACCAAGCTATTTCAGTTTTTATTTTTAATTAATTTTCTTCAAATTTGTAGAATATTTTTTTTTCATGTGTAGATAAATAAAAAATATATATATTTTAAATTCCAGGCTATAAGGCAACAAAAGATGATGTGTGTATATATACAGACGTGCTCAAATTTGTTGGTACCCTTACAGCTCATTGAAATAATGCTTCATTCCTCCTGAAAAGTGATGAAATTAAAAGCTATTTTATCATGTATACTTGCATGCCTTTGGTATGTCATAGAATAAAGCAAAGAAGCTGTGAAAAGAGATGAATTATTGCTTATTCTACAAAGATATTCTAAAATGGCCTGGACACATTTGTTGGTACCCCTTAGAAAAGATAATAAATAATTGGATTATAGTGATATTTCAAACTAATTATTTTCTTTAATTAGTATCACACATGTCTCCAATCTTGTAATCAGTCATTCAGCCTATTTAAATGGAGAAAAGTAGTCACTGTGCTGTTTGGTATCATTGTGTGCACCACACTGAACATGGACCAGAGAAAGCAAAGGAGAGAGTTGTCTGAGGAGATCAGAAAGAAAATAATTGACAAGCATGGTAAAGGTAAAGGCTACAAGACCATCTCCAAGCAGCTTGATGTTCCTGTGACAACAGTTGCAAATATTATTAAGAAGTTTAAGGTCCATGGAACTGTAGCCAACCTCCCTGGGCGCGGCCGCAAGAGGAAAATCGACCCCAGATTGAACAGAAGGATAGTGCGAATGGTAGAAAAAGAACCAAGGATAACTGCCAAAGAGATACAAGCTGAACTTCAAGGTGAAGGTACGTCAGTTTCTGATCGCACCATCCGTCGCTTTTTGAGCAAAAGTGGGCTCAATGGAAGAAGACCCAGGAGGACTCCACTTTTGAAAGAAAAACATAAAGAAGCCAGACTGAAATTTGCTAAAATGCATATTGACAAGCCACAATCCTTCTGGGAGAATGTCCTTTGGACAGATGAGTCAAAACTGGAGCTTTTTGGCAAGTCACATCAGCTCTATGTTCACAGATGAAAAAATGAAGCTTTCAAAGAAAAGAACACCATACCTACAGTGAAACATGGAGGAGGCTCGGTTATGTTTTGGGGCTGCTTTGCTGCGCCTGGCACAGGGTGCCTTGAATCTGTGCAGGGCACAATGAAATCTCAAGACTATCAAGGCATTCTGGAGCGAAACGTACTGCCCAGTGTCAGAAAGCTCTGTCTCAGTCGCAGGCCATGGGTCCTCCAACAGGATAATGACCCAAAACACACAGCTAAAAGCACCCAAGAATGGATAAGAACAAAACATTGGACTATTCTGAAGTGGCCTTCTATGAGTCCTGATCTGAATCCTATCAAACATCTATGGAAAGAGCTGAAACTTGCAGTCTGGAGAAGGCACCCATCAAACCTGAGACAGCTGGAGCAGTTTGCTCAGGAAAAGTGGGCCAAACTACCTGTTAACAGGTGCAGAAGTCTCACTGAGAGCTACAGAAAACGTTTGATTGCAGTGATTGCCTCTAAAGGTTGTGCAACAAAATATTAGGTTAGCGGTCCCATCATTTTTGTCCATACCATTTCCATTTGTTTTCTTATTTACAATATTATGTTGAATAAAAAATCAAAAGCAAAGTCTGATTTCTATTAAATATGGACTAAACAATGGTGGATGCCAATTACTTTTGTCAGTTTCAAGTTATTTCAGAGAAAATTGTGCATTCTTCGTTTTTTGTGGAGGGGTACCAACAAATCTGAGCACGTCTCGTGCTCAAATTTGTTGGTACCCTTACAGCTCATTGAAATAATGCTTCATTCCTCCTGAAAAGTGATGAAATTAAAAGCTATTTTATCATGTACACTTGCAAGCCTTTGGTATGTCATAGAATAAAGCAAAGAAGCTGTGAAAAGAGATGAATTATTGCTTATTCTACAAAGATATTCTAAAATGGCCTGGACACATTTGTTGGTACCCCTTAGAAAAGATAATAAATAATTGGATTATAGTGATATTTCAAACTAATTAGTTTCTTTAATTAGTATCACACATGTCTCCAATCTTGTAATCAGTCATTCAGCCTATCTAAATGGAGAAAAGTAGTCACTGTGCTGTTTGGTATCATTGTGTGCACCACACTGAACATGGACCAGAGAAAGCAAAGGAGAGAGTTGTCTGAGGAGATCAGAAAGAAAATAATAGACAAGCATGGTAAAGGTAAAGGCTACAAGACCATCTCCAAGCAGCTTGATGTTCCTGTGACAACAGTTGCAAATATTATTAAGAAGTTTAAGGTCCATGGAACTGTAGCCAACCTCCCTGGGCGCGGCCGCAAGAGGAAAATCGACCCCAGAGTGAACAGAAGGATAGTGCGAATGGTAGAAAAAGAACCAAGGCTAACTGCCAAAGAGATACAAGCTGAACTCCAAGGTGAAGGTACGTCAGTTTCTGATCGCACCATCTATCGCTTTTTGAGCGAAAGTGGGCTCCATGGAAGAAGACCCAGGAGGACTCCACTTTTGAAAGAAAAACATAAAAAAGCCAGACTGGAATTTGCTACAATGCATATTGACAAGCCACAATCCTTCTGGAAGAATGTCCTTTGGACAGATGAGTCAAAACTGGAGCTTTTTGGCAAGTCACATCAGCTCTATGTTCACAGACGAAAAAATGAAGCTTTCAAAGAAAAGAACACCATACCTACAGTGAAACATGGAGGAGGCTCGGTTATGTTTTGGGGCTGCTTTGCTGCGCCTGGCACAGGGTGCCTTGAATCTGTGCAGGGCACAATGAAATCTCAAGACTATCAAGGCATTCTGGAGCGAAACGTACTGCCCAGTGTCAGAAAGCTCTGTCTCAGTCGCAGGCCATGGGTCCTCCAACAGGATAATGACCCAAAACACACAGCTAAAAGCACCCAAGAATGGATAAGAACAAAACATTGGACTATTCTGAAGTGGCCTTCTATGAGTCCTGATCTGAATCCTATCGAACATCTGTGGAAAGAGCTGAAACTTGCAGTCTGGAGAAGGCACCCATCAAACCTGAGACAGCTGGAGCAGTTTGCTCAGGAAGAGTGGGCCAAACTACCTGTTAACAGGTGCAGAAGTCTCATTGAGAGTGTGACAGAAATACAATGAGTTCTGGTGATAAATCTTCCTCCCGACCTGTGAGGGCGCTAAAGAACGGGAGGAGAAGTATCTGGAAGGGCTGGCCTGACAGTTCGTTTCCGGGACCGGAAAGTGGGTCAGCCTGGAAGGAAGCGAGACTCTGTTGTAAGACCGTATTGATTTGACAGGTAAACGAGGGGCAGCTGCAAGTAATAAGGCAGCTGCAACCGTTTACCTAGATATCATGCGGGATTACATATAGGGGCCAGGGTAACGCTGTTCTTTTCCTTCGTTTGGGTTAAACAGGAGGAGAGAAGGACTGAGAGAGGAGCTCTCAGAAATATAAAGAGAATAAGTGTTACGTGTTGTGTGTTATTTCTGTCTGTCTATAATTGTCTGTCCTTTTTTCGCACTACTAGACAGTTAAAGCACACCTCCGGAGCTGTCGCCACAAAAGCACTATCCGGAGCACCACTGCACAGAGCACCTGCACGACTGAGTTCACCCAGGACTGGTGACCGTGCATTTGTTTTCTGTTCAGGACTGTGTGGGATTATTCACGCTCCCCGTGCTTTACACATTGTTGTGTACTGCCGGGGATTTATTATTTGACGGTCGCCAGACCTGGAAACAGCACAATAAACACTTGTTCACCAAATTATCGTGGTCTGTCTGTCACTCCTGCATCGCATCACCGCTACACCTGTTCCCCTTACCATCCACTTTGCCACACGTGGTGTCAGATCCGGGATCATGGATCGCAACGCACTGGCGGAGCTGCTGCAGGCGCTGGAGAGCAGACGCGACGCAGAGGAGAGGAGGAGGGAGGAGCGCTATACAGCGCTCATTGAACGGGTAGGACTGGCCGTGGCTGCAGTAACGACCCCGACTACAACACCGTTGATGTCGCCCCCAAAGGCACGGGCGATGAAGATGTCGGCGGAGGATGACCCGGAGGCGTACTTGGTGGCATTCGAGCGGCTGGCTACCGCGGCGGCTTGGCCGCGGGAGTTCTGGGCCAGCCAATTGGGACCCTGCCTGATTGGGGAGGCTCAGGCAGCTTACCAGGCTATGAGCGACCAGCACGCCACCGAGTATGACCTGGTCAAGCAGGCTATCCTCCGCCGGCTCAACATTACTACCGAGACCCACCGGGCGCGGTTTAGGGAGTACCGGAGAGCCCCGGAGACACGCCCCAGGGTGGTTGCGGAGAGGTTGTGCGACCACATGGTGCATTGGCTGACCCCCGGGAAGAAGACCGCCCAGCAGATGGGGGAAGCCATTGTGGTAGAACAGTTCTGCCATGTGGTCGGCGCCGAAACCCAGGCGTGGATATGGCGCCACAACCCCGACACCCTGGAGGAGGCGGTCAAATTGGCCGAAGATTTTGAGGACTCCCTGACCTCTGCCCGGATCGGGATCCTGTCCGCCCCTGCCCTTCGGAGCAGCCGCGCTCTCTCTCCCTCTCCTCCAACATCATCACCACCACCCCCCTCGTTCCAGGGACCCAGACCTCCCAGAGCACCGACCCCATTGGGCCCCCTTGCCTCCCCCCCATGGAGACCAAGGTTGGCCCCCAGCTGGGGTAGAGGTGCTGCCCCTGCCCCGTTGCCATACCAGCAGCGGGACAGATTTCTAACCCATGCCCCCTCTGTCCCTCCTATCTGTTTTAGGTGCCACCAGCCGGGACATCTGGCCAGGTCATGCCCCGCTGCCATGGAGTGTGACGTGGCCGCGTGCAATTGGGCACCTGAGACTGGTAAGCGTGGGGAAAATGGTCGGGAGGGGCCTTGTCTGATTAATGTGGTGTTAGGGAATGTGAAAACCCACGCATTAGTGGACACAGGGTGTGAGCAAACCTTGATTAGGACAGCTCTCCTGGGCGGTGTGTCGTGGCGGCCACGAGGTCAGGTGGCCATCTCCTGTATCCATGGAGACACGGCGGCATACCCCACATTAAAAGTATATTTATCGGTAGGACCGATAAAACGTCACCTGGTAGTTGGGGTGGCGGAAAGGTTGCCACACCCAGTTATTCTGGGCCGAGACTGGCCAAAATTCAAAGAATTGATGAAAAAAATGGCAGTCTCAGCCACACACGTAAACGTGGCAGAGAACAAAAAAAAGGAACGGATTGGTGATGTGTTTCCTTTTCACACTGAAATGTTTTCCCCTCTTTTCCGTCCTAGAAAAACGAATAAGGAGAGACGGACCGCAAAATGGGAGGGAGCGTTGTTGAGACAAGGCTGGGGTCTGGTGGGAGAGTGCTGCAATGGTAACAAACGCCAGTCGAAGGGAGTGGGAACGCAGTGTGACCGAGAGAGCGAGGTTACTGGACCGACTAGAGCAGATGTTATTCCAGCCCCTCTCAATGTACCGGACCCGTGGTACTCAAGCGCGGACCTAGTGTGGGGCCAACAGAACGACCCGTCACTGGTGCACGCTTGGGGACAGGTCCGGTCCATTGAAGGTAAGGATGTTGACGGCGCTGGGGCGCTAGTATATCCACACTTCAGTATCAAGGGGCAGTTACTGTATAGGGTAAACCTAGCCGCGGGCACAGGACAGCCTGTAACACAATTATTGGTTCCCCCGTCTTGTCGGCTGGAGGTCATGAGGCTGGCGCATGATATCCCTTTTGCGGGGCACCTCGGAGCCGAGAAGACGAGGGAACGGATATTGGCTCGATTCTATTGGGTAGGTCTTCATACTGATGTGTCGAAATATGTAGCCACATGCCCAGACTGCCAGCGAGTAGCGCCGGGTCGAGTGCGCCCCGCCCCTTTGGTCCCACTGCCGATTATTTCCACTCCTTTCGAGCGCATTGCAATGGACATAGTCGGCCCTTTGCTACCTTCTGACTCCGGGTATACGCACATTTTAGTAGTGGTGGATTATGCAACGCGATACCCGGAGGCAGTTCCATTGAGGTCCACTAGTGCCGCTGCAATAGCCACCGAGTTAGCACAGATTATGGCCAGAGTAGGGATCCCCAAGGAGATTTTGACCGATCACGGAACTAATTTTTTGTCCAATACGTTACAGCAGGTGTACAAAATATTAAAAATACGTCCCATCAGGACGTCCGTTTATCATCCACAATCGGACGGTCTGGTGGAACGTTTTAATCAGACCTTAAAGTCGATGCTGAGGCGATTTGTAACACAAGAGCAGAAACATTGGGCATCACTTCTCCCCTACCTCCTTTTTGCAGTGAGAGAAGTGCCGCAGAGTTCAACGGGGTTCTCCCCCTTTGAGCTCCTGTACGGCCGGCAGCCTCGCGGCATTCTCGACCTGCTGAGAGAGGGGTGGGAGGAGCACAAAGGCTCGTCTAAAAATGTAGTGAAGTATGTGCTCCTACTCAGAGATCGCCTGGATTTGGTCGGTCGTTTGGCCCAAGACAACCTCAGATCGGCTCAGCACCGACAAGAGCAGCATTATAACAAAAATGCACGGATTCGAACCTTTCGACCAGGGGACAAGGTAATGCTGCTACTTCCCTCATCAGAGTCAAAACTGTGTGCTAAATGGCAGGGGCCGTATGAGGTGATTCGGGCTATAGGGAAAGTAAATTATGAAATTAGACAGCCCGATCGCCGGAATGAACGTGAAATTTACCACATTAATTTGTTGAAGCCCTGGCAGGCAAGAGAGGTCTTATTTATAGCCCCAGGCAATATGGAGGATGATTTAGGTCCCTGTCCAGAGACCCCGAGCACAAGAGCGATTTCAATGGGGGAACAATTAGTTCCGGATCAGCAAAGAGAGCTGCGTAAGCTTATTGAGGAGTTCAGCGATGTTTTTTCTGATGTGCCCGGCAGGACGAACTTAGTTGAATATGACATTATCTCTCCTCCAGGTGTCACAGTGCGAGAGAGACCGTACCGGATCCCGGAAAGTCGACGAAGTGGCGTTCGCAAAGAGGTATGGGATATGCTCGAGCTTGGAGTGATTGAGCCTTCCAGGAGCGAGTGGTGCAGTCCTATTGTAATAGTGGCTAAGAAGGACGGCACCAACCGCTTCTGCGTAGATTTCAGAAAGGTGAATGCTATTGCCAAATTCGATGCGTATCCCATGCCTCGGGTCGACGAACTTTTAGACAGACTGGGAAAAGCGAGGTTTATTTCCACTCTGGACCTGACGAAGGGATACTGGCAAATCCCTCTAACCCGCAGCTCCAGAGAGAAAACCGCATTTTCAACACCAGAGGGGCTGTTCCACTTTAAAACCATGCCATTTGGGCTACATGGTGCGCCCGCTGCCTTTCAGAGACTGATGGACCAGGTTTTACGCCCACATCATGAATATGCAGCAGCGTATATTGATGACGTGGTGATTTACAGCTCCACCTGGCGAGAGCATTTGGCTAGGGTTGCAGCCGTTCTTCAGTCTCTAAGGGCAGCCCGGCTGACAGCTAACTTGAGGAAATGTGCGTTTGCCAAGACAGAGACTCAATATTTGGGATTTTTAATGGGAAATGGAAGGGTGAGACCTGTGGTCACCAAAATCCAGGCTTTGGTTGATGCAGCGATCCCCAAAACCAAGACTCAGGTGAGGTCACTACTGGGCTTAGCCGGTTATTACCGCCGCTTCATCCCCGAGTACGCCACAGTGGTTAACCCGTTAGTCGACCTCACCAAAAAGAGTGCGCCAAATTTAATTAAATGGTCAGCTGAGTGTCAGGGGGCGTTTGATACGATTAAGCGTAAACTTTGCCAGGCCCCCACTCTTATTACCCCAGATTTCACCAAGAGATTCATCCTCCACACCGACGCCTCGGATGTAGGGTTGGGTGCAGTCTTGTCCCAAAAAGTAGCTGGAGTAGAACACCCGATATTGTACCTGAGCAAAAAAATGTTACCTCGGGAGCGTAACTACTCCGTAGTCGAAAAAGAGTGTTTGGCCATTAAATGGGCTACTCACTCTTTACGATACTACCTGCTGGGACACTCATTTGATCTTGTCACAGACCACGCCCCACTCAAGTGGTTAAGCACAATGAAGGACAGCAATGCCCGGATAACTCGGTGGTATCTGGCATTGCAGCCCTTCATGTACCATATGGTACACCGTGCGGGGAAAGACCACCAAAATGCGGATTATTTTTCCCGGGAGGGGGGAGCAATGGGAAAGGTAGATTTAGCCGAGTGTTCCTTCGGCTCCACTCTGAGCGGTGGGATATGTGACAGAAATACAATGAGTTCTGGTGATAAATCTTCCTCCCGACCTGTGAGGGCGCTAAAGAACGGGAGGAGAAGTATCTGGAAGGGCTGGCCTGACAGTTCGTTTCCGGGACCGGAAAGTGGGTCAGCCTGGAAGGAAGCGAGACTCTGTTGTAAGACCGTATTGATTTGACAGGTAAACGAGGGGCAGCTGCAAGTAATAAGGCAGCTGCAACCGTTTACCTAGATATCATGCGGGATTACATATAGGGGCCAGGGTAACGCTGTTCTTTTCCTTCGTTTGGGTTAAACAGGAGGAGAGAAGGACTGAGAGAGGAGCTCTCAGAAATATAAAGAGAATAAGTGTTACGTGTTGTGTGTTATTTCTGTCTGTCTATAATTGTCTGTCCTTTTTTCGCACTACTACACAGTTAAAGCACACCTCCGGAGCTGTCGCCACAAAAGCACTATCCGGAGCACCACTGCACAGAGCACCTGCACGACTGAGTTCACCCAGGACTGGTGACCGTGCATTTGTTTTCTGTTCAGGACTGTGTGGGATTATTCACGCTCCCCGTGCTTTACACATTGTTGTGTACTGCCGGGGATTTATTATTTGACGGTCGCCAGACCTGGAAACAGCACAATAAACACTTGTTCACCAAATTATCGTGGTCTGTCTGTCACTCCTGCATCGCATCACCGCTACACCTGTTCCCCTTACCATCCACTTTGCCACAGAGAGCTACAGAAAACGTTTGATTGCAGTGATTGCCTCTAAAGGTTGTGCAACAAAACATTAGGTTAGCGGTCCCATCATTTTTGTCCATGCCATTTTCATTTGTTTTCTTATTTACAATATTATGTTGAATAAAAAATCAAAAGCAAAGTCTGATTTCTATTAAATATGGAATAAACAATGGTGGATGCCAATTACTTTTGTCAGTTTCAAGTTATTTCAGAGAAAATTGTGCATTCTTTGTTTTTTGTGGAGGGGTACCAACAAATTTGAGCACGTCTGTATATATACACACACAGGGTGTAGGCTGTGTGTGTATGTGTATATATATATATATATATATATATATATATATATATATATATATATATATATATATATATATTGTAATATAGCGGGTTGTGAGAGACGGCAGGGAGGGGGTTAAAACCTCCCTGCAAAGAAAAACTTGTGCAGCTTTGTTTGATTTGTATTGCTTTATTGTTTCACTTAATTTGCTAATTGATTTGTTTATTGTTTAGTTAATTGTTTTATTGTTAATTATCATCCGCACCTGGACGTTATTAAAAATTAGGTCCAGGTGCGGGATTTAAAAGGAGAGCAAGCAGTCTGCTTGGGGCTGCTAAGGAGAAGGAGGCAGAAAGGAGTGCTCTGCTTCCTGGCAGTCACAAGGCAAAAAGGTATAGTGCAAACCTGTGTGGTTAAGTTTTGGGGCAGGGAAACGGCTTAGCCGTCCTGCGTTAGTTAGGTTCCTGCGTGTGTAGTTAGTGCTCGCAAAGAGCTAGGTGTTTGTTTTGTGTTTGTTTTATTTTGTGTTATTAAAAAAATTGCGCGTCAGCGCTGAAAATCCAATTTCTGTGTGCTGGGTCAAGTTTTTAAAGGGGCAACGAACCCGAGTGGGTGAGTTCCGTTTTACAATATATATATATATATATATATATATATATATATAGTAAACAACTTTCATTTAGTTATGATACTAATTTTAGCTGTGGTACAGGTTATTGAACAGTTCCTTCTGGTTGTTAATTTCCATTTCCTCATTGTCCTCTAAAGCCTATCAGAATAGGACCAGTAGGTGGTGACACATAAAATAAACCACTGTGCAAGCGGTTCTTCTCAGCTTGCATTTAAAAGCCTCTAGTTCAGTTTCTGTATGCTTCTAAAATGCTTTGTTAATGAATGAGCGCATGCTATCCTGTTATGTTGGCTCAAACGTTGCATCTGTGGCTTGACACATTGTTGTACTAATACATTGTCACGCAGGATGAGAAGGTCAGTTGGTCATGTCTTATTAGGTGAGTATAACCTGGGGTTGCCGGTTTGGAGAGCTTCTTGTTCTTGAGAAACTGTAAACCTACTGTAATGAATTCAGTGCTATACTGGATGCCAGTCAGTTCCTATACTTAATTCCATCAACATATGATATGATTTTTTTTTATATGACTAGTCGGAGCTACTGGGTACAAGCTGTTTCTAAAAAAATGTGGTTAAAATACTGTATCTCTTTCAAGTAAATAGTGAGGAAACTTAACTTTTAAGCCTCTAGTCTTTGTGGGTTTGAGTGTGAAAGGGTAATGAACCATGCAGGAATCTACAAAGCAGACAAGGTAATGGCTTTACTTGAGCCTTGACAAAAATATTTATAAAATATATGCTCTGAGAAAGACAATTGCCAAGTGTTTGTTATTTCTGAGATTGAATGGTTGACAAAGGAAATACTTGCATGATGTAGTTTGACTTTTGGATTTGATTCTCCTTCCAACTATTTTTGTTACTGTAGATACAGTAAAAGCACCATTGACATTCCATTGAACACTGTCTGTCTTGTGTTAAAAGCATGCCCTGTGGAAAGGTAATTTTGTTTACATTCCAAATACCTGTGCATGAAGTCTGAATTCTGAGAAAGCCTAGTTATCTTCAGATTTTGCAACCTCAAGGTAAAGAATGCAGATACAATGTATACATTGGCAGTATGGGAGGAGATTCAAACATACCTGAGATGCATTGCATAAGATCTAATTCATAAGTGGGCAAAACTTTTTACTTCAGTTTGAAGTGCATTCACAATACATACTTTTTTATATGTGTTGTTTAATTATGTGTTTTCTTTTTTATTATTATTTTGCCATAGAGCCCTTCTTTTAACAGAAAGCATACTAACTATTGTAATGCTTTCAATCCCTTTTCTTACATCTTAACATTTATTAACATTAGACCCCCTTTGTATTGTGCTGATAATCTTTCGGTCCATGTTATATTTACATAAAGTCAGGATATGCAAAGATAACTATATAAATATAACTACAGTGAAACCCTAAAGATGGTCAGCTAAATGAATTATAAAAAATAACAAAAAACATGTAATTAATGTATTGAATAATACTGTATTCTAATTAGTAAAAATAAATTAATAAAAAAATAATACAGTACAGTAATAATAAATTATAGAAATAATAAAACTAATAATAATAATAATAATATACAAGTAAATTAAAATACATCACACAGGTGTGACACGGTCAACTGTACACCATAGGAGAGAGTGAGGGAAGACAGCTTGAATCCCATTTGTGATTTTACGCCACATGCAATCTGATTTATTTTGTGATTTCCAATAGTGTATTTTAAATTATAAATACATGCCTCCACAACACAAAAGTGGAGTACAAAAGTGTAAATTGAAGGGGCCCACAAAAAACCTGCACCTGGGCCCATCTTTCTGTTCCTCCGCCACTGCCTGTACACTATTAGGCCCTGGCCACATTAGAGTTTTAGAACCGAGTTAAGGGTTCAAAACCTGTTTAAAAGTGCTTAAATCGATTTGCATCCACACCTAACACGGTTCATAACTGAGTTCAACCGAGGTTGAAACCTACTCAGGAGGTAGTCTCGAACGCGGTTGTCGGCATAACTGGGTTAGATAAACTGGTTTAACTGTAATCTGGATGTGAACCATGTTCGAGTCTGGATGCACAGTATCCTATGATGTCCCCTAGTGCTTTGCGGTAGTACGTTGCCATAATCCCCAGGTTACATGAGACGAGAATAAAGAAAAGACTAGCCCGAATTAAAATACAGGAGGATTTATTCTTGTCATATTCCATTGGTACAGTCAGATATGCTAATGTACTGCAGTACACAAAACTTAAAATGTGTCTAAATTTATCTTAGATCACATCACATATTAGCAAGTTAAAGGTCTTTATTTTGACTTTTAAATTAAATTAAAGAACGTCTTATCCACCCCAGATTTTCCCTTTGTGCAAATGCCCAAAGTAATTAATTTACTATGGCGTGGGCATTTTTTTCTCCATATGAATTATTCCCCTTGTGATTACTTACACTATCAGAGTATGTACTAAAAGGAGAATTTAAACAGGATTTAATACGATTTTATTCGGTTCCATGATACTGGTTCTTTATATCAGTGTGTACGTTATATCCCAGGTACGGTGTAAATGGGTTTGACTGTATATAAATTATGTCTTACAAAAGTTTATTGTGTATTGACATAGTAGTTACTTAATAAATACACACATACTGTACTTAATGTGTACATCTTTTTGCACACTATATGTAAGTACACAATTGCATCAATAAAGGCTTAGGGGGGTTAGGGTTAGGGTTAAGGTTAGGGTTATATCGTGCACAAAGATTTGCACATTAAGTACATTGTAACTATGCATAATAACATTGTAATTATGTGTAAGTACACATATATTTACTAAGTAGCTACTATGTAAATACACAGTAATTAGAGACACTTAATGTGAAGTGTTATCAAGAAAACATGGTAAAGCTCATGTACAGGAAGCATTGTAAAGGCCACAGAGGTGTGCTAAAGTATATTAGAAAAACAATGGCAAACCACTCTAAACACAAAATATAACCATGGGAAACACATGGGAAAACTTCAAATTTACCATGCAAATTTACTGTGATACGTATTCATATTTTGAAGATAAGACTTGCAATAGCTCTTTGTCATTAATTATTTTGATAGAAGCATTGCGCTGCCTTTGGGGAAATGTCAGTTGTCTGTACTGTACTTTCTGAGAAATGTATTGCCAAGAAATGTCAATTCTTCTCTACAGGTCAGTTGTATAGTTCGGAAGCTATAAAAAGAATTGCTAACACACAGCTGATATGAAGAGAGAGGAATGATAATAGCCATATGGATAGCTATTTTAATTAACAACTGCTTCATTTAATTAAGTAAATATTTGTATTTACAGGACATACCTTATCAGTTCTGTCTTCCGCCTCTATATTATTACGTACTATGTCTGGTTACTTAGTCATTTGTTTTTGTTTTCATGTAGTGGAAGTGCATATTTACTTAAAAAGCTGATTGTTTTCTTTTTAGCTAATTTGATTGTTAATGTTTCCTTTTTAGATTTGCACTAATTGCTTAGTTAATTTCCCACTGGCTGTCACCTGCTCCATGGCTGCTAATGGTTTTACTAATGACTTGACCTTCATTTTGTCATTACTAAATGTATTGCCATTAATGTAGACTTTGTATTGGCAATGATCTGGACAGTGATCATGGGCTGAATCAAAATAAGGTTCTGTTGGGGCTCCCGAGGGGCGCATCCAGTAAAGGCGCTCCGCGTGGAGTGCAGAATGTGCCCTATAGTCTAGACGTCGTTGGTTCGAGTCCAGGCTATTCCTTTGCTGACCGAGGACGGGAGCTTCCAGGGGCGGCGCTCAATTGGCCGAGTGCCGCCCGGGGGGAGGGTTAGGTCGGCCAGGGTGTCCTCGGCTCACCGTGCACTGGAGGACAGCGTGTGCTCATATTCGCCCTCCCGAGTCAGCGCAGGGGTGGTAGCGGTGAGCTGAGCCTAAAAATAATTGGCCATTCCAAATTGGGAGAAAATAATAAAAAATAATTGGCAACGACTAAATAAAAAAAAAGGTTCTGTAGGTTTTAGAATCATGGTACTCAAAGTCACTGTTGTCTTACGTTTTTAATCTTACAATGTTGACAGCATATGTGCCATAAGGAAGAATTATAATTTCTGCACAGTACACTAAGAAATTCCTTTACAAAAATAATTGTGTAAAAGAAAAAATATGTTGCTCATGTTTTTTTTTTTTTTGTATAAATGTTGCATTCACATGTCATAAGGATTTTCTATTTTAATTTTTTGTACTATAATGAAGCTGGTCACAACAGATGAAGCATCTTAAATAATGTTGTATACCAGTACAATTTGTATTCCCAGACAGGATTTGAGGTGGAATCATTGCCCAAGTTCAAACTAAATTAAAGTAAGTGGCCAGTACTCTAGTAGGTTAAGATGTGCGCTTTAATTAAAAAATAAAAATAAAACTGAACTTTCTCGCACCCCCCACCTCCCCCCCAGGATACAGCCCGTGCCCCCCAGTTTGAGAAACGCTGTTCTAAGTCATTGTATGCTGTGGACATGTTTTTTTTTTAAATTTCCAGTGAGAGACTTTAGCAGCTTAGCTGTTAATATCTGGCAGATTCTTCATCTGTCATTGGCTGCTGGAGTGTCTGAGAAAGAAAAAGCCTGATTATTTGAAACTGATGACATCACTTCCTCCTCTGCAAAACAAAAGTGACAGTTATAAACATTATCATCATGAAGCCCTGAATAGATGGTCCCAGTTTTTTCATGTTTCTTTATTTTTAGGGAATATAAAATAAGGGTTTGGGATCCACGCAGGTTAATGTGATTATAGTTTGAGGCAAAGCACTGTATGATTTTATGGTGCTATTTTAAAATATATTTTAAGAAATCAACCTCCAGTCAAAAAATATGTTTAATGTCAATGGTACTACTTGAAAGCTGACTGCAAATGTGTAAAACCCTCACTGTGGAGACAACCTTTTTGTGATGTAACACGTAGTCTATGGACAAAAATAAAGTGACAAGATATTGGTGTAAAAGAACCGGGGTCTAAAACAAGGTTTACTATGGATAATACTATCCTTTCATTATCACTATAAACAACCCCCGTCTTTCAGTAATCAGCCCTTCCTCATTTAAAAAAAAAAAAAAAAACCCTGTTCGATGTAAGATACCTGTCTTATTAGAAAACATGGTTTACAAAGGTTTCCAGTACAGACATTGGTTATCTACTATAAGACCCATCCGCTCATCAAGGTGTCTTTGTGCTGAAGAAAATCTGACATTTATTTTTAATAACTTAGCTATGAGAAGGGTCTCTGCTGCGGTCAAGGGCCTCGTTAATAATTGGAATTACGCTTTTAGTAACCCACTTTAGATTTTTATTTTTGTAACTTTCCCTGTATCTTAAACCAGTGGGATCTATCTGTAACTAATGACAGACTGTTGAAAGGTAATCTACTTAGAGGAGCATTGGGTTTCAGAATAGACAGCCTTGTAAGACTTTACAGGGAACAAGAGGCCACTATAGAAACAGCACTGGGAAAGTTCATGGCTAGAGGATAACTCTTTAGCAGGAGTCAGTACTGACTCCTGATGGCATTCGAAGGGGAAGGGGAAGCCTAAGTGGGAGGTGGTGGTGCCATTAGCATTGTTCATAATGGCGTTTGAGGTTACTCGCCTTGTACAGACTACAGTGTGTAAGCGGTTTGTTGAAGATGAGCCACTGTTTTCAGTGAAAGCAAACTATTCCTCCTATTCTAGCTTAAAGCCTCATACTTTTGTTTATTACTCGTGGAGGGTTTGCTCAATGCCATTGTCTCCATGAAACGAACGAGCACTTAATTAAAAATGATCAAATTGACTTTCAACTGCACATCCGGCTTTCACTCAAGGTGATGGAAATATGAAAGAATACATAGAACAAAAATAATAAACTTGTGTTCATTTTTTCTTTTTCTCTCTTCTCTTTTTTGTTTATTACTCTTTCTTCAGTTCATTTGAGCCGCAAAGTGTGCGTCACCCAGCATTTCACCGGGAGCCGCAGTTTGGCCAGCTCTGGACAACTGTTTTGAAGTTATGGATAAAGTATAAATAATTACCATCCACTCTTATAACAATGACATTCCTTTTATCAAGCCATGCTCAATGCCAATGAGCATTTGTGCTCTTGAATCAATAATGATCTCAAGCCTCTGGAGTCACTGTCCATCACAAACTGGGAAACATGACAGGAAACAAAGTGAAACACAATTAAAGAGGAGCTGCCCAACTTTCTCATCAATGATGTCCTCACATTTATTATTATAATTGCTAAATTAAATTGGCAGTATCTGTATATTAAGCTGTCTCATTTAATTTTCCTCCATGTCTCTCTTCCACCTCACCACAGTTACTCTGTTCACATAGCCTGTGTGAGTGCATAAGCAGTGAGTTGTATAGGGAGCACATGTTGTATAGGGACCACATTATTTTGAGTCATGTTCCCATTAGAACCTATTAATAGCAAATAGATGAAAAGGATTAGAAAAACAATAAAGATAACTTTAAACATGCAAGCAGGTAAAGCTTTAAGAATCTTTGAAGTGCCAAACGTTTCCCTGCTTGTTCTGTAAACATCTAATATTTAATATACTCTTCTTGCCATGCCTTCATAGTTAATGCTTTTACATCTATGGATGGTGATAGACTAATCTTGAATATACATATAACAATTTCAGTTGTGTATTTTTCTGTATGTAATAATTACCACAAACATGTGCTCATGACATTGCAGCCCTGTTGTATATTTTCTTGCTTCAATTGCCGTTCCTACATATTAATGACCTGGGGAAGTGAAAGGAGGCAACGTTCTTAGTCACGGGGTGTCAGCTATGTGACTCATTTAGTCGGAGTGTATGTGTATTGAGAAGGCCATACCGTATATTGTGCTTTAGAAGGTACTGTTTCTTAGTATCTGAATACTCCCTGTGCCGCTGCCTTGACCATGTAAATAGCACATGGAATAGGCCCAAAGAGTTTTTTACACAGCTGTCTCTCTTTGTCTTGTATTGTTCAGGAAAAGCTCTGCCTACAGATTACTTCTGTTCCTGGCTGTTAGTTATACAGAACACATAGCACATGTGTTGGGTTGACATTGGATGGATATTTTTCATTATAAAACCTTCTGGGTGACATTTAAGAACAGCTGATTGGAAAACGAAATCTAGTTCTGCACTTTATTTTACCAATGACAGTTTTACGCATAAGCACTATGTTTAGTTTTCATGGGAAAGCGATGTTATCTGAAATTGACTGCATCATTGTTAACCTTTCCAAAGTTTCTGTTTTTTGGAATAAAATTGTGTTAGTCTTTGATCACCATAGAATGTGGCAGATCATTGTTACCGAATGCCACAGCAATGTTAGGAGCTTGGAGCAGCTGTGGGTTAGAAAAGTCTTCACTTTTTACAGACAAAGAATGCCAGCGAATGGCTGATCTTTGATCATTATAAAGTGTTGATATCCGTAATGCATAGAAGGCCTGCATTTTTCCTTCTCATGACCAATTACTTTCCTAAGGTAAATGGAGAAGTTAAAGTCATGTGCAGACCACATAGCTAAGGTGCACATCCCAGCTTAAATTAGTTTGCAGAATGACAGCCTCTGAATACAGAACAGAAAAACATTTTTGTAGTCTTTCAGAATGTTTTCATTCACCTTTAGTAATGGGGCATAACTTGGCAAGCTGTAAGCTTTTAGCACTGAGATGCTCATATGTGTGCATGATGGATTTCATACGCAGGATGGCACAGTCGTTCAGTGTCTGGTTATTTAGGAATCAAGCTTGACTGGAGTCCCAGCTGAGCCTTATTTAATGCGATTGTGGGAAACGTTTGGGGACTGGGGAGGATTCCCAAATGTGATTGATTGATTTTAAGAGGCTACAGTATCTAATATGTACGCTGAGCAGTGGGGTAGCCAAACTGATTTCTTATGAGCTTAATTCTTGAGAGAAGTCACAGGCCGCTGTTGATCTCCAGAGCAGGTATGAGCATGAAACCCTTGCTATTCACATTGTTGCTGCCCTAGATAAAAGCTAATCTGCCACACACGGGAAACCTGTTGAGCACTGTCACTGAAGTTCTTCTCCCTTGCACAGTGTGTTTCACCAGCTCGCAAATATCCTTCCCCAGGCACCCTGATATTGAGATCTCAAAGAAACACATATTTTAGTATCCGGGCCTCAGCCCTGTCACAGTGACATAAATCAGCACGTATAGATTTCTTATACCCGCTTTCATTGTTATTAAGTTATTTTTTATTTCTTTTTTGTCACTGGATCACACAAAGATTATTGCACCTGATTTGCAAGAACTTGTGCT
This sequence comes from Acipenser ruthenus, assembly GCF_902713425.1. Classification (NCBI taxonomy): domain Eukaryota; kingdom Metazoa; phylum Chordata; class Actinopteri; order Acipenseriformes; family Acipenseridae; genus Acipenser; species Acipenser ruthenus. Next base: position 19,943,781 of record NC_081189.1, on the reverse strand, counting down.
ACCATTACAGTTTTTTAAATAAATGTGTAACCTCTGTATAATGAGCATTATGGTTACATCCATTGTATACAATACACCACTAGTATACTACATTATCCAAACAATACAGTATACAATATAGAATACTTTATTCCAATGTGCAACCTATAGAAGTAATTCCTCTATAAAATCACATTCTACCCTGAAAACTGTATTTATTTATTTATTTATTTATTTATTGAATGAATGTATATTTTATCACATGATTAAAAAATAGTAATACAAACACAAATGTTTATTTATTGCTTCATTATCTATTTGAAAATATATATTTTTTATAGCAAAACTATTTGTTTCATTTTGATTAATAATTTGGAACAAAGAATGACACTTGTGGGAAAAAATATTCAGATTATGAGAATACAATGAAAGAACAGATACAAGAAATAGCTGTTGAAAATATTATGCTGCATGGGTTGTGAAAAATAAGTGTGAACGTGTGAACATCGATCACTGCACACAGTGCCTTTGCATGGTTGTTTTCATACATTTCCATCACACGCTTGCCCCCCAGTCCTGTTGTCACTACACACACACACACACACACAGAGATTCATTGATCACCTTAAACCAGAAATGAGAAGTTTGCGTCACATCTGTCCCAATCTGGTTTGCATTACTTTGGCAAAGGTGGTATATGTGACAGCCACCTGAGCTGTGCTGAGCTTGACACTGTAATGCTGGCCTATTGTGGACCTAGGAGTTTGTATTCCTATACTCCTGTCTCCCGTGAATTTCATCTGACAGGGCATTAAAGGGATAAAACAAGCAATTATTTTTTGTATCCCTATTGTCAGCTGAACAGGTAGCTCCAATGCTTTAAAAAATCGATCTCAGTTTGTTTATTAGCACCAGGAGCATTGTGAGGTGTTAGGTCTGCAGATAAATTCGGAACACAGTGTTCTCAAACACCATTTTATTTAAGCACACTGGTACTTGAAATCCCAGTCTTCTTTACTTACAAATCAAAAGCATGGGCATAATGTACACTGACGGGCTAAGATTGGTGAATGTAAGTTAAATTAGAAAATTCCCTAGTTTGCAATGTATAGATCTTTGTGTGGTCAAGTGACGTGTCATGTAATCTGCAAGCTGCATACATGTTGTATGACAATTATTATAGCGAGTGCCCATGCAACCGCCATGTCACATGTTAAACCGTCCAAAGTTTTTAAAATGCATTTCCTAATGATACCTAAGTCAAAAGGTAAAAACAAAAAACAGTGACTGTACGTCTGAGTATGCTGTTAGAACAGTGTGGGTTTTTTTAAATGTATTTTATCAAAAGATAAAAAAATAAAGAATAAATAACCTGAAATGAATTTAAGGAATGGAGCCAATAATTTAATCTTAGGTCACACCAAGCAGGTCACTTGAAGCTATTGTTGCTGTGGCAACACTAAGTAATGCTGGATTACTGTGTCAGGTTCAGACACTCAGCTACAGTCGTTATACAGGATACAGTATTTTGGTTTATAATATTTAATCAAAAAAGGGAATTTTACAGTTTTAAAGGTATTAAAATGAATACTAATTCACACTGACTTTCTTTGATGGTCAAGTGGCCATTATTAGCCAATGCAAAAATGTTGTCAAATAAATGAAATAGTTATAAAATTTTCAAAACTTGAAATGAACACCGTATTGTAAAGCCTTACAGCAGTAGCACTTACAAAAGCATATTCCATCCTGATAAGCAGTCTAAGTTACTTACATACTGTGAAGTAGCACATGTAGCATGCCAATCATTTAGGGTCCAACTCTATGTTCTGAGTTGCCCTAGAGCAAGCTCATAACAACAACAACAACAACAATCAAACGGAGGATTTGAGGGCATATCATTTAAGTACTGTATTACAATCATTATATTATTAAACACTGGTGGAAACTTTGCACTGGAGCAAAACCCTCTGGTCCTAATTCACTGACCTTTTTTTACTGAACACTGTCAGGACAATTTCCTCTAATGACTGTCTGACAGTCCTAGGGTTGAGCCCTGTGTTTCAGCTGACAACAATCTATATTTTCCTTAAGCAAGACCAGTCTTGCTGCAACACTTGTGCTCTATAAATAGAAATAGCTGTTTTCAGATTCTCACAGAAACATTTCAGTCTGCCTCTTAAAGCACATAGGACCAGCCATTTCAGACCACCTATTGCATTAACCTAATAATTATTATTATTATTATTGAAATGTTGTATACGATTGGTTTATTTAATTGTTTACTTACCCCTTGCTTTTCATGAGGGAGAAGCAGCACAAAAGATATAAACATTGCTATGCATGCTGGAGGATCAGCATGACACTTGTTTGTTTCGTCCACTGTTTGTTAGTGTCTGTTTGTTTGGCCATTGTGCCGTTTTGTTTGTTCAGTGTTTGTGTTTTGTTAAATCTTTTTATTTATTAAAACGCTCAAGCAAGCACATTCACATTTCACTCGCAGTGCTGTGTGTGTGTTTTTCCGAGTTTGACATCAATTCTCTGGACAGCTTGCCACAAATACATATCAGTCTAAAATTATTATAATTTTTTTGAGCTGGTTATTTTTTTAAAACTACTAAAAACATTTGCCAAGTGTAAGCGGTGGGTGTATACTGTTGATATAATAGTGACATTTTAGTTCACTACCACTACAAGTAAGTAATTGACAAACCTCTTCAGTCCCTTGTCCCAGTCCAAAAAAGACAAGCCAATGGTGAACATTTTTTCACACACAACCCCCTGAAATAAAGGTCAACCCAATAGCATGCTGGTATAGGTTAAGCAGGTAACAGTGTATTTAGAATGCATTTTCTAGAGCAGTCACCGCACACTGGCATTCATTCTCTCCTCCAGGGCTATCCAAGCGGTGAGCTGCCATGCTGTTGAGAGGGGTTATCCCTGCCTGAGCAAGTTGGCAGTATAGTGCAGTACTGCCAGTTGCTTGTGAAATCTGAAACCTGAGGCAGTGTCTGAGAGGGCTGGCTCTGTGCAGATACTCCAGCCCATTCTCAAACATGCTCACGCAAACACACACACCCACTCTCACACACTCTGTCTAGTACCTAACTTCTTGGACTATTGCTGCAGCGCTACAGTGAGGTACGCTCGGATTGTTCAAATACATGTGGCTGTGCTGCAGAGCTCTGCTGGAGGTAGCTGCTTTCCCCGGGGGACCTTAAGTGTACAGATGGTTTGAGCAGTCAAGAGAAAACTTTATGACAGCTAATTTCAGCTCTGCTGTACTTCCCCTTTTGACTGGCTCTGAAGCTACTGGGTTTTATGGAGCTGAAAAGGCAGCCTTTGATGTGAATTCTGCTTGTTTCTTCTTCTTGTGGATTCTTTTTTTTAAATATCACTTTTTGTTGGAATACCCTGGCAGTCTGAAGGGTAGGTACACTTGTGTGTGTCTGTGCATGTACAGTGTGTGTGTGTGTGTGTGTGTGTTTCACAGTAAGCTGCTAGAGGTCACGTTCTTTTTGATAGGACAGTTTCTCTCTCTCGCTTTCTCTCTCTCTCTCTCTCTCTCTCTCTCTCTCTCTCTCTCTCTCTCTGTAACCACTGCAGACTAGAAAACAGCAGCTGTCCATGAGACACCACTTGGTTAATTCTGTCTGCCTCTCGGTTTTGTCTGTGGCGCTTTGTAATTAATGTATTATCGTGTGAACTTTCTGGTTTATCCTGATATGTAGGTGTCGTTTTTAGAAGATGCAGATTTTGTGCCTGGCAACTGTCAACATATGAGACTGGGTAGCTGAAATATCATTACAGTAATACATACAGTTTATGTATGCTACTCTGTATAGTCAAAGAGCCATCATGTTGTTGTTCATTTGTCTTGAGTTGAACACACATAGTGACAGTTTGCTGTCAGAGAATATTTAGAAAATACATGCTCACTTGCACATTATCTACAGTAGATTTCGCATACCAGATTAAAAACAAATCAAAACGTCTTCCTTTTTCTAAGAACACATTTAAATGTAGATACTGTGACCTTGCTCAATTGTACTCACTACTGTGCTACTGATATTTTCATGTACTTAAATTGAGTTTTATGTGACATCTGCAGTGTGTTGTTTTTGTTCTGCTAAAAGTCCTGTCATAGAAATCTGCTAAATTAGGTTTAATTCCCAAAAACTCAGTGGACTTTAAACGTTTGGACATTTTTAAACCCAGGTAAATTTGCTAAATAGGCCCCATCATTAGCATTCCCAAGGACACACGCTATCAGAAGGAAAGATCATCAAAGATATTAAACAATGAACAAGACTATTCATCCACAATTAAATTAATTCAGACAGTCAATAGACCTTCATTTGAGAAAATGAATTGGCCCTGTTGCAAGCATTCCTAATGCGATTCAAATAGCTGCTGGATCTCTGTGTATATCAGGTGTCCCTGAACAGAGTTAGCTGAAGACACCATCTCTAATATTATTATTCTATGTGGATATATGAATGTGTGCTGCATAAGGAATGTCTGCAATTCCCAAACTTTCATGTAGTTCCTAAGCATCGGATTACTGTCAGCTGTTTAGAAAGGGTTTGTTTTGTCTTTACTTTTCATCTATGGGTGGTTGATGCGTCACATCAGCATAGTCATCATATTCTTTCTTACGGCAGTTTGTGTAAGACGCTGCCTTTTAGATTTTTGGATACCTGTAAAAGCCGTTTGATAAGCATTTATTAATTCAACTGCAGTGATCATTCTAGCCCTGAGAGAGAATTGATTGCTGTGCATTTGCAACATCAGCAATTTTAAAGTAAATTACATAACTTTGCTGTTCATAAGCAAAGATGTGTTTATGTAACATTGTTCTGAATAACAACTGGCTTAGACATTGTAAGACATTATTCATATCAGGTTGACCTTATATTGGCATCATGCTAATTTAATCTGTATACATTTCAAATGTTTTATTTACCATGTTCATATTGATTGAATCTGTCTCTTTGACCTCACTGATTTATTCTGTATAGGATTTATATTCCTTTATGAATGGATCACTTTGTTATGGTTTATTCTGACACAACCCTTATCCAATAATCTTCAGTTGCAATGCAGTGGCACAGCAATGGCAATGCAACATGGTCATACAAAGGGTCATCATTAATTTTCCATATATCATTACCAGTGTGTAACCATATCAGGAGCACTATGCAATACTTACAAAGCCATTGCCAAATAGTACAGTTATGCCTTCTGATGGGTTTGCTATGGTTTCGTCAGGGTAATACACAGGATATTATATTATACTGGTATCCCAGTAGTATTTGTACTGTTAATGCATTTATGAGATACCATGGCAACTGTCAGCCATATTGTAACACAAGACAGTCTATGTACTGACGCATGCCACTGCCACTGCTCAGTCAGATAGTGATGTACTGGTAATTTGGGAGCTGGCAAAATATATAATCAAAGAACCCATAAATACAGTGTGATGGAGTATGCTTGCATTCCTGAAACTACAGGCCAGTAGGTCCTTGGAAAGTGACTGATGGCGGCTGTCTTGGCTCTTCTGAACAATAATGTCCGGAGACAAAATAGCCGCCAGTTTACAAACAATTGCTTACAGGTGTACCTTGTTAAGCTGACAGGCTGTTCTTATATAAGCTAGGTACTCCAGTCACGAGAGAGACTGGAGTACCACCATGTGCGTTTCACTGGTCTACAGAAAATAACTTTAAAAGATATTTTGTAAAGGTATGTGCTATATTACACAGGTCAAAAGGGACTAGCCTTCTCCTGTTAGGTTCAGGATTAAAGTCAAAAAATAATTGTGTTAGTTAATGCTCCAAAAGAGCTAGGCCATTTGTTATTTTTTTTTAACCTTTGTTGGTGATTTAAAGAGCCAGAGACTCAATTTTGAGACCCATAATAAGTGTGTAGAAGCCCTGTACTGTCATTCTTGAGCCTAAAGACTGTTATTTTAGCACCCACACAAAAATTCAGTTATAAAGTGTTGTGCCATCCTGACACTAGAGGCACTATATCACAACAGGTACAGTACTTTTCTCAGCTACATTAGTGATAACCCTCTTTTTTAGTGTGTGCCAAGAATGTACCTTAAAGGGCAGTACTAATGAACATTTCAAGCACACAATCCACTTGGATACAACATAAGTACTCCTTAATTAGCAGAGTAATTAGTAGAGTAGTCACAGAGGTACATCTTAATTAAATTGCGTGGTTTTTGAAAAACAAATATTGTACACAACTACTTTATTGTGCACTGTCTGTCCGTAGTTTAAAAATCCCACATTAACACTATTACAACATGAAGAGGGCTTAAGGGAAGGTGACTGAACTACCAGAGCAGCATAATAAGCTTGGGGCTATGTACTGTACTCCTGACATTGAACAAGCTGGAAAACTAATACAGTGAAACCTGCATTAACCATTTCATGCATGGCTACCTCATATGGGGACGGATAGGAGGCTGTGTGGTCCAGTGGTTAAAGAAAGGGGCTTGTAACCCTGAGGTCCCCGGTTTAAATCCCACCTCAGCCACTGACTCATTGTGTGACCCTGAGCAAGTCACTTAACCTCCTTGTGCTTCGTCTTTCGGGTGAGATGTAACTGTAAGTGACTCTGCAGCCGATGCATAGTTCACACACCCTAGCCTCTGTAAGTCGCCTTGGATAAAGGCGTCTGCTAAATAAACAAATAATAATAATAAAAAAATAAAAAAAAGTCTGGTCTTTAAATAGGGACATATGTAAGACGCAAATGCACTATAGCCTCGTATGAGGATGCCAAAAATATATTTATTATGTGTCCAAAACTACTTTAAATGTTGTTTTTCAGCTAGTTTCAATAGCTCCAGTAACCTCAAACTGATTTGTTTTCCCTATACAATTTAATTGCAGAGACAAGTCTAAAGAAGCCATACAGTATTCAGTGTTCAGTCCCTTTGGTGATAGGATAATTCATTTCATGTTCAACGTTTTAAATTACACAGAATATCTATATTTTATTTAAACAAATAAATCTCCTACTGTCGTACAGTGCTGTCACAATCCTTCGCAGTGCTGGGCTGTTAGAAAGTCAAGGCCCTATTTAAATTCTGGTGTGCCAGTTTTTTCTGCATGCTGTATTTCCTTCTTAAAAAAATATTACAGCAGTTTATACAAGTGGAACAAAAAATATATATTACTGTAATTATTATTTAATTCTAAAGGTGTTCAGGTTTATGCTTCTACTATTGGGTCCTTAAAAGTATATATAGGACCGAGTGCCACTGTATTTGATAACTGCACTCAGAAAAGAAGATTGTTTTTAGTTTAGAAAGTCTGTTTTGATATTAGATGTAACAGATCTTAGCTACACTTATTCAAATGTATGTTATAAAATTAAATACATCTAATTGAAACTGCTTACTTCACCTTTGAAAGCTTTGGAAAAGCTGTTTTGTATTATGTTTTTGGCAGATACCAAACAGCATGGGTAGATTAGAAAAAGACTTGATTGCGTTAGCCATCCTGTTGGTAACTGAAGATAAAAATCTGCTTCCCTCTGTTTGTTTGCTTGTGTTGCTGAGGTAATGTTACTGATATAAATCATCTTCACACAAGAGTGTCATAGAAGATTAACCGATTTAGAAAAGCCCAGTTAATACCTTACAGTAAATAACTCAAATTCAGTTCAACATCAGTGGTTACGTTAAGAGCTTTTGTACAGTAGGTTAGTCTTAAAGTTTAGCCGTTTTCATAACAAGTATTTATTTGTGATTAATATACAGTATGAAGATGTATCCCCATATTACATAATAATCAAAATTGACCAAAAGTACTTAACTGCCGTTTGAACTGAGAGATCATATTGTCTTTTCAGCAAGAACAGATTTAGTTTCCCGTAAGTGGATGACAGAAGTACCTTGAATTAGCAGCCACCTGTCTAAAGCTGACACCATGTGTTCTATCTCCTGGGTGTCCAGTATATTCATTTAACTTTATTTTATCCACCTTAACAGTTCACACAGATCTATAGCTACGGTCAAACGTTTTGCATTACTTAGGATTTTAGGATTGAGACATAAAAAAAAATAAATTATGTTAACATAATTTAGATCTTTCATTTAACATCATGTAATCCAAGAAACTACAAAATGATATTGCAAAAGTCTACCGGAAGCCATAATAGTAGTACAGTGCTTTATATTAGAATTCAAAATGTAACATTTTTAAATTTGTCAGTTTTTTGTTAAGCATATGGAAAACTACAAAGTGGTATGTAATTCAATATGTTAACGTAACATTATTCACCAGGTGTCATTCGACTTTATGAAGCAAAATTAATTAATTCTATAGGGTGATGCAAAAGTTTTGGCCATAGTTGTAAGTTCATACTATTAAGCGGAATATTAAACTAATGGTGAACACATTTGTCTTTTCTTTTGCATGAAAGAATGAAATACATTCTCTCCATTTGTCAGTACAGCTTTCAAAAGGACAATCAAAGAACAGGAATGTAGTGTCTTACTACAATAATATAGAGCCCAAGTTACTTTGCTCATGTACCACTGGGGTGAAGGCGCTAGAGTCTCTTCACATATTTCATGTAGCCAAAATTTGGCCTGAGGCTTAATTTCATTTTCTGGCCCTGCAGGAGATCCTTAGTTTCACTGGTAGTGTTATTTTGTAATGATGGGTCTGTGGTTCCTACAGTCTGGGAGACTGCCCTCAGTGCTGTGCTATTTGTTCTCTGTTTGCTCGTGGTCAGTTTGTTTAATGTGGAGTGAAATTTCATCTGCACCATCAGTCGCCTTGTCAGACCTCTCCCCCCTGTCCCCTTGTATCACAACCGGGCGGTGTAGACAATTGGAATATATATCACTAAGCAGCCTACTTCTAGTCCATGGTAATTTATCATTCAAGTGTTCTGTGGTCTGAGATGCTGTATGTTTCCTGATGTCTGTGCAAACACAGCATGCCTGACTGCAGCTTCTCGGCTGAGGTATGAATGCCTGCTTGTTTTTTCTGTTTAACACTGTGCATTGGGTGCAAATTAATACAGGGCTAGAACTCTACATGCTGTCAGGTGAGGGCCATTTACGAAATGAAGGTGAAGTACTGTTGTTGTCTGCCGTCACAGTTGAGCACATGTCACTTTTTGCCCTAAATCACACCTGTTTGTTTACGGACCTAAAGCGCGAGACATACGTAGAGGGGGAATGTGTGTGTTGAAGCTGTTTAGTGTAATCGTCACCACACCTTCAAGTTGCACATGTACACAAGAGTTGCAGTTGACATCCTAGTGAGGGCTGAGCAAAAACTCAATACTGTATATAGTTCCACTTTTATCCTTTATTTAATGTTCTGACATTGCTATTTTGTAGTACAGAGGAGAAATAAAACCATTTGGTGGGGTACACTTTCTTTAAGAAGTGTTTATAACATATATTGGAACATAGTTTTTACTTAAATATTGGAATATCTGAGATTATTTGATACTGAGCAAATAGTTTAACTTTACTGTATATTAGATATTGAGTATAAAGTATTATGAAAGTCTAAATCTATTTTTAAATGATAAATATTCATTGTTTTATATATTATATTATAAATGACATTTCCCCATGTTTAAAAATATAAATCAGTAAAAACTGAAAATATAAGATTTTTTAGAACGAGTCCCTTGAGTGTTTTATAGATGACATAAAGGATAGACAAAGCAAGTTAACTCTGCTCCGAGCAACCCCATGATTCTGGGCAGTGCTTTCCTGTTTCATTGTTGGTTTGTCACTGGCATGTGCTGGGGCTGGCTTTGGTGTGAGACATCCTGCCTCTGCTTCTGTTCTGATGGGTTGTGTAAGAATTTTTGGACAGAGTGAGGCCTGGAAACCTTTTGGTAATAAAAAAACAGATGTAACTACACAGAATCACTGAGCAGATGTATTGCATTTATACAACAATTAATACAATTGTTTTGGAATTTTTATTTTAATGATTATAAATTATCATCATGAAAGTGCCTTGTGTTACAATCACTTTGTGGAGTCTAAACTTACAACCCTCCAGACATTCTGTAAAAAGTGGTACATCTCTTACAGTGTTTCCTAATCACTCCATTATAAAGCTAAACCATACAAATAGGGCTTATATGAATCCCTTGTTAAATCACCATCTTTGGTTTAATTATATATAATTATTAATTTAATTATAAACTTAAAATGGTGAGTGCAAGTATGGATTGCTTTCATTTTGTTCATTTTTAAAATGAGTGAGGTTTAATGTCACAAGGTTTATTTTTGATGGTAAAGATATACAGTAATCACAGAACAGAAGCTCACAATAAATGTGTGTTTCATTCCAAAACCAAAAAGATTAAAACACAGTCCTCCAGTTAATCTAATTACAACCCCTGTTTACATCATTAAAAGTAGGGGACCTTGAGCAAACTAACATCTCTGACAGTGTGTTGTGAATCTCTTAAGTTTATTTGAAGAGAACTTACACTTTGAGAACTTTGATTTGTATTTAATATTGAAACAGTGACATCTTTGCTGCTGTTTAGATTGAATAGAACAGATTATTATTCCTCTATAGAATAAAAACAATTGTTACTCGTGCTGGATATAAACCAGCATGCTACTTGTTTTTGGTATCTGTTTATTTTGGCCACTGTGCCGTTTACTTTGTGAGTAGTGTTTTGTTTTGTTTAATTATTTTATTTAATAAAGAAACAAGCGCATTTGCATCTTGCCCTGTAGTACTTGCCTGTGTTGATCCATGTCACAGGACAGTAGTAAATACTATTTAGACTTGTCTTGTTTCCAAGGTAGACTTGGCAAGATATCATTAAGCCTAAACAAAGTGACAAACAGTTTTCTTTTTTTCCTGTTTTGTATTGACTGTCCCTTTAGGAGAATGAGAAACAGACAAGCCATAGCTTGTGTGTTTGTGAACATAATCACAATCCATTAACACAGTGCAATTATCATTCCACACTAATGACCATATTAAAATGATGCTTTATTATACCATCAACGTTTTTCGGAATATTTAATTATTTACTTGTTTGATTTACCTTTAGGTGTGTTTTATGTAAAATGGTTGTGTTTTTTCAGCCATGGGGACTGCATCTGAATTTCTGAAGTGATGTGATTTAGAAATGTCACTTAGGGGGTACAACTGTAATTTCAACCCCTCTAGTGAGCACCAGACATAATGACCGAAGTAATAACAACAGACAATGATGCAGAATACAAGTAATAGTATATTAGATAAGAAAGGAAATGAAATACTGTAATTCCCAGCATACAATCAAATATAGGGACAATTTGTTGTGTGTCATATACCAGGTGCACAGTATACTTGCGTAATAATATTCTATATAATATACCAGGTTGTGCATTATACAAGGAATCATCCATAACTATTAAACACTCAATCGGCTAAAAGAAACTTAATAAATTCAATGACAAACGTTTTGAACATTGAACACATTGAACACATATACTTTTAGTGGAAGCGTTTGTCATTACAAATGGAATGTAAGCTAAGGCTGCTCAGGATGTATGCTGTATTATAAGAAATACTGTTTGAAGAGAAGGTAGATTATATCAATTATAGCTGTCAAATCCTCCTGCTTTTTTGCACTGAATTATTTTTTTATATTGGCTGTGCTGTTTTTGACCCTGCTTGTAATCTTTTACATCTGGCATCACATGGACTCTGTTACCACATGAAAGAACTGAAATAAATCTGATTTGAATTCTAATGACACACCTGCTAACCTCATACACATGCTGTGATTTTGAAGGAAGACTGTTTTTAACTGTAGGTTCTGTAGGTGCAGTAAATTACAAAATCCTCATTCAGATAGACTTATAAACACATAACGTATATGGTATCATTATACACTGAGAACATTGCATTGCTGCTTGGACATCTCAAACAGTATACTGTTTTGATGCAGCAGTATCATTTGCTACACACAACTGTAAGGTCAGGGCTACCTTAAGCATTAAGAATAACTGTCCTTAACAATGAACATGCTTTTTTGTCAAGTATTTATTTCTACAGGCTTACTCTTGCACCATTCTTTGCAGAATAAAGATTTGTTTTGTGTTTCATTACTTTTTTGCAGTAGTGGTACTATGCAAATCTAAAGAATCAAATCAAATGGATAATCATGTTATATTCCATATCAAGGCTGGCATTGTCTTTTCAACTCATTTAAAAAAAAAAAAATTGGCTGCCATAATTTCCAAACATCATAAATAATACATAACAACTTGTTCTGCCGAATGTTGGATATTTTATTAATGAGCCCCTTCAATAGGTCCCTGTGAGCTTCTCTGGAGCTGAATGTTGTATACACAGTGTGGCAGTGTTTGCAGGGGCATCTTTCCACCAGGCCTGTGCATTAGGCTTAGACAGGAAATGCCAGCCCAGAATAAATAAAGAATATAGAGCTTTAACTTTCTAGCAACAGTTGCTAGCTCTTCTCTTTTCAATTATGGTTCCAAATGTGTTTTTTAAATGTTGGGAAATGATCATTAGATCCCTCCAGTGCAAGGTCCAGTCATGAAAATACCCCTGCAGACTTGGATTTACCATAGGTGGTCAATACGTATTCACCTAACTTGCATTGTTACTTAGCTACTCTTAACATCTCTACTTTTGGACACATATGAAACTTATGAGACAGGGGGCCTTCTTCACAAAGATTTAGATCAATACGCACTATATATAGAGTTATTAATGAACTCTGTTTTGATTAAATAAATAAAGTTTGGCTTATTGTAAATATAAATCTATAAAAGTAAAATGTTAAACTTCCAAGTACATCTGGAATACTGGAGTGTAGCCATTACCCTGCACCCCTGCGACATCAATACAGAGGGAATTACTTTAATATTGAAATGAAATGGACTCATATGTATAGAACATTAATTAGGAGGGAAGGTGACTGTAACAGGATGAGGAGACCTGCACATGTATTTATTTATTTATAGAACGGGGTACCCCCTGTGCAATTTATTATTTTGTATTTGTTTTGTGGTATTATTATTATTATTATTATTATTATTGTTATCGTTATTGTTGTTATTTATTTATTTATAAATATGAAAGAGTAGCCTTGTTTTGTTATTGTTTTATAAATGTGACGGTGAAGCCGTATGTTTTGTTTATTTTCATTTAAATGTGTTTTGGCAGAGGCAAGGTCGTCAGCTCTTCCTCTGCCAGTAGTATTTAAAAAAACTTGTGCAGATTGTGGCCAAGGGGTAATGAGATAATTGATAGTTAACCCCTTGGCCATAGTAAATAAAAGCCTGCAGCTCTCTGCACTCAGGGTGGGTGTTCAAGAGGAGAGAACGAGAGTAGAGTCAGCGAGTGGATTAGAAACGAAAGTAAAATAGGAACAGTGACAGCAACTGCCTAGCCTGACCTATTGTTTGTGTTTTGTGTTCCAGATTTGTGTTTTGTTTAAACTTTTATTTTCGCTCTGTGAGCACAGTTTTTGTTTAAATATTTTATTTATTTTTGTTATTTAAAAAATAAACGGCGCACGTCACATCTTTTGCCCTGCAGTTTGTTTTCCTTCCTGCTTCTGGCCTGACGTCACCTCGCCAGCCATTCCTGCCACAGTGACCCTCAGCATTGGTTCTCCAGAGGTTTCCTACTTTATTTGACCTTACTCTTTCTTTGCAAAGTGTCAAGGTTACAGCATCTCATCTGTTGGGGAAGGGTAACAAAGCCAAATATATTTAATTAGTGGCAGTAACATTTCTTGCTCAAGAGCAAAGATATTGGTAGGGAAAAACATACCAGTTGAGTTATGTGCTCATCAAATTCAAGTAGGGTGACACATATCCCCAAGGGCCCAAGCTTAAACCTAGTGGCTACATTCTAGCAATTGTCAATGTTTACTACTCCACCCCACTGTCAGGGTAGCAGTCTCATTATACATCCTGTATTTGAGACACTGTGGACACTGCTGCCTACTCTGCGGAAGAAGGATGCCAACAATGAGTGCCAATGCAAATGACCTTTTGATAGCAGAGCTCCTCAAACATTATTTGGCCAATTCTCAGTTCTCAGGCTCATAGGCTCCCACCAGAAAAGCTATCTGCCAGGAGATAACTTTAATATATCAGTGCCCTCGGGGTTTGGCATAGTGACAGAGCTCTAGTTCAGAAGCTGAAGCAAGGTGTATGCTCCATCTATAAGAAAAAGGCTGTCCTCGGACAGTCTGCCAGCCACCAGGGAAGGTGCTCCCTGCTATTGTCAAGAGAGATGTGAATCACGGGCATGTGTGACACGAGGGCACAATGGGGTTAAGGGGGTGGCAATCATTCTGTCTTGTAGCACAGAGCACACAGATTGCTGCTCCTTGCTGCAGTTGCCATTATTTCCTGGTGTTCAATACCAATGCTGTCTCAAAGGCGGTTTAAGGATATTGGTTTGTATATGAAATTTATAAGTTCTCTTCAAAGCAGTTCTCTACATTAAATATTTACAGCACTGAGCTCATGCACTGATTGCATTTCATCTTCTTCTGCAATTATGGATTAAACTAACTTGATCAGTATGCATCTTCATCAGTACCGGGTATAAAACAAAAACACCATTCAAATTCCATTAGTGTGTATTGTTTATTTATTTGTTTATTTGTTTATTTATTTATTTAGGTTTAAGAGGCAGGATTTTCAAAAACAGTGTTATTGTATCGAACTCATGTTATAGTAACGAGAGCTTTAGTAGCAAGTGATGCTGTGAAATTGAGTCGATGAGGTCATTAATGAACGCATTTCTCATTAAAAGGCTTCATTGTTAGAGGTCACCTTCATCACGTCCTGTCTCAACAATTAGATACGGGGAACTCGTTAATCAAAATGCATGTTAACGAGATCAAGAAAAATGAATGGAAGCATAATTAGCTGTTATGGAAACTACTAGCGTACAGGGAGACGGCTCTCCCACCAGCGAGCAGCAGCCAAATGGAAATAAAAAATAATGGGAATATCTATGTTGTGTATAATTTGTAAACTTCATTTAAAATTGTGCATTTTGTCATGCAGAATGTACATTTATTTAGAACACTTCACATATTAAATGCTGATTTACGATTATCTGGCGTGTGGGTAAAAATCGGACTGCACAGATTAAAAACAAAATAATAATTAAACCCCATTAGTCATTTACCCACATTCGGGGGGATATTTTGCCACAGTTTACTATATACAAATCTCTTAATGTGCATTTTGCAATCTTTTTTTGGTTAAAAAGAAAAAAAAATCAGTAAGCCATCTATGTATATTGGTTGGAATTTATTCATATGAATCTACTTTTGTATGTATTTTAGTGTTTATAATTGTAGACTATAAATACAGAACATTTCACGTGCCGTTGGTGTTTGTAGTTGTTAGTTATTACACATGTATACCATGTATGTAACACTTCATTATATATGTATTAAGCTTTTACAATTACGATAGAACTCCCTACCCAATACACAATTTGTTTATAATTAATTGTTTGGTGAATTCCTCTAATCATGCATTTTCTAGTGTTACTCTTTGCTCGCCTCCGCGATAAATAAACTCAACATGATTAGATAGAAGTAGCCACCGAACACTTGCAGTATTATAAGAACATTTTATATGCATACAAACCTGTGAAGGTGAAAGTGTACACTGTACATAAAGTGCGGGGAGAGTCAGACAACATTACGAATTATGTTTAGGCAAAATCAATGTCAATGATCTCGAGCACATTCCCAGTGCATCGCTGTGTGTCCTTGACGCCTGCTTTTTGTTCTTGTGTGGATAAGACACAGGTATTAAAAGCCAAGGACACATTGCAAATCCGCAATCACCTAAGGAAACTTTGTTGTAATATCTAATATGCCATTTTCTATACCAAAATTTCAGTTGTATAATTCATATAAAATCGACAGTAGATGTCAGCTGTCATATAATGTACGTATGCAGAATTCAAATAGGCTACAGTTGCACTGATAATTTCTTGGTAGTAACATTACACTGGGTGCAAATAACGGTATATCATTTTAGCAATACAACAAACGTTCCGTAAGGTTACACATGGTTAAAAGAAGTGAGTAAATCTCATTCATAACCACAAGTATAGAAAAGGCAAAACAAATTTCATAACTACAAGAATGAACCCCGGTCACAGCTGCGGTCTGTTAAATGTTGTTTCAAGGTGAGTTATATACTCTTTCTTTAATTAAAACCCTCTTTTTCCAAGTGTGAATTAAATCCTGATAAATTATGACAATTAACACTGATTTGCTTTTAAATTCTCACGCAAACAAAATAAATAGTTGCAAGAAGATATCAACATTATTTCTTAAATCAACATAATTTCGGAAATCACATTAGGGCAATTATTTAATAACAAAACAGGCACAACGGCTGCTTGAAATTGCCAAAATCAACGCTACGTACCGATTTCTTGATTAACACTGGAGTTATCATTTATGAACTTTTGAAAATCCTGCCCAAAGTGTCTTGTTTATTGGTTTGTTCCAGCATTTCTCAGAGCAGCCTAATTACAAAATACAAAGGCTTTTGTACATACTGCTAACTTTAGAATGGATTTTCTAATGATGTACTTTATATTCTGGTGCAGGAAAATGCAAGACTTTGAAAGTTAAAGGGTATAATGTGCTAGTTAAATATTTGTCTACCCTGGACTTTTCTTACAGCCTTCATGATCAGAATGAAAAAGACAGAATGGGAGAAACCATTTTCCAACAATAGGCAAGGTTTCTTTTTTCATTCAGGTGGTGGTAAGATCCGTCCAAGTCAGCTTTAATATATAGTAAAACCTTCTCAACTTCAACAGTGACCTGAATTGGTTTTAAAGTAATCATATTCTTGTAAATTTGCCACCAACACCACTTCTTCAACTGCTAACATCACATAAACCATTTGATATGCAGACTACATATTTTCAATGATATGGAAACTTCTCGGGAGGAATGTAGTGGTACCCTTCACTTTAACCTCTGTGACTTGTGACTTCTTGGTTTTCGTTTCTTAAAGACGAAACAATTTGAGTTATTGGCTTCATACTTTGTGCACAATAGTATGCTATGATTTGGACTGGTTCGTTCGAGGGTATCAAAACAAGAAAAATTGACCCTTTTGTAATAGTAATTTTCACAGCTCAAGTTCCCATATCTTTGAGATGATGGCTTCATAAGTGCTAAATGGGTTGGTGACCTTATCCTTGACAGAGCTATATTCTATTATTCTGTAATGTTGTATTACTGCTCAAGTAAAGATGAAACCTTTCACAGCCGCATTGTTTGAACCTGTGGCCGTATTAATGAAACCGGCTAGACTATTTTTCAAATATACATTTTACTTCATGTTTTTTTTCAATTAGAGATGTCACATTGTGCTTTGTTTTTGTTATATTGTCTGCTGATGAAGGGTGAAAAAGACTGGTCTGCAGACTCCCTGCTCTTACTTGTTTGATGATGGTGCACTGTTCTGTCATGATATATGGACTGTTTGTAATACAGAGTGAGAGAAGCTTAAAAAAAGAATGTATGCATAGGCTTCTGCACTGGCATTGTCATCTCAAGTGTTTGTATCTGATAGGACAGTGTAGGATTAAAGATCTCTCTATAATTCACAATAGGAACTAATGCAAAATGGTTCAGCTCCTACTGTTCCAAATTCTTCTTTGTGATGCAGCCCAAGGTACTGAAACTAGTTGCTTTTTTGTTTTTCTGTTTCACAATTTTTCTTCATATAAATGCTTTATTTATATCTGCAATCATCAAATGTGATCAATTCTAAACAGTTTTGTCTTGGCCTTATACCTTTGACTCACATGCTTTGTATATTGTGCTTACACAGCTCCTGGTTCATAATTAACAGTGAAAGTCCTAAGGCTAAGCTATAAAATGTTACAGTCCTGAGCTACTTGTAAAACATAGTATGATACCTGTGACTTCCTCTGTTATTTAAAGCCTTTATATATATGTATATATATATATATATATATATATATATATATATATATATATATATATATATATATATATATATATATATATACTGTATCAAATGTACTTATGTTTATGACTAACTAATGCTTATTACTGCATTATATTTTATATCACAAACTTGTTGTTACTGTGATGCTTAGATTGCTTACAAATGTGAGTATTCATTTGGTATCGCTGCTTGAGCTAATCTGTTTCTGCAGATGTTTCACAGACCTCAATTAGCACTAGTAGAGTAGTGGTTAGGGCTCTGGACAGCAGTGTGGAGTAGTGGTTAGGGCTCTGGACTCTTGACCAGAGGGTCGTGGTTCAGTCCCAGGTGGGGGACACTGCCGCTGTACCCTTGAGCAAGGTACTTTACCTGGATTGCTCCAGTAAAAACCCAACTGTATAAATGGGTAATTGTATGTAAAAAAAAAATAAAATAAAAAATAATGTGATATCTGTATAATGTATAATGTAATATCTTGTAACAATTGTAAGTCGCCCTGGATAAGGGCGTCTGCTAAGAAATAAATAATAATAACCGTGCAGCCTAGAAGATATTCAAATAAAACAGATAAGCCTGTGATAACGTGGCATGACATCCTTGCAAACCAGAGATGTAAATGTCTTTTTTGTTTTGTTTATTTTTGTCTTTTTTTTTTTTTTACACAAACCTATATTTTATAGGTCTTCAGTTACTGTAACTCCTATTTCTTTCAAAGGAGAAAACTAAAAATGTGTTCTCATTTCAAAATAGAAAAATATTTTCACAATGACATAGCAGAAATGACCTTTATAGACTGCTTTACAGTTTTATCAGAAGTTACTGTTACAGTATTATGATTATTTCACTATTTCATTATTTTTCTGTGTGTTTCTGCAACAGTTTAGATTTCTCTGAAGTGGAAATGATTGTCTTGTTAATTACTGTTAATGTGCTCTAAGATTCAAAAAGGTCAAGAGGTGAACTACTGTTTTACCGGCACTGTAATAAGTATTTTTGTATCTGAAATGCTGTATTAACACAAATTACATCATGTGTTTTTGCATTTATTTAGTATATCAAAATACTCTATGTGTTAATAAAGTGTTGCAACCCAATACATTTCCTATAGTTTACATGGTCTGATTCCATCTAGACCATGGGAGGTAGTTTGAACTACAACACATTAAGTGATTACATACCAGAAGCAGCAGCAACCTTTCATCTGTAGTGTTGTCTTTGAAGTATCAGCATATCCAAAAGCATACACATACTTTGTGGGAGCAGCGATGCTAGTGCTATGAAGAGGAAAAAGGATTTTAAAAACTCCTTTAATTCTTTTTTTTGAAATACAAGGCAATGGGAAGGATATGATGTGAGCAGAGGTTACAAGTAACTTGATAGAGTTCAAGTGTTATGCAGTATATGTGGTGCGTGTTTATCTCTATTTTCCTGACTGCTTTCTGCCTGTATTAGCAGTCTCCTTTATTTCATAATCCAAAAATGTCTCAGTAAATGGGGAAAAGCAATAGCAAATTGGGATCAGTTGTAGCTATTAAAAAGTTGCCACAGGGTGCTAGTGGACTGTACTTGAAAAGTCCTTTCGATTGTTTGCACTATATATACAGCAGCTGAAGTTACCTTTATGGAAAAGTAGGTTAGTTCCCTGCTGAGCACCAGTGTAAGAAACTGGGTTAGCTGCTGCAAAAGAAATGAATACATAAAAAAGTAAGGCGCCAGCTGGAGGGACACCTTTGTCAGTCCTATTACTCATCCTCAGCAGTGGCAGGTATTGTAACACTACCTTATTAAGCTAACTGACCTGTTTTTTTTTATCTCCCCCCAACAGAAAAATCTATAAGCCTTATAATGGACGACCACAGTGGCTCCAACAACAGCCCCCAGTCAGGCAGGGCGAGGCAGAATGTCATTAAGTGTGGGTGGCTAAGAAAGCAAGGGGGCTTTGTCAAGACTTGGCACACACGCTGGTTTGTTCTCAAGGGGGACCAGCTTTATTATTACAAAGATGAAGATGAAACTAAAGCACTGGTAAGTAGGCCGTAAAAAAAAAAAAAAAAAAAGCTTGCATACAATGTTGTACAGTGTCATGATCTCAGAGTTCAAAACCGTAGGCATCGCTATAGCAGCAAGAAATGGGGCTGGGGTAAAGGGAAGTACTACTGTATTCACTATGTGTAACACTAAGTTGTGTTTAAAGTTTTGTTTTATACCCTTTGCCCTATATTTCCTCAGTGTGTCTCATGCCCCATCCATAGGAGATTTAACAGAGGCAGAGCTAAATCCCATCCCAGTTTAAACCAGTGGTGCACAGCAAGGTCCACTCTAGCTCATATAGTTGTTACAACCATAGCTTTAATTACTAATTAAACTGCTTACTGTACACCTCTTCTCATGTATTAATGTGTTAAATATTTAACTGATAACCTCTAGCCTTAGTTACTTAATTAAACCACTTACTGTACACCTCTGTTCATGTATTAATTTGTTAATTATTGTATTGATAACCTCTAAATCCTGATGTGGAATGGTCCCCGTGGACCGAGTTGTTCTCCCGTGGTTTAAACTATTAAAAAAAGGCCTTCCCTTGCAACCTTCCTATGTTTTCATACAAAAATAAAGATTCATGAACTGTCAGTTGTATTTTTAGCACACAGGGCCAAATATACAATTTTAAAAAATCTGCAGATCTGCTACTTGTTAAATGATTATGTCTGTAATATAGGCCATAACATTTATTTATATATATATATATATATATATATATATATATATATATATATATATATATATATATAATAGCAAAGCTCCTTGTTCTTAGACACACTTTTATTTATTTTATTGCATAGTTTTTTCATTTAAATAAATGAAAAGAGAGGTCTCCCAGCATACAAATCTTCGCACGATTTTCAGTATGTCAGTGTCCCAACAATTAATTAAATATAACTACCTTGGCTAGTAAACCCATATACTCATATGCTCTGGGGAGTACTTTCTTACTATCAATTAGCACCAGTGCTTGGAATTGATATTATTAATGTTTGAAAAAAAGAAAAAGCATCTGGACTTTACTGTTAACTTGGGTACATAATTCAGTGGTAGAGGTTTATATAATACAGATTTAAGGAATGAAATTCTAGACATATTATACAATATATATAATCGAAAGCTCAGGGCATTAATGCCATATACTTTCCAAAGACATCACTTATATAACATAGAACAAGACTGAAGAAACCAAACACCAATAGCATACTGTACGCTGTGTAATTGGTTTCTTTTTGTTTTTTGACTTTATTTATTTATAATTCACCCCAAAAGGCACTTTATTGCAAGCATTTAAGTCATTTTCAGTAGAAGTCCATTGTCTGAAATGAACAATATGTTGTTTGACGTCCAACTGCTTTGTTAAAATCTTGAGCTGAGTGGGCAGTTTTTGGAAAGAGTGTTTCCGTCCCCAGGTACTGAAAGCTACACATCTGTTTTGATTGTGCTAAGATTAGCCCCATAGAACTGATTGGGAAATGACTTCTTCCATATGTGAAGGGAATATACATTTAACAGGAATTGTACGTATATCAATCTATCCCTTTACCACAAAAGATGTGCCTTTCAAAGAACAGTTGAATTGTTTACACAAACATTTCAAATGGTACTTGTTATTTTTGTATATATTGTAAGATGGAGTGATTTATAATTATGTCTGGAAGCAGGGGTTAAATTGTGCCGATCCGGTACCTTTCTGTCTGACAGGCGAGTATTATACAGTTTACAAATGATGAACCGTAATGCAAAAAAGTACTATATACATAACATGTTGTTCAATGAAAACCTGCTTTCCTGTTTCATGAATTGCATGACAAAAGTGTACTGTAACGATATATTTTAGAATGTGACCTCTAAGGGTAAGGAAACTTCTGTAAATCAAGCTTAGTACATTAGGTCTATAAACAAAAATGCTAACCCTCTTCCTTAATTCTAAGATTTGGTACCTTTTTGTTTACAAATTAACCCCTGGATGGAAGAATAGTTGTTGCTGAACATACAGCAGTATCAAAGATACTAGAGGCAAAGAGCTTGAGACCTGCGGAAATATAAAGACAGCAAATATGATGAAGACTATTCTTTATATAATAAAACATTTTTACCATAAATTGTATGCTTTTAAATAAGTGCTTTTAAATCTCTGTGTAAGCTGTAACTAATGGAGTATTGACAAACAAGATACTAGATACTCTGAGCCGTGGCACAATTGGCACATTCCCTAATCTTCTCATCGTTCACCCGACCTTCCTGTAATGCCTTGGCTTGGCAGCACTTTGATCTGGAGGAGTGTAGCCAGGATACCTCTTGTGGCTGCTGTATCTAACTTTAAGGTATCTGCGATGTTGCTGTTGGATTCCTGTAGCGCTGCATGCTGCGCCAGTTGGTTCACAGAACTTCAAAGCGTACAGTCGTGTAAATGTTGCTTGATTATTTTCCTGCAAATAGACAGTGCGCATGTTAAGTAGAGCAAGCACGCATGAGACTTTTCAGTGATTAAACATTACTTCAGATCCGATGATGTTTCCTGTTGTGCAATGCGGCTTCTCAAGATTTTAAACCCAGTTTGCCTAAACAACACGAGCTTCAGCCTGTCTGGAGTCTTGTTTATGGAAAATAAGACACAGTTAAAAAGTTCTTCCTCAGTATAACATCAGTCAGTGATTTGCATGAATCAGAATACTTATTCACTGTCAGTCATAAATGAGATTGCAGCCAGGAATAAGTGTGGAAGATGCCATTGTAACAAAGCTGGAAGAAAACATTTGTGTTGCAACTAGGTTGGTGTTTACTTTGAGACTAGTTTTACTTTCAAGATGTCATAAACAAGCTTTTAAAAACATTTTCTTACCATTCATTTGCTTTGCAATATTCTCACAACTCCTTAATCTTTAATAAGCTCAGTTTTGCTACCACACTACTGTAAGGTAGACTTAAGTATCCGAGTCCTCTGTATGCTGTATTATCTTGGCTAGCTAAACATTGGATTCAAATATAAGTGGAAGGTTAGATTTGCAATTGTGGTGAATATGTACTCTGTATGTATGAAATGGGCTTGGATAAGGATAGGGAACATTCGCTGTGGTCATGCTCAGCTGGGAACTGCTCCTTAGCCCTCAATCAAGTGACTTCACAGTGTGTTTGACAGGATATCGGTCATTAGGAGAAGGTCGAGTAATGTGCAGGCATGCTGACCCTTCCAAGACTTGCTGGCATAATCACTGATGGTGATATTAAAAAGGCGTCACTCCCTCAAACTTCCTCCTCTTTCCACCTAACACAGCACATTCAACATTCACTGATGCATGCTGTCTGTTTTCATTAGAAGTGCCAGTAGATGGAATTTGCAATGCAACAAATATATATATATGGTGAAAGTGGGGCAGTACTTCTTTATAAACACTTCTGCGGATATATACAGGAGTCACATTACAGGCAACGAGTACCCCTTATTAAAATATCAGAAAGTAAATGTCATACGACTGTATTAACATATACAACTAATGTCCAACACAAAAAATACAATTATCGGATGTCAGTATCCAAAGTTAGAGCAGACACAAATCATTCATGTAGAATTCTTTCCAGATTGTGACGATGAGAGAACACTGTATCTGTATGATTGAGGGAGAATCAAAATGATGAATATACAGTATCTAACTTTCTGCACCTGCAGTGGGAACTCAGGGGGAAAGCCTTATGAGTCGAAAATCTTGTTTAAGCATATCAAATTCATTTAAATGAGAAGAAAAATATTGGTGCATTGAAAGAGTTCCGATCCACTTAACATGACTACATTTTAGCATTCGTGTTATATGCATTTGGTGTTCAAAATAATGGCTGTTATCTTAACATCACCCTTTAAAGAGTCTCGCATGACT
This sequence comes from Acipenser ruthenus, assembly GCF_902713425.1. Classification (NCBI taxonomy): domain Eukaryota; kingdom Metazoa; phylum Chordata; class Actinopteri; order Acipenseriformes; family Acipenseridae; genus Acipenser; species Acipenser ruthenus. The sequence goes on along the minus strand of NC_081189.1, from coordinate 19,919,856 downwards.
CATTGACCTTTACTCATCCTGCACTGGAGGAAGAGCTGCATCACCATGTATAAGGATAAAAAGAATGCGTGAATTGAAACGATATCCAGTGCTATGTTAGTAATTACCATAAAAATCGTTTTATAGGTCGCACTGGCATAAAAGTCGCTCCCCCCTTTTTGAGACTTCACTTTTAGGAAAAAACGTATTTTAAAATACTTTTTTTACAATTCATTTTTTTTCTTACATGCTCAACACCGATAAAGATATACAGGTTTAGTGTTGAAATAACCTTTGTTTGCAACATTTTATTCCATTAATAATTGTACAGTGTTTTTTTTTCATTTTTAGTTAAACTGCTAGAAACTATTCAGTTTTTCAAAATTTCTAAAATTCAAAATAATTAACAGAGCATAAAATCAAGTTATACATCCCACATTACATCTTTATTAACCTACAGGTATTTTATTTTAGCTTATCAAGTACCCAAACAAGTTCAAGAACATATCATCTTTGCTTTACTGAACATTTCTTTCCAAAACCATACTTAGACAATAGTTTCCGCTGCATTGGCTTTTACAAATTAGTTGTATGAATTCAAATTTAAAAGAAAAGTATTAAACAGTGCTGCTTGCATCAATTAAAAAAGCAACAACAACAACAAAAACACAATAAACTAAACAGTGCACCATCTAGTAACCAGTAAACAAAACATTTTAATGTTGTATACGGTGCAGTACAATTGCATTCACTTTCCAGCTGTACAAATAGATTCATTTTGTTTTGTTAATCCGAACCATAACCATACACAATCTTTACAAGTGTACCGCTGCATTGCACTGACATGTAGAACAAGTTACAGTATGTATTAAAGTCATTCAAAGTGCTCCATTCAAACAAAATGTTTTCTACATCAGGCCATAAACACTTTCCTCCTATCAGCTCCTTTTTCTTTCGCCATTTTAAGTTTGTCTTTGTTTCGTCTCCAGTGACGTACTGTTTTTTTTTTTTTTTGGCAAATGGATTTCGGCAAATTCAACAAAGCGCAATTTCAAACCTGTTGAGTAGCATTTTCGTTATTTTTCTGACTGTCCTACATCATCCAGTCTCAGCGTCACCTGCATTATTATAGCATTGCAGTTACAATGAACTCAGCTTTCTAACCAATAGCTGTTTGCTACGGATCCCAGTTTAGTTTGAATGTTGACAAATCAATGGTGGGAATAAGGAAATTCATAGAGACTGACAGCTATTGTGTTAACACTAAGTGAAGCAATGTACAGTAGCTGTGATGTTTTCCACAGGAGTTCAGTCAAGAGTCTGAAAGCTTGCGTTTAACATTCAAAATGACTAAGAGTATTGAGAGTAACAAATTAAAACTTTTAATTAGAACAGTGGTTTTGTGTTTCTACCTAGTAACATGACCTGAATGCCGTAGATCCTGAAGAAATAAATCGGGTTGTTGACAGTTAAGTTTGTGTGAGCCATAACCGCCGCTGTAGTAATCCCATTGTGGCGCTGGTACAGTAGTTTAATATTAAGGGCCCCGCAAAAATGCCTAGAAAATCGACTCATACAATGGTTTTCACGGGATGTCAAAGGAAATAACAGAGGTTTTGCAGATGATTGTAACTTCTACAATAAAAATGTATTTGTATATAGCTCCTTTCTCTCCATGACATCCCAGAGCGCTGTACAAAGTTAAAAACAAAACAAGATAGCTCATATGTATAATACACTTCAGTTCTAACCAATTATATAAAAGCACATTACATTTTTTTTTTCACTTTACGCTTAAAAGAATCCAATGTTTGAACCTGCCTAATGGTACCCGAAATAGAGTTCCACAACCAAGGCGCACAACAGCAAAAAAAATTAAGACGACTTTTTGGACCAACTAAAGGTTCTGCATTTTCTGATCTCAAAGAACGACTAGGAATATACAGAGTTGGTAGTTCTTGGAGAGAGAATGGCCCTAATCCATGAAAGACCTTAGATGTTTAACTTTAAAATTAATTTGGTAGCTCACTGGTAACCAATGTAAGGACCTAAGCCCTGGAGCAGTCTGGCAGCTGCATTGTAGACATGCTGAAGCCTCCAGTTCAAATGGTTCTACTGTAAAATCATGCAAGCTGTGCACATCATTTTAATTTTGTCTGGTCAATCTAAGGTTAAAAAAATATATGAGTAATCCAAGAATATGGATAATAGATTATGGGTGTTTCCTTTTAATAAATCCTTTTGTCAGCTTTATTTTCAGAAAAGCACCGGAAAGTACCTGTGGGTGGCCAGATCCTCAACCGCCCAAGTGGGAAAGCATTAAACTTGTCATCCAGCAGTATGAGGGCAGCAAGTCATAAAGAGATATTTAACAGTGCGGCTGGTTTGCATTGATAGTTAAACAGACTGTTTTGACGAAATATGTAATTCTCTGGAAGTGTTTCTTATGCTTATCTTATGATCTTTAGTATTGTATTGTCTGTGTTAAGGCTTTCTGGATGTCAGCCATTGCTGTTAAAGTATTTGAACACACATCTTTAATAACAGTTGTATATATGTTTTATTAGTTGGGGTTCACTTCCTCCTAACATGGGCACACTCATACCTACTAAAACTTCCAAAATGTTTGTATGAAAACTGAGCATACATTCTTCTCTGTGAAGATCACATATCCCACCAAAGTTACAGAACAATACCATTATTCAGGTAATAAACACTATAACACAAATTGAGGATGTTATCTTGGCACATATAGGTACAAACAGGCTTCAACTAGTGTCAAACAAGGCCTGTATTCTGAAAAAGAGCTATCTAGGTATTACATTCGAGACAGATTTAATAGATTGAATTTCAATGTGTATATTAATGTTTTACTGAAGAATAGTACTGGGTGGGAAGAATGGGAAACTGCAGCTGTTTATTTAATCCAAAGAGCAGACACAGAGCTGGGATTACAGGTAGAACCAGACACACAGAACATGAGAACATGTTGTTAACACACTGCTGCAGATCCCCTTTTCAGATAAACTTAAAAGTAAATTTGCTTTCGAGAGAACCTTAAATGAACCAGGTAAAATCCACAGCTGATTTGATAAGCAGAGGCTACTTTCCATTTGTTTTACATACTCTCTATATGTTCCTCTGAACTTATCTGTACAACTATAGACCTATCTGAACCTAACTGAAAATAACAGTTAGACTGACAAGATGCTGACAAGTCAGTTAAATTCTTAATCTTCTCTCATGCCAGACTTACTATTTTAACATGATGGTGATAGATGTCAACACTGAGGTTATTAAAGGTAGAATTTCAAGTTGAGGCTTTACTTTATAAGTCCCAGCTACTTCTTTAAACCATAATTAGGTCATCATGTGTTGTCATCGAACGCCATCGTCGTACTAAAAGGAGACATTGTAATAAATGAAAACAAATGTTTGCTGAAACAATAATCCAAATCACTTTTTTAATAATACTGTATTGTATACTACATGTTATGTATTTAAATTCAAAGCTATGTATGTCAACTCAAATGGGTATCCAAAATATCGTGGCATATAGGCTACATTAGCATTGCAAGTAAATTGTTCTTGTATCCATGACAGCTTTTATATAACCATGCAGGTTTAATCATTCTGACAGGCAACCTTAGAGAATTGAGCCCTATCCTTACCCCCAAAATAGTTTGTGATGTCTGATTAGCCACAACAATTGTATATTGTTTTTTACACTTACAGTATGTAAGGGTCTGCGTATTTATTTGTGATCTGACCCTGAACCAAAGTGTGAGAGATTCAATAAACTGGATCATCCAGAAGTTAATGAAAATCTCTGATTGGACTTTCTGATACTCCATTATAAAAGTCTATCGGTACCCATGACTCCTGGTTATATTCCAAGTAACACCATTCTGATAACATTTGATTTGTACAGAACGGTATGTCAATGTTCAGTCATTGGCCTTTGAGCTACAGTACAAAGCTTTCAATTGCTGCTATGAACACCTAAAAACGGATTACAATATATATGTTTGCCGACTATATGATTTCCTTGTTATAAAATCTTATATAAGTATGTTTCATTTGGCTCGGTAGGAAGCAACAGCAAGTGTTGGAAACATTGGGTATTAACTGGTTTTGTATTAACTTGGCACAGTTTGCACATTTAGGCAGCCCACTTCAGCACGAGGACCCATTTAACAGCAGCAATGCACTGGCAGCTCTGGAAAGTCTTCAGACCACCTCTGCTTTGGAAGTCAGTTTGCTGCCAAATGTGAAGGTCAAGAATCCCAAACCTGGAAGTGGGCGTCAGGCATGAAGAACAAGTACAGTTAAATAATACAAGTGTTGTTCTGGATTTCACTGGTGAATAAACCCCTTATACGTGTTGATCTGTGGAATATTCCAGCTAACTCAGCAGAATGTGGTGCCCTAAGGGTTGCTGGCTTAGTGAGAATAAATGAAAGGGTGTAGAGCAGATTTTTACCCCCAGTTTCTCGTTGTTTAAATGATTGGCCATAAATGTTTTCTTCTTAAAAAAAAAACTCTCACAGCCTAATGTTTTAGGATATTAACGTAATAGATAATGAAACATTATTTAACTCCAAAGCCAAGTCTGATGTTACACTCGCTCATTTCATTGATGTTGAAGTATCACCAACTTCCCATTTCATTCCAGCTCTCTCAGCTGTTTATGTTGCTCCCATGTCCTCGTACTGAGGCAATATAAAACATAGATATGTTTGCTAGGCCTGTTATAAAGTGCGGCTGAAACCTGATAGTGTAATAAGCTGCTAAAACAAAAAAGACAGAAACTAAATACGGTCTAAAGTTGTATTTTTTTTTAAACATGTAAACCCCCAAACTCTAAAATAGCTCCACCATGTGTTTAATTTATTAAGTTAACAAATGGGTTAATTGACCTTCACTGGAACAAAACACTAATGAAAGGCTGCTATTTAGATCTAAAGCAATTATAGCCTGAGTGAAGTGGGCAGGGAAACCTGTACTATCAAAAGTAGACGTGCCACTCTAAGTTGTATTTACATTCAAGCACAAAGAAAAGGAGAGTAGAAAAGCCTGCTAATGCCTTACTTTGTCTGTTCTTGTAACTAGATATGAGTAGCTGCTGTAACCCTTGACTACTGGTCAACCTGATCCATACTCAGGCAGCTGAACTAGATTGCAGACTCCCTGGTGGAGCAGGTGGAATTGAATGGGGAAACTGTTCATTTCCTGTGGATTACAAATGGAAACATCCTGAAACATCAAACAAACACTGCAGTGGAGAAGTTCATTAGACGAGCATTTGGCATTGTAAATGTTGTTTTTATTTGCTTATCAGAGAAAAGGAAGTGACTGCTGCCAGTCTGCTGGGCAGGAAAATATAGGACACAATTCTGACACAAAGTTGACTTGGAAGTAGTATTGGGATTAGTTGGGGAGGTCAGTTGTTCATTTCACATGCTTAGTCTTAACAAGACCTTTTTAGCTTAAAGACAGCCTTCACGGTTAATAACGGATCAAAGCAGGAATGTTCACACCATTATCCCTTTTATTTCTGATGGATCAATGTCAATGCAATTATTAATGCGAAAATGTTTTAATTAAATGTGGCGAACAGCCAGTTCCATATATGGGCTGTTCAGAGTACTTTGGATAATAGTGGCAAGGTGTTCACACAAAGCAATCACCAAAGCAGCAAGCACTAATTGGTATCTTTGACAGGCTTTCATTGTAGACAAGATTGGGTGGGCATGGAAACTGGACTTCAAAGAAGCTCTTCAAGCTCACTGTGGCTTCCAAAGGCCGAGGTACCTGTTCAGTAAATTGTACTCAGTAGGCTTCTGTTAGCCTGGTACCTTTTATAAGCACTGATTCTATCATATTAAACAATATAGAATTTTAAAAAAGCAATGCAACAGTGATGCCTGACACAGCTGATTCATTGTCTACCAAAATAATTAGAGTAATACTTACAAAAATGAAAACAATCACTCTAAATCATCCCTGCCTCCTGCAGCATTAGAAGGGGGTCATGCTCCTGGTATTCATCACAATGCTGGTGGATGGTCTAACAATAGATAATTAGTCTAATTCCCAACCATTATGCTACAAAAGGTGATGAAGCATGAAGATAAAAACTACTATTAATTGGCCAACTCATTGAAAGTAATGTCTTCATTCATTACACAACTCATTTGACTAATTGCCATGACCAACACTGGCATCTGTCCCCCAGTGTGTCTATATCACATAGCGCCCAATCAAATTTCAAATGCAGGACAACCCCAGCATTGTTTTCTTGTAATACTAAAAATGTGTCCTTAGAACATCCTATCTTGATTTTAGTGTAAGTAATGGATTTGTTTTTTGAAAGGAGCTTTGAAATCTGTTTTTTACGGTTTTGCAATTTGTGGAATTTGGAGAATGGAATAGTGATGTCAAAGGCTTGCTCACGCGTAGGCATGGCATGGGGCTAGCATGTGCCTGCTCATGTTTGTACCGTCTGCATAGCTAATCCCTTTCACAAAGAAATTATTGTAATTGAAACTACTGATCATCTAATGAGATACTGTAACAGCACGTCTTTAACAAGTCTGTATTCTGTGCAGTTCTCTGAATTCATGTAAGAACCTTCCTTTCTAATTCTAATTGTATGAATTTACGCTACCAGTTATGCAGAAGGATAAGTGTTTTTGAGAACAATGATGATTGTTATTGATATGCCTATATTTTGGTCCAACAAGCAGTTCATACCTTTATCAGAGTTATGAAATAAAAATGTATGTCTACGTTATTTAGTTTCTAACAGTTTTATCCTCCTTTTCTGCTTCCACACAGCTGGGGAGAGAGCTCATACTATAGTCAATATTGTTATTGTATCATCATCATCATTATTATTATTATTATTATTATTATTATTATTATTATTATTATTATTATTATTATTATTATTATTATTATTATTATTATTATTAATTAGTCATTTAGCAGACACTTTTATCCAAAGAGGCTTACAGAGACTAGCAGGTGAACTATGCATCACTACTGTTGCTGCAGTCACTTATAATAGGACCTTGGTTTTACATCTCATCCAAAGTTGATAAAGATGAAGTTTATTTTATGACTGTTTTATCAGTATACAAAGCATATGTAAATCTTTTTTTCTGCAGAAGTACAGTACAGTGTAGGCTGTTTTTAATAGGTATTCCTTTATGAAAGTCATTTTGAGGCTTTATCATGTTTTGTCAAAGCTTATACTATGTATTTACCATACAGTAGTTTACCATGGCTTGCCAAAGTTGTTTACCTTACTTTACCATACGTCTCTGTGTGTTCACCGTGATTTACAATGCTTTAACATGCTTTACTGTGCTTTAATGTACTATTATTTTTGCCATATAAAGAAAAAAACAAGAACAAAAAAAAAAAACAAGAGAAAAAAGGACTTTATAAAGAAAAAAAACAACGACAAAAAAAGCAGAATGGAAATGGATCAGTCTCCAGCTGCTGCCCTATACCAACTCATTCAAAAGAGGACACTAGCAATTAAACACTGGTACAGAAGTTCAGCACACTGCCATTATACAATAGTCTGAACTTACTAGTCTGTAGCAATGTACTGTAAATCATCATTTGCAGAGCAAGTGATGTGCCCTGCTATCAATGTTGATGGGTGATTGTAAGGATGAGTTAGCACAGATGCGAGACAGAGTGACAAAAGCCATTTCTTATGGTATCAAGGCAGGGCTTTGACTTGCATTGACTGCATGTCCTGAATTTAGGCTATGTAATAAGGTTGCAAGACAAAATCAGCATGACTAGTAAAGGCACCATCATCTAGTTAATGTTTAAACTGAACGTGCTGTAGTAAAGTAAATATGAAATTAGTTAAGAAGCAGGTCAGCTGGTATCACATAGAGTTCATATTAGAGGTGAAAACAGTCATGTTTCTTTTTTTTTTTTTATGTAAATGTAATACAACGTATGCGTTTTATACCTGTACTGTTTTAGGAGAAGATCTAGATATCAGCAATGATGATTTGCCTCAAAACAAAATCCTATTACATTCTGAGCATACTGTACTGTATCCCAGCTTTGTCATCTGTGACCAAAGCTATGAAGAACTCCACCCGTGGTATAGGCGACAAACATAAGCTTCTTCTTTACACTAGAATTAGCTCTTCAATCTTTCCTGAAGCATTATTTCTTGATTCTGTAGTGCATTGTTACATTACGTGTAGTCTCATTTTAATGCACATATACAGTATATAATGTACTGTGGTGAATCTGCCTCTATTATTGGCCTGTGGTCTGCTGGTGCAGCTCCTCTGGTCCTCAGTCTTAGATTTTGTTTCATTTTGCGAGTGTGTTTATTTATTTTTTTCTTACCACCACGATGCAAATGGGTGTTTAATAATGATAAGTTTTGTTGCATTAAGAGAACCACTAAGACATCCTGTTTAAATAAAAATAAATAAAAAAACATGAATTTAAAAATAATGATGCTTAATCCCCCAACCACAAGCACAAACAGGTAAACACTCGTGGGTGAGAATGCTGTTGAGCTGTAACGCTTTTTCAATTTAAAAAATAAATAAATAAAAAAGGCTGTGAACCTCAATCATTAAAAGGTATTTTTGTGTAAGTGTTCTTCTGTGTCTGTATGCATGTTGCAGGGCTACCATGGCATTTTACGAGTGCTGATTTGATCATTTTTTTAGGCAAGGCCTATGATGCAGAAGACACTCTTAAAATAACAAGAGGTAGCCCTCTTATATATAGAAAGACATAACCGTAAATACCATACCATGTGTGTATTAACATGGCGGCGAGCATGCAGCTTCCACAGCTGTTTATAGAAGCGTGTTGATCTGTAGAGGTTATACACTGCACTGAATCCTTACCCGTGATGTTGTGCTGGGATAACACCACACTAAGAATCAGAAAAAGATCCAATGGGGCTAGCATGGGCCTGCTCATGTTAGTACAGTCTGCATAGCTAATCCCTTTCACAAAGAAACTGTGTTTTGTTGAAAAGAGGATGGAATTATTGTAATTGAGACTACTGATCTTTTAATGAGATAATAGTACATTCTAAACAAGTCTGTATATTGTGCATGTAGTTTTAGCTGTATTGAATATCCATTGACTGTTTTCAATAGATTGCGTATAGGTTGCTATAAAACAAAACTATAAACAATTTTTTTTAAAAAAATACTAAGGCCCAGATTTATAAAAAGATTGTGCATGTTTTACGACCGTGAAACGGACGCTGAGGGTTCTGAATTCTTGGATGGGATTTATAAAACACACGCAATGGCATAAACACGCAATTAATACGTGATTTGTGGGGGCAATGTCTCTGTGTGCTTTAGCCCTCGATGCATATGTAATTCTGGGGCTGTTTCTGAATGAAACCGCTGGGAGGTGATTTTGCAGATGAGGTCTATTAACTATTCCATCTAATTTATTAAAGCTGCCGGTAATTGCGGTCCTCGTATTTGTGTGATTATTTTAAGAACTCTGAAAAGCAGGCGTTAATTTGCCGCAGTCAGACAGTAGGCTGTATAAAAGGCAAGGTGATGTGGGAGACTTGTCTGCAGCAAGAAAGAGACATCGATTTTAAGGACAAAGAAACATTTAATAACATTTTGCAAAGAGCTCATCTTTTAACCCTGATCAAGTCAGTTGGTAAATTACGATTTATAATACCGGTATTGTTTTGCAAACTCCAATACATGTTTCATAACTTACATGACAAAACAGAAAGTCTGCAGATAGAGAATATAGAATCCATGTAAAAAGGTTCTTAGAAGCACCTAAAAAGGTCTCCCCAGTATAATTACAATAAAACTTTTTTTATTGTAATTATAGATCTGTAACTTGCTTTTCATTTCCATCTATTGTATTTCTGATTGGCTAACTGTTTTAGTTTTCAGACAGGATGAATGATAAATGTAGCTGCTGATGGGGACGCGACTTATAATATTCATTCATGGTTGAGAAGATACATGAAAAATGTAGTCTGACAATAATGGATGTGTTCTCTTTGTCTAGAAATACCAAGTCAGAACATTCATTTTTGTCTGTTAGTCACTATAATAAGACTGCTTCAAACATAATTAAATGTTGTGTTTATGATAAAGACTTAAGTAAATATTTAATTGCCTCTTTGAAACCCCGAACATAAAGTGAAACTAATAAATAATTCCTTGGTATCTATCCAAGAAGTTTGAATAATGAGAATCAATTGAAACTCGACCGCATATCCATGAGAAATAATTAACAAATCAAAACAATAATATCAAATAATAATAATACGCCGGTGCGCGGTGGCTGCAGGCTCCGCACCGTCACAGGCACAGACCTCTTCCCTTCTGCTTGCCACTATCTGAATAGGCTTTGTGGGCTGCTAACTGCATCAGTAGGAGGTTTATATGAGACCTCCAAGCCTAGGAAACAGGAAATAAATTTAAAAAGAGGATTTGACTATTTCCACTTGGGGTATTTGTTGTACTAACATTTTATGAAACACATACAGAGCTATGTTTTTCACAGTGGCCTTCTTAACTACTGGTAAAAACTGTTTTTAAAACATCATGGGGCACTACACCTTTAAGGTATTCAGGCAAGTGTTAGAAAAACTCACTGCACTACACATCGTCACACAGTGTGGAAATCTTGGCTGGCTTTGTTTTTTTAAGTGCAGTATTGTTAGGACTTAACTAATGAAAGCTAAGCAAACATTCATTTACCAGTACCAGTGCTTTTAGGGTTCATTTGCTAATAAACCAAATACAGGTAAAACAGTCCATAGAATATTTGCCTTAAAGCTGGTATGACTTGTTAATAAGGTTGTTTTGTAGATGCATGTGTCCCTGTAGTGTAAAAGATTAGTTGTGCGTGCAGTAACCTAAGTTGTGAGCAGCACTTATAGACAACTTTGCTTAACTTGTTTAAAGGTACCGATGTATAGACTTTTACCATTGCAGAAGAACCTGTTAAAAGGCTTAATGTGAGGTATTCATGGATAGTGTTTCTTGGTTATGTTTATAAATGGTGGTTCTGATTTTAGGGTTAAACCCAATAAAGCCTAATTTCTACCCTGATGAATAGAAATTGTCAAAAAGCATACTTGTCAACCTGACAGATTCTAAATTAATATTGTGTGTAATTACTGCCTCTTTAGAAAATTCAGAATTTAACCCAAAACAATACAAAAACAGTCACAAATTTAATAGGGAAGAAGTACAGTATTTCAACACATGTATGTATTTATGTCACTTAGTTTCACTTCTTTATTTATTTATTTTTAGGCTTCTCAGGGAGGAACAAATAAAAATCATTCTTCCAACAAGAACAGGATTTATTGGTTTCTCTGAGGAGACTTTATTTATATACGTCAAAATAAAACGTACATACTGTACTGTGGCAAAGTGGTTTGTAGTGCACAGATGCAGTGGTGATGCGGTGCTCAGGAATGAGAGACACAAGACAGTTCACGGTGAAAAAGCAGCTCTTTATTTTCTGACAAATAATAATACCTGGCTCTACACAATGATGCGTATTGTTCAGGCAAACCACAGGGTTCAGTCCTGAAATAATACTACACTAAACAAGCCACAAACAAACACAACATGGTCACGAGTCCAGAGTGAGTGCTCTTAGTGAAAGTGGTGATTTACAGGTTTATTCGTGTACAATGGTGAAGTGGAGTCGGGGTTTAATTGCTAGCGGTTTAACTACAGCTCCTGGTTAGCCTTCTATAATGATAAGCACAGACAGTTCGAAACAAACAAAACACTTAACACTCACGATACTCTTATCAAAGTCTGTTTCCTTTCTTGGTCATTCTCATCAACGGAACAGATTACATTGTCACATCCCCAATTATACCCTTAGTCATGCCCCCTGCGATAGCTAGTTCAATCACGTCTCCTCCAATCCATGACTGACACATCGCGTACCGCTTTAGGTTGATGACTTCGGGCATTGTGACTCCACCCCCTTCCTGGATGGCTGGCTTCCGCCTGACCTTGGAATGAACTGCCAGACCAACCAGTACGAAGCACTCTGTTCCAGTTATACAGCGCCCTCACAGGTCGGGAGGGAGATTCTTGACTAGGATTCATTCGCTCTCTGTCACTTGTTCCTAAAACCAGTCACTAATACATTTCAATAAGCATATTAAACTATGTTATGTTTCTAAAAGTTAGCTTAGGTCATATACAGTAGATGAAATTAACAGCAAATCCATCTCCCCACAAGCAGCTGTAGAACACCTTCTGCTGAAACAGTTTGCATGTGTAATCTCTAAATCTGAACCATTCTGGTGTCACTAAACTGAAACCAATGAACCCAGTACCGAGTGAATTTACAATAGTACCATAATATTTCATATATAATACATACCGTTTAAAAAACAAACAAAAAAATATATATATATCGTGTTACACAGTACGCATAATTAAATACAGCAGTAAACCAAAGCATGCGCTTATTTAATATACATAAGTTATTGCTTCCTAAATAATTATGTATTTTATACACAGGAGCATGTTATACAAAAGTATGCCTTATATTCTGAATATTATGGTTTTAGTAAGTAACTGTCTGCTAGCCATAATTTGCACAAATAACTAAGTAAAGGTAATAATAATCCTAACCAGAACAGAGCCTGATTCTATGGTGTAGACCTCACTTCCACTTCCTTAGCAACTTCAAATAAGTAATTTAGAACCTCTGTGGAAGAAAGACCTGGACAGATGTAAGAGGTGTCTGTTATGATCAAAGGGCAAGCCAAACACTAACCATGTATTTCATCACATTTTCCAATTTTGTGTTGATATATACCATAGTAATCTGTCTTTTGTGGTCTTTTGACAACACTTAAATGCTAATGCAGAAAAACGAAGGTGCATTTTTATTATTAATATCAGCTCTTAAACTGTCCTCACTTCATGAATCATAAAACTTTGTTTGTTTACCAGGTGTGTGAAGGAGTCTGGATTCTGTGTGAAAACACTGTCCCCTTTTAGCCTTTGCCCGCATCCTCCTAATAATACTGATGTGGGATAAAAATAACATTTATCCAGAATCTCATTGGATATGCAGAATTAGGACTGCACTCCAATAGCAGATTGAAGAAGAAAAAAAACAGCTTTAGCAGGAATCTGCTTCAGTTATTTTTTCTAATTATTTTTATTCTGGTGTCATCTCCTTGTACTTTTTTTACTCTGAATTGTTATTAGCTTGGTTTGATTCAGGCAGGAAAAAGGCCCCCAGTATAGGTGCCAAAAATGAAATTAACCCCTCAGACATTTATTTTAGGGGTTTATAAGCACTCTTGAGTTGTTTCGTATTAGTTTAAGAATTGTATTTGCTGTAATTGTAATAATAACTGGCCCCAATGGGTTCATATTTTTTGATTTGTGTCACATTTTAAATTGTGTCCTGAACTGAACTTGGAGTTTAGCAAGGAAAGATCAAACTCCTTAAAACCAGGATTACACTTGGCCTGATAAATCTGTCTCCCTGTAACATCTGGGAATAAGACAAATGTCTGCAGTGAGGGTGGCTGTGAACAACCCATTCACACCCCGCAGGGGCTCATCAGATATTCAGCCATCCTCATTTGTGGAATAACTACAAGACACCTTGAACGTTCACAGCATATCCACTATATATTCCAGTGATATCATTTAAATATGTATGGTCGGGAAGGCATTTTAGTAGTCCAGTTTCATTGTAGTCTTTTAGCTATAAAAACATTTGCCAGTGACACTTATTTTGTTCAATTCATTATTATTATTAGTTTATTTGGCAGATACCAAATAGCCTATCGGTGGAATTCTTGAAAATCTTTGTGCATGAACCACAGGACTTCATCTCTCCAAGGACGCACTTGACAAGAGTGCAGATATTTCAGTTTGTCTGTTACAGCTAGGCTTCAGAAAAGTTCTCTAATTAAGGTTGAAATTACAGCTGCTCCCACATGGCTGGGTGTAAGGTAGCTTTGACAAGGAATGAAAAATGGAATTAGTAATTATTATTCTTATCAGATCCAGACAGTTAGTCCTTTCAGAGACAACACAGGCATTATACCGACTCAATCATTCAGGGCTCTCACAAGAGCAGATAGGACATGGCATTAGCAGGGCTAGCAGTTAACTTTTTAAGCCAGTAGTGAGGATTTGCTACCTGCCTGGAAAGTAGGGAGCAAAATGGTCTTATTCGGATTTATTTGACTAATAATTATATATAAAAATTAAAAATAAATAAACACCTACCTCCTGTTTTAAATAGACTTTGACGACCGTGACCGGGAGTTCCCAGGTGGTGTCGCACAATTGGCCTGGGTAGGGAGGGCTTAGGTCGGCAGGGGAATCCATGGTTCACCGCGCACCAGCGACCCCTGTGGCTGATAGGGCGCCTGCGGGTCTGCAGTGGAGCCATTCAGATTTGTGTAGTCCTCCGGCACTATAGGTCTGATGGCTTCGCTGTGGATCTGCAGTGTGAAAAAAGACGGCTTGGCAGGGACACGTTTTGGAGGACGTGTGTGTCAGCTGCCGTTTCCCGAGTCGCCGGGGGGTTGCAGCGCTGAACCGGGATTAATAATAACACAATTGGCAATTCTAAATTGGGGAGGAAAATGGGGTAAAAATCAATGACTAAATTTAAAAATACATACATACATACATACATACATACATACATACATACATACATACATACATACATACATACATACATACACTGAATATCCCAAACTATCACATAGGGGCAGCAGTGTGGAGTAGCGGTTAGGGCTCTGGATTCTTGACCGGAGGGTTGTGGGATCAATCCCAGGTGGGGGACACTGATGTTGTACCCGTGAGCAAGGTACTTTACCTAGATTGCTCCAGTAAAAACCAGTAACATTTTGAAGAAATTAACTAAGAAGCAATAACAGAATAAAGGATATCAACCAAGGTTTTAAAAAAAGAAAAAAAAAACTTGCTGGGTTTGTTTTATTAAACAGTGGCATATGTGTGTAAGTTATAGTTACTATATATATATATATATATATAGTTAAAGCACACATTTCACTAGTTAAACAGGAGAAGTACACAAGGTAGTGATAATCTGTTATATATAAAAAATCAGATAGATAAATGAATGCACCTCGAGATTGTATTTCGTCTATTATTTGTACTGAGAAAACGAGGAAGCTGTTACTTAGATCACGGTAACGTTGCAGCTATTTGCGGCTGTTTTATTTATTTTTTCGTAGTCAGAATTTTGATAAAGTAATAATTATCAACCTATTATGTGTTCATTTGTAGCATGGGTGAAACCAGGGTTGACATTATAACAAAACTGGAGCCAACATTCTCCATGAAAGATTTAATTAGCATTTTATAGACACTGCTTCAATGATGTGAAAGTGAAATTGCTGTGGAATAGTGCTTGGACTCTCTTTTCACCCACACAACATGAACATGTTTGGTTTGCCTGTTGCATTAAAGAAATCCAATCTTTTTCCACCTTCAGTGACTAACTTTCAGAACATGAGCAGCCCTCAAGCTTATTTTCTAATAGCACACTACTGCTATTGTGTTTTCTTGCCAACTAGCTGGACCCCCATGTCCATTAAAATTTGACCCACCCTCCACTAAAATAATCCAGTCCAAACATTTCTTCACAGCAATACTTACTGTGATGCACAGGCACCAAAGTTTGGTTTTAGAACCTCAGTTCTGAGTGCACCAATGGATCCAGTGTCTTTTATCAGAATCCTGGAATAAACAATAAATATAAGCCAGAATTCACTATGAAGCTCTGGCATTCTCCAAACTTTAGAAAAATCATCTAATCGTGTCTCTGCCAATTTATTTAGTACAACCCAGTGTTTTGGCCAGGGAAGCAGTTTCATTGCAGTGTGCTTGGAAAATCTTTGGATATAAAAATGATTTCTATGAAAGCAAACATGCACACACACACACACACACACACACACACACACACACACGCATACAGACGTGCTCAAATTTGTTGGTACTCCTCCACAAAAAACGAAGAATGCACAATTTTCTCTGAAATAACTTGAAACTGACAAAAGTAATTGGCATCCACCATTGTTTATTCCATATTTAATAGAAATCAGACTTTGCTTTTGATTTTTTATTCAACATAATATTGTAAATAAGAAAACAAATGAAAATGGCATGGACAAAAATGATGGGACCGCTAACCTAATGTTTTGTTGCACAACCTTTAGAGGCAATCACTGCAATCAAACGTTTTCTGTAGCTCTCAATGAGACTTCTGCATCTGTTAACAGGTAGTTTGGCCCACTCTTCCTGAGCAAACTGCTCCAGCTGTCTCAGGTTTGATGGGTGCCTTCTCCAGACTGCAAGTTTCAGCTCTTTCCATAGATGTTTGATAGGATTCAGATCAGGACTCATAGAAGGCCACTTCAGAATAGTCCAATGTTTTGTTCTTATCCATTCTTGGGTGCTTTTAGCTGTGTGTTTTGGGTCATTATCCTGTTGGAGGACCCATGACCTGCGACTGAGACAGAGCTTTCTGACACTGGGCAGTACGTTTCGCTCCAGAATGCCTTGATAGTCTTGAGATTTCATTGTGCCCTGCACAGATTCAAGGCACCCTGTGCCAGGTGCAGCAAAGCAGCCCCAAAACATAACCGAGCCTCCTCCATGTTTCACTGTAGGTATGGTGTTCTTTTCTTTGAAAGCTTCATTCTTTCGTCTGTGAACATAGAGCTGATGTGACTTGCCAAAAAGCTCCAGTTTTGACTCATCTGTCCAAAGGACATTCTCCCAGAAGGATTGTGGCTTGTCAATATGCATTTTAGCAAATTCCAGTCTGGCTTTTTTTTGTTTTTCTTTCAAAAGTGGAGTCCTCCTGGGTCTTCTTCCATGGAGCTCACTTTCGCTCAAAAAGCAACGGATGGTGCGATCAAAAACTGACATACCTTCACCTTGGAGTTCAGCTTGTATCTCTTTGGCAGTTATCCTTGGTTCTTTTTCTACCATTCGCACTATCCTTCTGTTCAATCTGGGGTCGATTTTCCTCTTGCGGCCGTGCCCAGGGAGGTTGGCTACAGTTCCATGGACCTTAAACTTCTTAATAATATTTGCAACTGTTGTCACATGAACATCAAGCTGCTTGGAGATGGTCCTTTACCATGCTTGTCTATTATTTTCTTTCTGATCTACTCAGACAACTCTCTCCTTTGCTTTCTCTGGTCCATGTTCAGTGTGGTGCACACAATGATACCAAACAGCACAGTGACTACTTTTCTCCATTTAAATAGGCTGAATGACAGATAACAAGATTGGAGACATGTGTGATACTAATTAAAGAAACTAATTAGTTTGAAATATCACTATAATCCAATTATTTATTATCTTTTCTAAGGGGTACCAACAAATGTGTCCAGGCCATTTTAGAATATCTTTGTAGAATAAGCAATAATTCATCTCTTTTCACAGCTTCTCTGCTTTATTCTATGACATACCAAAGGCATGCAAGTATACATGATAAAATAGCTTTTAATTTCATCACTTTTCAGGAGGAATGAAGCATTATTTCAATGAGCTGTAAGGGTACCAACAAATTTGAGCATGTCTGTACGTATTGTATCAGTGTGACAGATCGTTAAAATGTAAACAGAATGATGTAAGGAATTGATTATTCCAGTGAATTAAAATATCTCCTTGAAGTTTAAGATCATTACTAACAAAATGGAGTTTTTCCAGCATGAGGATTATCTGTACCTTTTAGAATAGGATGGTTTTATTGCGGGTTATAGGATTGTAGCCACGAATGGGAAATGTTGAGGATTTAGTATTCAGCTGTAGTTTGAAGCTGTATGTACATTATCTAGTCTGATCTCATGTTATGCTGATACTTTATCAAAGTAGCTACTCTGTGGTTTCTATTACATTAGTGTGTCCTTATGTAGTGGGGAGATTTACTCTATTCTACCCCTGCTGTGAGCTAACATGCTTCATTATGGCAATGGACATTTTATCAATAACCGCAATAGTTTGGTTTCAATTAATAACAACCCAGTCCTTAATTTAAATGATGATAGGAACATTTTCAGAAAGACTAATGATTTAAAGGCAGGGGGTGGTAATCTCTGCTGTGTGAAGAACAAGGCAAGGTTGTGTTGCTACAAGGTTCTGCTGCCCTCGTTGCTGTCTGCACTAGAACGGTCATCTCAAAGAGCATTGAAGTGTTGTAAGGCCATTAGAGTCAGTTTGTCCCTGGTGGCCTAATCAAGCCTTTTTATAAAAAAAAAAATGGAAGCAGTAATGCATGAGTGAGTGTGGGGAGAAAATAGTGGGAATGGGAAAAACTTGGATTTCTATATAGTCATATGATGAAAAATGAAAGGTCAGTGGTAGTGTGTCCGAGGAACGAGTTGAAACTGCTATAGAAATAAATAGAAGCTGGGGAGAATCGTGGTCACAGTTCAATGTCTGGATTATGGTCACTTCTTTAGAGTTTGGATGCTGTTACTGCTTGTAGATTTGTCCGCTGGTCCTGCATCTCAAGGGTTGAAGGAAAACACCACTCTCTGAAAGAGGAACTGATCTAACAAGGCCGTTGATTGATCAGTAGGAGAAACAAGGGTCCATGATCCCTCACCCGACTCTCAGCCAAGGCTTAAACAAAATAGGCTGGTGGTTTTCAGCACTCTGGACTCTACAGCACAAACTGTAGCAATTGTATAAGAATAAAACAATGCATGTTTAAAACAAATATTTTGTTTCTGATTGAAACAAAAACCTGGACTATTGGGTGTACTCGAAGACCAGGGTTGAAAACTTTTGGCAACTGAAATAAAAAGAGTTTATTGTACATGAAAAAATATAAAATAAAGAAAATATGGGGGGACGAAGACAGTTGACAAGGATTAACTGTTAGAAAACCATAACATACTTGATGTTCTTGCAAGACCCTGCAAGCAGGAAACTGCATAACTTTACAGAATTTAAGTATATACAGCTACTAAAAACCTAGCTGCTAAACAGTGTAAATAACTGATTTTCAAGTTAAGCTTTGATGTAAACAGGAAAACAAGGGACTACTGAAGAATGAACACATATCTAATAGTACAGGACAGATATGAATTTTCTTGTTCATATATTGCTGTTTTAGTTTATTGGTTTAAACTAGAACTTTGTGAAATTATTTTAATTTATTTATTTTTATAATTTTTAATTTTATTTTTCACAAATTTCATTTTATTTTGTTTTATTTTTCATGAATTTCATTTTATTAGATACACATTAATAAAACAACAGACCCAAAGATCTTTTAGCAGAACAATAGTAGCAGGTCAGAAATCTAACCCTACAAGCTGTAGTCTTTGTACCTACTCTATGCTTATTCAATAATCTCCAATGCATTTGAATATGCATTAAGGCTCATTAGCTGCCAGAGAACTTGAATCAGTGTAATTATTTCTCACACATAAATTGTCTCTGGAGAGTGACTTTGAATACTTTTTTGGGTCCACGTAAAAAATAAAGTATTTATAAAAAGGAAAAAAATAATCTAATCCTCCACTGCATTTAATTTAATTAAAGCTGAAATGTAATTACATCCTTAAGAACAATTGCATGAAGTCTCTCAGGACTCAACTTGAAGCAACAGATCGTTCATATTCTTATTTTAGTGTGGGTAATTTAGACTAGGTTGCCCCATACGCTGTCATTTTGCTTTTTGATTAGCTTGGGTTTAGCATCTTAATTTAGCCGAATAAATCGTTGTGAAATTAGTTCTCACATTCCCAGCTCGGAAGGTTTGAAGATTTTGCACCATATTCTCCAGATTAATATAGATGACATACAGTCTTTTTTGTTATTGGCATCTGCCAAATCCCTCATTTCATCATCTTTCAAACAGGACCAACCCAACCACTTTAGTTAAATGATTTAATTCTGTATGCTGATACATTTGCTTCCTGCAGCTGTTGTTTGCCAAAAACAGATTTACCAAATGTAATTTACATGCACAATTCAAACAAATTATCGAATTGGCATCTTCAGTGTTCTTTAAATTAATCTGTCTCCTTAAGAGAATAAAGCGTCCTGTTAACTCAGGGGGGCAGCATCATTTGACTAGTGATTGTTGTGCAAAGTCTACAGTACAGTATATTATTCCATTTATGTATATTTCAATTTCTGTAACTAATATTAAAACCATTCAATGCACTGGGAGATATTAATTCCATATTATGTTAAGACTGTTCTGTGAGAGTTTCACTAGCATGCAAGGTTTCAGTCCTGATACTTTTGGTCCCGATGTTTACTTGTGTTAGTTGAAAAACAATTTTTGGTTTGAAGCAGCCATGAGTTATTTGCCATTTTAACACTAGTTAAAATATTCATCTAGGAAGATGACCAATTACAAAAACACTAAAACATTAAAGTAAATCTTGATGGTATAATGTTGTGTGCAGTTGATTGACTTTAGGGAGACCTGTATTACAGTCACACCCGACTCTGTAATTCAGGTATAGCAGACTATCTAAAAGCAAGGTTGTGAAACCAGCCTACTATCGGATGGTAATGAAAATCCTGTATCATGTATCATTTAACTTTTCTAATATGGTTGTGAATAGGTATTTGTCTTAACTTGTGAATAGAGCCCATTGGTAAAGTGCTGTACAATTGAGCATCTTTACAGTATGTAAGTGGATTCCTCCTTGTGATTCCTAGGCTGCACTAGTGAACGATGCAGTATAATTTAATTAGTTACGGTACATCTTTTACATTTTTTTAATAAATATATTGTAGAGGTTGTATTTTGTTTTTTGTTTTGTATTTTGAAAATCCTGCCCAAAACAGTCTACAGAAAGTGCAAAGAGACAGAAAATTATACCTAGTCCCTTTAGACCATTTTATGTTGTCTTTAATAAAAAGCTTATTATTGTTAGTTATTATTGTTATTATTGTTAGTTATTATAGTTTTATCTTAAGGTTAATGCACTCATAATTATGCTGGGATGGTAACTAAATGGTAACGTGATAAACATTTACAGTGCAGACCATTTTGGGTTATTTATAACAACTTTGCCAAATACAAAGCGAATAACTGTGGTGGTGGGGGGGGGGTAATCAGATTATTCTGTCTTTAGTTGTATTACATTCAGTAGAGAGAAGATTGTAAACAAGTACTTGAGCTGAACTCCTGACAGAAGGGGTAGAGTTTTAAAAACAAAAGGTTGAAAACCGCTGCTATAAGGAATATCCCTGATGAAAGTTTGTTATAGTAAATTTGCATAGCTTTGTTTTTGAGGCTTTCCTATACTTGTATTGTACTTAATTAGTAGAGGTACATGGAGTATGAGCAGATGCAGTAACTGTGTTCCCAAGTGGATGAGATGAGACTTTTATACAAGCAGTATGAGATGAGGCATTTATACAAGCCAGGGAGGCAGTTATATCTTGTCTATGTGGATTTCTAAGCAGTATTTTATTGCCTTTCTTCCTTGGCTTTTTTATTTTCTTTAAACATACTTGTTATATTTGCAGTCCAACATTTGCTCCTCCCTGTAAAGGCATGGGGTCCTGGTGTCTGATTCTCTTCATTTTCCCAATGGGCATGGGTTCAGTTGTTAATGCTTCCCACGTGGTTCATTCATTTGTATATTAGATTGCAATTTGTTTTTTTGAACACCTTCTACATATACTGAATTTACAAATCAGCTTCATTAAGACACATCTTACAGAATTTTGAGCACTAAAATTACTTAAAGGCTTAGCCCAAGTGTTTTTGAAGAAATGTAGCCTAAGGATGTGTTACATTTCTCACAGATTCGCCACTAGTATATTATGGCCTCTTCATGGGGTATATTAAGCACAAGTAATGGTGAAATATAGGAGTCTAGGCAGCTCTTTATGTCATTTTGACATTTACAAATGATTACTGGATTACAGAGCTGTACAATAAATGTTTTTATTTTGTTTTGTTTAGTTTAGTTTTTTTTTCTCTAGGAAAGTATGTATTATAACATAACTACAAATTTCTGTTAAAACTGCATTCAATAAATTTAACTGAAAATAGACTAGGGACAAATTATAGAAAGAACTGTCCTTTTTATGGAATCTGCTCATGCCATATAAACTGGATTTCTTGCCTACAAACATATGGTTGCAGTCTGTACCTGACTGAATTATTTCTACTATCTGCATTGCTTTTATTACTCTTATCTTTATGAGCTCTAACTTCCTCTAAATTAAACATATTCTTTACATTTACAACAGGCCTCTAGTAGCATAATAACTTAATAAAATAGAAGGAAAGTAGTCTAATAGACAGCCTTCTGCATAAAATGTTAATCTATCTGCTGGCACTGTTAATGAGTTTACTGGAGACTAGTACTATTTCACTGTCCTGCTCCTTTGAATAAAATGTTGAAATAATAAAATACAAGGTTTAGGTTGATGAACACAATTTAGCCAAGTGAGAACAATTTTAATATGGTTATTTTCATGTCTTTCTTCTATTCTTTTTTTAATTAGCTGTACTAGTCTCCAGCAAACTCATTAACAGTGCCAGCAGATAGATCAATATTTTATGCAGAAGGACATGATAGAGGGTGCCCATAGAATGGCCTGCCCTATCAAGACAGTCTCCTGGGTGTTTCTGGAATGGCAACATTTGCAGAAAACCACCTCTGGTCTAGTGGGTCTTGATGGATTGAGCCCACAGTGGCCCACATCACAGTAACCTCCATCACTGGACAAGACACGCCTGTTTCTACTTGAACAATTCACTGGGAGATACACGGTCCTATGCACTATTTAACACTTAAATACTTAAATCACCCTGTTGAAGATTAATTACAGTAAGTAAATAAGAAGGTGGTTGGAACAAAGTCTTGAAATGGAATTGAGTGAAAGAGCCAGAGTTGCCTAATATTGTCTAACTAATGAATCCTCTGAAATGAAACATTTTTACTTCGTGCTCAAAAAGAAGATTTTTAATGTCCAGTCTAGCTTCATGAATGAATAGGTTACAGAGAACAAGTTATGTTGGGCTTTTGTTTCTCAGTTGTTGAGCAGGCCATGCTGTGCTTGATGGGCTGGTGGCACTCACTGGTTGCTCTTTCAGTCAATTCCAGACCTGCACCTTGCTCCACGGTGCTGGACCTACAGTAGGTTTAATTAACCAAGCAGGTTCAATTAATCAGTTAGGGCCTGGATGGAACGAATCTGACATGGTTGGAAGAAGGTCATGGATTGAAAGAGTCAAAAGTGATATTTGCCATTGATGCTGTACTGGATAGATACAGGATAATTCAAATTACAAAGTAAATTTAAAGGGTTAAACCTAATGAAACACTTTTCAAACATCTCCATTGTGAATAAAGTGAGAAACCACCTTAAAATACTATTTCACGTCAAAGCAGCTGAAATAACGTATCTCATGCCTGCTGGTTCTAAAGAATGTCCTCCTAAACACTACAAAAGAGGTTCAGCAGAACCTAAGAACTAACTAACTGTGAACTGTTTCTTACAGTACAGTATAATGGAACTGTAGAGTACCAGGAAACAGCAAGCCAGCAGTTATCTTGGCTTTTTCCATTTGTTTACACTGCAGCCATGACTCCAATGTCATGAAATATGTGCTGTGTGGGAGATTGCACTTTAGTAAGTGGAGGGCAATGTACACAAACTAGACAGTCAAAAGTTGCAGTTCAAAACCAAGCGTTTATTTAGACTGTACAGGTCTTGTAACAGGGATATTTACAGGGGTGGGGCAAAATAAACAAGGCAAACAAAAATGCGCCGGTAACACCAGGTACTGGTTTTATAAACCAGTGAATGAGTCAATGGCACTTGCAAGGGAGCCAAGGAAAAGCAGGAGCCGTCAGTCAGGCAATCCACCCATGAGTTCACTCGGGTAGTTCCGTGTAACAAGTCTGAAGCAGGATCAATGTCCTCAGCAATCCTACAAACTATTTTTTATATCTCGCTGTGTAGTGTGGCTCCGCTCCTCTCTCCTGGCATCCCCCAGCACGACTCACTCCCTAACACACACACCTCCCCAATATACTCCAGACTCCAAACCTTGAATCAGTCCTGCACCTATACCTAAGGAACAGGTGCAGCTGATCCAACAATGACTCAAGGAAATGGTGGCTGTAGCACATGTGCGGTTTTCCTCTACCAAGATGGCTAGACTTAAGGTCGCGCCATCTTGGTAAGGAACGGAAGTTAGTGAACACAGCGTCACCCCTAATTAATGCCATGGTTTCAGCCACCCGTAGCTAAATGCATACATATTTATGGTTCATTAATTATTACACAGTGAACTAACTACTACCAAAAATAATATTATCACGTTCTATAAGAGGATTTTAAGATACTCACAACTGCTACAGAAATCAAATAAGTTCAGTACAAAATCCAAAACATTTCAACATTTCACAGCCCAACATTTTCTTAAACTGAGATCTATTAATCTTTTTGCTTTTGCAAAAACTGGTGGAGATAAACACTGCTCTAATTTAGTTGGATTTCTTATTGTTTTTGTTATTTGGTATAATGAACAAATTATGCTTAAACAAGAGCCGGCTGCACCAGTCTACAAAAATCATGTTCAAAACCACAGTGTTTCTTTTCTGTCTCGCATGAAGCTGACACATGGCATCCAACTGATCTATACACGAACGCAGTGTAAACAGTGGTTCCCCAGTGTGCTATTGCTTCATTCCTGATACTAGTGCTTAGAACACACATGCAATTACTTACATATCAACTAAAACACTGTATCCTAAAGAATTGCAGTAAACACGAATCCATTCATTTTATGAACTGCCACTTGCAGTATTGTTCGCCTTTACCCAGTGCTGTACAAATCAGAAAGATTCTGTTACATGCACACAAGAACTCTGGTTGGTAAATTGAGTTTTCTGAAAAGTAATTCAGAATTCATGAGTCACGTAAGTTAGTTTTATGAAAACATTTTGGAATATTGCGATTTAATCAACTGTTCTAAGTCAGATAAACACAGAAAAGTCACATTTTTCAGAAAACTAATATTTTAGTATTGTCCAGGCACGGTTCTATAAATATTATGCTAGTAAAATTACTGCATGTATTGTTCTAAATGATTCTTATTTTCCTTTAGTTTTCCATTAATGCATCTGTATTTACAAATCCGTACCTAATGCCAAAAACTGCTATTTCCATTTTTACAGGTTCCCATTCAAGAATTCTGTATTTCCCACAAGCAAGTGAAATGTATTCCGTGACAACATAATGGCCACAAATGAATTCCAATAGAATTGCATGCATCTGAATACGCCAGCTTTCCAGTTATTTTCAAATTGATTGGTTACAGATTCCTCATATAAAACCAAGGGAACAATACATTCTCACAGTTTGTGTTTTACAGGAGAGAATGTACATGCAATCGGACATATAAATGGTTACCTCAAAATCAAGAATGTTTGGGCATTTAATGTGTTGGGCTACATATAATGAATAACCCATAGGTTCACTTGA
Organism: Acipenser ruthenus; assembly: GCF_902713425.1. Lineage (NCBI taxonomy): Eukaryota > Metazoa > Chordata > Actinopteri > Acipenseriformes > Acipenseridae > Acipenser > Acipenser ruthenus. Next base: position 19,894,339 of record NC_081189.1, on the reverse strand, counting down.
GAGTTTACAGTATGCAGTAGTTTAGATGTTCCTTTTTTTCTGAGCAGAATATGACGCATTGGGTCTGTCGGTGGTTGATAGTAATAAATATGCAAACAGTGTATTCTGTAGAGAAGCACGAATGATATGAAAGAGATGATCAGTGGCATACAGCAGAGATGCCAAGGTCAGACAGTGCGTGAGACAGTGAAATCCAGAGCAGGAAGATTTAGCACAAAAGTATATTTTATTTTAGGTTGTTACAGGAGCACAGACACCTTGGGTATGAGTATAAAAATGCCATTTGATTTAATCCAGGATTTTCAGTTGGCACACCAATTTGGCAACTTTTAATGTATTTTATTATTCAATGCATTAATGGCATATTGCAGAGGTCGATGTGCTTGAATATGAGATGCAGCAACATAATGCTTAAGGATCAGAAAAGAATGAACACAAGTAATAATAATAATAATAATAATAATAATAATAATAATCTTATCCAGCTCAGGTTGCCTTGCTGTGAGAGGCAGTGGGCAGAAATCATCTCTAATCAGACAGAGAGGGCAGCAAGGGTGTGTCACAAGGCTGGCTGAGTGGTGACACGTCAGACCCGGAAGAAACACACAGACAGACAGTGGTGATGAGTAGCTGAGTGCAAATGGTAGCACTCAGCGTTTATTAACAAAATAAAAGGTTTAAACAGAACTCAAAAACAGGACACGGCACTTCACGCCAAAATAAAAAGACAAACAAAACGTACTAACACACAAAACAAGTGGATGAACGTTAAACAAGTACCGTGCTGGCACTTCCAGCACGCTGTAGCAATTGTTATTTTCCTTAACTGTATTTCTCCTTTCTCTCTCTCCCGTTCTCCACTCTCGAACACCCAACCCCGAGTGAATGAAAACATGCTGCTTTTATGCAGTTGTACCGAGACTCGATTGCTAGTCAATCATTCAATTGGAATCTCGGTACAACTGCACGTGAATTAATTAAGTGTACTCCCGTGACCACACATTAAATTTTAACCAGCACGTGAAGTGATTTGTGCCATCCTCGTGCCTAAATACAAATCTACATTTTTAAATACACGTGAAACACAGACCCGTTTATATCCCGTGTACCATCTCTATACACCAACATTAACACACGCAACATACAACACAGAAATGCACACAGGGGTGGATCACATTGCCACAGGGTGTCACTGAGCTCTCCACTGTTCGATCTCACTCGGGTCACATCTGGCACACTTTTCACGCCTGGTTAGTCCCAATGCAAAACAATCTTTTCATCTCCATAGAAACCAGAAAAGCACTACAGCAAAAGCTTTCACATTTATAAAAACAATGAAGAGAGAGACAGTGAGAGAAAAAGAGAGAGACAGAGGGGGAGAGTTGTGAAAGAAGTTACTTGTGGCCTACTTTACGTACTCTGGTAAAGACCTGCATGAAGTGAGTCTAAATGTATGGGTTCCTCTGACCCCTTCACAGACCCTAGCACCTCCCTTGTGTTTCAAATATCCATTTCTGCAGCAGCTGAAGTCAGAGGGCCTTATTTTCTTTGTTTTGATGGTCTCAGTATGAATGAAACCACTGAAACCTGGACATTGTGAGAAAAACAGCCAACTGATTTGCCACATGGTAAGGATTCTGTATAATGTTTTTTGCTATGTCCGGTGGGTGACTGACAGTAGTTTTTACTTAAATAGGACTGACACTTCTGCTTGTGAGCCCTTTTGGGTATCTCTTGCCAAAGCAAACCAACTTGCATGTTTTGTTTTGTTTTTACATTTTATTGTACTATATTTTAAAATTAATTGGACACCCCCATTCTAACATGAACTAACCATTTTTTTTCTTCTCTAAATTGCAATATGAAACAGTTATCACGAAATCAATTAATCAGTTCCTGCTTTAGGGGATATACAGGAAGATTGAAATTAATGCACTGTGCATTATATGAAACTGTACTGGTACTAATTAGTCACAGTTATCGAAACAGATAACTAAAATTTTCCGTTCAGATTTCCAGCGTGGTAGACAGGCAGGAAAGCAAGCAAGCAGCTGGCTTTGGTTAGCACTGTGAGTTGTCCAGCAGAGATGGTGCATTGCATACTGTGAATGTAACTTGCAAGCATCACGCCTGTTAGAACTTTTGATTTACTGGTGGTTGTTTTTTAAAGGAATATTAATAACTATACTGATGGTAAAGGTTAATATACTGACAGTAAAGATGTGACATCTTAAACAATTCATTAGATTGAAACCTGGAGAAATCCCACTGGCAGGAAATATCTCATTAACAAGGGTAAGAAAATACCCTCAATAAAAATCAACCATATGCACTACTGTATAGTTTACACTTTGAATCTGACAAAGGGGAAGGCTTGAGGTTTCATACACTACTCAACATACCGCCAAAACAAAAGCTCCCTTTGATATATCTCATTTAAAGATTACTGGTACAAAATATACAATATTTGTAAGCAATGTATTGGGCACCAATTAGTACATTTAAACAACCTTCTATATTCTTAACATCTTACAGTTTTTTTTGTTTTGTTTTGTTTTTGCTGTGAATTGTGTATTGTGTTTTATTTTTTTCTCTGCTTCTCAAATGTTCAAGTTGTCAATTGTGGTATATGGTACATTTCAATATACTATTTGCAACTCTATTTGTAACATATAATGTGTGGTACTATTTAATCCACTCACGATTCATATAACATCTCTATCAGCAGTAGCTAATAATAACATCGAACTGTGAGTTCACACACAGACACAATACCTGCTGAAGCTCCCTCATTGTCCAGCCAGTTTATCCTACTGACAAGTGGTGAATGGAGCAAGAGATACCCCAGCCAGAGTGATAGAGGACAAAAAACGTACAGCACTGATACCATGACAGCAAGTTTAATTTCTCATGCAGGCATAGTTAGAATGCAGTAAGTTGAAAGGACTTACATATAACTTATATTACATATAGCTTAGCCACCATCCTGGCTGAATAATAGATGTTCTTAAGGATGATTGGTGAACTGTATATAGCTAAGCAGATAGCTGCTGTCCTGTCTGAACTTTACAGTTTACAGTTGTTAACAACAAAGACAACATAAATAATACATGTATTTTACCCCCTGATTGCTTACGGTACCGTTCACCATTCAGCCCGCTCTCTCTCAATGTGGAGGCAATCTGAAGATCTCCCTCTAGCAGTACCAAATCTCTATTAAGATCTTTTTACTCTGTTCTTCTTTACTCTGTTCCTGCAGTAGTATGAAATGAATGAGTTCTGTTAAATTTTCCTCTCCCTGTCTTTAGTGAAAGAAAAATAAATACTTGTATACAGACTTTACCAGTCTGAAATTAGCATCATATGTTGTGAAGGTGAGTCAAAGAATACAACAACCCACATCACACACTTTTTGTGTTTGTAATTAAAGTATACCCACGTGCTACGGTCATAAACGCTCTGGCAATTTGTCTTCTGTGTGCTACAGGTATGGTTTCCTCTTCGGAGTCCTTGTGGTCGTGCTTCATTATTATTAGTGTTCTTGCTAGATGTAGTTTTGGGGTCTTGCAAACATGAATAGGCTGTAAACACTGAAGAACACACTTGCGACTTCACTTTGTGTTGTCAACTGTGAACTATTAAAGGTCAAGGACAATTTCAAATGACCAAGGAAGGAAAGTGTTTGCATGTAAGACTTTTTTAAGTTTCATACAGTAGTTTGATTGCAAGCAGAAACAATGACCATGGATGGCTCTTTCTATTGATGATAGCTCGTTTTAATTAAATAATTAATTAATCAAGGGTTGACATGATGCCACTGAGGGTTATGCCGTAGCCTTTTTTCTCGGTTCAGTAAATCCAGCTTGGCTCACAAGTGAAATAAGTTTGATCTCAACCGTAATTGATCATGTGACAGAACAACCACACGATTCATAATAATTAGCTCTGGTTAGTCACGGCCTCAGAAAGAGAGACCATGGATTGCTTGGACATACTTCTTACCTAGAGTTTGGTCTGCCCAGACATGAAGCATGTTTGCCTATTTTTACATTACTGGTTCTTTCCTCCCAGCCACCACTGCTTCCTATTAATGCTGCCTAGACTATAAATTGCAGGTCAATGACTTAAAAAGGCATATCACATGTAATGTATCCAAGGATCTGAAATGCCTATGGGCAGTTAATATCCCACTGGCTCCAGACAGACTGCTCAGGCAGTGTTAAAGGACAAGATCAAAGAGAATAGTCTTTGTACTCTGCCTTGGTCATAAAGAGAAACCAGGGAATTTGCTGAGGATGCATGGCTTTGACTTAGTTACTTATATACAAACTGTTTTCACCTTCTTATGAAATTTTTTAACACTTCATTATTTAAGGATTTGATTTTTAAGAACAACCAATGTTTCTTTAGATAACATCCTTTTTACTCTGTCGCAAACAATTGCCAGCCAAGCAGAATTTCATCTGTTTCAATTGAAAAAAGGAACCAAAAACTGTACAGCACGTCAGCTAGTATTTTCAGTGTTACTAAAGCATAAAAGACTGTGAGATTGATTGCAGTATTACGGTACCTACTTAAAAGCATTACATGTCATATACTGTACAACAGCAACATTATTGATTTTACTGTCAGTCAACATAGCTTTAGTGACTGATTTATTTAGTCCATGTGATTCTTATGTTTCTCTTTTCAGGGAACCATTTTCCTACCCGGAAACAGAGTCACTGAACATCCAATCAATGGCGAGGAACCTGGAAAATTTCTTTTCGAGGTTGCCCCAGGTAGGAACATTTTGTTTTATTCAGACTTAAGGTTTTCTGTAGCTGATTGTGAGTGCAGTACTGGCACCATATGTTTGACTTGAAGATAAGCCATGAGTCATGAGAAAGTAAGCTGTCAATTACTGTGTCATTCACAAATGTGTTTAAAAAGACCCTTCCTGAAGCATTCCTTAAATAGTAGAGCAAAGCTTCCTTGGTTATAACAAAAGATAAGCACAAAGGGGAAAAAAGATTTTTTTTTTTCCCCCCAAGATGAGTAATGCTTGGAATGTTAGACCAAAGAAAGGAATTCAAAATAAAGACAGCTGTGGAAGTAAGTTCAGCTGGCCACAGTGGAATCCATGACCAAACGTTAATCGATGCAGATTAAGTGTAAAGAGGTTACTCAGATACGCTCAGTTGTTTTTCCATTTCTGGAATTTATGTTATGTAATATGTTGAAAAATGTTTCTTTACCCCTTGGACCTGTCATTGATTTAACATTTATCTAAAGCAGTGGTACTCATTCACCTGCTCAGGACTATTCAAATACATCATTTAGGACATGTGCTGGACTGGAAGAGCCACAAGTAAGTACCACTGGTCTAAAACAAGTTTCAGTCACTTACTGCATAATCAATTCTGCATCCATATTAGGTGACTTCTGTTGATAACAGAGGATGAGGCTAATTCATTGACTGCTAGTCTAATGCTGCATGGTGGAGATGAGAAAACACAACCCACTGGTAGAAGAACTGACCTAGTATAGCCAGGCCCAGGATGGTGGAAATGGACATGCTCAGTTGTGTCCTATTGTATATCAGGGTGACACAGTACAGATAACACAGCTGTGCTTCTTTGCCCGTATACATTACCCTTTATTTAACATCAGTCTATTCTGTCCACAATTCAGTGCATTGATGTGCTGCTGACCTATCTATCTTCATTGCTCTTGCTGTTTCCCATAAGGTTTACCTCACAAAGCATTCAGAATGATCAATGACTGTTCTGTCTGAGGAAAACATTTTTTTAATTCCCCCTCAGAAAATTCTCTCTTATACGTCATTATCTTGTCTAAAGCATATCTGATTTTCTGTCCAAAATAACCACTGCAGTTGCCCATTAGCTCTTTACTTGCTTCCCTGTGATTGTGATTCCCACATCCCCCCCCCCCCCCCCAATTGGGAACATTTCTTTTCCATGCCCTCTGTGATTAAAGCCTTGTCTTCTCAGCCATCTTCATTCGCTGTCTCTGAGGTCAATGCACTCAGCTTCTCTGTTTTTTGGCCCTCTTCCTGCTCCGTGTGGAACCTGTAACTGTGTCTAAGGTGTAGACAGCTCTCCCATGAAATCAAATGAGCCACGCATTACTGAGCGAGACTTGGCCAACTACTGAGGCTCTCAACAAATTCTGAACAATAATAAAACCTTTCTTTTCAGAATTGGATGTTCTGTATTTGCCTTTGAGAATATTGCCAAAATATATGTTGGTTATTAAATTTGTTAAGCTGCTGTTTTAACTACTAGAGTAATATTCGCTGTCAGCACAACTATGATTCAATGATGAACAGTTGATAACAGCTCAAAGGTTGACTGAAAGGTGATTTATTTTGGTGAAAGGTGAAAGCGGAGCCAGCAATGACAAGGCAAACAGCCGTGATCTGCCCACACAGAATCTCCATTGAACTTCTGTTTTCTAAACTACATTTCTGTCTGCGTATGACTCTTGTTCACATTTTGAGCCGTTTCTAAATCATTTAATGTTAAGTATTTCATTATTTCCCTACCTTTCTTTGAAATAGAGCAATATATTAAAATTCCTCAATGCTTGTCGCCTTCAATTCCTTCAGCGTTGGGAATCTGCAGCGAAGTCTTTTTCCTAGAATGACCCATAAAGACTGTTCGTTGTGAAACGTACAGTTGGATACAGAGCTACCTGCCAACCAAGCACACTACCAGCCTGTGAGATCTAGAGTGTTGCCTATTTGAATAACACATTATTCAGCCATGTGAAGGGTTTTGTCCAACCTATAGGTTAACGAGCTTTGATCAGGCCTACTGTTTACTCAGTTACTTTTGGGTAGAAAGGGCTCCACATACTTGATATAAAATACTCTCATACATTAAGTTGCTCAGCCACTCCTGTAGGCAGATAATCCTGTATGTACAGTGCTGATAGCAACATACTCGGAAAAGATAGAGGATTAGCTTGGGAGACTTATAACTAGCCTATTAGGAAACAAAATAGAGTTTTTAGACTGGATAAGAACAAGTTGCACCTTTTAAACTGTTCCTCCATTTGCTTTTGTAAACAGCATGCTTTGATTAACCTTGCCCAGCTGTGTTTATGGCTGTTTAAAGAAAGTGCTGTTAGCATCCACCCAGAAAATTCTTCACTTCGCCTTGACGAGGTGGCAGGTTTACATGTGTGTCTTTAGCTCAAACCACCTTGAGAAAAGTAAACTGCTGATTTTTTTTTTTTTCAAACTTTCAAGCTATTTAAAAACGATTGTGGTGCAAGTTGCAGTTTAAAGGAAACATTGTCAAGTTCTAACCTAGAATTCAAACTGACAAAGCCTAGTCAATAAAGTGGTTAATTTAAGTTCTGTTTTACTACATAACTGTGCGTAGGGCCCTTTCTTGTTTGTTGACCACCTTATCAATAATTTAGGATTGGCAGTCTTCTTCTTTAATTAACTGTGTTAAAGAATGGATGACAGACTAAGCAGTGTGAGGGTAAAAACATGTTTCTTTTCAATCAAAGTATTTTATTTGTCAGTTTAACACTCTAAAGATCGTACTAAAAACACGCATCTGAATATGCCCTGCGGCATGGAAAATATACTGTAATTCAACCACAAATATATAAGACTGTAATTTTTTGGGCTGTAACAGGTTCATTATTATTTATGAACAGCTTATACATTCTTAAAATGAATTCCATTTTTGACAGAGAGAACGATTTTGAAACATAGAACTATGTGATTATCATTATCTTCTGCCTCAGTGAAACTCGCTGTTGCTTCTCATTCACATGTCGGCCCTCTCCACACAGGGAGAATGGTCTGGCAATTGAATGATATGCAAGTACTGTGACATCCTGCGGATTCGTAATTGCCCTTTTTTTAGATTGCAGGGTATCAAGGGCATATCTGTAATTAATGGATGATGCAAGCTTGGATGAAGCTCATTTTGATCATAAAAAATCTGTTGTATTCAATTAGGATATTTTGGAACATACAGTACAGGATAATTATTATTATTATTATTATTATTTATTTCTTAGCAGACGCCCTTATCCAGGGCGACTTACAATTGTTACAAGATATCACATTATACATTATTTCACATTATACAGATATCACATTATTTTTACATACAATTACCCATTTATACAGTTGGGTTTTTTTTTTTACTGGAGCAATCTAGGTAAAGTACCTTGCTCAAGGGTACAACAGCAGTGTCCTCCACTGGGGATTGAACCCACAACCCTCCGGTCAAGAGTCCAGAGCCCTAACCACTACTCCACACTGCTGCCCTAATCACGATTCATGTGCAGCCCAACGTGTCATTATCAAAAGAGGTCAAAACAGATTGTTATATTGTACTAGCAGCATAGCCACTGTGTAGTGTGTTGGTCCATGAAGAAATGCTTCTCCTTTTTCTTGCTCCACGTGCTGTATCATGATACAAGGCTGTTCCATTCAATAATTAATGTCAAAGTGCTAAACTAAGATAAAGACATTACAGAACCAGTGCTATTTAGGCCTGTTAGGTAATTATTTTGAAATGAGATACTAGAAGGGTAAGTAATTGGAAATTGCCAACATTGACATGTGTTTCTCAATGTGAGGACATTGTTATATAAAAAGTGGTAACTTACACGGTAGAGCTATAAAATCAAATATAAATATTATAAAGATATCTTGAAAAGTACCCTTTTGTCTGCAGAGATAGTTGCCCCTTATACTGTAGTAGGTTTCCGCTGTGGCACCCCTCAGAGACCTGCTGTTTCCAGTTTTCAGGTCACAGCACTTCACTATTTCCATTTTCTGCAAAAAAAACTTCTATCCAGAACCGCTAGGAATCTAATCAGATGGCGTCTCTTCATCTGAGTGATCTGTAGCCTTAATCACAGGAGCCTCCTCAAAAAGCCTCAAGTGGCCTGTTGTTATTACCAGTCCTGTAGCTTCCCAGTCTTTAGAGCAAGATTGATTTTAAGCTTTGTAACTTAATTTCACTACTTACCTTAAAGGGTACATAAGGACCTTTTTATTTTATTGAGTTACATGTTCCCATGTGTTGCTACAACTGTTTACCTAAGGTGTGTGTGTTGTTTTAATTATTTATTTTTTTCATTTTGACCACTTTTTTAAACTTTCAAATTGCATTCCCTGCCTCAAGGTATGTAACTGTGATGGATTTACCAGTGAGCAGGAGGCTGATGGGAAATGTAATTCTGAAAGGTCCATGCGGGTACATGGGAAGCCATCTTGAGGCAGGGAATGCAATTTAAAGTTTAAAAATGTGGTCAAAATGTAAAAAAATTAAAAAATTAAAAAAATTAAAACAACACACACATCTTACATAAACAGTTGTAGCAACACTTGGGAACATGTAACACAATAAAATAAAAGGTCCGTATATACACTTTAAGTATCTTTTCTAAAATAAATTACCTTAAAATGTATACTGTAAATTTAACAAAACAACATACATTTTAGGTTTTACCTTTTTTTTTATAGTAGATTTTTTAAAAGCTTATATTATTAATTTGTGTTTCTTATTTGAGTTGCAAAGCCCACTAGATAGGCAGGACAGTACCAGATAAACGTGTCCACTCAGTCAATACACTTTGCTTTTTTTTGATTAGTGTGTAGTTCCTCGAGGGACATACATGTACAGGAGAAGAGTTTCAGAGTTTCATTGTACCTGCTATGATTAAAATCCTTCTGGAAGTGTACATATTTGGAGAAATAGACTGTGCCAGTTGTAGAAGCTGTTAATTGTCACCTTCAATTAAGGCTTAATTGTGGTGAGGCAGTGAATACAAATTCTTGAGGAGCAGGGCAGGCCAGGCGGCAGAGAGAAGAGGTCAGCAACACAGCATAAGTCAAAAAGCACTCTGTCCACACAAGGTCGCTGCTAATCATTTACTAGCAACAAGGAAAGTGTGCTTCCCAGCACCTGCTCTGATGTTACTCCAGGGTGAGTCGTGGTTGTTACCTCAATCAGCCTGTTCTCACAAAGGATTGTCCACAAGCATTGAGGCCCAAATATTGAGCCTCAAAACATTTTAAATCTTCTGTCATTGAACCCTCATGATGTCATACATCAAACCATGCCCTTACGTCACTGTAGGATACGAAATTAAGAGATCATTCTAAGAACAAGTGCACTATATGATCTATTGCTGGATACTATGTCACCAAAAAGAGCTTCGCAAGTAGTAGTCAGTTCCAATGTAGCATTCCTAGCCTGTCACCCTCACTGTCTCACTACTTTTAATTAGTCTCTTATAGAATATTGAAAGGTGGGTGCCAGGGAGTTGCAGATTTATTGCTGTAGCAGTGCAGAATGTCAGCATATAAGACATTAGCCTAGAGTTTCATAGGAATATCTGAACAATGCATTAATCAGTGTCTGCATGGACAATTAAGCACCTGCTCTGTACAACTGTACCCTCTTATCATCCATTGTAATGTGTGTTTATTAGTAAACAAGATGACCTGAATATTACAGGAAAGACTCATACTTGCAGACCAGCTGTCGCTAAAATATATTTGCTAGCCTATTTCCACATTTCATTTCATACAGCATGTTTCATTTAATGTGCAAGTGATACTTTTGTGACTTCATGACTAACATGTGAAAATGGCTGAAGTCAAAGTCCATACATTTTCTATCCCAAGGCTGCATAGAGCTTGCATTGTAAACGTGGACCATTCCTGTGACCTCAGTACTAAGAGGGAGTGTTGTGGCATGTGTCATCATGTCATCTGTGCTCTATTTTTTAAATCCGGAACCCCATTCACAGCTGGATGGACTAGAAGTGAGCATCTGGGTAATGCCCAAGGCAAGGCAAGTACCATATGACCCCCTGCTCTCCATGTCAACACTCAATCAATCAATCAATCAATCAATCAATTATTTTATATAGCGCCTTTCATAGAGCAATACTTGAAGATAATATCCTTAAGGAATAGAAAGCGTTGAATTGACAACAGAACTGGCAGAAGGCACAGGTGTCGTTGTCCATCAAATCAACAGTACGAATGTCACTCTTGAAATCAGGACTTGAAGGATGTGTTGCAGTAAGAATACCTCTGTTAAGAAAGGGGAACAAGACTAAAAGGCCAAAATATGCCCCAGATATAAGAACACAGAAATTGGACTATGGAACAATGGTCAAAGGTGCTTTGGACTGTTGATGGATGGACAATGACACCTGTGCCTTCTGCCAGTTCTGTCAATTCAATGCTTGTCTTCTTTCTATTACTTAAGGATATTATCTTCAAGTATTGTTCATCCTTGTCAGACAATTTCTTGGGTCTTCCAGTCCTGGGTTTGTCAATTACAGATGATGTTTCTCTGTACTTGTTGATTATGCTTCGGATACTATACCTTGAAAATCGAGTGATGCAAGCTATTTCACTCAATGTTTTTCCTTCTTTATGCAAGTCAAGGTTGTTATAATAGTAGAAAACACTAGTGGAGGCTTTGAGTAAATTGTTGATGCTCATAATGCATCAGAGTAGAAAAATGCAACATGTCTAAGACTTTTACACAGCAGTGTATGTATCCAGAGTCAGAACTGAGCTTATCAGTTTGGTTGTGGAGGATTACACTACATAATAAGTAAGAACAGCAGACAGTAACTGACCTTTGCTAGACAGCACGGCAGAACACAGCGTCTTTCCTGTCGTCTTATTTACAGCTCACTGTGCCAAAACTGAGTCTGCTGTTCCACGGCACCCATTTGTCAGTACGGAAAATGTGACTGATGTTCTGTAATGGCATGCATGTCGGGGGGGCTGAAAAAAAAAAAAGAAAAAAACAGGCAGAAATTCTATCCTGCCAGAGATATCGTTCCAGCACGCCAACTGCAGTGCAGTGAGTGCAGAGTCTGTGGGGAAGACACCATCTGCTACCATTTGGCAGGACCTGGCCAACAGAGCATAGAGCAAGTTATTGTCTTAGACTTCAGCAATAGAGGCTGGAGCAGGGCCAGGTATCTGTGCTGTAGGGAGATAGGATGAGAGGAACGTGCAGCTGAAATGTTTGACATTTCTGTAATGTCCTTGAACGGGACAGTGCATAGGAGGCTCATTTTGTGAATATACGGTAACACGCCTTGATTCAGAGTCGAGTCTTTCCTGACATTAAGGTTCCTTTAAAGTTAAATTCTAAGTATTCTTAACAGAGTATACTAGTTGTAGTAACATTTACCCTGTGCTTTTAATTAATACAAATACAGTAGTATAATAATAATAGAGGTGATCTGGAGGACAGATGGGGATAACACCTTATCTTTTATTAGCATTATGAACATTACTTATCCATCTTTATTGTTTTTGCTATAGATATTGTGCTATGGAAGGGCTGCACCCTGGTACCTTTGCTGTAGAGGGTCTGATTGCAACAACACCTGAAGAGATTAGTTCCCATGAAGCAGTAGACACTTTTCTTTATAGTGTTATGTTTGAAAAATCTGGATATTCCAAATTATATAGAATACAGCACAAGCATGGAAACAAATGATATTCAACAGAAGAAAGTGGGGGTCAGTTATAATACTTGTAGTGCTGATAAGAGGTACGAAAATAGATTTGATTAGCACTATTTATCGGCCAGTTTCACAGATCCGTATTAGAACTAATCTTGTACTACTTTACCTAAGGTAGAATTCGGATGTCCATAATTAGTGCTCATCAGAGTCTATCAACAAGCTCTGATTGTAATTGTTGGGCATGTTCAGCTCATTGCAGGAAATAAAGTACACTATCCATCAAGTTTTCCCTAAGTGTCATGTGAATTTACTCTTACCCAAATTGCTTGTTAATTGCGAATATCAAGATCGGCATGCAGTAAGGCGTCATACAGACGTTTTCCCCCCAAATTTAGAGAACACGCCACACTTTAGCATCTAGGCATCAGAGCTGGCAGGTGGAGATCCCAAGGACAAAAGGTGAGGTACTGTGGCACAGACTGCATAACATCATTTGTCTTGTGAAACCCTATTTATGCAGCTTGCTCATGGTTCTCTTCCTGCTCCCTAAGGTTATTATGCTACTTCCTAATTAACTTTCATAATACAATAAGGCTTGCTGTTACAGTTTACTGGCTCTGGTCCATTCAGCCAGCTACAGACAGTACATTTATGAGGGAAACTTGCCAAAGGGCCCTGAAAAAAAGTATTTTTGCAACAGTTTTGAATAGTAAATTGTGAAAAATTGAAGCCTGACAATATTGAACAGTTCTGCAGTTTGAAGCAATGTCTGTACACCAATAACAATCAGTGTGTGTTGCCAGATAGACATTCATAGCACTGGGGAGCTGTCTTCAAACCAACCTGCCCTTGACTCTGCTTTATGCACACCTGCACACACTCATGTGGAACGGTTTCAGGGAGGCAAATTCAGACCGTGCTTTGAAAGTAAATGGAGAGCACAGCAGTACCATTTATATGCAACACATTCATGCGATGAGCTAAACGTTTCCTTCATTGAATGTTGGACATATTAAGCAGTTAATTTAATGAGATAATGCTGTGGCCATATTAAGCATTTAATGCAAGCTTAATTAACTAAAAAGCTTTTGAAGTTTTTAATACTGTACGTTCCAGACCCTAGTTTATTATTTCATTCAGTCCTAACAGTCATACAGGAGAAAAGCCTGCACACAGTCTGTAATTCCAAGTACAGTACTGTAAAAAGCATAATAATGTCTTGAATTATCAGACATGTTAACCTTATATAAAAGAAGGAATGTCTTACTATATGCAATAGGTGTTACTGTATATAATTTACAGTATGTTCAATATACATTATTACATCTTTAGTGGAATAAATCACGATAACAACATACTTGAAGAGAATACCCAGCAACGGCATACAAAAGCTGTCTTTCTTTGGACAAAAATGAAGGTTTGAAATAAAAATAATAAAAAGTTTCTTACAAAAAAAGTTAATTAAAAATACAGAGTATAGAAAGTGAGGCTGTTCTTCTGCTGTGTGGCTCCTTCATGACAGTGATAAGAGGGCCCTCTTCTGGCGCTAAGATAAATTACATATGAATTGAAGGATTCCACATACAGTGGAATATTGAAAGAACAAAGATAATGGACACCCTGGGTTCTCTATGCTGCAAACTGAGGAATGGAAGACTGAGTGAAAGATTGCTATGTGTAATTTGAGGAAGGACAGACGATGACCAATTACATCTGAAACGTCATTCTACAAACAACAAAGCCCATAAGCTTTACTATGTTTAAAAGTATTACATCCCTTTCAAATAAAAATATATACATTCTTGTGTCAGATTCAATGTGGATTGTCAAAGTGAATGTTAGATGATGTTATGCTGTCATTTTTGTAAACATCTCAAAGGGTTTTTTAGATTCCAGACCCTTTGTTTTCAAATTGCTTTGGGACTTGATCCTGAGCTTCTGTGGCTAGGAGTCTATCCAGCCGCCCATTCAAATACAGTTTTAATACTGGAGGAATGAGTTTTATATATATTGTTTTCTATCTACATATAAAATAATACACAAACAAGTATACATATAAGTTATCCTAATTTCTGTGGAATCTGTCTGTTCAAATTTACTGGTAAAAAGAGAATGGTGCAGAATAAGCCCTTATAAAAAAACAAAAAAAACTGCAGAGCTTCCATCTCAGTGTAAGAGTCTCCCACTAGTGTAGGATAGCGGCAACTGCACTGGTACTGAATACTAATGTGCTATTATGTGTTCTGGTTAAAATAGCCCTGATTTGTTTACTTTTGATGGAGGGTCTTGCCAGCAGACCACAAGTTTAGCCCTTAAATGCCTTAAATGTATAGTAATAAAAAAATAAGAAAATGATAAATCCATTAATAGACCCGACAACCGTCAGTGAGCATTGTAAAAGTTAATGAGTGAGGAAACATTTTTAGTTTTAGCTAAAGTACATTTTATCCAGTTCATTCATCACTACTTTTTTAATAGTTTTTAGATGGATATACTATATGCAAATATATCAACATGGCAGAAGGCATTAAAGTATTCATGTAACGGGCAGTGTTGTGTGATTCACTGTCGTTACGGATTCTGTCCCGTCGGTGAGATGAGATGAGATTAAAAGCTCTATAACCACGAATGCAGACAATCCTGGCTCTTTTGCATTGTGTTTAAGATGCTCGTTTTCAGAGTGCGGGGTCGTCTGTTCATGCCCAGCATCCACCCTGTTACATTTACACCATTTAAAAATATGTGAGAAATAAAAATAATGGGCTCAAAGGTATAACTTATTAGTTTTTATGGATAAAGTACAGTTTGACATTTATTAAACTGCTCTGGACTGTAGACTTCAACAACAGTGTAGTTAATAGCATGAGTTTATGCTTTGTGAATAGGGCTCAGTCTTTTCTGGTGGCTCACCTTTGACGAAATACCCCACAGCCCAACACTATACGATGCATCAGTTTTAATATAACCCTTGAATTATAACAACATGTAACACAACTATACCAGGAGCCCTCTTCTTTCTCATCATTGGACATTAGATTAATATTGGT
Source organism: Acipenser ruthenus (assembly GCF_902713425.1). Lineage (NCBI taxonomy): Eukaryota > Metazoa > Chordata > Actinopteri > Acipenseriformes > Acipenseridae > Acipenser > Acipenser ruthenus. The sequence continues at coordinate 19,878,803 of NC_081189.1, read as the reverse complement.
AAATCCAAATGACGGTCAATGTCTGTCTGAAATGGATATGTCTGTGTCGTTTACATGTGCCAAGGATACTGTTTGCAAGGTCACAGTCAGTCTTGCTGGGAAATGCTTTTCAAAGCCACAGCTATTGACTGACAGAATATTAAAGATTTAGTATAGCTTTTCCAGAGCCGTGGTAAAGGACCCTCACCATGCTGTCAGAGACATGCAATAGCCTAATTAGGGTCTAATGGCATGGAGTTTGGGAGGACTGTATTGCAAAACACATTATTTCCTTGTATTAAATTGTGAATTAAAATACATATGCAAGTTGCATGCCTTTCCTCACAGAGCATTTCAGCAGAACTGAAGGCTGTTCTTGCCCTTTTTATATACCTGTGGCTGGAGCCTAATTAATCATCAATTATTCCGTTGCAGCCACATTCCCACATGTGTTCTGGCATTTAACCCCTTCCCTGCCAACCTAATATTCCCCAACACACCCACACATTACACTGGCAGGGCTTCCACCCTGCCACAGGGTTATATGGTCTTTTAAAATGAAAAATGCGTTGTAGTGGCTCACCTGGTAAAGACTGGGGATTGTTCTCCTTATTGTGCTTCTGAACCACTGGTGAAGCACTCGCAAGGCCAGGCAGAAACCCGCCAGGCTGGGCCTCTTCTCCAGAGCTCAGTAGATTGGAAACATCTATTGTTTGGGTTCAGCAGGTAAGAGATGGTTGGCTTTACAATGGGAGTGACCTGTTGGTTGGGCATGTCAAATTGAGAAGCCAAGGGTAAAGTAATAGTTGAGTTTTGTTTTGCTGATTCACGTCATACTGTGTAAAATGATTATAGAAAACATGTATGCTGGTGTAGAAAACAAACAACTGTGCTTTACCATAGGCACTTAGAAAACAAGTCTGACCTGAGTACCATGAAGGAGTTTACAAGTAAGACATTTTGAGAAGGGTTTGATATTGTTGATATAGTCTGCTGTGTTTTCTATTTTAATCACTTAAATAAAAAAGCCCACTTAGACCAATCAATAGAGCTGCTTCTGGTAATCTGGTTATATGGCCCTTTTGGAGAAATCCCCTCTTAGGCACTAAAGCTTTGAACACATTTTGACTCTTAATGGCATCTGGGTAGGAAGTAATTTTGAAAATGTATTCAGGTCTATCCCAACCTTGTTTGCCATTTCCCCCCTCATGCTTCATGATTTTTACTGCACTTTAATACCATCTTGACACACTTTTACCTTTCTTTACCCCAGTTAATTTTATGAGGTGGTGTGTAAAACACTCAATGACCTTTTTTAACACCACTTTATTGAGTGCCTTAAGAGGTCTATCTGCTGACCTTTAGCCTTTCATAAAAACAAGAGCATATGGGTACCATAAATTAAAATGTCACTATTCATAGGTCACATGCCCTTGGCCTATTGGAGTAAATGTGTATAATAGAATCTTTATAGAGGTCACAGGTCAAAAGAATCTACCTGCATTAGATCTGATATAAATAAAAACGTGTCAGGTGTTTACTTTTGGCACGGACATACATCACAAACATCTTATTTTTTTACTTCAATTGATAGGCACTATAGATTTTGAAAGGTTTTTACCTTCTACCTAATACATGTCATTCATTGTTTTCTTAGGCATCAGTATTAAAGGTTATGAGTCACATTGAAACTCAATATGATACATGCTTAATAATGAAAAGTTAACAATGACATGCTAAGAATGGCATAAAACAGGATCACACGACATTAACAATAAGATGAATGAGTTTGATAGAACGTATTCAAACAAATACATCTATTTTCCAAACAGATAAGGCTACAATGGACATCCTATACAGTATGGAGAACATCATTATGAAACTCAATGAAAGAGATATGATAGCAAGCATACACGATTTAAGCATTGATTACAGCAATGTACCTACTACTGTGTAGAATTATAATTCACAAAGTGGGCAAGTTTGTTTAAAAGAAACGTGGAGACTTTTCAACACACAGCACAGAAGCACTGAGCTCCCGATCCAACAGAACACAGACGTTAAGCACATAATGGAAACTAATTTCATTTTGCAAGTGTTAAGTGATGATATGTGTCATTATCACAGGGAAAGATTAGTCCCTCAGCTGTATACATGTAGCTTCCTTTTTCTGTTTTTAGCCCTGTTGCTCCTCAGTTATATAAACAGGAGCTTTGAGTTCATGGAGGTGTAATAATCATCTTCTTCTGACTGAGGATGTTTATTGTGTCATAATATATTTATAGAGATTGTGGCCAGCTTTCTTGTTAATTATTAACTGTTGTTGAACAAATAAACAGCAATTACTTGTTATTTATCCCAACCTTCATTTGCTTTAAATTTCATTTTACTAATGCTTTCAGATTTTACAGCCGTTTAGAAAATGTTGCTTCTTTCAATTAAACACCCTATTTATTTATTTTAAATAAACAGTAATGTACACTTAGTTAAACTATAGTCCACTGTTAGGGTTTGTATGTGTCTTACAATGTACGTATAAGGTGTGTTCAGTGGATATGGTACATATACAGTACCAATGATAATATATTCATAACTTTAAAACACGTGGTTTCAAAACAAATATAAGTAAAATCAAGTAAAGTACAATGATAAAAGCAGTAGCCAGAAAGTGTGTCTACTAAACTTAGTTTCTTATAAGTTTTACATCAATGATGACAATATACAGTACAATGCCAGTGTACAGTAGAAGGCAGAATAATGCGGCATAAACTCTGATATTAAGAATTCATGATAAGATACATGTTTTCCTGGTTTCTTTGAAATTTGTCCGAACAGAGTTACAAGTACATTGTTTACGCAGCATATCAAACTGAAGTCCAGTTTTCAGGGTCTAAACTAGCTTAAAATCAAGTGAAATACTCATTCAGGTTCCTAACATGTGATTCAAACTGTCAGCGCTCCAGGAATCTTTCCAAACCACATCTATACTGACTCTGGTTCCTGATGTACCAGCATACATTTTACATGTGACAACCCAAGGATATTCACTGAGTCATTTTTAAAAGAAGAAATGCATTCAATAAATAATTTGATAGATAGTTATGGAAGCAGATCAATACTTTTTACGCTACCTGTTATGCTAGTGGCAGCAATCAGTCTTTGTAGAGCAATTCATTATTTCTCTCGTCTTGAAGAAAATGCCACTGTAATACAAATGCAGCCTTTAAGAAATGCAGCTTTTAAGAAATACATTTTTATGAGATACTGGGAGGATTTTTTCTTTTTTCTTTTACTGTTGGGGTACTATATACACATCATAACAATAGGGATCTCTTTAGGGGAAAACCATTACACAATGGTGACAGTATTTGCAGATAAATCATTTGAATTTATAATCTGTCATCTGATGAGGGTCACATCAGTAGCATTTCTGAATATATTTTAGTTTGCTGATGCTAAGTTTGACAGCATACACATAGTAATGCAGTTTAAATGCAATGTTTTTAACAGTAGAACTTTAGCCACCAGTAGACTAGCTGTAAGCGAAAAAGATAGAAACACACAGCTCTGCAAAACCCATCAGCTGTAAGCAGACAACATGTGATCTGCCAGGTATTTATTACTTTGCCATGTGTGGAAACAAGTGTGTGTGGCTCTCCTTAGGTAGTGGCTGTAGCTGGGAGTTGGGGGTGGGGTGGAAGACTGAGGTTGGAAAACTATCCAGATCTGCTTCAGAGTTACAATGAAGAGGTTTGGGAATGTTTGATATTGTTTTTGCTTGGAGGACGTTGATACCTGACCTGAAAGTGACAAGGAAACTGAACAATGGGACTTAGTTGTCTAAAAACACAGAAAGACAAGGCTGTAAATCCAACAGGTATCTGTACATTTTACAAGTTTGTTCGGGATCCTGCACAACTGGGCTGTCGCTTTTAGATGTTAAAGTGAGACCTATTTTCTCTTGCTGAGTTCATCCGTCTTCTGAAACAAAAAGAGACCAAGATAAACTTGTCAAGATAAGCACCTTTTTACCATTCTCTAATGGCTTTGTAATCTTTGTAATCATCTAATTGTAGGTCAATTCATAGGATTATATAAAAAAAAGAAACTGTAAGCAAAGTTGCTTTTATAATCCAGTACAATGACATGTACAGCTATGGCCAAAAGTTTTGCATCACCTAGAATTTTAGGATTGAGACATAATTTAAAAAATAAAAACTATATGAACATAATTTAAATCTTTTATTTAACGTCATGTAATCAAAGAAACTACAAAATTATATTGCAAAAGTCTACTGGAAGCCATAATAATAGTAGTAGTAGTACAGTATTTCATGTTAGATTTCGAAATGAGACATTTTTCATTTTTTGTCAGTTTTGTGTTAAGTATATGGAAAACTACAAAGTGGTATGTAATTCAGTATGTTAACATAACATTATTCAGCAGGTTTCATTCGACTTTATAAAGCAAAATTAGTTAATTCTATAGGGTGATGCAAAACGTTTGGCCATAGCTGTATAACTGTCTCAATATGGATATCACTGTGGCTTACAGAGATGAGACCATACTGCTTAAACCAAATGCATAATTAATACTGCACTTAATGGGCATTTCTAAATTATTAATTTGGACAAGAGCTACAAAAACATTCTTGAAATCAGCTCCCTCCTCTTGTTTTGGATGTGGCCTTAATGTTTTTTTTTCTTCTAAAGCTGTATCATTATGGTTCTGGGTTTACAGTCCTCAAGTGGTTTCCTGTCACCGCTAACATGCAATAGAACTCCATTTCAGTACATTCTAGAACATGTGTCAAGCAAGCCAAACATAAGCAAGAATGTGATATTTAATGTAGCATTTAACATAATAAAAGCAGCATATGGCACAGAGCAAGAGATAGTTAATGTAATAAGATTTGTTTGTGAAATGAGACCTGCATAAAAAACTGAGGAGCTGTCTAAAAATCCCTATACACTGTATCATCTTATTGGGCACCAGTAAAAGGTCTGCAGTGCTTTCTGACTGCTTGCACTGTTAACTGGTGAAAGGAAGTCTCTAGCATTGTACTATTATGAAGCTTTAACTAATAACTTTTTGTGCCATATTGCACAGCCCAATTCATCTATTAGAAATAGTTCCAATTTTTCCTGCTCCTGGGCATATTAATTTAAATATTGAAAGGTTCATAGTTGTTGAAGGTAAAGGTTATTCACCGCCTTGGATTGAATTAAATAAGGAAGTAACTACTTTTATAGCCGTATCCATTGAATGCTGCTGATAATTCATTCCAGAGAAAACACTGACAAGTCTTGCAATCCATCACTTCGTTTTAATTTCTTGGTCAGGTTTCCATGGAAATAAGGTTAAGAGTTAATACCACTGTAAACATAAAAAGTGCAACAACAACTGATTTATAGTTAGGGCCTCTGTTTTCTATGTTATGTTCTCTTTTTCTTTTTTTTCTTTTTTTTTAGAAATTGTCTGGCTTTTTGTAGTTCTGCAAAAATCCAGTGTTTATCTGACTTTTATTTAGTTATACCTTCTGAAAGTGAATTGTACCAGATTATTATGGTATTGCCCAAAAGTGCTCTTTTGAAATGTTGATATGTTGAGGCATCGTGACAAGTGCTCAAATCAAATAACAGCACACATGGGAAGCACGATGCATGCTGTACACTGCTCCGCCAGCTACGTGAACACAAGATAAGTAGTAGTCTCCGGTGTTCTGGAAGTACTGGAAACCGAAAGGCTTTAAGCAAACCTACTTAGCTGCTTAGTAAGTTTGTTCAGTTTCTATTGGAAGCTATGCGTCTTCTTGCTGGATGTATTATAAAACTATTCAGTGGTATTTTTGTGAAAAAGTTATCATTTGGAATATGCTGTATTCTGACCCTCAAAGGGACCTGAGCACCCTGAGGTGTCTGGATTTCTCAAGAGACAAGCCTTCCTCAAACACAGCAACACTAATTATAACTTTATTTCAATGACATGCTTTTGCTTTGAAGCCTGAAGCCTGAAGTTGAAGCCTATTGAAGTGCATTAAGTCTTCTAGACATCTTGCTAAAATGTTAGAATACTCAGTGAATTTGTGCCATTATCTGGCCCGCATTCACTAACCCAAGATTTGTGTTTAGTGCTAGGTGACAAGACATTACCCACAAGCCAATGCTTTTGTACCAATCAGTCAGCAGAGAGTAAAAGAAAGTGAAAAAACAAAAATCTTTTAACCATTAAGCTGATAAATGCTATTTGCAAAAAGTCTCCAAATTCGAGGCATGTTTTTGAAATCCCTGTTCTTGATTTTTTATTGGTGGTATTCAGTTTTGTGTACTTTCACTTACAGTTAAATTAAAAACAAATAAAAGTAAGACACATTATAATAATAAGACATTTTAAGTCTTGTGAATTCAATACCTTTCTTTGCAGTACCTGGAAATGAAAAATGTTGGCACATCATTGACTTGTGAGTTTCAAACACTACTATATGTTAGTCTATGTGTGTTTCAGGATAGGTTTATTTTCATACATTGATGATAAACAATGAACACCATGACTGTCATTAGCTTAGGAGCATTAAAAATGTAAAATACATCATGGTCTTCGACACAATCAACCTCCACTGTGACCAACAAAATAATCTCAAATAATCAAAAACAAACTGCCCAACATCGGTCGTAAAAGAATAGAACACCCTGTATCCAAGCCTTGTGTAGAAATTAAAATGATAGCTTCCGTGACTGAGAGGTCATGTCCTGGGAGATCACAGCAGTGTCCTTTACTGGTGACCTGGATGGTTCAGCACCATGGACAGCGAACCTGGCGGATTCTTGCTTGCACAGCTTCAAAACCACTGGCTTGATACTCTACTGTTTGAATGTATTTTATATTTATTTAGTTTTATCCTATTGTATATGTTATTAATTATCATTAACTACTGTTTCAGTACTCATGGAAGTCTCTCATGTTTGATAAAGTCTCCAGCATATTTTACTTTTGGGGCAGCAAGCTTGTGCAAGGTGGAATGTCTGTCATGAGGTCAGTATGAGGTTTGCAGAATTTATTAAAATATTGTGCACGGCAAATCTTTAACAGAGTTTCAGGGACAGAGATAGGCACGCCCTGTCATGTTTCCATATACCAGCCATCAATTCCTAATTCTATGTTACAAAATGATTAATGGTTGTAGCTGATTAAAATCAAGAATAACATGAAATGGACGGGCCCCAGTAAGTTTGTAATATGTTTAAACACTAAGTAAAGAAGTTTACCTCATGTCTGGAACTCGTAGCTACCAAGCAAGATTCATTTCTGCTGCATACCACAATGAGGAGTATTGAAACAAGAGGAAGGAAAGAATATGGGCAGTAATCCTTACTGGGGTTGGCAGGAAAACAATGAATCGCAGGCGTTGTAGGCTGAATTGTCATAGGCCAGTAAGGAAAAGTAATTTGCTTAGCAATGCCATCTGACTAGGAAACTGCAAATTAGAAAATAAAAAAATAGCCTTTAGCCTTTAACAGATCAATCTTTCGATTGGCCAGATTACCGCCCCGTATCAAGTCATTCCTACTTTTTGGTTTCACAATCAATCACAGCTCCCGGCCTTGTTACACTATAAATATCTATTGTAAATGTTAATCAGTCTTCTGTTTGGAATGCAGCTGCACACCCATTGCTGTTGCTGCGGCCGCCCTTGCTCTTTGCAAATCAAACCATAATCAAGTCTTGTGTCCCACTAAAAATAAACTGCTATCGGAGCATCAGAGTGTGTATAAATGAAGTGAATTCACGGTGTGACGGTAGCATACAATTCATATTTTCAGATGCTCGCTATCATTTTTACATTAGGTTGGTACGGTTTATTATAGACATAGTTTGATTGAATTGCAATAGAACAGGGAAATAACATGAATGCTGTATTTTTTTATTATTGAATCATGCAGGCCTAGGTGAATAGCTGTTGATTTATTAGCTGCTGGTAAATGCCACTGTCCACATCCACAGTTCCTGTGGTGTACATAGTAAGCTTTCGAAGTTGATAAATGTCAAAGAAGGAAAAGGAAACCGATTACATACACGATCCAAATTGCTTTAAGCTTGTCGTTGATTGGAAAGTGTGCTAATGCCTCTGGGTCCCTGCATCACATTATTGTTTTTCTCAGTGCTTCTACCACTTCAGCTAACCAAGTGCACTGAAATGTGTCACAGGGACGTCAACCACACAGTATTATGTTACATGACATTAGCCTAAGGTCAGAATGGCACGTCTGTTTGCATGACCTGTGTATTTAAGATCAATAAGATATATTTTGCCCACTTACCCTGAACTTCTAATCATCATCAGCCACCTTCTCAATGACTATTTAGAGGTCAACAAATACTAGGGGACATATGTTCTATTTTAGATGCCTCTCGCTCTTTATTTATGCTGCCCCCCGACCCCAGAACATTTTGCATACTGGCCCTGAAGCTGCCAGTCAGCTTTCTCACAGTTGCCATTGGCACAGTAGATACTGTACATGTTTACTTTCGACGCCAGAGATTCTAGTGAAAGGTCACTTTTGGCCACATATCACTTATCAAGGCCCACAGAGAGTCATTATTAGGTCAACACGGTTCCATGACGTTGTAAATGTAGTTCCAATTAAATGGTTCATTCAGCTTTTGTTTGGGATTAACTGCTGCTCGAAGCTAAATCTGCATCTTTCCAGAGGATACATTGTAATTCAGACCAAAAGCAAGTTTGGAACACGCTAATCGACATGGGCAGTAGCCATGCACCACTAGGGTGTCAGCTGAGATTGAATGTATTCACTGCTGACAGCTTTCCTTCTTGCAGGCATGTTTTGTTGATGAGGGAAGTATTACTAGAGATTCCGATACTGCTATGTTGTTTTAAGTAATCAGTGTGTTTACCCTTCTGGCACTGTGTTTTTAAGCCTCAAGACTTAATTAGATCCTGCAGCGCCATTAACAGTAGTAAGGTTGTATATGCTTGTAGCTAATCGGCTGAAATCACATCACTTGGAGAGCAGTACATTGAAACACTGTTGCCTCATGAACTTAAGTCCTCTCTCTGAGAGACTTGGTTAATATCCAGTGGAGAGGAAAAAGGCCACATGTTCCCTTACTCCCTCCTTCATGCCCCCAGGAGGGCTATCACACATTGCAAAGAGCAAGCACAACAAATGACACACAGAAGCTAGAAATAAACACATTCTGTATTTAATTTGAGACCTTTTACAATCAGTACACGGTACATCCCTTACAAATGACAGTTTAAATAGTCCCATATAATCTGTATGTTTCGGTGTGTGTGTTTTAATATAAATGTCCAGCATTTGGCCTGTACTAGTATAGACTCTAAATCTGGCCCGCTCTATGATTCTTTGATTTATAAGCAATCTATTTAATTTGTAAGGTTACAAAGGTATTTAACATATTACTGTGAGCAGCATCACACTTACATCCTGTAGAACTCTTTCAATTACTGTATTTCATTTTGTGCCAGCTAGCCTGTCATGTAAAAATGCCCATAACTCACACCAGGGCTGTTAAGCTATTCCCAGCAGTCTCTGTGCGTGATAATTACTACAAGATATGCTGGAAAGGGGTCTAAATAAAGTTGCAAACATCCCCAGTGGATGTTGAGCTCTGGAAAGGGGATTTACTATACATTACCAGTGGAATTTCCATCAGGAAGTTATAGAAATGAAACTTGATGAGAACTTATAAGATTCGTTGGTAGAGCATTTTCAATATTCTTAATAGAGATATGCAGAAAGACATTTATATATATTTTTAAAGTGCAATATGATATTCATCCACCAGTTATGGGTGATGGAAAAAAAGCACATTTTAAATCAATTGTTGTGTCCAAAAATAATAATGTGTAATATTGATATCTTCTATCAAAAATGAAACAGTAAATATGTGGCTAGCACTGCAGTTGACATCAAAAAAGCAATTCTGTACTATACTAATCGTAATGATTTTGAATAATATGGTGGGAGACCTTGTTTCTGTGTTAAAATACACCAGATTCTTTTCTGCAAAGCATGCTGCATATAATGCATAGCCCCCAGCATTGACTCTGACATTTCCAGCCTCTGTAATTTTGGAATCTCTGTGTTGGCAACTCTGTGAGGCAAACTGTAACTAGATACTTGAAATGAATCTGGCTTTAAACCAATCAGTAGCTACATGTATAATGTCGGTTTTTCAAATATGTAGGATCACTGGGTTGGATTGGGTGCCTCTATGCAATATCTATAGAGTGTAAAAACAGATGTGGTTCAGTGAGCATTAACCTTGTCAAGTAGTGTTCACATTTCCAAGAACTGTCTGTTTCAATTCTTTGAAACCTCGTCCGATAAAGAAATATCCTGCATGTCAATCAATGTCCTGATTCCATGTTTTTCAAGGTCCAGTAAACCCCTACTTCCTTTCAGCTGATTGGGTTAGCATGAGTTAGCAGTCCCAGTACAAGAAACTTCCAAGTGCATCCTTCTCTTATGCTCACGTACAACCAATCTAATTAGTGCCTCTGCCACTGTAAACTGCACAAGCAGACAGGATGCAAGGATTCTGCTTTTTATTTCATCACCCATAACTGGTGGATGAAATCAAAGAGAACAGAAGAGGTTATTTGACATACTGTAAATCGGTCATTTAAATATAGTTTACCATGATACTAACACCTCATTGGCTTCCCTAATGAAATCTAGGTCTTAAATGCCACTTATCTAATTTCCATTAAACTGTTTATTTGCATGTCTTTTATATCATTCTGTACAAGCAGTTCATGTACATGATGGTCGCCACCTTTCCTCATGCTGATAGCTCAGTGTTTGAATTTGCAGCCGTGGCGGGGGCTGTAATTCACGGATATACTTGTGTACAAGGTCATTTTAGGCACTTCATTAACTGTTATGTAGCTTTTCTCATTTATCCATGCTTGCTGTACCCCTTTGTAGTCACACTGCATTTGTATCAGGGCATTATGTTGCAATTGGATTTAGTCAACAGTTATAAAAATAGGTTTGCTGCAAACAAAGAGCAGTTGAAGTTTGAGAAGATTAAATGTCATTAAGAATTAAAAAAAAAAAAAAAAATTATACGGTATACTTTAATACAGTTGGCTTTGCAGATCATTGTACCTCTCATTTTGGACTGGGGCCATGACATGCTCTGCAGATTTTTGCTGGTCAAGTAGATTAAAACAACACTAAAGATGAATGTAGCAGGGCAGAGGCCTTGCACTTGTAAATAAATGAAATTTATAATTAAAGTTCGGGAGGAGGGTCAGACACCAATCTCCGCATCACCAAATTGAATCATTCAATTTACACATTAGCTAATTTAAATTGTTAGCACTATAAATACCCTCTTCACTTATCTCTCAGTTGCGTTTTGATTTCATCGTAACCCACCACCCCCCCATCTCCACCTTTCTTAATAACAGTTTTTATGTTTTATCAAATGGGGGTCTCAGCCTCGTCCAGTTGGCCAGGCAGCGAACCCTCAAACCAAGTTAGGTTTGATGCCAAATGAATGTGTATATACAGCATACTTTTCTGTTAAATCGCATACTCCGCATTCTCTACAATAAATATTTGTACTAAAACATTTTGTGATTGGTGTTTGTCCTGAACTACTGAATGTATTGTTGGTGTATTGTGTTAATAAAGTTTACATATTTTGAATTTAGGATTGGCAGGGGTGGAGTTAAAATTCCATGCCTGCCAAATCCACTGTGGAATGTGGCTGAATCTTGATTGATTAATTGATGGCCAATCAAGCCCCAGCCAAATGATATAAAAGGGAGCCAAGCCCTTTGTTTGGGGAGGATGGTTCAGTGAAGGCGAATGCCCAGCCTGAACAGTAGGAGAAAAGATAGTCAAGGCACCGTCACAGCAAAGCTTGAGGGCTGTGTTTATTTGACCTTGACACTATCCCGCCACAATGATCTTAAGAGTTTCATTAAAATGTTCTATCTATCTATCTATCTATCTATCTATCTATCTATCTATCTATCTATCTATCTGTCTATCTGTCTATCTGTCTCTAAAGATACATGACAAAAATGTGTAGTCTGTTGGGATACATCTGTATTTGGTTAGTTTTCTGTGTAATACAAGAGCAGTGTGCAATTTGTTTTATAAACTGTGATTGGTAATACATAATAAAGTGCAAACTGTCAGAACACCTCTTAGTATCAACATAACACTGTGCCCTCCGCTGTTCGTGTTCCTAGAATGTAAAGGTTGCTAAAACAGCGTGTCAATAAATGTGAACCAAGATGGTGGTTTCAGTGGTAGTCTTCAGTGGTAGTTGTTTTTTGGGTTTTTTTTATAGCTGCAGCTATTGGAGCTGCTTTCGATCTGTTCTTGCTGAACTGGATTCCATCCCATTTCCCAGAAATGAAAAATCATGTTATTGTCATGAAAGGGTCTGGACTGGCAGTGCTGGAAAGTGATGTCTTTATTTAGCTGCAGACTGCTACCCTGTCAGGGTTGAGACCACAGAAGCATCCAGAGGTGGAAGTGACCCATCATGGGAGCTTCTGATTCCTTATTCATATGTTAAAACTGTTGCTGGCAAGTGGTCAAGCCTGCTCAGCAGTGTTTCCTATGTATGCATTTGAAGAGAAAATCAATCTGTGTTGCTCTGCAGCGGGTTTGAAATGACAGATATTACCCTGTCAGAAAGCCTCTATTTCTGTCACTCAGTGGTTTCCTTGTTAGCTCTGGCACTTTGCATGGCGTTTGACTAGCTGTTAAAAGCCCTCATCTGAATCACTGATTGATTCAAAAGGCTTCCATTGGTTCGGCCACTTTCCTTTCTCACAAGCAGTTCAAAGGTAACCACTGACAACTCAGCTCATTATTTTTTCCTAAAAGCGCAGATGACTTATTTGGAAACTATTAGCGGTTTCAACTGAGGGAATTTATTTTTAAGTAATCTATAAGGGACTGTTAATGTATGCTGTGATATTAAAGTGTTTGTAATGAGCATAGCCCTGTATTTATCAGCGCTGTTTAAGGGTTTTAATGTAATCCACTTCATTCAGATTGTCAGCAAACTGAATGTAGGAGCTCAGGGAGTATTACACTGACTGGTCAAAAATAAAATCCCTTAGTCTGCAATGTATGCAAATATATTTGGGCACTCGATGTGACACTAGACATTATATATGCTGTGTAGGAGTATGTAACTATTCAGCAGAAAAGCAGAAGAATCTCAGTGACTTCACAAGGAGCATTTCACAAGGCCTGTGTAAACAACTTGCCCTTAAATTCAGGGTCTGCATTGACCAACATGTCCAGCAAGTCTCCCGGGTATCCTTGGTCAGGTAACGTTTGTAGAGAAACCACGACCGGAAAACACCATTCCTGTGGGTCGTGGTGGATCGAGCAGATGTGTGCCGGGAGTTGTGTGGTCCTGCCCACTACTAGGGCCATGTGTCAGTGCAGAAATTCTGTACAATGCAATAGATTTCTTAAATTAGAAAATTAGATTTGCAAATTACTGCAGGACTGTTTCATTTTCAAGCTGGAATAACAAATCCAAGGCTGCTGGTCACTGATTTTATTTTAATACCGCTTTGAGTGTTTTAATTGAATTTGGATTCATTGCAGCTTTAACTGAGTCTATTCAACAGGAAATAGACAGAAGATACTGTGATACAGTGATTCACTAACTACTGTAATATGCAAGTTCTATTTCATGTATATCTTGTCTCAATGAGTGTAATCCATTTTAATTGGAACATCTATTTGCATGTTATTTGGATGTTATTTGATTATTATATAATTACCAATTATTTGATTGGTATATTGGTATATTTAAAAAGATGAGTTAAAAAAAAGTAATTTTGTATAGCGATGCAACTATGGTATATTTATGTAACTAGATGTCATTCCTTTTACTAAACACAAAATTAAGTTTCTAAATAAATTGGAAGTACATCTTTAAAATGATAAATAGGGGCCATTTAGATCAAGAGGATATACCCAATGTTCAAGAAATATTGCAGTGAAAAACTGGCAGTAGATTTTTTTTTCCATTAACTTGAGATACAGTATGGTGTTAAGCGGTTGTGTGCTTAGTTTTATTGTCATTGGTTTGCTTAATATGTGTTTTTTGTGTTGTTGTTGGTTTAAAGTAATATACTGATGACTGCAGGAATTATCAGTAATAAATATAAGTATCTGTAATATCAAGCAGTTTTCTCTGAGAAGGTTATTATGTGTCAGATGGATCCTGGGCTGGAATGAGTTAATGATCAAAAAGTCAATGAGGAGAGGTTTTAAGAGGCAGATATGGGAGTATTAGATTCAGACAGTACCATCGCTAGCAGGCATTCAACTGATTGACTTCCTTAGCTCCCTAACTTCAAATCCAGTAAAGGAAAGATAGCTTTAGAGTCAGTCTGATCTAAAGGCTCCTTACTGGCACTGGAGTCATTCTTTATGGAGGTCATAGGCTGATACTGACCCCTTTTTGTGCACTGCAGAATGTCAGGTCGCAATTCATCAGACTGCTTGACTGGGCGACTACAATGGCTAAAAAAAAGATTCTACTGATAATTCAATTCAATTCAGTGCACGGGTTAAATTAAAATGACAATTTCTCATGAAAAGCAAAACAAACTGAATCTGTTATTTAAATGAAAACTTTCCAGGTGCAGCTGGCCAACATATTAAGTCATTCAGTGTAATTTGGCACCAGTGTTTGTAGATGGAGACTAATGCAGAGCATATATTATATCACTTCAATTCTTCTCCTACTGGCAATTAATGACAATAACTCATGGTAATCTAATAGCCTTGATGAGATTACTCAGTGAAAGTGGACACCATTAAAAATCTTTAATCACAATCACACTGATTCACCACAATGAAACAGATTGGCGTGTCGTAGAGGCTGTATGCCGATCGCTTTTATGGACTGAATGAAGCTTCGCGGGTGAGTAAGTTGGCCGCGAGCCACCGTTGGATTATCAGATTTCCAGCTCCTCCGAGACACATTTGTCTCAGCCTGTGATTTACACAGTGCCACTTTCTGGAGACAGCCCTCACTCACTCACACAGATACTCTCCTGCTGTACCACTCACTGACTCACTGGCTCCCTCATTCAATCCATCCTGCATGCCTGGGTCTGGGGCAGCACTACCCTTGCTGTGACCTTGTGGCTGACATTCCATACCTGGTTTTGACAACAAGAGCAGGCAACTATTAGCAGCAGCAGTTGTACATGGTAGCACTAGGAGGTGTTTCCCATTCCTGGGTGAAGGAGTCACTTGGATAATCTGCAGTGGGCAGGCAGATAATGCTAGGAACAGATGCATAGCTGAGTGCAGCCAATTCAAAACAGCAGCCTCTGCTCACACAACCCAGAGAAGGGGCTCCCTTGCGTTCTAAATGGATTATAATTTTAATCAAGGTGAGTGGAATTAGAGTCACTTTTCAGAGAAATTAAAAGGTAGTAGTTTGGTGTTTTGTTGTGTTTTTTTCTTGGGTTTTTCAAGGATTTCTGTTAGTGTGCTTCATTTGTATGAGATATCATACAGTACTATCATATTGAATGCAGTTGTAGGGTGTTTGGTATAGATTACTGCTGTAAACTTGTGTCTTGTTATAGACTAAACTAGCCTGAAAGATTGAACCAACAATTCAATTCAGTATTTTGCTTATCAGCACAACTTACAAATAGTCTTCTGTCTTACTTTTAAGGTTATTGACTGATTTATAAAACACAATGGGAATTAGTAAAAACAGAGCTGGTTCTAATAGAGGGAGATCAGTTCATTATACAAAACAAGAAGGTATTTATAAATGGAGGGTACATTTGACAATTTGATACGCATGACCAGACTAACTGTCATAGATTTGAATATTTTCTCACTTGCTAGCATTTATCAGAATGTATGGTAACTGATACGACAAGTATATTTTCAGCTGACTTCCCAAGCTATCATCAGAGACTCAGGTTCATCTGTGTAAACAAGAATAAAGCCAGACACATTTAGCAGGAAGCAAAACTTACCAGCCGGGGGCTAAGAAGCAGAAGTTGCACAACTGCCCCAGTGTTGTTCTGGCTACTAAATACTGAGTTTGACTAAAGTAAATAATGTTCAGAGCACTGAATACTGTACACAATGGGGCTTATGTCTTGTTTATGTTGTTTAAATGTTTTGCTAGGCTTTGTTTTGTTACCATTTTGAAGTGCTTTAAGTATACAGAGTTTTAAGTTCAAATTGCAGTTTATAGCATACAGTAATATTTCATGGCTGTTCTATTTTAACCGCAGATAGACTATGCATGCTAATCAATACTAACAAGGGAGGTGATGTCACTGTCTAATAAAATATTTATTAGATGGTTGAGAGCCAGCATGTTCCATTAAAAAGTAATTCATTATGATGTTTAAAATTGTATATGAAGAATTATTACATTAACTTCCTGTACTGTATAGAGATACATTTTCCAGCTTTTCTCTAAACTGTGATCTCATTAAGTATGGGATACGCTGTCCTTCCATTTTATTTTGTGAATACAAATCTGGAGTGTATGATAACTCTGATTTTATGAGATCTAAAAGGGTGGCTAACACTTTGAATGCAAATGAACATCCTATTTCATTTTTGTATTAATTCATGACAGATTCCACACACTTTCACACTAATTCATATTCAACAGGTTTGAAAAGTTTACACAATGGGTACCGGATATTGATTATTTTGCTTGTCATAAAGCCTCAGGTAAATATTTTAGTTAACAATGTCTTTTTAGAAAAACACTACAATATAAAAGTTGAATTAACATGAAACAAAATATCTACTTACACATTATGTAAGGTATATCTAGATTTTAAACACAATATGGGATCTGTTATAATCATTCAAATATGTCCTGCTTGTGTTTTTACCCAGAATTATTGACCCCTTTATTTAATCACTAAATGCAATACAAATCTGAAATACAGTTGTGAACAGGCTGGCTGGTGGTGACGTCAGGCCAGGAAATGAATGCAACACAACAGCAGCAGACTGGGGTATGAAAAGCGCTGCGGTGCATTTTAATAAATAAACAAAATAAAAGGGTTACACAAAACAAGAGACCCTCACAAAACAAAAGGCACGAAGGCCAAAACTAACAAACAGACCATGGAACAAACAAGTATCGTGCTAGTTTAAACTAGCACGCGTAGCAATTGTTTACTTTCAGTATCTGTTTCTTTTCTCCTCTCGACAACCCACCCCGTGCAACCCACCTAAGCTGCAGGTATTTTATGTTATGGGTATTAATTATCTTGTTAACCCCTCGGCCATAGTCTGCACGAGTTTAATAAATATGCGTGACTCTCAGCTAATTCAATAATTACTAGCCGACAGTCAAGCATTCACACGAGGTATTAAAATACAAAACAATAACAAACAATGGCGGACGGCACAAACATAATACATACATATAAAATACAAAACATAATATGCACAGGGGAGGGGAGGTCCCAGTCACAACAATACAATTGCGAAAAGGTCTATATTAGGTTATAAGATGGCATTATTAAGACCCATTAACGCTTGGAGATTATTAATATAGATGGGCCCTATTGATGGCTCTGTCAGTTTGCCCTGGCACTCTCCTACCTATATCAGCAAGAGGCATCATGTGTTTGAAGAGGTGCTGGTAACTATGTCAGGAGTCTTTATGCAAAAGCTAATAATCTGTATAATGTAAAACCAAATGTTGAAGAATTTATAAAATATATAACAAAATGACATATATAAATACTAAAATGTGTTTAAAATCTGTTGCATAAAATGTATGTTTAATTCTTAAAACGTGGTTTCCAGTGTTACAGTGTTCAAGCTATCTGCACCTTTGATATTGGTGGAATAAATCCCTGCCCCATAGCAACCCAGAACCGTGCAATCATACCGCAGCCTCTAATACAGGAACTGCAAAGAGAACAGAAATCACCTCCAGGAGCAGCGTCCATTTCTAATCTAGTCTTGAATAATTTTAAATTGTAAAAATGTCAGTGACTGTTAAGAATGAGGTATTTTTTAAAACTTTTAAGGAACCAGCAGAGAAACTAATATCAGAAATATTGTAACTGTACAAAATTGATATAGTCCTAATAAAAGACTGATCTGCTATAAACATTAAAAAAATCACACCAGAAAAAATGTTTGAATCCACACTAAACACACAGAACTCTATTACAGTTTTGTATGAAAACATACAGTTGCCATGTTAAATAAAAACAAAAAAATTATTTTTACAAAGAAGAGAAAGAAAGAAAAAAGGAGATAAACCGAAAAACCCTCATTTTATTTATTTATTTATTATAGTTTATAAAAAACATTGCTAACTATTCCAGTGAAAATGTCCTTACTAGAGTATTCTTGATTTGTAAAAGCTAAATAACATTAATGAAGGGATCTGTCAGGTTAATAACTCTATCACCATTTTAGGGTGAAAATAGGGTTAAAGTTGAGTTTACAAACCATGCTTAATTGGGTGAACCCCTAAAATCAGAATCCGTATGTTTGTGATATTGCTTATTTGGGTATTTAAGATTTCCAGGGAATTTACATTTCAGGGGTAAAAAAAGCTACATTGAGATGAATCCTTTATCTCTAGCCATTATTATTATTATTATTATTATTATTATTATTTATTTCTTAGCAGACGCCCTTATCCAGGGCGACTTACAATCGCAAGCAAATACAAATACATTCAAGTGTTACAATACAAGTAATACAATAAGAGCAAGAAATACAATAATTTTTGTTCAAGTGTGACAAACCACAATTCAATAATACAGCAGATAATAGTGATAGTTACATCAGGATATGATTAAATAGTGATAGTTACATCAGGATATGATTAAGTACAAAATACTACAGGTTAAACACTTGGCAGATTACAATATTCTGAAGTACAGGATTAAATGCAGTAAAATAGGGGGCAGATAAGAGCAAAATAAAGCACATTTAAATGAAGGGTGGATCCAGGCCTGGCAATGAGGTGTGGGAGCTTGTGATCATTGATGCCAGGTAGACAGCACAGCAGTGCATCGAAGTCCCTGTCTACTGACAGCTCATGATTTTAAGATTAAATGCACACTTGGTAGCCCTTATTGACACGATGAAGCATCATTTCTTTTAACAATTATTTTGACAAATCTGTGGCTGTGCAGGAAAAAAAAAGAATGCTACTGTCATCCAGACAAATGACAAAAGGTTCCACTTGAAGCAGACTCTCTCTGCTTCTTTCTGTCTCTCTTTTCTTCATTGGCTTTTCTGTTTTGTTTTCTGGCTTTATCTAAACCAACTACCTGGGGTTAAATACTCTGAGCTAAATATAATGTGTCAGTTAAAGGGACTGTAAGAAATGTAATTGGAGTTTAGTGAGCCATTTGAATTGCACATTTGGATGCAAAACTGCTGACTCCAAGGGCTCGATCAAAGAGTGATGCTCCAGATGAGATCCACTAATGTCATTAAAGCTGTATTTTTCACATTTATTTGATCGTGTCGGCATGCCGATGGGGTATCAATTGAAAGATCAAATGCTATATGATGCTTTGAGCACCAGTCCGGCGGGACTAAGCCCTATTCTATATTGAATGGTTTATAATATTAGTTTTAAGGTCTTTCTGGTGAGCTAAGGTTATATCTACGTAGGTGATAAGTATCCTTTTAGAAGTGTGCCATTAAAAATTGTAATACTGAGGATCATTTATGAAGATACCACTTGAGATTTCTAGTAGCAGCAGATACATGTTGTATGCTTCTGTTATAAATTGGACTTTCCTGATGCATTCAAACCAAACACAGAAGAGCTACTGTAGATAAGATGTAGGCATGTTTTTTCAAAACACTGGAGAAGTGTCAGACTCAATCACAGTTCTCATTTTTCTAAAGAAATTGAGGTCACACTCAGTACAGCTACGGCCGTAAGTTTTGCATCACCCAGTAGAATTCTATCTAATTTTGCTTCATAAAGTTGAATGAAACCTGCTGAATAATGTTACGTTAACATATTACATTACATACCGCTTTGTAGTTTCCATATACTTAATGAAAAACTGACAAAAAAATTGACATTTTGAAATCTAACATGAAATACGGTACTATTATTATGGCTTCTGGTAAACATGCAATATCATATTGGAGTTTTTTTTTTTTTTAATTCTAGGGGCTGATTCACAACGTTTGGCCATATCTGTAAATTGCTGAAATGAATGTTCTAAATTGCTTAAAACTTTAAAGAAATAATTTAAAGATCTAATTCCAAATAGAAGTCACCATCCTTCTTAATTTCAAATCGTATGTACTGTATGTATGTATTGCCCGGGTGTCAATAACAGCGCCTGATTGTAAATTCACGGACCATTGCTTCTTCTTTGCTGCAGTGAGCATGTCACAGAGACATATGCTTTGATGCACAATTAACAAATTGGAACTGTGAGGCTTTAGTGGATTCTTCTGATGATATCGACCCCTCCCTATTAGTGCCCACATGTTCAATCCACTAGACAGTATAAGGCATGGGAGTTCTGATTGTCTCAATCCAGATACTGATGCACATATGCCCAAGTCAAGGAACAATCAGCACAGCGCAACTCAAGGGCACACATACTGTTTATTGACATTCATTGGCAGTCACACAAACATTTCAAGTACTGGAGAGGCTATACCACCATACCAACCCAGCTTTGCTTTTTCAATGGTGTGCATTAGAGTATAATGCGCAATGTACACAGCTACATAAGGCAAACAGGGTGTAGAAACCTGCCCACAGTCATAACTGCTGCGTGGATAAAAAACAAATAACCTACATTAATTTATAAAATAAAGAAATGTGTAAACTTGTAACTTTCAGATCGTACCAATAAAACAGAGCATTTTAGCTGTAATAACATTTAACAGATTTTACCCAAACACCTTCTGTTTAAGTAATTTGCATCCTGTGCAAGATTATCATTTAACAGAGAGAATGTGCATGAACTCTAGTACTGGTTTGTGAATTGCAAAACCCATAACGCGTTTAATGGAATTGGATGCAGATTGTTATACCATGCCTACATACTGGTTTGTCAGAGGCTTTCATCAGGCATACAGAATACAACTGCAGAAGCAGTACAGACATCTCCCATAGTCATAGATAATACAGTAGAATTAACTCATGCTTTACACTGGCTCTTATTCAAAATCACTAGAGTGCCTCATCTTTTTGCAGACAATCTTAAATCATTGTACAGATGGTGGACTGGTTGTTTTGGCACTTGGTGCATGGTTACACAGTGTCTGTGTCTCTTGTACCTTACCCTATGTTCCTTGTCAGTCCTGTTTCATTTATCTTTGCTGTCTGTGGTTTGAATATTTAATTAGTGCTTTGGTTGAGAATTTGTTATACAACATGTTTCTGTGTTTCTGAAAGCATGGTCAGGATTGCCAATAAAGTGCAATTAATGTCACGACTAATAGCTACCTTCTTAGATAGTACAGGTTTACTTTAGGCTTGAGCAGCCACACTGTGCACATTTAATTAGAGTTAATTGAAATAAAGGGGTGACACAAGGCTAAAGCCTTGTTAGCTGACCAACACTTGACCTCTAGGTGAACTCCAAGATTGATTGACAGCGAACTCCCTCTTGTGGTGTTGGTGTGTAGTTCACACCTGAGCGAAGGTGACAGCCTTTGCCTCTGTCACTTCTGTTTAGAATACTGATTTCCAGTTTCAAACCCATAACTCAAAGGCTTGAAGGCTTCAGCTGTATATATAATATATACTGTATTTGACAGAGTACAACATTTGATTCTTATGAAATCATACTATACAGCTTTATATTCACTCATTTCAGAATTTCAGTTTATTTTGTTTTTAGATTTTGCAACCAGTTTTCCAATACAGATCGAAAAATATTCTGAAAGCCAAACTTACAAGCTAGAGATTAATTCTATTTCTGTTAAATTAAATTGTGTATAGTCTTGTCACAGACATAGAAAACATATAGCAAGAATTAATTTGAGGTGGCTTAAGGTCTCCACACACCAGACGTGATGCGATTTTTTAATTGACGACGAGACACATTCGCAGCAACATGGCGATACACACCAGAGGTGACACAGAGGCGATGCAACAGGTTTGAAAACTGCCAGATCTATACAACTGTTCAAAATTGCTATTGACAAAACTATGATCAATACTGATACGTATTCATCAACATGATGTGGAAATTGAGTGTCTTCTCTGACGGTATTTCAACACATATGGCAATAAATCATACATACCAGGCTTATCCAGTTCCTTCGAAACGGACTCCCATATATTGTCTTTCAAATCTGTATCTTTATAATTGTGATGCCCTTTGTCATAATGCCCTGGGTATTTTTTCAACGACAAGTATTATTGTTTTCTCCGTCATTTTGGATACTGCTTCACCCTGCTGGACCACGTGCATTAAAGCTGTTCTCTGATTGCTCAATGCCCTAGTTGACGCGCTTCAAACTGCAAAACATAGGATTCAATCCTATTTATTTCACGTCGCTCCAGTGCCACCCTGTTGCCGCTCCTGTGTCGCCTGTGTCGTGCTGCCCTCTTCCTGCAGAACCACGCATGCACCAGACAGTCAGGACAGACCTCCCCCGTTACAAGCAGCCTTTAGCCTAATTTCCCTTTTCCCCCAGTAATGCTTAGGGGGTTAGATGACTTTATAGTGGCTGAATTGTGAATCTTTCTTCTTACAAACTTCCAAATACTTAACCTGCTATAGGCCTTGTCTGGTATGCAGACAGGTGACTTTCCAAGAAAACTCCCACCTGCTTACTGTTCTTACTCCTTTGGGTGTAAGTGTTCATGCTAAGTATCTTTCAGACATAAATTAGCCAGGATGAATCTCTTGAGACGTCACTGTGGTTCAGTGCATTAGGACATAGTCATAGATCATTAGAAATCCTGGTACTGCTATGTAGTTGTTAGGTTGTCCTGAGTGGGACACACACAGGCAACACTGTGGCTTGCAGGGTGCCACTCTACCCACTTCTGTAACACCCTCACAAATGGAATCCCAATATAGCTGGTATTTTTCACAGTCCAGACACCGGGGATTATCACAAACCCTGTGCCTTGCATGCTAATGTAATTAAAGCTGTGATCAAGGTTAAAAAACATTTCCTTCCTTCAATTTGCATAGGAACATTCTCGTTTGTCTCTTCATTTTTACTATGACTCAAGCTCAGGTATCCTGACACAGCTCACTTCTTGTGTTACAGGTAATAGGACCTCCCTGGCCTATGGTCAGCAGATGGTGTCTTATTATTGGTAACGCAGGAAGTAAAAAATGGTTTTTGAAAATAAAGTTCAAAGATCAACAGCAGACCAGCAGTTTTAGTATGAGGGTCCTTCAGGACTTCAAGGTGTATCAGAAAATGGATTGGAGATGTCCTTGAACCTGATTGTTCAATAAGAGGTCCCTAAACTGCCAAAGGACCTCACATGTTGTCTTTCAAACTATGTTGAATCTCTGTTTCAAACCAATCCGATGGAAAATATATGAATACAGTATTCATTAATATAATTAGTCTTTTTTTCTGCTTGAAACGAAATCTCCATTCTAGTACACGCCCTGTGAATGTTGTCTTTCAATGTATACTAAAGTCTGCTTCCTCGCTGCCCTATACGTTCGGTATATCTATTTAAATGTAGTATAGCAAATAGTTACAAAAAATGACAAAGGAAACAACTGGATGCAGACTGATTACTTTCAGCAACTTCATTTCAGCAAATCCTAATAACAAGCACTGTTCTCTCATCCCTAACAAAGCATTAACACATGTTAGTTACCAGATGTTATTAATTACTACAACTTCAGGACATTTAACGGCATGAGGCGGGCCTTACCAGACGATCAAGCCCCCCTCTTCAGGTTGTATTTCTTAAGTACCCCTTATCATAGGTTAGTTCAACTTCACGAAATTTGTACCAGAAATGAATCAATATTACAAGAGAAATCCTTAGTTAAAAATCACATTATTTGCTTGTTTACAGAGATTTAAAGGGACAATGAGTGTACCTTTTCTTGTTAAAATGTTAATATTAAATAAAAACTAAAACAGTAGGGACATTTTTTGGAAAAACAAAGTAATGGCAATGTAATAGCAATGCAAAGCTTGATTGTGTAACTTTAAGGAGTGCAGTGAAAATTGGACTGAAGCTAATTAAAGTTAAGAGGCTGTGGTGAGGTTGCATGTCTTAATTAGCTTGGTGTTGGGGAAGGAGTGCTTTGCTGTATAGAGGAAAAATAATGTATCTTTAATTACCAAGATGCAAATTTGTACATGTTTTACACTTTTTATTCATGTAGTACAGTACTTTTATTTCAGTCAAATATCTCAAACTGGATATTGTTGTAAAGGGACAGTCCATGTATCAGTAAGTGGACGTTCCTTTCCAACAAGTCTATCATGTTTGCTCTTTCTGCAACTGACAATAGGCCTTGATTACTAATGACAGAATTCAGTTTACATTCTTGCTATACAGGAAGATTACATGTTCATATTGCACAAAATAAAACAATCAGTTTTTGAATCACATCCATTTCAGAGGTAATCAGTGTTACAGAGACTAGCCAAATAGCTTGAGGATTTATATTGTATATTTTGTATTCAAATTGCATCCAATTACCTGTAAAAAGCACCATCCCAGATTAGTAATGACTGTTCACCATCTTATCTATCTTTATAAGGTTTGCATTGCATGGTGGATTGCGGTTGTCCTTTCTCATTTGTCTCTTCATGTGTTTTACCACTGAAGCACAGCTGCTGGAAAAGGGTTTGCAGTGCTTTTGAAAACTTCGTATTCAGCAAGGAGAGGAAGGAAGTGCAAAACACATGAAGTGCAGATTCGGTGTCTGTGGGTCATATTCAGAAAGCTTTGAATGCTTTTTATAAGTCTGTATTTGATGGATTAAGTAAAGTGTATGCATAAAACCGATCTAGTCTGTTTTTAAAGAAATCAACAGCAGTTCACAATATAATGTAAAGCTTTGTGGATTAGACGCTGCGCTTCTATCTGTAATCATGCAGATGGTATAGCTTGTTCAATATTCTGTCTTGTATTTAATTTTTTGGGTTGTTTTAGAAATTATTTACCCATGGCAGCGATTTTATCAGATGGGCATGGATTGTATTTGATAATTCTTAAAATGCAAAAAAAAAAAAGTATAGTACACAATGCTATAAACTTATAAACAACTAGTTCACAGTACTCCTTGACAAATATAAAATGTGCTGTATCTTGTGTTAGAATAGGACAAACAAATAAGCTATTGGAATGTGAAACAACTATAGCAACAAGTAATCGTATACATTCTCTCTCGCTCTCTCTCTTTTAAAAGAGCTTGTGAACTTTAATTAGAAATATGAATATTAGACGTGATTCTCAATCTGTTTAGCTCTGAAACAAGTAGTGTACTGCAGCCCAGGAGGACTGGGAGCAGCTCTGCATTTCAATCATACTGTTGTGGGTCTGGTAATCTGTTTTACTGCTTTTGAATTTGATGGTCAAATGAAATAACAGCACAACAGCTAACACTATTGACTGACACACAGGCCTCTTTAGTGGGAGCTATAGGAGGGTACTTGACACAGAGAACACATTGAACATCCTTCTAGCTAGTTATTACAGCTCCAAAACACTTATGCAACTCTTTTATTAGTTTATTATTTATCACACAATGGTCAATTACCATGATGCATTTCTTTCTAATTTACATACAAGGTTTTAGATTTGATAATCCACCCAAGAACTACAGGGCCTTGACTATAATAGTAGTGTTACATGCTGCCACCTGTTGGCAGACTCCTAGATATTAACGCTGTAATGTTAGTGCATTCATTTAATACAGAACTGGGTTACAACGTCCAGGGATCTCCTCTGCCCATTAATACCGTTTAAAAAAAAATGGAAACTCTCAAGCATAAAAAAAAAAAAAAAACACCACAATGGTTGTCAATAGCGACAGCTGTCTGTCATGAGCTAATTGATTCCCTTGAGGTCAGACTCAGAGCAGAAGCAGAAAATAATAGGTGGCTCTGGCTTTTATGTCTATAAAGACAATTTTGGCTTACAGATGTCTATGTCAAAGCACATTAACAAGAAAATATCAAAAACTGAAAAAAAGAACCTTGTCATTTGGAAATGTACTCCTGAAGCTCCTTTTTCCTATTTATATTATCTCATATACGGAAGGGCAATTATCTGAGTACCATTTATTCTATGATATATTTCACTACATTATAACAAATAATACATTTCTTTAAGCCTCCTTCGAGGTCTCACTTCCAAGTTCAGAACAGACACAGTTCTGCTTCGGTTCTTGCAATGAAAAAAGATAAGAAGGGATATGAGATGAGATAAGAAGGAATATTTACCTCCGTGTAACTCTGTCTTTGTGACTACCGTTCATTCTACAGGTAGATACATCATAATTTGAAAAGGAACAAGCTATTGCCTGTTTATCTTCTAGCGCTTGCAGTAGCACAATAATTCATTCCTTCTAACTTGCTGAGTGCACACATTGCTTGGCATATGTGAACAAAACTCCTTATGGGAAAAAAAAAATAAATAGCCCCTGTTTACTCCATCGTATTAAGCAACCCTGAAATAAATCTGGTAAAATATATTTTCTTGATAAACATTGAAGCAACAGGAAAACAATAATCTGCCTGCTGATTTCTTGTACATTTAACAGTACAGTACATGTAAAAATATGTAAGAGGTAAAAATAGGGTTTATTACATGATATCTCTATTGGTTTACATTTACAGTTACTTTACAGAGAAAAGTAACGATATAAGATTAACATGGTTAATGCAGCTAATACTGTGTTCTCCGGGCTATTGTTGCACAGATCCAGTAAATGAAATGCTGTTGCATGTTTTACAGTCTGAAGTCCTTGACCTCTTTTCTGAAATGCATTAACCTTTCTTATGTTGAAACTCCATGAATTCCTGTAACATTAAGAGACAAAATTGCACTTAGGTAAAATGTATGCCTCTGGAGGCAAACAACTGCCTCTTTGCTTATCCCCACCCCCACCCCACAGAGTAACAAATGCACGCTCATAATTAAGTAGTAGAATATGTTATCATACTATTATAATAAATATCCTAGCATGCA
Source organism: Acipenser ruthenus (assembly GCF_902713425.1). Taxonomy (NCBI): domain Eukaryota; kingdom Metazoa; phylum Chordata; class Actinopteri; order Acipenseriformes; family Acipenseridae; genus Acipenser; species Acipenser ruthenus. The sequence goes on along the minus strand of NC_081189.1, from coordinate 19,851,625 downwards.
GATGTAGTATTTACTTACCAAATCACCATGGGATCGTATATTGTTTTGAAGAGAACTATTAGTAAATCTGTACTGTTTTGGAGAATTATTTTAATGTACTAATTTTCTGGAAAGCAGCTGCCAGTGCAGTGGTAGCACACTATTGACTGTAAGACAGACACCACATGATCAATAGTGACTTTGAATTGTTCTGTCAATGCTCACAGCCATTATCTAGATTGACATGAATATGGAAAAATAAAGTTATCTTTAAAGCGAAAGTGTTCCGCTCTCTGGGCCACTAGACTTGACCTGAGGCTACCTACTCTCATTGTTAATGAGAAACACTCTGCTGTTTTATTTTCAAGGCAGTGCCAGTATGAGTCCATGGGTATGTAGCCTTCAGTGGAGGAATGCTTCTTGCTAAATGGAAAACTTATTGACTTTAATTTAGAAAATCAATTCTCTCACATCATTGTAATTGTTTCAGTTCTCGCTGATGAATCAGACATAGTTTTCAAGGTGGATAGCAGAGTGGATGGCCTTCTGAGTTTGTAACTTGCAGTTCTCTATAACTTCACTTGTACATTTACAGTACAGTGGGTGAATGTACTAAAAATAATGCAGGTGTTTATTGTATTAGTATTGGGGGAAGTACATTCTCATTTCATCTGTGGTCTTCCAACAAAATTGTGGATTTGTATGCTTTGTCCGATTTATACCATAAGAAGTTGTACAGTAATAGTTCCCTCTACTGTAGACATCTACCATGGTAGAAAATAAATAATCTCAGATTTCATTTTTGAACAATAATTGAAAATTAATTGTATCCATGGTGTCAGATTACCACTTGACACCATGTACTGATGAAAAATATAGTAAAATAAATAAAATCTTGACCCTTTAAATTCTGGCATGGAATTAGATGTATACAGGTAACAATTTGCTTGTATGTATCCATCTTTCAGTATAGAGAAATATATTACCATGTATACATGTTTTAAAAAATGCCTATGACAACACATGTGTTTTTCATTGAGATAACACGCATGGAAAAAGCCTGCCCATGGTTTGCATCAGGTGTCATGGTTGGTAGAATCCCCTTGAACCCTGCTGAGTTTTGAGGATCACAACAAGATTAAAGCCAGGTGTTTACAGTGATTGGCAAAAGGAAAGCAGATAAGCTGTTTATGCGAGACTGTATGGATTGACTTTCTCCATAGGCCTTCAAACAAATACAGATAAAGGAAGGAAAATCAATGCATCCATTAGCCAGAGTTACATTCTTCCCTTGATCTCAGCTTGAATTTAACATCTGCTGAACAAAAGAACAGCAGCCCAAGTGTGTCTGTAGATATTGTGACAAGTTGCATTTTTTCTCCCTTTTTCAGCATTTTTGCTCAAGATATTCATTAATTTACCCCATGCCATTGTTTTGAAGAATGTACACAGGGCTCTAAAATCAATACTTCATGCATTTCTTATCACAGGTTGTTTAACTGGCACAAAGCTGACTAGACCTTGGGTTTTATTTTCTGGAGAAGGCAAAGTTTAACCCCTTCAGCCCAATGACAAGTATAAACAGGTTGGCTATTTGGAACAAAATATTGCCAGCGCTCTTACTGGGCCCCCAACAGGTATATACATTCCCAGACAGTAGTTTACTTTATAATTTTACAACAAAAGGATTTTTAATAGATGTATTCTTCCTGTATCAGCTTAAAAAGCACTTCAGCCAGCACCAAGTGTCCTTAACCTACATGAAAACCAACAAACCACCGGCATACACCAGTGCTGGTCAGTGGTGGACTCCAACTTAGGGAAAACAGCAAAATACATCTACAACATAAAAAATAAAAAAATCTAGCAATTCGGTTTTATTTTTCTATCGAAACTCTTATTTCAGGGTGGTGGTTGAAACACACATCTGCATTGCATTTTGTTTAGATTGTATATATTGTATGTATTGAATGCCAGTGATTAGTAGATTCCTTCATAGATTAGCCATGTGTGCACTGCACTTTATAGAAAGCAGGACTTGTTAAGGAAAGCAGGACTTCCTGAAGGTAGCTTTGTCTGTGAGGAAACAAACTCCCGCCCTCGTAGAAACCTGTGCCACCACTTTACTCTGTGGACCTAATTGACATTTTTCTTCCACACTTGCTTCAGTAGAAGGTTATAAATGGCATCTCCAAGCTCAGTTGTACAGTCGCTCAGGAAGCAAAAAAGAAAATAAAAAAGCAGATATATTCCAGTATTGAAAACATTTTAAGGGTTTGTGGTTACGGAAGTATAAAAATAGTTTTAAAAACAGTGTGGGGAACTACACACTTTAAAGAGTAAATAGCAGGGTTCTGAAAAATAGTGTTATACATCCCCATGTGTTGCTCAAACCCCTCAAACCCCACTGCACTAGAGCGGCCATTTTGAAAAGTGACTTGAAACAGACTTTAAAGTTAAGTGTAAAAAGTTGTCAGGATGTTAACAATGAAAAGAAAAATTACAGGTACATTATTTAAACAGTTCTAGCAACACGTGGGGATGTATAACGCTATATTTTTCATAGACTCACTACTTACTCTTTAATGGGTTAACAGCACAATTCACCCAACCAAACACTGCTGAGATGTTTGTGAATGGTATGGTATGTACTGGTATCAAGGACAATTATAAGTGAATTTTGAGGCAGTAGAGTGAAGTGGGGGAGCTGATATATTGTGAACATACATGCAGTAATAACATTAAGCCAGGCTATTCACTAGCCTTGTAAATGCCCAGCTTGCAACATCATCTTGTTTGGACAAACCAATTGTGTACACTTAACAACATTACAGTCTAACAGTATTAGCGTAGAAGACGGGCGTAAACCTGATACTTGACTCTAAATATGTACTCACTGCTCTGGAACCGGTCACCTATATGAAGCCCTGCATAAAAAAGAACAACTTTAAAATGCAATAAAACCTTTTGTATACTGTATCTAAAACAGACTCATCGTGGTTGAACTGAATTGAGAAGAGCCATTCAATTTGATTAGACCTTGCTTTTCAAAGACAGTGGGGCATTGCTGTAATGTAATAAAATGTACGTCCTAGTTGCTTACAGACCTAAGTGCACTGTTACTATTAGAGGCAGTCTGCCCTTTTTGAGGTTGACCTTATTGTCTGCATGCATACTGGGCTACTGAAGGCTATATCACTCATTCAGATTTGATGAAACACAAGTTACTCAACAATGACTGTAGGCTTTGTTTGGGTACTGACACATTATATTTGCCACTAAAAGGATATCTTGGAAAACACTTTTATGATGCATAGGCATAAGATGCTATTCACCATGCAATGGATGTACAGACACCAGTAATGTGAAATTTATATCTCAGGGATCTGTATGTTAATCAATTACGCATATCAGAGAAAGGCTGACTTCAGTGAAAAATAAATGTACTTTTTAAGGCATTTGCCAAGCAAATAAATATTTGAAGACTGATTGACTGTATAGTTATGATTATGTTGAGAAAGCTGTATTTCAGAGTACTATTTTTACCCGAGCATCTCTGAACTGATTTTATTAAAAGCTAAGGGTCATAGCTGTGTAATCACAAAGAACAAGGCTTTAGGCAATATGGGGGGAGTGTGGTCATAAAGGGCAAGGTGGGAAATAATAAAGAAGATATTGGCTAGTCTGAGAGGTCAAGGTACAAGAACACAAAGTGACTGGGCCCTGATCAATAAAAAAGGTGAAAGATTAAATGGCAGTGGTCACAAAAAAGGATCGTTAATGATAAATGGGAGGACATTTTGTAAGGCAGCTGGTCATAAATATCCTGATAAAAAATGCAATGTGCTTCACCATGGTTGAGTTGTTTAGTGTAAATATAGCTCATTTATCTTTGGTAATATGTTATTAGATAACAGCATGAACAATGCTGTATGTTCTTCCTCATCTGCTTTTTTTATTGTAGCTTCCTTGCATGTCCATTGAATATGCAGACTATATTTGTATAAGACATCAATGTTGAAATAGCTAAATTAATCCACCTTCACTGTGAAGAATGTTAACTCATTTTTAAGACACTGTAACTTGAATACATCTTAGCAGCTGACTGGGTAATACAAACTAAACAAGAAACAATGTTTCTGTTTTGTCAAAATGTACTATACATCTTTTAAATCACCTTAAAAGACCAACACTCTGATTGCAAAAGTCATAAATAAAAATAGCACCCTGTTGTACTGCTGAAGAACTGGATGCAAACCATCTAACACAAATCAGGCTATTAGTTTCTTAATAGTAACATTTGATTGCTAATGGTCCTGGACAACATACTCCCAAATAGTGATGCTGCTCTTTGTTCTGATAACTTTGAGTTTCCTCTAAGAGGGATTTACAGTATTCAGTAGAGTACAATGAGTAGAATTGGTGGTGAAATAGGGATTAGTAAAATGTAGCTAGACACTGATAATACATAAGTTCAGGAAAATATAAAGCAGCAATGTGGATTTTTATTATGACTCAGGTGATTTTATCAATCCACATTTTAATGCACCTTAACTCGTAGTTGCTTGCCTGGTTTGCACTGATTTCACCGTGTAACAAAGTTGTTGTTTTTTTTTTTTGTTCCTGGGTAGTAAGTGTTATTTCCTAATTGCTTATGCCTCAAAAGTATAGAAAATGGCTATTATTCCCCACAAACTTTGCTTTTGTGACCAGGACAGTGATATTTTGAAATTTACCTATTTTCCAGAACATTCCAGATAGATTCAGTGCTGGGTGAAATAAATGTATTTTTGTAGGATGGTACAGAGGGGAAAAGAGAGCCATGAAGTTCGCTATCCCAAGAATTTGGCGGGTACCCACTGACCACTCAAGCAACTGCTACTTCTGCATGGTGGACCCTTCCAAACGTCGGACTGGCAAGAATGCACCTGCTATCACGTATCCGGACCTTCCTTCATCCATCACCCCGGTGCCACACTGCCATGAGCTCCCCGTACCCACTCCTCCGGAGAGAGAGCAGCCGTCTTTAGAAGAGAGCAGCAAGTCAGAGAGCGAGGAAGATGTTGTAGATCCAGATGACAATTTCAGAGGTGGTGCTGAGGAGAGAAACCCATACTACCCCAACCAAAAAGACCTCAACGACTTGATTAGAGATCTTGGTCTCACCAAGTCCAGTGCCGAGCTTTTGACGTCTAGGCTCAAGCAGTGGAACTTGTTGGATGAAAGTGTGCAAGTCGCAGATCAGAGGAAGCGTCACCAACCTTTTTCCTGCTTCTTCACCCGTCAAGATGGGCTCTGCTTCTGCTACAATATGACCAGTCTGTTCGAGGCAATCGGAATCGCCTGTAACCAGAATGAGTGGCGCCTCTTCATTGACAGCTCATCCCAGGAGCCTCAAAGCCGTGCTGCTCCATAATGGTAACAAGTACCCGTCTCTTCCCCTGGCTCACTCGGTGCACCTCAAAGAGGATTACAACAGCATCAAGACCTTGCTGGACGCCTTGAAGTATGATGAGTACGGCTGGGAGGTCATAGGAGACTTCAAAATGGTGGCATTCCTGATGGGTCTCCAAGGCGGTTTTACCAAGTTTCCCTGCTATCTTTGCCTTTGGGACAGCAGGGACACCAAGGCACACTACCACAGGCGGGACTGGCCACAGCGGACCGAGTTCTCTGTGGGGAGGAACAATGTCAAGTGGGAGCCACTGGTGGACCCCCGGAAGGTGCTGATGCCACCACTGCACATCAAATTGGGCCTTATGAAACAATTTGTCAGAGCTCTAGATAAGGAGTCGGCAGCCTTCAAGTACCTTCAAGACGTCTTCCCTAAGCTGTCTGAGGCAAAGGTCAAAGCCGGTGTCTTCGTCGGACCACAGATAAAGAAGATCCTGGAGTGCAATGAATTCCCCAAGAAGCTCACTAGTAAGGAGAAAGCGGCTTGGAACAGCTTTGTCGCAGTGGTTCGGGGCTTCCTGGGCAATCACAAGGCCGAAAACTATGTGGAGCTGGTTGAGACTCTGGTGAAGAACTACGGCACAATGGGCTGTAGGATGTCCCTCAAAGTCCATATCCTTGATGCTCATCTTGATAAATTCAAGGAGAACATGGGAGCGTACTCGGAGGAGCAAGGCAAGCGCTTCCACCAGGATATACTGGACTTTGAACACCGCTACCAAGGACAGTATAACGAGAACATGATGGGAGACTACATTTGGGGGCTGATTCGTGAAAGTGATTTACGGTATAATCATAAATCTCGAAAAACTACTCACTTCTAGATCTTTTGTAGTCATTTTTGTATTACTTTAGTATAAATACATGTTAATTTGGATTCATATATTGTTGTTTTCTGACTTTATGTGAACGAAAAGACACAAATTCGCCCATTTTCTCATTGGAAATAGGTAAATTTCAAAATATCACTGTCCTGGTCACAAAAGCAAAGTTTGTGGGGAATAATAGCCATTTTCTATACTTTTGAGGCATAAGCAATTAGGAAATAACACTTTCTACCCAGGAACAAAAATTGTGTTACATAGTGTTTTCATTCTCATGGCACAGTATGTGGATGCCATCAGTACAAGAATGAATTCCTGGATTTTGTGTGGGAATCCGTTCATAATTAAGTGCATTCCTTGTCAATATGACCTGGTGTGAGCTATGTATAGTTCAGAAGTCTTCATCACCTCCATCTGTTAAGTAAAACTGTCCAAACTGTTGATGGATCCAGTCTGCAGTGCAACACAGCACCTGCTTCCCTCATAGGTACTTGGCTTGTCCTCAGTGGACTCCACTGGGTTCATTCTCTTGCACTCTACAGTTGCCCATTGATCACATCCCCCATGTGTGGCTCTTTTTGGTGTGGTGCCCTGTGAATTGGAAGCCTCGTATGTTCGTTGGATTAGGTATTTTAGGCATTTCTTTCATCTGCTATCATCTGCTGACCAACACACACTCCCTTCTGTCCCATAGTCTTCTTCCAGACTCTCTCCATCTTTTTGACTTTTCTTTTTGTTTTTTTTACAAAAGGAATTATTGTTCTGTTCATATCAATTATTGTCGTTTATAACTATCTATGTATATGAGGCTGAAATGTGTGGTGCAGATTACCAACATAGCTTCACCAACATTTCTAAATGTGTTACAGTAGCAACATCTTAGAAGTACAATAAATATGTTTTTTTTGTTTTTATAGAAAGGTTGCACCTCTGTATTCTTTGACAGAGACATTATGTGCTTTTAGCCAGATTTCAAGAACAGGTTCTGTTTACAGGCGGCTCTTTCTTTAAACCTAACTTTTCTGGCATCTTATAGCAGCCCTTGTTCACACTGCTTTACTGTTCTCCTTGTAAAATTACAACTGTATTGTTCGTCACATTTTAACATATAAATACATTGAAAAAAGCCATCCCGTCAAAAGGATTGTCTAAATTTCTTATCAAGTTTCTTTGCAGTATTGCTGAATATGATTGAGTACTTAGAGTTATGGATATTATATTGTCATAGAGAATATCCATTGCAAAGTTGGTAAAGTATACCGAGCATCAAAAGAAACGTATCACTATTATAACACATTTATTTTCAAAAAAAAAAAAAGTTATATAAATGATGGACATTGACAAAATGTTTCTGTTTTCTTTTTAATCACTCGATTATTCATCCTTGACCATGACACGCTTGAGTGACTATGACTGAAGCATATGCTCTTAATCACCTAATTAGTGAGACAGTTGATTGGACACTGGATATGGAGTGATTTCAGCTTTTGAATTGCAAGCTTGAATAAAAGCAATAAAGAAAATCACAGAAAAAAAACAGCGCCTTTGTGCAATCGGCATGTTGGAGGCTGGACTAGGGCAACGTACTGTGGCTCACCATCTTGAGTGCTCACAGCTAGCAATTTCAAACCTGGCGAGACAGTGTAACCAGACACACTCTGTCAATGACAGGCCATGAACTGGGAGACCAAGAGCCACAACACCTGCCCAAGATCAACAGATCATTTTGCAGCATCTTCGTGATGTCAATTGTTAATCAGCGCAATGAAAAGTCACTGCACCTACTCTAAACCAGAGTTTGTCATTTTTCAATCACATCTAGTGAATTTTATCCAAATATAAGTGATACGTTTCTTTTGATGCTCAGCTATAAGTGATAAGTTTCTTTTGATGCTCAGTATATAATGAATAGATTCTTAGAAAGGTATTTTTAAAAGAGTATGGAGTTTTATTCCCCAAAATAATGCATTGTTGTTGTAAGGGGCATAATAGCAGTTAGTCAATAGGGCAAAGTATTTTTTCTTTTGTTGTTAGAGTGTTCTTTAGCACTAGTGTATAGTATTTTGTTGTGCACCCCACCCCACTTGGTTTATGTTAAAGGACCTTTTTTGTCATTTAAAATGTCCAAGACCATTATTCTCATTTTCTTTACATGATATAGCACATGTTTATCTGACAATTAGTAAAAATGTAAACAATTAAAAATATCAAACACACACTGTGCCATAACAAGGGTCAAATTTGGCGCTAGATTATAGCACCAGGGTACCTCATATATAGCGCCAGCAACATTAAATTCTGGCTCCAGTAGACATGTTTATATATATATATATATATATATATATATATATATATATATATATATATATATATATATATATATATCATCATCAGCCTTTTTCAATCCACTGCTTGATGAAGGTCTCCCTGAGATTCTTCCACAAAAGCTTGTCTGCTGCGTCCCTCATCCACGTTGCTCCAGCGTGTTTCCTAATTTCATCTTGCCATCTTCCTGGAGGTCTTCTTCTTGGTCACTTTATATCTCTTGGCACTGGCAGCACACATTGGTCGAAGACTTTCCTCTTGAGGCATAAGGGTAGTTTCCCTTTCAGAACCATGCTTAATCTTCCAAAGGCACTCCAGCCCATTTTTGCTCTTCTGTTGATTTCGCATATTTGGTTATCCATTGCCAAAACTAACTGTCCTAAGTATACGTAGCTATTGACTTCAAGCTTGATCCCATTGACTTCAATTGCCTGTGGAGTGGTATATTTATTGACTTGAGTCTTCTTCAGGTTCATTTTCAAACCCGCTTTGTAGTTCTTGTATTCTTGTTTGTAATTTTTCTGGGCACGTTTTAAATATAAATATAAATATATATACATATATATATATATATATATATATATATATATATATATATATATATATATATATATATATATATATATATATATATATATATATATATAATTCCTTAGTAACCACATATGATGGTAGTTTCTCATTGGGTCTGGACTATTCATATGACCCACCCACACTCATCCACAAAACACTAAACTAATTGAAGAGCAGGGGGAGTGGGGCAGTAATAATGCTAATAATAGTTCTTTGGGGGATGGGGGTGTGGTTTGTCTGTGTAAAAAAAAAAAAAGGTGATCTGTTTGTTCAGGCCTACAAACATAGCTGATATAATACAGCACTTCAAAGCCACTCTGTAGCTGTGCGATCTCTCTATTGTTCAGACTATATTAGAGAGCAGTAGGCGTAACCTTATCTCTCAGTCAGTTTTCGGCACTCAGGCAGGACCATGCCATGCTACACTTTCTGAGGGGTTAGGCCTATTGTTTGCAGTTACAAGAAGACAGTGGAGACTGGAACTCACTTGCTTTAACAGTAATTCCTGGAAAAGACTGGTTGGCTAAGGGTTTTGAAACAAGCATTGACACTGACTGCTGAGCACATGGAAATAGTGAAAAAGCCTCTTCAAAACACACCCTACTGTGGAGTGATAGGATTTCATCCACAGCTTTTGGAAGGTAAAATCAACTCTATCTATATACTTTGGTTTCATCATGTCTTGACTTGTCCTGAGGGTTTGGTTGACCAGGGGACTAGAAATGCATGTGATGGTGTTTACTATATAAGCAAATACTATTGGGATCGGCATGGCTTGATAACTAAGAACTGAAAAAAACAAAACAAAAACATTTTTTGGCTGTTTATTTTAAATATAAAATTGTAACATGATATTAGTTTGTTATAAATATGTACAACATCCCAGACTCTAGCTAATAACATTAATAACATTCCCAGTTACCAAGAAACTATTCCAATACATCTGGTGTAATGACAATTGTTTAATTCTAGAAAACCGGATTACATTTGCTTCCTGGCACTATAAGTGAATCACAAGTAGGAATGCAAAAAATGCATACAATAAATAAATAAGTAAAATCATGATGCAAAAATAATAATTCATTTCAGTGTAGTAATTGTACAGATTTGTATCAGATAAATTAGGTATCTGAGCTGTCTTCTGCATTAAATACAATAGCTTTTGCTTTCAATAGGCAGCCTGATTAGCCACCAGAATTAATTAACCGCAGTGGCCTCCCATTTGTTTTCTTTTTCGTGACATGCTGCTAAACGTGGGTCATATTTACACATAGTAAATCAGAACAAAACTGCACACCCATGTTGAAAAGAGATGAGACACACTTTTCAAGGTACCTACAGCAGATGGAAATGTAGGAAGGACCCCATGCAGTAGTGCTCTGAACAAACAGAAGGAAGGGATTGACGACTGTCCCCTTGGTGACACTGCCATAGAGAACCAGACTCTTTTTACCCATGGATATGTGTAATTGTGTTCTTGCGAGATAATAAACTTGTCTTGCTTACCTTAAGTGCTCATTATCCTGGCAATAAGTCAGATGTATAGGAAGGCTGTTAAGCATGCCAGCAAAACAGGTACTTAGACATTGAAATTTACTTGGCAAACCTTAAGGGCAGTATTTTGAATAGCTTGAAATGTCAACTCACTATCCAATAGGGATGTGCTAAAAGTGTTTGTGCTATTACAGCACTGTCTCTTTTACGAAGACCATCAAAGTGAACTGAAATATTCTTAATGAAGAGATGGCCAGAGTTGTTAGGACAAAGCTAAACTAAATTCTGGTCACACATTGCTGGCAGAAGGTGGACAACAGGAGTCAATAAGCCTAGAGAACATGCTAAAGTGTTGTGGAGGGGAATGTAGATAAGGTAATTCCACGTTGTCCTTTGGTAGGTTCACCAGGACTGCTGTCTGCCAATGAACAAACACCTACTTGAATGTTGCAGTCTCTTTGTCTCTATTTGTTTTTCATTATGACAGATTTAACATCAGAAACACAAACCCTTGAAGTCCTCCAACTGATCCTTGTCATGTTTGACTGTCAGTAAATAATAAACTGCAGACCTAACTGCAAAAACCAAGTGTCTATATCGATGAAATGTTTTATTTGAGGTTTTGTTTGAATTAGAGAATCACCAACATTCTCTTAACAGATTGTTTTATTGGGGCAAACAAGTGATCCATGTACTCAGAAACAAAAGATAAAGGACCTTTTAAAAAAAGGCAACAGGAAAAGGTTTTCAAAGATGGATAGGAAAGTTTCAATACTAGCAATAAACTACTCAGAGAACTACGCAATAGTTTAGTTGCTCATCATTGCGACTAAGTTGGTTCTTGCCACTTTTAACACCATTACAATTATTTATTTATTTTCTCTTACAAAATGTGGTTTGCACTTGCTTTAAAATAGGCCACAAAAATTATTTCTTATTTGTTTAAATCATTCATTTTTGGTATACATAAGTTCACCATAGTGGTGTTGTAGTGTGCATTGAGGGAAACAAACTTGGTGTAAAGCCTTAAGGAATAGGTATACTGTAACTGGTGAGCTCAGCGAATAGCAGACTCCCCCAGTTGGAATCTCTTTTGTCAAAGCTTTGTTTGTACTAAAGTCCAGTATGCCAATGAAATGAATAAGATTAATAATAATAGTAGAAATGTATCAAATCTAGAAAAGGGAAGTTTAAAGTTCTGAAACACATTTGATGTCTTTGTGATGTACAGCAACAAAGAAATGGATGATTGGCAGAACATGAATATGACTGGTAAGTCCTAAAGTATTTTCGAAGGGGTGCAGCAAAGCTGTCCTGGGTCCTTTGTAGCCTTCCTGTCATTTTCCGCCTGGTTGTCTGTCTGTTATGTATGCCCTTGAGGAGGGCTGTTGAATGGTCTATTCTAGAAAACACAGAGATGAAGCCCATTGGGACACATTGTATTACATTGCCTCAGTCACCATGCATGAACCGGCACTTGAAGATTACATGGCATTTGACCCTCAAATTGCAGAGCGGGGATATAAATTGACAAAAGGCCATGACACAGGTGAAAGGAGAGTGCATAATGATGATTATCTGCACTCTACACATTTCAGATCTTACTCAGACATTTTCCTTTTTTCTTTGCTGACTTTATCAGGCTTTGGCATTTCATTTTCAGACAGGCTATTTGTTGTTTGAAGAATTGGAGAATGAGCTCACACTCTACTCAGATAACTGCAAGCCTGACATAACTCTTTAGAAAATACATTCATCCAGCGCACACACTGCTCACGACAATGGTGGCTTTGGACTGTACCTTGAAAACAACCAGTTTTTATCATGTAGTTGTGTATTCAAAGCCCTTGTACTGTTTTGTTTTAAAGATTATTTAAATGTAAGGGTAAATTATCCCCGGCCCATCATCAAACCACAAAGCCAAACGGTATAATTAAATAAAGTAAAGGAATGTTAAATGAATGAAGCTATTTCAACTTCAAGATGAAAGCTAAATATTTCAAAGCTCTGCTGATCGTTACTCAAGGGCATCTACCTGCTTTTGTCTGTATAACTTGCATTTGGCATCACATATCCTAAACATAAAAGATCAGGTGTTTCTTAACCTGCCAGATAGTTTACATGATATATATGATGACTGAAGTGGGTAGACAGGGCAGGAGGTCTATTATGATAATGTACTAATGTGTTTAACAGTTATTTATATACATATTCTGCTAGTCTGTGAAATCGTAGGGCGGCCAACAAACCTAATTTCCAGGCCACCCATGAGTTTACAGTTGCTGATTACAGGCATTTGAGAATAAATGAAGTCATAGTTTGGCAGTAAGATGTATCACCTATCTCGGATGCTTGTGACTTAAGTTAGATGTTGACCCATTTCAGTTGTGTCAATTAGCCTCTTGTTACTTGATTTATGTCGTCTTGCATGACCCATACTCTGTACAGCTGTAGCTGTGGTCCTGAAACTCTAGTCATTGTGACCCGAAAAATGAAATAGAAGGACCTTGGTTTATCCTCTACCATTCTGAAGCTGTTGCATCTTCCATACAGCAGCTCTTTATACTTGCTTAAGGGAATAGATCTGTCTGAAGCCTGCTTTACTGGTTATTTGATGAAGTATTATAGGCAACAGTTGCATAAAAAATCTTCCTATTGGGATACTTACAAATCCATAGTTGAGAGAAAAGGCTTAATGTCAAGCCTTTACTGTAAAACAGCTAATTGAAAACACAGTATTCTCACAAAAATCTAAGGACTTAGGACTGTCTTTCATTAATAGTGTTATGGAATGGACACAAAGCCTAGGTGACTGACATATGACTGGTTTCACAGACCTCTATTAGCACTAATCTTGGACTACCTTACCTAAAATAAAATGAGTTAGTCTAAGATTGGTGATAATTGGGGTCTGTGAAACCACCCAGTAGAGATCTGATGTCAATCTTACAAAGTGTTTTACAGCTCTGTTGCCGATTATTCTGTAACTAAGTCAGTTCACTATAAGAAGTCTTTGCCTTAAGATCTTCATCCATAACTTCAAACACTCAATCATGAGATATGTAGAAGTACTAAAAAGAAACTTAGGGGGTCAGCTTTATAAACTTCTAGCTTGCAGGGATAAGACACAGTTGGATTTCCTGGGATTACATCTAAAACAAGTGGTTGATTCAATCCACAGTGATTCCCCTGAGCTACAAAACGCTTTAAAAAATCCAGCTGTGGTTTATCAGGTGGGGTGATCAAATCAACCTTTTCGTAAAATCTTAGACAAATTAAACCTTTAATTACTAAGATTCTTTTTAGATGTTGAATATATTTCTGTCTCTTTCTGAGTGTTGTTTTTCACTCAGAACCATGATCATTAACACAGGCTTGTGCTCTGATGTCCTGTTAGCATCAGGTACTATGGTGAGGTCAGTAATTGTTGCCTATGGCTCTGATTTTCAAAGCTTGGTAACTTATGTTAAATAAAGCAGGTTTCTACTTTTATAAATGTTGATGCAAGTGAGTAAATGTATTCAAAATCCAATGAACAAGTTCAGGCCCTAAGTGACTTTTACTACATTCTATACAGTAATGTAATGCGTATAATTCTAAAACTATTTAAAAAGAAAAGACATCTTGTGTATAGCAGTGTCTTTCTAGCAGCATCTGAAGTACTCCCCCCCCCTTGTTTTATTCAAGACATTTGAATGTTTGAAGAACAGAAATGTAACCATGCGATGGTGTTATAATACAAGCCTCTGATATGCTTACTTATTTACCGGGTACTTCAGAGGGGGTAAAAAGCAGCTAGTGTCAGCATAAGTATATTAACTCACAGTTAGCAACCAATGTGTTAATTTAATCAATGATTTCTAAAAGCAATTGTGTGGATTGTTTCTGTGTTAAACAATGGGCCAGTTATAGGAGCATCAAAAGCATTTAACTTGTGCCTATCCTGAAGTCAGTTCTGTGATACCTGGTGAAATGTGAGGTTGAAGGACAATACACTCAAGCTGTCAGTTCTTCAGACGAAAGAGCAGGCCATGAAGTCAGCATCTGAAGTACAAAACAAAGAGATTATAACACCCCTGGGATTGAACAGGCCGTAGTGGAAGACTGTCTGTCCCTGAAAAGCAATTCACACAGGACCATGTGTCAGTGCTCCTCTAAGGGTATTCAAAATACATTCATTATTAATACCATCATATGACTTCAGGTATCTTAAAGGATAATACTCAATGAAAGTATGTTTAGATCAAATACATTATTGCTACTGTTTGGAATGGTTTGTATTTCCTGGGGACAGGTCATCAGTTACAAGGCAATGTCTTCATTGGATTTACAGAGCATTCTTTAATCATTAGGTAGTTTTATGTTTTGCTTCCTGGACTGAGTAGGGAAGGTGGGAGTCTCAGATTTGAATACTGTAAAAAGTATGGACTTCTGATGCCCATCAAAGTTTTGCGTACTTTTTTCCCCCTGGAGCTTTGCAAATTGTATGAAGCTGTCCTAAATTGAAGTTTAAAATGTAAATCAGGATTAGAAAAGCCTGGATTAACATAATTATCTGAGGTTTAGATATGTGCCTAGTAATCTCTAATCTCTAAATTTTGTCAATTTTGTTTTATTTGTAGAGAATTGGAAAAATAGGTATTACCTTGTAAGTATGAGAGCATAATACTAAATATTTGTTTTACTCTGTAAACAATTTATTTCACTTTAGAAATGTGAAGGGTCTCATATTTGGTTCTTGCACTTCAAATTCACCAGTCTCCAATACAACTGTTCTCTTACAGCTGCCTTAAAGTATGCTGTCTGTGAAAAATAACCACCCAGAAGCAAAATAGCACCACCAATCTCAAGAAAAGTATATTAAAGTATATTAAATTCCTGTGCGCCTTCCCAGCTGACTGCCTAATGATATTTCCAAGTTAGTTCGAAAATCAATCCGCTTCGATAAGTGAATACACAGTGGAAACAGAAAGATTACATTTTAAATGAAACCAAGCCTTTTTTCTGCTCAGTCATGTGTACATTATCAGACTTGGAGACCTACAATTATTTTAGTTAGAAAATAATAAACTTCCACTTTATCTACGCATGTCAGCACTTAGACAGTTTCTTTAGCCTGATTGCATTAACAATACAGTAGCCTGCAAGTCGCATCAAACCCACCAGGGAAATACAATTGTAGGCAATACATTTTCAGGATTTCATTAGCAGCATAAATGATCAAATAGTTCAATTATTATACTGTAAGAAAGCTTAGGATTTATAGATACTGACCTGCCATAAACATTTAAACCTTGCCACCAGATGACAAACAGAATTTATTTTCACATTGCTTGTTTTCACACTCACTCACTACTGTGTAGGTGAACTTGCTGACTTCTCTCAGCCTATTATGAAAGCAGATGCATATTCAATACTGTATTTAACACTGTACTGTATTTATAGATCCATATTTATTGGGCAGCTATGTGGAGTAGTGGTTAGGGCTCTGGACTCTTGACCAGAGGGTTGTGGGTTCAGTCCCAGGTGGGGACACTGCTGTTGTACTCTTGAGCAAGGTACTTTACCTAGATTGCTCCAGTAAAAACCCAACTGTATAAATGGGTAATTGTATGTAAAAATAATGTGATATCTTGTAACAATTGTAAGTCGCCCTGGATAAGGGCGTCTGCTAAGAAATAAATAATAATAATACAGATTTGTACAATAAAATATACCAAAAAATGTTTAATGTGGATAATGTGCAGTATCAGACCTTAACTTTTGTAAGAAAATATATAATGGAGTTATCATTCATCATATCACCTTACTCATCCCTTAAGGCAAAATGATGGAAGAGTTTCTAACATTTTCTGTTCTCGTCAGGCATTTCATATTAAATTATTTCTAAAACAGCAAAGACAGCCTGACCTTTCCAGCACCCACAGAAATTAGATTTGAAAAAGCGTGTGTGTGACAGACGAGCTATAGGGCTGTAAATCCCTGCGCTGTAGAATAACTCACTTTACCTTACTTGTTATAAACTTACTGCATCTGACTGAAAAAGTGGTAAGTTTAAAGCCCTGGGAAGTCTGGGTGGCTAGCTTTGGAAACGTGGGTCCTCTTCAAGGGAAGTTGCAGTGTGAAACACTTCCTCATTAATGTTCCCTAGCCGTTCCGGGGTGAGACCAGATTCAAAGGCCCAGCCAATATATAGCTGTTATGTCCTATGTCTGAACCCTACAAGACTACATTGGCTTGTTACCTGGTAACAATAGAAATGCACTTCCACGAATAAAATTGTTTCAATTGTAACCATGTTTGTGAATTACATAACCTCCTCTTTCATTGCAGATCGTAGCATTAGACACTTACGGTTGCTGTATAATGTTATTTTCAGAAATCACATGAAAACACCAATTAACAAGTATATTACTGTAAACCAACAACAACAACAACAACAACAACAACAACAACAAAAAAGTGAAATGTAGCATTTTGTAAAGTTCAGGGATTTAATGAAGGGTCAGTTATTTTTATAATTTGGCTTTGTGTTCAACTTTAAAAAATGGATTTGATCCTTTTTTATGTACAGTATGTGAGGTTATTATTTTTTTTCTATCTTGTATAGGCCTACTGGAACTAAATCATCTCTGCTAGGCTTTGGATTCCTGCTGAAATACTCTGTGGGTTGAAAATCATAGTGAAACTGCCTTTCAACTGTTACCATCTGCTTTCTAAAACATTGACTAAATGATTTCCTAAATGACACAGTATACAGAGTGAACACCATAACTGCCTTCATTTTACAGCAATCTTCACCAAACGTTTGTTATACACTCCCAGCCTCCTATAGACTGGGGATTGCATTTGGCTCAAATCTGATAAACTTTTGATTTTATATGAATATTTTTCTTCCTACATTCACTCATTCACTGTCTTACCTGAAGCAGTCAAAAGCATGACATCACCACTTTACACCGTATCCGAGACTAGAGACTCGAGCAGTCAGAAGTTACGTTGGGGGGTACAGTAAAATGTATTCTTTATTATATATCAATACACATAGCAGACTACTCCCCAAAGTAAAAACTGGTTAAGCACCATTTGATTTTTGTTTCCAATAAAAAAAACAAGCATTCAATATCAACAAGCATTCAATATCATATACAGTATATTAGTGTTGTCGTTGAAAATGCTAAACACGATTGCAACGTTATAATAACAGATGAGTTTGAAAAATAATTTCCTAACGTTATTGTAACAGTTGTATTTGAAACAATTTACAAATGTTGTTAATGTTTCTAAAGTCAAAATTAAACATACTCTTCATGGTAGGTGATTGATCTATTACTTTTTTTGCTGGATTAACCTGTCATGATTTAATAGATGTTTTGGGGATTGTGAGGACCCGCTGTATGTGCCTGCAGAGTGCCTGCACTGGTTTCTTAAAAGGGTTTCGTTGTCTTGTGTTTACATTATCCACTTTAAATAAATGTTCTTCGGTTGAATATGTGGAAAGTATTTTCATTTTATGTATGAAAGGAAAATATAATTTTATGTAAAAAGTACCAGGTGACACATGATTCTGAAATGAATGCTTATAATGTACACTTGTTACCATGTACATTAAAAGCATTCATTTCAGAATCATGTGTCACCTGGTACTTTTTACATATTCTTTATAATAGATCATGTATTAACACAATTATAATTTTCAAAGGAAATGTTTTTATAGCACTTGGATAATTAGCAACAATGAAACTGACAAGTTAACCAGGAAAAAAGTTATGTTGCTGCTGTAAGCATCTAAGGAAAAAGTATACAGGAATTTTAATCAAACCCATTTTGTCAGGATATCCTACTTCTCTTAATAGAAAAGGTAGCATTGAAGCTCCAGTAGTTAGATATTTCTGTCTGGCTCAGATGGCCATAAATCAATGGGTAAAAATAACCAATACTCTCATTTGGAAGAAGGGCCTTAAACTTAACGCAAATGTATTTGATTATGGTGCCTTTTCACAAATCTATAACCTATTTTGTTGTGTACTTTTGTTTATTTATCTTGGACAATTGTGGAAGATCCAGTCTTTTTATTTAAGTTTTTCATGAATAAAATATAGTCTGATATTCATGAAACTGCTTTTAAAGAAGCCAGCAGCAGTCTAGAACAGTTTCATGAATATCAAACACTACGTTTCATAAACACTGTATCCTGCAATAAAAAATACAAAATATATATATATATATATATATATATATATATATATATATATATATATATATATCGAGAGAAAGAGAGAGAGAGAGAGAGAGAGGAATAGTTTATTTACAGTACACTGCTCATCCATTACATATAAAGGTTATAGACATGTATATTGTACAAGAGACACGGTAGTTTGATTTATAGCACTTCCCCATTTGTACACATTGTCTTCTGTATTTCTCATTGGGGGGGGGGCGGGGGGGGCGGGGGGGGGGGGGGGGGTTGATTTCATGGTAGCCACAGGTTACTGTCTAGGGGTCCTGTATGAAGCTTATCTCTAATGAACATACAATTCAGTCCTAACTAAGCTAAATAGCTTGTAAATAACGCTGTCATAAACTTACATTTACATATCCTAAACCAGCTTCCCTATTTATCCCTAACTGGTACCATATCCCTCCTCTCTGGATATTGTCTGTGTTCCTAGCTGAATTCCCAGGAGGCGGGGTGGAGTACGGGGGAAGGGGGGGAGTTAAGCTTTTAGCTTGTAAGCAACATTAATTGAAGGTATCATTTAACACCGGTGCACATGTGGCGAGCTGCAGGCTTCTGTGGGTGACTTTTGCATTGTTGTGCTGACTCCCTACTATCAGGAGAGGAGGGGCTTGAATGCTCTCTAATCCCATTGTCTAGCAGCTGGTGCTGGAATTTTAACCTGAGAAGTGGCATGTGATTTTGTAACGAGTTTGCTCTCATGAAAAAAGGACTTCCCGTGGTCATTCAGCTGATACCTCATGTGACAGCTCCTTGAGTGCCTGCAGAGGGTCAGTATAGCATGCCATCTGAATGCTGTTTTGGGTTTGCAGACCTTTGATAAAGTAATAGTATAATAAAAGGTGAGTTGTAAGCAATGTTTTGTTCAACTGTAACAGAGGCACTTGCTTTTGCACAGTAACTGGTTGTGTTTTCAATCCTTCAACTATGTGATTGACAAGACTATTTTACTAAGCAACTAAACCTCACAGTAAGGATTGTTTTAAATGGTTTGATCATATTTATGACATACTTAAGTGTGGAATTATTTAACATACAAATAAGCACCTGTATGAGATATGATTCAGATTTTGAAAAAAACATTTGCTATCAAGGAATATGGAAAATAGACTGCATTTGCCATGTGTACACTACTGCTGTATCTAATGGTTACAAAAAATATATTGATGATGACATGTTTTTAAACCTGTATTTAAGTCAGAAACAACATCTTGAAATAGCTTGGCTCCTAACCTGCCCTGCCTGGTTTTAATGTCTTAGAAGTGTATTTACTGTCTACATCTACACAGTCTCCATTTATAAAATTATTATTTACATGCTTACTTTGAAAACAAAGTATTGAGTGCTCTGAAGGAAGAAGCCATCCTGTCTACAGACTATTAAAGGGCGATATTGACTTTAGCTACAGTAGAAGCATTAGCCATTACATGCAGTGTTTATTATTTACTTATGTTACAGGGTTTGGTGCAGGTACATTTATTGTAATATAATGCACAGTTCCCAGTTCAGGTCCTTCATTTTACATGCTTAGCACCTCCTTGAGAATGCTTTGTGCAACAAAGATTGAGATTGCGACTCTAATTAGGACAGTAACTTGCTACTCCCGTCAGGGCGATCATTAATCAGTTTTATGACACTGTGGCACATCAGTGAATACCTAACATAATTACAGAATTTAAGATGCATCAGAAAAGCATAATTTGCTAGTTCCACTAAAATACTCAAACTACATGCAAATAATTAGGTAGAAATATATTTTCAAGGGTAATGTAATTATAAACCTCCGAATTTTCATCAGCTTTCAAATATCCATTTTCAGTAGCTATGGACAGAGGACAGAGAGAATCTGTATTCTGTAATTACCATTCATAACATAACCACAAACGTTAAAATCGTTTTTGGACCCAGCAAAGGCAAAAGTAAAAGGGCAGATTGGTCTGTGACAGAATACTCCGAAGCCCAGAGTCCATTTTCTCTTGATAAAAGGTAACGGGGAAAACTGTAGTGATGTATTATTGCAGTAAACCCTGGTTACTGTGCATGACTTTGGCAGTTCTGTCAGTGCCTGAACTGTGCCTTCCATGCATGTTCTTCTACAATAATTCCATCCGATTAGGGTTCTATTGCTTAAGATATCACTGTTAAATGAATAAATAAAAGGAATTGTGTTGTCTTCGATTAGTTTATACAAAAACATATTTGCATGGCTGTATTATCTTAGGATAGGTTTTTTTTTTGATGTGAGATGGGGTGTTGTAACTGACTGTAACAAATAACTGACTGTAATTAATATCTCAATAAAAAAAATGTTGCACTCTCCATGCTAACAAGCAAGTTTCACATTGACGTATTGGTGTTAATGAAAATCCATCAAAACTCATATTATCCCAATAAATTATTTCAGAACATCAATCTATTTTTACAGCAGCTCTACATGAAGAAGGACTGTGCTTAAGGGAAAAAGAATGTTGACAAAAACTGCATGGCAAACTTTAATTTAGCAGCAAATCACGCAATACGCAAGAGAGATATAAAATCCTTGTGCTGTATCACCTTCCCTTATCAACTAATATATTCACAGTAATAAAATGTTCTTTTATATTTAGTCTTGTAAGCTTAATAACCCAGGAGATAAAACACAGAAAGCATCAACCAGAACATTCAGTCAGTCAGAAATGATCACTGTTAAAATCTCCTGTAAAAAATAAGCAATTCTTTTGAATGTACTTTTAAAAATGATTGAAAATGCTGCTTTCTTATTCAGGCTATTAAATTGCTCTTCAGTAGACGGTAACAGAGTGTGACATCAAACTGCAATACAGTAGTTAAGTATAAAATTATGTTTAACCATTACTGTAAAAATGAAGTTACACCTTGTGTGAAAGAAAAATGTTAGTGGTATAAGGGCAGTTGCTGTTATGTCTGGTTTTTAATTTGACAGAAGGAGTTCATGAAGATTACATATAACAGCCTGACTGTGAAAGCTTTCCAATAGGAACTAGAGCCTCAGTCAGTCATCGTGTTTCCAAGGAAGGTTAATGATTTCTAGAAGATGGATGTTGCTATTCTCAAAGAAAAAGGCATCTCTGCTGGGCAGCAGTGTTTTCAATCCAGCTCTTAAAGAAACAGTGGTGGCACATATTTTAAAAGTCTGATTTACTCCTATTTTTTTGAAAGGGTGAAAATTCTTACAGAATGAGAAACAAGCTACTTCCGTTTGTGTAAATGAAATCAAAGTTTTGCAAACTTTTTTTTTTATTATTATTATTTTTTTTAAATTTAGTCGTTGCCAATTATTCTTTTTTTTTTTATTATTTTCTCCCCAATTTGGAATGGCCAATTATTTTTAGGCTCAGCTCACCGTTACTACCCCAGTGCTGACTCGGGAGGGCGAAGACGAACACACGCTGTCCTCCGAAGCGTGTGCCGTCAGCCTACCACTTTTTTTCACACTGCGGACTCACCATGCAGCCACCCAAGAGCTACAGCGTCAGAGGACAATGCAGCTCTCGGGCAG
Source organism: Acipenser ruthenus (assembly GCF_902713425.1). Taxonomy (NCBI): domain Eukaryota; kingdom Metazoa; phylum Chordata; class Actinopteri; order Acipenseriformes; family Acipenseridae; genus Acipenser; species Acipenser ruthenus. The sequence goes on along the minus strand of NC_081189.1, from coordinate 19,829,220 downwards.
TTTACAGGCAAGCCCGCTGGCGCCCGGCCAAACTACAGGGGTCGCTGGTGCGCAGTGAGCCAAGGACACCCTGGCCGACCTAACCCTCCCTCCCCCGGGCGGCGCTCGGCCAATTGAGCGCTGTCCCCTGGAAGCTCCCATCCTCGGTCGGCAAAGGAATAGCGTGGACTCGAACTCGAGACGTCCAGACTATAGGGCACATCCTGTACTCCACGTGGAGCGCCTTTACTGGATGCGCCACTCGGGAGCCCCCAAAGTTTTGTAAACTTTTAACAATTTTTTATTTTTTTTAATTAACATTCAGAGTGAAGAAAGCATATGGTTAAGAATCAAAGAACATTGAACAATGTGATTTTGTAAAAAATGTCTTTATTTTATAGAACATTGCTTCATTTAGCAGGCATATTACTGTGGGAAAGTCATAATATAAGTGTGTGGGAACTGTTAGAACACAGTGCAGTGTCGATGACAGTGCTGTATATCAGCAAGTTTCTATTTCCCATGTCATCATAGGCTTTCACGATACAGTTATTTACTAAAATAAGCAGAATGCTGTGTATAAATGTAACAAGACCTGTTCTGAAGCACTGCAAGGTGATTGAACAGACAGCTGGGAGTTGCCACAAAGGTGTAGTAGATTTGATTTTCAGTCATACAGTCAAAATATCGTCTAGACTTCTGATCATCTGCTACTCCACTCTCTCTGTTTTTCAAAGTATTCTGTCAGCTACATTTTTTATAGTCTAATGAAAAATCGTTTAATGAGTATTTGTTGATAGCAAGTACAGTACAGAGACTTATGTGATACTTGAATACCTTTCTTGTTGAAAAGCATATATATTACAACTCACCTGGGGGCCAAAGGTATTCTTCATGTAAGCACTGTCTGTATAATTGTGGCTTACTTAGGAAAGTCGATGAGATGTATTTGTTTTACCAGCATTTTGTTTTAGCTAAATCCGGTACATCCAGCTAAACATTTGGCCAATACAGTATTTAAGGAATTCAATTAAACAGATCATACTATATATACATGGTTTAGGAAAATTAAGTGCTATTTTAATTTAAAAAAATGTTCAGACGGTTTAGGGCTGTTTAAACGAATTAGCACCATATTATGATGAATACAAACAGAAATGCAGATAGCTGAGGCTAAAATTGAAGATGCTTTGAAGAAGACAGATTAAAATCTGTCTGCCCACTTGTCTGTCAAATTTAAATTCCTGAGGATGCCACAGCAACTGTTATAGAAACTCCAGCATTCAAGGTTGTTTGTTTTACTGTGAGGGTCAGAAATAGCATCATCCATAATACCTTGGACTGCCACCATGCATAGTTTAGTTCATCTCAGTATCAGTTTCAAAGAAAACTATCAATCACATTATTTCTTTGAACCTCTGCGTTGAAAACAACCCATCTGTGTTTTTCAGATTAAATGTACAGTTTCTAGAAACTGTAAATCATACTGCTTCCATTCATGTGTTTCAAAACATTTTACAGTATGTAAAGGTTTCATGTAAGGTTTCATGTATTTACTGCTGACAGAAATCTACCCCCAATGCCCTTCTGTAATATTAAGGCTGTTTTTAGGTATAGATAAATACAACATTTCATTTGGATGTGGCTACAGTACATACATTATGTAAAAGCCCCAGTATCAATTTAAAGCACTCTACTTTACTGAAGCTGCATTTGTTATGTCCTGTTTTTTTCAGTTTTTTTTAATACTATGTACAGCTGCAATTACAAGAAACTTTCAGTCCGGTTCGGACGATAGGCTTCAGATTAGTTCCTATTGTCCAGGTATTAATTGCCTGAATAATGAGGGGGTGTGGCCTGCTCTTCGGCAAAGGTTTTGCTCGCTGGCCAAACTTCCTGACAAAAGGAACTTTTCCGCCGACTGGACTGTTGTGCGCCATGTTTCTTTTTCAGATCCCTCTCTCATTGTGCGCAATCTGTCATCTGAAAGCCTCATAGATGTCTGCCTAAGATTATGGATTAGCATGGGGCCACACTGACCTCCTTGTTCTCCAGCGCAGAGGCTTTCATACAGTGCAGTTCTTTTTTGTGTAGTATTTTGTTTTGTTTGGTTGTGTATGAACATAAAGCCATTTCCTTATCACATTGCTCAGCTGTTCCCGACTCCCCTGCACACAGCCCCTGTATAAGCTGTTATGTTTCCAGTTATGTTTATACTCCAGAATTATTTTGTTTTGATCCAACAATCCAAATGACGGGATCCGATTAGTGATCAAATTAACTAAGCCTCCAATGTGGTAAAAGTGCTACCAGAGGGATAATGACTAGTGATCTCAGAATCTGATTGGCTGAGGAAGGTTTATGAGCACATCTTATGATCTGTCATGACTGTCTAAGTGATCTGAGTTTTCATTCTCTTTGTTCCTCAGGTGGAGATCGGGAGCGGATGACATCCAATCATGAAACATACCTTCTTATGGCCAGCACCCAGAATGACATGGAGGATTGGGTAAAGACCATTCGCAGAGTCATATGGGCCCCGTTTGGTGGAGGTCAGTTATTAGTTCATTTCTTTTCTAAAGGTATTCAATTCAGATTTATTTTACACCCTAATTTGGATGGAGGCAGATAAAGATATTCTTGATTCTTCTCTCATTCACGTATTAGACATACTTTTAGTAGCATCTACAGTAGCTATCCCACATGCCCGAATCTTATTGTAAAATATATCAATTGAATGTTCAGCTTTCATTCACTATTCCCCAAGCAGGTAAACGTTGCTGCAGGAAACTTCTGAGAGCGGCAAAGAAAGCTTCAGATTTTATCTGTGACAATAAAGACATATCAGAAGAATTGTATTTTATTGTCAATGTCCCATTCAACTCTTCAGTGCTGCCATTCGATCAATAAATATTTTTTATTAAACCTTTCAATGGAATCAGGGTGTTTTTAGACTTGAGTGAACACATTTTTTTTATTATTTTTTTATATTACATTTTAATAATACGCTGATTACTCAATGGCTTTTTTTTCAAACAAGCCCAAATTCATTATAAAGAGAGTTTTCCAGAATTGTGAATCCTGTTTCAGTCTATTCAAGCGAAATAGCTTAAGAAACCGGAGAGTAGTCTTGCTGTTGATTTGTTGAATGATTATTGATAGTATTATTTTGAAAATAACTTCATATTGTTTCTGTTTCTAATAATCATTGTATACCAAACAACTGGGCATTGCTGAAAGAGGCCAGCATTCCTTAAAAAGGTAAACGGAGACCAATATACATTTTAAGAGGAGATTTTTGTTTTCACAGACACACTTTGTTGTCATTCAAGGGCTGCTTGCTCTATCTCTGGTTTACAATGCAGCCACCCTGCTGTCTCCCATTCTTTCTGACCTTATCCATGCCCAGATTTTTCATCCTTAGTTTTATTCCAAAAAACCATGGAATCACAGACAAGACTGAGACTAGTGGAAATGCAACAAATGCGAGTGGCTTACATTTTGCAGTATGTTTGGCAACGTAGAACTTGAAGCACGTGTGTGATGGGATGAGTGGTCCTGTCTCATTTTAGGGTAGCCCAGGCTTATGTTGGTGGTGCCAAGTGCACTGGCCAGTTGCCTGAGTTCCTTTGTTTAAAATAGCGTTTGTTGGCCAAGTACTGGAATAAAAGATGCATGGAAGCTTGACGGTATCTCTTGTGTGTTGTGAGTTCTGTCTGCCTTTATGATGGTAATTGGAAAGTGCGTATATTTAGTGAGTAGAATTATGAATTTTTTGGGACTTCACAGTGTATAGAAAACACTAAACATATTTGTAATACATTGAAACAAACAAAAAAACTACTCATGCTTTTCTGTGTTATGTGTTTTTTTTCACACCTGTTAACTTTGAGACCTCAAAAGACCCCCCTACTGTATTAATTAACACTTGCTGTAGCCTGACATCTCCTCATGTCTCTTCTAGCAGTGTGACACTTTTCACCTGTTTCTGACTTGCAGAGTGTATAGAATATAAAATATGTGAAAAAATAAAATAAAACACATTCTCTCAATTTGTTTGTATGAGTAACAATATGTTACAGTTCTTCCTTGTATAAGACTGCAGTTTACACCATAGAACCAGTTAGGATGCCCCATTTGCCGTATATTGCCATTCCACTATCACATTCTCATAGACAGAACAGAACTAGCACAGTCTGTTAACTGCGGCCCCCAAATATACTTAGAAAGAGGGGCACTGTAATGTTACTTGTGAAAGGAGAATTACTTTAAAATAATTGCTGCAATATATTAGCCTTAGTAGAACTCCTGCTAAATCAGTGACCAGTATAACTAGAAGATTCACTAGACTGCAACAGATCAGTTTTTATATGCCATTCCTTATGAAGCATGACAATTGTTGGCTATTGTTACCTCTTCACGAGTGCTGTGGTCTATCAGGGGTTTGTCAAGGGATTTGAAAGGATGTTGTCTGCAGCCTTGCTGGTTTCAGTTCAAGGCATCTATAATGCGTTGTCACAGCCAGACTGTACAACAGCACAACATTCTGATCGATTCATTCCGAGATTCTTTGGGAGATCTCTCCCTTATATTATCAATAATCTCTGCTTTACTGCACGGGGGGACTCAAGGACATGCTGACAAATGTCAGAGATTTTGGAGATAGACTGTATTCAGGGGATAAATCTCAGCAAAGACTGGAGGAAAAAAATAAACCATGTGAAACAAAACAAGTCACCAAGAAGAAAAGAAAAAAAAAACACCAGAAACATTAAAGAACAGCACAGAACACAACTTGATATGTCTCAAGGACATTTGTTAAGATTGGGGGAAAACAAGAAGGCATATTTTTCATTAATGTGTGAATTTCTGTTAACTTTTGAGACAATTTATATTTAAGATGAATCTTAACATATAAAAGCCAATTTAGATATAGCAAATACTAGGGAAATGTCTAGGGGTGGCTGTGACGGCTCAATGCTTTCTTCCCATGCTGTACTGGGCCCAAAGGTTTTGAAGTTGAAACCCAGCACAAATATCACAGCACCAAATTGTTGTTTTTCTGGAGGGAGGCTACATCCATTTCAGACAACTGAGATTTTAAAATATTGAGAAAAAAACCTAAATTAGTACAGCATCATATTTTCTGACCATTGAGCTTGATACATTTGTGGGTTTCTTGATATTATGCAATACAGATGAGGTAATTGGCCCTGTTTTGTTAAAAAAATACTGGTATGGTAGAGGGAAATGCTCATATGAAAGTGAAATAGAAACCAACAAAAAAAGTCAATAAAAAAGTGTGTGAAGAACACATTTTAAATGCAGAAAAGGAATTCCCATTTGAAACAAGGTGTTAAATGATCTTGTTTTGAGAAAACAGGTGGAGGAGGGGTGGCAGATAAACTTTTTATCTTTTTTATTGTAGACTGCTGCAATAAATGAATGGTGTGGCTTACAAATCACATTGAATGGAATCTGAGCTTCCCTTCGGATTGGGAACCCCCAGGTGATGAGAGATCCTGTTTCTCTCTAAAGGAACATTTCTAAGAGAAGCTGCGGTCCACATAGAACATTGTATGAATCATAACCCTTTGAGTAGGGTATGAATGCAAATTGAGGCAATCATATTTTTATCAATCGCTATCCAATGCCCATGACCGCTCTTAATATATCCTTACTGAAGTGCTTCCCTTCTGTTCTCAAACTAAATTCCCACCTTTGATTTAAATCTCTCAAGTTATCAATGAAAGATGGGTGTCCTTAAGAGGGTTCCCATTCTAATGAGGCTTGAAAAACATCATGTCAGCTACGCTAAGCATATTAACTTTTCATATTGTCGTGGAATTACATACAAAGCAGAAATAGTATTATTATGACCAGAGTAAGAGCAGATGTGTAAAAACTTGGATAAATGAATCCTGTTTTAAATACCATTATAAACAGCTGTAACAATTACTATATTCACACAATTATTGTTTTGAGATTCAGCTTTTATTAGGGAGCTCCCCTAAATCCCTTGTTTAGAAAGATGCAGGGTGTCAGTGCTGTATACACTTACACAGTAGAAAACATTTCCGAAACAAAAACTGCAAGTAGTGTCCATTTGCTCAAACAATATAAAAATACAGAAAAGTAGAAAATGGAAGATACAATACAAATGAAATGCACAGTACTTACATTACTGTGTTGGAGCAAAAAAGTCTAGAATGCAGGTTTGTCTGAAGGTTTGCTTTTTAGCTGCCATTGCTATCAAAGACCGGACAAGCAAAAGTTGAGTCAGATTGGCTTTGGGTTGCTCTCAGTCATAGTGATCTTTCCAATTCCAAAATCTTGTATTTCCAACTTTTTTTTTCAATTGTAAGCACAACTGGCTTTCGCTTTCCTGTAGCATTTTTCATTGGCGCTGCACACGTGGGTGACGCTGCTGAAGAGCTTGAGCATGGCAGATAAATGGTTAGGGCGGCTACATGATGGACAGATACATGACAGATTACTGTACTTGTTGCAGGACTACCTCTTATAATTTTAAGATTGCTCAGGGGGCCTGCAACACCGAAGGATGCTAAGAGACAGAACTCGTGAAATGATTAGCTCTGCAGCATGTATAAAGATATTGCTGCTACAAAAGAAGGCTAAAGTGTACTTGATACCAATGGGTTCGAATTGGGACATGACCAAATATTCTAGTTGTATCTAAAATGGTTATATGCCATTTTCTGTTATGATGGCTAGATCAGAAAAACAGCCTAATATTTTAGCAGCCCAGCTATTGTCGTATTAGTCTGTCTGTTTTCATTTGTGAGAGTTTAAAATAATGAATTGAAAAAAAAAATCTCTCTGATGCAGTGATGTTTAATTCTTGTGAAAATGACTGTATTAAACTAACAGCTCTGGAGAAACTTCTCTGAGAACCAGCTAAAGTACACACTAGGGTCCCGTCTATGCATAATGTATACACTGCATGCTCTGAGACTCACCACCAACAGCAGTTATGTCCTGTAATTGCAGCTTTGCTGTTAACTCTGATGAATCTGCTATGAATCCAAACCATCTGCCCGACTACTAAGACACCAATATCCATCTAAATTATTGAAGGTTTCCCTTTTGTATTGTAATATCCCAGAGCATTATGTTTAGATCATATCAGAGACAATTAAAATAGCACTGCTGGTATAAACAGCTCCATGAATCTTCATGTGGTTGAAGCGAGGGCTGTAATACTTTCTTTCTTTCAGCAGGGAGCAGAGCAATGCTGAAGTACCTTGATTTTTTCAATGCTACATGTTCTAGTAGTTAACAAATGCTTTCTTAAGATATTGTTTATGTTCAGGTATAAAAAGTGACCCTAGAAATGCTCAGCATGTCACACTTAATGCTCAAAGCTACCCCTTCATGAAAACTCAGTTCTTGTTGTATCATTTTTTCCTTTGCTGTTTTTTATTATTTTAAAGTTTGGACAATTATACAGTATCTGCCCACAATGGGAACCAAATGGAAACTGGATGCATTAGCATAAGAATGAACCTGTTTAAAGGGTTAGATCAAATTAATCACATCCCGGGTTAGGCAAGAGGAATTAATCATGATTTTGGAGCAATTAAAAAATGAGCAGCTTGATTGGAGTGTTCATTAAATTTGGAAGTTGTTCCAAATACACCTGTTTTGTTGACTCCAGCTCAGGGAGTATTGACATTTTAAAGTACTGCTCACCCTAGACTGTGGCATTTCATTTCCAGATGCATCTGTCTTGCATCCCGTTTTTACAGGAGGGTGGGTCTGAGGTTCAAAGGGGTAAAATACATTGTGGCCCCGGGACCATGTAGTAAAAGAGCAAGATTACAAGAAAGGGTCTTCCTGCTTCCAATATAAACACAAAGTGCGTTTAGTTGGCAGTCCGTGACTGTGTAATGTTTGGCCCAAAACTTTTCTTTTTATAATGATTCATATCTTGACACCATTCCCAATGTATTGCATCATATATATATATATATATATATATATATATATATATATATATATATATATATATATATATATATAGTTATTATTATTATTATTATTGGCAACATCATTTAAGTTTAAGTTTAACAAAAATGTAGAACTTAGTTTTTAAAACCTCCTGGCTCCAGCAGGAAAACTTATTTATAGGTCTTCAAAAACATGGAGAAAATGTAGAAGGAATCTGCAAAGGTTAGATTTATAAAGAGTCAATACTCCCAGTGCCTGAGTGGAGGAGGGTGCTGAAGATTATCACTTAGTCAGACAGACAGATTTAAGCCAACTAATACATCTTAGGCATCTTAAAGGGCACTGCAATTTTAAATATTCCTTCAGAGGATAGATTGAGAATGTGGTAGTAGCCAAAGTTCTGGCATTGTGACCCTGTTGTGATTATGCTAGATAGAACTATTTTGCCCTGTGACAAGGGTGGCTTTGTGGTGTGACGTCAGACCCGGAAGAACACACAGTACTGCGAGTGAATGTGAATGCGATGCTTGTGTGGTTTATTAATAAATAAACAAATAAAAAGATTGAACAAAAACACAAACACTGCACAAAACAAAAGGCACGGTGACCAAAACAGACACTAAACAAACACGGTGAGACAAACCCAAAACAAACACGGTGAGACAAACCCAAAACAAACACGGTGAGACAAACCCAAAACAAACACGGTGAGACAAACCCAAAACAAACACGGTGAGACAAACCCAAAACAAACACGGTGAGACAAACCCAAAACAAACACGGTGAGACAAACCCAAAACAAACACGGTGAAACAAACCCAAAACAAACACGGTGAGACAAACCCAAAACAAACACGGTGAGACAAACCCTAAACAAACATGGTGAGACAAACCCAAAACAAACACGGTGAGACAAACCCTAAACAAACACGGTGAGACAAACCCTAAACAAACACGGTGAGACAAACCCTAAACAAACACGGTGAAACAAACCCTAAACAAACACGGTGAGACAAACCCAAAACAAACACGGTGAGACAAACCCAAAACAAACACGGTGAGACAAACCCAAAACAAACACGGTGAGACAAACCCAAAACAAACACGGTGAGACAAACCCAAAACAAACACGGTGAGACAAACCCTAAACAAACACGGTGAGACAAACCCTAAACAAACACGGTGAGACAAACCCAAAACAAACACGGTGAGACAAACCCAAAACAAACACGGTGAGACAAACCCAAAACAAACACGGTGAGACAAACCCAAAACAAACACGGTGAGACAAACCCAAAACAAACACGGTGAGACAAACCCAAAACAAACACGGTGAGACAAACCCAAAACAAACACGGTGAGACAAACCCTAAACAAACACGGTGAAACAAACTCTAAACAAACACGGTGAAACAAACTCTAAACAAACACGATGAAACAAACCCAAAACAAACACGATGAAACAAACTCAAAACAAACACGATGAGACAAACCCAAAACAAACATGGTGAGACAAACCCAAAACAAACACGGTGGACAAACCCTAAACAAACACAGTGAGACAAACCCAAAACAAACACGGTGGACAAACCCTAAACAAACACAGTGAGACAAACCCAAAACAAACACGGTGTGACAAACCCAAAACAAGTAACGTGCTGATTTAAAGTCCCACGACTAGCAAATGCAATTTATTATTTTTCTCTTTACCTCCTGACTCGTTCTCACCTCCCCGAACACCCAACCCCAAGTGAGTGATCCGTGCATCAATACAGCTGTGCTGGGATTCAATTGCTAATTAATCATTCACTTGAATCCCAGCACATTAACTAATTTGTCCCAGCACATAGCCCAATTTATACCCCATGCACCACTATATCCACACCAACAATAACACACCACATACAACATAAAACACAAAAATACGCACAGGGGCGGGGCATCATGCCACATGCCCCCACTCCCACACATGGAAATGTTAGGAAAAACACTCAAGCTTCCCCATTTAAACGTGTTTCATTCTTCTATCTGCTTAGTGTACATGGAATGCCAGTTTCCATCCCAAATGAGGTGCCTATTTGTAATCATTTACTCAACGCTGATTAAAATATTGTTTGCTGACTCGGAACTGAGGGTACTTAGTTAAATGTGTGCTTGGGGGCCAGGAGCGGGGGGAGGTTTGCTGTAGACACTGATTCTATGCAGGGTAAAAACTATTAAGATCTCCACTTCTTGATTAGAGTATAAAAATGGGAGTTGCATTTGGATTGTGAAGCTGGAAAACCGCCTATCAGAAAAAACACAATCATGACACAGAAAAATGCTCCAAAGGCTTAAGACATTGGCACCACCTGTGCCTGCCAGAGGGGCTCGTAATTGCCTGCTGTAAAGCTGCCACATGTGACAGCTGCTAAAAGTCAAGTGAAAGTCAAGCCGGATTTCGCCCCTCCAAGCCGTTCGGTTTTCAGTGCACGAATGAGCTACACCAGAGCCTCTAACCAGTAAGGAAGAAAAGATCTGCAAAAAAAAGTTCAGTTGAAGAGAGCGCTTCAGCTACCTGAGCATCTTGATGGAAATGCATCAACCCTCTTAAGCATTCCTCGCTTGCTGGGAATCAGAGCTGAGTTGATGTCTCCTTCTGAAGAAGATTAAAGGCTTTCTTAAAGGTGTTCTATTGAGGATTAAACATCTTCTGTTCACGTTTAAAACTAAGAAGTCATTTATTGAGTGGAAAAACACCTTTTTCATATAAAGTAGTCTTTCTGTTATTTCATATTCGAGTATCCTGGTTTTTCATGGAGTTGTTATGCAAATGCCTTTTTGGATAATGTACAGTACTTGAAGCGAAGTCTGCAAATGTATTTATTAGGGAAAAAAACTGTTTGGAGGAATCTCTGCGGATGTTCCATGAAGATAAATATCACGTTTTTGAGTTTGTAATATTGATGTTGCTTCTACATTTGAAAGAAACCAAAGAGATGAACATCTTCACGTTCCTAATTATGGGGGGGGGGGGGGGGGCTTTTGAACTGATCAGCCAATTTGCTTGAAAACCTATTTTGCACCAAATGTTAATCTGCTCTCTTCAACCCGAAAAGGATGGGTCTAGGCACCACTGGTGTCTTAACTATGATCTGATCTCCTGACTCAGTAATGCTTGAGAATCTCAAATGTGCCTCTTCTGGTGCACTAATGTACCCCAGTTTTATTCAGAAAACAACCTACCGGAAAATTAAGAGATGCTTCAGTTTCAGAAGAGGTAAGTCATACATAACATTACAACAGGCTGTACAGTGTAACAGTTGTGCTGTTCAAAGCAAGACAGACGTCTAACTCAGACTTTGTTGCAAAGGAAGGAAGCTACCTCTTAATTGAACAGCTGATAATTCTGTAGATTTGTGAAAGCAAAAAGCAGTAATTAGACATCTTTGTAGGCCAGTTGTTCGAGCAGTCTGAACGGTGTGATTGTGGGTTGATTTGTAAGCTGTCAAAACCATCCTTCTTGGTTTCTAGATTGTGGAGCCAAAAGTCAGTCAGATGAAAGAACATGATTACCTACAGTATGACTGCAATGCTGTGCTTTGTTGTGCTCATATGGAAATGATAATGACAATGATAATCCAGGTGCAAGGGTATTTTATTTGTAATCCAAAGTCTGATCACAAACGGTAAATAATAATGAATGGTAGTACACAAGGCTGTGTACTACTCAGTTTAACCCAGGAGTTCAATCCCAAAACAATAAACACAGTCTTTAATACACCCACAATATACAAACACAGTCACCAGTCCAAAGTGAGTGCTGTAGTGCTTGTGGTGCAAATAAAATTGATCTAGAAACAAAGTGCAGTGTCGGCCGGGTTTTGTGCTGGCCTGTAGCGACAGCTCCGGATTTTGTTAGCCGTCTAAATAACAAACAAGTACAATTAGACACGACAAAAACAAACAAAACACTCATGATTCACAATATGGTACTCCTTCCGGTTAGTGTTAAACATAACAAAGGAACAGATCACTTCAGTACGTCCCCTTATATACCGTCAATAATGACCCCTTGGTTAACGATTGCAACTGTTCCTCCAATCCGCAGCTGCCACATCGTTTCCCTTCCGGGTTGATGATTTAGTGTACTGTAGCTCCGCACCCTTTCTAGATGGCCAACTTCCGCCTAACCCTGGGAATGAATTGTCTGGCCATCCAGTCCAGGGCACTCTGTTCCCTTTACACAGCGCCCTCACAGGTTGGGAGGGATTCCCTATACTAGTGATTCATGCAATATTTCTACAGTAAATACAGTACCAGTGTTGTTCAAACTATAACAACTTCTCAGTCTAACTTCTGTTTCTGTCTCTCCCTTTTGATACAGTATCTGAACTGAAGAAAAGCTGCGCTGGCACTTTATAACACAGACATCTTATTCAGCATTCGTTTTATAACTAAATAAATATGAGGCCTATTACGTGGTTATCTTTGCTAATGTATTTACTTTTTTTTTGTTGCGAGAGGAGCTGAGGCTTTCTCCAGGAGACGAGACGCTTCAGCTTCACTTCAGCCGTGCTCCGGCAACCGAACCTGGGGCGAGCCCATTCCCTCTTCCCCTCTCCCAACCTGCTCTCCTTCTCTACTTGGTTTGCTTGTCTGTAGCTTCAAAATGAACTCCCGGCTGCAGTTTAGTCAGGCTATTTATAGTTTAAGAACTGTTAATTAAAATGATCCACGAGTGGGAATGTTACCTTTTATTTATTTATTTATTTATTTTTAAATATAGTGTTGATTACTGCTTTATGCATGGATAATTCATTTTTGCTTCACTATATGTGCATTATAGAGAGGGAGTTATTTTGTTTTGTATTTCAGTCAGATATGTGTGTTGTTATGTGTCCCGCGGCGCCCCCCCCTCCCCCCTGTTTATAACGCTCTTCGGTTACAATGCTCATATTGTGTGTCCCCCGAGACCTGTGTTATAGTGAGGGAGCACTTTATATTGTTTTTTGTTTGCTTTCTAACCTTAAGATGTGCCCTGGCTTACAGTCTGCCAGTGTAGAAGTGCCAGGGCTGACACTGAAAAATGAAACCAAGAGAGACAAAGTAACAGCTGCCAATTAGCTCACACACTCAGGTTGCCATGGAAACCATAATATCGAAGCATAATGATTCCATTACATGAGAGTAGGTGTTAAAACGTCATGCTGAAGATAAGCACCAACTAAGACATAGCTTCTTTTACTGTAAACTAATGTGATCCATCTGCGTTTCCTTCCATCTGATGATGTAGATATCCTTCTGGTGTTGATGGCTGAAGTGTAATGCTGGCTCCAGGGATCAACCTATTTTGCCTCCCTGGCGCATCAGCACACACAATGGCTGCAATGCTGGCTCCAGGGATCAACCACAGTGCAGTCTCCCCAGCGCATCAGCATGACAACCATTTGGACTTAGATGAATAGGGTACTTCTCTGGGGTCTTCAAGTGGGCACCTTCCATCCTTGGTGTTTTGTCGACTAGCCCACGACACCTTAAGAGGGCTCGACAGTGATTCTGGTGTCCCAGCATCACCCCCCTCCATCTCCCACTCAGCTAAACCCAGCTTACTTACCTTCCTTTACATCGTTTTCTTTTTATTTTTACTGTGCTTGAGGTCCCCAACCAGAATCTTTCCGTCTCAACCAGAGCCAGTTGCTGCTATTCTGCTGCTTCAGATAAGTTCTTCACTATGCGTTGCAACTCTTGACCACTTTATCCGATGTCTCTGAGAAACCAGGTTGTGGAGTGTCACAAATCCTCAACAACCCACCTCCACTGGGTAAACCTGGACTCTCCATCCTCGCTGTTCCACTTCAGCAGCTAGTTGAGCGTACCGAAGTTTCTTCCTTTCGTACGTCTCATCCACAGCATCCTCCCATGGCACTGTTAACTCTACTAGGTGAACAAGGCGTGCTGATCCAGACCACAAGACAATATCAGGTCAAAGGTTAGTGGTGGTGGCAATCTCAGGTGGGAAAATAAGCCGTCCAACTGCCAGCATTCCAGTTGTCCTACTTTTGGTTTTAGTACCTTTTCTTGGAGGTTACTCCCCTGGACAGAGGAATGTTATTCTTTGTGTATCATATATTGTTGGTATTGGTGGCAACTTGTTGGTTGTGCTGCGCTTGTCTTCCAATGTTAAGGCCTAACATCGCAGCACCTGGCCATGATGCCAAGTAAACCGTCCTTGGCTAAGACCCACCATACATCCTGTCATATTGTGTCTTAATGTAGCTTGCGTTGAACACAAAGGACACCACAGATCCTCTCCGACCCATAGATTAAGGTTGTGTGGTGATGGGAGAACATCATATGTTGACCTGATGAGGAAACTGATCCTGCTGTGTTCCATTGTCCATAGATCTAGCCAGCCGATCTTGCGTAGTTCCACACTCCCCCTATCTCATCCATTCTCCCTGCTTGGCCTGAGAAAAGGCCTTTACGCACCTCATCCTCTCCTCCTGCTTTTGCACCTCGTTGACTACCAACTTCCTCCGTTGAGCTGGGGCTGCTTTGTGCCATGTAGGAGGAGCTGAACTGAGACCAAGGCCTCCTCTTCCATGCTGTACTTGCCCCATGGTATCACTGATATGAAGGGCGGCCTTAAATAGTGTGCAATGCCAGGGTTGAGATCAATTAAGAAGTTATTATAGCAACAGAACTAACCTGCATGTTGAAGATGGTTCTTTTGGGTAGGAGTCTACCGTACTATATTATTATTCGGCCAACCACGAAAGGAGGTGTGGTTTTCCTGGTGCTTACAGTAAGTACAGTAAAATAACACAGTCTGGCTTTTCTCTACAATGATTTAACACCTCAAATCAGTGTTTATGTATTGTATAATGAGCAGTTCCATAGCTCTTACAGGATGAAGTAAGTGATCTGCTTAGTGCTCTTGAGGGAATGCATTTGTATGCTTTGCACATAAAGCTTTCTACAGTATATTATCAATGTGCTGTTTATGCTTTTTTTCTTCATTATTGGCTTTTAATACACTGTAGTATTGCATTGATTCACAAAGCAAATGTTGCGGCTAAAATGACTGTGATTTGAACAAGTCATGATTTTTAGTTCCATGCGTCATTTAGAGGCTGGGTATTGTAGTTTATGATAATTTATTTATAAAATTCAATTTTCCTCTGAAAGGGAAAGACAAATGTCTGTTGTGAATGATTTTAAAAGATCAATATATAAACAAAGCCCAGGGGAGTAGGCCACTTAGACGGCCAAGGCAGCGAGACATTTTTCTCTCCATGTTATATACACACTGTAGTTACAATAGCATATAGATATTGCATTCTTATTCTTAATGTTAAATTCACAATGTAAAAGTGTGGCAGCAGATACTTCAGGAGCAATATACTAAAAATGATCATTAATAATCTGACGAGATATTAAACTTGATTTAGATTAATAAGCCTCCTTACAAAGGAGCTGCCTCACAGGTAAATGCACAAAAGTAGGTTTTGTTTGTTTGTTTTTTGTTTGTTTGTTTGTTTATTGTTTTGCTTTCTGCATTCTTTTCAACAGGTATTTTTGGTCAGAAGCTGGAGGAGACGGTTCGATTTGAGAGGAGATTTGGGAACAAGATGGCTCCCATGCTGGTGGAGCAGTGTGTGGATTTCATTCGACTGAGAGGGCTCAAGGAAGAGGGGCTCTTCAGGCTGCCTGGACAAGCCAACTTGGTCAAGGAATTACAGGATGCCTTTGACTGTGGGGAAAAGCCATCATTTGACAGGTAATTTTTATGGTGATTAATACCCCTATAGGATCTATATTATTTTCAACACTGCAGACCTTTAAAGACATCTAGAAATAAATAATGCCATTCAACACAACAAACAAGTTACCCCCTGCAGTATATATGTTTTGTATGCCTTATTTCCATATAAGACTCTGAATCTGAATTAGTTAGTGTTGTCTTTTGGCAATGGTACACCGTGCTATAGAGCTAACAAAATAATATAATGAATACACAAAGAAAGACGCACATACTCTGTTTTTAACATATTGTTCTATATACTGTATTTAAGTCACAATTTATGGTTGAGTATTGAAGTTACATGTTAACCATATCTGTGTAACCTGTCACACAATTTTGTCACATGTTTAGATTTACATTTCCATGTATGGTTGAGTTTGTGTCTCATGTGAACAACAGCGTCCTGCAGTGCTGCATGCTCTCTGAGCACAGGCCTTTCACAAAGGTGAAGGGTCAAGGCCACATGACATATTATAGAAAAAGCAACCCATTAAAATGACTATTATCAAACTGTGTCCTAAATAGACATATTAATTTTACAAAGCCTTCCTGTGCAGCATAAAGGGCAATGTTCACAGCTGAGCCCTGTCATTTGGGGTATTGAATTATTATGCACCTGTCAGGATTCAAAACAAATTGAAATAAAGTAAAATAAACTTGCTTTTAAAAATGTGAAATAATTAGAACGGACATAGTGCAGATCATGAAGAATCAGTGGGATGCCAAAAAATTGAACTGTTTTATTACCATGCATGATTAAGCAATCAGAACCACACTAGGAAACAAACCGGCCGAGTTCCTAGCTCAGCAGGGCCTTGAGAGTGGAGGCAAAAATCACCCTAATTAGAGAGGGAGTTGAAATGTCCCTTTACTTCAGTGTAAGAAAGGGAATCTGCAGGCACATTTAGTTTGTGCTGAAGATGTTTAGACAACTTTACAGAACAACTGTACAATGCAATTTTTAGTGCACTGCATTTAATTTGGCTGGTGACTGGGTGGTGCAGGTGGTAAGCATGCTGCCTCAATACATTTAGGGCCCAATTCTAAAAAGCTTTGCATTTCCAATTTGTAGTTCAGTGTTGCACCAGAACACAAAGCTAACTTTTTCTCATTAAATAGCACACAACTGTTTGTTTGTGCCAGTCAGGGATTATCTTCCTACAGCAGGGACACTGCATGACGCACACAGTTAATTATTTTGGCCAGTTTACTGGATACAGGGTTTGATTTGCAACACAGACTGCTTTAAAATTAAACTTGTTAAAATGCTAGAACACGCAAGACACAGACATTGAAGTGCTACAGGGAGAGAGACACGAGGGAGCAACACACACGGCAGTCAACGAGCTTTGGGATTTATGTAAAAAAGGAGACAAACTCTATAACTCATCACGGGCAAAGCCACAAGTGAGTTATGTGGTCAGTCTTCCTTGCAAGTGAATAACAAATGACATCTCCAACTGGCTGTCAAATAGCATTCTATAAATCACCTACAAATGTGCTAGATAGGTGACACGTGTTCGACTAAGGGCACTAAGAATGATGTAGGGAGGAGTGCTGATCTCCTGTGCAATTTGTGTCACATAATTTAACTTAGCACACAACATTTGAATATTAAACAGAAAGAAGGTAGGCACAATCTTATGGAACATATGAAGTTGGACCACGAGTTACTGTTGTCAGGTGCTTCAGAATGTGTGCATTTCTCACTGTATCCATTAAAGGGCTGTCAGAGACTAGGCCAAGGTTTAGCCCTGGAGACTACAAAATGGAAGTGGGCCTAGAGCTAGAGGTGTTACAAAGTCTAAATATCCTGCCTTGTTCTGTAAGTGTGGTGCAGTTAATAACCTCACCCTAAGCCACATAGGGTACATTTATTGCTCTGTCTTTAGTGATAGGCCTTGTAATGAGTTTTAACAGCCTTATCTCTCACTCACTGCAGTATCACAAAAAGAGTTCCTATTGGTTTGCCAAAAACAAAAAACAACAGAAATACTGCTTGAACTGAAAGGGATAGCATTCTGTTAATATACAATATCATTGGATGTCATTTGACATTTAAATGATATGCCTGTCTCAAGGGTAGGTTTATCTTAAGCTAGTTGTGGCCTGTACTGTAACAACCTAAAGGTAGCAGCAGTGACACAGACAGTAAAAACACTGTCACTTTTTATAATCTGGTATTATGCTGGAGACTAATTGTTTAAGAAATAAAATAAACACCTCAGCAGGTATTCCTGTTTTCATTTCTTCAAGTGTTCTTACATACAACTATGACCTGAGAAAATGAGTAAAATCAAAGCTTTTTACTTTAAACTGTTATTAACACATTTTTGTCTGGAAGAAAAAAACACCAATTACAATTCTAAAACTGGTTTAATTTTTTTTTTTTTTTTTTTTTTTTAAAGTCAACAAAAACGCTGGAGTTGTTTATTTCAGGTTTGGTAAATTGGGCGCATTTGTCCTTGTGCTGACTTTCAGAATCCAGCCCAATGTGTCACAATGTCCAGGTCACAGTGTTTATGCAGATTTGTGTGTGAAAATCAGTCTACTTACTTTTTTTTCTAACCATGTACAATAGGAACAGAGTCAGCTGGATATAAATCGCCCTGCGCATTTTCTATTTGCTTTACTGGCAGGTTATGGGGAGAGAGAGGAGAGCTCATAGGACATTTTGCAGTTTTCTGTACAGAACAATAGTGAGGCTGATAGACTTTTCCTGAAGCAAATTCCCTTTCTTGTGTTATGTTTTATTATTTAACATTTCCTCCTTTTGAAAGTGCTTCAGCAGAAAGAGCCTCGGAAGTTGAAAGGCACCCCGTTTGAATGCATTAAGTCGTAGCTGCAGCGTGATTCAAAGCTTGTCAGAGATTATGGGTTTCTACCTGATGATGTCAAATTTGATAAGGGGATAGGCATGAGATATAGATAGTCAGAAGTGAAAGACTAGCGCATTGAAAAGGTTGTTAATATGTAGCCATAGCCATGGAAAAATCTAACTTAAGGTTGTGTGTTGTTGACCTTGACACCTACTTGGACAAATACTTATATGTTGAATAGCACTTGAACCACAGTAGATGTATTCTCCCAAGTTAGTTGCCAGGACCTTGACCAGTAATATTCATGAATCAGGACACCATTTCACTGATTTGGTTACTTAGTGATTAAAGAGTTGAATATATTTATAATTGTTGATTATATATATATATATATATATATATATATATATATATATATATATATATATATATATATATATATATATATTATATATATATACACTACCGGTCAAAAGTTTTAGAACACCCCCATTTTTCTAGTTTTTATTGAAATTTAAGCAGTTCAAGTCCAGTGAATAACCTGAAATGGTACAAAGGTAAGCGGTAAACTGCCAGAGGTTAAAAAAAAAGTATAGGTTACCGAAAACTGAAAAATAATGTACATTTCAGAGTTATACAAAAAGGCCTTTTTCAGGGAAACCTGAAAACAAACCCTCTGTCTGTATAAAAGCAGTGTTGGAACAGACTGTGTTACTACACCCTCTTAAGCATTATTTGGACAGTATTGTACTGCAGGAAGTAGTATATTGCTCTCATAATGGCGAGAAAAAGGCAATTAACAAAGGAAGACAGACAGACCATTATAACCCTTAAAAGTGTAGGTCTTTCCTTTAGAGAAATTGCAAAGAAAGCCAAGGTGTCAGTGAGTACAGTTTCCTACACCATCAAAAGGCACTTGGAAACTGGAGGAAACTCTGACAGGAAGAGATCTGGCAGACCCAAAGCCACAACAGAATCAGAAGACAAGTTTCTGAGAGTCAACAGCTTGCGTGATAGGCGGCTCACAGGACAACAGCTTCAAGCACAGCTTAACACTGGTCGAAGTAAGCAAGTCTCAGTTTCAACTGTGAAGAGAAGACTTCGAGCTGCAGGTTTGACAGGTCGAGTGGCAGTAAGAAAGCCATTGCTAAGATGGCAAAATAAGAAAAAGAGGCTTGCCTGGGCCATGAAGCACCGCCAGTGGACTACTGAAGACTGGAAGAAGGTCTTATGGACCGATGAATCAAAATTTGAAATCTTCGGTTCATCACGCAGGGTTTTTGTATGCCGTCGAGTAGGCGAAAGGATGGTTCCTCGGTGTGTGACACCGTCAAACATGGAGGAGGAAGCGTGATGGTCTCGGGCTATTTTGCTGGATCCAGAGTCGGCGACTTGCACAGAGTGAGTGGCACCCTGAACCAAAACTGCTACCACAGCATTTTGCAGCGCCATGCAATACCCTCTGGTATACGCCTAGTTGGTCAGGGGTTCATCCTACAGCAAGATAATGACCAAAAACATACCTCCAGGCTATGTCAGAACTACCTTAGAAGAAAAGAACAAGACGGTAGGCTTCAAATCATGGAATGGCCAGCACAGTCTCCAGACTTAAACCCCATCGAGCTGGTTTGGGATGAACTGGACAGAAGGGTGAAAGCAAAGCAACCTACAAGTGCAACACATTTGTGGGAACTTCTGCAACAGTGTTGGGAAGAACTTTCCGAACAATATTTGATTTCCATTGTAGAAAGAATGCCACGAGTGTGTTCGGCTGTTATATCTGCAAAAGGTGGCTACCTTGATGAGTCAAAAATTTAGATTAAATTTTGTTAAACAAAACGATTCCATGATTTCTTTTTTATCTCCAAAATTGTTTATTTGTTCTATGCTTTAATTTCAGAGTACATTGAGACATTAAACTGCGTAAATTTAAATAAAAACTGGAAAAATGGAGGTGTTCTAAAACTTTTGACCGGTAGTGTATATATATACATATACACAGATAGATAGATAAAGGCATGTTTATTGTTGATAAAAGAGGTTTTGTAAAATCTATTTCTCTTACATGTCCTCTTCTCTTCAGCAATACAGATGTGCACACAGTTGCCTCCTTGCTCAAGCTATATTTAAGAGAGCTTCCAGAGCCAGTCATTCCTTTCGCAAAATATGAAGAATTTCTGACCTGCACTAAACTTCTCACCAAGGATGAAGAAACTGTAAGTTTAACACAGTGTTCAACTACTTGTTGTTGGTGTAAAATGTATGGCTTAGCTAGAAGAAGAAAAACAAATACTTCACTGCTAAATAAACTGCAGGTATATATAAGCCATATACATTATGTTTTAGTCACCCCACTATATAATTTACATACTGCCTAGAAAATCAATGTATACACCAGATATGAGAGTATTTATGAATGGCATGTGCTTACAGGGCCATGCTCTGTTGAATTGAATATAAGAGGATTAAGTACTAATAGGTTTTACACAACTACCTGTGTTAGTTTTCCTTATGTTTCTCAGACAGTATGCCAAGAGGCAGATGTTCTAACAGTTGAACACAAATAGACTGGATATGTCAGAATCTCAGTAAAGCCATTTAAGTTGTGCCCAAAATAAGCCTATTGGCCTAAGTTTGAAATGCAATAATGTCAATGGAGGCAAAAATGGTCAAAGACAAAATGCTAAAAAATCCCTAAGGAAACAAACCTGAAAACAGTCTACCAGCTGTTAACAGAGTAACAAAAAACAACAGGGAGCCATCTTTGCTGGCTGATACACAATGTGAAGGGGTGGGTTGTAAAAATAAAGTTATGGGTCCATATTGGAGTACTAGCATTACTTAAAAGAATAACAAGAATGGTTTAAAAATGTATTTATCTTTTGAATCAGGGGATGAAGGATCTGATTACGCAAGTAAAGAGCTTGCCTCCAGTCAATTACAACTTACTTCAGTACACCTGCAGGTAGGGTTTGTTTATAACATATATCTAGTGTTTATTATGAAAGGTTTCTTTTGTTCTGGGGTGTTTGTTCCCACATCTCTTTTGAAGGTAAATAACACTATTCCACCACCTTCTTCTTCTTCTTCTTCTTCTTCTTCTTCTTCTTCTTCTTCTTCTTCTTCTTCTTCTTCTTCTTCTTCTTCTTCTTAGTAGTAGTCTTAGTAGTAGTAGTATAATACATGGTGAATGATAATTTTCCTATAAACTTCGTTCTTATTATACATGGTGGTAGCGCGAGACCCTTGTATAATAAGATTGCCTGTGTATAATAAGGTTGATGATAAAACTGCTAACCTGAACACAAACTCTACCACCAGTATGTGAACACAACAAAACACAGTCAATACCAAAACAGACAACAATGGGCTGCAGATTTAAAGTTTTATCTGCAGAAGACAGGGAGAAATTTGTGGAAGAACAGAGTGACGCAAGTACTCTGAAAAACAATAAACGACATAAATTTAGTAAGAGATTACCTCAGACACATGCCTTCCATGGGATGTTAGGCAGTGTAGACTGATGGCCTTCCCAAAGCAGAGGCTCTTGAATGATGAGGAAATCATCCTCTACTCCACCCTGTGAAACAGTGTTGGATGACTGAAATAAATAGAAGGGCCGCATGGGCGGCCCTAAACAGCCCT
Organism: Acipenser ruthenus; assembly: GCF_902713425.1. NCBI lineage: Eukaryota > Metazoa > Chordata > Actinopteri > Acipenseriformes > Acipenseridae > Acipenser > Acipenser ruthenus. The sequence goes on along the minus strand of NC_081189.1, from coordinate 19,807,020 downwards.
GAGGGCCACCAGACTGAACAACACATCCAAATGCCAGAAACTGCCAATTATAATACATAGATAAATAAATAATCAAAAATGCATTCACTGGCTAAAATTGCAATGTTACCGTTTCAATTGAACAACAAATACAGTATAATTAAAAGTAATAAATGTGCAGTTCTTAACATTATTGTGAGTTTTGGGAGACCGTAGTTTCAATCAGCTTTTTGAAGTCCGAGTAGCTCAGCAGAGAGATTTCCATCAGTCAGTCTTTTGCTAATTTTTCGCTTATTTATTCCACTGCCCTCACCACTTTTTGAAGCAGCTGGTGTGTTTGACTCTCCGACACCCTTTCCACTTACTCGTGTCACAGATGTGTCCATTTTAAACTCTCTTTAATATCACTAACTCAAACCTTCTCTTCCCAATTTCACTGCAGTAAAAGTGTAGCACAACTTAAACTTACTAACAACCACCTCCTAGCAACACGGCAGTCGTTCTCATGGTGAGACTCGACTATTAAAACTTGCACAGTTTTAAAGATAACCAATGTTTTTCTAAAAATACAGTATCTTCAAGCGTTAACCTTCATTGCTTTGTTTGGTTTAATTATATTTTAATAACAAGCAATACATATTTACAAAATGTAGATGCCAACCACTGCTCTAAAATAACCATGCGAATTTTCTACTCTGATTCATAGTAATAATACATCCTCCCACATTTTGTTTTAAATAAAATTAAAAATGAATTGTTAAAAAATACTTGTTTTACATTTTTTTATTCTGTTTTCCACTGTTTTTCTCAACATTTTTTCTTCAATGTGTAAAAATAAACACTTTTAGTTCTGCAGTTTCTGTCTGTTATGTCACCATGCATTATAACAAATAGTATACACCAAACTGTACATATAAGGCAGTAATGCTAGCTCTGGTTTCTGATGACACCAGAAAACCCTTGATAGAATTACACAGCTGGGTATACATTATTCCTTAATAAAAATAATAAAAATTCTGATGGAAGCAGTTTGAATCCAATAGCTAAACAGATTTTAAGATTCCCAGAAGAAACAAACGATACTGGATGATGTTTTTAAGTGCCAGGTTTGCTGTGTTCTAATCTAAAAACAACACTTTTCTTGTTAGATTGCATCTTGTTTATATTTGTTAGCTCAAATTGGCTTACCATAGAAAATAATAATAGATGTATGCATTTCCAGATTTAGATACAAAAATAACGATGAGGTACTTTCAGAATAACAAGGCGCTACTGGCAGTCAGAATATACTGAACACAAAGAAACCGTGTACATTTTCAAGATGTCATCGTTACACATATCTTGATGCACAGAACCCTCTTCCGGGCTACATATCCTGTATATAATGCGTTGCATATGTCTTTTCCCTGTAGATTCCTGGATGAGGTCCAGTCCTATTCAGGTGTTAACAAGATGAGTGTTCAGAACCTGGCCACTGTCTTTGGACCAAACATTCTGCGTCCTAAAATGGAGGACCCTATGACAATCATGGAAGGTATTTCATTTATCTGTACTACAGATCTTTTTACAGGACCGTAGCCTCTGCGTACAGATTAGTCCGTTGAGATTAGGCCAGATTAGGCTATACAAATTATTACACGTGGTATTATTATTATTATTATTATTTATTTCTTAGCAGACGCCCTTATCCAGGGCGACTTACAATTGTTACAAGATATCACATTATACATTATTTCACATTATGCAGATATCACATTATTTTACATACAATTACCCATTTATACAGTTGGGTTTTTACTGGAGCAATCTAGGTAAAGTACCTTGCTGAAGGGTACAACAGCAGTGTCCACCACTGGGGATTGAACCCACAACCCTCCGGTCAAGAGTCCAGAGCCCTAACCACTACTCTACACTGCTGCTATGTAAAACTGTAAGTGTGATCGGCCAGCATTTATGTACTGAGGGACCAATGCTGAACACAAGCTGTCAAATGCCAATAGAAGTCCAAAGCAGGTGTGACTTGACTTTTGGCAAACGGCAACTGTCAATTTTTTAAAATAAATGTCGTGTCTTATCGGACCTTTACCAGAAAAAATCAACACCTCTGTGCTTGAGTAAATAAAGAATGTCCTGGTTATCTTAATGTCCTCGATTCCAGCACGTGAGCTTTTGGTTCTATAGCAAGATTGTTGCTACTGGAGACCACAACACTCTCATTGATAATTCCACAGCTCATACATGTATCTTAGTGATTGTGTTCATTAGCAGAAAGCTAACACTGAGCATATAAAATGGTCCTATTCAAGACTCGCTTTCACGGTTTGTAATGACATTCAGACCAACAGATTGGAATGTAAACAAGGAGCTGTCCAATATAAATATATCATGCTGAGGACATTAACGGGGCTTCTAAATATAGCATACAATAATGGTGGTGGCGAAGTAGACTTTACGCAGCAAATGAATGATTTCTTAATGAATTCTGTTTGTAAACTCCCATTAACTATAAACTAAGTATGTAAAAAAATAAATAAATAAAAAAGGTTTATTAACCCTATGTTCTGGATTTAGAACATTTATTTAGAAAGCTGTATTAGTATTAGTAAATATTATTATAAATACATTATATTGAATATGAGAGCAATAGCAATTTAGCCCTAAAACACAAAGGGGTAGATGTACTAAAATGTGGCGTCTGTCGCAATCGTTGCAAACCACATGCAAACGAGTCGGAAGTGTAGCGTGAAATGTACTAAACAAACGCAACGCTGTCAGCATCATTTTAACAAATGCTTTGCAGCTGCATTTCTTATTTGCACTTTAGCCTTAAATGAATATGTAATTCTGGGCGTTCTGCAGAAATTCACAAAAACAGAAAGTGCAAATGAGGGATCAAAAATATTATAATGAGATGTACTAAAGCTGTGGGCAATTGCGACACTTACAATTGCATCAGTTTGTTAAGAACTTTTAAAGCATGTTTGAAACAGTCGCAATTGTTGCTGGCATTTTCCAGTCCGCTTTTTCTCGTGTGTTACCAGTTGTGCTCAATGTATTTTTGAGACGAACACCCAAGTACCTAATTTTCATTGAAGTCAGGGTGTACTTGCAAGCCTTGAAAACAAATTTCTATGACATTTCTGGTTTTTCCAGCGTGTTGGGAGCAATAGACTGCACACATGTGCCACTAACCCCTCCAGCTCATTCTGAGCATCTGTATAGGACCATGATCTATTGTGTGTTAATTGTCTAGGCTACTAAGTAGACCAAGTTAAAAATAATAATAATAATTAAAATAAAATAAAAAAAAACCCTTAAGTCATTTCGTTTCAATTTAAAATAATCTTTTATTCGCATTGTACTCCAGTGTGTACAATGCAGCATACCAGTAGGCTAAAGTACAAAAAAAGTGTGCTAGGTGTTCATTTGATTTTACTACTGTACTGTATAGTGTATAGGCTTACTGTACAGATTTATATTTTTACATAATGTAATGTGTAGTGTACCCAAAACACATTAGTTTTATTTAAGCGCAATGATTTATATTTAAAATACATCGAGAACTGTAAATGCATGTGTGTGCGATTTTATTGTATTGTTTTTAAACCCAACACCTCCTTATGTCAGACAAGCATGTCTGGTTTAGCGAGGGGCTACTGTATGATTATAAAAAGCTTTTTGGGGGTAAAGGTTGGAGCCCCACTATAGAATCGGATAGGATTAAACTGCCTTTCATATATATATATATATATAACAGTATTAAAATAGGTAAAATGAAGACGGAATAGAATGCATTGTACATATGACGTTTACATTTAACAAAGACAATGTTCCAGTATTTTGATTCTTGCACCCTTGCATGTATAGACGTTATCCTTCGGACACCCTCTGGTGCAGGAAACCACAACTCAGCTGCCGCTGTTTTATTTCAAACAATGTCGCACAACTCTCACTAGAGATCTCGCTAAGATGACGCAAATAATATTTAAATTAGTATATTGCGGCTCTCTTCATTAACATATTTTTTCTTGGTACATACGACAAAATGTGCACTTTGTGAATTGTCATAACGAAAATGCAAATTGCGGTATGTTTGCGCTGCGACAGGCCCATCTTAGTACATCTACCCCATAATTGGTTAAATACACCAGTATTTAAATGTACAATATGACCCTTCAACTCACTTCTCTTCATTGCTACTGTATATGTAGTCCTCTTTTAACTTTGTGGTATATAATATAATTCCATTTATAAAACATGTTTTCATGATAAACGTTCTAGAGCTAACACTGATTCTGTTACAGGTACAGTGCTGGTGCAGCAGCTAATGTCTGTACTGATCGGAAAGCATGACCAGGTGTTCCCCAAAGAAGAGGAGAATCAAACTGCACTAGAGGTCTGCAACAACAACGCAACCCAAACCAAACTAACGACTGGCCAGCTTCAGAACAAAGAGAACAACAACACAAAGGAGAACTCTGTTAGACAGTGCTCCTGGGAGAAACCTGAATCTCCACAAAGAAACAGTGCGGACAACGGTTCCCCAACCTCCTTGGGTGGCAACAGGTCAGGCAGCCCACGGAACAGCCTGACAGGAAAATTCGATATAACAAGAAGCCCCCCTCTCATGGTAAAGAAGAATCCAGCCTTTAACAAAGGCAGTGGTATAGTGACCAATGGGTCCTTCAGCAGCTCGGCAGACGTTCAGGAGAAGAGTCAGACCCTGCCTAACGGTAGCCTGCAGGCCAGGAGGACATTGTCATTGAAAGGCTCAGGGACTAAAATGGGCACCGGCAGTGTGCCAAATGGAGGAGTGAGAATGGGCCTTTCGAGCACTGATGTAATGAGCGGCACCCTAAATGGTCGTAATGGTATATGGATGCCCAATGGGTATGTCACAATGAGGGACAATAAACAAAAGGACTCTGTTAATGACCCGTCGACGCAGCAGAACAGACTGTCCACCTACGACAATGTTCAGCAGCAGTCCTCCGTGGTGAACTGTGAGGACAAGCAGAGTGTGGACAGTGCCACGTGGTCCACCTCATCTTGCGAAATCTCATTACCGGACAACTCCAACTCCTGTCGTTCTTCCACGACCACCTGCCCTGAGCAGGACTTCTTTGGTGGGAATTACGAGGATCCAATCTTAGACGGACCTTCACAAGATGACCTTTCTCAGCCTGTTGAGTTTGATGCCAAGTTTGACCGGCGGAGTGGAGGAGGCCGCAGCAGTCGGGCCACAAGCAGCAGTGACAACAGTGAAACGTTTGTAGTGAACACGACCAGCAACCACAGTGCCCTGCATAGTCTCGTAGCCAGCTTAAAGCAGGAAATGGCAAAGCAGAAGACAGAGTTTGAGTCAAGAATAAAGAGGTATGATGTTTGAAAATGCTACATATATCTTTAATTTACTAAACTGGATTCCCTTAACAATGTTTTGCACATGAAATAAATGTTTGATGATGTGAATTCTTTATTAAAGAGACCTAGCCAATGAAAAGGGTTTACTTCCCTTGAACAAAATAAATGATAGTATAGTTATATCGTAATTCGTGTGGCTGGTTGCTTGCAGTTGACGTTTAGCAACTCAGCTGTTCTTTTCAAAAATATCATTGCCAGGATAGTAATATAGACAAGATCTTGAACTGTACTGTATTTCACTGCTGTACTCCACTGTAATCCATTGCATATACGCAAAGTAATAATGTAATGACAGCTGAACAAATGAAACCTGTGAACTCTCTAGCCGCTACCAACTACAGGGGTAAGCATTAACTGAATATATATTCGTAGCAGAATGTAGGAGCATTATTCAGCCCCAAAGATCGTATAGCTGCAGGGTGGCTGTCAGAAAATCCAGAATCAGCACAACTGAATACCTCCTTGTGATTAAATTTTCATACACCTCTAAGTGACAGGTTTACTAATTCCACTGTAGAAACAAGTTTGTTTTTAGTCTTGACTGACAAGGCATGCCTAATTTTGTTCCCTTGATCCAAGAAAATGTCTCCCTGAATCTTTCCTCAAAGAGAATATCTACTATAAAAGGATTGTTTTTCATTACTACACATTTCAGCCACACTTCCAGATTTGATCTCACCTTGACGTTGTAGACTTTATATTTGAATTTTTAAATTGCTCTTTATTATTTCAATAAGCCATCTGATAATGCCTGTCAACTTTCTTAAATTTGTAAAGTCAAAAGACAATGCTAAGACATGCAATTTTGTTGAGCAGTAATTCATGTTCTGTGTTTTTTCCATAGCCTGGAACAGAGGAACTTTGAACTAGAAACAGAAATGGTATCGCTACATGATGAACTGGATCAGGAGAGGAAGAAGTACACAATGGTAGAAATAAAAATGAGGAATGCTGAACGGGCCAAGGAAGACGCCGAAAAGAGAAATGAAATGCTGCAAAAGGAAATGGAGCAGTTTTTTTCCACGTTTGGGGAACTGACAGTGGATCCTCGGAGGCCTGAGAGAGGCAATACTATATGGATCCAGTGAACCGTGGACAATACAGGGCCAGGGCCCTTCAGAGAAGACTGTTGCTCTGAGGGTGGGGTATCAGGTGGCTGGTCACCTGACTGAGGCTAGCACTCAATGTCATGAACCTAGAAGGAAAACCAAGGTGGATTTCCTGCAAGTATTTTTATTGTGTACTTACCAAATATATAATCTATAAAGTCCTTCTATGTTACTGTTAAGTGTTATAGCTGGTTGTGCATATAGCTAAAAAAAAGAACTATGTCAACAAAAAATTATGCATCTGGTATAAGGAATATTTTAATGCAAGTGTTGTGGTTAAACTGATAATTCATATTGTTGTGTTGCATTTAAGCTTTACATCAAGGATTTTCCTTGCACTTAACATTAATTCTTATTATTATTATTTGCATTGTGGTACTGTCAGCCTTTTTATCACTCCTATTCTGGGTTTTATTCAGAAGAAAAGTGGTAACAATAATTGTGGCTATGCATTATGTGCCATTAGGCTTGTCCATGACCAAAAAAAGAAAAATATTTTCTAAAATATAATAGATGCATTACCTTTGCTTCCTTTGTCTTTATATTACATACTGTAGATTTACTTCCACAAGTTTATAAAGGGACGGATTTCGAATGGCAAAATGGAATACAGCATTTAGTGGTGACCATGTATTAAAAACTTAATAACTGCTCAACCAATAACATTTTAAAGTAAATTGATAGTAATAGTAATCAAACAATCTTTGCACACTGGGAGCCACTATCCATTTGACAATAAGCTAGTTTGTCATGATAAACCAAATTCCAACAAACAAGTTATAAAATACCCGTTCAGAGCTGTCATCAAATTTGTTGTAAATTTAGGGGTCTGACTGCACCTTGTATTAAAAACTTTTAACGATAGCTTATATTTAGTAGTAAATTAATATTAATCTTCCCAGCGTTCAAACAAACTTTCCACTACAAGAGCTGCTATCTAATTGTCAAGAAGCTGTTTGTGGTGATTAATCAATCAGCACACAGCCACAGTGACAGCATGGCTGGTCTGTACGAAAGCGCAATCAAATGAAGTCAAAGACAGCCAGGTGACTCATAGGCGTTTGGGGTGGCAAATAGGAGCTACCGGTCCATCATCAGATCTCAGTCTACTCTTTGATCCAAACTCGTGTGTCAACAAATTGTTTTACTTGGTGTTGTATCCATGATACAAAAAAAAATTAAAAATCCTTTATCATTCAAACCTTAAAAAACACACACATCAGTTTCCAATTTCAAAGTTTTCCTTTATTTTCAGTCACATACATATATTTATTTTTACATACATGGTACCTTTAAAATGTTGAGTGCCTGATCAGTTATTATTATTAGTATTTTTTTTTAATTCAGACCTATCCTGGAGCTGGAGATTGAAAAACGGGCATACTTACAAAGCACTGCAGTAGGAACCTGATACAGAAATTCAATCTTACATCTTAACAAAATGGTTCACAAACAGTAGAGAAAAAAAAGAAACACCACCTGATTTTGTATTTGTCTTTTGAATTAGACATGACACAAGTTTCTAAACATTTAATTGTATCTATAGTAACAGCAGCCACCCTTGCCCCTATTGGAGTGAATTGTTTATTGCATTGTATTTTATATGAGAAAAACATGTCCACTGACTTAAAACAAGTCCATTGATAGCACTGCCAGTATTGATGACTGCTTACTAAACATACAGACCCTTAACATTAAATGTGTTGAATTAAAAACTATTTAGTTTAGAGTTAAAACAGGATAGGTGGTAAACCTATGAGAAAACATGATTTGTATAATATACATCATACAATTATGCAAGCAGTAGTTCTTGGTCGTTCCTGACAAATCTTTTTCTCTAATGGACTTGCCAAGCATAATAATCTGCAATGAGGTATAATATTTGAAACATGTTCAAAAGTATGTTTGTATGAATAGCCTAAGCTTGGATTTGTTTTAAAAAGTCTGTAGTGAGACAGAACTTTCAGAAGGGGTTTAGGTAAAAAACATAACAAAACAATAAAAGCAATCATATTTATCAATGGAGAATTTCCTGGCCCAATCTCTTGTCACCAAGGGAGAAATGATGTTTCTGTTTGACAGGTAGGATTGCTTCAACTGATGAGTTTCAAAGGAATATGGATGGGGCACCTATGCTAACCCCAGCACCAAGCTTACCTACAGTATTATACTTGTTACAGGTAATCCGAAAGGATTTATTTTCAAGAACTTCAATGTCTTTTTTAGTATCAGAAGATTTGAAAACCTTGCAGTGTTATCATTATGAAATATGGGCCCTGTATGCTCCAGGTTTTGTTTTAGTGTAGATTTCCAAAATAAGGTAAAATAAAAATGTGATTCTAAGGCAGCATGAACAGGAACTTGACTTTTAAAGTTCCAATACAAAATTTACTACAGCACATCTAGTCAACAATGACATTCTTACCAACATGTCCATCTGTAATATACTTTACAGTTTGGTTTAATGACTTTAGGGGTCTGAGATATGATCAGTCCTGAATGATTAACAGGTACAAAACTCAGCACCTTGGAATAAACACAACAGTTTAAAATCCCTTTCCATCCAAATGAAATGGCCTGACAGCTCCATAAACTTCTGTGTGACCCTTTTTATGTTCTTGTTTCCTACAAATCATACATTCACATATGGTACATCTTTATATCAGTTTTGTTTGGCAAAGGGTATAAGAAGGTACATATTATTGAAATGCATATATATATATATAGGGCCAGCAGTATATTCAGTTAACTAGGCAAGTACCATCTACAATCATGATTTGGGAATACTGTGCATGCAAAATTGATTGCTAGGTTTCAAAGTATGGTGATCTCTGGAATGCATACAGTGTTAAACTCTACAAAAAATACCCTTTCAATTGATAGAGAAACACTCAACTCTCACACCTAAGTGTTGAAACGCAATGAGCATTTCTCAGTGAAATGGTAAGCAGGCATTACATACAATGTATACAACATGTAGAGCAGGGTTACCAATAGCTTTGTCCTTATTACCAGCTGAGCTTACACAGTGGTGTCTTATTCCAAAGAACAATAGGAGATTATTGTGTGATGTTTTACTAATAACAGACTTCAATGTTCAGTTTAAATTGGAAGTTGCTGTGATAATAGGCAAGAAATGCATCTATGCAGCATAACTACACACACTAGCTAAAAGCAGGTGCTGACAGCAATGGTGGTTCTGATGTTCTGTGGAGCAAGACTTTTGAACTGACTTATAATGGACAATGCAGCTGCATCATCTTTACTGTCTTACTTTGAGTATCTTTTGAAATTCAGATTCATCCAACCAATATATGAACTTTCAGCTTGACCTCAGGTAAAACGATTAGAAACGGCTGTGATTAATTTACAAAATATGCTGCTGCAGTGCACACATTACTGCTGATCTGGAAAATGAAATTCATTGTGCTTGCAATAGACATACACTTAAGTGGAGAGGTCTGCTGCATTTTGATGAAATACTAATATTTGAATGTCTAATTCCAATGTACCAATAGATATATAATAGCTTTTAAGCTTTACACCTCTGGATGGATGTGATTTTCAAATAATGCATGCCATCATAGGAAAGGTAAATGAGACCTTATGCATGTCAGACATTAAATAGGCTTGTTCATTTGAACAGAAACAACAATCATGCAAAACAGTGGTGAGCCTTCCAATCCGCAAAATATTTTTAAAAAATTCAACGTCAATGTATCTTTAAAAATAAAATGATCAATGCAAAATCATCAATAAACCAAGCATTAACCTCTGTCTGATTTGATTGATTCTGAATTTCACAACCCCTAATTTAGTTTTTTGATCTGTAAGAGTTCAACAGCATTGTCAACCTGTCTGCCATATACACTAGTAAAAAATATTTTAGCTACATTACATAGCAATTATAGCGGTTTCCAAGCTTGTCTCTTTACCACCCCAAACACTTTTTTTTTGAGGGTCACACCCCAGCAGTGCGGGTTGGGTTTTTTGGCAATGCAGGGAGGAGAGGGGCCACTTAACTACACTTGCAGGGAGCAGTTCCTACAAGGACAGGGAAAAACCTGGAGCCTCTGCATCACTGAACCAAGTCCTGTCCTGTGACTGAGAAATGGCAGGCACTGGCTAAGTAAAACCATGCGGCTGCTCTGAGCCTCGGCCTCTCCCAGCAGGGACTGCTTCCATGAGCAGGGGTGCAGTGCTTACCAAGGACATTTAGGAGAAAAACAGGAGATTAACTAAGTAAAACTCTTTGAAGCAATTGTACTTTGCCTGATTAATCATTGTTTTCAATGTGAGGGAGTTTGGTTTGTTTAAACTTTTTCCTTTTCCATTGGGTTGGAAATAATTCTGTATTTAAAGGCACTTGCCAAATTTGGGATCACTGTAAAAAGAGTTCATGCATTCCAGTTTGATGTTTTTAGGCAGTCGGCTGTATCTTTCGTTTCCCGTTCCAGGATAATGAGCTATCAGTGAAAAAACTCAGTACGCATGAAAAGGACAGCAGTCTGTATTTTCCAGCATCAGCAGCATTGCACAGCCAGACACAAACTGTAATGAGATAAATATATTAACTCTGCTTTCATTATAAGGCTCTGTCGCTCGTTTCTCGATCTCCAATTATAAGAAGGTACCTCATGACATGCAAAATGGTGTGACGGTAATGGTACTAGGAAAATAAGGTTGAGCTCTTTATATGACAGTCATTCAGCTTTGGACTCTGTAGCTCAGGTACAACGCTGGTGTTCTCGACCAGGTCATTCTCATTAGGGTTATGAACATAATCTTTATTGTTCATTTATCATAGAATTAGCATTTTGATCATGCAGAACTACAGGCAAGAGCAACTAAGATTGAAGCGATGATATGGCAAGGTGTGCGTTATTTACTTTACTGGCCAATAGTCCCACAGATTCTCTACCTATCAGCTGTACAGAATTACATATATACATAGGGATTCTGGATAAGGCTTCCCCACCTTAATCACTTACATGAATCTGTCGATCCCTGTAGGGTCAGTTCATTATTGGTTGCAGTCATACATATAATTTAAGTAAGATACATGGTCAGGTAGCATCGGTAGAGATGTTTTAAGAATCTCTAAAAAGATACAGCTCACCTTGTCATATCAGTATTAGTAGAGCAGCTTGCAAGGTATCGGGAATCAGCCAATAATTTAAACTTTACAGAAAGATGCTTGTCTAAGCTTTTTTATGCCATATGAAGGAAGATATAAGCAAAGCAATTAGGAGTTAATAAATATACATTTCAGCTTGAAGTATTTTTTTTTCAGTCGTAATTTCATAATGAAGACGAAGGCCGATTTATTTTTTTCTTATTGTAGCATTTCACCTTCTGAAGAACATTGGGTTACGCAGGCAGGCGGCTAGTCACCTGCAACAACCGAGGGGTCCTGCAGAAGTTTCCAGGCTGCTGTCAGTGTCAGACGCCAGGGTCTGGTCAGTGGACATGGAGGAGATGTCGTTGACGGAAGAGGACGGAGGGAGGCTTTCACTACTGTTCACAGCTGCACCTGTGCTAAGAAAATCAACAGCAATGGGATTAAAACTAGGGGGAAGTCCTCAGTGCTATACAGTATGCAAATATCAAACTCAAAGTCTTTAAAACTAAGGGTATTAGACATGGGATAATGCAAGTTAAGGATGGAGGCATGGGTAAGCTTTTAAAAAAAGAAGAGTTTAAATGCGTCAAATGTGAAATTTCTATTACCAAAATTATTTATTTTACAAAAGTCAGATTTTTTTTTATGTATTACTGTATACACTTTTTATTTTTTGTGAAGGCAGGAATGTATTTAGCAGTTTGTGAAACCAAAAACAAACAAAAAAAAACCCAGCTCATATTTAATCAGCCACTGTCTCAATGTGTAATTATTCACAATGTCATTTCCTTAAACAGTATTATTTAACTTACTGCATCTTGTGAAATTAAAATGTCAACATCTAATAAAAATGCACTGCTAACGCGTTTATTAGGAAGATGCCGGTTTAGTCCAGTGCTCTGACAGCTACACTGCATACTAGGGCTGCTACGATTAAATCGAAAATCGGTTTTTCAATCAATTCCATTCCTCATTATATACATCGATATAAATGCTGGATAATCGATTAAATAATACAGTTAATAACATTATTTAAGTTTAGCAACAAAACTGCACCGAACGCCCTGCCTTGCTATTTACAGTATTTCTGCCAAAGACAAGCAGTTGGCGTGCTCTTCTTTTCCTGCTCGTGTTAAAAAGCATCTGATTTGCTGGTTCCATCCTACCAGCGAATCAGTTTTGCAAATGCTTTGAAAGTACGCGCCTTCTGTGTATTCGATGTAAAAAAAAAAGTTGGCATCTTATATACATATAAACAAGCATTAGTGCTACAGTTCTACGTCAGCATAAAAAACATTAGAAAGACCACAACAATCACAGAGCAAAAAATACGTCAAAACAAGGACAACAAAACACAAATATATAGTCTAGCTAAGTGCATATTTTCCAGGGTTTTTTCTAAGTATAAACGTGTCCATTAAAGTTATCAAATGTATTTTTGACAGAAATTAAAAGTCTTTGATAATTAATTGTTTGATGCTTTTTAATAATCGTTTTTATTAAAAACATAACAGCACTCACTGGAACCGGACCCTTGATATTTGTATCCGGTTTGTCGGTTCCAAAGCAGGAACTGGGTACCCGGTTTGAAAGGAACCGATTCCGCATCTCTAGATAAAACATTCTTATGCCGGTACGCCTGCAGTACCACGCGGAAAGCTATATTACAGTTAATCATCCCTCGCATTCAATTGCTGTGCAAAAGCTTTTATTGAATAGCAATGATATTAAAATAATCATGTCTCGGGGTTGGGGGAGCGAAAATGTATGTGGGCGGTACAATCATCGATATTTATTTGAACGATTTTGTGTGCCCAATTAATCAATTGATATTTGGAGGCTTAACTGACAGCCCTACTGCATACAAACAATCCCCAACACACAGCCCTAACTGGCAGGGCCCGCCTGCTTTTATACCTTTAGCCCCGCTCCTTTACTCAAATGAGCCAGTCGAGCCTGACAAACCTATTGGCTCTGTCCCTGCCCTTTAGGACCAATGAACAAGGTATAACCCAGCCAATCTCACCGGCACTGCTCAAGGCAGTAAACAGAACATATCGTAGGAACGCTACAATATCTTATTAAATTCATCTTGACTTTTTGATGAATACAACTATTAGAATAAAAGACTTCCTTAATTATATATTTCAAGCCGAAACCTTTAAAATGACCAGTTTCTCAAAATAGCTTCATTTCAATGTTCATAGATGATAAGGCTATAAATCTTGTTTTTTTATATTAAAAGGAGGGAAATGGTTGTTCTGGTATCATTAGAGCTTTGAGTTGTATCACTGCACATCTACCCTTGTCATTGAAGCATGATTATTTAATGTTTCTAGTTAAAATCCTAACAGGAATCCCAATCGCTATGCAGTTTCTCTGCAGTAATAATGGAAGCAGTCCCTACGGAACTAGATTTCTGTTGCCATTGATTATCAAGTTGTGCCATGAAGCTGGAAAAAAACAGGCTATGAAAAATAACTCCTCTCATAGACCTTAATTGAAATGAAAATGAGCTAGGGAAGGCAACCTTCATGTCTTTCACAGCACAGCTTTTTTCCTGAGGGCACCCATTTTGTGGAGAATAGCTTTGGCTGCCACATGTTAGGAGTGAAATATGCACTGTTCGCACATTATGAAAAAAGAAAAAAAAAATCTCCTCCACATGACAAAACTATTTTGCTGCCAGTTAGCTTATCTAAACATTTCATTATTCATTGATGAATGAATTGGTGTAAGCTGATACTATTACAATAATTGGAACTATTACAATAGAATGAATTAGGCCTATACTTGTGATATTTAGCAGGAATGGGGTAAAATGGTTCTTTTTCTGTCACTTGTATAAAGCCACTACCACCACATGTATGCTGGCAATCCTACTACTGCTGTTGCACATTTATTTAAGGAGAATGTTACAGTAATCACAATAATTAAAATGAGCTATGGTTTAAATCTGTCCCATAAGGAGGTGCTGTTTCCAACCTTAAAGCTTAAATTAAAATATGATCTGTGCAATAAGGACACTTCCCTTAGGAGTGAACAACCATCACAATACTGTATGAATAACACAGGCAAAACAGATGAAATGAGGATGTGAAGTTTACAGGGGAGATAAGCCAGAGCACCCGGCTCATTCCCTCCTTACTACAATAGTCTGGGGGTGCTGAATACCTGTAAAGCAAACAAAAACTGCGCTCATTGAGAATGGACGCCGCAACAGCAGAGTGCGGATACACTTCATGATTGGGAGGGGTGACAGATGAAAAAATGTCCTGGTTATCTCCAGGTAGGATTTGAATTGCAAACTTTCTGACCAAGAGGGGAAATGTACTGCGTGAAGAACATGTTATTATGGTTGTGTATTACATGGAACCAGTAACAAAAGCATTCTTTATAATGATATGCTCATAGCTTGAATGGAAACTGCTCTCGCCGTGGAGAACGTTCGATTTTCAGTTCTGACCCGTGGAAATAAAAATAAATGTTGTTGCACTCCCTTGAGAAAATGAATTCAGTTGCTAAGAGTCCCTACCATAAATCTCACATTTATCTACTAGCTGTCTGTGGAGAACAGCACTAGTTAAAGGACAGCAATAGAAATGTGACCGACCCCTATAAAACAAGAGGACTGAATTAGAATTTACAACAGAGCATTGGTTTTATCAGACTTCAGGGCCACACGATTACTTAGATGCTGTGAATCACTGTCCACTATACCAAGTCTGTCTGAGACCTAGATAAACAGAGGCATAGTTACATTTGCTCACACAATTTCAGGGGTTTTACTACTGTTCTACTGCTGATACTATGTTTATTCTATTATCTAAACAGTGTTGGCTCCCCCTTTCAGCACCCTGGGTTGGCACCATATAAGCTGACAACACTGAATGTATCATTGTGTATAAAACAGCTGTAAATACCGGGGTGTGCCTCTTCAATGGTTTTAAAAACACTGGGCTTCTTCAGTGTTTTGCTTCGTAGCTGTGCATATATTTTTGTGCTATTTTATAAATGTAATGTGAATGGCATTATGTATCTATACTGGAGCCTGCTGCAACACCCCCCGCCCCTCTCAAATTGGAGTAAATCTTATCACTGGGTTTGAGACCTATATTATATACCACTAAACAACAACCACTAAAGAATCTCAGGACTTCTTTGCTGCAATGCAGACGCAATCTGGCTATTCTGGAACTGCACCACTGAGTTTTACACATCATGCCTCACTGTCATGCAGCTATCGACGAAAACATGGGTTTCATGTAATATGGGATCCAGTCCACAAATCCATAGCTTTATACATTCTCATCATTCTCATTAGTGTCGTCATTCTGTTCTACTAAAACACATTTGAACCACGATAAATACAGGTTCTTAGAGGTGCTGTAATATGCAGTTCATGTTTTAAACATTTACAAGCTAAAAGGGTACTAAATATACCACAAAACACTTCTAAATGATTTTCTTTTACTTAATATGGCCTCAGAAGAATCTACTTCAAGAGATGTGAAGTCTGTTTTCTTTATTGACCAAAATGCTAAATAAACCTGCATGTATTACAATTTTACTGCTATTTTAATAGCAAGTAGACCATACAAAGAAAACAATTCTTGAACACTTTCATGAACATTTTAAATTACTGTGATATTCTGAGTTGCCTAAGTTAACCAAAGTAGCTACAGTCGCTGGTATTTCCAGTTTATTTATCTGTTTTACTCAGGTGTAGTCATCATACTGAACATCCTAAACAGGCTTTTGTGCTGACATGTGTAACTGACCTGCTAAAGAATGAAATTCATTACGATGTTCTATTGACAAAAGGTGACATTTATTACCTCATTGATGCTCTCTTGTTGTAGCAGATAAATCTATCTGATCATCTGAATAACAGCCAAAGGGGTTATGTGCGTCATTATAAAAAAAAAAAAAACACATAAAATCTATTTCACTAAGCCCATACATAACAATTTCTAGACTTACTAACTAAACAAAATGCCAAATTAAATGGCGCTGTATTCCTCGTACCTTACCCTGAAAAGTACTTTACTGCCCTCTAGTGTTTAAAAATGAAAGCTGACAAACAACAAAATACTGGTTCAAAGCAAAACTTCTAACTGGGATTTTTTCCTCATTTACTTTTTTTTCTGTCAGTGTTGTTTTGTCAAAATTATTTAATGAAATTAAATTAAATAATTTTGATATTTTATCAAGGTATTCTGAATTCCTATTAACTGTCCTTAGATTTCCCAACCCATTCTCAGCACATTCAGAGAAAGCTGCATCAAAACTAATACAGGTTAAGTTATACAGTTCCAAAGACATGTAAAGATCGTAAATGTGATAAACATCATCCTCATCAACTGTTGTTCTTTAAACTACCGACAGCCAGTAAGGGCTAAATGTAATTTGGCAACCCTGCTCTGATTCACTGGAAATGTATTAGCCATTACTGATTTGCATATATGTTAAAGTTTTTCAGTTAGGTATATTAAAAAATAAAAGTAAATATATTGTATCTTCAATCACCCATAATTAAGAATAGTCAACCGCACGGAATATGAACCATAGACTCCAACCTTAATATATGACATATGCATACAAAGACGTGGAAACACAATGTAATGCATATGACCTGCCACAAGAATTTCCCCATGCCTGCACCCTTTTTTAAACAAAAAAAGATGTATTTTCCCAATTTATTTGTCATTTTTTTTTATAACATTATTTAAAAAAAGTGTTCAACACAGATTGTACTAATATAATTTTAGTTCATTTTACTAAGAAAACAAGATGATCGACGAGGACAGATGAAATCATCACAATGAATATTGTGTTGAAAGTGAACCCAATTATTTTTTTTTAAATTCACTTACAGAACGATTAGGTTATGTACTGAGAGTACCTGAAGGAGATGGCTGTCCCTTCACAACACCATTTTTAGTTTTCTCCTCGAAGTTCATTACTTCTTTGTAGATTAGTTCTGAAAGAAATGGATGACGTCTGTTTCAGTGCTCTAGCTGCAATGTTCACCCCAGGCTGAGAACTTGAAGGTACAATATTACACAGGGGCTTTGCAGTTGTATGCATTTACTTAAAGACCAATTAATATGTAGCATCAGATTCAGTTAGTAAAGAATCGTAAGTCATTTCATTTAACTTTTTACCACTGGCATGCTTAATTGCTCAAATTATATATGCATTCACATTAGTTTTCATTCATCAGTAAAGCTCACTTTCGGGCTATATGTATACATTATACATTGTTTGCTGTTTATTTTTTTATAGTTTTGTTTCCTCCCTTTGATCAGTTCATACAGTATCCACTATCGCCACAAGGAGAGCAGACTAAATGGTTTCTGTCTGTTATTAAACATCTAGCACAGGGACATCATTCTAGTCATATTCATAAAACTATCAAGGCTTTCATTTATTAATCAATTCACTGACACAGGTCATTAAAATAAGATCTTTCTGTAAAATACTGTACATATACCCAACCAAGAACAGCATTCACATAGTGTCATGCAACAGTATTGTACGTCACTATGTGAATGACTGAATGCCTTTATTAACTTACGTGCAGATACACTATATCTGATGCTGGGGGTCTTCAGTTAGAATTTTTAACATGTAATATGTTGCATTTGTTGTTGTTTTTTTGCCATTTGAAAATAGAATAGGATGTTAATATAGACAGAGCTATGGCAATATTTCACAAACACAGAGTTTGCACATGAAATTAGTTAGAAATGATTGTATAATCAGGCTACATTTGTATATTACCTTTCCATTCATCGATGGTATGTTCTCTTTCATCAAGTTGTTTATCATAGATCTCCGGAGGAGGCTGGAGAGCATAAACAATACGTCAACATGATTAAAGTCCAACTGACACATATTTTCCATATTCATTCCTCTGATTTTTACAGAACAATCTGTCACAGATGACCACTTGAAGGTTACTTCTTTCTTGCCTAATAGTACAGGTCATGAGTAAGAAGATTCAAACATTAAAATATATCTGTTTTTTGTTTGCTGTTACTTTAGCTCCATGATGTTTGCAAATGGTTCTTTTTGCAATTCCTCAAATATTTTTTGTGAGGATGGTTTTGTATTCTTTTTTTTTTCATTCAGTCTAGCTTAGGTTTTTTGACTTCAGTTCAAAACCTGCACTTCAGTTCTGTTTGCCAGCCAGCCATGGACATGAGAAACACTGGCTAGGTCCGCTAATGAGTCTTCAACAGCCAGCACAGTCTGCTGATCATTTACTCTGTACTTCCATGAATACGAAAGGAAACTTGATCCAAAGTAGCTGCCCACAAGATGATGCTGGTGTTGACTATCTCTAGACTATATGTCTATGGCTGGCAACTAGAAGTCAGCTTCTGATAGCCAAAGACCCTTAGCACAGACCAAATCAAAAAGTTCAAACAAACACATAAGTACCTGCAATAAGAACCACTCTGAATGGTTGCAAATATCATACATAGCTACGGGGACTGTGAACAAAGCAATAGGAGCATGTAACTCGAAACTACTTACTCTTTAAAATATCAATCACAATAAAAAACCTAGAATCAAACGAAAACCTGCAGGTTAAATAAAAAAATAAAATCTTTTTAAGCCTGCACCACATTAACCTACAAAATGTTATAAATGATGGCTAGGGCCATAGAATGGTGGCTAGTTCACATAAGCTGTTCTTATTTAAGTTACTGAAAATTAATTGACATATCACCCCTTTAAAAAAAATGTTTGGGTGAAATTTCACATACGTTCAAAGTAAAAGAATACTTTTCTTTTTACTTTGATTTCTAACGCACATTATACGGTTCATTTGCATCACATGTGGGGTCATAAACCACACAAGGACAAAAGCATTCAAGTGCTCTTTTTGGTAACATTTTGGTAACTCAAGGACATGGTGTCATTCCTAAAGTGCGTAGTCATGATTGTCTACACATAACCTAATCTGCAATACGTCTTTCTTCACACCTATTAGCCACAGTGCTACAGAGCTTTGTGGCAGCATGATGATGAAAAAGGCAAGTGCTCTACTGTATCTTCAAGTCACATATATCTGTGACAGGCAACTAGAACAGAGCAGCAGATCCTCATTACAATTGGAACTGCTCACAATGATTACAGTCATCACAAAATGGCAAGGGGACATAAAAAAACAACAAGAAAATAGAATTAGAAGGCAGTTACTCTTTAAATTAATATGATGCCTACAGTACAAGTTAGTGTATGTGATTGATAAATGCAAGCTCAGTGCATATTAGTAGTAATCTTCAATTAGAACTATTGAATATTACACATACAGCGATGTCAGGTATATCACACATGAAACTAAGCAGCCTTGTGTTCACTTTCTGTACTAACCGCACACACATGCACACAAACATACTTGGCTTTTTTTTTTTTTTTTACTCAAAAAAGTGGCATTTGTGACAAGTTTCCAAAGCTAACAATTAAACAATATCTTCAGGTAATATATTATTTATTTACCACAGATATTTTGACGAGATCTCCGTCCTTCATCACCGTGAGATAAACAATAAAAAGGGGAAAAAAACAACAGTAGATGTGATGAATATTGTCGGGATGTTTAAAATATGTATTTCCTTCACAGAAAGCATAGCCAAGTAAGTGATAGCCAATAAGATCAAAAATAAAAATGGGCAATACTACAAATTACAATTGTCAATTGTTATATACAGTGCATTTCATACTCTTAGATAACATTTCTTCACCAAATGTAAAAATAAATCAGATTTTGCCATATATATATAAAGCTTCACATGCTACTGAAATTGGATCAAATGTATTTTCTTTGAACAATTTCAACAATATTTCTCATTCTTCTTTACATAATGTATGTGAATTATAGATCAATTCAAGCACCATTCATCTTATTTCTATACTTTCCTCACATGTGTTTTTCTACTATTGATACTCGTGTTTAATGTTATGTAATCATTCTAATCATTCCCCACAAGTTTACTACACTTTTATTAAGTGATAGCCCTTAGTGGCTGTCTCTTCTTGTTAACATTAATACCCATTCTACATTTATTCTCACACTGATGAAGGGAGAGCGTGTCCAAAATCTCTATTAGTACACCAATATTATTTCAACGCAAAATGTTTTACCTTGGTGTGTGACTGCACGTAACAACTAATATTGTTTGGAGGCGATTTATCTAACGTAATTGTATGTGTGTAATCTGTTGTGTTTCCCCTGCTTGTATGTGTGTAATCTGTTGTGTTTCCCCTGCACGCCCGCTCCTTCCAGCTGCTGATTCCCTTGCTTAGGCCTGCCGCTGAACGTTAATTGAGCACATAATGGCTTTGCACACCTAATCAGTTCTTATATTATCATCAGGCGTCCGTTCTGTTAATTTGCAAACAGTGCCCTTAAATGTGCAAAGGGGTCACTAACATGCAAACATGCATCAGTAGGTACATACTGTAGTAAGAGTGCAATGAAGTGCACAACACACTGTGGAATTAATATGTGTTTCTAATATAAACATTTCACATTTTCTGTATAAAAAGGGTTGCTACAGTATAAAGTCGCTGGGTCACTTTTCTCTGGTGCAGTGGAAAAACCACTGTGGGTATTAGGGTCTCTGTAGCTGTGCTTATCCACAACAGCTGCATAAAGGGGCCAAGTGACTTTATCGCTATACAGGACATTTCTAGACACTGGTACAGTGCATCACCCTATAGAATTAACAAATGTTGCTTCATAAAGTCGAATGGAACCTGCTGAATAATGTCAATTAACATATTTAATTACATACCGCTTTGTAGTTTTCCATATACTTAACAAAAAAACTGACACAAATTGAAAAATGTGTCATTTTGAAATCTAACATAAAATACTGTACTACGATTATAGCTTCCGGTAGACTTTTGCAATATTTTGTAGTTTCATTGATTACATGATGTTAAATAAAAGATGTAAATTATGTTCATATAGTTTTTTTTTTTTAATGATGCCTCAATCCTAAAATGCTAGGTGATGCACAACATTTGGCCATAGCTGTAGATCTGTTTGTAATTTTAGGCACTAGCAATAGTTTTATGACAGGAAAAAGCCTTATTTAGCATCATGTGGTAGGCAGAATCATCTGAATCGGTTGCAGTGAATCAGCTATGAATCATCTTACTTACCGCCTCCACCTCAGCTGGATCATACCAAACATTAATGTACGGGTGCTGTAAGGCTTCATCAACTGATATCCGTTTAGCAGGATCAATAATAAGCATCTTTGACAAAAGGTCTCTGGCCTGGCTGGCTGAAAACACAAATTAAAAATGTAATAAAGCGATTAGTGTCATGGGAGAAAAATATGTTTTCTCAACAATACAGGCTTGCAGACGTTTCTCTAACTCTGCCTCTGACAGACTATGAGCTTGGTTTGAGCAATGTCTTGCTAAACGCCAGCACTGAACAGCCTTTCTCATTCCATTCACATCATATGACAATTTGACCTGTCTACCCTACATATACTATGTATAAAGACAGAGAGAGCAGGCAGGGCTGGCAGAGCTGAACAGAGTGAGGAAGTCAGCTCAGAGCTGGCACTAGGGATTCTCCAGCAGATTTAGAGAACTTAACACCAGAGGAGCATAACCCAGGACCATTCAGCTGCAAACAACATAACATATTAGGTGCATTTTAATAATTAAATGACATTTGAAGCTATTAAAACAGAACTCTCTTCCATATATTTTGCATATATTTTAACATTTAAACAGTCTTTCTTTTTTTAAATTTTTTATTAATTTAGTCGTCGCTGGTTTTTGGTTTTTACCGCGGTTTTCTCCCCAATTTGGAAGACACAATTATTATTTTTATCCCGGTTCAACACTGCAACCCCCCGGTGACTCAGGAAACGGTGGCTGAAACACGCGTCCTCCAAAACATGTTTCTGCCAATCCGTCATTTTTTGCACTGCGGATCCACAGCAAAACCACCAGACCTATAGTGCCAGAGGACAACACAGATCTGAATGGCTCCACTGCAGACCCGCAGGCACCCTATCAGCCACAGGGGTCGCTGGTGCGCGATGAACTGTGGATTGCCCTGCCGACCTAAGCCCTCCCTGACATAGTCTGGCTGCAACCTTCAGGCTATAGGGCGCATCCTGCACTCCACGCAGAGCGCCTTTACTGGATGTGCCACTTGGAAGCCCCTTAAACAGTCTTTCAGTTAGCTTTATTAAAATTAATCCTACTATTCATTTGGGTTGTTATATATTAGCTTCCTTTTTATTTATTTGTGCAACTGCATGGCTCAACATTAGTCTACAATAATTTCCATTTAATTCACCCATTCATCAGCTGGGAGCTACACTGGAACCGATTATCACTGTGGAATTTAGCCCCAGGGTTTTAATAATATATATATATATATATATATATATATATATATATATATATATATATTTTTTTTTTTTTCTATGAGAAATAGCTTTGAAGGGGTATTGAATAAACTTCCTGTATCTGCCACGTCTTACCTCATTAATAACCATTTATGTGTTCTGTAAAAGTTCTGATGGTCTGTCATGAAGAGTTTTGTGACTGAGTATGCAACTATTGTGAAACACTGGTATGTGAAAATAAAATACTGACAACTGTAGTGCTATTTTACCAATGGCTAGTACTGTGCTACCATTGCCCCTTGGTACAGAAACAATATATCGCCACTTTATGGTCATTGAAGGTAACGTGGTAAGTGAAAGAGAAGCCATGTTTTTTTAAGTGACTGCTCCAAACATCATAAAATGTAGAACAATAGGCAAAAATGTTAGTGTTCAAGTAAAGATATGAATTACACTTCTACTACTCCCCCTCGGCAACATCATTTTATCTGCACAGTGTTTCTAGCCTGAATGCAGGACTTATTACTGTGAGTTACGGTCACCAACAACAGCATCATATTATGCTTGGATCAACAGTTTGCTCTAGGGAAGCCTGAAACTGTAACAACTCACACTAAGTAACCATTCCCTTTATGGTGGGTTTAAGAAGATAATGGAAACATTTTAATGACCCAAGAGGGCAGACTCTAGTAGTTTTAGATATAAAAAGAAAATGTATTTCAACAAGTAATACAGATTTCAATCTTATTGTGATTAATGATTGGAAGGCATTTGATATTTGGGCAGTAAGGGTAGCCAAAGTGAAATCTTGTTTGCAATGATACCAAAATAAACCCACCAAGAGGACAAAACTGCAGGAATAAATGTTCTCACAATCCTAAAACCTTATCTCACCACCCAATATCTCACACATATATTCATACAATAATACTGGGCGGCTCCATGCTTTCTTGGTGGATGCCACTTAGTCCTTTATGGATGATCCTCCATTTAAGTGTAGTTATACATCCTCCAGACAGAACTGCTTGCTAGTTAGCAAATGGCCGTCCAAACAGGTTAAATGCCCTTACCTTTGAGTTTATTGTGTTCGGAGTCTGCCGGGAAGAGGCAGTCTGGGAATAGCTTAGGGAACGCGAGTCCAGCGTACTTGGGTCTATTCTCCACATAGTTGCGCACTGTCGGCTGCAGTTTCTTCATGAACTCTGGAAGCGGAGTGCCCAGCTGTTCAATGACCTTGTTCCACTGGTCAATGTCTGAGTTTGTCAAAGTTGAGGAAAATTTACCATGCAATAAATATGTAATACCAAGCATGAAGTGAACCTGTGCAAGATGAGCTGTCATACAACTTCTCAATACTGATTTTAATAATGATTTATTGTGTGTACTGTGTGTATGTTAACCTAATGCAATGAAGGAATTCAGCCTCAGAGTATCTGGGAATGACTGTTGATATACTGATATGGTTTGTTAAACCCACATCTCCTTAAAACCCTGTGGAGTTGTGCATCTTCAAATATTCACCCTAAGATTTTTGAATACTTATATAAATATACATATAGAGGTGTGTGTGTGTGTGTGTGTGTGTGTGTGTGTGTGTGTGTGTGTCTATATATATATATATATACAGTGCCTTGCAAAAGTATTCAGACCCCTGATCAATTCTCTCATATTACTGAATTACAAATGGTACATTGAAATTTCGTTTTGTTTGATATTTTATTTTAAAACACTGAAACTCAAAATCAATTATTGTAAGGTGACATTGGTTTTATGTTGGGAAATATTTTTAAGAATAATAAAAAACTGAAATATCTTGCTTGCATAAGTATTCAACCCCTGTGCTGTGGAAGCTCCCAGTTTACACCGATGAAAGAAATTGCCCTAACGAGGACACAATTACCTTACCATTGGCCTCCACCTGTGAACCATTAAAGTTGCTGTCACGTTTTCTGGATAAAAACCCCACTGTTGAAGGATCATTGGTCAGGCTGTGAATCTGAAGGAAAATGAAGACCAAAGAGCATTCTACAGAAGTTAGAGATAAAGTAATACAAATGCATAGATTAGGGAAAGGGTACAAAATAATATCCAAGTGTTTGGATATCCCAGTGAGCACAGCTGGATCAATAATCAGGAAGTGGAAGCTGCATCACACCACCCAGGCACTGCCAAGAAATGGCCGTCCCTCAAAACTCAGCGCTCAAACAAGAAGGAGACTTGTGAGAGAAGCCACAGAGAGGCCAACAATCACTTTGAAGGAGCTACAGAGTTCAGTGGCTGGGAGCGGAGTAATGGTGCACCAGTCAACAATATCAAGAGCTCTGCATAACACTAGCCTGTATGGGAGGGTGGCAAGAAAGAAGCCGTTACTCAAAAAGTACCATCTGAAAGCACGTCTGGAGTTTGCCAGAAAGCATGAGAGTGACCCAAGGTTTTGTGGTCAGATGAGACCAAGATAGAGCTTTTTGGCCAAAACTCAAAGCGCTATGTGTGGCGCAAACCTAACACTGCCCATGCCTCAAGACACACCATCCCTACAGTGAAGTATGGTGGTGGCAGCATCATGCTGTGGGGATGCTTCTCATCAGCAGGGACTGGGCATCTTGTTAAAATTGAAGGAAGAATGGATGGAGCAAAATACAGGGAAATACTGCAAGAGAACCTGCTTCAGTCCGCTAAAAAACTGAAGCTTGGGAGGAAATTCACCTTTCAGCAGGACAATGATCCCAAGCACAAGGCCAAAGCAAGAACAAAGAGGTGAATGTCCTACAGTGGCCCAGTCAAAGTCCTGATCTCAATCCCATTGAGAATCTGTGGCACTATTTGAAAATTGCGGTCCGCAAGCGTCGTCCAACCAACCTGAACAACCTGGAGCAAATCTGCCAAGAAGAATGGGCCAAAATCACTCAGACACTGTGTGCAAAGCTGGTACATACTTACCCCAAAAGACTTAATGCTGTTATTGCAGCGAAAGGTGGCTCTACCAAATATTAATGTGTGGGGGTTGAATACTTATGCAAGCAAGATATTTCAGTTTTTTTATTTTTCTTAAAAATATTTCCCAACATAAAACCAATGTCACCTTACAATAATTGATTTTGAGTTTCAGTGTTTTAAAATAAAATATCAAACAGAACGAAATTTCAATGTACCATTTGTAATTCAGTAATATGAGAGAATTGGTCAGGGGTCTGAATACTTTTGCAAGGCACTGTGTATATATATATATATATATATATATATATATATATATATATATATATATATATATATATATATATATATATATATATATATATACGAGTAAATGCTTGTTACACTACACTGGTAGGTCATTGTGACAAGATTTTATCCGATTCACAGAAGTAAGCTAGTCTGATATTGATGTAACAATTGATGTAACTTTGGAAAAATGCTATATAAAATGGTATAAATTACAGTGCACAGTATGTATCAATTAACAACAGGACTTACAATTTAAGTTAGGTCTCTAGAGTTAGAATATATCACAATTTACAACAAAAACTGCCACATTTGGCTTCCAATCTATTGTTTTGAACAGGATATACAATATTGCCTAGATGTATACATTGGAGAGTGCCTTTACATGACCACAGTTTGACCATGAATAAAAAATAAGCATATCCAGTTTACAATCCTTTCCCAGTCCATGCATGAGGTCTTATGGTAAAATAATCTAAAAATGTAGATGAAAAAATTAGTATTTTATTGGCTACAATTTATGAAACTGAACAAAGCCAGTCAAAACGATGGCAGAGTAAAGCTTTTTCAATCCATGGAACAAACAGATGAACTAGTTCAGATCAACATGTCACTGACAAAAATCAATGACGAGATAAAAAGGTAAAAAGAAAAGAAAAAATTTGAATAGAAAAAAAGGGTTGTTAAAAGACTGAAAGCCAACTAAAAGCTAGTCGTGGAAGCAGAGCAAAAGTGCGCTTACATGAATTAGCAGGCTCTCATTTCAGAAGCTCCAGTTTCAGGATTGTGATGATTTGGAATGGAAATGTCTCAATTGAGGCTTTTGTTAATAACCTTTGTGTGTTTTTCATCCAAGTCTAACACCTTACGGTGACATTGGGATTAAGCGAAAATCCTTTTTAGCAGAAAAGACTTAACCTGCTAAAGCTTTTACATGAACAGATCAAAAATAACATTACACATATGAAACAATCCCTATACAACACCCCCGAATCCAGACTGCCACTCCACTAATAAAGAGAGGTGGCAGTCTAGCTCTAAGAGTGGATTCGATTTTCTAGTTCAATATTTAAGTTTCAAAATGTAAGAATTTAAATACAATATTACATATATGGCACTTCTATGTGGTGCATATGAATTGGGTTATTTAGTTTGGGTGGTCAGGATCATCAGATATACATTGCAAGTGGTAAAAAAAGGTAGGCCACATACCAAAAGAAATGGGAAGCACATGTATTAGAAGGGTGCAGTTAATGGAGAATATAATGGTATTTCAGTGTGGTGCAGCACTTATGAGGATGGGAGCAGAAAATCCAGTTTAATGCAGGTCATTTTTCTGTATCACTGCATTGGAACTGCAGGGAACATGCTGTCAAGCGTTAATAAAATGAAGGTATTTTTTTCTTTTCCTGTCTTTTTGTTGTTGTACAGAAGCTAGGTGCCGAGAGACCTCAGTTTAATATACCAGCTGAGCCACTGTAGGACCTTTGGGCAAGTCACCCTAATATCTGATGTTATGCCTGACTTCCCCCTAGCCTAACAGCAACATTTGCTATACACTGGAACCTGCTGTACGAAAATGAGAGAAGGCAACTCTGCAGATCACATCCTGCATATCCTCAGGGATTTTATTGTGTCAGAAATCTTTTTATTATTATTATTATTATTATTATTATTATTATTATTATTATTATTAATAATAATAATAATTATTATTATTCCTGACCAGGTGCATTGCTGAAGCTTAATTAGTCCATGGCAATACAAATTCAGGACTCATCTGAAACGGTAATTTTATTTTAGAATCTAATTTGGATCTGTCATTCAGCCTGCAGTCTACCTTGTTCTTAATAATTTAAAATATATACAGTTTTAGTTCATTATCTTAAGGTATTTCATCCCCTGAAGTTTTCATTTGCCTTCAAGGAAATATTTGAAATTCCACAAGACTCCTGCTTGAGAAAGGTGGTGCAGGGCAATCATTAGCTTCTTCATTAGATGTGCCTGCTAAGCCTGCTAAGATCTATTTGTAACACCTAATTCCTTTGGGTTAAAAATGCAAATCAAGGTTATTTGCCTTACTTACTGAAGCTCTCCATTATTGAATTGCAGCTAGTCCACAAAATCTATTCCACGGAAGACGGACATGGGTAGCTACTGCAAAGGGCCTTGTATTTATGTACACTGCTAAGAAAGATACCCTTCTTTCTTCATGGGTTATTTATAACTTGGATGTCAGTTTAATTGTTGCACTGTATGTTAAATGTGCTGTAAAAAAAAATAACAGTCTTCTATGATGATTCAGTATAGCTACTGTATGTTGTGTGCAAGGTCCTTGTTTCTGTGCTCTTACAATGGTGTTGCAAACTCATCAAATAACTTAGGGGGCAATTTGATCAACCTATATCCTGCAGGGATACGCCACAGTTGTATTTTATTAGAACATTTTACAACACTGAGGAATCACCCTGGATTGCATCAAGGATCTATCTGTGGTTATCTCAGGACTACGTCTAAAATTAGGTGGTTGATGGAATCCAGGGTCATTCTCCAGTGCTGTAAAATTCTCAATAAAATGTGCTTGTCCTGACAGAATATAGGGTGATACAATTCCCCCTTAGCAATATTAGCTATAATTAACTATAGTATACATCAGATTTACATGAGGCTATTTAAAATAACATTAAACCAGTATAAAATGTTGGGATCAAAGGCTGCAAAGAAGGATACGATCAGTGCCAGGGAACAACACAGTACCTCTAATCATTTCACCAAAGATGCACCCCACTGACCACATATCAACTGAAACCAAAATAAAATAAAAGGTAAAGGGCATGCAAATCAGAGAAAAAAAAATAAGAATATAACATGTAAAAGGTCTGTGCAGAAACATTTGTCTTAAACATTCACTTTTTCCCCCCAGAAATGCATTCAAATGTAACCTTTCTATAACCACCTTGTTATCAGTAAATGTGATATTACTGGCATTTACCATTTCTATTTACAAGAAAAGATTATAATATATACTTACTACATTTACTCTGTCAGACTATAATCATTTAACAATACATTACACAACTGTAGATATCATGTAGGGAATGAGACACACTGGGTCCCCTTTGAATAGGCCTGTCTGCAGCAGCTAATATGTGGAATACCACATATGGGCATCACATCCTGCCATACGTTGTGTAATTTAGTCTTCTTTTCTTTTGGTGGTGATAGTCCTAGTAGAACTCTAAGAACAGGGTCATAAATGTACCAAATTCATTATCAATGTCATGGTATACATGTAGCATAAACAAAACAAGTTTCTTATGATATCATCGTGCTTTGATGATGCTATCATGACAAGGCATTTGTAAGATCAAATATTAGAAAGGGATGGGTAAATCTACTTAACATGTATATTTCAAATTTATTTTTAACTTTTGTATTATTCATTTATATAATGTCTTAATTTAGGACAGTCATAATTTTAATTTAGTCTTGACTTTAGGCAATATTCATAATTATCATTAATGTAAAAAATGCATATTTGTAGGCTACTGTATTGTGGCTTTAAATACATTAAAAAAAAATTTAGTCTGCTGTATATTGTGTCCTGCAATTGAATGCACATTTTCTCATCTTTCCCAGGCATCTAAACCTTTTAAATACAGCACATCAAAGCATGCATTTAATCAGTAGGACTTTAACTTCATATTTTGGAATGCAGCTGCTTTGACGTGACAAACTAATTACATTGCCTTACGAAAGTTTACACAAATACTCACTTGTTACCTCTTTAGAAAAAAGACAAAAATTATAATTCTGATAAAACTAACAATAATCACTATCTCTGATTCTTCTTTAGCCCCAAATATCTTTGGGGCTTTAATTACATTGAATACTTTACTGCATGTCTAAATTAAGACAGACATAACCTACCAAAACTCTCTATATAGAATTATATAAATACATACATATAGCTTTAAATATGTCTTATACATATTAAATAATGTAACATGGCTATTGCTGATAGAACTGTTTATACAGTAACAGCTACAGTATTAAAACTGCATATATAAATCTACTGACAAAAGACACACATGGTTTGTTGTAGCTGTCAGGTACTTTTTTAAAATTAGAAACCAAAAAACATCTAATAAATCTAAGGACAACAACAAATGATTTGAGAAAATATCAAATAATGAAGCCAACACAATCTCCAGATTTACAGCGATGTTTTACAAACTAAAGGGATGCTCTGTGGCTCTATATGAAGCCTTTTAACTTGGTTTGTAGCTGCCCTCTGCTGCTGAAAGCTCTTGAGCTATCAGCAGGCATTACTGGTTAATTACACAATAATATTCCAACTGCAGAGTCGCATTATCCAGTCAAATCAAGCATATGAAATCAAATCCTGTGTGCAAATAATGAATTACATTTACCACCTGAGGTATTAGAAATAAGCAGATACATGACATGCACATCATTAAAAAAATCAAAATGTTCAGTTCTCTTATGTACAGAGGTTAAAATAGTATGCACATAATCCTATTAGAATTGCAGTTAGTGAGTTCAAGTATTTAACTTGCTGCTTAAACCATAGTAAGTTAAAGTACAACTCAATTAAATGCTGTATGCTGTGTAAAGCTCTGGTCCTCTTGTTCTCAAGAGGTTAATGGGCCTCTTTTTTTTTTTAGGCCTTTAATAAAGATACGCATCATGTGTGCACTGTGATATCTCTAGAGACATGGTTCTTTTGAACAGTGTTGGGGTTTTTCTTTTAACCAGAAGGTACATAATGTGATTAATCTAACAGTCTGTCAATCACAGCTGTCACAAGAAAGAAATCTTCCTTCATCTCTGTAATGACAGCTGCTCTCATTATTCTTTCCTTCCGCGTATTGTTTTTACATTCCTGCCGTAGCCACAGACTACAGTGTTAATAAAATAAACTGTATCCCAGTTCAAAAGGCAGAACATGCTTTCATACCACTTCAGATAGGGAACGTCAGAATCCCCAGGGGACAATGCAGGGTATTCATTTACTTTTACAGTCATTTGCACGTGTTCTTCTCTGATGTTGAATTATATAAATGCTAGGATCCTAAAAACATCATCATGTGCAATGACAAACTCTGTCATTCTTAAAATATTAGTTAGTTACATGGTTTTACATTCTTTATTTCTTTTTCTTTTTAATCAACTGTTTAAATAAACAACATGCAATATAAACAAACTTGGTCAACAACCTAATAAATAATGATGAATGCAGGACAGAAACAAGTTAATAGTTTGTTAGCCAAAAACACACAATTACGTGACTATGAATATAATAAATAACAAACATATACTGCAGTACATAGCAAAGGGTTAGTATTAATGGAATGGTTATGGAACTCTAATATTTGTGGTCAGGATGATTCAAAAGTGTTTTACTATACAGAGGTACCTGACAGGTATATACAGGCTGATGCACAGTACACATTTATCTTTGATGGACCACAAAAAAATATGGGAACAAAATGTGGAGTCCACTCAATATGAAGTTGTGACATATGTGATTTCCCTGGTAACCCTAATGCCATAGTAGGTTCCTCGATGTTAGAATCTTTTATATTGAAAAATATCCATCTCAGCAGTACTGTATCAAGCCTCCACATCATTACAGTTATTCCATCTGGGCAGTAATGACCTTCAAATTGTTTCCACTATACATTAATGGAATGCGGCCGAACTGTTTTTTTCCACAAATTATATTCCCCAAGGTTATACCTGGTGCGGGCTGGATTGATCAAAGAAACAATCTATATTCCAGTTGCAATCTGTAATTATGAAAACTTTTTTTTTTTATGTTAATGTATAATTGTATTACTTTTGGCAAACAATATGAAATGCTAAACTGAAATCGCAGGCCCTTTTATAACTGTTACGTTTTGAAATGTGTAATACTATAATTATTAACTAATTGTTGAAATGATTGTTAAGTAAAAAAAAAAATGGCTCTGATTGTTCTTATTGTGATTTCGTTGACAAATCAACAGTTTTCTGTGGATTCGTTGTACAAACTGTGGATTTGTTAATCAACAATATATCAGCCCTGCCCTCCCCTCTTCACAGCCACATAGCCACTTTTAGTTTGAAGATTTGTAGAATTATCAATCAAAATATCAAAAGGATCAACAGGTGATGTCACAGAATTTTTTTTATAAATGCTTAACGTTTTTTGATGGTACCTAATCCTGAATTTCCAATGCATACAAATAAGGTATAAAGTAATGTAAGGGTAAAAACAGATGACAAAAATACCAAGTGTTCACATAGTGTGCAGTTACTATTTGTTGATCAAATGTTTGCCCATTCTTCCCCATGCATTACTTTGATGTGTAGATCGTTTCATGGTCAGCCATATTCAGGAATTGTAACTGTATCGGGGGAAAAAATTTTTTTAGCCTTTACTTTTTTATTTTTAACATGAAGGACACCACACCAGATTTAGCTGCTATATGCAGCACAAGGATACAGTCCCTTCCTGGAAAGAGGATTTTGTGCCGAACCATTTCTCCCATAATGCACCCAACAGACCATATATCAACTGTAGGTACAGAAACAGGTAAAGTTGCAAGGAAAAAATGAGAGGTTAGAGTAAACACATACTGCTGACAAGGAGAACGAGAAGAATGGTTGGGAAACAGCAGTTGTTATAAAAGAGAAATAGTATTAGTAGAAACAGAAAAATACACAGATAATCACTATCCCACCAAGGCAATAAGTAACAAATAATGCCTTAAGGGCAATGCTATGAGATGGAAAGCCCATACTGTTGCTGACGCCAAGGTCACATGTCAACTTTGTCAAGTGTAATAATGTTCCCATAGGTTCACCTACAAGCTACAAAGGTCAGTGTCTGCCATCATTTACAGTAAGGAACAGTAAATAGTTAGTTTGTTACAGGTCAGCATTCTGCAATCCCTCATTCCAACAGAGCTATTGACATAAAATAATAACCCATCATGTGATCAAATCGGAGCAATTTAAAGGAAACATAGTACAGCCTGTTCCACATCACTTGACCAAAATGCATATGTCATATTATGCTGAATAGACTAAAGAAGTGCTATTTGATAAACGTATAGCCTTGTCTACAGGGTATATAGCAATATGCAAATGTAATAAATGATTCACATATAAGGTTAGTTTACAATGTTTAACTTGGATACTGCATATTTTTATCCAAACTAGTACACATAATTCAAATGAAGTCCTACCATTTTCTTTGTATCCCATTCCCAGAATGACTTCAGGTGCCCTGTAGTAGCGAGTCACCACATATGGAGTCATCATGAAGCTTGTGCCTGCAGTTCTTGCCAGTCCAAAGTCAAGGATTTTAAGCGTACAATCTGACTTCACCACAATATTGCTTGGTTTCAGGTCCTTTATAGATATTAGAAACACAATTCACATTTAGCTCTATTAGAACCAGGGCATTTATTGACATAGATATTGTTTAGGTTTTAGAACTGAAGATCCAAAGTAAGGTTGCGCATATGTGTTTAATCTGTGAAGTGAATAAGCAATGGGCTAAAATGGTTCTCGAGCACAAATCTCTGACTGTGTAAATACAGTCGTATTAAAAAGAAACTTGTAATAATAACAGTAATGACCAAGCATAAGTATTAATTAAACCTTTACAGAAGGGACTTATTGAATATACTGTATTTGCAAATAAGAGCCCACAATACTGCAGCATAGGTATTCAACCTGGCATTGGGCTTCCTCATCATTAGATTGAACAGAACTGAGAGGGCATTCCAACACTCATGAAAAATATGTACTTTCGGATGTGCAAAGGTTGCTTATTTGCCTAAATACTAATGTGATTTGTAATTTCAAGCAGGGCAGTTAGGGACTTTCACTTTTTCTTCACATGTTAAAACGCTTACATACAAGATACATACTTTCAGGGTGTATTTTTCTTTTTAGTATTAGCATAGATAAACCATGTCATTAAAAAATACATGCATACAGTGCTGTTTAAAAATAAATATTTGGCTGTCAAGCAGTGTAGTAAATTTGGTTACCTTCAGGTAAGCAGTAAAAATAGAGCAGTAATAGTGACTAACACGTTGTCAGGTAACAAATAAGGAACATTTACAAAAGTACAATACTGAAGAAAGCTGTATACACTCTTGCCTAAAATGATCCTGGTTTCTGACCCTACAAATACTAAATCATAAAGACATTGTACTGTACATGTTCCACTCATATTAATGGCACATGTGTAATGTTATTTAAATGCTTGGTTGGAGCAATGTCACAATTTTGTTATCAGCATCGGGCACCAGACATCTTTCTTTACATAAGTTAAACTGGGTAATGTGGGTTTTTTCTCAGACACACTCACCCTGTGGATAATGCCTGCTGAGTGAAGGTGTTTGATGCCACACAGCATCTGGTAGAGTAAGTAGGACATCCTCTCATGGTCAAGCTCCATCTGAATCACTTGACAAAGGTTGGCATCCATCAGCTCCATTACTAGGTAACTGTAATAAACCACGACACAAACAGATATATTTTACTGTTTTATACCTTTGCAGGGTTGCTAAGCAACTTGTTTCACCACATTTATAGAATCTACGAGGTACAATTGTAAAGAAAAAACGTATTCTGAGAATTTGTGATAGAAAAGCTCTATTTGAATTTGAAACTGATATATAAATAATCTATTTTGAAGCAAGGTCTGGTACAGCTTAATACTAAATGTCTACTATCACGTCAGCTG
Source organism: Acipenser ruthenus (assembly GCF_902713425.1). Taxonomy (NCBI): domain Eukaryota; kingdom Metazoa; phylum Chordata; class Actinopteri; order Acipenseriformes; family Acipenseridae; genus Acipenser; species Acipenser ruthenus. The sequence continues at coordinate 19,771,995 of NC_081189.1, read as the reverse complement.
CATTTTTATCACAGACATATTGATTTGCACTTGATTAAATTCATGCCTGTAAGGACTGAATTAAACCCAGGTCAAATACAACTCAATAACGCTGGAATAAAAGGGCAAAAGACACAAAAGCAATCACTAAATAAAAAAAAAACCACCATCAAATAATACCAGACAAAATATTTTGGTACATTTTCAGAGAACAAATATATAAAAAATTCATTTCATTTTTAAGTACAGCTTGGCAGCTACAGTGCATTAGGTTAGGGTGTTATCATGTAAAATAGTAAAGAAAACCCTGTTCCAATTCAAAATGTGATGTAATGAATCAGCAATGATTGCAATTTTAAACCACGAAAGAGAATCCCCTGTATGAATTAATTGTACTGTCCACTATTAAAGGTAAATGCGGTATACAGCAGTCATTTTCTACTACAGAATATTAAACTAGGAAGCACCCATGCTTAATACCCTAATGGCCTCATGGATCTATTTCCTCAGTTTAAGTGGTTCTCAGCTCCTTCAGTTATACAGAAAATTGTTAAATCAATGTGTTCACATATAACTTTAACTGACACATTTAACATGCATTTATACTGATAAATAACATTCTTTATAAACTGCTATTTTCTCATTTTTCACGATATTTCTATTTTAATGGAGTGATAAGAAAAAAACAAATAAGCAAGTATAATCTTATCTTATCAAAGAACTGATTTTTAATTTGTTCACGATTATACAAGTAAAATCAACATAGTTTTAATAAGGAAAAGTGCAAATTATATTATTTTTTAGTTGATAAAAAATTACAAACTTATAATTGCCAGGCATATACTGTTACCTTAAGACCAAAAAATCTGAGCATTGCAACATCTAATCTGATCTGAGCATTGCAACATCTAAAAGGACAATAAATAAAGTGTTATATTAAATACTGTGAAAGCCCCCCCACCCAAAAAATAAATAAATAAATAAAAACCCAGTTTATCCTGCGCCAACACAACTCTTTCCTGGCTTCCAATTTCAATATTGTTGGTCTGCTATCTAATCATATGTTTGGCAGGGTTCCCAGCAATTTAAAATCACTCTTTTAAGAGAACACATCAAAATACAGTTTCAGAACTTCTTAACATTCCACTCTGTCAGTGTTCAAACAACATCATCCCTATACTGTCAATGTAGTTTTTCCCAGGAAAGTTCTACCTGCGTAGATTAATTTTTCAGCAGCTTTAGCATTTTAAAACCAAAATGTTTTTTATCCTTGTTTTTTTTTATATCGTGCAATATCTTTTACTTACACATCCTGGAACTCTTCTAAAGATTTCTGTGATGTAAAAACATTTAATAAGCTGATTATCTGAAAGAGAAAAAAAGCAAACAAATTCTTGGTCAGGTAAAATTGATCTTCATATCCTATAAAGCTACACAGAACTACAAAACTGCTAACATGATTGCAAATGCATAAAATGTTTTTGCAGACATATAGAATCTTCCATTTAAACATGTTTTGAGTCCCATAGATTTCTGAAAAGCAATGCCAGCTGGTATTAATTTCAGTGCAACAATTTGAAACATGTAACAAGAAAATGATTCAAACCAAAAACTTGCACTGGGATGCATTAAAAGAACAAAACACAGTAATCATTCCTTGCTGTTCTAGGATTTAACACCAGAAAGCATCAAGTTTCTCTGTTTCTTGTATAATGGACTATTTTCCACATTTTTTAAAGGTGGTATAAACTAAAGCAATGGAATGTAACATGCTAAGACATGTTAAAATAAAAGCAAAGAATACTAGCAAACAGAAACACATGCTTGTGAAATGGATATGAATGGAGCCTGAAGCTCTTGGTTAGAGATGACCCCTTCAAGGACACTGCTCAATTAAATGTTGTCACTGCAGGATGAAAAAGCACTTCAATTAGTTCAGCATCTTTTCTCAAAAAGGATTACTTTTACGAATGTTAACAAGCCAACAGGCTGTGTAAATTAGCATTTGTTTTTTTTTTCAGTTCTAGATTTTGCAGCATATAATTAAATAAATAGCTTTATGTAAGCTATTGGTTTTCTTTGATGGGAAGTGAATGATGTATAGGTTTGCTCACGGTAAGAATGCAGCAAACACATTATACATTTCCCCTCACAATCTTTCTTCGAGGGTATCTCATGACTGTTGACATTCATTTCATATACCTTTCAGAGCTACTGGAATACATGTAGATTGTTAAATTCCCCAGATATAGTATTAATCACCCTTGATGAGTAAGCACATTTCTGCTTTACTGTACATGTATTCATTAGAATGTGTGCATCACTGAACAAAACATTAAAGGGAATGAAGGGCAGAAGCTGTAAATCACTCTGCTATTATACAGTACAGCAATTCAGTTCTTAAGGTACTCTGATGTCACATAACAAACTCAGATGATTCCAGGCGTTCTTTTTGGCAAACTATCAAGTGATTTGTACAAATTAACCATTTTGTGTTGTTCAAAAAAGAATAAAACAGAAGATATAACATGTCTAAATGTTTTACCAAGTTTCATTTTAGTACAGAAATACTTACATTTTTATGGTTGACACATTTCATGAGCACAAGTTCCCTGTATGCCCGTTTGGCGTGGGTTTGGTTCTGAAACGGTCTACTAAGCTTTTTAATGGCCACATTTCTATCAAGGACAGCATCATATCCAGCACTGCCAAAGAGAAAGGAAAAGACAAGCAAATGTTGATTTAGATTATGTTCTATTCTGTTCTTACAAATATCTACACATACTGTATGAATTATTTATGAAACATAATTGCATTATTTATGAAATGGGAGTTTTTGTGAACAAAACCAAAACATAATCAAAGGGGAATGACACCTCAGCTTGAATGGTTTATAAACATGAAATAAAATTGACTATTGAGATCTGTATGATTGATATCCAGATGTTAAAACATTGTGGCAGTGAAACAGGTAATGTTCACTGGACAACACCTATAATGGAATTTTACTAAGTTAGATTAAACTAAACATGTGAAAATGCAAGCTGAAACGCTTTATGGGATAATTAGCCATTGTAGCTACAGCAGCAAGATTGCAAGATTGCACCCCTCACAGACATGCTCAATAATGACACAAGGAAGCAATTCCACATCCAAGAGTGCTAAGAGTTCAAAGGCTTTCCACAAAATAAGTAAAATATAAACAGTTCATCCCAGCAGTTTTTCATCCTATAAAGAAAAATTAGTTTTACATCCTATAAAGAAAAATGCTCTCTCCCTTGCAGTACATTTTGGTGATTATATGGTCAGTGACCGCTGTGGCAGGCCGGGTGCCTGCAGGCCGATGCTGTAAGTTCTGGATATGGCTGCATGGCAGGCTTGCATAGTAAAAAAAAAAGCAGACAGCTGATGGCACTCGTTTCAGAGGACACAAGTGTTCGTCTTCGTCTCTTCAGAGTTAGCTTGGGGGTTGCCAGGTTGAATAATAACTGGATATTCCAAAAATTGGGAGAAAATTGGAAAATGAATACAAATAATTGTTAAAAATAATAAAATAAATATGTTCTAAATTGTTCTTTTCTAACTTTATTAAAAAATGAAACATAAAAAATGATACTAACAAAGAGACCTTCAGTTTTCTAATTCTATGCTAAGTATTGCCAAGCTGTTAAGGAGGGGCCATCTTACTATTAGTGATGCCCACTGGGGGGTACTATTTCTGTGGGCATGTACTGTGCATATTCACATCCTCAAACAAGAACTGAGAAGAGCCAGCATGGGCACGCCTGTGTCCCAGCACATGGATAGTGTATGAACAGTGTATTACAGTACATATCTGTCACTGTCACATAAATAGAGTCATATTTATCTGTTTACATATACCGTATTGCACCAATTAATACCATTGTTTTTACCACTGCATTCATTTGATGTACTGCACATTGTTTAAGTTACATGTACACTTTCTACTGAAGAAAATCTCTTTCATTTCTGTCCCATTCTGCTTTTCATTTAAAAAAAAAAAAAAAAAAAATACTATAATACTCTGGAGAGAATTCAATAGAAAGTAAATTGATCTTCTGTGGTTTGTCACACTTGAGAATTATTGTATTTCTTGTTCTTATTGTATGACTTATATTGTAACACTTGAATGTATTTGTATTTGCTTGCGATTGTAAGTCGCCCTGGATAAGGGCGTCTGCTAAGAAATAAATAATAATAATAATAATAATAAATTGATCTTCAATCCAGTTCCTATTTTTCCCCAAACAGAACAATACCACAACAGTCTCCATGCAAAAGCTAATTGATGACAAGAAGATGGAATTTTCCTTTCATTCATTTGTTGGACAATGTGTCCATTGGATGCACAATCACATCCAAAGGCTAATATCTTTCTGGGAAAGTACAGTATTAATCGGAACTATGGCACTTCTAAGAAGGTAGTTATGTTCCCATAATTACATTATTTTGATGTTGAAAATACACTTTGTCTTCTGCACTCAATATTTTATTTATACCAGTGTAGTGGATAAAACTATGACGCATATTATAAATTTCTCATTAGCACTAGAATTATTATCTCTGATCCCCCGTTTCTTCTGTTAAAGATATTGTCTTGTATTGTATGCTTCCATTTAGAATATGCAGCTGTCTTAAAGGCAAATGAAAATGAAAAGTAGCTGCTACTTCCTGGTTTCTAATCCCTTCATGTATTGTAGTTCAAACTCGCAACGCTATCAGGATACTGCACTCTGTATAGCACTGTATTCAAAATATCCTAAATTAAATAACAAAAGAATCTCAGCACTACAGGAACGGGACCAGTAATGATATTAGCAAAGCGGCTAATAACTGCTGGGTACAGTATATGGATTTTAAAACATTGGTAAGCACTCCTTCAGATACCGTCTGAACAGGTACGGCTATTTTACAGCATATGCCTATATACACAAAATTAATATTTCAGATGAATATTTCTGTATTCCAATTGCATTGACAGGCAGGACAATCCTAGCAAACATCAACAATATTCAAAGCAGAGATCGGACCTGGAAGGTAACCCCTCCATGCATGTCAATCACCAATACAATTGCAGTTACCACTAATAACCAAGAATTAAACCTCTTTATGCAGTCTGAGCCCCACTTTCAGGTTTATGTCCTCCTCCCCAGCCTCCAACTTCATGTCAGGGTGATGGATCGACTGAGCAGCGACTGAGAAATATCTGTCTGCAATAACATATCTGCAATAACAAATTTCTTTAATGCTACAGGTGTCCTGACGGAATAGTAAAGACCAGATTGTCACACCATAGAAAAAACGACATGTAAACCCACTTTGTCTTCTGGCTGCACAAACCCTGTATAAAAGACACTTCCATGTGGACCAGGTTTGAACATACATTTGAAGAAGTACACTAGGTCTGCTAGGCTTTAGAAACCAGGATCTACCAATATGACTACACCATCCACCAACCCATCCAAATTTTCCTCAATGATTTTCCTTTTTGTTTTCAAACATAAAGCTATGATGTAGTTTTGCAGGTGTGTGTGAACAAGTACAAGAAGAAATTCCAACTGCACTTAAAATGTAATTACAGTGATATTAACAAGCTGTAACACACTTCAATTTATACTGCCACAGTATACATGTGTTATTGAGGCTTGCAAGTACTCAATTGTTGTACTAAAAACTGATTGTGGCTGCCAGGGATTTATCACCTTTTTCCCCTTCTGGCTGTTCTTCAATTGGCAAAGCCCTTGAATTGTAAAACACAGGGTCACGGAGCTCAGGCTACTAAGGCTGTTTGTGTTGCTGGTCAGATTTAAAAAATGCTGTAACAGATGAGGCTTAATGATGCGCTGCTTAACATGACAGAGATCTGTCCTGTAGTGGTGATTTGCCAATATGACCTGGATATAAGAGAACCCTGGTTTCAGCTACACTGTGTGAATGTAGGTTGCTGTCTGTGTGCTAGCGGTGTTACATTTTACCATGTACAAGCATCAGTTTAGTTTACTACTACTAATAAACACTTTCACTAAATGTTTAAGAAATGTACAAAGTTCATTCAGTATGCTATTCATTTGCTGTTAATTGAACAGTTTATTTTAGTTTTCCGTATTGTTCTCCTAAATGGGCAGTACTGTTTTAGCACAATTTTTAAATGTGGTTTTATTTTTTCATTGCATGAATTGGTCCCTAATGTCTTGGTGCAGTTGACACATTTTAGGCATCAAACAGTGTAAACATTAAAGTTTAGTTAACTGATGTTAGCTTTCAGATATGTGTAAGTGTGCACTGCACTGAAAACTGATGGACAAAAACAACAAATTATGGGTGATGGATTCAGAGCAATAGATTTCTTAAACCCTTTTTGACCTTCTTTGTCAGAGGCTCATTGAATCTAAAATTACATGTACACAAAACAGCCATAAAAAGGTCAGGTGTATGAAGATGTTGCATTAAAAAGTTAGTCAAGATACAATTGAGAATTAACCCCACTATTTCATAAACCTAGATTAAAAATGGGTCTACATTTTCCCCAATTCTATGTGGCTAAACGGTCTGTTTTGTATTTCACATTCAACTTTTTATCCATACAGTTTGGTCCTTCAAGTCAAGTGAGAGGGCATTGATCTACAGTCAATTCTTGTTAATACGAGCCCGCTCCTTCTCCACCCTCGCTCCGCAGTGGTGGAATGACCTTCCTACAGATGTCAGGACTGCCCAGTCCCTGACCACATTCCAGCGCCTCCTTAAGACTCACCTCTTCAGACAGCACCTGTAGAACTCCTCAGTTTTTCCCCTGGGACACTTTATCACGCTTCCTTAAATGCGCTTTACTTGCTCTTATCTGCACCCTATTTTACTGCATTTAATCCTGTACTTCAGAGTACTGTAATCTGCCAAGTGTTTAATCTGTAGTATTTTGTATGTAATCATATCCTGATGTAACTATCACTGACACTGTTATCTGCTCCGTTATTGAATCGTATTTTGTCATATACTTCTACTTGCTTGAACCAAAGTCATTGTATTTATCTTGCTCTTAATTGTATTATTACTTGTACTGTGATACTTGAAATGTATTTGCTTACGATTGTAAGTCGCCCTGGATAAGGGCGTCTGCTAAGAAATAAATAATAATAATAATAATACGAATTTGAAGGGACCAACAAAAAAATGTGTCTTATCAGTAATTCATATTATCAGGAATCTAAAGCCAAATGCATACTTTGCATACTTTTTATTGAAGTTACAGTAACACTGAAATTTCAATAACAGAACAATGAAAAGTATTATATATTTAAAAGTATTGTGTGTTTTATTGAAAATACGTCTGTCAGTGAACTTTTAAAAAGTATACATTGCAAATGAACTGCACTTGAAACCTGCATGTCCCATTCTGATCACAGGCATTTTTAAACCACAAAAGCAAGGCGTGCTCGCTCATCTTCAGGTATTAAGCAAATCAGAAACAATGGCTTGGTTTACATGCACTTGAAAAACGACTCAACAGTCATAATTATGTGACGTCACACAAATACATCGTGAAACAGCAAAAGGATGTCCTTTTGGCAGTGCGACTTCAACTGCTTTCTCACGATAGAAATAGCTGTAAAAACCCATGTAAACCAGAGCAGGAATCGTGCTTGTGGTTCATGAGGTTTCAGCAGTCAAGATCCTGTTTTTCTGGCTTAATATCACTTCCTCTCCAGCAGAAAGGCCGTACAAAACACAGACACCCCCCCAACACACACACTGTACATTTATGGACTACTTCAACACTAGCCACGGTTATACTCATACCTGCCGACGGCAGTCATTATCATGGTCCATTTTAAACATCATCAATATTAAAATGAAAGACAAACCAGCAGATACAACTCAAAGTTTTATTCAAGCACATCGTGCTTGAATAGTGTTAATGAAATGTAACTTTTAGATGTTCCACAAACACACAGACACAAATATAAATTCTAATTAGTAAAACTTATAGAAATTATATTTTATATAATTGTGTGTGTGCGTGTGTGTGTGTGTGTGTGTGTGTTAGAAAGGTAACCAGACAAACAAGTAGCTAATGCGCTGCGTAATTCAGAATGTGCGCGACAACACATGAATTAATTTCTCTTGTTAAATGTTTTTATCTTCATGGCAAAGCATGAAGCTCTCCTCACGATATTCAGAGTCGTTCTTTTCCTACTTAGTAAGCAGACACGGATATTTAAATATCCCCTCCCCTAAATTACTATGAATTGAGTAATCTGCATTGGTAAGATCGATTTTTTTTCCTAAATCAGAACTGCATAGCAACGCATTTCCTGAAAAGTACGACAAACAGGACTGGTGCATTTACTGTCATGCCGCCATTGACGACTTGCATCCACAGTTTGCTGTTCATAAGCCGATATTATTGCATCCCGGTTTTTTAGAATGGTTTACAAAGTATCTGTGGGAATGTTGAAATTTGTAGCAATATCTTTCTTTTTCTTGTACGGTGTTGCATTATTCACCGCTTTCAACACCTCATTTTTGTCTGTTTTTGCAGACAAAAAATGCAGTAAAGAGGCGGATAATACAAGTTAATACATTTCCCAATATCCTTTACACTCAGGTGTTTGAAGTACAGCGCTTCGTTTTATTCACATTTTTCTTCCCTGCGCTAACAGGAAATTCGTGTCAAGTGAATTAGTATTATAAGAAGCAATTTACAATACGCGACTGCTAAATTTTGCCTGGACCTTGTAGAAAATTTGTACTCGTATCAGGAAATGCGTCCGAGTTCGCTTTAACGGGAATTCACTGTATATCATAAAAAAATTTGAGCTATTGTTAGAAGACAACACCTGTTTTTAAAATGCTTTTGACAGTAAGCTATGGTAAACAGCATTTGATGACTCACTATCCCAGGCTGATGAGCCAAGGCATTTAATGAAAACATAATTTCCATGTAGGCGCACAGGGTGACACCTGCTATGTTTACTGTGAATTTATGTAAGTCATGCAACAGAAGCAAGCTGGTGCATCATTCATATACAGATGCCTTCTCCTGCTGGTTTGAATAACCTTTCTCCTTGGCTTCATACTGCTCTTTTTTATATAAAAGCTTCAGTAATTTCCCAGCATTTTAACTCCCAATTCCCTCCCGGTCCTGTCAAGTAATGCTTTTCCTAGATGTGATGGCATTGTCCCTGCCATCAGTAGGATTTGAAGCTTCCTCTGTGCTATTTTTTGTGTTCCCACCATAACACAATATTGAAAATAACTAAGGCCCTGTCTAATCCGTGGCGAGATCTTTAAAAAATGCAGCTCAATTGTTGCCAAAGCATGAATTATGAAGGTAATTTAAAAAGCCTTACAAACATCATTTAATTTTCTTATTTCATAAAAATACCGATCTGAAAGAGCAGAATCGTGAAATACTAGCATTATTTTTTAATGCCAATTATACATACATATATAAGTAGAAATGTTTTCCAATAAATCGCTTACAAAGAATCAAGTCCAGCAAAGTTTCTAGACTGACTGGTGCATTTACAGTATTTCACAGTAAATAAAGTTGGAACACAAAAGCCAGCCAAGACATACAGTGCACAAGCAGTACATTTCAAACAAAAATGCCCTTGCTACATTTTCAGATACTGCCAAGCATGGCCTATAGCACTGACAAATACACCTTTTTTAAACTGTTGCAGACTTTGTTTTAGCTTGAATTCATGCTGTACTGTCTGTACAGGAACACCTGTGATCAAGTGAGCATTCCCTAGGGCTTTACCGGAAAACTGACGTCAGGTATCTACCTCTTAAAAAAGGTATATAAAAGAAGAAAAAAAGGACCTGTAACTTTTTATTTTTTAACTAGGAGTTAGTGTATTTGTGTAAGTATTAAAAGTTGCCAATAGTTGCTATGGCGAGAAATGTTTTCAATATAAATCAGTACTTGCCACTACTGAGGTAGACATTGCTGGGCTTTATTCACTTCTCCACAACCAGATTTCAAGTCACAAATCGTAAATGACATTTCAAAGTGCAATTCCCTTTCAACATATCACATTTTTGTTCAGCCACCGGGGCATGTAATATAAGTATGTATAAATTATGTTTGGAATTAAATAAAGTAATTTAAAGGAAAGATTAAAATGGCATACTGTAATATTCAACAATCCAGCTATACCAGGGGACTCCAATTCTGATCCTGGAGGGCTGGTGTCACTCCTGGTTGTTGTTACAACTGTACCCTAAATTAATTAACTGGACCAATTAAGCTTCTAATAAGCTCTTAATTGGTCCAATTAAGTAATTTAAGATACAGTTGGAACAAAAACCAGGAGGGACAACGGCCCTCCTGGACCAGGATTGGAGACCCCTGAGCTATACAAATTGCAGTCTATTTAGTACATTAAGATACATTCTGATGTACATTTAATTTCTATTGAGCATGCCTTCTAACAATTGTCAACAGTATCAAATCGCTCAAAGTAAACACATTTTAGTTAAGAATTGTAAGCATGATTTCCACTCACTGAAACCAGGGTTTCAAGGAGGGTGATTTACACTGCTGTGCCACCCAAACCCCAGTTGCTCACTTCTAATTAAGCTGAAGGCAATTCCATTGCCTTCCATCACCATTAGGATTAGATGTGAAAAGAAGTTGGATAGGAGTAGCGACTTCAAACTGGCTAATAAAGCACTGTATTATCTGTAAGCAAAGAGTTGTACTTTGATACATAAACAGACAAACACAAATCCAGTTCCCATAGCTGCAATCTAATCGTTTTTCCACACCCTGCCCTTAAATAGCACTGTTTGGATCAGTAAATTTAATGAAACACTGTGCCACAAGACTAGACCTACAGTATATCCAATTAGATCTCCCCACAACACTTAAGGCAAGGATTTAATTTCTTCTTCCACTGCCTGAGAGCTGGCTGACTGCTGAATAAACTTCAAGCCCAACATTGCCCCCCTGTCTCACCTTGTGAGGCCATGTTGCAATTCTCTCTCAGACATACACACACACCTGCTAATAGGGCCCGGTAGAGTAAACAGGAACTTTACTTGATAAGAAGCTGTAGAACCAGCTGATCCTAAGGCAGCTTTGGTCAAGCTTGTAAGTGTAAATGTGACAAAAATTCAACTTCAAGAAAGTCAAATTCTTATTGAATTTGCGGTTCACTGGCCCACCAAACCACAGTCATAAACTAAACAATGAGAGACAAGGGTCTGGATGAAATCCAGTTATACCACTCATGGTATAACTGGTAGTGATGTATGACCATGTTCTGAAACGCCATGGTCTTGAAAAGTTGAGGTGAATAATGAGATCAATTTCAGTAGAACATGGTTTAGATGTGGTGCAAAGCACCATGCATGGTCTGATAATGGTTATGCTTAGTAAATCAGGGTTGACCATGTTAGTAGTAGAATGATATAAAGAGAACCTTGTTGAACGATTAACACATTCACATGAGATTTTATACACAGTAATTCTGCACTCATGTTACAAGCGATATTGTGTACAATACTGGCCTGCTGAGTACAAGCTGCAAAATGCTGCTTTGGCTTGCTCAAGATTAGATCTTCAAATAGACCTGTCATGAACAATTAGTCTAAATACAACTTGTTAGACGCCACCCTCCCTCTGAATCTGTCAAATGGTCTGAAGTCAGACATATGCCTTGCAAGCTGTATACTGAAAGTATCCCTGTGTACCCCAGAGCTATTTATGAATTATTATTTATTATTAGTCTATTTTGTACAGTTCCTAACAATACCCATATAATTTGTTAGACTAAATTTCAGTAAACCGATAGGAACAGACAAGTCTGTCTGTATTTTTGAATAATACTATAAACTGCTGAAACCCTGTTATGCAGTCAGTTTCATTTGCATAGTTTGTATGGAATCCCACGGCATGAAATCTTGCACATAATATAATTTTTTTTTTTGGGGAGTGGGATGATTTTAGTGGTGGTTTTAGAATACAAATACTGCTGGTACACAGTTTACATGTGCTCTTAATTGTACTGTAATTGTTGATATGTATTTTTTGTATACAACTGTAAGTCACCCTGTGTAAGGGCATCTGCTAAGAAATAATTAATAATGATAATAATAATAATGTGCAATTTGTATTCAGTCTCAAAACCTGCTGAAACAGAAGGACTAGATTTATTTTTGGTACCCTAGATAAATTAATTAATCCTTCACCTAATAGCCCTACCCTTCTTGACATTGGCTCCTCTCACAGCTGCAATGACTTCTTACATTTCTTTAAAAATTAAATACTAGACATCAGAAATGAGATTCCACATTCACCTTCTATTAAAGAGAACTCCAGCACAACTACACCTATGAAGGCTACTATGGAGACTTTTTCTTTGATTACCTTACAGGAACTGACAGAGCTAGTTCAACATATGAGAGCTACTACATGCTCTCTTGATCCTATTCCTACAAAACTATTAAAATATGTTCTTGGTGTTATTAATACCCACATTTTAAAAATTATAAATGGTTCACTTTCCTCTGGTATAGTTCCCTCAGCACTTAAGAGCACCTGTCATGTTTTTTTTTTTAACTTAAATTAAATCAGCTGTATTAATTTGTTATAAAACTGGAAAAATAAAATGTAAAAAAATGTTTCTGTGCCCATATGTTGAGATAAAAGCGGATCCTAAGCCACGGCCACTGAAAACGCTCCATTTGTGCCTGCCTCACCTGTGACGTAGTGGGAGGCAGGAACACGCCACACGCTGTACTGACTGACAGACTGTGACAGTCTGGCTCGCAGTGGTGATGTGGATGACGTCACGGACCCGGAAGTAACTCAAACCAAACAGTGGATGGGCGGTTGAAGCTGAGTGTTAGTGCACTCAGCGTATTTAATAAACAAAACAAAAGATTTAAACAAAAACACAAAACATAAAGGCGCGAGGGCCAAACGAATAAACAAACAAACAAGTAAGTGATGTGCTGGGAAATCCAGCACGTCTTAGCAATTGTTTTGTTAATGTTGCTTTTTCTCTCTCCGCTCTCCCGTACTCTCCTCTACACTCTCAACCCCGAGTGCAGAGTGCTGCTGGTTTATATACTCTGGCCGAGGGATTTAACTAGTTGGTAATTATCTTATTATCCCCCGGCCAGAGTCTGCACGCGTTTGGTAAGGATGCATGACTGTCAGCTATTTAAGTAATCAGTAGCTGATCAGCCATGCATCCTCACGGGGTTTTTTAAATAATAATAAAAGACGCGGCGCTTTTACCCGCGCCGCAAACAAAAATACAAATAATAATAAATAGGGGCGGGACACTCCGCCACACATGCCCCCCCTTGTGCGCAGCACACATGGCCTTTTCGGCCACCTCCCCCCTTAGTCCCCAAAGTCCCGGTCAGCAGTCCCGGCGCAGGAACAGGGGCAGCAACGGGCCAAAGGTGGCAGCCACGGTGGGATGTCCTCCTCCCACCCAAACAGCCGTAGTGTTCCAATGGCCCGCGCACCGGCCAGCTCCTCTGGCCAAAAAATTTTTGGGGGTGGTCTCCAGACCTGCCCCCCTTCTTCATGGCCGACAGCTCCCCTCCGTGGGGCTCTGGCCACCCTTTCTCCTGCAGCGAAATTGCTGCGGGGGAAGCTGGTCTCCTGACCTCCCCCCCCTTCTTCATGGCTGACAGCTGCCCTTCACGGGGCTCCAGCCACAGTATTTCCTGCCGCGAAAGTGCGGCTGGGGGAGCTGGTCTCCTGACCTCCCCCCCCTTTTCCATGGCTGGCAGCTCCCCTTCGTGGGGCTCTGACCACATGATCTCTGGCCGCGAAAGTGCGGCTGGGGGAGCTGGTCTCCTGACCTCCCCCCCTTTCTTCATGGCCGGCAGCTCCCCTCCGTGGGGCTCCGACCACAGTGTAGTGACCCCAGGCGAAGCAGGATCCCTGGCGACCCCAGGCAAAGCAGGATCCCTGGCGACCCCAGGCGAAGCAGGATCCCTGGCGACCCCAGGCGAAGCAGGATCCCTGGCGACCCCAGGCGAAGCAGGATCCCTGGCGACCCCAGGCGAAGCAGGATCCCTGGCGACCCCAGGCGATGTGGAACAGGCAGCCCCAGGCGATGCGAGGCAGGCATCCCTGGGTGGTGCGAGGCAGGGCAGGAGCAGTCCTTCCCATGACGGTGGATGTGGAACCAGCAGGTATTCACCCTCTGCTGGTGGAGGTGGGAGGGGAAAGCAGTCCTCCCACAGCGGCTGAGACGGAACCAGCAGGTATTCACCCTCTGCTGGTGGAGCTGGGAGTGGCAAGCAGTCCTCCCACGGCGGCTGAGGCGGAACCAGCAGGTATTCATCCTCTGCTGGTGGAGGTGGGAGGGGCAAGCAGTCCTCCCACGACGGTTGAGGCAGAACCAGCAGGCATTCATCCTCTGCTGGTGGAGGTGGGAGGGGCAAGCAGTCCTCCCACGACGGTGGAGGCGGAACCAGCAGGCATTCACCCTCTGCTGGTGGAGGTGGGAGGGGCAAGCAGTCCTCCCACGACGGTGGATGTGGAACCAGCAGGCATTCACCCTCTGCTGGTGGAGGTGGCGGAGGCAGAGGCAGCTCTTGCTGCTCTGCTCCTGGTGATGGTGGAGACAGAAGCAGCTCCTGCTGCCCTGCTCCTGGTGGTGGTGGAGACAGAGGCAGCTCCTGCTGCTCTGCTCCTGGTGGTGGTGGAGGCAGAGGCGATGGGGCGGATGCTGGCCACTCAGAGGGAGGCTGTGGCGGTGCTGGCTCCCTCTGCTGTGGCGGCTGGGCTGGTGTGTGCCGTGCTCCCTTCAGCAGCATAAATAGAGGCTGCTGGGGAACACCAGCATCCTGCCCTTCTCCCCCCCAGAAAAATTCAGGGGGTTGAGCCTGTAACTCCTCCCCTTCTGGCTCTTGGGACTGCAGCTTGGGTCCTACGGCTGTGGAAGCGCAGACTTCCACCTCTTGGGCTATGGACGCACCGACTCCCCCCTCTTTGGGCTGTGGACGCACCGACTCCTCCCTCTTGGGCTGTGGACGCACCGACTCCTCCCTCTTGGGCTGTGGACGCACCGACTCCCCCCTCTTGGGCGTAGGACGTTCGGGCTCCTCCCACTCGGGCGTAGGACGTTCGGGCTCCTCCCACTCGGGCGTAGGACGTTCGGGCTCCTCCCACTCGGGCGTAGGACGTTCGGGCTCCTCCCACTCGGGCGTAGGACGTTCGGGCTCCTCCCCAGGCTGTGGAGGCGAAACCAGCAGGCATTCTCCCTCTGCTGGTGGAGACAGTAGCGATGGCTCCTCTCCCTCTGATGCTGGAGACGGTAGCGATGGCTCCTCTCCCTCTGATGCTGGAGATGGCAGCGATGGCTCCTCTCCCTCTGATGCTGGAGACGGTAGCGATGGCTCCTCTCCCTCTGATGCTGGAGACGGTAGCGATGGCTCCTCTCCCTCTGATGCTGGAGACGGCAGCGATGGCTCCTCTCCCTCTGGCGCTGGAGACGGCAGCGATGGCTCCTCTCCCTCTGGCGCTGGAGACGGCAGCGATGGCTCCTCTCCCTCTGGCGCTGGAGACGGCAGCGATGGCTCCTCTCCCTCTGGCGCTGGAGACGGCAGCGATGGCTCCTCTCCCTCTGGCGCTGGAGACGGCAGCGATGGCTCCTCTCCCTCTGGCGCTGGAGACGGCAGCGATGGCTCCTCTCCCTCTGATGCTGGAGATGGCAGCAGCAGGGTCTCTCCCATATCCGCAGCCAGGTAGTTGAACACCATGGCTGCGATGTCTGGGAGGGAAGCTGGGTGGTGTTGCTGTTCCCAGGCCTCCCAGCGCTCCCCATCTCTTGCCCACAGGAGGTTGATCACTGCAGGGAGGGCTTCCTCATAATCCCTCCCCGGCTCCACCAGCCAGTCCCAGACTCCCTCAGAGGAGAGTGCATTCGTCCTCTTTGGAGGATGCAGGTCCTCCCTCACTGGACGCTCTGGCTCCTCTTTCTCCTGCCATGGAGGGGGTTGGTCTGGTGCCACGTGCCCAACCTCACCAACCGCGAAGCACCACTCCTCACCCTTCAGGCAGGTGAGGCAGATATCCAGTGTGGCAAGGTAAGGCTGATGTTGCTGCGCCTCCTGCTGCTGTTGTTGCTGCTGCTGCTGCTTTCTCCTCCGGCTACTTTTCCCCATTTTTAATTTGAAAAAAAAAACGAACAAACAAAAAAAAAAAACGCACTTTTCAATCCTGGTCCGGCTGTTGGAGGCGTTGTTTGTCCCACGCAGGACACCATATGTGACAGTCTGGCTCGCAGTGGTGATGTGGATGACGTCACGGACCCGGAAGTAACTCAAACCAAACAGTGGATGGGCGGTTGAAGCTGAGTGTTAGTGCACTCAGCGTATTTAATAAACAAAACAAAAGATTTAAACAAAAACACAAAACATAAAGGCGCGAGGGCCAAACGAATAAACAAACAAACAAGTAAGTGATGTGCTGGGAAATCCAGCACGTCTTAGCAATTGTTTTGTTAATGTTGCTTTTTCTCTCTCCGCTCTCCCGTACTCTCCTCTACACTCTCAACCCCGAGTGCAGAGTGCTGCTGGTTTATATACTCTGGCCGAGGGATTTAACTAGTTGGTAATTATCTTATTATCCCCCGGCCAGAGTCTGCACGCGTTTGGTAAGGATGCATGACTGTCAGCTATTTAAGTAATCAGTAGCTGATCAGCCATGCATCCTCACGGGGTTTTTTAAATAATAATAAAAGACGCGGCGCTTTTACCCGCGCCGCAAACAAAAATACAAATAATAATAAATAGGGGCGGGACACTCCGCCACACAGACACAGTGTGAAAGACAGGGTCTGTGATGGTAAACAAGTAAAGATGGTAAAGAGCTCTTGTCAGGCAAATTGAAAACATCGATCGTAGAAATAATAACGCATATGTGTTAAGGAGGGGTGTCTGAATAAATCCAGATGAATCTTGCTAAAAAAAAATACAATTGTTTTCAAAAGAGAAAGCTTGGAATAGGTAATGAGGCAGAATTTACATTATAGAGAGGAGAAAACTTGCCACCGGAACTCTTTGGATTCCCAGGATGCACTGCTTCGGCTCAGACAGAAGTTGCAATGTTAAATTGGCGGAGTTGACTATCTTTTGTATATAGAAGATCTTTGGGTTTGTGCAAGTAAAAGGGCAGGATTTCTTGACCAAGTCTGTCCATTCAAGGAACTCAATGGTGTAGCATAATCATGATGCTTAGCAATGAAAAAGGTGTCACACTTGTTATTAAAAGCTAAAATATACATTACTGCTTCACATGTTAAAAACAAAAGAAAAAGTGAGAGACAGTGGCTCCAGGTGTGTGTGTACAGCTGTCGTCAAAAGTTTACATACCCCAACTTCGGGAAATTTCCATACATTAGTATTTGTATATGTATCTGTATACCTACACTGCACACACACAGACTGTACCACACGTTTTGCACCACCCTATAGAATTAACTAATTTCGCTTCATAAAGTCTAATGAAACCTGTTGAATAATGAGACCTTAACATATTGAATTACATACCGCTTTGTACTGAATTTTTTTTTTAAATGTGACATTTCGAAATCTAACATGAAACACTGTACTACTATTATGACTTCTGGTAGTTTTTTGGTATGACTTGTTTGACATTATTTTGTAGTTTCTTTGATTACATGATGTTAAATAAACTATCTAAATTATGTTCATATAGTTTATTATTATTATTATTATTATTATTATTATTATTATTATTATTATTATTATTATTATTATTATTATGATGTCTCAATCCTAAAAAACTTTTGGCCATAACTTTACATACAGTGTTGCAAAGGTTTTCAGTAGAGAACATTTATGGGTCTATGAGTAACTTCAAATGGGACATGTGTCAACGGGTTAAGAACTTGCTTTGATAATGTTTCCTGTCAAAAGCTGTGAATCTTACACCAATGTATAGCTAAAAAAAAAAAAAAAACAGATAGAAATGTAATTAGATCTGTGTGACCTGATACATTGCATTACAGTACAAAACAAATGTGTGTGACAGATGCATTAACAATCCTCCTGCATCTATTCTGATTGCAAATGTACAGAATTATTGAAAAAAATGCACTTGCTGTTGAACAGTTTGGACATGATGCATTATGTAGTAAATAAGTATACACTGCAGTACATAACTGTACTCATTTTAGCTGCCTGAGTTCTTAAGGGACAGAATTGACAATGTGCCAAGAAGATGTTTGCAGTTCCTGTTGTCCTTTTTAGTAGAAAGAAAACATCAATCAGAGAGAAAACTGACCTAGTTTTACATTCATCTGGAAGCTAAATAAAAAAAATGCTTAGGTTGATATGAAATAAATTGGTCACAAAATGAAGCACAATAAATTCTTCTGTGGGACTCACCAAACTATCCCCTGAGCCCCGGAACCAATGGGCTTGAGGTTCTGGTACCGTTTGAGAACTGTGAAGGTGGAGTCTCCTACTTCCACGCTGTAGAACTGGTTGTCCACTTTGCTTTTGCTCATGTTGTAATGTTTGGCGATGTATGAAACATCCACTTGTTTACCAAATCCCTGTTAAAATAAAAAATAAAAAATCAGCAACACAATTAGAATGTGCGTGGCTTGTAACTCTTAGATTGTTAAGCAGTGATTCTGTGAAAGATCGAGTTAGGAGACCAATTTTATTTCTCTGTCAGGTGGTTCTTTGCAGATAATTTATTTACAGTATCTTGATATAACTGTATAGGGTTAATTTCTTGGATTTATCAGTTGACCAAGTGATTGTGTCCAGCCAAATGCCAGCTTCAGTCCTCCTTCAAATATAATGCAAATTATAACATCCTTGTCATGCATTCCCTTTGTATGTGATATTCTCTAATGAACACATTTAAAGGTTTTACTTATTTCAATTTGAACTAAATAACCAAAGTAACAGTTTCAAAACAGGACCTGTTTATCACTAAAGTAATGGCTACTCAAAGCTGTCAAGTTAAGTATTTGTTAAACACCAGGATTATTGGTTTGACCTTTTAGGTTGTTCATTATGTGTTGCAACATGCCACTTAATATTTACACAGTAGCATCAGATGTTGGCAGTTACTGTATATTTATATGTCAGACTTTTTTCAGCCTAACAAGGAGGCGATATTAATGTAAAGTATCAATTAGGCATGTGCAAAAACATTTGGCTAAAATCTCTCCCCACTCTCCACTTGATTCTTTTTTTTAATTTAGTCATTGCCAATTATTTTTATTATTTTCTCCCAATTTAGAATGGCCAATTATTTTTTAAGCTCAGCTCACCGCTACCAAACCTGCGCTGACTCGGGAGGGCGAAGACAAACACACACTGTCTTCCGAAGCGTGTGTCGTCAGCCGACCGCTTTTTTTCACACTGCGGACTCACCATGCAGCCGCCCAAGAGCTACAGCGTCGGAGGACAACGCAGCTCTCGAGCAGCTTACAGGCAAGCCCGCAGGCGCCCGGCCAGACTACAGGGGTCGCTGGTGCGGGGTGAGCCGAGGACACCCTGGCCGACCTAGCCCTCCCTCCCCCTGGGCGATGCTCGGCCAATTGTGCAATGCCCTCTGGGTGCTTCCACGGTCGGCTGTGGAATAGCCTGGACTTGAACTCGTGACGTCCAGACTATAGAGCGCATCCTGCACTCCACGTGGAGCTCTTTTACTGGATGCGCCACTCGGGAGCCCACTTGATTCTTTTTTTAGTGGCTAACGTTTCAATGTCTTTTTTCTTAAATGGAAGACCAGGTGCAAAGGGCCCTATTCTCAAACCTATAACTCAAGTAACGATTAATGGATTTAATTGGGAAATAGTGATCCGAAACGGTTAATCTCTATTCAGTAATGCGATTGTCGCTCACTCCCCCACCCACAGTTGGAGTTACACCTGATCCGAAATGCAGCGCCATGAGCACATACTAGTGTTAAAGAATGCTTAAAAGGCAGGAGAGCTGCAGTTTTTCAGTCAACAAAAAGCAATTAACCTGTTACAAACCCATGAGTGTTGAATTGAAATCGCTTTTATAATTTGTTTGTATTAATTTGTTTTACTAATTGTTGCACCTTCAACCTCATGAGCTTTTTAAAGACAGTTTTTATGAATAAAGTTTGATATTCATTATATACAGATTAATGAAGGTCAATCTGTATTTATTCATAAAATTAATTTATTCATAAAACAGAATCCTTAAAGTGTTGTGCATATGGGCCTATTGCAGTGTTGTATCATCAAAATTCATTCCAGTATGGGTTTTTGTTCCAATCAGTTCCTATATACTCTAGACAGTATAATTGACCCTAGTCTGGAATAAAGACCTGGACTGGGATGATCTTGAGGTCCAGTGTTGTCTAAAAATTCATCTTTGTGCCAGTATTTGATGTCATCATGTATCGCATATATAGGTTGCTTACAGTAATTAGATTCAAGTGAATAAGAATGTGAACTGTATAAATAAAGAAGGTTACAGAGACATTAAACTAATTGTACATTACAAACGCTACAAATGAGGTTTTCTAAAGCTTTCATCACTTAGCAATGTCAACTGCATATGTAAATAACCTTTAAGTCTAAATAACACTCCATTAACATAATAGGTAGTATTGCCTGAAACCGAGTCTATAATGCCTTCCCAGAATTGATTTTTCTTTTGAGTGATGACAAGAATACAAGAAAGCTACCAGCATTCAAATGACCTTCTGCTTCAGATAATGTTAACATTTGTATAATGCAGGAAACACATTTTGGCAGATTTCCGGAAAAAAGTCACGCGCTTGTAACATTTTTAGGACGCACAAGGGCTGTACATTAGCCAGAAACCATGTCCTGTGTATTACATAATATTAGGAAAATCTAACTTATAGCCTTTAATCCAAATAAACATGAAGAGTGTGGGACATTAACAGTCAGGCATGCCATGTTAGCTTCCCCACAAAGTTCGACCAATGCATCTCAATCTCGACATATGGCAACCCTGATTATATAGTTCTGATATTGGACACTGTTTAAACAGAGTCTATAACAGTGTCAAAAGTCTATGGACAGTCTAGCTTTTCAAATTCAGACTGTAGTCCACTTAGCCCACTATTCCTCTGTACACTATAAAAACACTTCTGTGGCAAGAAAAAGTGAGTGGCTACTTTTTTAACATCAACATTCTGTTTGTGTTTGAGACAAAGGAGTTCATGCTTATTAATTCATGATCTGCTCTGAACTTTTATGAAAAGATCCTATTATTTTCACTGACACTGTCCATGTCAAATATATCTCAAACGGATCATTAATCAAACTTTTAGAAAGCTGTTTACAAGTGAGAAATACTAATTTAATCAATATCAATACACACTGTCAATAGTTCTTTTGAAATAAGTGACACCATTTCATTTTTTTTAACATTTAATGTAATTTCTCATTCATGTGGAATATGTGACAGATCATTTCCTCTTGGTTTGAATAGGAAGCAATATGCTGAATAATCTTCTGATTGAATGTACATCTCGTTGACGACACTAGAATTGCTTGTATTTTAAGGTTTCAAGGGTGTGCAGCTTTGCAGGCCCATTTCCATTACACAAGGTTGTGTCAGTGTGTTCAGGTAGAATATGTAATGATTATCCAAAGGGTTTTTATAACCAATGACAAGTGACACTTGAGACAACATTATAATGATGGTGCCTAGCTACTAAAAATGATAGAGGCTGTTTGTGCAACTTCTTTAAAGGACAGCAGTGCCATAATTAAATTACCAAAGCCTCTCTGATCACTGTCATTTCCAGAAAAAAAAAATCCTTATAAATGATGCTTATAAATGAAAATCTTGATAATAAATTAACATTTTCTCTTGTTAAATTAGACCAGTTAAAACTCCCATTAGCATTCTGAAAAACTAAGGGATGAGACTGAAAGAAAGCAGAGGAGCAGGCATCTACACATAATACAATCTTGAGCAATTAAAGTCCCATTTATCATTGGAACATCTCACAACTGTACTGATGGTAATATAACTCGTTTGAATCTCATTAACAACAATTCACTGTAATTACAATATTTTATTGAAATGAGAATAAGCTCCAGCACAGTTTTCATTAGCTACATTTTTGGTATAACATTTGTACACTAAATAATTGAAAAACCTTGCTTCTGTCTTCTATCAAAATTTCCTGACACAGAAAAAATATAATTGCTGAAAAAAACATTGCTGGATAGCTTCTTATAAAGCTGTAACTAAATAATGTGTATGTGTGTATGTATGTATGTATGTATGTATGTATGTATGTATGTATGTATGTATGTATGTATTTATGTATGTATATGTATTGCTAGCATACCTATGTGAATTAGTGATGCTTTAACCATTTTTAAAACAGATACTCCATTCTGTACAAACAGCCGATGTGTATATCCATCCAGTGTGAAGTTCGTAATCCCAAGAGAGAAGATTTGAGCAGACTGGAATGGGATTCTTTGTTCAAATGCCCTTAAAACATACAATGAAATCCTTTAAGATCCTTTGAAATCTTAAACAACATTTTTTTTTGCATTGCCATTTTAGAATGCCTTCATACAAGTTTGTTCCAAAAACCTTGTTACAGCAATAACAATAATGTGATTAAATGTTTTTACTAATCTGCATTTTAAATTTTAGATTACAAAATGTTATAAAACAATCATACTCCTTCTAATTAATGAGCCTTCATTTGTTGGTGTTCATAGTTTTATTGGTTAAATAATTTCTTCTCTCTGCAGACCTCCATGCATCCCTGCCTCTATGGCTTCTATTAAAAAAACATTAATCACATTTATTGCAAATTAAACAAATCATTTGTTCCTGCCTGAACCCCCTCAAGCATTAATAGCTGCTACAATACAACAGTCATTTACCTTCTACCTAGCAACCTTACTTTTACTTTTACAACATTCTTATGACCAGTACTTCAAGGACAACATGATATACTGGATGGGGAGGAAATATCAGTTACCTTAACAATACCTTAACCTATATCAATTTCTGTCCTAGCCATCACACATGGTGGCTTTTTAAAACTGAGACTTTTAAAGCACTCCTGTGGCCCCAATGAAGCTCTCAGAATCATGTACTAGATGTGCTTAAAGATTAGACATGATTCTGAGTGCTCTACTCAGGATGCAGGGGTGCTTTAAATGTCTGAGTTTTGAAAAGTCACCTGGATGAGATGACTGAAACAGAAATTGAATCTAAACAAGAAGAAAAATACATTAACTGTGATATTTCATACCTGTTGTGTAACTAGTATCATTGCAAATATTTAAAATAAATAACATGTCCTGGATCATTAATCATCTGGCTTTTGTCCTTCTACATAATCGTATAGATACAAATATAAAACTATAATTTAACATAATTGCCCTTGTTTTTATGACTCAGTTCTTTATGATGCTTCTGGGCTAATGTACCAAAAGTATATGAGGTCCTGTTTGAGATTATAAATTACACCGACTTTTGTTTTCGCTCCGCTACATGGTAGACTTTTGATCGCATATCCAGCATAGAAAGTGTATTTGGTTAGCTATAGGGTATATTATGACCTATACCACCCTGCCTACTCTGAAAACTGCTAGCAATGATAAGCTGACAACAAAGCAATTCTAAGATAAGATGGAAATTGTATTCTAGATATTGTTCAAGCAAATCCGGTATCCAAAATGCCTAATGAGTAGGGCCCTACTTAATTCACGAAATTGCGGAAATTGTGGATCCTGCAATATTAGGCTTCTACCGCAATGTCTAGCAGTGTACAGGGGCAGCGTTGCAAAACACAAAACCTCTGCAAGCGGTACCTCTGCATGTTATAAAATCTCAGGACTTGACTTTTACTTCATGGCACGCACAATCAGCTGCTGGAATTTGCAAAGTAGCCTGATTGTTCTCCCCCCTTCACTAGAGTAGTAAGGTACACGTCACATCTCGCACTGCTATTGAGTTTAACAAGGTGCCTGGGATTGTGACAGATAATGCCACATACTGTACTCAGGCATATAATGAAGTACTACGTGGCTAACTTCCTTATTCGGCGCATAGAACGTGCAATGCACACATTGCAAGTCTGGCTATCAATCAGTGGCATAACATTTTTCTAAAGTTGACAAATTCGTTGCTGCAATGAAAAAAAAAAATTAAAACACTGTCCAGCTCACAGCGTTTTAAAGTTGTTCTTGCAGAAAAACAGTAGACGAGTCCCGGTCAAGTGCTTCTGTGTCCAAAACAAGTGGTGATGCGATGGAATTTGTGGTTTCAAGCAGTTCTATACCACACTGAGCCTGTTCATGTATACAGTGAGTTCATTGAAAGTGAAATAAGGATTTCACCTGACACACTACAGGACACTTTAATCTCGCTTTTAAGTGACACGTACTTGCCACTTGACATTGAGTTCATTGCTCAGAATGCCAAACCATTGATTAATACGATCAAATCTTTCGATTTTACGTTCTGCTTGTTTCCATGAAGCATAAATCACCTGTAGTTCTACAGAGTTAACAAACAGCAAAGCGATCCCTATCGATTTTGCCTCATTCTGTAGGTGCCGAGCGTGCAGCGTCTCGGTATGGACAAGCCTTCACAAAGCAACGGCAGGGCATGCACGAGAAGACTGCCAGTGGGTGTTCTGCACTGACCTTCAATACTTCTAAAATGTGAAGGTCTAAAGATAACTGGACTCGATTTCGTCCAGCATTTTTGTTACAACTATAATTCCTTTAAAATGTACTGGTGAAACTATAGACATGTTTTTTTTGTTGTTGTTTTTTTTTTGTATGAATGCATAGTCACGGTAAAAACATTTCTTGTTCTGCAAATACATTATTTGGCATACAAAATAATGCTACAGTTTTTTTTTGTTGGTTTTTTTGGGGTTTTTTTTTAAATCATTTTAGCTATTTTTTATGTTTTAATAAAAAATGAATACCCTTGGATTTTGTAAATTACCTCAACTATTAAAGAGCAAAAAATTATTTCCCACAATTTTTCTTACTTTGTCCGCAACTGAGTCACAATTTGTTTTTATTTTTACAGTGATTTAGGTAGGGCCCTACTAACGAGTGAACCCGGGCCTGTAAACTGCCACTCGCTTCTAATGCACAATCTGCATTATCTGTAAAACTGTTTCAGGTGAAATTACTTCGGGGGGCAATCCCTCAGTGGATTAATGACCCAGGACAGTAATTAACAACAGTACTAAATGAGACTGTTATGAAAGTTTTTATTAATGGAAAAAATGCAATTTCACTGAGATCCTGCACGGTATATGGTTTCAATTAAAGCTATGCATTAAACCTCATCTGTAAGGAGCTCAATCACGTGTTGTATATGATCTGCAAGACATACTGGTACTATGAAAGGGAAATGGAAGTGAATGAATACTGTACCTTGTTTACCTGTATGGAACACACACCTGACAAAAGGCAATCTTCACATCCAGGATAGGTTCGCTGAAGTAATACAAGAAATGATGGCTCATAAATACCTGGAAAACAAACACAAAATACATTGTTACAAGTGGAATCTTATTTATCCATGTCTAAATGAGTATTGTAACAAATTTGGTATTACACTAAGGTTGTACCATGGATGTCTTTGGAAGATCCTTTTTAACCTTTTACCTCCCAAACACATTGTTGTCCTTATGATATAAGAATTAATGAACACCCAAGTGTAAATAATGAAGATGCAATTCCATCAAGGGGTTCTGGTGATACATAAACTTTCAGGAGCTAAGCTATAGTGGTTAATCAATGTCACCAGAACTCTGAAATTGAATTTGTCTATACAGTATGTACACTGGTATACTGTTCACCAACAAGCCTTTTGGGTTCAATAAGAGGGATAAGGAGATAATTGGTGTTAAATTCAGCTTTGCATTTAAGAAGAAAACTTTTTAGTAATATAACAGAAAAACAGAACTATATGAGGGTCTAAATATCTTTGAGTGATGTGGAATCTTACTGTCTGTGAATAGTAACAAAACTAAGTTACTAAAATGTTAAATTCTACTGCTCAGAAAAACTTAAATACACCATGCACATCCTCAATCTCATCTCGTTTGTATGCTTGCTATTTATTAATTAATTCACCAAACTCCAATATTTCCCTGACGATATAATATATTCACAGCTATATGTTCAGTCAACATATTTTTTTGTCTGCAGTCAGATTTAAAACAGGTCTCTCACATTCAGTGCAAACAAAAAAAAAAAAAAACTGTAGCATTATTTTGTATGCCAAATAATGTATTTGCAGAACCAGAAATGTTTTTACCGTGACTATGCATTCATACAAAAAAAATAAAAAAAAAACAAACTTGTCTACAGCTTAACTTTCATCTTCAGTGCAAGAGATCTACTTCTGCCAGACTGCAATCCTAACTGGGGCTGAGGGAGTTGCAATTGAAATCTACTTGATCTCGATCTGCTGCTGATACAAATAAACAAGTCAGATTTAAAATAGCTTTCAAGTAAGTGGCAAATGGAAACATGGTATAATTGCCCGTAGTTACCCACAGTAATGCTCCCATGCTAATCAGAAATTTTACAGTTTCTTAAATAATTACACTTTGAGCATACTGTGATGATGTACCGTGTTACATTTGTATACTACAGTATAGATAGGTTTGCTTAAATAATGTTGTAATCATTACAGATTCTTGCTAATTTACCACAAAGAAAAAATTCTAAAAACAAGAATATACATACACAGTGTCACTGACTGTATGTACCCAGATTCCTAAAAACTTCCATTCAGAAACAGATGTATCAGTGCAGCACAGGTGTTTCACAAACAGTTATCAGCTACTGTAGCAAGGTATTAAAGAAATCATATTTACTTTTTTAGATTTAATAGTGGATAAATCCAACTGAATCATTGGCTTTAAAGAGTAAGTAGCCGGGTTCCAAAAAATATAGCGTTACACGTCCCCACGTGTTGCTACAACTGTTTAAATAACGTACCTGTAATTTATATTTTCATTGTTAACATCCTGTTTTGACACATTTTTACACTTATAACTTTAAAGTCTGTTTCAAAGCTCTTTTCAAAATGTCCGCCCTAGTGTACGGATTATTGCCCATATGGTCAAAAAGTTAACACAGCAATAATGATCCATGATATGGTAGGGAACATAAAAGCCACTTGTTATGTTTTCTTTTTGTTTTTGTTTTCAAATCGCTCTTCCTGCAGTGATTTAGAGGATAGATTTCAAACCCCAGTGCACTGAGTGGACATTTTGAGAACAGCTTTGAAATAGACTAAAGTTATAAGTGTAAAAAGGTGTCAGGATGTCCATAACTACAAGAATAATTAAAGGTATGTTATTTAAACAGTTGTAGCAACACGTGGGAACGTATAACGCTATATTTTTCAGAACTCACTATTTACTCTTTAAGCTGTGTGATAAGTCAGTGGCATTAATCTGCAAGCACAGATATCAAAATCAGATGAAAACATACAATGATGAATAGCCCTTTGCTCACAAACATTGGCCAAGCAAAATGTTGTCGAGTTTCCTGAGGGAGTACTAGCATGAGCAGAGAAGAATAAAAGGCACTTCTTTGTACAATACTACAGTATGTTGATACTACCTAAGAGTACTGTACATCATTAAGGAACTGTTTCATTTTGCAATACAACAGTGCTATTTACCAGGTACAATGCTTTTTTGTTAAAAGTGTGAAATACTCTATGGGATAGTCAATGTGTAAAATATAAAAGAGGATATAACCATATCTCAAAACCTACTGTAGTCAAGGTCAGGCAGCCATCAAGACACAGTGAAAGGTACTCCATCACTGTTTAGCCTTACAATCCTCATTACCCACTGCCCTTCAGGCTTCTCTGAGCATAGCTGAGAGTGAGAGATATTACAATTACGATACCTGTGGTTCTGGATGTTTTCTTTCTCTTTTCTGTTTGTTTTTTCACCCATGTCGTCTCATTCACACAATAAGAGCTTTTATTCTCCAGGACTTGAAGCGTTTTGCTTAAACTTAAATCAACTAAAGTATTTGGCTATATCTTATAGCAGTGCTTTCAGTCATTGCACTCACAACACAACTCCATCAGGCAATGCCTTGTAATACTCTACAGAATGGTTTGAAAGAAAAAGATATTGTCTCTGCAACCGTATCTTTCAAAGTCAACCTTTGTATTTTTCTTGTTTATCCACCGGGAAATTAAAAGGAATTTGATGATTAATCTTAATTGTGTTATTTTCTGGTAATGCAAGAATTATTAGATAGCATATTTGGTTAGTATATTACACCTTGTTAGATTAAATTAGTCTGGTGACCTCACTTTATTCCACAGTGGACAGTGGTCCACATTATAAAATCGTAACATGGTTCGTAACTCTGGTTGTGAGAGGACCAGGACTAAGAGATGGACATGTACAGCATGCTGATGATGCGTTTTGAGAAAGCTGACATACAGTAGCACCTGCATGCCCCATGTCTGGTTGTAACCAGTCTGTGGAATTGATGGTTCTAAATGGCAAACATAAGATCAATTAGCAATGGACAACATAACCACCAATGGTTTTATGGAAAAATAAACATACTTTGGGGCCCCCATCGCATGTAGAATAAAGTTACAGTAGAATAATTTACGTTGATATACAAACATCTTGGGTGCATTGTGAAATACAAGGGAGAAGTGGCAGCAAAATGATTAAACAAAGCCCAATATGAAACTCTTAGTCACAGGTCAAAGAGTCACCATAACTAAAATAGGAATTCCATATCCCAAACAGAAAATGAAAAAGAGGTATTGAGATGCTAAAAAACTTTACTTGCACATAACTTAGTACTTTACTGTTGATTAGTAA
The DNA here is from genome assembly GCF_902713425.1 of Acipenser ruthenus. Classification (NCBI taxonomy): domain Eukaryota; kingdom Metazoa; phylum Chordata; class Actinopteri; order Acipenseriformes; family Acipenseridae; genus Acipenser; species Acipenser ruthenus. Next base: position 19,743,137 of record NC_081189.1, on the reverse strand, counting down.
TGAAGTGCAAATCCTATTGTCCACTTGGAATAATATTGTGCCAATTAAAAAAAAAAGAAATTAGATTACCCAGGTTTTTACAAATGCAAATCCCTTTTCTTCTCCCAATTTACTATAATTTACTAGAATAAAGACCACATGAAATACAGCAGTACAAACAGGATCCAATTTTAGAATAAGTATTCATCAAGGTAGATATTCCCTGTGCAATAATACCATTTTGGCTTCACTGTAACTTTAAAATAAAGACATACATTTTCAAGAATTCCTCCCTGAATTTAATCCTGGAGCACACAAGGGATGCTCAAGGTAATGCTTTTTACATTTCAATTTAATTCAGGCAAGTCTCCGTGTCCATGTCCTCAGTGACTTTCACTTGCAGTCAAAGCAGAGATATTGTAAAATGCTTCAAAAACCTTGAGGATGCAATTTCTAGGAACTGTCAAAACGGAAAACCAAAACACGTTTCTAAAAATGTAAATTGCCAGTTAAGATATCAATTGAAAAGTGCTATGGCTGCAGATTTGCTGATTATGCTGAAAAACACTAACCATTGCAAGATCGTTCAATTTGTTAGAAAAAAATACTTCCCTTATATTTATTCTGTAATAAAGATATAAAAAAGCAGCATCTACCAAGCTGCAAGTCACAATGGACAGAAGAGCACTTCTCAAAGACTTAGGACAAATAAGCACTTAGTTGGCAGGTGCTTTCTTATCCAAGACTGTACAAATATTTCTGATGTCTCAAAAAGGACCACCTATGGGTGTTCTTGCGAGCTCTGTCAACAGATATCCACTGCCAACTACAATATATGGAGGAATTAGAGTTGGTTATCATTAACTACCGATCACATGTCTCCAAAAAAAAAAAAAAAAAAGACACTAAATGAATCACAATAAAAACCATATTGATGGTATTTGGCAGTATTTTGTCCAATCCCTTGACAGTGTGTTGTAGGTTCATGAGACGTGGAAAGGTCAGAGCAGGGATGCATGCTCTTAAACACTAATGGTCAAGCAGTCCAAACTACTTCTCTGATAGCTAACAAATGCTAGCCTAACATGTGTGTGTGTGTATATATATATATATGAAGCATTATTCACAAGAAAGCAAAGCATAATATCCATAAGCAATATGCTGTTTTACTGGTAGTTTATGCCAGAGGTGGCCATGCGTCATGCGTCTCTTTTGCAGTTCAAGTGCGGCTCCTTGTGAAATGCTGGGTGACGCATGCTTAGCGTCTCGAATGAACTGAAGAAAGAATAATAAACAAGAACAAAAAGAGAAAAAGTAAAAATAAACACAACGTTTATTATTTGTGTTCTCTGTATTCATTCGTGTTAATTATTCTTTCTTTTCTCTTGTTCTCTCGCCTGTTTCTTTGAGCCTGCATGTTCACGCAAGGATATTTTGTCACTTGTTGACTTTTGACACTGCTCGCTGAGCGCATGCGTATTTCGAAGCCGGATGTGCAGTTGAAAGTGAATTTCGTTGAAAGTGCTCGTTCGTTTGGTGGAGACAATGGCATTGAGCAAACCCTCCATGAGTAATAAACACAAGTATGAGGCTTTAAACCAAATTGGGAGAAAGAGTTCGGTTCCACTGAAAACAGTGGTAAACCTGTGTCTCATCTGCAACAAATCGTACACACTGTAGCCTGTACAAGGCGAGCAGCCTCAACTCAAACATCATGAAAACACATTTTCATCTGAATATTCTCCAGGATCAGGCTTAAGGCAGATGCTGTTTCGGCGTTCAGTAAAGAAGCTGATTTAACGACTCAAGCGAGTTTTGTATGGCAAGCACGGAATATCGCTCGTGGCAAACGTCCTTATTCAGATGAATTAATCTTTTATAAAATTGGAGTGTTGGCGCTAGACTAGAGAATGCATGTTTAAATGTTATGTTGCAGGTCTATAATTAATATTATATTTACATATCTTACGTCTCATCATGAGCAGGTACTGTAATCCCTTTCAAAATAAATATAGTATATTTGTCATCCACAAAGCTCAACAGTAACACGCAGCAGTCATACAAAAAAAAGCGTCTTTTTTTTTAACCCAGCATTCAAGGGAAGAGCATGTCAAAAGGAATCCATACAAAAATGCATGTTTTTATGTGGTGTTTTTGGTGAAATCGGGTATTGTATTTTGCTTCATAATAACTGAATATATTTTATTTAAAGTGCGTAATACATAAAGTATAAACAGAAATAATGGAAAAACACCAGTTACATTTAAAGTTTAATACACTGTAGATCTACAGTACAATGCAAATTACACAGAAACTGTGTAGGCAACGTTCTATCCCTTGTTCTTGTGTATTTTGCTGCCATTAAGAGATAGCCTAACAACTACTGTACTGCACAACAATGTTTTATGTTTTACAGTATGTAACTTGAGGCTCTCGACCATATGGAAATTTTGGTATGCGGCTAGTAGGGTCAGGAAGTTTGGCCACCCCTGGTTTATGCAATTCAAGTCCTGAATAGGGGTTTAAAGATCCACTAAGGTCCCACCTTAGTGATCTACTGGTGATCTGTATACACTGTGCTGTACCTTTACAACACTGCATATAAAAATGAAATACAACGAGGGGTCTTCCAAAATATACAGTATTTATTATTTTCCAAAATGTCTAATCATAAAAATAGAGTACTGTTCTCTAAATCTGAATATTTAATAGTTTACGTAGCTTTGTAGCTGTAATTAAGAGGCATCTGGCTAGGTTTTTACATTTTAACAAATCAAGCACAGTACCAGCAGTCAAATGACAATTCATATAAAATAAAGGTTTAAACTACAATACACATGTCATGTACAGGCACTGAAAATAAATTGCAAAATTAAAAAGCATAATGCCATTCCAAAGAAATGTTAGCTACTCTAGTATATAAACCTGAAATACCCAACATCATGTATGCCTAATGAGGCTGTACATTTGTCCCGCCCGCACTTCCAAACAGCACGGATGACAGATGGCCCTTTTCGAGTTTATAACAGGTTATTTACTCCCACGTTCTACTTCTTCTGGGGTTTGTTTTGTTTTTTGTCTTTCAGCTTAAAACAGTTTAGTGCTTACACTTCTGTCACGTTCTTGAGTAAAATATTCTTCTCCTCCACAATTATGTTTGTCTCCACACTCTTTCTTTTCCTTCACACTTTTTGGCCAGCCGGCTGCCTGTATTCATTGACACATGCAGTTGAAAGTGTCATGTACTGTGGGTTGTGTTGTGTACTCTAGTCCATTTTAATGTAAAAAGCTCTAACATAGACATATCAATGTGAATTAACACTAGAACCGCCACGGTAGTCATTTTGACGGTTTTCACTTTTAAAATTTAAATTACTGTGTGTTAAAGATCTGCGGTTGTCTGTTCTTGACTTTTCCTACATCCCCCAGAATGCCATAGGGTTGTAGTTGAGCCAGAAGTGGAATCACCTGGCTCTAACTTAATGAGGGGCAAACGTGCTAAACTGCAAGTTCTTGTGTCTGAGTCAACTCGTTTTTAAGGGTGTGTATGTATATATATATATATATATATATATATATATATATATATATATATATATATATATATATATTTTTTTTTTAATTATGTCTCAGTCCGAAAATTCTAGGTGATGCAAAACTTTTGGCCATACAGGTAGCTCTACTTATGGATTGATTGGTGAGTAAATTGTTTAGTTAACTTCACTTGTTGTTTAATTATACTTCATTGACAATAAATGACCAGTGAAAACTGCGCATGTTACTCCCACCAAATCCCTCTAAATCATGAAAGGTCATGTTGTGGAATTCAACAATATTTTCTTGTAGTTAATTAAACATATGGAAGCTAACAGCAGAAAAGGAGAACTTACTAGTTATATTGCTTTAAATCAATGCTGTACACCGACCTCTAATTGCAAACCTTCAGCCTTTGTAATGATGTGCATAACATCCACCGTGAATTCGATATTAAATATTCTGCAGGCTGTAAATTCAAATGATAATGTACGATGCTAGTAATATCTGTTATTTTGTAATAAACATTCTGAGCTTCTTTGGTGATTTATAACATAAGCAGTCATTTCTTTAGGTAATGTTTGCTCATCATTGATTTAAGTATAACGAATTTAATTTATAAAACAAATATGCAGTGTGAATGATTACATGCTTCAATCTATCTAACAGTAAAGTTTTCCTGTGTAGCCCAGACGGAATGTAATCAGAGTAGGAAAACAAATACACTAAAATAAGACTCAGAACCACTGGCTCCATTTTAGAGACCTACTGTTTACCTACGTTAGGATGAACATTTATAATAAATGCATATTATTTTCATCTGATTGATATTTTTGTATTTTGGCAGCAATTTAAGTAACAAAGTCTCAGTTCAACATACCACTGCTAATGCAATTAGACAATAGAACCCAAATACAAAACAATCATCCATTTAAATTGCAACAAAAAAATATCCATTATTTCATCTATTTTGATTAATGAAAATGTATTGGCTTTTATTCTGAAGTCTATTTTGTACCTAAATTCCATCCTATTAAGATTACGTTCACCGATACAATACATGCACACATTTAAAAGGATCTGAATATAGATTTAACAAAAAATATAAAACCAAATGTGAACTGGATTAAGCTAGTTACTTAGAAAAGATTTAGCTTGAACAAGAACTTTACTGTGTTAATAATGCAATATTCTTTTCAGTTCCAACACTTAGAAAAATTGTCTGTCGTTTTCAAGATATAGCTTTTAAAAGCTCAGATATAGTACACTATGTGGAATAACTTCTCGCAAAATGTCGTCAAATTCGTGAAAACTATATTTTGTTTTAAACCACGTATAGCATATTGTACAGAACTGTAAGGTCTGCGATAGTAAAAAACAGACACAGTAGGCTACAGTAGATAAAACAAATTCCTTACTTAAAATATTTCAAATAGTTGGAATGTGCAAAAAATATATTTTTTTTAATGATGACCTTGCAGTAGCACATACTCTTAACCTTAAGGAGATTATATTGATGGCAAGCTGTCATACAGGCTTTACTCTAAGAGCTGGCCATATTTAAATGAGGCTTATATTTACTTGTTCATGAGTTCTCTTGTAATTTAAGTATATACTTTAATTAGAGTACTCATAACTAACATCATTTCCAAAAAGCTGCCCATTAAACAATGGGCTAATTGATTTTTTTAAAGGATGTGGGTAATATTATGTGTAAAAAATAAAGTAATTGTATGTAAAAAAATAATGTGATATCTTGTAACAATTGTAAGTCGCCCTGGATATGGGCGTCTGCTAAGAAATATATAATAATAATAATAATAATAATAATAATAATAATATACAGTATATGTTCCTCTATGTATGAATGGGTGTTTTCCAAGCACTGCCACTGATATAATCTACAGCAGATGTAATCTAACCATCTAGTACCATGTTTTATGAGCTCAAATGATTACATATGGTCCAAAGTAACAGGACTGCATTCCACAAACTCACAGAATTGGATGGCTGTAGTTGGAGAACGTCTATAAGATTTCCATTACATGAGAGTAGATGTTAAAACTTCATGCTGATTTCAACTTGGCTCTCGCCAAGATAAACACTAACTAAGACTTAGCTTTACAGTAAACTAATGTGATCCATCTGTGTCTCCATCCATTTGCTTTTCCTTCCATATGATGATGAAGATATCCTTCTGCCTGGTGTTGATGGCTAAAGTGTAATGCTGGCTCCAGGGATCAGCTTATTTTGCCTCCCTAGCGCATTAGCACACACAACGGCTGCGATGCTGGCTCCAGGGATCAACCACAGTGCGGTCTCCCCAGCGCATCAGCATGACAACCGTCTGGATTGAGCTAAGTAGGGTACATCTCTGGGGTCTTCAAGTGGGCACCTTCCATCCTCTGTGTTTCGTCGACTAGCCCAGACACCTCAAGAGGGCTCGACGGTAATTCTGGCATCCCAGCATCATCCCCCTCCGTCCCCCACTCAACTCAGCCCAGCTTACTTACCCGTACATCACCGTTTCTTTCTTTCTATTGTGCTTGAAATACCCACCCAGAATATTTCCGTCTCAACCACAGCCAGTTGCTGCTACTCTCTGCTGCTTCAGATAAGTTCTTCACTGTGCGATGCAACTCTTGGCCACTGAATCCGACGTCTCTGAGAAACCGGGTTGTAGAGTGTGCCATAAACCCTTGATAACCCACCTCCACTGGGTAAACCTGGACTCTCCATCCTGGGTGTTCCGCTTCAGCGGCTAGTTGAGCATACCGCAGTTTCTTCCTCTCATACGCCTCATCTACTGTATCCTTTCATGGCACTGTTAACTCTACCAGGTAAACAAGGCGTGCTGATCCAGACCACAAGACAATATCCGGTCGAAGGTTAGTGGTGGCAATCTCAGGTGGAAAAATAAGCCGTTGACCAACATCTGCCAGCATTTTCCAGTCTCTAGCAGCTTCCAGTTGTCCTGGGCGAGGCTTGGTTTTAACACCTTTTCTTGGCGGTTGCTCTCCTGGGCGGAGGAATGTTGTCTTTTGTGTGTAATGTTTTGATGGAACTGGTGGCAACTTATTGGTCATGTTACGCTTGTCTTCCAATGCTAAGGCCAAACATCGCAGCACCTGGTCATGGCGCCAAGTAAACCATCCTTGGCTAAGAGCCATCTTACATCCTGTTAAAATGTGCCTTAATGTTGCAGGTAATGAACACAAAGGACATGAGGGATCCTCTCCTACCCAGAGGTTTTAGTTATTTGGTGATGGGAGAACATCATGTGTTGACCTGATGAGGAAACTGATCCTGCTCTGTTCCATTGTCCATAGGCCTTTCCAGCCGATCTTGCGTTGTTCCACACTCTCCCATCTCATCCATTCTCCCTGCTTGGCCTGGAAAACGGCCTTTACACACCTCATCCTCTCCTCCTGCTTTTGCACCTCGTTGACTACCAGCTTCCTCTGTTGAGCTGGGGCTGCCTTGTGCCATGTAGGAGGAGCTGAACTGAGACCAAGACCCCCTCTTCCATGCTGCCTTCTATCATCTAATATTGGATAATACAAAGCCTTTGATACTATGTTGGCATTATATTTGCACCTTTACTGGTAGTCTGGCTGCAGTCCCCTTTCCCAGTAATAACGAAGATTGGTTTATTAATGTATTCACTTTTATTGGTTGGGGATGATTCTAATAAGCCTGAGTGTCTTTTACAAAGGCATCAGTTGGTCGAATAAAAGTGGTGATACAACAGCCTACTTTATCTCCCATATATACACCCAAAGATTTCACAATTTCCATAAGTGAACCATTACTGCTCAGTTGACATTACATTTTGCACTTCTCTGCTGTATGTTCAGACAGGTACTGAGCAATCCAATTACATTAATAATATAAGCCATTTAGGGGCGCCAGCACACCGAAGGTTACGTATTACATAGGAACCGTAAAAGCCATATACCATGGCTTGTTTAAAAGTACAGACTCTGGGCTTTCCAAAGACGTGTTCAGTGTGTGTATGCGGTAGTCCTAGCCGGAAGTACGACTGCCTGAAGTTAAGCCTCTCATCATGTGACAGTTCACAGCTTAGGTTTTGTTTTGAGTCTATTGCTCCGTCATTGAAGCAGCTAGACTGAAAGGGTCATTATCGTTGGAAAGATTAGAAGCTCAGCTTTCCCCCCCCCATGTTAATTTCATATTGAGGTTCAATGGTGCATTGTTGTTGTTTTTTAGCCATCTATGATTACATATATATATATATATAGCAGTGACCAAACATGATTTCTTTGGAAAAGTGTTTTTTCTTTTTTTTATACATATATTCTCATCTCTACCACGTATAGTATGCCTGATCCTGTTGCAACGTACATAATATGAAAGGAAATTTCATTTGTTAGGTTACATGCAGCAGTACAAACTATCCAGTAGTTAAACACAAATAAATGAAAACAGTAAAAAACAGGCGGAAATAGGGCTGAGTGTAAAGAGCTAAAAAAAAAAAAGAAATGGAGCGCTGGTTAAAAAGAAAAGCACATTTCTCTTCTGCTGCATGCAAAAACTTCACGTCAGGCAATGGCAAAAGCAATGGAGAGTGCTCTGTCACGGTGATGAACAGCTCTTAGGTCACCTGAAAGCAGCTTATTTTAAAGCAACACCAGTGTGAATGATGATGCTGTAAAATATACATATATATATATAGTTTTTTAAATGCAAAAGTGCTTTTATTTTGCCATTCCCCCCTGAAATTTTGGAATCCCCCCACTGGCTGCAGCGTAGGGGGGAAATCCCCCCAGCACACAAAAATGAAATTCAATCCCTGCTTCAACATGTAATATTATACAATAACATCAAAAATCAGCTTCATTTCAAGCAATAGCCTATACCATATTCTTCATTGCCCAGCTAGTATTATATTATTATTATTATTATTTATTTCTTAGCAGACGCCCTTATCCAGGGCGACTTACAATTGTTACAAGATATCACATTATACATTATTTCACATTATACAGATATCACATTATTTTTACATACAATTACCCATTTAAACAGTTGGGTTTTTACTGGAGCAATCTAGGTAAAGTACCTTGCTCAAGGGTACAACAGCAGTGTCCCTCACCTGCGATTGAACTCACGACCCTCTGGTCAGGAGTCCAGAGCCCTAACCACTACTCCATACTGCTGCCCTAACATTTATGAATTTAGGTTTTGATTAGGTTACCCTTTGTCACTGTATAGCAATAGTTTGTATGGGTTTGGATGAAAGTAATTCATATTGATACCACTATAACTCTCAAACTGAATAAATGACTTCGCTCCTTGCTACTGAAATTGTGATGATAAAGCAAAAGAGGTTAGCGTAATGAAGGAACTGAAGCTGAAAGCAGTGCACTCTTCCTGATGAGCGAGGCAGTGATAGGATACACACTGCAGCAGAACACAAAAGTGCTACATCAATCTTTTTTTTGTAAACACTTCTGCTGTTCGTGGAAGTCAAACTAAATACTGTAGAAGACTGCAAGCACTTCACAAGAAATGAAATGATACTTACACGTTTTAAAGTGCACTTTCTTACAATGTTTTGAAAAAAGATACTAATAAATAACCAAATTTAGCTTATTACTAGTACCATCTGTGAATTCTTACCCATACTGTATACAGCAAGGGACATCCCTGACATATACTGTATACAGTAAAAGCTGCTTTTCCTTATTGTAGTTTTAGTCATGAAATACTGATGGGTCTAAATGAAGAACAGATTTGCTGCTGACTTTCACACCAAAGTAAAAATGTTACAGCTTGTGGTCTCTAGTTACGTTTGGAATGGTTACATTTCCCTCCAGAGCTTTTCAGACACCAACTGTAGCAGAATTGCCAGGTTGAACCCGTTCACCCTGGTTAACCATGGTGGCAGGTGTGTTTTTTTTTTTTTGTCAAACCACTACTATATATGTAGGGCTTCTGTTTTTCGGTACTTATTTTTTATCTATTTTCGAGTTTTATGTAAATCGTTTTTTCTCGGGGCTTTCATTTTTGGTATACTGTATGAAATTAGTGTTTTCGGTTACTTTCCAAAATACTAGAGTGTTTTTTTTTTTTTTCTGTCAAAATATGTATAGTAGTAACTCAACAGTACTTGCACACTTAAGTTGTACCTTCTTTCCTTTTCTGTGTTCCACAATGAAATCCTCATGGTCACGGGCACATTCTTCTGGGGTTTTTGTGTGTAGGCATTTTTTTTTACATTTCGCCACAATTTGCAATTCTGTTTTAAATCCTCTGTATCTTAACTGTAATACATCTTTAAATCCTGCTAACAATCCTCCATTCCTAATTGTAATCTCGTTTTAAATCTCATAAGTGGAGTCTCCAATAGAAATGTAGGAATGTGCTGTCATTCAGTAGTTGGGACGGGTTTAAAGTATTCAGAACGAATCAATGATAGAAATAAGGCAGGAAAGCGGGATATTGCCCAGTTGTGCTTGGAAATGTTTTTTTTTATTTATTTGTAGTAGGTTTTATTTTTTAATGGGAAAGGGGTGAAGTCAACGTGAATTGATTAACCATTTCCACTGTTTTTCCGGTGGTTTTAATGGATTTTATTGGTTAAAACCAAAAATCAGAAGCCCTATATATAATGTATATGTACAGTATGAAATGTATGTATTATATAGGCCTAATGATATACAGTACCTGTGGTGTAATGCCCGATACAGCTTCAGCACTGCTAATTTTCTTACTGTGTTTTGACAAAAGACAGTTTCCATTAGCTGAACAGTATGTTAAGTGCAGATCCTGTTTTCATTTCCCATTAGTAATGCTGCACATGCAACAAAATTCCTCTCTAGGCCTGAAAAAAATAAAAACAATGCTTGTAACAATTGTAAGTCGCCCTGGATAAGGGCGTCTGCTAAGAAATAAATAATAATAATGATACAGAAGGTACAAATTTGCCGTGTACAACACTGTAAATGAATGGAAGAAGCTTTAAATGTAACTAAGGGCTTAATTTTTTGTCAGGTAAATATCAGGGGAACAGGAAACGGAAAGAAAAGCAGCTCATCACATGCTTCTACTGTATTTGCTATGAATGACCGAGTTAATCTGGTGCAGTTGACCTGTATCAGTACTAAAGTGCACTAAACACACACCCTCATTGTACCAAAAGTAATGTATCTACTAAATGTAAGGTCATGCATTTCTTGGAATGCATTTTTGGAAGGTTGAGTTCCTGGTGACAATTCAATGTGAAAGCCTGTTCTGTTTTTGTATTCATTTTGGATAATGTTTAGGTTTTCGTGGTCAAAAGAAGAAAATGACAGAAAACAGGGAAGAAATGTAAGGTAAGTAAAGCACAGAATAATTAGAAAAAATACAATTTGAAGATTTGCTTATTATTATTTGGACTCTGTAGCTGACACACTAGAAAAAAACAACCACATATGCAGTGCTTAGCATCATGTTGGCCCTCCATCATTTAGTGCCCCCTAAGAAAGGAATCCTGATGTACTGTGTAACACCTTGGTCCACTGTCTCCTCAGATGTTCAGTTGAACATCCAGCATATTTATTACAGAGTTCATTAATATAATTACATACATGTTCACTTGCAGGCTCTGAATTAAAGGGCAATCAACAGTCTGGACTGTGCCTCCCCGATTGTGAGTATTTCAAATCCTGTACAAGCTATAGTAGCCATAATAGAAATATTCAAACTGGGAAGTTCAAATTATTCTGAGAATTATCTCAATTTATTATTATTATTATTATTATTATTATTATTATTATTATTATTTTAATCAATATTCAATTTAGCTACATTTAAGTAATACCTTTTTTCCCCATTGGCCATTGGAATATAATTTAATTTTTTTACTTTTCGTTTAAGAAAAGTGTTTGCCTGTACATATTCAACAGTTTTTTTTAACTGCTTAAAAAAGAATGCTGTTGAGCTTAAATGGCTTTGTGAAATAAATAGATGGCATCTTTCAATGGGGGATAGTATTCAGCAGGCTTACAGTCATGCCACAAACGTTCAAATGACCAGTACAGTAAAAAAAAAAACAAAAAAAAAACACTTTGTTTTTATGGAATTGTTATTTGGTTGATTTGACACTAAATGAGTGTTTAAAAATTGTACTGCATGTAATTTAAAGGGGTCTTTTATCATCTTATCTTTTACAATTTCTCCAAATTGTTTTGTATGTTACAGATTTTTGTTGTTTTTATCTGTGAAGCACTTTCAGGGGATTTATCGCAAAAGTCACTATACAGTGCCTTGCGAAAGTATTCGGCCCCCTTGAACTTTGCGACCTTTTGCCACATTTCAGGCTTCAAACATAAAGATATGAAACTGTAATTTTTTGTGAAGAATCAACAACAAGTGGGACACAATCATGAAGTGGAACAAAATTTATTGGATATTTCAAACTTTTTTAACAAATAAAAAACTGAAAAATTGGGCGTGCAAAATTATTCAGCCCCCTTAAGTTAATACTTTGTAGCGCCACCTTTTGCTGCGATTACAGCTGTAAGTCGCTTGGGCTATGTCTCTATCAGTTTTGCACATCGAGAGACTGAAATTTTTGCCCATTCCTCCTTGCAAAACAGCTCGAGCTCAGTGAGGTTGGATGGAGAGCATTTGTGAACAGCAGTTTTCAGTTCTTTCCACAGATTCTCGATTGGATTCAGGTCTGGACTTTGACTTGGCCATTCTAACACCTGGATATGTTTATTTGTGAACCATTCCATTGTAGATTTTGCTTTATGTTTTGGATCATTGTCTTGTTGGAAGACAAATCTCCGTCCCAGTCTCAGGTCTTTTGCAGACTCCATCAGGTTTTCTTCCAGAATGGTCCTGTATTTGGCTCCATCCATCTTCCCATCAATTTTAACCATCTTCCCTGTCCCTGCTGAAGAAAAGCAAGCCCAAACCATGATGCTGCCACCACCATGTTTGACAGTGGGGATGGTGTGTTCAGGGTGATGAGCTGTGTTGCTTTTACGCCAAACATAACGTTTTGCATTGTTGCCAAAAAGTTCGATTTTGGTTTCATCTGACCAGAGCACCTTCTTCCACATGTTTGGTGTGTCTCCCAGGTGGCTTGTGGCAAACTGTAAACGACACTTTTTATGGATATCTTTAAGAAATGGCTTTCTTCTTGCCACTCTTCCATAAAGCCCAGATTTGTGCAGTATACGACTGATTGTTGTCCTATGGACAGAGTCTCCCACCTCAGCTGTAGATCTCTGCAGTTCATCCAGAGTGATCATGGGCCTCTTGGCTGCATCTCTGATCAGTCTTCTCCTTGTATGAGCTGAAAGTTTAGAGGGACGGCCAGGTCTTGGTAGATTTGCAGTGGTCTGATACTCCTTCCATTTCAATATTATCGCTTGCACAGTGCTCCTTGGGATGTTTAAAGCTTGGGAAATCTTTTTGTATCCAAATCCGGCTTTAAACTTCTCCACAACAGTATCTCGGACCTGCCTGGTGTGTTCCTTGTTCTTCATGATGCTCTCTGCGCTTTAAACGGACCTTTGAGACTATCACAGTGCAGGTGCATTTATACGGAGACTTGATTACACACAGGTGGATTCTATTTATCATCATTAGTCATTTAGGTCAACATTGGATCATTCAGAGATCCTCACTGAACTTCTGGAGAGAGTTTGCTGCACTGAAAGTAAAGGGGCTGAATAATTTTGCACGCCCAATTTTTCAGTTTTTTATTTGTTAAAAAAGTTTGAAATATCCAATAAATTTCGTTCCACTTCATGATTGTGTCCCACTTGTTGTTGATTCTTCACAAAAAATTACAGTTTCATATCTTTATGTTTGAAGCCTGAAATGTGGCAAAAGGTCGCAAAGTTCAAGGGGGCCGAATACTTTCGCAAGGCACTGTATAAGAAATAAAAATAGAGCTCTCAGTTACTTAATTGCATCAATTAATGGCTTAATTAGTCAAGACTAACAAGTGTTTTGAGATCTTTAGCCACTGATGACATAGACACCTATAAAACCTGAGGATTTAGGGCTCTCCAGGACCAGGGTTGGAGACCCCTGTAATCTATCCTGTATTTTCATACTTTGAAATAGGGCACAGATGTTAAGAATCAAAAACCCATCACGTATTCAATACAGCAGCACAAATTTTGTCATCCGTCAGTGACAGTTCTCTTTATTTGTAACCTCACTGTGGCAAATGTAAATTGTATATGTGTGTGACTATAGGGTTGGCAGGTAGGGTGTTAAAATCCTCCCTGCAAGCCTTAATTGAATGATTAATGAGTAATTAAGCTCCAGCCACATGGTATTTAAGGAGGAGAAAATGCTTTGTTGGGCCTCTCTAAATTGCTCCTTAGTTGCCCTGCGATGGACTGGCGTCCCCTCCAGGGTGTATCCTGCCTTGCACCCTATGCCTGTCGGGTTAGGTTCCGATCTCACCGCTACCCTCTATAGGATTAACCCGTTGCGGTCAATTTATTCAGCGCGTCTCAGGAGCGTCAGGTTCATCCTCGCACTAGGAGGGTTCTCACTGAGCAAGTCAGAGGGGACCCCCGGCCACACTATCCTTACGCAGCTCATGCGGCTATTCTGCCTCACCACGTGAGGCGCTGTCCTTCCTTCCCTCAGGATGTGGCCCACTTTCCCGCTCTCAGTGCCCGAGTCCCAGACTAACCTATCACTCTCTGTTGCAGGTTCCCTGCAGGACGCCCTCCCACTCCTGGCTTCGGAGGCCTGTGCCTCACCTCATGCGAGGGCAGCACCAGACCAGTCAGGGAACCCTTTACTATCTCTCCTTTCAGTCCTAAGCTGTTGGACTATTCCTATCGCCCCGAGAGGCGCCTCTGCAGAGCAGAGCCCTTTTATATGTTTTCAGATCCTCAGGAACGTGACCTTCGACCACGCTCTGTCCTCGGCAATAGGAGAGCTCATCGGTCGGGATCTCTTTTCTATCCGAGCATCCTCTGCTTGATACTGTCTTACTAACAGCTCGTTTCTGCTTCCTCTGCTCTATCCTTACAGCAGTAGCGGACACCCCATGAAATATTCTTGATTTTGCAAAATCCTTGATTTCAAGTTTATTTTTTAAATATGTATATTAACTCACTGTACTGTGATGTGGCATCAAGATGAAGACACTAACCATAAGAAGGTAATATACAATGCAATATAATAGTTTGTCTTTGACAAGAAATGCAGGACGCAACTGTCATCTCTTTTTAACAATATTTCTAGGCTTTTTGAAACAGCTTCAGTAAAATCTTGGTTTCAAACATTCATATGCCATTACTCTGTCAAACCTCGTGACAGATTCCTACATCAAAGCATGCAATTTTGTCCCATTAATCTGATATTATTTTACTGTAGATGAAAAATAACACCCTGCTGAGAATATAAAATGTTGTACGAGTAGAACCATTGGCAGGTCTCTCGTAGTTCTTATGTCTACTGTTGCTATTGACATTTTTTGTGAAATACTTTTAAGGCTCTGGTTTTACAAACTGTACACAACCAATCTGGCCTTTATACAGAGGCACAGCTTTTTCATGTGAGGCTCTCTTACGCATCTAAATGGGTACAGATCACGTTTTTGTTGTTTGATATTTATAGTGTACCGTGAAGCTTATCTGGGTGTTTTTGTTTTTGTTTCCTACATCCTCCTTGCTGCCTCTGAGACAGACATAAGTCATAGCTGATGCACATCACATCCTTGAACAGGTCACTGAATTCCAGCTTGCATTCTGCAGCAGAGGTCATTTCTCTCCCCTCCCCTTCTATACTGCCTAATTCAGCAGCCACTGCATTCGCCATAACCTTCTGTGCACTGGGAGCTGTCCAAGCTGAACCTTGGATTGGAATCCATCCAAGAACTCCTAAGCTTGGCTAAGCCGCAAGCTTCTTGCTTTGCTAAGAAATGTCAGTGTACCGCAGAACAGACTTGTTACCAGGTCATGCTAAGTAAGATTGTTTTTCTTTCTTAAGGGTGCAAAGGAAGGTGTGAAAATGAACCTCTATGCAGTGGGATCATATAACAGACAGCTGAAAACAGTGTGGATGTACATTTGCTCAGAGTGCCCAAAAGGAATCTATTTATTTGGATCAAGACAGACAAATGTGTATGTATTTGTATATATAGTCAGATATACTGTACTGATAGGAGCATTAGATTGATAGTGGTAGATGTGTATGTAAAGCTGTCTTTATACAAGATTTTTATAAAACTGAGATGCTTTAATATTAAACAGATAATAACACTGACTATTCATGAGGGAAAGGCTCTTCAGTGGGAATATGGCAATTCCAGAACCTCGGTTTATTTATTTATTTATTTATTTATTTATTTATTTTAGATCCTGCATGACCATCAAGGAAGCGCATGACATAATTATGCACAAAGCCTATGGTAATTATTTATATATGTACTGTAATGTACAGCCCAGACATGCAGCTGTACTGTCTACTCCCAGTGGTGTCTCATGTGGCTTTGGTTAGCCTGCTTTCAGGCACTCCTGCATGTGATTAAGAATACTTTTATCTTGAGCTTGCTTTCTGCTTTTCTTTAATATCTTGAAATAATCTGAACTAATTCAAACTAGTTTGATTCTTGCTGTCACTTCATCTGCCTGCCAGATCATTTACAAAGAAACTGAAAAAGGAAAGCAAGAAATTGGGTTTCTTAGCCTTTCTTCCCTGCTTAATATTGCATTGTAGCCTAAATCCTGAAGCTTCTGTGTTGTAGTATGGTTTCCAAATCGATTTTATTTTTGTGCAGATGCAAGACTGATCCCTGACATTTCATGCATTTTATTATAGCTTAACTATTAAGCCACGGTTTAAAGAATTATCCAGCTCCAGTCATCTCAAAACATAACAAAATATATCCTCTTTTGTTAATTCAATAAACTGCATATATTTTTCTATTTCTACAGAAATTATTTTGATGTCATTGGAAAACTGTTCTTTTTAAAACTTACATTGTTTTTATACATACAAAATACTGCTTAAAATACTGCATATATACAGTAGCCATTAAAACAATCCAATCAGTGTGTTTCCTTAATGTTGTCACTGAAAAACATAATTTCTCATCGCTAACATTTTATTAAACAATTCTGTCAAGTCCATTCTGCAGTGAGACCTAATCTCACTCTAAACCATAACCTTCAACACCAGTGTATCACCATTGGCAAGAGACCAATTTTGCCTGTGAAGCAATCCCAATTCTATGCAGATTCGATTTTGTACATGGAAACAACACAAGTTCTGGGTTTTACATTAAAAGGTCCTAACCCAATTTACAGCCCGTCATCGGCCTAAGAGGCAATGGAGATGCCAGAACTGACATGGGCTCAACCAGATAGGGATTGGAAGCTGTACTGGATGTTTTACATAAATGTGGACTTCTGTAATTCAGCAAATAGAAAATGTATTAATGTTACAAAATTCGATGTTACTAAAGTGCCACATACATTACATATTGAACATTACATAGAAAAAAGCTTTCTGCATCAGTCTCAGCATTTGTCATTGATCAGCTGCTTAAACCATAAAAAGGAAGCTACATGGGAGTGGTTGGCTATTCAGAAAATGTAATGCTACGCAGTTTATAAAATCAGAAATATATCTTACTAATCGTATTCCAGAAAACCCACTCACAAGTCCGGGTTTCCTTCTAATGACATCCTTGCCTGTGGCCTGCAGTACAAACATTACACTAATAGAGTTTGCAAAGTTCTAATACACAGACTATACAAAAGATACATATATGAAGATATTGATACAGACTTTACATTCAACACCAGTGAATTATCAAACAAAATAAAAACATAAATACCAGTAAAAAATAACAACAGACACGGGAAATATCCCCTTCTTTTACTGGACAGAGCGATCTTTAGCAGAATTTTTTCCGTTCCGATATTTGATGCAGCCGGTGTCTTTTTCATTTAAGACATTTTAAAGAAATTGTGCAGCTCTATACAGTGTGTTCAATTATTTACCAGAAGCGCACTAAATGCAGAGTAACAGATAGTGCGTCAATAAGGCAAACGTTTGGTGTATTATTTATTATGAAAAAAAAAGTTTATTTACACTATTCTTTCAGAAATTAGAATTTTCACAGGGAACTACATATTACACAGCAATGGGTAAATTTCATGGATATCATGAAATCCGTGACTATCCTGAAAAAAATACAGCCTTAGCAATAATCAAGGCTTTGATAAAATATTTATCTTACTCTAATTAATTTAACAATCTTCTTGCCAGTCCCCTATATATGTTTTCTTTTTTTTTTGCATTATGATACAAGTGATAAGCGACTCTAAACAACAAGAATAACTCTTTAAGGTGACAGGGAGTAAATATACAGTGTTGTAGATGGAAAAATGGTCTTGAAAATAAAGTCTGGAAAACTAAACAAAGTACAACAGAGAAATGTTATAGTACTTACAAGTAGGCTAATGAGGGTTAAGAAAATGTCTTTTAAAGCAGTTTTTTAATTTGTTTGGTTTATAATACATTTTCTGTTAAGTTCTATGTGAGAGCATACTGTAAGTTAATGACATTATAAAAAATACTTAAGTAAAAAATGAAATATAAAGGTTCAACGTGTTCAATATCAATCAAGACAAAACTTGTTCAACATCAACAAAGAAGTAGAAAGATAATAAAGATAATAAAGTTTAGTCAAGAACATTTAAAAGATCAACCTGCTCAAATACTAGCACTTTAACATTGCTTTTGATGCTGTGTAAAGTTCAAGTGTAGAGAGTTTATTTCCAGTTGACAATTCTGATGTGTCACAATACTTTAAATATACAGTAAAAGCACCTCTGGGGGGGCCTCCAGCCATCTACAAAGTGAGGAGGGGGGAGGGGGGGACAAGAGGATTAATAAATAATTCAAATGTGGTCATATTTAGATGCACCTAGCCCTACTTTTCCATACAGTACTTTCTGTTTTGTTACACAATTGATGATTTAGAAGACATACCAACTAAAACCATTTTGCTGGACCTGAAAGTTTGGAATTCATTATGCTAACATAGCTGAAGGTGTTTGGGGCCTATGGTTTATAGCCATGGGCCTCATCGATTCCCAGGTGTAATGAACACCTTGTCACTCCTTATTGCTTTAATGAAAGACAGATGTGACATCACTGCTCACATGGCACAATGGCGAAATAGACTCCTGAAATAAAGGAATGACACTGACAAATTGAATATTTAAAACAGCAAATTAAAAAACAACTATCTGTATTTAATAGCAGTAAATTGTATTTTTAATATTGAAATGTCCCAATAGAATACATTTCCCTTATACATTATTTAAGAATCCTGGTCTCTGAGCCGTTTTAAATTTGCTTCCATCCTATTGTCTACTCTTCATCATCATTATTTTTATGAGTCAGTCTGGCTAAGAAGTAACATCTCTTTGTGCTAGTAGGCTACAGCCAGCAACATACAATCTAAAAACTACAAAGATAAAATTGATGGACCACTAATTTGTAGTTTTTTTTTTCCCCCCCAAAGAATAAAAAGTACAACAGTGGCACTACATTTCTTTCAAATTAATAAGCTTATAAAATCAGGCTAGTCCTGGATGTATTGGGGGAAAAAAAAAGTTTGGGCCTCGGATTAGGCTATTTCCTTCTTTTGGGAAACGGTTAGGGTTAGGATTAGGGTGGGTTAAGGTAAGGGTAAAACAGATATGGTATAAAATGACCTAACAACCTTGAACGAAGAATGTTAATATAAATGCAATTAACCTCTCCTGCTATAAGGATTTGTGTTTCACTGTAGGGACATACTATGCTTCTTTTTCAAATAAAAACATCTTTGCAAATAAACAACATGATCTATCTTCATCAATATAGGCTTAAACAAATCAAATAATCATGTTCTTTCTTACACTGAAAGCTTCAAGGGGATATCACTTTCCCCTTTGAAAGTCAGGTACGTAAAAAACTACAGTATAATTAGTGCATTTCAAAGCAGAGATACATGAAAAAAACAAATAAAATAGCTACAATACAGTAATAATCTGTCTTTAAACCCAGTTTAGTTTTAAGCAAAATTTCAATATTTGTTAATCCTACTTGAAAATGCAGCTTAATTTACACTTGTCTAATACAGTATGAAATCTTTTCAGGAAAACGGTGAGTGTACCAAAACTTTTTCAGCCCAACAGATGAAAGAGCATTGCTTTGCTTTTCAAAACAAAGATTTATTAAATCCTGGTGTCACTGCTGTCTACTGAGGTTAAAGGAAAAAGCAAGCCCCGTGACCGATTAACAGGACTTATAAAGACAAATGGTAAAATCGATACAAATTTAAGTACAGATGCAATCTTACCGGTCATGCTACTATTTTATAAGTTATGTAGTGTCCGTGTCTTTCTTACTTTGGAATAACAACTATTTATCAAAAAGATATGCATAAAAAACACTACATACAACAGTAGCATGCTGGCTATATTAAAGTCAAATTTAAAATGAAACACCGCCTGCATAGACAATTACAGCACTCTTTATATTTATAGTGAAATTGTTTACCAAACCCTTGACCTCACTCTTACCCTGCTTATACACATCTAAAGATGATAACATTAATGCAGTCACAGATTTCACCACTGTTTTTTTAAAGATAATATGGAATTGATGCAGATCTATGTTATGTAATATCATCTTCTAACAAAATATGATTGTAGCATAAATTAGACGGCCCTAATATAACAAGACCTTCAGATTGTCTAAATTAAATTAAAAAGGATTTAAATGACCTGGACTCTAACAAAGAATTGATGTTGTTTGTGGCTTTATTTCCTTACCAACTTCATCATATTTATGCTAAGAAAATACATGATTACAGTATTGTGTGGCATTATTGTGATAAGGTAATTTGGTAAACCACTGGATAATAAGAAAACTTCCAAAAACACTGTGCTGAAGACCTGAAAAGTCTGTGAAGCGGTAGCCCTATTAAATGTGAGATGAGAACAGAATCCGATCCACTGCAACATAGCGAGACTGCAGTCAAATAAATAGAAAGCTTCAGTTAGTGTTGTTGTCAAATGTCATTATTTGAATCTTATGAAATAATCATAACAGCAGTGTATGAAGAATTATTTAAATACAATTATTAGGCCTAATACTGTAGATAAAGTCTTAAACTTTCATATTAGGTAAATGTTTGTTCAAATGCCTTAAAGAGTCTGTATAATGTAATAATCTATGTACAACACTATGAAGTTTAAACTATGATGCTGGATCTTTAAGAGGAGAACATTTCCTACGGGGAAATATGGTTTCATTTTTTTTTTTTTTATTATTTTACTTGAAAGACAAAATATTGTAGATAATAATAATATGATGACATTCTTTGGTGCAACATTAGGTGATTGGACACTGGTAAAACTAGTGGTCAATACAAGCAATCAAGACACGTGTCATTTTCAACAAACTGACCCCTTCTCTACATTCACTGTATTGTATCTGATACCAGATACTGTACTATTACAATGCACATATAAGAGATCATTGGTACATGTGTTTGAGCCATGAATCAGAAAAATGAATTGTTTGAAATGGCAGCCAGATGTCTACAGGGAATTGTGGAGGCAGGGGTTACCATTGGTACTGTATCAACCCTTAATGTTTTAGAAAAAGTGAGAACAATATTAGACTTCCTCTGAAAATGTAAGAAGGCGCAAGTAATTATCAAATTACACATACTGCTGGTACAGGGTGACCATACATTTCCTGTCACATTCTGAATCAGGCTACTACTCCTTTATGTAGTGATCTTGCAAAGAAGGAAATCACAACACCAGACCACAATAATGCATTTTACTGCAATAATGAAGCAGGTCCCCAGGCAAATATGGACCGCAAACATGCTAATTTGGGGAACTGAAAATGTTCAACAAGGTTGGTTAGCCAGATACAAGACATAGGATATCTCGCATCCTATTATGAGCAGTTAAATCTAGTTTTAGCATGTCTGTGTAAAATACAGTATTTTAAATATGTAGCTTGTATAAAAGCTTGAGTAATAACAAAAAAGGAAAATGGCCTGAATAATACAATTTCTACTGTACACTGGAGTTTTCATGTGCTGTAGGTATGGATAACCTAGTCTACTGAGTACAGTAGGTATTTTGTCATTAGCTTCATTGTTTCCATTTTGGTTTGGATTTGTAATAGTAGTTGTAATAGTCATAGTACTGTAGTTTTCTTTTTCTTTTTTTTGTAGCAGTAATGGTAATATGTGTAATGACAGAGGTATTCCTTGTATAGATATTGGTAGTTCTGCTTCTGGTAAAATAAATAAATAAAGGTATTCTATTGTGCAACCATTTAGAGTAAGAGATACATTGGTGAGTTTCATGTCCAAGTTATTTATCCTCACTTTGTAGATAGGCCTCCAGCCATGCTTACAGTACTCATACATTCCTCGATGTGATATTGCTTTGAATTCTGTTTGTCAACACTTACAGTATGTACAGTACTTTCAAAAAAGGACCAGTTTATAAATAACAAGGTCTCACAAACGTCCCAAACAGAAGTGCTTTAGCACAGCCTTTCCAATTACAGCAGGCTGTAACAAAGCAATGTATGGAGCCACCATGATAAACTTTAACATGTATTTACAATGGAAACACTTTAATGGCACTATAAAAACTAAAGCAATTTATCTTGACTGACTGCATTAAAAATTAATTATACGAATTATTATATAAAAATTATATACTTTGAGTCAAAACCTGTCACTTACTGTGGTTCAGGAGAGGAAGCAGAATTATATTTTTAAGTCAAGCCTAACAAAATGCCTTTTAAATGATGCTTTATAAATATATTTAATACAGTTTTGTACTGAATAACAGTTGTACATGGTTTGCATTACTGCATTTTGCAAACAAAGGCAGCAGGGTGGCATTATGAGTGTGTGTTGATGACTGTCCACAGCCAGTAATTACATCGCCCATCATGATATTTTCAGAATGATTTTTTAGGACTATAGAAGGTTTCATCCTCTCCTTAAGAATACAACCCTAAACTTACAATGTGCTGAATGTATTTTAAAGAGCACTGTGAATTACTCAAGGACTGTATACATTTATTACATATCTGCCCTTCATGCAGATTATACTCCATGGCTTTGAAAACTCCTTTCAACACTGAAACCCAACTTCCACCAGATTCAGTAAATTCACTTAATTAGTTGACTGTATGCAGAAATGCAGTTCAATTTAAAATAGGAAATGTAAATGTATTTGAATACAGTTTTAATTATTTTCTCTAAGAAAGATCTTCAAATCAAGACTTATAACAAATTCCTGTCTGTGTGGGACTGTGGCATTAAAACTACAATAGTTAAAAGTAAAAAAAAAAGCATTAAAGCTATAAAGAGAAAAAAGAATAAAAAGACATGAAGCTTTGACATCCCTGGAGGCTTAAAGTTAAAATGATTTGACAAGCACACAGCAGTGGGTGATGTTGTTCCAAAACGTTTTCTAAAATGTAGCAAAACAGAAACAATTCTGAATGGAATAAATCAAAAACATTTTCTCAATACTGTTTGTTTTACCAGCTGTAGTGTATGTTGTATGAGGTCCTACTGACTGCAGAACCAAAATCTGACCCCCCAAAAAACAAAAAAACGGTATGGACACGGTGTGTCGGTAAGAGGAATTGGTAAGAGACATTGGTAGAAAAAAATGCACAATTTCTGAAAACGCATACACAGCACAAACAAATCAAGCTGTTACAAGCTAGCACCATTGGTCCCTGAATTGGTGTGCAAAATAATAATTTAAAAAAAAACGTACATTGCAAATGTAAAACCCTGAACCTATAAATATACAGCAGATAAGCCACTTTCTTACAACAGTAGCAGTTTGCAAAAAAAATAAATAAATAAAAAATCACATCAAAATATTAATAAACTCAACAGTCCTGCTTTACCTGGAATAACTAGATAGTTAAAAATAGAGGCTATATTTATTTCTGATTCGGAGTGTCACTCTGCAGTTCATTTTATTTTATCAGCACGCAATATTTATTTATTAATGTGTTTATATATTTATCTGGCTTATTAGGCCGTAATATTAATTAATAATTAAACTATTTGAATAGCGCTTATGGGAACCATTAACGGTTAAAATAATGAATAGGTGTTAGAAAAAAAAAACTAAACTGTTCTTGTGTGTAAAACTTGCAAATCTGACGGAATTACAAAACGAATGTCAATTCAGTTTTTAAAGTCTATATTATTCTTAAAGACATTTGCATTTTGAACCGTTACACACAGCAGTCTGTACAAACATTAATTCATCTACAATCTAAACACACTTGCTACCCTCCACTGTCCTTTCCACAATGGCATCAGTCGACTTCATTAACCTTTGCAGCAATCAATATTCATCACCCCACCCTTTAGCAGGTTATCCTCTGCATCAACATCACCCACCACCTACCATTCCGTGCAAGCTGACGACAATCCTGGTCCAGCGACTGTCCTTTTCAAAACATTCTGACGTGTGAGTGACAAAAAACTAAATATCACAAAACGGTTAAATTAAAACAAATAAAAGCTCCAGAGAAAGACAGAAAACAAATCAAGATATTTCACTTGCTGAATCACTCCCCTTCACAGTCTTGCAACCATTGTGCAGCAAGATGCTGGCTGTACCATTGTGGAACCTACCAGAGGAGACAGACAGGGGGTTAGGGAAAAAGGTTGCTATAGAAACTGAAAGGAGCACACATGACGTCAACGCGCATAGCAGTCTCTGGAGGGGAGGGTGTTGTTGGTCTGATCCTGCAGCGCGTTCGCATTCCCTGCTTCCACGCTTTTGCCTGATGAATTAGCGAGGTGGTACGGAAAATACAAGAAGTATACCTCCTGTAGCTGTTAGTAGTTGCACCATCACATGCTGGTACCAGCAAAACTAAAAGGTAATAAATAATAGAGAAGTATCACTCGATGCACCTCAGCTCACAGCAGTGCAGCAAAACGTCTTTCTGCTATCGTTGCAGGATAGCCACAGCATCCACGGCCATGCTACTCAGTTGGTCAAAGGGATGAGCAGAAAACGGTGGGAGTGACCTTTTCAACCGTTTTAACTGTTTAAAAATGCTGTCATGGTGATAAGAATTTCCTGTCCCCTGTAAATACTTAATGACAAATTACTAAATAAATAAATACAATCATGTATATGCTGAGTTGTTTGTACTAATGAGGTTATTTTTGTGTCTGCATTTATTTAAAAAAAAAAAAAAAAAAACCGTATATACTAGTCACTAGCTTCTGTCCAGCCTAAGTTGAGCTTTCCATCTTTTTAAATCATGCTGAAGGCTAGGAAGGCACATTCCTGAAAAAAATAGCCTGGGATAGTCCTTCTAGTTACCAGCTGGGGTATGTTCCAGTTCTATCATTTTTGCTAGGTAACACTACCAGACTGGAACATACTGTAGCCTCCATAAATGATGATTATTTCAGGAGATGTGTTCCTCCATTTCCAGTCCCGATAATCAGAATTTTAACTAACCCTTTGTTCTAGTACAGTATGCAGTTACCGTATCTGTCCCTCTGGTGGCCCTGAATCCTATGCATTATGCATCCATCTAAGCTATAACAATACCTGTAAGATAGTTCACACACCCTAGTCTCTGTAAGTCGCCTTGGATAAAGGCGTCTGCTAAATAAACAAATAATAACAATAATAATAATAATAATAATAATAATAATAATAATAATAATAATATTTTAAGACTTGCAATTGTTTTTGCTTTTTAAAAGAACATTACACTAGGGATGTGATCAACATGATCTATGTATGGTGTTAGATTTAAGAATAGACCTGTTTAAACCTTTAAACTGTAATATATTTAGATTGTTTGTAACCAGTCACAAATAAATAGAGAAGATGGTCAAGAAATTCAACAATACCAAAATTAGTTTTTGCATGTTATTTTTCATTTTATGCATGCTATGTAATAATTTGTTGTTTTATTATAAAGCTGAATCTCTACTTTAATGTATAACTTTCAATAGAACAATTAAAAATTATAAAAATCATTTCTTTGTGGTTCTTCTCTTTTTTTTAACTAACTAAATACTTTTGTCTGCGACTGTATAGTTACAAATGGTTTTCTATATGCTATGTCAAGATTCCAACCATTTTTAAAATGAGTGCAAGTACATCAAGTAATTGTATGCAGTGTGTAGAGGAACATTGTTTGAAGCACAGTTAAAATACAGTGTTAATTAAACAGATGTCTGTTCTTCCAGTACTGGATTATGCTGACGTTGTCTACAAAATGGCCTCGAAAGCTGCTTAGGGGAAGCTTGATGCTTTGTACCATTCTGCTATAAGATTTATAACTGCTGCTTCTTATCTTACTCATCACTGCGATCTTTATGTTATGGTTGAATGGCCTTCATTGCACACTAGGCGATTGGATCATTGGCTTAGGTTAGTTTATAGAACCCTGATTGGCAAAACCCCACTATATCTGTGCTACCTGTTACAGTTCTCTGCTTCAGTTTACAATTTAAGATCAGATTAATTTATTAGATTGGTTCTTCCCAGAGTGTCCACTGTTTTTGGGTGTAATTCATTTCAGTTTGCGGCTGCTTATGACTCGAATTAATTTCAAATCAAATTAAAACTACAGAGTTTTTGTTTCGGAGGATGTTTTTAATCGGAATCTGAATTCACTAGTGTCTGATGCATGTGTATGTACTTGTTAATGTGTTATTTATTTTTTTCTGTGTTGTATTTGTTTGCTTTGTGCTGCTGTGATGTTTGACTCTTGACCAGATCGTCGTTGTAAATGAGAATTTGTTCTCAATCTTCTCATCTGGTAAAATAAAGGTTAAATGAAAATGAAAAAAAGAAATAACCAATTGCAGTATTCTAAGTGTGGTCCCACCAGTGTGTTACACAGCCTCCATTCATTTGTACTCTGTACACTTCTGACTAACCAAACATTACACTATATATTCTTTCATGCACAACAGTAGCTGACATTAAACCCCAGAGAGCGCCAGGGGAAATAATTACCAGTGGGCTGATTGAAAAAGGGTTCTACATAGTAGTCATTTGATTGACAATAGTAAGGTCAATTCTGCACATATTTTAGTTGTGAATTTCTCTTCCAGTTATGTCAATTATTTTCCCGGGAGGATTCAAACCAAGGTGAAGAAAATCAAATCTTTCATGTGCTTTTCTTAAGGAGGCAATCTTTACCCTCAGGCAAAGTGACTTTCATGAGAAAGAGTTAAAAAGATTGCAGCTCCAGCGAGAGCCTGCCACTGAACTGTTAATGAGTCCGAAAAAAAATCTGACGGGACCAAACACTACCACCAAAGAAACCAACGCTCCTTCTATTTTCTGATCAGAATTCACAAACTTGGTGCATCTCTACGTGTTTCCAGAAATGCAAGCAAACTTCATTTGTATCTATAGCCAACCCTCTCATACACGCTGCCTGTAAGCAAGTGTCATTGTACTATACTGTATGTGATTTATTATTTGTAAAGCAGCGTTTATACAGTATATTATCTGTACCCTAAAGCTTGATAGAGGCCTACACAAAATGTATTCACCTTCATTTGCGTTTCACAAATACTGTATGCCAAACATGCCCATGCACTATCATAGTAAATATTTCAAAAAGCTTCTGTCAGGCTTACATACAGATCCCATAAATCAGAAAAAAAACTAAACGATTTTATGCTGTCAATCTAATCTCAACATCGCAATAAGCAAATTATAAAAATCACTTTAGACTGGAATTTATTCATGTTAAGAACTGCGATAATGATCATTCCATGAATCACTGGATGCACAGAAACTTCAGCTGATAAGATTCAACTACCGCAATTGTATTTGACTGGTTCTGCTAACCAAGGCCACTCTCAAGTAGGGTGACCCTTAAAGAGAAAGTAGCTTCAGATTACATTTGATTTATTTTGTTCACTTTTCCCATGCCTTTTCATGGAATTTGCAGTTATGATGAGTGGTTCTGGGTTCTGTTTATTTTTGTATCATTTTGCTTTGTATCATTACCTTTCTGGGAGTTTATTATTATTATTATTATTATTATTATTATTATTATTATTATTATTATTATTATTGTACCTATAATTGAATGTTGGCCCAGTTGTATTGTATGTTGTAATTACATGATGTATTGCATGACCTTCTGTTTATATATTGTAATAGTGTCCATTTAATATAAAACTCTATCTTTGCTCTTGTGGTTTATAATGCCACATTTGGATACAATTTATTTGCTATTATTGAATCAAATTAACATTAGAAATAGTGTTTAAAAAGCAATGCCATTTGTCCAATGTGTTTTTATTGTTTTGTCTTATCTACTATTTATTTTCCCCAGAAGGTCTATCTATCAAGACAATAGTTAATCAATCTTGTCTTCATTTAGCAACTTCTTCAGAAAACACTCCTTTACACTTCTACACAGATTCAGGGCTCATTTAAAATTATCTGCTGCCATGGTTTTAATCATTCAAATAGCACCTTCCATATTTACAGACAGAAATACATGAAATAGACTCACATGCTACACAGAGGGCCCTATGTGCCACTACTGTGTAGGTCAAATAAATACTGCATACCTATTGTTGTTCATTGGTTTGTCCGTCTTTGCTAAAATTTACACCATTTAATTTCTTGACAAACGTGTTAAATAAGAGATTTTCAGTAAACCGCATAGGCTGTTGAACATTCTTAACAACAAAACTTTAAAACCAAAAAATAAATTTTAGGCATCTAAGCAAAAATCTATTTTATTCTGGGGTCCCTAGAGGTTCCTTCTATTTTTACAAGGGTGCTTTTATTGTTTCATTGAAACAACAAGTTCTGCATCTACCTTTTTATGCAGCTGCAAAGGGTTTAGTGCAATAATATCTGTGGCTGCCTAATCAAGGTTCCTTTGTTGTTCACTCATAATAATAATACAAAATGCTATCTGGGGTTCAATGCTGAGTAAGAGCTGACTTGGTTCAGTAACCCAAGCCCTTTGCTTTGTTAGTGGGTTATTTTTTATTGCAGTTGGGATGGGATGAATACAGGTGCCAGAAACCAGGGCTGAACTGGGATCAACCGCAGATGGTTGGGTCAATTTAAATAACTAATATTAATATAATTATTACAGTCCAGTGTTTTTAGTTAGTACAATTACACACGGTGGCTGTACTTTTGAAGAAATCAGTTCTGTTCTAGCACCCTCAGATAATGTCTACAGAAATAACAGGGGTTTCAATTTTCTCTCTCTACTTACCTTATCAACTAATAATGGAAAATAGATAGATTCCCAGCATGCAACATTTTTTAACAATCTAATTTTATAGAGATTAAGAGGTGCTTAAGGAAATTCTCAATGGAATTGCCCAAATTGACATGGAATGGTTTTTAGAAAAACATAATAAAAAAAAGGTCAATATATATTGTTCCTCAATTCTGTCACCACCTTGGTCTGTCGATCCATGTACATTTTTAAAGTTGTTGGTTTAGTAAAACACACAGTTTACAGCTACATTGTAATTGATTGTTCAATGATAATATTGTATCTACTCTCTGCATTTCTCTCCAGCCCCCCAGTAAACACTGAATATTATTTGTTACTTCATGAATAAATTGATATTCACACAAGAAAATCAAGATAACAAATAAAAGAGTTCTGTTCAAAATGTTGGTAATGTTGTGTTCCCTTAGTTACAGCAGGGCAACTGAAAAGCAAGCGAGCAGTAAATACCACAAGGGGGAACCCTAGAGGTATATATGCAGTGTATTTCTGGCAGTGGAAACACCAAGACCAAATACCGAGAGGAAGTCTTTGGGAGAAAATTGCTTCCTGTACTAAAGGAAACATGATTTCCCTGCAGTGCTGATTGCTACACTCATAGCTTTTTCTAGGATGGTACAGAAAGAGAAATCATTGTTTGTGCGATCATTACATTTTAATCATAATATGAAGTGTTCTTTTCTTAATGGCTGTTTCCTTGATATAATAATGATAGCTTTGATGATGATTTGTATATATATATATATAACTTACCGATTGAGTTATATTAGATATCTACACTAAACAAGTACACAAAATTGTATCAGATGTGTTTCAGCTTTGGTTAAGTCATGTACAAGAAATGAGTGGTTGCATAGATATTATATGGCTTTCATTCTTTAATCTGTTTTTGTTTGACATTCTTTTTTTTTTTTTACACCAAACTGTTTTCACCACCGATCTGAAAGATAACCCATGTAGCAACTCTTCCTGTTTTGTTTACATTTTAAATAATACCAGGAGTTGAGCAGCTTTTGTTTCATTTATGTAATGCATATATGTTTTTTGGGGGTTTTTTTTAAGTTATGGCAGGGCAACTTCTCAAACTCCATAGAGTTCACACAATTATCATTTCTAAAAAGTAATAAAACATTGACCAGAAGGGATATAAGGAATTACCTTATTTGTTTGCATAGATCACGTAATGCCTGTGCCTGTGTATTTTTCCATTGAAGGATTTGTCCGATCAAAGATAGGGCCGTGTTGATGAAAGAGGTTGTTGAAGGAACTGCTGCCATACATCACGAGGCTCAGTGGAATGCTTCCAAGGAGGAGTTTGTAATGCATTAACCTCATTTGATTTTACTTTGGCATTAAGGCTTGCGCTGAGCAACAACATTTTGCTGGTGATTAGGGCGACAGTTTCTACTGGGGTTAGGGTTCACCACAACTGTCACCAAGAAAGATTGTTGAGTGTTCTTCTTACATCTCCTAGTATGTGGTTTCAGTCTGTTAACTCACATAGGGATTGTTCGCGGATTAATTCCAGAATACTATACCTCACATTGTTTGCACTTCAGAATGCTACAACAAGCCATGAATGGAGCAAACAGTGGCAGTAGCAAGATAAAGCAACAGCAAATTCTCACTCCAACAGAGCATCATGAGCATTACCACTGATCACTCAGGCCAGCATTGATTGACTGCCGGTGTATTCAGCTTGCAAACTTCCTGTCAGCAGCAGCAGCAGTACAGAACATGCATATTATATTGTCTCTACTTGTTTTAATCATAAGATACAAGTTACTTTGTGATGTCCTTATCAATTAACGAAATTACACTCTTCGCAAAAAAAAAAAGACAAATAGAAATCTTTGTGAATCCAGCATTTTGATTGGTTGAGAGACTGAACAATTCATAAAGTTAGTCAACAACAACTACTATTGTGTTTTCATGCCCAAGCTACTTTGCGCAGTGCCCGGCTTCAACATCGATCCTGTAAAATCGCATCGAAAAAACACACTTCCCCACATGACTGAAAAACTGTGTTGTAATTGATTGATTTCAGTCGGCTTGCAAAGTTTAAACATGTTTAATATTTTTCATCGGCTAGTGTGTTATGCGACGATCACATCGGGCAGTGTACCTCAGAGACTCAGTGCTGAGTACAGTGAAGTCAGTTGGTGCATGATTTTAATTAATGAAACTTTTTTATATATATTTTTTTAAATGTAGTCATTGCCAATGATTTTTACCCCAGTTTTCTCCCCAATCTGGAATCACCAATTGTGTCATTATTAATCCCGGTTCACCGCTGCAACCCCCCAGCAACTCGGGAAACGGAGGCTGAAACAAGCATCCTCCGAAACGTGTTCTGCCAAGCCGTCATTTTTCGCACTGCAGATCCACAGCGAAGCCATCAGACCTATAGTGCCGGAGGACAACACAGATCTGAATGGCTCCACTGCAGACCCGCAGGCCCTATCAGCCACAGGGGTCACAGGTGCGCGGTGAACAGTGCATTGCCCTGCCGACCTAAGCCCTCCCTACCCGGGTGACGGTCAGCCAATTGTGTGCCGCCCCCTGGGAAACCCCGGTCACGGTTGGCAATGACATAGCCTGGATTCAAACCTGCATTCTCCCGGCTATAGGGCGCATCCTGCACTCCACGCGGAGTGCCTTTACTGGATGCGCCACTCGTGAGCCCCTTAATTAATTAATCTTAAAAAAATGTGTATAACTTATCATTGTCAGCATACCCAGGTAACTTAATTTAAATATTTGGTTTTTAAAGCATCATTTGAGCATTTAATTTTATGTAGAAAATACACTGACAATTATAATGTAGGGAAATATCCCACAGCAGCAAACAACTACTACTCGAGTTTATTTTACATAGGGAAATTATGGAAGTAGGTTAGTGTATATTCTGTTCATTTTTTCCTTGGTAAATGCATAGTATAACCATATGAAAAGCATGGTAAAAGGCAAACATATTGTGGTCAACTTTTACAAAGGAATCCAATGTAGAACAATGTAGAACTTGAGGCTTGTGGGCAGGGCCGGATTAAGGTTATGAGGGCCCTAAGTCTAATAGGAGGGAAGGGCCTAAGTATGTATTACATATTGCAAAAAGAAATTATGAAGGCATCATGTATCATGTACTGAAAACTGAAATTATCTCAATTAATACTCACTCCACAGTTTATTAATAAGGGAAGACAATCTATTTAATAATAGTAGGTATTGCTAGCAAAATATTTCAAATTCTATACGCAAAAGAAGTTTAAATAATCCAATTTTATGTAAAGGGCAATACAGGTATTATACACACAGCTATGAAAATTTCAATCACGATTTTCTTGAAAACGGTTAGTCCTACACAAAAATTGTAAATATCTTAAAATATTAAACTTTACAAGATCTACAACTTCATAGCATTTTCCGGTGATTTAGTTGTTAGAAAATGTTGTTGATTTTATTTTTTTAGATCATAAAAATAAAAACTATTAAATGGTTTATTATAGTAATCGTTAACTTTTAACATAAAGATTCGAAAATCTTAAAATAAACTTAATAAAAACATGGAAATTTACCTTGCCTTCCGAAGAATGGATTCGTCTGGCCACAAGGTTCCAAAATTATGATTACAAATACGGTTAAATAAAATCTTCAGAATGTAAAATATCTATACAGTAAACTAGAAATAAATAGCTCTATATACAATGAAGCAAGCAAACGCGATCGCCAAAATAAAGGAAATGAAAACGCAGGCAGAGTCAAGATTGAAATGGCTTGAAAAATGGGTTGCTGCCGAAGAGAGAGTGTTCAACTAGTGAAGGCTGAATACTAAGTGAGTAGTTTGCTAACTGATCATGAGGGTGCTACAATTTGTGTCGCTAATGTCGTCTATTTGTACAAAGCAATATCTAATGAGACAAAAAAATTCCGATGGCCACGCTACCATCACTCAGATGTTAATTCAATATGGAATGGAGGGTCTACAAAATATGAGGGCCTAAAGCTATAGCCTTATTAGCCTATGAGTTAATCTGGCCCTGCTTGTGGGTGAAAGTTATTTCAATTATTGTGTCATTCTATCTCAAACAAGATAGTGACAGGGCTGGCATGTCATTGTTTTTTGTTTTAAAATTCATGCAGAATAGTATCCATGACAAATGAAAAACAACAATGTTTTTGAGGGGTAATCTCCTTCCAGGGGTGTCATTTGCTGTGGGGCAAGGGGGGGGCAGCCCCTCGTGGCTGGGCAATGAACAGGAACAGTTAGCCCCACAACCCTGGTCTTTGACAGCCACAATCTAGCAGGTTTTATAGGTAATCCTTAAATCATCCATTTCTGAAGAATGCCAGCTGTTGATCAATTTAGCAAGTTAATGTGTTCAATTAAATCAGGAGTGGTCAGCTCTGGTCCATGAGAGCTGCAGGGTGTTCAGGTTTTTGTTCCAAATGATCTCTAAATTACTTAATTGAACAAATACTACTTAAATTGAAAAAATACTGCTTAACTAATCAAAATTAAAGTCTTTTGAAATTGGTGATTAAGGGTTACCTATAAAATCTGCTGGGTTGTGGCTCTCCAGGACCAGGGTTGGCCACCCCTGGTCTATATGCTCCATATGTCTTCCACTTTTTTGACTGCATGATGAGTCAAAGGGAAATGTCTTGTTTGCCACAGAAGGTGGAAAATGGAAGAAATTAAACGACAGCGAGACAGCAATGAGGGATTGACTTTCAGAAGAGACTATTAATATTGCTCCTGCCCAGGTAACTTTATTTATACATGTATGCTCTAAAGCAGGGGTGCACAATTCTGGTCCTGGAGGGCCGGATCCCTCCTGGCTTTTGTTCCAACTGTGTTCTAAATTACTTAATTAGACCAATAATTGGTAATAATTGGTCCAATTAAGTAATTTAGGGCAAGGTTGGAACAAAAGCCAGGAGGGACACCGGCCTTCCAGGACCGGAACTGTGCACCCCTGCTCTAAAGCATGGGTTCTCAAACTGGGGGTCACAAAGGATTTGGTAGATGAAACTTTTTTTATTATTTTTTTTAGTATCTGTATGCACATTGACTTACAAAAACAGCACATACTCCCTATAGTAATATTAATGAATGCGTTCTACTTTCTTCTCCTTCCTTCATATCTGTGCGTGGGGCATGGGTGGAGCTACGGTTATTAAAATGGGCACTGCGCTACCGGCTGGTTATTATGTGTGTGAGCAGTCGACAGAAGAGCTAGAAACCAGAGAAATAGAGAGAGAAAATAAAAAATCTTTGACTGCACGCTGACTCCTGTGTTTCATTTGAACCCGGTTCTCACAGAATATAATTCAAACACCAAAAAAAGTGTGGCGGCACATTGTACTAGTTTTAGAATGGTACCTGAATGCATAGCTGCTCTATAACTCATTGTTATCCTTTTCACAGTGGATCGGCAGAAAATGATATTTAAGGTGATATACAATACAGTATTAGATAGATTCTGGTTGAAATGTACTGTTAGAATCAGGGCCGGATAAAGGACGACGGTGCCCTACGCTAACCCATATTTTGGGGGCCCTATGCACAATAACTTGTGAAATGGTGTTGTAATTAACAGCCTGTAGGTAAAGTGTATCTGCAAGGAAAGCTTTCAGTTCTATGTCAGATGCATGTTCACCATTTAGACCTTGCAAAACAAATACAATGTGTAACACATACTGATCTTGGGCATCAGTTGACCCGTCAGTGACCACTGACAAGCAACCAGACTGTTTTACCAATTCCATAATCTCCTGCTTGTGATACTTGGCAACTTTAGGTAAGTATTCATGTCTCAGATGGCCTGATAAAGGAATCGCTCCACCATTTGATACACTCACTGAAGAATTTACGTTACTTTTTAGTTGTCAATTTTTCAAGAGGGATATTTCCGCTAACAAACGCCTCTGTCAGGTCAAAATGTAATGTGTTTTGTGCTTCACGTTTTTCAGTGGACATTTGGAACATGGAAGTCACTGTTTTTTTGTTTCTCTTTCGGTGAATACTTGAATAAATAAATCGGTGTATAGCCAATAAACACCGGGAAAACACTGGAAATGGTTATTCAATTCACTTCACTGCTGGGCAATGTCCCGCCTTCCTGACGTGTATATATCATTGTTTCGTTCTGAATACTTAAACCCACCCCAACTACTCCGTTTACGAGATTTAAAACGAGATTACAATTAGGAATTGAGGCTTGTTCACGGGATTTAAATATGTACTGTATTACAGTTAAGATACGGAGGATTTAAAATAGAATTGCAAATTGTGACAAAATGTAAAAAAAATGCTTACAAACCCTAGAAGAATGTGCACGTGACCATAAGGTTAAGGCCTAAATATAATGTATGGTGATTGGTGGTGAGGGCTCCGTACGTCACTGTCTCTTGTGTATCTTTGTTCTCATTGGTACCTCTGGAGGTTTGCAAAACGTGCGCGCCAGGGCGGTGAGCCCAACTGTCCCGTTGATGCGTTATTGTCTTGCACCGCACAGCCTCTCTTTTTGTTTTGTGAAAATAACTAGCGTCACGTGCCGTTTCACGCCAGAAATTAAAAGGAATTCGCAATGCGTTGAAAGCTTTGTCTGAGTATGGCAAGTCTTACGAAAATGCCAAAAATGTCCGCCATTACACAGTTTTTCCTGCGTACCGCTGGGGTACGTCTACCACAGTTTGACTTTTGACAGTCTGACACATGACTTTTTTTTTTTTTACCTGAAGTTTTTAGTTATTTTTGTAAAAAAATCAATAAATAGGAAGGTTAACTATTGTTTATTCCACCTTTAAAATACACTGTCCAAAACCATGCTCTAAACATCATGCATACATGCTTACTGCTCTTGCTGCAACTTGGTGGTGTAAGATGCTATAAATTAACTGTATAATTTTTTTTAGGAAACACGTATTGGTACATTAATTATATTGTTAGCATATCCTAGTAACAGTTATTATGTTGAACATGGTTAGGCCTAGAATTTTAAAAAAGTCCATGTAAAACAATTAAGCACATAGTGGTAATATACCGCGGGCGCGTAATACACTCGTACAGGTATTATTACCAATACCCTGCCACGTCAATCGATACTTGAGAATTATGTAGGCAAACGTAAAGAACGATTTGACTGTTTTGAACATTAGCCTACTGGGTTGTTCTTTCGTTTTCCACCATAACTCGTTTAATTTATAAGCCACGCTAATGGCTTTACTTGAATAGCTTACCACAAGACAGCCTCAAGGAAGAAGCTCATCCCACAAAACGTGTCCTCCTATTTTTCTTGCAGACGGGGGTTTCTATAGAAACGCCTCTTACCCTGTGTTCCCTGCTTACCGCGTTGAGCCAATCAACTGCTGGAGTGCGGTGTCTAGTTACACTCCCAGCCGGGCCCAAGCCAGAGAAGAACAACGCTTGATGTAACACTGGTTACAATCTAACAATCTTACAACCTCGAAGCACATAGACACGCCTATCTAATGCGAATAAAATAGAACCACAATTTGCAACCTTTCGGATAAAGGTGGCTTCGGTGTATATTTTAATTCGGACAAGGATCGTTTTGACTGTTTGTGGGATACGGTTATGGGGGTGAGCTTCTGAAAGAAACCTGTTGCTGATTTCACAACCCCGCGCTCTCCCTTTTTAAGAAGTGATGCTGTGTCTCATCCCTCTGCGCAGCCACTGCCATTGTAGCAGAAAGTACAGCCGTTTTTAATTTGGATTGTGGATTATATAAACACTTGAAAATAAGGTAAGTTTGAGTTTATTGCACGTAATTGTTTTATTATTATTATTATTATTATTATTATTATTATTATTATTATTGGCGTGAGACAAACAAACTGCTTAAAACAAACTGCTGAAACTAACTCCGGTAAGATGTGAATGGTATTTGGTAGCCTATTGTTTACAAGAGAAACTTCAAACTTAAATTTTAACAGATACACAGCAGTGACAACACATATGTGTATTTTGTTAATCTGCATTAACCGCAATGAAAGGGTGTGTTTTTATTTTATCTTACTCGTTTTATGTTATTTTTGCGCTTTGATAAGTGTGCTGTAGTGTTGAAGTTGTGGCTGTGTGTGAAAACATTGGTCACTATATAATCATGATTTGTGTGGTGTCTCAGCTTGGAGTCTTGAAAAAAACAAACGGTTGTTTTGTAACTTTAGTAACACTGAAGTGTTCAGCTCGTGGCTGAACTGGACCAGATCGAGACATGTATTTAGTACAAAATGTACTTTTACCACACCAGTCATTCATAATAGTTGTCTTCGGTTCCTATGACATACGTGTTTCCCAAACCAGTGTCTTAAGTGCTTAAATATAAATATAATCTATAACTTTCCCTGAAAGTGTTTTGTTTCCAACACGTCTCCATGTGTACAGCAGGTCATGCAATTACACAGTCTGCAATCGTGTCCTGTTATTGCCTGTAGAAACACATACCTGGAAAGTGAATAACTTGGAACAGTCCCCATGATTTTCTAGGTGGAATGGGTTGAGTATTCTTAGTGGTCTCCCTTTGTTAATCCACAAAAAAAACAAAAAACAAGAAAGCAACAGTAAATGTTAATGACCATCTGTTTGTGTCCCGTGTTGCAGATCTGCTTTTAAAATGTGAAATGTTTTATTTAAACTGCGGTTTGTAGTTAAAGAAACATCGGATTAACCAGGCGATAGAAACTTATTACGCCAATTTATTCAACAAACTACTGGTCAGTTTTCATAATAGAGTAATATTTGATAAAAAAAAAAAAGTGATATTTAAATAGAACATTTTGCTTTAAGATACTTAAAAGCTGTTGAGGAACAGAGCCGGCCAGCAGAAAAATACTTTTGGCAGTAGATTTGTTGTGATTCATTTTAGTGGAAATGTTTAGCGCAGCAGTTCACAAAACAAAGCCATGCCTTTCTTCTGTTTAACATACATCCAGTGGAATGTTGCATATTACCACAACGTCTTTATAATGACTTACATTTTAAAGGTATAAATCTGAAGAAAAAATATATATACCATGCATATGTGTTTTGGGGTGTTTTTTTTTTTAGCACAGGGCTGCACTGTATTTGCAAACTGCCAGGCCCCTTTTAGAGTGGAACCTGAATAAGAATGCACCTATAAGGACAAAAGTGTAAACTTTTTTTTTTTTCAGTAGCCAGTTCATTTGAATGGTTTTTAATATACATACCCACAAGCATGGTAGTTCATTGTCAGTCTCTTTGATTACACAATGATTTAATCTCAGTGTGAGTACACCATTCACATTCACTACATCTGACTTCTAAACTGTTCTGCTGTTTATGTAATCTGCAGTCATGTGTGTTAAATGCACTTCTCCAGACAGTTGTGATTGGATAATGTCTGCTTTATTTAAATGGGAATGTGTAATTGTATCCATCACCACTAAAGGTTTGCACTTTAATGTATCCACCTTTTTATTGTTTGTACACAATGCAGGACCAAAGAAGATAAGATACTCTTTTTTATTGTTTTTATT
The DNA here is from genome assembly GCF_902713425.1 of Acipenser ruthenus. Classification (NCBI taxonomy): domain Eukaryota; kingdom Metazoa; phylum Chordata; class Actinopteri; order Acipenseriformes; family Acipenseridae; genus Acipenser; species Acipenser ruthenus. The sequence goes on along the minus strand of NC_081189.1, from coordinate 19,704,764 downwards.
TATTTAATACAATTAAAAATATGTATTGATACAACTGACAATTACTATGTTCATCTTTAAGTGTTGTGCCCATTGTTAACTAGGGATGTAATAGGTTAAACGGTTATCTGTCAAACTAGTCTCAAGCTGTCGATTTCCGGTGTTCGTACGCGGAGCACAGCAGCTGGCATCAAAATAGAAAAGGGAGGAGTGTAAAGCTGGAGGGGTTAAAACGAAGTTGAGTCGAATACCTGCAAAATAAAGATATAAACATTTTAGTTTATGAAGCAGGTACGTTATTGTGTTATTATTATTGCCACTTTTTAATCAGTTGTACTCCCAATGAGTCCTTCGCCCTACCTGCCTTTGTCTGAAAGTTCTGAAATAGTTACCTAGCAACTTGCCATGTAGCGGGATGCGCTTCTGTAGTCTATGATTTTTTGTTGTGATGGGAGTTCAAAAAGTTGTTTTATAAATATCAAACAATTGACAGTTTTCTGAAGAAAAGTGTTTGAAACAGGAGTAATGAAGGGGAATCGAGTGGGACTGCAGCAAAAGAAGTACCGACAACAACGACCCGATCAGCAGTAAAAAAAAAAAAAAAAAAAAAAGAAAAAAAAACGAAAAGCTTGTGTAAATGGATGGCTTGGCATGGTTTCATGGCAGATATTTTTGATTGTTGAAATATTCTTAACAGATCACTCCAAGAACGAGATATTTGTCTTTTCTCTCACTGACAAAATCAGAACCAGACAATTATGACAACAGTTGCCTAGTTTTCTACTGGCAATCATCTCAGAACACAGGCTCTGAGGGAGTTTTTTCAAAGCTATCCTGAGATGGCACCAACCGGTCTCTTAGTACTCGCAAACCTACAGAGCGCGTGGACAGCTAAATATGACCGCTGTTTCGGGTACTGAGTTCCCTGGTTCCTTGGTCTCCCATCAACCACACATCAAACCCATCAACCACCCATCAAAATGAGTGCTTCATTTGAAATAAACAGTAAACAGGTAGCCTAGTTGGTGATAACAAATTCAATTACATTAGGAAGTGTGTGGCCGAGTATAAAAGCCTTTAGATTAGCTGTCTTAAACTATCTGGAAGCCAATAATGAGCGTGTGTGCATATGTGTGTGTGTGGCTTGCTTATTTCAAGCCATTCTCCTTGCACACCCAACATAAAAATGTTGATTTACAGCATGACTAACTAACCAACAATCTTTCATATCTCTCTCTCTCTCCAAGGCAGCTTCGGGTGTGTGATTCTGATTGGGAACAGTGAGAGTAATCAGAGAGTAGGTCGTTTGGCAATTCCTAGCTATACATGTCACGGTCCCCATAGCAACTTCCTTATTAGCACAAATGGGTGGCAGAGAGTGAGAACCAGTGAGGTGGATATTTCTGTATATTATTCAACATAATATAAAGATGTTTCATACCTCAATGGAAATTTATAATTTCTAGAAATTTCTTGAAAACAAATAATTATAGGGAACATCTTTTTAAGCAAAGGTTTTGCTTTTGTGGATGAGGAAAAAAAGTTACAAGAAATAGATGTCTACAATTTATTTCAGCAATGTTTTTGCAAAACTCCAAAAATGCAAATTCAAAAGTATTCATACACAGACAAGGAAAATGAAATTAATAGCTACAGGTAGTGAACAAAAAAATGGAAACACCAATGTAAAGTCACTTAATAGGGCGCTGGGTCACTGGTATCTGTGGCCCAGGTTGAAATTTGCAGTCAATTGATCTGCAGTTGTTCGTCTGTTTTGCCTTGCACTTCGAATTAATGCACAGATATCACGATCCTGGAGTATGCGCTTCCACTCACTGTTGCCCTTTGCTGATAATGTCTTTCCCTCGGAGTTCCATGCCGACATCACCTTAGGCACCATTGTTCGTGAAACATCAGCAAGTTGAGCTGTCTTGGTCACTGAAGCTCCTGCCAAACGCACCCCAACAATCACCCCTCTTTCAAAGTCACTGAGGTCTCCTCTTGCAGCCATGCTAGCCATAATTCTAGGCAACCAGGCCTGTCCAGCATTTTTATACATGACCCTAAGCATGCTGGGATGTTACTTGCTTAATTAATGCCACAGCTGTGTGGAAGCCCTTGCTTTCAATATACTTGGTGTCCCTCATTTACCCAGGTGTTTCCATTGTTTTGTTCACTTCCTTTAGCTGAGGCACCTTTTAGCATTAATAACCTCTTTTAAACGATTAGGATATTTGTCAATTCTTCAACGCAAAATTGTACCAGTTCATCCAAAGTCCGAGGACTTCTCTTGTGCAAAGCTTACTTTAACTCATACTGAAGATTCTCAATCGGATTTATATTGGGACTTTGACAAGGCCATTCCAGAACCTTGATTTTATTCTTCTTTAACCACCCTGAAGTAGATTTTGATGTGTGCTTTGGATCGTTGTCGTGTTGGAACGTCCAGTTGTGCTTTTAAACCAATTTTTGTAGCGGAGGGTTTCAGATAATTGGCCAGTATCTTTTGGTATGCTATGGAATCCATTTTACCATGTATTGGAACTAAATTTCCTGTGCCATTAGAGGAAAAACAGCCCCATAGAAGGATATTACCAGCTCCATGCTCGACATTACCACCTCCATGCTCCATGGTGTTCTTTTTGTATGCCTCGCCAGACTTTCGCCAAACGTAACAACTATCAGCTTGCCCAAATAGCTAGATTTGTGTTTCATTACTTCACAAAACCTTTGACCAGAACACATATCGATCATTCAAATGCCGATTTGCAAACTTTAAGCAGTTGTCCTTGTGACATTTTCCTAAGAGTGGCTTTTTCCTTGGCCTACGACCATTGAGACCTCATGCAATACTCCACCTATGGTTGAAATGGAAACCCCAGTCCCACTTGCAGCCAATTCACTTTGAATATCTTTGGCAGTCAATCTTGGATTGTTATTAACCTTCCTCACAATTCTTCTACTTGTTCTTGGTGAAAGAACCTTCTTTCTGCCAGACTGAGGGAGCGTTGTGATAGTACCATGAGTCTTGTACTTCTTGATAATAGAAACAATATTTGAAAGTGGGATACTCAAATGCTTGGAAATCTTGTATCCTTCTCCAGCTTTGACAGTAAATAATGCTCTGCCTAAGGTTTTCAGATAGCGCTTTACTTTTTCCAATATTGACTTATTGGTAATGACAGCAATCATCCTATGCCTAACCCTTTTATACTCGCCTACAATCCAGCATTTTCTAGACTTTTCTAGAATTAGGTTCAGCATTATCATATTGAAGTTTCTAGCACCTTGTTGACAATACGGGAGGACAGAACATCCCTGTTCTGTCCTCCCGTCCTCGTCCTCTGCCCTCCCTCCGCTACTGCTCCTCCAACCCCTCTAACCTCATTTCTCTGCCTCTCCCCCCCTCCCGCACACTCTTCTGCTAACAAAGCTGATTTCATCTCTGCCTTTGCCTCCCACCTCTCGCTCGATTTCCTTGCTCTCACTGAAACCTGGCTGTCCCCTGATAACACTGTTACTCCTGCTGCCCTGTCCTCTCTCTACGTCCTGTCCCATACCCCGCGTCTCACTGGACGGGGAGGTGGGACGGGTCTTCTCCTCTCTCCCTCCTTACTCTTTTCGGTCCCCTCCGATCTCATCTCGCTCTCTGTCAGTACCTTTGAATTTCATGCAGTCCAACTAACCTTTCCCTGTCAACTCCTGCTCATTGTTCTGTACCGCCCCCCTGGGCCTCTCACTCACTTTCTGGATGAACTCGACTATCTACTCTCCTCCCTCCCCTCCCTGTCTACCCCGACTGTCCTGTTGGGTGACTTCAACATCCATCTCTCCAACCCCAGCCACTCTGCTGGATTCCTCCCTCTCCTGCACTCCTTCGACTTCTGTCTCTCTCCGTCCCCTCCTACCCACAAAGCTGGCCGTCAACTGGACCTCACCTTCTCCAGGGCCTGCTGCCCCTCCACCCTCTCTGTCACCCCCCTGGACCTCTCTAATCACTATTTCATCTCTTTTTCTCTGTCTCTCCCCCCTCTCCCTGCTCCTCCTACCCCCACTGTCACCTCTCGCCGTAACCTCCGCTCTCTCTCCCCCTCTGTCCTTGCCTCCACTGCTCTCTCTCACCTCCCTCCTATCGACTCCTTCTCACAACTCTCCGTAGACTCTGCTACCTCCACCCTCTTCTCCTCACTCACCTCCTCCCTCGACTCCCTCTGTCCCCTCACCTCCCGTCCTGCTCGCCCCTCCCCTCCCCATCCCTGGCTCTCCTCTGCGCTCCGCTCGGCAAGAATCACACTGCGATCTGCTGAAAAGAAATGGAAGAGAACCAAACTCCCTGCTGCCCTAGACCTTTACCGCACTCTCCTCTCCTCCTTCTCCTCTACTCTCTCCTCTACTAAATGTGCTTATTTCCAATCTGTAATCCAAGCCTCCACTAACAACCCACGTAAACTATTCTCTACCTTCTCCTCCCTCCTAAACCCTCCCCCCTCCTCCTCCCTCCTCTATCTCCCCTGATGACTTTGCCTCCTTCTTCTCTTCTAAAATTTCAGATATCCGCAAACTCTTTAACACCTCTCCCTCCCCCGCACCCCCTCCCGCTCCAACTCCTACACCCACTGCAACCCCTACTAACTCACCCTCCTTCTCCACCTTCTTGCCCCTCTCAGACTCTGACCTCTCCTCCCTGCTCCAGGGTCACAAACCCACCACGTGTGCCTTGGACCCCCTCCCCACTCACCTCTTTCAAGCTGCTGCTCCTGCTCTACTCCCCTTCATCTCCTCCCTCCTCAACACCTCTCTACTTTCTGGTATCTTCCCCTCTGCCTTCAAAAAAGCCTCTATCACTCCCCTCCTCAAAAAACCTACCCTCGACCCCACCTCCCTCCAGAGCTACCGTCCTGTCTCCCTCCTACCCTTCCTCTCCAAAACCCTCGAGCGGACTGTACACCGCCAGCTCTCTGCTTTCCTGTCCAACCACTCTCTGCTTGACCCTCTCCAATCTGGCTTCCGCTCTGCTCACTCTACTGAAACCGCCCTCCTGTCTGTCACCAACTCACTTAAATGTGCCCGAGCTGCCTCTCTCTCCTCTGTCCTAATTCTCCTCGACCTCTCTGCTGCCTTTGACACTGTTGATCACTCTATTCTACTATCATCTCTTGCTGACCTGGGGATCTCTGGCACTGCTCTGGCCTGGTTCTCCTCCTACCTCTCCAACCGCACTTACCAGGTAACCTGGCGTGGAGCAACCTCCACACCTCACCCTCTCTTAACTGGAGTCCCCCAAGGGTCAGTCTTGGGTCCTCTCCTGTTCTCTCTCTACACCCGCTCCCTGGGCCCCCTCATCGCATCCTATGGTTTCTCATACCATTTCTATGCTGATGATGCTCAGATTTTCCTCTCCTTCCCCACCTCTGACTCCACCATCTCCTCCCGTATCTCTACCTGTCTGTCTGCTATTTCCTCCTGGATGCACTCGCATCACCTCAAACTCAACCTCTCTAAATCTGACCTCCTTTTCTTTCCCTCCTCCTCCCCCTCCTCTGATCTCTCCATCTCTGTTCCTCTGGAATCTACCACACTCTCTCCCTCTTCCTCAGCTAAGAACCTTGGAGTCACCCTGGACCCCTGCCTCTCTTATTCCCAGCACATCTCCACTCTGGCACGCACTTGCCGATTCTTCCTGAGCAACATCCGAAGAATCCAACCCTTCCTCACCAACTATGCTACCCAGCTCCTGGTCCAGGCCCTGGTACTCTCCCGCCTAGACTACTGCAACTCCCTCCTGGCTGGCCTCCCTGCGTCCGCCACCCGTCCGCTCCAGCTCATCCAGAACTCTGCTGCCCGCCTGGTGTTCTCTCTGCCTCGCTTTGCCCACGCTACTCCACTACTCCGCTCGCTCCACTGGCTCCCGATCACCGCTCGCATCCAGTTCAAGACTCTTGTACTAGCCTACAGATGCCTTGACCAGTCTGCACCCAGCTACCTCCAGACCCTCATCTCTCCCTACACCCCCACTCGACCTCTCCGCTCCGCCTGCACTAGAAGACTAGCTCTACCACCGCTACGCTCCCCTGCCTCCCGAGCCCGCTCCTTCTCCACCCTTGCTCCGCAGTGGTGGAATGACCTTCCTACAGATGTCAGGACTGCCCAGTCCCTGACCACATTCCGGCGCCTCCTTAAGACTCACCTCTTCAAAGAGCACCTGTAGAACTCCTCTGTTTGTATCCTGGGACACTATCACCCTTCATGTAAATGTGCTTTATTTTGCTCTTATCAGCCCCTATTTTACTGCATTTAATCCTGTACTTCAGAATACTGTAATCTGCCAAGTTTTTAACCTGTAGTACTTTGTATTTAATCACATCCTGATGTAACTATCACTATTTAATCATATCCTGATGTAACTATCACTATTACCTGCTGTATTATTGAATTGTGGTTTGTCAAACTTGTACTTTACTTGAACAAAAGTTATTGTATTTCTTGCTCTTATTGTATTACTTGTATTGTAACGCTTGAAATGTTTTTGCTTACGATTGTAAGTCGCCCTGGATAAGGGCGTCTGCTAAGAAATAAATAATAATAATAATAATAATAATCATAGCATCAAAGGGTATGAATACTTCTGAATTAGCATTTTTGGAGTTTTGCAAAAAATAATTGTAGACTATTTCTTGTAACTTTTATTCCTCATCCACAAAAGCAAAACTTTTGCTAAAGAGTTTTCTTAAAATTATTTGTTTGATACGTTTTTTGAAATTATAAATTTCCATAGGGATATGTAAACTTTTGACCAACTGTGTGATTTTTATTTATATATATAATATAAAAATCTACAAAATCTGTTTACATATTAAACCCCCCCATATCTGTGCAAACAGTTATAGATCTGTTTCTGAATTGCGGGGGCAGTGCAGTAAAGCACACCAAGCCAGAAAATTGTTTTCTGCATGCTTTCTGTGTCATTGTTTTGAAACTCTACACCCGCCTTTCCTTTCCATGATAAGTTCTGTTGAAATGTTCAAATTAGGCTAAGGGGGTCAGCTGGATGTTGTTTTGTAGTGGTACATAGAATGTAATTAATCCTTTATTCTAATCTTATTATAAAATACTTTCACATTTAAAAAGTTCTAATTAGTTAGCAAGAATACCGTTGGCCAATTTGGGTCAATTGGACAGATTCCAAAATGAGGAAAATGTAATGTTTGAAATTAAAGTAAAATCCCTATGGGCAATGTTAAAGGTACTCTACACTAAAGAGGGTAGATGAGGTAAAGCTTTCTTCAATGTGCCTCAGGATACTGGTGTTGTTTTTACAAACCTACAAAAGCTAAAGTTCTTCAAAGCACCATATTGGAATTACAAACTGTACATGCTTAGTGAGGTGTTAAGTTTGTGTGTTAGAGCTGCACAGACTGATTATTTGGATTGAACTCTGTTCAGAAACCAGGCGCTGACGATCATTGTGTTGATTGGGCTCATTTACAATTCAAAGTGAAACCAATTAAGACACAGCCTCTTAGATTTGTGTGGGTTGCAGTTTTTGTAAAAATGTTGGGCTGATGTTGACTGCACCCCAGATGCATTGCTGCACTTGTACATTCAGCAGAAAGATTTATGTTTGTATGCTTTAAATTACTCTACTGCTGTAGGAATCTGTAACTTATTTAACAACAGAGCTGAATCTGAATTAATTTGTTTCCAAAATAAAAGCATCATTGCAAACGACAATTCCAGTCATGGTCTGCAAGGTACACTGTGAAGTGCAAGTCTTTGTTACCGCACATCTGTATGATCATTTCATACTTTTTTGGATAAAGAAACTGCTGCAGTTTTTTTTTTGCAATGGTTATGCAACCCATTGGTTTTATGTGTTCCAAGCTCTCTTGTTCTCCCATGAAAGCAAAAAAGAGTCCGACTACATTTTAATTGAAATCAGAAACACAGTAGTATTTTGATAGCTATTATTTTGCTTGGTCAACTTTAATCCCCTCTAAATCCTGTGCTCCCTAAACGGGCTGCTAATTGCTGTTTTGGTGCTATCCAGCCAAATACTGGATTAGGTCTTTCAGGAAGATTAAACTAATAGTGTCATTATTTTGTTTACGTAGAAATCATGTGAATTGGGATAAAGTGGGCAAAAAGAAAAAAAAAAAAAATTTCTACAGACCATCCAGATAACCTAGCCCCATCCTCTTGATGGTCCTCTTGCATTCAATTGAAAAAAAACAAAAACAAAAAAACAATAGTAATAATAAAATATATATAATAATAAAAGTATTGTAAAACATGTTTTTCAGGTTCATTATAAAAACTGAAAATCATTTGAAAAACCTTGAAAATGTAGGAACAAATGTAAAGATGCTCTTCTAAAAGCATTATAAAACTCCCAAGAGGGTTATAACTGCAACCAATACCCTGTGTGAGCACAATGACATCATTCTATTTGAATTGGAAGTTAGGTATGTTTGACCTCTTCAGGATCAGCACTTTAATTTGCATGACAGCGAGCGAGTCTTTTGTTCCCTTAAAAGTTCAGAGCTGCACAATGTTAATACTTGTATTCAGATTAAACACAATAATATATTTCGGGTTATAGTTGTTCTGTGGACCCCAGTGTAAGAACCACTGGTGCTCTTGCAAACTGGATGTATTTCCACAATCAGAATTTTAAAGAACATTTTGTGATTTAAACTAAATATGAAGGTAATAAGCCATGTCAATGTTTTTTCAGAGTTGTTTTTTTATATCTTTCTTTACAGTTTACTGTAAACAATTGATAATCTCATAAACGCTGTAGAGGGTTTAATCAGTTATCCACCAAGTATTTCAAATCTGAAGAGTGGATAATCCAGGATTTGCTGTCTGCCAAATGACAATTCTGACAGTACTGGATTGTAAATCAAGTGTTTTCTAGGTATGCTTTTGTGTTTTAATTGTTAAACCACATCTATGAGTGGTGTACAGTCAAGTTCTCAAAAGGACTACAACAAGGCATACAGACCTATGGAAATGAAAAACAAATAGTCATAGATCTATTTTAGTATTAGCATGCTGCTCCTGGTGTATTATAACTAAAGGAACTTGCATGGGCTTTGGAGTGAGTTGGAGCTAAAGCACAGAATCTATGTGCACTTCTGTGAGGCGTGTGAGTAATAATGGAATTTCCAGACAGTACTTTACGTGTAAAAAAGTTTTTCTTTATTAATATTTACACGGAAAAAAAAACAAACAAAAGAAGGATGTGAGGGAGGGCGTGCTGGAGAAACAAAACGAAAGGATCGGAAGCTTCCTAGTCCTCTTCGTGAGGTGCTGAATTAAACAAAAGAAAAAGAATCAAAACCAAGAGAACAACGTGAGTAAAGCTTCCGACCGTGAAAAATAAAAACAACAAGAACCCGGCACTGATTCTCTCCCTCCAGCCTTTCCTCCGCCTACACTTTGTGGGACCAACCCCGGACACAGTAGCACGTTCCCTTTAGTATGCAAAGCCCCGCCCCGGTAGTCAGTGGAACACCAATTCCAACTGACAGGTGTCCTTGAACCTCACGTGACTCCAGTGGCTGGAATTTACATACTCGTACTTCCGCCCCTCACCAAGGTGCCGCCCCTCATAAAGATGACTTTCGTCATGGTCACGAGATCTTGGTAAGGGAAGTCCCGAGTTGGTTTGATACCTTCTACTGTCGGGAGGCTGAATTACAGACCGAAACCCCTTTGACTCATCACATATCCCACCCCTCAGAGTGGAGCCGAAGGAACACTCGGAAACCTCTAACCCCCCCTTTTTCCCCCCCTCCCGGGAAAAAAAATCAGCGTTTTGGTGTAACTTACCCGCACGATGCCTTATTTGAAAGGCGAAGGGTTGGAGCGCCAGGTACCACCGCGTAATCCTAGCGTTTGAATCCTTCATTGTGTCTAACCACTTTAAAGGGGCGTGATCTGTGATGAGTACAAAGGGTCGTCCCAGAAGATAGTATTTTAAGGACTCCATAGCCCACTTTACTGCCAGGCATTCCTTCTCTACTACTGAATACCTCTGTTCCCTGGACAGTAACTTCCGACTGATGTATAATATCGGGTGTTCTATACCATCTCTCTCCTGGGACAGAACCGCCCCCAGACCAGTCTGCGATGCATCTGTCTGAAGGATGAACTCTCGGCTGAAATCCGGGCTTACTAATGCTGGGGCCTGACTCAAATTAGTTTTAATAGATTCAAAGGCCGTCTGACACTCTGCACTCCATTTAATTTTATTTGGAGCGTTCTTTTTAGTGAGATCAGTGAGAGGGGCGGCTATAGTGGAAAAGTGTGGAATAAAGCGGCGGTAATAACCGGCCAACCCTAACAATGATCTCACCTGGGTTTTCGTGGTAGGTACCGGTGAATCCAACAGAGCCTGGACTTTTGAAACCAGCGGTTTCACTCTACCCTTACCCATTATGAAACCTAAATATTTAGTTTCTTCTTTTCCAATAGCGCACTTTGCCATGTTCGCTGTGAGACCCGCTTTCCTCAGAGACTGTAAGACGGCTTCTAATCTATTCAAATGTTCTTTCCAGGAAGAACTATAAATAACTACATCGTCGATATACGCAGCAGCGTACTCTCGATGAGGTTGTAATACCCTGTCCATCAGTCTCTGGAAGGTAGCAGGAGCTCCATGAAGTCCGAACGGCATAGTGCGAAATTGAAAAAGACCGTCTGGGGTTGAAAATGCCGTTTTCTCACGAGAGGCTTTAGTTAATGGAATCTGCCAGTATCCTTTCGTCAGGTCCAAGGTTGAAATAAACCGGGCCCGCCCCAGCTTGTCTAAGAGTTCATCTACTCGAGGCATGGGATATGCATCAAACTTAGAGATAGCATTCACCCTCCTAAAGTCTATACATAACCGTAGTGACCCATCTGGCTTGTCTATTGGTACAATTGGGCTACACCACTCGCTTCGGGAAGGTTCAATTACCCCAAGTTTCAACATACACTCCACCTCCCTCCGAACAGAATCTCTCCGACTCTCTGGAATGCGATACGGTCTCTGTCTGACTCTTAGACCTGGCGGAGTGATAATAGCATGTTCGATCAAATGCGTTCTTCCAGGCACGTTAGAAAACACATCAGCAAACATATTAATTAGATCGCTTACCTCTCTGCGCTGATCAAGAGTTAATTGTTCCCCCATCGGGACCCCAATTGCTGACACTGGCTCAATTGAGGGTCCAAAGTCCTCTCCCTCCTGTGCAGGAAATATAAAATGGACCTCCCGTTCTTTCCACGGTTTGAGGAGATTAACGTGATAAATTTGATTTTCTTTCCGACGCCCAGGCTGTCGGATCTCATAATTTACTTTTCCAATCGCTCGAATAACCTCAAATGGACCCTGCCATTTAGCAAACAACAACGTAACTGTAACACATATTTTACTACATTTTTAGACTCTTTTGACTGTTCTTCCCAACCTTCTTTTATGAGATCCAAGATACCCCGCGGCTGCCGACCGTACAAGAGCTCAAACGGGGAAAATCCCGTTGAAGATTGTGGTACCTCACGAACTGCAAAAAGTAAGTAGGGAAGCAGCTTGGCCCAATTGCGTTTTTCTTGATCTACAAAGCGGCGCAACATACTTTTTAAAGTCTGATTAAATCGTTCAACAAGCCCATCCATTTGAGGATGAAAAACCTGAGGTTCTAATTGAACGAATTTTTAATAATTTGTATAATTGCTGAATACAGCCAGACATAAAATTAGTGCCCTGATCAGTGAGAATTTCTTTCGGGATTCCCACCCTAGAGAATATTTTTACCAATTCATTTGCTACTACTTCTGCATTCATAGAGCGTAAGGGAACAGCTTCTGGATATCGTGTTGCGTAGTCCACTACTACCAAAATATACCGATACCCTGAGTCTGCTCCCTCCAGAGGGCCTACTAAATCTACACCAATCCTCTCAAACGGTACTCCAATAATGGGCAGTGGGACCAGAGGTGCGGGGCGAACTAACTTCGGGGCAGCTAATTGACATTCTGGACACTCAGATACATACTTCCGCACAAGACCGTAAACCCCTGGCCAAAAAAACCGGGCCAGAATTCGTTCCTGGGTCTTTTCAGTTCCTAAATGACCTGAAAATGGAATGTCATGCGCTAATCTCATGACTTCCGACTGAAAAGGCCCCGGAACCAATAACTGTTTTACGAGCTGTCCCGTCCCGGGAGCCCGGGTTATTCTATATAATAAGTGCCCAGATACAGAAAAATGCGGAAATACCACTGGTTGTCCTTCCTGCATATCCTTCCCCTCAACATATCTAACCCGTTTCCAAGCGTATTGTAACGTGGGATCATTTTGTTGTTCATATCCCAGGTCAATATCTCGGTCCCAATGGTTAGGTACACTGAGAGGAGTATCTTGTATTATTTGACCTTCCACATCAGTAACCTCGCAGCCCCGGTCACACTGAACACCTACTCCCTTACCCTGCCGTTTCAGAGATTGGTTTACTTTTGAGTCAGACACCTCCCCTTGTCGTCTCAGAGTTCCCTCATATTTTTCCACCCGGCGCTCTCTTTTTGTTTTTCTGGGGCGGATTTTAGGGTTAAACAGGTCGGTTTGCAACGGGAAAATCTCGCCAATTGTTTTCTCCCGTTGCTTAGATTGTCCCCTGGTAGAAACTAAGACCATTTCCCGACCTAAAATACGATCAAAAAACGGCCAGTCTCTTCCCAGGAGAACAGGGTATGGCAAACATTGTGCTACAGCCACTTTAACGTAAGCTGAATAACCATCAACAGTAAGTTTAACTTTAGTGGTGGGATAAACCCGAGTTTCTCCATGGATACAGGAGATAGCCACTTTACCCTGTGGCTCCCAGGTTACCCCCTCCAAGAGAGCTTGTCGAATCAATGTCTGTGCACACCCAGAGTCCGCAAATGCGTAAGAACTCTTATCCCCGACCTGTACTCTTAATTGATAAGGGCCCTCCCGACATTCCCCAATGTTCCTACCTGTTACCGCTGACCAGGATCTTTTTGCCAGGTCCACCTCCATCATCGGACAATCCCTGGCAATATGTCCGGTCTCATTACACCTGTAACACACTGGGGTAGAAGGCACCAACGGAGTTTGTTTGTCCTGTGAGTCAGTGACCGACAGGTTAGGGGGTTTTCCTCTCGCCCAAGATGGGGCTAACCTCGGCCTCCATGGTCTAAAGGTCTGGTTACCCCCTCTGGGCTTCATTGATTGGTTGGTCCGGGTTGGCTTAGGGGCAGGAGTGGGGTCAGGGACGGCGCCTTCGTTCGCGTCTTCATATGCCTCCGCCAGGATGATGGCTTTCTCGAGAGTGGTAGGTTGATTCCGTTTAACCCACTCCCGGTTTCCTGGCGGTAGTATAGACGCGAACTGTTCTATCGCGATCTTCTGCACCAGTTCTTGGGGGGTGTGTTCTTCTGGTTGCAGCCACCGGGTGCATTGATCCAGGAGATACTGTCCCGCAACCCGGGGCCGCACCCCCTCGGACAGCTGGTATTCCCGGAAGCGGCGCCGGTATGTTTCTTCTGTGATCCCGAGGCGTGAGAGAATAGCTTCTTTTACTTTGGCATAATCCGCTGCCTCTGTGGCCATTAATGCCCTATACGCTGCTTGAGCTTCCCCTGTCAAGCAAGGTGCCAGTTTCATGGCCCAGTGTTCCTTGGGCCACCCTGCTGCTTCTGCCACTCTCTCAAAGGTGACCAGAAAAGCCTCGGGATCATCTTCCGGAGTCATCTTTTGTAACTTCGGTTGTGTTGCAAACATCCGGGCAACCGCTGTTTCCGATGCTGGTGTCGACATTTTCTCCACCAGCTGTCCAAAGAACTGGGCGAGCTGTTCCTGGCGCCGTATCTCCCTCTCCTCTCGTTTCTCCTCCTGCTCCCTAAACATTGCCAAGACTGTAGCTGGATCCATCTCCCACAATGACACCACGTGTGAGGCGTGTGAGTAATAATGGAATTTCCAGACAGTACTTTACGTGTAAAAAAGTTTTTCTTTATTAATATTTACACGGAAAAAAAAACAAACAAAAGAAGGATGCGAGGGAGGGCGTGCTGGAGAAACAAAACGAAAGGATCGGAAGCTTCCTAGTCCTCTTCGTGAGGTGCTGAATAAAACAAAAGAAAAAGAATCAAAACCAAGAGAACAACGTGAGTAAAGCTTCCGACCGTGAAAAATAAAAACAACAAGAACCCGGCACTGATTCTCTCCCTCCAGCCTTTCCTCCGCCTACACTTTGTGGGACCAACCCCGGACACAGTAGCACGTTCCCTTTAGTATGCAAAGCCCCGCCCCGGTAGTCAGTGGAACACCAATTCCAACTGACAGGTGTCCTTGAACCTCACGTGACTCCAGTGGCTGGAATTTACATACTCGTACTTCCGCCCCTCACCAAGGTGCCGCCCCTCATAAAGATGACTTTCGTCATGGTCACGAGATCTTGGTAAGGGAAGTCCCGAGTTGGTTTGATACCTTCTACTGTCGGGAGGCTGAATTACAGACCGAAACCCCTTTGACTCATCACAACTTCGATTATGCTTTTTTCTAAATAAGTTCAACTTAATACTAAATCACACTTAGTAGAGGCATGAGTTTCGCTGAAGAGATGTCATTATTACCATACCTAATGTTTGCCCTGTGGTAAACTTTGATTTAAAATAAAATCTGTTTCTGATCGTGTCTGTATATAGGACAAAACATTTAATACATGGTCTCTGCTAAACACATTTATTATTATTATTATTATTATTATTATTATTATTATTATTATTATTATTATAATAAAGATTTAATAATGATTTAATAATAATACTGTTGCATGAAGGGATGCAGTGATGTTTAGAAAGATTAATCCATTAAGCTCCCTGTTACTTTTTCAGAATTCACCTCAAATGCTGTATCATTCATTAACTACGGTCCGGACCACTGTGACATCACAGTGCTGAATGGTCTGGACCACAGGCCACAGAATGCTACAGCCCCTTCTATTATTATTATTTATTTCTTAGCAGCCACCCTTATCAAGGGCGACTTACAATTGTTACATCACATTATTTTTATATACAATTACATTATTTTTTTTACACATTATTTTGATATACAATTACCCATTTATACAGTTGGGTTTTTACTGGAGCAATCTAGGTAAAGTACCTTGCTCAAGGGTACAGGGATTGAACCCATGACTCTCTGGTCAGGAGTCCAGAGCCATAACCACTACTCCACACTGCTGCCCTACTACTCCACACTGCTGCCCTTCTCACAGTTCATGCATAGGTAGAAAACAAAGCAAATGGTAAGATGTTAGACAAATGATAGGCTTTCTAAACTGACAAAAATGTAAATGGCCTATACATACATACACACATACATTCATGCTTGTGTCTTCAAATTCAATATATATGTATCACTATATACTGGGGATTTTAATCGATTAAAGATTAATCGATTAGTGATGAATGTGGATGTTGATCGATTAAAAAAAAAAAAATTGATCAATTAATCTAGTCTACCCATGTGCTGTAGCAAAAAGCAGTGCATGAGAAAGAAATCTAGAAAGATGGCGGAGAGTACTTCAAAAGACGATGGGAAACGGGTTACAGGGAGATATACCCAACATTTTGACATGAGCCCAGAACAGTGTTTTTCAGGTATTAGGGGGGCACCAAGACCCTACTGGAAAATACTTTTTTTCTGACTTCCTTGCGATTTGTAAAAGCTCCAGAGTAAATAGCAGACTCTGTGGGTCTCCAGGATGATTGACTCGATAAACTGTCCAGCCAGGCAGGGATCACGTTTAATCTGACCAACCCCGTCCACAGAGCTTGTGTCGTTTCAGACCAATCGTAGCTCAGCGCCTCTGTTTCAGTTTATAAATAGGGAGGGGGGCTTAGCTTTTAGTTTAAATTAACTGGATTTGCTGCATGCAGAATGTAGAAAACGAGCAAACGGGTGCAACATTTTATTAAACAAATCTTTAATACAGTCTTGAATAAAGTTATAATAAAAAAATAAGCTGGACAAACATTACAATTACTATTCATAGTTGCATTAACATTATTTAAAGACTAGTCACATGTATACTGTAATAACAACACTGTAATCATAGTAAAATCTGTTTCATTTACGGGGCTTTGCTGAGAAACAATGAAATGGGCTTTTAAATCCTCCATGTCCTTACTTTCTCATTTAAAAGTGGAATGAAGAACGAGAAAATGAGAGTGCAGCATTTTAATAATTAACTAGTTTTTTGTAATGAAGTTAATACAATTATGAATAGTGATTGTAACAAGTTGCAAGATTTGCTCTTCGGTACTTTCCTTTCACGGCAGTACTATGAGTTTATCTTCTCATCTGTGTCGCAAGTAAGTTGATTTTTCTTTTCAACAATGTGTTCTATTAGTTTAAATCTGTACCATGGCAGTACATTTACAGCTATAGTCTTAAGTCTTAATTATGACACTCAGCTAACTAAATTAAACTAAAATAAATTACCTGTTAGTTTCAAGTTTATACGAAAAACAGGCCAACATATTCAACACAGTATTGGTTGTACGTAGTACCGCTGCTAATTTACAGTAAAGCATGACACAGTATGTTATGTATTATATTAAAAGACTTGCTTTGGCTAACTTCAGATTACATGCAAGTAAACATTTTTATTTATTGTGAAATTGTTAAAGTTGCCTGTCAACTGTTAGGTGTCATTAATAAATGCTTGCAAAAAATAGCATTAATACCAAGTGTTACTTTTAGTTGTCTTTCACTACAATTGCATATTATAGCAAACGGGTGTGATTAATCAATTAATTGTCCAGATGGGTTGATTAATCGATTTAAAGAAAATGCCAATATTAAAACCCCTACTATATACCAAACCTCTTAAGCTGTACTTGGCAGACTTTTGAATGTTTTTTTTATAGTGATTATTGCATGGCTGTTTTGAAGGAGCATGGTGTAATTTAAGCTGCTTACTACCCTGGCAACATGACAAGCCAGTACCTTATAATCAAGGTTCTTTAATTGTAGCTGTGTCTGAAACCTTTTACATGGTATATCATTATTTTATGCAGACAG
Source organism: Acipenser ruthenus (assembly GCF_902713425.1). NCBI lineage: Eukaryota > Metazoa > Chordata > Actinopteri > Acipenseriformes > Acipenseridae > Acipenser > Acipenser ruthenus. The sequence continues at coordinate 19,687,684 of NC_081189.1, read as the reverse complement.
GAAGGAAATGTTTTTTTAACCACTTGTGTAATGCTGAGTAAGCTTTTATTTTTGCCAATTAAACCTTTTTTTCTTGTTTTAAATAAACTAATGGGAGTTGTTTTTGTTATACTGGCTGTTAATTTGGTTTTAAATAAAAGGCTGCAAATACTAAAAGCATAACATGTTTCAGCCATTAGCTTTTTTGATGATGGACATCAAATAGCACAAGACAAACCGTAAGTCTGTTGTGTCTTCATTATATACCGGTACCTAACACATTTTATATATAATTAATATATATATATATATATATATATATATATATATATATATAAATATATATATATATATAAATACACACACACACACACTACCGGTCAAAAGTTTTAGAACACCTCAATTTTTCCAGTTTTTATTGAAATTTACGCAGTTTAATGTCTCAATGTACTCTGAAATTAAAGCATAGAAGAAATAAACAATTGGAGATAAAAAAAAGAAATCATGGAATCGCTTTGTTTAACAAAAGGAAACCTTTTGCAGATATAACAGCTGAACACACTCGTGGCATTCTTTCTACAATGGAAATCAAATATTGTTCGGAAAGTTCTTCCCAACACTGTTGCAGAAGTTCCCACAAATGTGTTGCACTTGTAGGTTGCTTTGCTTTCACCCTTCTATCCAGTTCATCCCAAACCAGCTCGATGGGGTTTAAGTCTGGAGACTGTGCTGGCCATTCCATGATTTGAAGCCTACCGTCTTGTTCTTTTCTACTAAGGTAGTTCTGACATAGCCTGGAGGTATGTTTTGGGTCATTATCTTGCTGTAGGATGAACCCCTGACCAACTAGGCGTATACCAGAGGGTATTGCATAGCGCTGCAAAATGCTGTGGTAGCAGTTTTGGTTCAGGGTGCCACTCACTCTGTGCAAGTCGCCGACTCTGGATCCAGCAAAAGAGCCCCAGACCATCATGCTTCCTCCTCCATGTTTGACAGTTGGTGTCACACACCGAGGAACCATCCTTTTGCCTACTCGACGGCGTACAAAAACCCTGCGTGATGAACCGAAGATTTCAAATTTTGATTCATCGGTCCATAAGACCTTCCAGTCTTCAGTAGTCCAATGGCGGTTCTTCATGGCCCAGGCAAGCCTCTTTTTCTTATTTTGCCATCTTAGCAATGGCTTTCTTACTGCCATTCGACCTGTCAAACCTGCAACTCGAAGTCTTCTCTTCACAGTTGAAACTGAGACTTGCTTACTTCGACCAGTGTTAAACTGTGCTTGAAGCTGTTGTCCTGTGAGCCGCCTATCATGCAAGCTGTTGACTCTCAGAAACTTGTCTTCTGATTCTGTTGTGGCTTTGGGTCTGCCAGACCTCTTCCTGTCAGAGTTTCCTTCAGTTTCCAAGTGCATTTTGATGGTGTAGGAAACTGTACTCACTGACACCTTGGCTTTCTTTGCAATTTCTCTAAAGGAAAGACCTACACTTTTAAGGGTTATAATGGTCTGTCTGTCTTCCTTTGTTAATTGCCTTTTTCTCGCCATTATGAGAGCAATATACTACTTCCTGCAGTACAATACTGTCCAAGTAATGCTTAAGAGGGTATAGTAACACAGTCTGTTCCAACACTGCTTTTATACAGACAGAGGGTTTGTAAGTAATCAGCAAAAGTTGGGACACCTGTAGGAATTGTTAGCATCAACTTTCAAGGCTTAATTTACTTCCATTGCTGCAGAACAGCTGTAAGTTGTTAACCCATTACTTGTTCCCTGAAAAAGGCCTTTTTGTATAAACTCTGAAATGTACATTATTTTTCAGTTTTTGGTAACCTAAACTTTTTTTTTTTTTTAACCTCTATCAGTTTACCGCTTACCTTTGTACCATTTCAGGTTATTCACTGGACTTGAACTGCTTAAATTTCAATAAAAACTGGAAAAATGGGGGTGTTCTAAAACTTTTGACCGGTAGTGTATATATATGTATATGTATATGTATATGTGTGTGTGTGTGCGTGTGTGTGTGTCTATATATATATATATATATATATATATATATATATATATATATATATATATATATATATATATATATATATATATTAATTATATTAATTATATAAAGAGCTAAACTAAGAATATCTTGTTTCAAAAATAATAAACTTTTGGTTTTGGTTTTTTTATGCTTGGTTTCATCAGCTAAATTGCTTGAATTAAAATAACTATTTGGGTTTTGTTTGGTTTCTGTTGGTTACGTGTGTGTGTGTGTGTGTGTGTGTGTGTGTGTGTGTGTGTCAGAGGTCGCGCTAGCTTTTCTGTTCATGCGTTCCTGAAACGCACATGCCCCAAATTTTGCGTCCCATCCATCAAATATACATGGAAGGCTAATAAACTCCAGGAATGTGCATTTTGGTACATTTTTATGAATGATTAAACTCTATGGTATATAGTAGTTTAAAAAATCTCTGTCTGTGTATAGATATACTGACAGTAGACCATTCGCATGACAAAGAGACACGATTCTAAGCACTGTTTGTTGCCTTCATCTGCGTGTGTTTTAATATTTTTCTGCATTCCAATAACAGCAACAGCATCACCGTGTCTTTTAAGCGAAGATTCTTGAAAAACTGTACATCCATGCGTATATGCTTTTTTTGCTTTTACCCAGCAGCTCTTTCACACACAGTACATCTTGCCATCTGGAAGTAGATGGCTGAGATGCAGATGAGCAGTCTTCATGAGAATCCCCTGAAGATGCTGATTGCTTAGCAAAAAACCTTTGATTTACAGCTGACTTGCTGTCAGTGTACACTCTGCAATAAGTATTAATTGTTATGCTTTAAAAAAATCTGTAAGGGTATCCCTGTTAAGCTAGTGCGGAAAATAACAAAAGCACAACGTTAAATTTGGCGACTACAAAAATGAAATGCGAGTTAAAAGTAGGATCGGGGATGAACAATTCCCGTAATTTGTCAGCTCTGTTTGAAATAAAATTAAAAGGACCAGAATTAGGCTCAGGCAAGATATGAAGGTAGAAGCAAAGATTGTTTTGTAATTAACAGCTTTTTCGGAGTTTAATTATGAAACAGAATCAGCTAAATTTGTCACCTGATTAAAAATAAAACCCAAAAACTTCAAACCCTACGTGTGTGTGTGTGTGTGTGTGTGTGTGTGTGTGTGTGTGTGTGTGTGTTCGCATTTACTTTTTCCAAAATACTTGATTTATTTCATAGCAATACTGACCTCTGGTAATATGGGGCATAACACATTATTTTAAAATAAAATACAGTGCATGGTGGGATACTATCGTATTAATTTCCAATGTTCATTGCGCTGCTAGGAAGTGTATCCAAACTATTCTAATAATAATGGTGAGTGTACGCATTACGCCTGACTAAACATGAAACGGTACTTCAGTGTGGACGCTAAAGTTTGACCTGGATTAATGAAAACGTTTTTGAGTATGGTTCTCGAGATCGGTTATGTAGTGTGGACAGGGCCTAAAAGTAAATATTCTTAATATTGCTGGCAAAGCCAAATATGAATCATATTGCTGCCACCTACAGGACTGGAGTGTATCTTAATCAGTGCTATTGTATTGCAGAACAGGTTTTTTTAAACAAGTATTTTACGGTAATTGCTGCAGTGTAATAGATTACCACGAATATGCATGTCTGCGTCCCTTTCCATTCTGTGCATCCCGTGAACGCAAGACAAAATATTTTTCCGTCCAATGGATTTGTTTTGCATCTAGGATGCAAAATTTTGCGTTACAACGACCTCTGGTGTGTGTGACGCCATTTACAGTCAATTAGTTTTTTTTTTACAAACTCCCGCAAATTACGTCATTGTCACTAGGGGGTGCCACTGTGGTTTTTGCCGCGTATTTCCATACTACAGTACTGTGGGAATAAATAGTCCTGTCACTCACAAGGTGGCTCAATGCAGAGAGGTGAACTGGTAAAGGTTTTTATTTTTTTTTATTTTTATTTTTTTTACAGCAAAGGAAGCAATGCTGAGGCAGCTCTCAGGGAATACCATAGAGTGCATAACATCCGCAGCGGATCATGTTTAAGAGTTGCTGTTCACAAGTTAATAAAAAAAAGGTTTCAATGTCCCTTTCATCAGAAGCTTGGATATCCTGGGAGACCGCCACCCACATATTCTCACAGCCCCCACATGAGACTGGAGAGAATACAGCAACTCATTTCTATCTACTGGTGGAACATAATGACCTATTCTTTTCTTTGCCCGAATTTGGAGGCAGTAAGAAAACCCTTTGACGGCAGTTTTGCTGTGTCTGCTTTGGAGAGTGGTGGGAGGTGGGTATGCTTCTGCTGGTATTGACTTGGAGCAGTCTTCTTCACTGGAAGCTGAATTATGTCCCACTCTATAGTTTAAATATCCGTTTTAAACCCACAGTATATACTGTATTTTAAAAAGAAACCTGAATCTTAAATGTCTAAAAATTCAATACCATGTGGCACTGGATTGTTCATCGCAAAGCATAGCCAATGTGTGTTTATCCTTTGTGAATGCACAGTGATGTACTGCATCATTGCCTGTGGAAGCCACACAGCAAAAGCTAGCAACTTCCACTTCAAGTTGAAAAAGCTTTTTGTGTTGAAGTACTGAAACAGGTTAGGAGGGGGGGTTCCTGTGCATCACAAACCTATTTATTACAGTTTTTTAAACAGTAGCTCAATAAAATTCATTAAATGATTGGAGCACCACCTGAAGAATGGTTACGACCAGCGTTCAGGTTGTTTGTTTTTTTTTCTACTGTTTGATGTTGGATGAAAGATGATTTACATTAAGAGAAAATCATTTACAAAAAAAGTTAGTAAAGAGTCATAAAAAGACATTAGCTTAAAATGTCCAATAGGCTCACCATTACAGTACCAGTACAAAACGTACTACAGTCTTTTAAACGGCTTGCAGTAATACTGCATTAACGTTAATAACTTACATTTTATTATAAAATGGGTATTTTAAATGCTGATTGGTCAAAACAGGTCGCATGGGGGTGTTGATATTACAGAATATCACCATGGGTTGGCACCTCTTTTCAAAAAGGGGCAAATCATTGGTAGATATCCCTACGCCACTAGAATTTAAAAAGGCAGCCATTTTATCGCAATAAAAATAACCAGTTTTATGTAAATGTTGACCTTTTAGGAAACCGAAGCTTCGCCTCATGACTTGCAACGCACTCTGCCATGGTGATATTGGAGTATATCACACACCCTGTCCTGCCTTACTGCTTACTTGTATTATTGTTATGTAAGGATAATATGCCCCGTGTCTTATGAGATGAAGTCTGTGGTAGAAAAGGGAAGTTGAGATAAGGTCACAACTATTTGGTAAATATAAAAATCAACCACCATCCCCATCTGACAGCTTCTGATTTTCAACCAAACTCATTTCAGTGATGGTGGCGTGTGTTAGGCACATTGCCATCCTAATGCAATTTAGGGTACATGTTTAAGCACAGAGAACACATACAGTGCTCTCCAAGCCATAATTGTGAGGCTGTGCTCTTTGTTCAGCCTTATAACGAGAATGAAAGTGCTAGTCTAATGGTATTATGGAGCAAATGGGAGCCGTGACCATACCGTCTTATAACCTGTTCCACGGTACATAAGGCCACCTTAGTTTTAAGCAATCATCTAGAGCCATAAAACTGTGTTTAGTACAGTATGATTTAGATTGTGTTACATTTGTTATTTCACTTAAAACTATCTAAAGCAAATACAAAAAATGAATGTGTAAATGCTTGTATAATCATGTATTTATGGCAAAAGCAGGGTATGTACAGTATGTTACTGATGAACTTGATTATGTAAAGAAGACATTCAAAGTTTCATATTGAATAACCAAATTGCAAACTGTTGAAGTGACATGCAAGAGGGCATGTTTTCAAAGCCATTGTCCAGCTGACCTTTTTCATTTTGGCACAGTTGTGCTTAGACTTGGGAGCCACTTTCAAATGGTTTGTAGTACAGCACATTCTGTTTTCTTAACCAGAAAAAAAAATAATTTCCCACTTGTTCATGAGGGACTTTTAACTAAATTAGTCTGACCCAAATGCAAAGCAAACAATGTTTTCAATGCAGGATATATCCATGACATCCTCAAAATACATTTTCTGTGATGCAGTAACATTTAAATGCACAGAGTTTGCAAGAATCCAGCAGACCACCAGTGACACTATTAAAGGCAAAGGTTTACGCTTTGAGAATCTCCTGCGGCAGTGCTCCGGCAATAGCTGAAGATGTTGATACTTGACACACCGTTTTTTGTATTTTTATTTCAGTTACTGGATCAAACCGATTAGCTGGTATGGCATCTTAAAAGTTAAACAAACCACTGTTTTATAGTTTGGTTTAAAGAGCTTGAAATATAGTGTCGACTTGGTTACATCCATGGAAACTCTCGCACTTCATCATGGATTTAAAAATTAGGTCAAGCTGAATTTATGTTCTGGTTAAGTTACAAGATATTTTTTTTTTGTATTAAACCATTGCAAATAAGGAACATATTTTAATTGCAGATTAGCATTGGGTTTAGACACCTACTTTACAATAAATTATAAACAATGTAACTCTTGTATTTTCCACAAAGCAAGTGTGTTGTGCTTGGTGTTTTTTATTTTTTTGTGAGATGTTTCCTCCTGATTAGAGGAGGAGACAAAAATGTAATTTTGCAAACCAGCAAAACTGTCTCTGTGCTTTGGTCAGCACTAAAGGGGATTATCTGTCTTTTTGCCATCTCTTTAATGTTGTCAAGCAAAACCTCTAATTTTATGTTGCTTCTTTTATAAGGTCCTCGTCTTTAGCATAATGACATGTTAAAATGACACACTACTGGACTGCATTTAAAAGCAAATAGATGTATACAGTAAATGATATAAACATATGGTGCTGATCTCAAAGCTTTACTTTAGAGGCCATTTATAATATAAAGGAGTAAATGACCTCCGTATAGAAAATCTTGCCTAGATGGCAAAATTACAATTCTTTGCTAAGAATGTCACATGCATTTTCTTGAGCTCGACGTCTTCCAGGAACATATGGATGTGATTTTCACAAATATTTTTGTAAGTAGTCTCATTACACTTTTCATCAGCATTTCAGCTGAAACTGCATGCACTGTATTTATTTAGTTTAGTACCAAAACTCTTTAATATGTGTGGCAGTGCTGAAGGAGGTGTTGAGCTCTTTATCATATGCAGGTCTTGTGTGTTTAAGATCCCACAGGACCTGTCAAACACCATTAGGGGTATTTATTGACCCTGGTGCCCCCCACCCCCAGCAGGAGTCCACTGTTGAAAATGAACTTTTATGATCGATACAGATGCATTGTATTGAAGTAATTCTATTTTCATAGTGGGGGTGGGGGGTTAAGTCTATAAAAAAAATCAATTTATGCTTGGCAGTATGTGCATAACAAATACGTTGCAGTAACTGAATAAATATTTCTCCTGTTTCTACTGATTCCTGCTGGAGGAAGGCTAGATAAGCATCTACACAAACGGGAACCTACCCATGCACACTTCTGTCAAGCTGATTCCATCAATCAGTGTTTGGAGTTATGGCTTTTCAATATAGTAAGCTACCCAACAGAGCTGCACAAACAAGTGAATGTGTAAATGATCTTTTATGTTGTATTCATTTTTTATGGGCAGCTTAGTCTAGTCGGACAAAACATTAAGCCAGCCAGCCAGTGTCCCAAGGATCTCCTACTCCTTTTTTTTTTTTTTTTTTTTTAAATATGTTTTCCATTCATAGATAAGACAGGAATAATATATTCCTATGAATGAATATTTTAACATTGACAACCACCTCACTTTAGAACATAGTTAAGACAGTTATGGTACTACAATGTAACAACTTCTGTTGTATAAGTAACACTTATATGTATATTACACAATGAGTGTACAAAACATTAGAAACACCTTCCTAATATTGAGTAATATTGGTAATATTGGGGTCTGTGAAACCTTAGGAAAATGTTTGCTGGCAGTAAGAAAGTCTGTCACCAAAAGCATATTGCTGTTAACGGGGAAATTTTGCGTAGTCAACGTATGCATCGCCGTCATTGCAGTGATGGAAGATTTACTTCTCCAGATTAAGGCATTTTCTGCAGGTCTACACTTGAATGTTGGCTTTATGTATTGTCCCAAAAGGAAGGGTAACTGGCACTCCTAAAACCGGAGGTGGAGAAAACAAAGCAGCTGCAATTTGTTATTGTTGCTGAAATTGCAGTTTTCACTTGTAATTGCGAGTAGGGCGTGTTGGGGCCTTGGTCTCAAATGTGAGGGTTGTAGTGTGTTGAACTATAGCTCACCTACAGGAAATTTCACTAACTAGCAAGGTACTTACTGCCTGTCAAAAGGTGAATTACTGTACCATTCCCACAGAATGAATTCAGTTACTACACAATGGCACAAATAGATGTACTTGTTGTAAACCAAAGGTTAATTTTTCAGTATAATTTTACCCCTGTGTAGCTTTTACTCCCTATATTGATGTATGCCTTTTTAGCTAAACTGACTTGTTTAAATAAAGGAAAGCCAAGCTAAATGTTGTTTTTTCAAAAATGAGCCTTCTAATTAACAGCAAAAAATGCAAAATCAGGTCTGTGGTTTTGAGGTCTCTGTTTGACTTGAGGATATTTCTTGGATACTTCTTGAGTAGTTAATGTTTGTCAAGTAATCCAGGAGTCTACCCATTAACCCAGAGGGGGCTGTCAGTGTCTGTCACTGATGTATGGACTCACTGTACTGAACTACTATGATCTATGGTCAACCAGTGTCAAATCACACCCCAGGCTCAAAGCAGACATCACAGAAATACTTAACAATTGGGCTTTATTGCCCAGCAAAGACACTGTCTGCAGGCTTAGGTGGGAGAAGGTGTGTCTTTAGGGTCATGTGGAAGGCTGTGAGTTTTGACCATGACTAATTGTTGCCCACCCCCAGCATGTTAGTAGCTGTAATATTTTAAGGCATAAGGTTTTGTGATTTAGTCCATGTCACCCTTACTTGTGTGATGCTACTGCAGAAACATGCACTAACAATGTAGGTGCTTTAACTTCCAATTTACCTTGTTAAGAAGAGTTTTGTATACATGCTTCCACCAACAGGGAGTGTTTTATGAGCAGATGCACCTCTGTATACTTCCCATATGTTTTAAATCGGTTATATCGGGGCTAGGGGTGCACAGATTCTCCAACTTTATAGGTATCAACAAATGAAATAAGTAGGACCTGGAAAGAAGTTAAGTTAGTTCAGTTTCAATTTAGGGTATAGCTGGAATAAAGAGCTGTAGGGCTCTGACCTCGAGAACCGGTATTATGCACCCGTGGTTTATAATTTTATGTTTTATGGGCAGCAGTGTGGAGTAGTGGTTAGTGCTCTGGACTCTTGACCGGAGGGTTGTGGGTTCAATCCCCAGTGGGGGACACTGCTGTTGTACCCTTGAGCAAGGTACTTTACCTAGATTGCTCCAGTAAAAACCCAACTGTATAAATGGGTAATTGTATGTAAAAATAATGTGATATCTGTATAATGTGAAATCTTGTAACAATTGTAAGTCGCCCTGGATAAGGGCGTCTGCTAAGAAATAAATAATAATAATAATAATAATGTTGCTGTCTCGTCGACAGTTGCCTAAAATACATGGGAACGACTGTATTGGAAGCGGTTGTATTAAATAAATATTTGACAGCACGTCCTCTGCAAACCTCAGTAAATAAAACTTTGGTTTAGACAACACTTGTATAAACTCTAATAGTCTTAACTTTGGCTACAACACATTTTTATGTACACCAGAAATAATTTCGGCCTGACACCCTGCAGATTTTATTGTTTGGAATGTGATAAGTTATGTGAGTTAGAATGAATTGGATGTAATTTCAGGAAGACTGCATGCATCTTGAGCTTCAGTACACAAGCAATTAGATAACAATCAGGGCAATAATAAAGAACTGCCATGTGACCCTGTGATGGAATTATAATGAGTTCTGGTTGTAAATCTCCCTCTCGACCTGTGAGGGTACTAAGTAGCGAAAGGGAAAGGCTTTGGACAGGTTGTCCTGACAGTTCATTCCCTGGGTCGGGAAGTCAGTCAGCCTGGAAAAAGACCAGACTCCGGTGCGGGAATGTAGTGACCTGGAAGGTAAACGAAGTAGGAGCTGCAGGCAATAGTCAGCTGCAGTCATTTACCAAGGGGTCATGCATAATCGCATAAAAGGGGCCAGAGAATTGTAAATCTTTTCCTTCGTTTTTGGTTTCGAAATAGACCCGCAAGGACCTGTGCACTGTGTATTAAGAGTATTGTGAGTGCTTGTTTGTCTTGTCTATAATTGTTACTTGTGTTTTTATAGACGGCTAACACGTTCGGGAGCTGTCGCTAAGAGCCAGCACTGAACCCGGAACAGCACTGCACTATTTGTCACTCTTTAAACTGTATCACCCACCACGAGCACTACTGCACGCACCCAGGACTGGTGACTGTGGTTGTATATTGTGGGAGAGATACTGTGTTTATTGTTTAGGGCTGCAATCCCTGTTACTGTTCTCTGTGTTTTACGCATCGCTGTGTATAACCGGAGTTTATTATTTGGTCACCAGACCTGGATTATAAAGACAATAAAACGTATATTTTTCTATACCGTATTACAAATCTCAAGTCTGTTTATTTCTGCACTGCATCACCTCTGCACCTGTACATAATCAGCAACCACTTTGCCACAGACCCTAATTAGTTTGTGAAGTATAATGCTAGTGTGTTTGGTATGTAAACTGTGTGTTTTTTTTTTTGTTTTTTTTTAATATTTTTAATATTTTATCTCCTGCTGCCAACTTGCCAGGGTCCCTTTGAAAATTAGATGTTCCTGGCTGCTAGGTCATTTTTCATACCCATTTTTGAATGAGCTGTATCATATAATAATTCTCAATTAACCGTTTTGAAAGCTGGAATAGTTCTTGATTCTTGCTGTGCACTTTTTAAATCTATCATTGATAAACCGAGTTAAGGCCGCTACACGCCAGCTGCTACACACATTGGGCGACAAGATACCTTTGCAGCAACATAATCATATACACCTGAAGCGACACAGACATGATGCGGCAGATTTGAAAACTGCCAGATCTCTAAAACTATTACAAATTACTATTGCCAGAACTATGGTCAAGACTGGTACATATTCGTTTACATGATGTGGAAATTATGAGTGTCTTCTCTGACAGTATTTCAACACATATGGCAATAAATCATACATACCAGGCTTATCCAGGTCCTTTGAAATGGACTCCCATATATTATCTTTCATCTCTATATTTATAATTGCGATGATATTTGTCATAAAGCTCTGGGTATTTTTCCACGGCAACTATTATTTTTTCCTCTGTTATTTTGAATACTGCTTAACCCTGGTGGACGCAGTCCATGTGAAGCTGTTCTCTGATTGGCGCACGAAAATATCGCCAAAAAATAGGATTCAATCATGTATGTATGTATGTATGTGTGTTTTGCGTCACTCCAGCGTCGGCCTGGTGTTGCCTCCACATCGCCTGTGATGTGAAATACTTATCAAAAGTATAGGTTCTGTTAATTTTGTCGCATTGCTGCACATTTTCCCTTGTCACATCGCGTCTGGTGTATAGTTGCCTTTAATGTTAAACAATTGGGGTTCTGTTCTTCATTGTGTATATTACCTGATCTGTAACCTGCTGTTCAAATATCTCACTTTTAAATAAGATCTTGTTATCTCCCTGAATCATTGATTATTCTAAATGTATAAATAACTAAACTTCATTAAGTAAATACCCAGTCAACCGCTGTAACTCTGCAATCAGCTATTTATTTCCTGTTTGTTTGTTTTCCCCTTTTTTCTGCAGGGAAGATGCACGTGTCTCTGGCGGAGGCCTTGGAGGTGCGGGGAGAGCCCCTGCAGGAAGATGAGATCTGGGCCATCCTGAGTCAGAGTGCAGAGAGCCTCCAGGAGCTCCTCCGCAAAGGTAACACAACCAGGAACTCTTGTGTTGAAGATACCTGATTCAGTGCCTCTGCATGTAGGCCAATGTGGATCTCACCTGGGTACACAAGGGCTAGATTTACAAAGTTCACCCAACTTATTTTTGTAAGTCAATAAAAAGCTATTCATGTTTCAAAACTAGAAATAGACGTCTCTGAGCGTTTCTATCTACGTAGTTTCTTTTTTTCCTTCTGCAATACTTTTGGAAATTGAGGGGGGAGGGGAGGTGGGGGGAAGCTTGTATTCGAAAAAAAAGTCTTCTAACCATCTACTGGTATATCCAGGATAGAAACGGTTATAACCATGATGCATAAACAACATTTCAAAGCCATATGCTTTGATTTATTTGAAGTTACAAAATAAATTAAATATTTGGCTGCTTGATATGAAATTCATGAAGTCATGTCTGTAACTAATGAGATTCAAAACATTTGTCCATAATTTACCATCTCAGGAGGGTCTGTGTTTGGATCAGCATGTCTTTCATAATACAATACATGTTCTGTCCTGTGATTTACAAAATTATTTATTAATTTAGACCTCCTATGGTGTTGGGATGAAAAATATCAAAATTCTCTTTTAGCACATTTGTATTGCTTTTCTTTATGTTCTGCTTCAATTGAATAACCCCCCTCCCAGAAACAAACAAAAAAAAAAAATTGGGGGATTTGTTTTCTCACAAATATTTTACCTCAATTTGGAAGCAAATTAAGTACAATATAATAAGTTTAAAGTATCTTGTCAGCTGATGTCTTTATAAGCAGCAGCCAAGCAGTGAAATTAACCGATTTTTGGGAAAGATTGGTGTTTGGTTTTATACCTTTATCTGTGGGTGCATTGCTGAGCACAATGAATACACATAGTCTACAGGATATAGAATCCACAGACTCTTAGTAAACTGTCTCCTAAGGCCAAAGATCTGGGGGTTTGCAGCAGGCTCTGGAAAGTACAGTATGTTACTCTGTTCAGAGTGGTGCAGATTCTCAAGGCTGCTGCTCAGCTGAAGATCTCTGGGCAGACGCCAGCTTCCTTTGGCACATGCAGTGGGCTACATGCGTAGGACCAGATTTCCACTAGGCCTGATTATACGTACAAAAGTGAAATCAGGTTTAATTACATCCACAGGATGCTTTATATTTCCATACAGCAATAAGAAATACAATATTATGTTTGGGGTTTTTTTTGCATTATTTACATTTAAAAAAAAATATGTCGACTTGGAAATGGAAAGCACAAGAGATTGAGAAGAAAACTACTCAAAACTGTGACAGCTTGGCACTAGTGGGAGGAGTCTCGGTGAACGCAGTAGCTAACTACATCGAGAGTAGCAACTTCCTGGACAATAATATTATTAAGGCCGGACAAAATGACTGTGAACAAGACGTTAATAGATTTTTTTCAGGTAGAAAATAAGGAAAGCCATATGTACAGTATTTATTGAAAGTACTCATGACTTCAAGGTAATGTTGCATTTTACTCACCCAAAATAAATTTTACTTGCAAAATTTGTCAAAATTGGAGAGAATTACTCAATGACCCAAAACCTTATCTGGAGCTTTGGCGCCCCTTCTGAAGTCAGCTTTCCCGTGGTTATTGATGAATAGTTGCACACAACTCTGATCTTAGATACAAAATCGTCTTTGAAATCATGGCTGTAGCATATCAATGACTTTATCAGACTGTCATTCAACAATAAAACACATTCATGGGACACTGATTTATAAATGTCAGTTTATTTGTCAAACGACTGCCACTCTGTCTACAAATGTGTATGCTGACATTTCTACTGGTGCTACACCTTACACTTGCTGTATTTGTCCATGCCAGTTAAATCAGTGTGAACTTGTATTTGGACAACCAATGAAACAATATATTTGGCTTCTATTCCTTTAGATCAGTCTTTGCACCAGCAGCCCCTTGAGCTTAGTGCATAAAGCCAATACAATTGGTCCATTTTAAACTTGAACATGTTGACATCTGCTTTATTTCATTCCAGCTGACCTTGCTGCTCTGGGTTTCATCATCTCCCCCTGGTCTCTGCTGCTGCTCCCGTCTGGTAACGTCTCCTTTACTGACGAGAACGTTGCACACCAGGACATCCAAGCTTTCACAGCACCCGAAATTCTCCAGGGACAGTCCTTGTCATCACTATCTGATATAGAAAAGGTGACCTTTGTTCCCCAAGGAAGCTCATTGTACAGCAAGGGCACAACGTTTTGCTTCACCGTATAGAATGAACTAAGTTTTGCTTCATGAAGTCAAATGAAACCTGCTGAATAATCTTACATTGACATATTGAATTACATACCACTTATTAATAATTGAAAAATATGATACTTCAAAATCTAACATGAAATATTGTACTACTATTATGGTTTCCAGTAGACTTTTGCAATATAATTTTGTATTTTCTTTGATTACATGATGCTAAATAAAATATCTAAATTCAATCCATTCCAAAAATTCTAGGTATTGTGGCCATATCTATACAGTTGTAAGACTAATATACTTGTTCAAATGAAAAACACAAATAAACTACACTGTGCTATTTGTTTCTGTTCAAGTCTCATTTCAGGAAGGTCCAGGGCATTTTATGTTAGATGGTAATGTTGTATTGCAATTGTAGTATTACTACTTTTTATATGCAAGGAAATTGTATAGTTTACACAGTGCCGATTCCCATAACATGTGACATGCATTCTGAAAGCAGCGTTGGTCACATTCAGATATAAGAATTATGGTGAGACTGCATGACCCCAGGATTAAGCTACTAATATACAGCACCTAGCTTTTAGGGGTGTAGATACAGCACTGCGCCTTGTATGATGGGTAATTACAAACGGTTTTAATTCTCTCAAGATCTTGAACTGAATGGTCTTTTTCAGATTCACATTTACTCCCTTGGGATGACTTTGTTTTGGGGAGCTGACTATGAAGTTCCTCAGAGCCAGGTAAGTTCATTCAGGTGACTCGAGTTTAACTAGCGATGGGGTCTTAAAGCAGTCTTCATCTTCACAATGAAGCGCTTTTGCAATATTGATAAATAGAATAAGCAGGAATTTGCTACAGTGTACATGTAGTTATGTATTTTAGTATTTATAAATATAGTATTTACTAAAAACAGGATATACAGGTGGAAATACAGCGTATATTGGTCCAAAGAAAAGTTATCAACTACTTTGGAATAGTAACGCAGAGGTGTAAAGAAGAAACTTTTATTTTGTTGTATCACTGTTTGTGTTGTATGTTATGCAGCTACATGGTTATGAATTGAGTGTGATGCTATACCTCTGTAAAATGTTTCCATTATAAAAGCATAACAAAGTGTAATAAAGCAAAGTGAAAGCATGGCAAAGCATAGGTAAGCATTGTAAAGACCAGCGTGGTCTGGTAAGGCATATGAAAAAACATGGCAAACAAGAGTAAACTATGGTAAATGCATAGTATAACCATGGGGAAAGCATGGTACAACTGCAAAAATACCATGCAAAATACTGTGGTAAACTTTTATAAGGGTCTCCCAATGAGCAAAAATGATAGAACCATCTGCTACTTTCAGCCAATGAAGCTTGGGGAGCATCTCAACAGCATGTTGCTGAACATGTGTGAGGATACTGTGTACACCAGAGTGTCTGTACGGACAGTTCTGGATGCCTGCAGTGCTCATATCAGGAACACCAATTGTGAGCCCTCGTTCTGCTATGTGAGAAAGCTGGTCAGACTGGTGTTGGGCAGCCTCACTGGGGTAAGTAGTGTCCTGATCACAGTATGTGAAGTTTATGGACCCTTGTTTTGTTTTCTCTAGATAACAAACATGGGCAACCTTGGAAATATTTTTCTCTGACTTTTTTTGTTTAGTTTTGTTTTTAGATTTTTACCAAAAAAATGTATAATAAAGTCTATATTTAGTATGCCCCCATTGGGGTATACATATATACGCGACACGTCACACAAAGTATCAGAATCTGGGGTGTAATGAGATTCCTGTCCATCTGTATTTACCGTACATACTTTTAAGTGTGACTGGCCAATACATTACTACTTTATTGCTACTGATGCCCACAATGAGTAGCTCCTGGAGCATTGCTTGATTGGAAACAATTGTGTATTGTCCACTGCATTCAAGACTCTCTTGATGGAGACATTAGTCAATACAGTCATGTTAGAGAATGCATAGGCACCCACTATCATGACCCTTGTAAAGGAGATCATTCTACTAACCCATGATTTTGTACCCCATCACAGGTGTATGTATTAAGGTCTTCATGGATACATTATAGGTAGTGTTCCACATTTCCGGTTTATTCTGAAAAATTACAGGATTTTTTTTTAACTGAACGTCGGTTTTTACTGATTTAAACCGATTTTTTTTTTTTTTTTTTTTTGTCTACTAGTCAATATTTTCGCGATACTATTTTCTAGGAAATACACAATATTTTGATTAAAATGTTGTTTTATTTTGTGCCCGACATTGTAATAAGCAGACCTACATTGCATCCTAGGATACAGCAGGTACGTTTAGACGTTAGAGGATCAAATAACATTGCACATTGGTTCTCTTTTCACAAACATATTATCATCTGATTCTGTTGGCCAATCAAAGTCTGATTATTGTGGCAATTGCTGGGCATGGTAACTACTAGCTTGATCAAAAACTACATTTAAATACTTACACGAAAATATAATATTTTTAGTGGATGAGGAATGGGGAGAAAACGTTAATCAGTTTATGAATTTTCAAAAGAAAACAAATGTTTTGAAGTATACCAAAAGCAAACCTAGCACAAGGCAGAGGACACATAGCGTTGCAAATACTGCTGCATCGAGGTACATGTTCACGCTGACAGTAAAAAATACTGAGAAATAAGCGACACATTAAACTAGAACAATAAAGTGAACTGAGAGACAAACAATCCATTTATGCGGCTTTTACACATGCTTTAATAAAAGAGAGCACAGAATGACTGTATTAATGAGTTTGTCAGAGTGCTGTGCTTTGCTGAACAGCCACTGTTTATTGCAGAGAGGTGTGTATTGTGACTTTGTGCGACAGTACTGCCCTTCAGCTAAAACACTGCCTAACGCCGACAATCTTAATGTAAATATTTGATAGAAAATGGCAATGCTTTAGTTGGTAAATTTATGGAACGCATTGATGGAAATGTCGTGTGATTTCTGACGCGTCTCCCGATGGCTTGGACTGTCCAGTTCTGTCCTTTTTTTTTTTTTTTTCTTTTTATGATTTCAAAGCAAATAAACCTGGCTTGTTTTGTCCTGATGTCATGTTCCTACCTTCTGCAGATACTATTACCGTCTAACTTGGGAAAATATGGCCTCGACTTGCAGGTTCTGCTTCATCATACATGCCAGGGACATTAAACTTGATCATAAACCAGAACTGCTACACATCATATTCCACATGTAAAATGAAATGTGTAAACTCAGATTCCCCCCCTGATTTTTACAGATGTTTCAATTAAAAACAATTTTTTACCTATTTTTTATCGCTATTTTAATATATGTAAAATAAACCAAAAAATTCCTGGGATATTTTTTTAAAGATAAAAACCAAAAATGCAGAACACTAATTATAGGTGTGTGAAACTGGTGCAAAGGCAGGTGTGCTGGTTTTTATATTCTCAGGATCCCGATTAAAACCCATTTGCCTAAAGTTGCACACCTTCAGAACAGCATGATCATGGATGACTGTTTCTCTTCTATTGCACAGCTGGATGGCCTGTTATCAAGCGGTGACAAGGAGGCCCTGCCAGACCGGAGCAGAGAGATTCGAGAGCGTTTGAGAGGGAAAGGGCTGCCTTCAGGTAACTTGGATTATTGATTTATTTCTTTTAAAAGATCTCTTGAACAAGACTGTACTTTGATTTAGTACAGTAGCAGTAGTAAGCAGCAAAGTGTATTTAAAACTTTCAATTTTGGCAGCCTACAAATTGGGTTTGTGATTCCCTTGTAATTGACAGAGGGGGTGACTGCTCTTCCAAAATTGTAAATATCTGTTGTTTAAAGTAATAGACTTTTCACCTGTTGGGGGGTGTGTTGGTATATATATATATATATATATATATATATATATATATATATATATATATATAAATAATGTATATGTAAAAGTGACCTTTTGATCGCCCTAAACTGAAGGTTGAGTATTTCCATTACATTGCTGCCATTACATTTTCAACCTTTTCATTAGACTCCAGTTTCTACATTTCTAAATGCGGTTTTATGTATTTCAGTTTTTGTCTAATGGTAGCAGAAATGCAGTGTGTTGTGCTGAATTGAAAATATGATTTAATTCAGATGAGTCATCTCTCATGAAGCTAAACTGAAATAGGAAATGAATCTGCCTCTGTCTGAGTCTCAGGTGTTGACAGGTTTGTGCACACTAAACTGCGTGACTGTCAGCCAAAAGAAAACCAGGAGAACATCCCAGAGGTGATCATTAAGTATGTTTGTGAAATGAAAATGGACTCCTCTGGCATTGGAGTGGGAAGGCACAAGAATCAACCTGTCTGTTTAGTCTGCATTGAATGAAACCACCATGGTGGCGCCATATCTTGGCCATGTGAACTCACAAAATCAAAGCAATTTAAAAAATTCACAACACATGGTATCCTTGAACATACAACCATAATAGTGTTTGTTGAGGTTCCGAGTCAACCTCATGAAAAATGCTTTTGGTGTATAAGTTGTTGACCTAAAGGGGTTTTGTCCATGAAATTCCTTAAGGCTCCAAATCCCACTTTTTGATTACCATATTGCTCACAAAGCCACACCCACAGAGCTTCATATAGAAGTGTACTGAAGGGGAAAACAAGCTTTGTTGTATGGGTTTAAATTGCATTGTTTTTAACTAGAATGAAAAGATAATCAGAGATTTACAATAAAATAATATAAAACTTGAAATATATCGGTGGGAGGTGTTTTAAAGAGCACCTTGGTAGAGACTTGAAATATCAGCATTATCTTAACTATGGTTTTCTTCTTGTTTAGATTCACTTTGCTGCATTCTCTGTTTCAGTGGCTCACCAGGTTGAGATGACTGAGACAGAAACTGATACAAAGTGAATCTAAACAGGAAATAATCCTCCTATTAGATTACTTTGTTCCAAACAAATGTTCTGAAGAACTGGTTACAGTATTGGGTTAAAAAAAGGTGGTGGTGGAAAGTATTCACAAGATTCTTTAGCGTCCTAACATGACAAAAAAGTAGTTATTCAAATGAAATAATTACCGGTTATCAGCAGTAGTTATTCTGCAATTGCACCCTGAATAAAAGAAGCTCAAAGAATGGCTTGTGGTTGTTCTTTTCTGTTGTGCAACTTCAACACTGCAGGCTTGCACACAGCTCTGGGGAAGATTAACTTCATTCAGAACTGCAGACTGCCAGTAAAAGGCTTTGTATACAGGCTGAAACAATGTGTGTGCTAAACACTGCACACAGATACCATCTGGACATTTACATTACTGAGTCTTGTTTAGGTCCAGTAAAAAAAAAAAGAAAAAAAAAACTAACTAACATTTTTTTTTCTCTTTTTTTTTTATCCTCTGGTCATATTAACGATAGACCACATGTTTTCAGACCGTCTTTGCAGTTGATACACTGCTGTATTCTATGATTCTCTCAATAAAGTTCCAGTACAAGTGGTGTCCAATGAACATTAACTGTCACTGTTACATTGTTTTAACCTCTGGACTTTTCAGTGTTACAGATCCATTTCAATCCGATATGACATTCCTCTTCACACCCTCTAGGATTCTTTGTTGTAGTTAATGACCTCCCATGTCTAGCTGTATCGTGATGTTTGTCATTGTTTTTTATGTTCACTGAAATGTTCTTAAACGGGGAAGTGGATAAATCTGTCCTGAGCTGAACATTTTTTTTTCCTTCACGGGTTACCTGCTGTGCCCACGATGGATAGCTAGGAATAGATTGAAAAAGTAACAGCACAGATACATTGCAGTGTGTCTGTGTGTGTGTGTCTGTGTGTATCTGTGTGTGTGTGTGTCTGTGTGTGTGTGTGTGTGTGTCTGTGTGTTGCACATGGTATTGTCCATACAGTATAAAGTAAACATCAGCATGCTAGAAGCAGTTAAGAATTTTTAAGTCATTGTATTGAAATTGGGAATATTAAATGGACACATTGGTAAAATAATCCAAAA
Source organism: Acipenser ruthenus (assembly GCF_902713425.1). Taxonomy (NCBI): domain Eukaryota; kingdom Metazoa; phylum Chordata; class Actinopteri; order Acipenseriformes; family Acipenseridae; genus Acipenser; species Acipenser ruthenus. The sequence continues at coordinate 19,667,487 of NC_081189.1, read as the reverse complement.
CTGTGTATATAAAATAACCACAATACTGTTCATGATTGTGATTTGTTCCCCATTTCCTAATGTTATTGTTTTTTGTGTATTATTGAATATGCAGGAAGAAGCACAACCCCGAACGCAATGGAGAAGTACAAAGCTCGGTTTCACGAGCAGGCCTCCCTGAACCGAGGTCTCAGTAAGTCCATGGGGTTCCTGGCTATCGGCAACAAACTGAGGGAGGAGGAAGACTGTCCTCCTTGCACATCCTCTGATTATAATTCCGGGCACGAGGACATGGTGGATGAGTGCCACCAGCGGGGAGGTAAACTGGACAGGATGGACAAGAGGCCACTTTACCACAATGGGGATTATGGATACAGTAAAAAACACTGGGCCTCCTCCATGGACTTGGATTACCCTGACCCAGCGGTCGTCAGACATGCCGGGATGGATGACAGAGTCACAGTCAGGCCCAAGTCTGCCTCCAGAGCCAAGGAGGCCAGGCATTCAGATTATGGAGGGGTTACTGGCACCCTGGGTGCTCAGAAAGCCCATCACCTGTCAGAACTGTCAGTCTGCTCCGCTTTGTCAAACGCCTATGACAGGATTAAAGACCGGCAAAAAAAGCTACACATGCTTAGAGAAGCCATGGATGTCGATGGTGAGTTTGTTTATTATCTCAGATGTACTGCATTATTCATTTTCCATGAGAAATAATGTCATGTTCAAATGTAGATAAGTGGAATACCGCTGGACTAATCCAGGAAATATTTTGGGCAAGAAATTACATCTTTTTCTGCAAAACCTCTTGTTTAAACTAATAGTTTTTGAATGACTTTAAATATAATTTATAGTGCAGTAATCATAAAACATGAAGTGCCACTTGATGACTTTTTGGTACTGGAGCATAGTGGATACTGAGAAACCACTGCTACAGAGAAATCTGCTGCTGTTTCCTGTGTAAACCAGAACAAACAGGGTGCTGGTCATTGTAAGATTAGAAACCCAGAAATATACTTGCATTTCAGTCATTGCTGAGAGAGTGCTCTGTACGGCAGAGGTTTATGACGACCAGTAATTGGAGTCATGTGCGGAGGATAATGGAATTCCAAACATTGCTGGGCTTGCCAGTGCTTGGCATACTGTCATGTAGCTTCAGGTGGTGGTACAGATGAAGTGTGTCCTTGGTGGGGGAGCTCTGAGGAGAAGTTGTATTGCACACCTAGTGTGTCTGGGTTTTCATGATAAAGCTACAATAAACATTGTAGCATATGAAGTGTGTTTGGGGTTAAGTAATTTGAGATATCTCTATCTCAGAAAGGTTTAAAGAAGTTGTGTTTTTTTTATTATTTAATTGATCAACAATCTGATAGTACTGTTACACAAAACTAGACAGATGTCATATGACAGCTATAACAACATTTTTATTGAGTTCCTTACCGCTCCAAGTCAAATTCTATATTATATTTTATATTTACCAGTATTTTAAAAGAAAGTGTATACAGTATGAAAACAATGTGAAGGCAATAATGGCAAGCAGAATAATACAGTTACCTGCAACAAATGCCCACTATCTCGCTGAGTCAGACCTAGACAAACAGAGTTAATTTTATTAGCTTTTAGATATTTTTTAAATAACGCACTATTAGATATTGTCCTTTCCTGACTGATCCATAATATATTACTTTACCATACTGGGGATAAAAAAGAATGTTACTACTATGAGCAGCTGATTTGTGGGCCTCCCATTATAGATACAATGGCCTTTTTCAAGTCAAGGTACACGTATGATTTTAAATTGCTTTCAAAGGGAAAGTGGAACTAGCTTAGAGCTCTAAAGGTATGGTTTATGACTCGGTTCTGGACTTTATAGTGTACTTATTACCCCAACTCAAACCAGCCTGAATTGCACAGATTCATTCATCTCCATGTTTTCAGCAGAAAATAGACTTGTCTTTGGCTATTTATTTTACTCTGTCTTTTGTTTCTATAGTGGCCATATCTGATCAGTTCCATATTTGAGAAGTTGCAGTGGAAAGTCATTTACATTTAGACACTGTTTGTATTCCATAACGTGGAATTTATTTTGAAGGAAACCATTATGGATTTATTCTCTCTTTTAGATGTTGTTCCTCTTTTATTCAAACATTTAGTAAGATATAGTTGTAAGATATGTAGCCAAGTGCATTGTCTGAAATACTAATATGCATCCTCATGTGGTATAGACCAGACCCACAACTGTTATTTTTTAGCAATCTAAGACACACAGGGACTACTTCCAAGAAGTAATACCATAGGGTTAATAATACATCATCAACAGTTACTTGGAACCTGTCATATCTGATTTAATTGGTTCGAGAGGTCCATTGGATATGTGAAAATATTGCATCTTGGAGGGAGTCGTTATACAACATTGCAGTTGTTTTATGAACGTCGGGGCATTATAAATTTAATATTGTCAAGTACATCACGGTGTCTAAAACACCAAAGTACAGTACTGAAAGTATACTATACAAAGAAAATCAATGTAAACGAGTGCAAAACAAAACATTCTAATACAGTGTTTGGTCATTTACAAAACAGCATTCCGAAAACAGTTGTTATTGTGCTTTCTCAGTCTCTCAGTCCATGCCAAAATAATCCAAGGTTGGTTTTTTGGGGTTGGGAGGGTGGGGTGGGGGTTGCACCGCAAGTACTTGTTAACCTGAGACCAGAAAGGAGTTTAAAATAACAGTAAGAGGAAATGTCATTGAACAAAACACACATAAAAGTAATGCAAGTACAGCTTTATGATTTGCTTTGTGCAAAGGATAAGCTGTATCTTTTTAGTTGAATTGTAAATTCAATACCTCTGAAAAACTAAATACAAGTGAGAAGGCAGTGCATAATGTTTCTGCTGGGTAGGCCTTCCTCAGGAAATACCTGTGGATAAAGCTGAAATATTTCTTCTCCACAGGGATTTCCTCAAAGGCAGAAATGTCTGCAGAAATCCTTATTTCCTCCTTGGCTTTTGCCCACCAGTAGTAGTTTTTATTTTGCATACCAATACTCAGGCACCCTTTGTTTTGTTTTTATATTTGGATCAAGGATCAGTGCTTCATCAGGATTTCAGCCAATTGTATTCATAGAATAACAAGCCTTCAAATAATTAATAACATAGATGAGCTCCAATTGTAAGAAGGAGGTTAGTAGATTTAAGAGAGCATCCAATTTTGAAAGTGTGGAGTTATATAATGCTATCAAAATATATAAAATATACTTCTACACTTTATATATAGCACTGTAGTGTATGCACAAGTTGGGAAGGCAGAAATGGTTAATATGTTGGCCTGGTCCTCTATGAAGTGTAAGTTCAGATGAGACAGCAAACATAACCTGTTTTCTTTGCATTGCAGATGAAAGCCTAGTGCTGCTAATGCAATTTAGGCTTGATTAACATTACCATAATGTAAAATTCATTACTACTGCATTACCAAGAACTAACTGAATGACAAAGTATTTTAAAACGAAGCACTATAAATTTGAACCAGTCATCAAAGCAGTTGCAACTATGTTTTAAAAACAATTGCCTAAAAAAATGAATGAGACAAAGCACAAGAATGTGATGCAACTTGTCAGTAAGCTTTTTAGAGAAACAGGGCTGGCAGATCTTTTCTTTTATGATGATTTAAAGATGTTCTCCATCTCAGGAGAGGATACCACCAATGAATAATAACACCATGACTGATCTTTATAAGCTTTTCTTTTATAACCAGAGTAGAACACTCCAGGTCCTAGATGATCAGAGTAGAACACTCCAGGTCCTAGATGATCAGAGGAGAACACTCCAGGTCCTAGATGATCAGAGGAGAACGCTGCAGGTCCTAGATGATCAGAGGAAACTATAGTGCTTCTGAGCAACATTTAAGTTGCACCTTAGTGGGTATGGAGAGAGGTTCTACAGTGAATCTTTCCATTAATTTGTTGTAGGTAATATCAGATTTTCTATTTCCCTTTCATGCAAAAGAATAGCTTGGTCCTTTTTAATTTGGGTTTGCTTCACCTATAAGATTCCTTTTGAGATGCACTTGGAAGGGGCATTAAGCAATAAATCCATGTTTAATTGTTAAGACCTTTTGTTTAAACAATAAATAAATACATAATATATAGTAAGAGTTGTCTTAAAGAAGTCCTGTTGCTATTGATAAAATTAGTATTTTAAAATGAACAGTATTAAAATAGTTTGATGATAAAATAGTTTGAACATAAATGTAGACCTAGAGGTTCAAAATGTGTTCAAAATCAGCAGTTTGCTGGATCATACCTGACTGTCATCCAAAAGGTCTTTATTGGATGCACCCTTCAAAGCATCCATTTTCTTTTTCTTGTGTTTTGTATTCCCCCCCCCCCCCCCCGATACCCAATTTGGTTATGCCCAGTCGTTGTGTTTTTACTGACCTGCAGAATCTCAATTTTAATATTATATTATGGTTTATTGTACAGTTTGGTATTGCTTGAGGCAAATGCCCTGGAAATGCTTTATCAATTGTAACGTAACACTGACATGGTCGATTTTGTATGGGAGTAAAAAGACACAGGACGCCAGAGTTTGACATTTTACAGATGGTCCCGATGTCCTGTAAAAAAAATGGAGCACCTCTGAGAATTTTCTGGGATGAAAAGAAATGGACGGCTCGCACAGGACTAAATTTCACCGATGTTGGTAAAAATTCAGAAACCACCTGTTTTATGTGGTGATTTTTAGTCCTGTGTGAATCAGGCTTATGACAGCCATCAGAAATCTGCTTCAGCACTGTGGCTCAGATTAACCGCAATGGAGATTTAAAAGGTGCCTAATGGAAATCTTTATGCTTCTGTACTGTGTGGGTCAATTGAAGTGGTTAATTAGTTCTTGCTAATGCATTGCATTTAAAAAAAAAATCACAACAAAAGAGTTTCTGTGCATATGTTCAGTCATGCACTTCAGTTTAAAGATGTTTTATGAATGATTATTATGTAAAGTAAGAAGATGTCGTCTTAATTCTATTTTCTAGTGTGCATTTTTCCTGCCTTTCTAATATTTTACAACCTATAGTGGTTGTAATGCTTCAGTAAAATATGTACTGAATACCTAGTGTACAAGACAGTGTAAGACTGAGAAGTGCTATAGTACAATATGTTTGAAACATACAAAATATACACTAACACTAATAATTTTAATCTGAGACAGACAGGGGCATTGGTTGAATTAGCATGGAATGACCCAAAAACATGATTACTGTTCTATATAACATATTTTTAACTACATGTGAATGTGTTTTATTCAGTTTTTACAGATTACCTGTAAAATAATAGCATTTTCAATCAAAAATAAGCAAGTAGCTATGGTGACGTCACCAGTAAACTATGCAAATTAGTACCATCGAAGATTCGATCATTCCTTCGGTAATGTCTTTCAAACCATCGAAGGTCAAAATGTACCCTTCGTTGCAGCCCTAGAAGGACATGGAACATAACTACATCAGGAGAATAAACCATGAACTCCTCCTTTTAGGACATTCTGCTCCGAACGTTATTAGGTTCTCTAAAATAGTTGTATTATGTATGTCCTTAAAGTACGATAATTCCTGACATTCAAGGGTAAGTTTTATGTAGCAGATGTAGTGCTTTAAGTGGTCTTTAATAATTACGGTTCCATACAGTGCTGTTCCGTAGCACACTGTAGGCAAAGTGGGGCTGCCTTGCTATTCAGCACTAGGCCGCCTTTTCATTCAAGTGGAGTGGAATACTCTTTATCGTATGTTAGTGCTGTCCTTGGGAGGTGGTGGTTGTTGTTGTTGTTGTTGTTGTTGCTGCTGTTGTTGCTGCTTCGTTAACCAGTGACAGCACTGAAGCACTCTTGGTTGTAATTGCATATCAGAAACTCTGCATTGTATTCTGTGAAGCCTTTCAAATAAAGCTAAACGTGTGGCCTACTCCTGGTATATATCTGTCAGGCATGATTAGTGGAACACAGACTTTTTGATGACCCAGGTGGGGAGGACCATCCCGGTATCAAAAGATGTTTGCCTAACAGCACCTCCCAGCATAGGATTGCCCTACTGTGTTTATTACGTCTCTCAAGCCTCTTAGATTTAGCATCTAATTTACTAGGACACTCATGGCGGCTGCTGCAGCAGTGGCAGCACAATTAAATATTTATGACAATGGTAACAGTGGAAAACCGAGATACTGCACATCCTAGTCACGGCATCATAGGGTTCTTGTGACATAAATAGTTGCTATTACAGTGACACAGCTGCCAAATGTGTCCCTTTTGGTTTGTTTTAAATGTATGTAAATAACTATATTTGTTTATTTTTCAGATCCTCTAAAAGTTCATCGACGGTACCATAGTGATGCATACAGCACTTCCAGTGAAAGCCCATCTGTAATTTCTTCTGATCCAGATTACAGACAAGGTAGTACTTATTTATGTTTCAAGCAATGCCAGAGCTGTGATTAAAAGCTTTTGCTGACTGGGGTCCCCGAGTAGCTCACCTGGAGGAAGTGCAGCCGCGTTGTGTGCAGGGTGAGTCATACAGCACAGGTTCACGTCCTGGCTGTACGAAGTAGGCCGGTCTTCACTGGAGACTCCGAAGGGAGCGTCGCATTGGCTCTGGCGCTCCCGTGGGTTAGGGTGGCACAACCCACCAGGGACTGTTTCTCCTCATCGTGTTACAGCGAACCCTACTGGCCAGGCACCCAGTGAGCTCAGGGGTCGGTAGCTTGCTGACATCCATTCTCAAGTTCCTGGGTGAAAAAAGAAAGCTAGCTTGGTCATGGAATCAGAGGGCGCCCACTGAACCCTCGGGACTGAGCCATGTGGTGAATTGCTGCGGGGAGAGGAAAAACAATTCGGCATTCCTAATTAGGAAAAGTGTTTAATGAAGCCCAGCAGCGTGTGTTTCACAGGAACTTGTATGCGTGGGCAGGAATAAACTGCTTCACTACAGTACCTGCAATAATAAAAGTGTATTGGATACTTGATGGAAATCTATGGATTAGAAAGGAATGTTGCCCAAAGGTCAGTGTTGACACTAAAAACTGGTTACAATATAGCAAACTGGTTGCACTCTGCTGCATGGAGCCCTGTAGAGTAAACTGAGATTGGAAATGGTTATATTCACAGAATGTAAATTGTGCTGTCAATTGCTGTTCTTTTTGAAGCCGTGGTACACGGTAATTGCAACCATCGATAGTGAAATGCTGCACTGCATTAAAAAAATGATATTTAGTGGTTTGGGGCTTTAGTGAAATGTGTTTTTGATTTGTGTGTCATCCCTGATGTTTCTCTGCAGTTGATATTATATTCATTTCTTTTTAGGTTTCTGGTAAGCTTTGTACTTTGTGCTAAAAAATAAATGACAACTGCGTTTTGGTTGATTGTCTTAAGACTGACTAAAGCCTTTATGCTAATTTGGAGAAAAAAAAACCACACTCTTGTCACCGCATTGTATGCAATTACATCGTCGATTTAAGTTCTACTGTAGTGGGCCGTCTGCAAAGGGTTAAGAGCTGTTTGAAATGTTGATTAGAGTGAGACTGGAGAAGGTCTGGTGTCGAAATGTTCACAATGCCGCAAGGCTCCGTGCTTGGACTCCTGTTTTCAAATTTTCAAATGGCCACCCAGGAAATCTAAAACAATTTATACCGCATACAACCTTAACCACTACGTTGAGCGCAGTACAGAAACCAGGACCAAGGACACAGTTGGAAATTAAGTGAAGATTTCGAACAGAGCGATGGAATGGGCTGCCTTGTCGTGTTGAGGCAGAATCGCTCCTCGCGTTCTAATGTTCTTATGTAATCATACTTGTATTGTGCAAATCTAGTGGCCTCTGATTTGTTAGTTTCACTAATATACTGAGCTGTGCATTGCTAAATAATGTAAACAGTTTGTGGTTTGGCAGTCCAACTGAAATGTTAATTAAATCATGTGGTCAAATCTGTTGAGTCTCACTTGATTTTATATTTCACCAGCGGCTTTGTAGCAGTGTGTTTTTTTTTCTTGCTTCCTGGTATAGTAGTGTTGTATGGGATACCAGTATTTCTCATTACTTTCTGTGCTGGTTTGGAGTCATGGTCATTTTTATAACTGTCCTGTAGATTGAATGATTATTTTATTTTGTTTGCATCATCTCTACCCATTGTAACCGTTTTGTGTGAATAGTATGAATAGTACATAATAAATAGTACAGGTCAGCATTGGCAACTTGCAGTTTTTGGCTTTAAAATCAGACTACACTACTGTTTTAAAGTAAAATGTCGTATGTTGCAGTTTCTATCCTGTTACTAAATCCATCCTTGGAATAGTTCATAGAAATGCCATACTGTATCTTGGTAACTCTTTACAAAATTGCAAAAGCAAGTGGTTTGTTCCCTCTCAAAATTACATTTACGACATATGACAGCCATGAGTTGCTAAAAGCTGAATTTGCAGGATATTTTGCTGACTCACTAGGAGTCATCATATTGGCTGTTTTATATTACATTTTTTGTCGAAAGCTGCTATAGCTTGCCACCAGTTTTAATATCAGACTTCATTAAGGGGGAGGGGGGACGGTACGGGACGGGACAGGGGGACGGGAACACTAAATTAGAAATACATTTTATTACTTTGGTTTATACTGTGTTATATTATTTGGGCAACAAAGTACATATAGGGAATTTGTAAAACATTTTGTGTAAATACTTGTTGACTGTAATACTTGCAAACTGTTTCAGCTTTTTAATTGTTTGGTTTTTTTAATGTTTAATGAACATTTTGTAGGAGAACAATATATAATGAGAGAAAAAAAGTTTACCATTTACACATTGACTTATACTACAGCCTGATGATACGTTATACTATTCACACCAGCAAAATATTTTATCTGAGGAAAATAATCTTTCAGAAATGATCCGATCTCATTAATCAATTATGCTGTGTAAAAGTTGGTCTCTTACAAATTTTAAACTAAAGCTTCAAACAAGATTTTGTATGAAACATAAAACCATGTGATACCACTAGGCTTGTGCTATTTTAGACTAAAGCTTTTTTTTCAGAATATTATAGAATCGTACTGTATTTTGTGTGCTAGATGATTGCAGGTTAGTAGATGACTTCTGATCATGCATGCATGCATGTTGTTGATCTGTGAGCTCATGAAGAGCAGCCTGAGTGCAGTGTTTTCAGCTGGATGTGATTTTGCTTGCTTTGACAGTGAGGAGACTTGAAGATAATCGAAGGTATAGCTCTCAGGCAGTCCTTGCTGATCATGATGTCGTATCCCTGGCGAGTCATGTATCTCTCAGACACAGGTAGGAAGGCATCTTTTTGGTGGCGGCTGCATGAGTTTTATTATTTGGATCTACCAGTCTCATCTAGACTGTTTTGCAACAGATATTTATTTTCACCCACAACTGCTGACAGATGTTAAGAGGATGTAGGTCTTGCAATCTGATCAGTATATTCGTATGGATTCATAGAGAAGCGCTATTAACTAACACTTTTATACTGGGATTTCCACATGCACTCTCTTTAAGGCCTAACCATAAAATCATTGGACTAATGTACCAAAGTCATCTTTTTAGCTAAGCATAGTTTAATTCAAAGGAAGATGCAATCGACAAATTGCATACAATATATACTATACAAAAAACTATACAATATACCACCCATGGCTCTTTGACTTGTAATAACAGTATGACTGACTGGATTTCTGCATCTGATTTAGTCTGCTTGCTCCATCTGCTGGGTTAACGGAACATTGCATTTCATTTATTATTAGTTAATTATCAGTTTGTTTCCCCTGTTTGGCAAGTGGCCGCTCTCAAACTGATATCTTGTCCAGACAATGTGGCTATAAATTGATTGTATGACGACAAAAATTTGACACAAGGTTTCTAGCATACGAAATGGACATGATTGGGCTATATCACTGTTTTGGTATAAAGGAGTTAGGAAGCATGAATAGACGGAACTGAAACCAAGCGGTGAGCAAAGTCATATGGTAATGATATGCTGTGTCTTTGTTTAACATTAATAAAATAATTTAGCACAAACAGAGGCAAATGATTTGTCCAATTTTATAGCCCAGCTATCCTCCCACTGTAGTTCCCCTCTTGCAGAGTACAGGGAGGTCAAGCGACTTACCCTAGGCCACTCTCTTCTTCAATATGAATAGGCAGTATGAACTTCCCTCTGAAGAGAACCTGGTGAGTCAGGAGATGATGCTGAAGCGGCAGGAGCAGGAGATGCAGAGGCTGCAGGCTCAGATGGCTCACAGACGGTTCAAACTCAGCCTGTACCCAGGAGACCTGCCCAGGGCGTCCATGTTGGACGTCACCAGAGACCCACTGCGTGACATTGCGCTGGAGACCACACTAACTCAGAGGAAGCTGAAGGTAGTGGTTGTGCTGCATATCAACCCTAAAGCAAAAAAAGTAGTTCCTGTAAGAGAACTAAACTTGCCAATGAGTCAGTTTTATTGGACTGGTCAGTTTTCGGGGCAACTGATTAGATTAATCACTATAAGAATTACCAGAAGCAGTAATAACACAATGTTAAGGTGCTTTTTGGCCTCAGTCTGACCTGTAGTTCTTTCTTTTAATCTGATGATTATTATTATTATTATTATTATTATTATTATTATTATTATTATTATTATTATTATTATTCAAGTATTGGAACAAAAAGCAAAATGTATTATTATTTTATACATTTACCCTGGGTTGCCCAACTGAGATGAAATATGAAATATGGGTTTTCTTTTATATGGCTGGGTGGAACCGGACATAGAGGCTGCCCAACAGTGTATGAGATGCCCATTTGGGATTCCATATATTTGATCCTATTCCTTGTGTATAACCAAGACTAGACTACCCCTGGTTCAGATTGTATTGGCCATGCATACGAGTTTACATGGTTCTACAGTTTAAGGTCTTGATGCATAAAGCAGCTTTGTCTACCTGTTTTAATGCCAAAATCATGATTCCATTCAAATGTCTTGACTTTCTTCAGAATTTCTTTGGTCCTGAATTTGTGAAAATGACCAGCGAGCCACCTGTTACATTGGATGTCCCCACTTCAATTCTGGTAAGGCCTGAAAAAAAAAAAAAAAGTTATTATAAATGAGTGAGAGTTTTCATGCATGTTGTTGTATCTTGTGTTAGCAACATCTCTAGCAATACACATGACATGCAAATATTTCATATTCTATGAGAGAGAGCGTAAGATTATTCCTAAAGAATCTCTGAAAAAGCAATACAGGATGCAGCTTTCCTCCTTTTGTGGGTAGAACCAAGGCATTTGATTCAATCGGATCACATCACTGCAGTGGGAGCACAAACCTGTGTTGAACTCAATCTCAGGCTCTGACGAGTCACTCGTAACGACATTTTGCTCTTCAAGCTTTAGCTGGAAGTTGGGGAAAGTAACATTGAGGTGTAAAACACATTGGATGAGCTCTATACGCTGATTGGAGTCCTACAGGGATGGTACACAAACATAAGGAAACTTACAATATGCCCTTTTAAACAGGAAGGAAAGAAATAATGTAAAAACCATAGTACCTAGGTGGAAGGAGCTTGCAGTATTTCTGCTGACAATGTTTAATGTATTAGTAAGAAAAGGCCTAGATACTTTTCATTTTCCAGTTCATTATCTATATATTTTATTTTGCTCCTAACCAAATACAGTGCATTTGTCTTTATTGTTGGCAGACTAAGAAAGGAAAGGGGGAAGATCTTCGACGGAAAGTGAATATTCTGCTGTTGAGTGGACAGAGGCTGGAGCTAACATGTGACACCAAGTCTACCTGCAAAGATGTGTTTGACATGGTTGTTGCCCAGATTGGTCTGGTGGAGCATCATTTGTTTGGCTTAGCATATCTGAAAGGTATCCTGTTCATTGAACTACTTTCCATTTCTGATGGTTTTTAGCTTCTTTGACCAACACTTGTGTAAATATACATTAAAGCAGAAACTACATGTAATAAATATCAAAATTACCCATCCATAATGTGCAATTAGTTTGAGTCAGGAAGGGTCACATATAATTTGGTATTTTCCTTCTGGTGGGTGAAGTGTTTCATGTTAACCCTACCAGTACATGCGTTCATGATATGGTAACACTGTGACTATGTTATGAACATTGTCCTAAAGACCATACTGGGCAGGATTAGGTTTGCATTGTAAATCCAAGTTAAAGTGGTGCCAACTCTACGAGAATTAGTGTGAAAAAGTCTCATTGGTTTTGGGGGATTTATTTATGCGAAGAGTTTGTGGGGAGTTGGATGTCAATTTTACCAGCTTTTAGAACTAAATTTTGATCCATTTGTTATTGCAGAAAATGAGTTTTTCTTTGCTGATCCGGATCTAAAGCTTTCTAAAGTGGCACCAGAGGGTTGGAAAGATGATCCCAAAAAAAAGAAAACGGTCGTCAACTTTAACCTTTTCTTCCGCATTAAGTTTTTTGTTGATGATGTCAACCTGATACAGTAAGATATATATTTATATATATATTTTTTTGTTGTTGTTGTTTATTTATTATTTAAAGGGACTAAACCTACTGAAATGGGTTTCTGTTAAGTTATATCCTATAAAAGTTCCTTTTATTCAGTGTTTTTGTTTTACTATGCACATGGTTTGTTAGGAAGATACATTCTCAGGACAGTGAATTGTGGACAGGTTCCTAAAGTCTTTGTTGAATTAGATGAAGTGTTTGTCTATGTGACTTTCTTAAGTTTGACATCAGAATATGTGATTGACAGTTTGATTTTTTTTTTGTTGTTCGAGGGCAGTGTGCAGCATACTGTATAAATATATGATCTCAACTTGTACTGAATGTGTTTATGTCTATGTTTCCGTTCTCCCAGGCACACACTCACTAAACACCAGTACTACTTGCAGCTGCGCAGGGATATCTTGGAAGAGAGGATGCGATGTGATGAGGAGACCACATTACTGCTGGCGTCACTAGCACTGCAGGCAGAGTTTGGCGATTACCAGCCAGAGGTGTGATTTGCACACAGTGATTATCTACTTTAATGTCTGGTTTATAGTGACTCTATATACCCAGTGGTAGTGATCTGTAGGTACAAAAGAAAAATAAACTGCCAACATTCATTAAAAGTTTTTGTTTTTGCATTGTTAAAGTATACTTTCTTGTAAAACAAACTGTTGGGTGTGTTCACATTTGCTTCAATCTTCAGTTTTTGGACCTTATGTTCTAGGTTCATGGGAAAGCCTACTTCAGACTTGAGCATTATTTAGCCACCACAGTTCTTGAGAAGGTGGACCAGTCTTTCATCAAGGAAGAGCTTCCAAAACTGCACAGCACCTACTTTGGAGCTTCAGAGAAGGAAACCGAATTTGAGTTTCTGAAGGTAAAACATGTGTTCTGTAAAATGAAGTACAAACTAGCGGTGGTTATATCACTTCTTTAAGAATTTACTGTACATGCATTATATCCTGGCAATTGTAGAAAGAAAAAGAGAGACTGTAACCTTGAATTAACTGCTGCTCTGTAAGCGTAGTGTGGGTCACAATTATACTAACGTGTAATGTGTTTTAGTAGTTCCTCATTGTGATATGCTGCACCCCTGTGAGCTACAGTACCTTTAAAATCATAGTTGATTCATTTGCTGTATATAGAAGAGATTAAAATGTAACACCATTTATTATTGTTATATTATAAATCATACCTGTCATGCATCATCTACTACCTATTTTTTTGTTTTTTTGGGTTTTCTTTTTTGTTTTTTTTTGTTTTTTAGCAATACTACTAATATAAAAACTGGAGGATGAACTGTCAAAAACTATAAATTATAAAAAAGGGTTTACAAAAAGTATTAAAAAAAATGTTGATCACAGCTGTGGTCAATACAGGCCACAATGCCACTGTCCTTGTACTAGCACAGCCTGGCCATTGATGGTTATAGATATGATCTACAGATTTTCATCATCTTACAGTTCATTGTAGAGAATAGCCAAGTAAAAACAAGCAACTGCTGCCAAATGATTTGCTTTGCAAATAAACACAGAGTTGTGTGTGAGAATCAGGCCCAGCACAAACTGACTGCCAAAAATGTGCTGGAATCTAATAAATGAGGCTTTCAAACTGCAGCATCACAACAGTATTTTTTTTGTTGTTGTTTCCCTCAGGTGTGCCAAAAACTGCCAGAGTATGGGGTTCACTTTCACCGGGTGCTGCCAGAGAAGAAATCTCAGACGGGGATAATGCTAGGGGTCTGCTCCAAAGGTGTCCTTATCTTTGAAATGCACAATGGAGCTCGCACTCCAGTCCTCCGGTTTCCCTGGAGGGAAACAAAGAAGATCTCTTTCACTGTAAGACCACTTTGGTTTCTGAGGTTCTGCCTGGAAGAGAACAGGGCTAATAATAGATTTGGATGTGTCTGTTCAATACTGACAGACCTCATTGTGTCCTGGAAATGTCCCCTTTCTGCTTTTGGTTTTGATTTTGAAAGCTTCAAAAATGTGCAGGAAGTAGTTGATAAATAAAATGAAGCGCTGCCAAAAGCCCAGTTACCTTCTCAGAACTTTAGTGTGATCAGGTTGGTAGGTGTTAAAGTGATGCATAAAATGGTGTCCTTTTATTTACAGAACTGTAAGTTCATAAGTAATGTGGTAATGAAAAAGGACAGAATTAACTGTATTGCTTTTGTAGACTTTACAATACTTGATGCACATTTGCATTTGAATATTGCACTATAATGAGGAAACGGTGGAGGGGCCGAGATAGGTGCTGCTTCTATTTCGACTCAGCAGAAGGTGACATGTTTTCACAAACAACCTGAATTTGACACAATGTCACACCCAGCTTCTCTGAATGAATAGCCCTTACTGTTTTGCTTCAGTAGCTTCAGAACTCTTAACTCTTAACACTCTTAACTGACCATTGTTCAATAATTACTTTTATGGTTCTTTGTGCTTTGAGAGGCTACATTAATTAGGGCATGAGCTGTGGTAGGCTGCTTTGCTTCAACTGGCTTTTCATGCTAATTAACACACCTACACACATTTTAAAAAGTTTACAGATTCAAAATTGATTTAATCAATCATATTAAATATTTTAATTATGTTTCCCTGTTTTTTAATTTTTATACCTTGGAGAGTAATGATTCAAAAAATGTAATTCAACCTTAAATTATTCCAGTGCATGCACCATAAAGCACAATGTCAAGGTTTGGCAGAGGACTTGTGGCCTAGCAGGCAAAGATATATATATATATATAATATATATATATATATACACACACACACACAGTGCCTTGCAAAAGTATTCTGACCCCTGACCAATTCTCTCATATTACTGAATTACAAATGGTACATTGAAATTTCGTTCTTTTTGATATTTTATTTTAAAACACTGAAACTCAAAATCATTTATTGTAAGGTGACATTGGTTTTATGTTGGGAAATATTTTTAAGAAAAATAAAAAACTGAAATATCTTGCTTGCATAGTATTCAAGCACTTCTGGATTTTGCCAGAAAGCATGGGAGTGACCCAGCTGCTATGTGGGAAAAGGTTTTATGGTCAGATGAGACCAAGATAGAGCTTTTTGGCCAAAACTCAAAGCGCTATGTGTGGCGCAAACCTAACACTGCCCATGCCTCAAGACACACCATCCGTACAGTGAAGTATGGTGGTGGCAACATCATGATGTGGGGATGCTTCTCATCAGCAGGGACTGGGCATCTTGTTAAAATTGAAGGAAGAATGGATGGAGCAAAATACAGGGAAATACTGCAAGAGAACCTGCTTCAGTCCGCTAAAAAACTGAAGCTTTGGAGGAAATTCACCTTTCAGCAGGACAATGATCCCTAGCACAAGGCCAAAGCAACATTGGAGTGGCTCAAGAACAAAAAGGTGAATGTCCTACAGTGGCCCAGTCAAAGTCCTGATCTCAATCCCATTTAGAATCTGTGGCACTATTTGGAAATTGCGGTCCACAAGCGTTGTCCAACCAACCTGAACAACCTGGAGCAAATCTGCCAAAAAGAATGGGTCAAAATCACTCCGACACTGTGTGCAAAGCTGGTACATACTTACCCCAAAAGACTTAAAGCTGTTATTGCAGCGAAAGGTGGCTCTACCAAATATTAATGTGTGGGGGTTGAATACTTATGCAAGCAAGATATTTCAGTTTTTTATTTTTGTTAAAAATATTTCCCAACATAAAACCAATGTCACCTTACAATAATTGATTTTGAGTTTCAGTGTTTTAAAATAAAATATCAAACAGAACGAAATTTCAATGTACCATTTGTAATTCAGTAATATGAGAGAATTGGTCAGGGGTCTGAATACTTTTGCAAGGCACTGTGTATATATATATATAATTGTGAAAGAATCGCCCCTCTCCGCGGTTCGTTGCCCCTTTAAAAACACCGACCCAACACACACAAATGGATTTTTGAGGCGCGGTTGCGCAATTTTTAATGAAAATACAAAAACAAAATAAACAAAACAAACACCTAGCTCTCTTATGAGCACTAACTAAACAAAACCGGAACCTAAACTAAAGACAGGACAGCTAAGCTGTTTACCTGTAACAAAAAACAAACAAACAGAACAGCACACACAGAAAAGGATTCACTCTACCTTTCCCCTTTGACATTACGGCTGTACCCACACACCAGCACAGTCAGGCTTCTACCCTCTTCAGCAGCCGCCAAGAGTAGACTGACTGCTCTCCTTATAAACCCTGCACCTGGCTCTAATTTTCAATAGTAGCCAGGTGCAGGTAATGATTAACAATAAAACAATTAACAAGACAAACCAAAAATGTGCCTACGCACATGTTTTTCTATAGGGAGGATTTAACCCCCTCCCTGCTGTCTTATATATATATATATATATATATATATATATATATATATAATATATATATATATATATATATATATATATATATATATATATATATATATATATATATATATATATATATATATATATATATATATATAATTAAACTAATTAAAAATGTTGATTTCAGGTTATTGTGTAACCACACGGAAAACAAACTTTCATTTGATTTGAAAGAGGTGACACTTTATAATCTTCCACAGAAAAAGAAGATCAGCCTGCAGAACACCTCCGATGAGATAAAGCATTTGTTCCAGACAGACAGCAGCAAGACCTGCCAGTACCTCCTCCACCTCAGCTCTGCTCAGCACAAGTTCTACCTGCAGATGAAAACCAGACAGAGCAACCAGGAGCTGCAGGACATCGGTAAGACAGGGATGCTGCTGCTCTTCACTGATCCAGCCCCCCAACCTGCCAAGGAAATACGGTTTGGCACAGTGGGTGTAGGTGGCACACTGGTTAATGCACTGGTTTACATAGCTAGTTATATTTAGCTCTTGGAGAACACAACGCCATAACAACACAATTTTGTGTAATTGGAAGAGATTCATCTAAGATTGAATGGCCACAGTGGTTGTTCTGTATTTTCACTTTTTATTGAAGGATTATATATTCATAACAGTGGTTTCTGTGATTGAACATTTACAACACAATTACACCTGGTGGCCACGTGTTAAAGGGAAAGTCAAACACATACCACACTATTCGGTTTAATATATCACAGCTCACATGTGATTTTGTTTCTTTTTTTATTTTTTTTATTTCAAAATAGAAATATTTATGTTTTTTTTTTCCCTTCTCCAGAAAGTTCATCACTGAGCCACCTGAATGATCACAGTGGCTCAGCTGGAGTATTGCCCATGGGACGAGCTGTGAGTACAGTTAGCCTGGCAACAAGCAATATCAGCAGGCCTTTCGACCAGCCGCATCCAACACAAGCAGAGAACCTCAAGAGAACATACTGCTCTGAACTTTCACTGAACAAGCTGCTGCCAGGGAGGCCACAGTCAACAGTGGAGCCCATCAACCATCGAGTGATGATGAGCAAGTCCTACCACAACCTTTGCCAGGTGCCCGAGTCTCCCGAGGGACGGGCCCCCCCCTACAATAGCCAGTCGCAGAGTAGCCTGAACAGAATTAATCTAGCAGCCAGCATGGAGGGGGTCAGGACACTGCCTTCCCATCACAGGGCACGCTCTGATACTGAGTCCATCACAGTGGCAGGAAAGCCCAATAAGTGAGTAGTACAGTATGCACGTTTATTGAAACTTGCGTTATTTTAATATACAGTAGATCTGTCGCTTGGGCTATATTTTGCATAAAATATTTTCTAAACGAAGTTATTAAAGCAGGAGAAAGGCAGACAAAAATCAAGCACACCCTATTATAATTTTAATTATAATTAAAAATATTTATTGCAAACTAGATAAATCAAACTACTGTATTTGTGTTCGCTAGTAGTACATCCTTCGTTACAATATAATAAATCATGTATTTTAAAATGATCGAGGTAGGCCGTACCTCCTCCAATGAGCCGCCGTATGGCAGTATGTAACAACAGTAACAGTAACTTGTATAAAATCGAATTGAAATCTCAGTCCTGTATTATGTACACTAATATCCAAAAATATATGTATATCATGTATTTATTCTGCTCTGCTGGCTGTGATAATTGCATTCTCTTTTCTTTCCATTCCATTAGTGTTTTCAGTTCCAAAAGCTTGGCAGACTCGAGACGGAGCCCCAGCAAACGACAGCTGGGGTGTGACTCATCCTCCTTTGAAGACACAGGACAGGCTTATGTCATAGGTAAGGACTGGACTCTGTTTCACCGTGTTAGCAATCTGTCACATTCCTCGTTCATTTCAGAGCTGCATATTCTGTAAATGAAATGAGCTGCTCTGCTTTATTTTCTGGTGAGGTAAAACTTCTGCATGGGCCTTTTCAGTGTTGTTGCTTGCCTACAGGCAAGGCATTATCTGTGCTTGAGCTTGGAAAACCTGTTTTTCTTTTTTTTCCATTATCAGATTGGCAGAAACTAAATAACAGACCCGATTTGTAATTACCAATATTAAGTTTTTCATACTAGCAAGTAGCAACAAAGGTACATGTTTTGAATAATTTTGAAATATGTGTAACTTTGGACTAGTGGGAGAGATGCTGTCTATCAGTGTCACCACCCAGGCACAAAAACTGCATAACCGTGGTCACGCATAACTGTAGCAGAAGCATTGGGAGCTTTTTATTGATTCAAGTGAAATCACAATTTTTACTTTTCTTTTTTTAAGGAGTAAGCATGCACAGCTCAGGCATGCCCTCAACTCCTGGTCCATTAAATGCCAATGGTAGGTTTTAAAATAACTGAGGGTTACTTCTTTCCTTTCTACTTTGCACTGAATACAATCTGCTGTACTGTGTTCTGTCACTCTGTCTTACTCTTTGTTTCTCTGCCATCCTTGCAGACATCTGCTTCAGGTAATAAGTGTGATTCTTTAATATTCTTCCAGCTTGCATTGTTGACAAGGTCATCATTGGCCTCCTTCTCACTGTTTTCACAAAGCATAAATTGTAGCTTGCAGAAAAAAAGGGGTGGTGAATAGACAAAGCTAAGAAACATTTTTAAAGGTAATATTATACCCCTTTAATCATAATGTACTAACACAAGGCTTGCTAGTTAATAATGATTTAGAAACCTTACTGTTCTTGGGCAATCCGGTTGGGGGTAGGGTTGGGCCAAAAATAAATGCCTGCTCTTTGTAGCATTCATTTTCTTAAATGGGCTGCCTCTCGTGAATGTTACAAAATGTATCTCTACCATGTATTCTGGAATATATACTGAGCATCAAAAGAAACGTATCACTTGTAGTGATCGAAAAATGACAAACTCTGTTTTAGAGCCGGTGCAGTGACTTTTTATTGTGCTGATTAACAACTGACATCAAAAAGATGCTGCAAAATGATCTGTCGATCTTGGGCAGGTGTTGTGACTCTTGGTCTCCCAGTTGGTGGCCTGTCATTGACAGAGTGGGCGCGTTAAGTAAGTGAGCCGCTCAGAATGAGAACGCTCAGAAAGCACACTGAGCAGAGGTGATGGTAGATAAAATAGCCCCATGTGAAGTTACTGTCCCCTGCTGTACCTCGCTGAGTTCGGCGCTCTGTTTGGACTGAACCTCATATCTGGCTGTGTTTAATACCGACATTAATAATGAAAATTATGAATAATATGAATACTACAAGCCTAATAATAATACATTAATAACTATAAAACAGCTCTACATTAAAAAAAAAATTAATTAAATTATACAAATTCGAAAACAACAATTTTCACCATCTTATTTAGCCAATTAATACATAACTTCATAAGTCGAAACCAATTCATTGTTCTTGACAAACGTATTTGTCAATCCTGCCTGTCATTTCCACTTGTTTCCTGCAGGTGGCCATTCCGTCCGCTCACTCTAATCACTGATAAAAAATGCTCAGCAGCGCTCTGAGCGGGAGCGGAACTGAGCAAGTCGTTAAGTTGATTCTTTTACTGAGCCGCTCTGAGCCGCTCACTTACTTAACGCACCCAGTGTGTCTGGTTATACCATCTCGCCAGGTTTGAAATTGCTGGCTGTGAGTACCCAAGATGGCGAGCCACAGTACTCTGCCCTAGTCCAGCCTCCAATATGCTGATTGCACGAAGGCGCTGCTCTCTTGACAGACGTGGCGTATTGGTTTTTTGTTTTTTTTCTGTGATTTTCTTTATGCTTTTATTCAAACTTGCAATTCAACAGCTGAAATCACTCCATATCCAGTCCAATCAACTGTCTCACTAATTAGGTGATTAAGTGCATATGCTTCAGTCATAGTCACTCAAGCGTGTCATGGTCAAGGAACGAATGATACAGTGATTAAAAAGAAACCAAAAATATGTCCATTTATATACTTTATTTTTTTTATAATAGTGATGTTTCTTTTGATGCTCGATATATAAAAGCTGCATCTCCCTAATTCACTCGCGATGGGCATGATGACATTAATAAAGGCCTGATAATAGGTGTTTCTGTATTATAAAATAATGCACAAAGTACTGATATTTTAAGAGAAAGTCTAAAATGATTACCCCGTTTGCCATGGGGCAAGTTTCTCTAATATAGTCGTAATATAAACTACTAGCTTTAAAGAGTAAGTAGCGGGGTTCCGAAAAATATAGCGTTGCTACGACTGTTTAGATAACGTAACTGTAATTTTTATTTTCATTACCAACATCCTGACAACTTTTTACACTTTTATAACTTTGAAGTCTGTTTCATGCACTGATAGTGTAAGGATTATTGCCCACATTGTTAAACAGATAACACAACAATAACAATAAATAATGTAGTACAGAACAGAAAAGCCAGAGCACTTGTTATGGTTTTTTTTTTTTTTTTTTTTTTAATTGCTCTTCCTGCAGTTATTTAGATGACAGATCTCAAACCGAAGTGCACTAGAGCGGCCATTTTGAAAAGAGCTTTGAAACAGACTTTAAAGTTATAAGTGTAAAAATTTGTTAGAATGTTAACAATTAAAAGAAAATCGACAGGTCTGTTATTTAAACAGTTGTAGCAACATGTGGGGATGTGTAACGTTATATTTTTCTGAACCCCGCTACTTACTCTTTGTCTGCTGATAAGCATTTTGGTGGTTATTTGGTATTTTAGGTGTGGTTTCATAAAACATACTGTATTATGTCACTGACTTAGATGCCATAATCCAACACAGCCAGCCTGATTTGAGGTATACTTTCAGCTGTAAATGTGTCTCCTCTTGACCCTTTTGAAAGAATAGGCACTGAAATGTACATTCTGATATTACTCTTTGCGTACCAGTGAGAAGAAGGCTAAGAATATCAGTTCCACATGTTTGTCTTTCCATTATGACTTTCTGTCTAAACAGCTTGTCTTACTCGTTTGAAGTTTTCTGCATGGCTTCAGTTGCCTGACCAAACTGTGCTGCTACTACTACGACTACTGATACTGCTGCTAACTTTATTGGAACAAAACCTAAATGATTTCTGTACAAGCATTACTTCTGTTCACTTCTAATGCTAGATGACCAATCCTTGTGTGTTCACATTCAAATTAAATGCAAGCTAAAGCCATAAATATCTCTTGCATCCTTGACCTATTTAACAAACATTTTATTTCCCCCTGTGGATGTAGCTTAGGGTGTCTAATATGTTTTACGTTTCTGGCATTTGAATAGAAACCCTGAAACAGAAACTCAATGCCTTGCCTTCTGCTGAAAGGGAGATTACACGGGTAAATCTGAAGAAGGATGTGAAATACGGCCTGGGTAAGTTCATTATTCCTTGTTTTGACACTAGGCAGTGTGCCTAAATCATTGGACTACAAAGGTGCCTGCACATCTGGGAAGCCTGATAACTGTTAAAGCAAAGAGCTTATCTGTAGTGGTCCAGATGATCCAGTCGGAGCTGGAACACATTGGTACTGTTTGGTATTGTTCTGCAGCCAATTCAGTTGGAGTACTGTGGCAAGCTTCCAAACTAAGATATATTATTATTACTAAGGAGCTCTGCAAACCAGATTGTGAGACCCTGTTGTGCTGCTTGGATTAACACTAAAAACAGTACAGGCTTTATAATGGTCACAAACCTTAAGCTTCCCCTTGACTCAATTGGAAAACACAGCAAGTGGAAGTGAATAAAGTAAATGTATCTGTATAAAACTAACAAGAATCAACTTCTAACAATAATTGAACTCTGTCTCGTTTTTCTTTTCTTGCTAGTTGAAGCCATTACAATTGTTGTATGCCTCTCAAAGTTTGTATTTGCCTTTGCACTTTCTCACAATTGGGCCCATTCATTTTTTTTAATGATTTGCAGTAATAAAGCCGCGTACAGATCCTGAAAACAGTCATTTTAAAATCCCACCACTTGTCCTGTCTTAGCAGAGAATCGCCACTTTGCTTAGCAGTGTAATAATGTCTCGGTACTATTTGTGTCACGATACATGTGATGGTCCTGATGGTCTACTTGTATGATGCATAATACGATGAAATGATCATTTAATGAATAACTGTTTTGTTAAAAGATAATAAGTAAATGAATTTGGGAGAGTACATGTGTGTATTCATACCAACTGTAAAACACAATTATTCTTCATTGAAGAACGCCTTAGTAAACTACAGTGAGCTATGATGTCTGTTTGGTCTTGTATCACGATACAAATAATGCATACCTCTATTACGAAAACAATATATTATTTAAAGAAAGTATCATGATTCATGAATCATTGCACCCCTACTCTCAACCTAGTTGTTGTGCTCCCTGTTTAGACAATAGCAGTGGTTGACGGGTGTGGCTAATGGTGGTATTCTGAGGTGTGTGTGTGTGTGTGTGTGTGTGTGTGTGTGTGTGTGTGTATAGTTCTATATAGTACTGTAAGTCTAGTCAGCCACACCCAACAGGGGATGTCGGGTAAGCTGCTGGTTGGGTACCTCTGCTTCCCTGAGGTGGAGTCTAGGGTGAATAATACATTCATAGTCATTACAGTGCTGTATTTGCATCACTGTCCCAGGGTTTCAGATAGTTGGTGGAGAGAACACTGGCAGAATGGACCTGGGCACTCTCATCAGTTCAATTACCCCGAGTGGCCCGGCTGACCTGGATGGACACTTGAAACCAGGTACCCTCCTTTAGGAGTTCATGCTCAGGGACATTTTTCAGATGTCCTATTTATTTGGAAATGTTGCATTCAATTGTGATGGAATATAAAATACACTGGTCAATTTGTGGCCAGTTAATTTTAATAAAAAAAAAAACATTCAATTCCCTTATTTCTATATTCGTAAATAAATACAAAATAAAGTTCCCATTACCAGTATTTGTTCAAACAGTTTAATTAAAACACTAAAGCAGGCTTGATTGTGACAAATAACATTACTTGTGTACCTGACAAGGTGCCCTTAGTTTAGCCTCAGAATTCATGACTATTTAATGGTTACAGTATTGCAAGACTCACCCAGCAATACTTGCATTACCTCTCTGACGTAATGTACATTTGTATTGTACATACAGTATGTTTGTGGTTTCTGCAGGAGACCGCTTGCTGTCAGTAAATAATGTGAGCCTGGAGGGTGTTGCCCATGAAGCAGCCGTGGAGATGCTGCAGAATGCCCCAGATGATGTCACACTGGTTGTCTCTCAACCAAAGGAGAGGCTTTATCAAGGTAAAATATTTAACAAGTCAGTGAGTTCTAATTGTGTGCAGCCCTACAGAACTGCAGAAGTGTCTGAATGGGGAATATAAATGAGTTGACTTACAAAAAAAGGCAAACGTTGAAGCTGCATTTGCATCACTTGCTTTCGTGAGATTAATTGCTTCTCATTAATTAGTATCAAGCTATAGAAACACCCTGCAGTAATGAGCATTATTATTATTATTATTATTATTAAAATAATTGGAATTATGCCTAGTTGTGAGTGATCCCTCAGGTCAGTATTCAAGAACATTATTTCGGGGTTTGAAAATATAGAGAAGATTGCTTTAAATGTGACTTAATTACCTCAGCAGGTAGTATCACCTCCCATGCTAAGTTCATGTTTTTCTTAGTTTTAAATTGAGACTGCTATTTAAACATCATGGGATGGACAGTTTCTTACTGTGCAGGGTAAAAGTGAGATCCTATCTGATTTGTGTACACTAGATTCTGAGAAAGGACCACATTGTAAATAACTACTTGCTGTTAAAAGGCCTATCCTGTATAAACACATTCAAACTAATATGTATCTTAATTGTCTCTTAAGAACCTTCTTCAGCCACATCACATCATAAGACCAGGGGTCACGCAAGGTCACCTGGCAAAAGACAGGAACACGAAGAGGAATCTTCATCGGAAGAACACACCAGGCTCCAGGGCCACCAAAGAGCTACATCTGGTGCATCTTCTGCTGTGTCTTTGAGCAGGAGGAAAGGCAGCGTAAGCTCACAGGATTCTAGAACTGAAAGTGCAAGCCTTTCCCAAAGCCATAGCAGTGGTTTCAATAGGAACCAGGTTGCTGATGGATCTATGCCACCACCTCCGCCTTACCATTCTGAAAGAACAGTTCCAGCAGAAATGTTGCTACCAAGTGGAAGCAAAAGCAGAAAAGTAAGAAGTCCTGAAAGCAGCAAAGATCTAGATTATTCAGATAGAGGGGACTCGGACATGGATGAGGACACATACTCAAGTAGTCAGGAGCAGCCAGTGTTAAAGGTAAAATGTGCAGGTCTGACAAAGTCTATTCTCCTCCAGTGATGTTCACACG
This sequence comes from Acipenser ruthenus, assembly GCF_902713425.1. Lineage (NCBI taxonomy): Eukaryota > Metazoa > Chordata > Actinopteri > Acipenseriformes > Acipenseridae > Acipenser > Acipenser ruthenus. The sequence continues at coordinate 19,642,320 of NC_081189.1, read as the reverse complement.
TTTTTGTAGTGATTTAACTGGACTTATTTTTAACAGGTAAAATATGTATCAGATTTTTCATATAGAAAGAAAAGGTTGTTAACAGATGCCATTGTAAAACCCCCATTGTATAATAATTTCAAGGTTTACTATGAGTAACAAGTGTGTCAGTAACATACATCCCCACCACTGCTGTAAATACAACATTAGTTACAGTATCATGAAACAGTAGAGCTCCATGACCTACATCCACAGCAAGTGCTTTAGAATAGCCCTCCAGAGTTTCGAATAATTAGCAGTTCTGTAGAGAAACTCTTTAGTGTGATATACTTGGGTACAGGCACCGCAACTATACCAGTCACCAAGGACCAGTAGGCAACTGCTGTAATTGAGCCGGTTAAGCACATAGTAAATAACAAAACTCTACGTAACAGGAGTCTATTACCCAGACATGGGCAGAAATCCCCACGCAACCAAAAAGAAGATATTATAGTGTTTTTGCCATAAGATCAGATTATTGTGGTTTATATTTTCTTTGAATGTGAAATGTGTATGTTGAGACGTAAAAGCATTTTCCATGTGTGTGTCTAAATTCTAGGTCTCACTCTCTGCAAAATAATGTAAAGAATTCATTAAAATTAATTGAATAAATAATTGAACCACATTTAATTGTTACCACTTCCATTTTCTTCCAAATGTGGTTTGACAAGACCCTTTCTCAGCCTCTAGACTAATTAGTAGAATCCCATTTTAAAACTGGATCACCATTGCAAATGAGATTAGTCTGCATTCCAAAATGTTTCACTGCCTACAGTTGGCAGTGGACAGTCCTATAAATTCAATAGCGGTATTGTACTCGTTCTTAAAAATTCATTATTAAAATAGTTTTTACAAGTATTTTGGGACACTACCCAAAACTTATCTTTTATTTATCTTTCAGTATGTTGTTAATATAAAACTGTCTTGTTACAAGATTGTTTTCAAACACTATTCACTGTTGTCTGTTTACAGGAGATCTCTCCAGCCAGCACCATAGGAAAAATAAGTGGCAATGCCCACCCTGTTCATGATCTTAAACCAGGAGATCTATTTGAAGTAGAATTGTCCAAAAAGGACAACAGCCTGGGCATAAGTGTCACGGTACTGTTCGGCAAGGTTTTCAGAGTTCCTCTTTCTTCTCTGTTCTTGTAACATCGTCTGTGTGTTTGTCTCCAGCTGTGCTGCATGTAAAGAACTTCTAAGCTTTGCTTGCTCAATAACGATTTTCACTTTGCGTGCTAACAATATAAATCAACAGAAATTTCTTCAGGTCGAAGCACATTGAATAATAATAGTAAAACTTTTTTTTTTTTTTTTTAGACTGCATGCTGAGTTACATTTCACAAGTGAAATCTGCATGCTTTTCATTTGCCTCGTATAATAGATTGGGCTGTCATTTAATCATATTTTGTTTTCTTTAAAGTGTATGCATGCCTATAGTTTTTGCAGTTTTACATGTCAAAAGCATACATTTTAAGTTCAAAATTTAAAATGTCTTGTATATATATCTCTTCAGTACCCCTTACTGTGAAGTTACTGGAATTTTTTCCACGTCTTCAATCACATTTATTTTGGTTCCTGGTCCACGTCTTCTAATATTTGGAACCAGCTCATTAGAAACCTGAATGCCTGTAGGTAGTTAAATAGAAACAAGGCATACTTGATAGTGTTGTACATTCAGAAACTCTCCAAAGAGAATAATGAAGAGGCATGGAAAGGGTATTGAAGCTCACAAAGTGAATGGAATTGGATTTTAAAGCCTTAGGCGCTGCACCTTTTCATATTCAAGACTGAGCAGAATCGCAATGTGCCAGCGCACCTTTACTATTGCTTCTTGCGTTTGGATTGAGCAAATTGATAAGGGGTGATGGTGGCAAATTTTCACTTAATATAAAAGCTTGCACTGTAGTAGAATTAGGTCTATGGTCTTAATTTAAGTGGTAAGTATCACTCCTGTTTTCCCTTTTAGGGTGGGGTGAATACGACCGTAAGACACGGTGGGATTTATGTGAAGGCTATAATTCCTAAAGGAGCAGCTGAACTTGATGCGAGAATTAAGAAGGGTATGTACAGTAGTTGTACAAATAGAGGTGTGTGGATTTGCCAAAAGCAGCAACTGTTAACCAGTAGTGCTATTGCTGCCTTCGTATATGTTAACTTTGCCTAACATTCGGACGTGCTTTACTATTGTCAGGCGACAGAGTGCTATCAGTTGATGGAAAACGTCTGGATGGTGCAACTCACAAGCAAGCAGTGGAGACTTTGAGAGAAACAGGCCAGGTGAGAGGGAAGTTATTATCTAATTGTTGATCGAAAAATACTTCTAAGAAATGAAGACATTTGCTATGTAATTGTAATTTCCATAGGTCTGGTGTTCGCACTCCACCACAAATGCTGTCATAAGTAGCCATAGAATAACTCTGTATTTGTGTTATGATTATTATTATTATTATTATCATTATTATGCACTACATTATTTAAATAGCCCGCTTAACAAAACACTGTAAATGTAACATTATTAATTTGTGCCTCGGTCCTAAATGTCGGCTGTGTTGTTTGTAAACCAGTGCACTCACCACATGTAACGTTTGTTTCAGGTGGTTCGCTTACTGTTGGAAAAAGGCCAGCTTCCTGCAACCAGCGTACATGCTCCGGTGACCCCACAGTGCACCCCTCCTTGCAAGACGGATGGGCAGGCTGAACCAGGGGTGAAAAAGGAAACCGTTACAATGGCCAAAGATTACAGCTTTGTTACTGAGGGTGAGTACATGTCGGTGTATGATTGTGAAAGAAACACCTCCGTGTTCTAGGTCAGTCAGACCTGTGATGTCACCACTGTGTAATTCCACACAGGTAATTAAAAAAAAAAATGACATAATGATATTAAAAGACAAGTATTTTTTGTATATGTATAAATGTAGATGTTGTAACTTAAAAGCAATATCTGTATTGTACTATTTTTTTTAACAAAAGATTTTTCTTGTAATTGTGTTACTTTTGCAGGTTAGTATGTTATCAACACTGGGTATTCAATAAGAATGCTGTTTGGCTTGTCTAGAGAGTTGTTGTGACACAGCTTAACAGTGGGTTTGCTGTACCTGACAGTTCGTGGATAGATTCATTAGTAACAAACAGCTGACACAGCAGAAGCTAATACTTCAGTAGAGTAGAAGTCTAGAAATGTCACATACACCATAGCTGTCATTTACGCCTCTGGCATGCTGATTTTCTGTGGTAAGTGCAGTGTACTAAAATGATGATTTCTGTCTGTCCTTCACACTTCATTTCTCACAAAGTACAGTAAGTAATGGATGTTGTTGTCACACAGGTAAAACAGGATGGTACTGAGGAAACCTTTGACTTTTTTGGCCTGTTTTAGATGTTCTAACTAATAGTAGATACATACACTGATACATAGTGTATATTTGAAATACTAGAAGAACCTTCGTAAATTCTAATAAAAATGCTTCAACCAAGTCTTTCTCAATGTCTTCAGTGTTTACCTTTTTGACAGCCATAAAACATATTGTTATCCTGTGTTTTTGCCTTTCTCAAAGTAGTTGCATAGGTAATTTTATTTCTATATACACACACAGTTTTTGTTTAAGTGTTTTTTTTTTGTTTTTTTTTAATAAAAATATAAAAGTTTGTGCCTGCCACCTTTCGCAAGAAACAGGACAGGTGATATGATTGTGTGTAAAGTATTAGCTGCTGAAACCAAAATACAATTGAATTTTAAAAGGGAATAGATTAATTACTTTTCACCTAGGTTTCCACCTTATTAATGACATTTTATGATTTTGAATTTGTTTCCCTTCCACAGATAATGTGTTTGAGGTAAAGCTGTTGAAAAACACCTCAGGTTTGGGGTTCAGTTTTTGTAGAGAGGAGAACCTACCGCAGGAGCCAGTAAACCCTAGCGTGGTGAGGGTGAAGAAGCTGTTTCCAGGGCAACCAGCTGCAGAGAGTGGCCGGATTGAAGTGGGTGACGTCATCCTGCGTGTCAACAACACAGCCTTGAAGGGCTTATCACAGCACGTAAGTGAACTCTGAAAACCATGTTCAAACTGCTTTCTGAAAGCCACTTTACACACAGAAACCTTGCAGGCTGCAGGTTGTCTCATTTGTCGTATTAAAAATATTTTCAAACTGCGAAGAATTCTCAGCCTTTTACAGTAGCATGAATCATAGAATTGTAGGGTGTGAAACATCACATAAGCCTAGATGCTTATTAGGTTTAGACACTTAAATTCAAGGTTTGTTTGGCTAAAACCTCATTCCAAAGACAGATCTTCAACAGCATTGACAAAATATCCACACATATACAGACAAAGTTAATTTAAGATTTGAGAGTCAAGGATTAGGTCAAATACCACCCTTCTCAATTGTCCTGAACTCCTGTTGGAATTTAAGAGAGCTTGAATGAAGTTGCCTCCTCCACTACAGCAGCTAATCTATCTTAAATCATTACAACTTGTTACTGCATATTTTCAGTGTTCTGGAATCTCCTCAGACAAAATCTCTTCAAAACTCTTCACATTGACCTGTGACTTAACATGGCTACCATATTGGGGTCATGTGACTTTTTGCTTTCCAGATGATTAAGACCTAACTTATTGCGAAATACTGGATTCATACTTCGTACACATCTGTATTCTATGTTTTTGCTTACTCAAGTTTGATTTAGCTTGTACTAGAAATATTAACCTAATATGGCTCCCATATTGAGGTGTCACATTTTTTAACCTATGGATTTATCATTGCTACAGAGATTTTTCACACATCCATTTTGCTTCATGTTTACTAACCATTCGATCTGATACGACATTCCCCTTAGTTTCCTTTTGATGTTTTTACATTTCTATATGATATACATTTTTTGTAGGAAGTCATATCAGCTCTCAGGGGGACTTGCCAGGAGGTTACTCTACTTCTGTGCAGACCTAAACCCGGAATCCTACCAAACATTGACCCTTCATTATTGGTAAGAATAACAGCAAACACACCAGATTGTACGTTTCATGTATGTTTAGTTGTAGTTATTGCACTGCATAATCTGAGGGCCATATTCATCAAATAACTGAACTAGATAAATAAAATAAGAATAATAATAATACATTTTAGAAATTAAAAGAACTAGGCACATGCATTAGATTCTTTGGGAAGTGAAATGCTCCCAGTTTTTTAACTGGAACTTTAATAATAATAATAATAATAATATCACCACCATTATCATTATTACAGACTCCTCTAGCCTCCCCCAGAAAAGATCCTCAAGGCAAGTCCGACTCAAGCCTCAGCAGGAATGTCCTACCACAGGCAGACCTCAGTGACAGCTCGGGTGAGGAGGAAGAGGAGGAGGAAGATGAAGTTGATAATGGGGAGTTCCAGAGGCTCCAGCTGAAGTCTCCCTCCAGGCGAGACAGTTACAGTGACAGTACAGACAATGACGAAGTGGGCAAGGCCTTCAGCCCACCCCAAGAGAAGAGCAGTGAAGCCTGGGATCCCAGCATCTACCAGACCCCAGGCAATGCCCTGGCCTTCCCAAGCTCTCGATATGAAACCCCATGCACCCTGGAAGACACAATGCGCACGGTTTACTACTCCCCACAGCAGTCGCCCAGCAAGCCAGAGTTTAACCACAGGTTGGAATTCCTCCACTCTTCTTTCTGTAAAACAGCATGCCGTTTTTTGTTTCCGAGAACATAGTTGCTTTCAAGTAAAGTTATTTGGAGCAGTGTGATTTCCATATTTCTTTTAATCAGAGGTTAAAATCACAACCCTTTTACTTCTAAACCGCTATCATGGATGTATGCCGTCATTAGTTTGTACAAAAGTTGCTGCAAAAATGCAAGAGACTTGCAAATAGATGCTATTTTGTTGTTACTTGGTACTGGGCAGACCTATTCCCGATAATAACTGCTTATCAAAATGTGAAAACTCAGTAAGGTCATATACATAGGTTATTGTGAGCATCAGAATACTGTGGATGTAGGTTGGCGATACACTGTGTCCTGATACTCCTAGCTCTAATGTTTTATTTACAGCTGTTGAGTGGGAAATGTTATTGGCATCATTTCATTGTCAATTGTCTCGCTGTGTCACACAGCAACCCCCCATCCCCAGTACCTCCAGATCAACCAGAGCCTGAGGTTCCCTCTCCCACCCCTCTCGATGACCACTACATCAGCTCCAGTTCAGGCTCCCAGAGCCCAGCATCACTGCCACATCAGCACAAAGGGGAAGTGACATCACCCCTTCAGCACCAGTACTTCAACAACGTGGAAGAGATTGGGGAATTTGAACCTGTAAGAATTGCATCTACAGCTAGAGCACCAAAGCTATTCCTGTGTAATTCTTAACAGTAGGAAAATAATTTAATCTTACATTTACTGTGGTGCTCATGTTTTTAAAGATATTTGTCTTTGGTCAATCCAGAGTTAATGTCAAGCTCTGGGGTCTGTTTTAATGATCTAAACGGCGATGGACCCAACTATCGCCATCTTCTAACTCTTTAATAACCCTTCTGGTATTCCCCCCGAGGGGTGATTTAGTGACCGTCTTATTAATGAGTGGATATTGAGGGCTCAGCATGCAGCGTTTTATAACTGCAGTCTCTGTTTAAATTATTTGCAGCAATTCTCTTGAGGTTTGAAGAAGTTTCAAGCTTACTCATTATAGTTCTAGGTACTGTCCCATAAGGTTAGACAGTCATTACAACCAGGGAAAAACAAGTGAAACTGCTTAGCATTGGGTATGCTTTTCTCTTCTGCTTTTAAGATTGAATTGTGTATTCATGCTTGAGAACAGTAGTTGGTGTTATGGATGTAGTCACATATTAATAGGCCACGAATCGGTTATGAATATTTGTCCATTGTTTTGCTTTTTGTAATTTTAAGTAAGTATTTTCAAAAATGTGATTATATTAGTAGATTAGTAAGTGGTTATTTTTCAAATTCCTGAACTCCAACTTCCTGCTGGGAAAATTCTGAATCTAGAAGAGTAAACTTCCCTCTGCTCTGCAGTGTATCTTCCATCCCCACCAACAAAAATAAAACAAATATATCATTTAATTAACTGCCTATCTTTCCACAGGAAGTTGAGCTTCATGTGTCGTTAATTAAATCGGAAAAGGGCAGCCTGGGCTTCACCGTGACGAAAGGAAGTGATGATATCAGCTGCTATATTCATGACATCATACAGGACCCCGCAAAGAGTGATGGGAGGCTCAGGCCAGGAGACAGGCTGATAACGGTAGGTCTGTCAGCAGCCTCCAAGTGGAAAGGTTTGGTGTGTTTCACCAGGTTTGCCTCATGATTGTGACAAATGTTAACATACTGTATGTAAATCCTGGTATTTGAACCTAGCTACAGTACCATACCGGATATATGAAGATGTTCCATGTTTTGCAAAGTGTGGAACATTTTAAAGGATATGCACTAATAAAAATAAAGATTTAATAATCTGTGAATGATAAACATACAGAATATAAGAACATGGGGAGTAAGGCCAAACAAATATTTAAAGGACACTATATGGTTATAAATGCATTATAATGTTGAGTTTATCGTTTAACTAATGATATTGTCGTCTTGCAAGCATTATCTTGGTAACAGTTCTGTTTACAGAAGGGAATGAAAGTGTGAGCACAAAGATCTTGAAAATTGTTGAGTTTAACCACATGCATGGAAAATGCAGCACTCTGTGACTAGTCATGGTGACATTTATATAATATAGCATTTCAATCTGTGATTATACAGCTGTCCAATATTTGAATATACCTTTTGATATGATGTGTGTTACAGACCTCCTTTTTTTTTTTTTAAGGTTAATAACACCGATGTCACCAACATGAGTCATACCGAAGCTGTGAATTTTCTCCGAACTACGTCGAAAGTAGTTGATTTAGTCTTGGGGCGTGTCCTGGAAATCCCAAAGCCTCCAATAGAGCTCCATATGCTACCAGATATTACACTGCAGTGCCAAGGAGGAGAAGAGCTCGGTAATGTTTTTTGTTATTAGTCAATATTAAATTTATTAGTTGTTAAGTTTCATAAACTGTCATTTACTTACAAATGCTATATTGTGAAAGTAAAGATTGTATTTCCATCCTTATGTTACATTCTATGTGTATCTATTTACTGATAATATTATTTAACTACGATTGTCATGTAGAGTACTCATTTTCTCTTCATCTCATTCTGTAGGGTTGATGCTGGGGGGAGGCAGCGACAGTCCATATCAGGTTATCTATGTTGCAGATATTGTGCCGGGTTCATTTACTTCAATGGAAGGAAGCCTGAGACAACTCGACCTCATTCACTACATTAATGGTGTTTCTACTCGAGAGCTGTCTCTCCACGAGTCAGAGAGGCTGCTGGAATTACCACTTCCCACCGTTATCCTGAAAGCCTCAAGGTAACACGCTCAAGTAAATGCATAGTCTAGGGCTGTTAAATTTGGGGAAACAAGTGATACAAGTGTAGTGATAAGCCTTGTATATAACATATGCAGTGTAAGCTTTATTCAGATCTGTTTTGTCTGAAAATGGCCTGTGTGCATTCAAATAAATGAATTATTTACCCATAATAATTTAGAGCAAATGTTCACACATTTTTTTTTTATGTATTTTGACAAAGATTCTAAAAATAACTAAATGCAGTAATCCTCAGGGACGCGATGTGCTGTATTTCAAAAGTAATGCATATACTTGCCTCAAATGATGTTATTGTCAAGTTTTAATCAATCTAAATGTTCAATGCACTTTACAAGCCAGACTGTACGTCGCCCTGGATAAGGGCGTCTGCTAAGAAATAATTATTATTATTATTATTATTATTATTATTATTATTATTATTATTATTATTATTATAACTGCCCTTCATTTAAGTTTAACAGCAGGGAAAAAAACCCTGGCCTGCCTTTATAGAGTTAATTAATCAGTAACTTTGATGTGACAAATGAGACACAAAAAAAATGTTTGATTAATTTTAATATCTTTTTGTTTTTTCAGAGATGGGCAGCCAGTGATCCCAGCTGCAGAAAAGTCTTTGTCTTTGAACAATAATCTTAGTCCAAAAATAAATGGCTCCACTAATGTGAATGGTAAGTGTTGGGAAGTTGGTTCCCGTTGCAATAAAAGCTGCACACAGGGTATTGTTCTCTGGTTAGGTCTGGGATATTGTATGAAAATAAGAACTTCTGATTCATTTTTTGCAGCATTTTAACTGGCATTAACATGTTTTTTTTATTTTCTCTCTAACTGTATTGTTATGATAATTTGCTTTAATTTTGTTAACCGCAAAAGTCTCAGTGCAATGTATCAAATGACATAAATACAGCTTGTGTTTTTGATTTTTTCAAAGAACATTTTATTTGGTACTTTAATAGGTTAATGAAGGGACACAATTTTGTTTATTAGTGATTTAAGTATTCTTATTTATTTAAAAGAAAAAAAAGTATACAGTTGCTGTTTATTTTGCTGCATTGTTTCTTTTGTATATAATTTGTATATGTCATTGCTTCCTTTTGAAATACCTGGCAGTAGTAATCTCAGTGTACAGCAGTGTGGAGTAGTGGTTAGGGCTCAGGACTCTTGACAGGAGTGGGTTCAATCCCAGGTGGGGGACACTGCTGCTGTACCCTTGAGCAAGGTACTTTACCTAGATTGCTCCAGTAAAAACCCAGCTGTATAAATGGGTAATTGTATGTAAAAATAATGTGTAAAAAATAATGTAATTTATATGTAAAAATAATGTGATATCTTGTAACAATTGTAATTCGCCCTGGATAAGGTTGTCTGCTAAGAAATAAATAATAATAATAATAATAATAATAATAATAATAATAATAATAATAATAATACAAGGATGTACCTTTGGCTATTGGAGCTTCAAGTCATGTGTATATATATGTCGGCCTACATATATGGTTTTGCAAGGGAGGCACTAAGTAACCCATTCAATATTTGCCCTTTCAAACCTCCAAAAGTATAGGCAGGTGAACTGATTTTATGTCTTTCAAAAGTCCCCAAAACAGAAGTTTTGAAAATCTATTTTATTGAATCAAGAATTTGTTAATTTGAAGCATTACCTCAAAAACAGTAACATGTCTCTAATGCTAGAATTGGTAGCAAACACCCTATAGAAACAACGTCAGAATATCACATCCAGATTCCCCTTTCTTTTAGTTTTTTTTAACATTTAATTATTCTTCTGCACTATACAGTATTGGATGTTATCCAAATGCTTAGGTTTGTTGCCCTGTAGGTTTGGCTGCAAGTATACCAGGAACCACATATATCAAGTCAAGCATGTAGAGTATGAATGAAATGTGGGCTATAATGGGTGGGTCCTCAGCCTTCGAGAACAAGCAATACATTTCACATACAGTGAGACTGAACACTGTGGTTTGTTTCCTCTTCTCAGGATATCCTCATGGAGAGGACAGCAGCGAGTCTGAGGTAAGTACAGCTATAACACCATTAAAACGAGGTAAGTACAGCTATAACACCATTAAAACGCTAAATGTACTTTTGTAGTGTACTGTATGTCTGACACAAATTCTTTGTAAGTTTGGATGGTTTCCAGTGGGCAATACACTGTGGGTTCTAAAAATAAGAACACGTAATTCTAGTGAATATGTATACACCTTGAGACCTCAATTTAAAACAGAATTTTCCTGAAATATCTGTACTTCAGATAATAAGCTAACCAGTGGATAAGTGAAGGTATCCACCAATTAGCCTTCTGACCACAAGTCTGTTCAAGATGCATTGTGGAACTTTTATTGATAAAACTAAGTGTGAGTGATGACTCCTTGCTGTGGATTGGCAGTGGTTGCTAACGCTCTTCCTGCTGTTCTCTCCATTTAAGGGCGGTATTATTCACCTTGAACTCAATAAACCAGCCACGGGAGGGCTAGGGTTTTCTGTGGTGGGCGGAGAAAAGGGTTTTTTTGTAAAGTCGATCACTCCAGGAGGTGTAGCTGACACGACAGGAGACTTACAAGTTGGAGACAGATTGCTACAGGTAACTTAACGGCCCATTTCTTGTAATTTCTTCCATGTAAAACCTGGTAGCAATTTGCGTTTTTAAAATTTATGAAGTGTGCTTTATCAAGCGTTTTAAAGTCCCTTTCGCAAACTGCTTTTGGGTGCCTTTATTTTGGTAATATGAAACCTACCTACAATCTTGTCTGAAGGAATTTCCTCACAGGGATCAGGAAAGTAGATGCTTGGCATTTTTTCATTGAACCAATACACCTATGGTATGCTTAAACTAAAACTAAAATGTGAAGTAAAGTGGATTCTGAGTAGCCATGTCTTGTATAACCTTTAGATTTGAACTTGCAGCTACATTCAGCAAAACATACTGTACTTATGAGAGATGCAAGATGTTTCATTAGTGATATACTGTAGTTTTGACTACATTTTATTATTTTATTTTAGGGTTGTCAATTAATCGCAGTTAACTTCTGAGATTTTAATGCATTATTTCTTTGGAGAATATTTTTTTTAACGTGCGTTAATCACACTCCTCTGTCTTGGCCCTCTAAGCATACCATAATTCATTCCCTACGTCACTATTTTAATATACTGGAGCGCATGCAACGAGAAAGTTAGTCATATAACTGCATTGTGGTGCAAAGTACTAAAAGTGAAGAACTTGTGAATGGGAAGTTTATTTTAAAAAAAAAATTTAAAAAAAACATTCTGACTTATCTACTATCAAATTGAGTTTCAGTATCACAAACATAGGCTACATCTAATCTGAAGAACAACCTACATGCTAAACATACTTTCACTTCTCAAAATACACTTCTAGCAACACCACAAAAACAAATGAAACCCGTCAGTTTCACACAGTACTCTCTCTCTCTGTGTATAAATAAATAAATAATAGTGTTTACAATTAAGGGTAGTATAACCGGTACTCAATGCATGCTTTGTTTTATTTAGACAATTAATAAAATAACACTTTAATTTTTTTTTAAACGGCGATGAAAAACATCAGTAAAGAATACCCTTTTAAAGGAAACTGTGCCCTTGATTTTTGCAATTGTAATAACATGACTTTGTATTACAGTCGGGATGGAAATAAGACTCCCATTGCATAGCAGTTTGATTCAAGACCTAGAATGGGTGAAACTGCTGTGCATTAGGAGTCTTGCTTCCATCCCTGTACAGTACACTGTTTTGTATGCCAACAGGTGAATGGTGAATCAATGATTGGGGTCTCCCACACTAAGGCTGTAACAACGATCCGCAAAGCTAAAGGGCTTGTGCAGCTGTCAGTGTCCAGAGCTCCTCCCCAGAGTGAGAATCCATATCTACTGATGAACGCTGTCAAATACAATTGCAATCCAGGTAAGAGTCTTGGGGATGCGCAGCAAGTGTTAAGACTGCTGACTGATTTTTAAGACTTCTAGTTTAAGTGAGTACATTTGGTTTTGATTTAAGTATTTCTTATTTTTCTGCACTAAAATTCTCAGAGATGTTGGGAACATGATTGTGCCCCAGATCCTCAGTTTTAAAAACATTTCCTCGCCTGTAGAGTATGTTTATTATATTTGCTAAAGGCTTTGAATCGAATGTAAAAAAAAAAACAAAAAAAAAACGCATTTTCTTCCCAGTAGTAATTGCCGACTTAGTCTTTTGTAGTTGTTATGAAGTCACAATAGATGAGTAGATTTTCAGAAGTCAGCTGTAAAGTTGAAACTTGCCTTAATCACATGAAAAATGACATGGTTGAAGTGGAGAAAGAGGATCCAGAAGAGAAACTTTATTTGGAATACTTTGTCTTCCTGCCTGTTGTTTTAGGTTTGCATGTATTGAACTGACGTTCCACCAGCGTTTTTCATTGTTGAAAATAAAACCACAAGAATAATGTGCAAGATGCTGGTATTTTGACGGGATATTATTCCTTAATGCAATGAATTGTCAACTTAAAACAAGCTGTTTGCTCTTTTTAAATTGATGCTCATGTGTTAAACAACCTAAACACTTAAAATAAAAATTACAGTAAATGTCTATATAACAAAATAAAGTCTGCTCCCTATTTTTTTGTTATTTTTGTGATGGTAAGATTTGTCATTTCCTGTATAACATTTACTGAAACCATTTTCAATTTATTTCAGGTGTCAAAAGCAGGTTTCAGTCGCACACGCGTCAACTTGGACCAACGTGTTTTGTTTTGCTCTATTTCAGATGCTGACCTTGATATTGACCGTGATGGTAATGTAGTGCAGTTCTTACTGAAAGACGTCCAGCATGGGGCTCAGAAACATCAGGCACAGAACACAGAGAACACCTCCCCAGATGTTTTCACTGCAAGTATGTGGGAGAACAGAATGAAATGTGGGCAAAAGACTTGTTTGCGTCATTCAAGGAGCCACAAGGGGGGGGGGGGTGCAGACCAGACCAGACCAGACCAGACTGCTTTATCAACCGATCAGCAGGGCTGCCTTATAGCAAGGTGATACATTTCTTATTTTAACGCAAACCCAACCAAAACAGTGACGACAATAAAGTTCCGCCTGTCCTTGCAGACTATGCTTCCCAGCTGCTTGAGGTGATTAAGAGTGAAGAGGAGGCTCTTCAATCTGAGGACACGGACTGCGATGGTTCGTCTTTGCCAGAGGATTCTCCTGAGGTAATGCGGGTTGATTGTTCACTCGTTTGCTGACTTGCTTTTTGTACACAATGATAAACCATTGCTAAAGGGGGACTCTGGACACCCACAGTCCTGCTGGTACTGATTCCCAGTAGCTTTTGAAAAACAGTACTATACGGATTAGCTCCCCCAGTGTGTACCAGGGGGGTTGAAATGCAGACCCTTGACGATCTTCCTAGTTAGATTGTTTTTTCTATACTAAATAATACAGAGGGTACTGGCTCATGGATGCTAAAGTCACTCTGGTATGTAATCAATACTGTTTTTACAGAGCCAACCAATGATAACACTAAAGAAAAACATATAGCTATGGCGAGAAGTTTTGCATCACCATGTAGAATTAACAAATTTTGCTTCATAAAGTCAAATGAAACCTGCTAAATAATGTTAAATTAACATATTGAATTCCATACCTCTGTAGTTCTCCATGTACTTAATAAAAAACAGACCAAACTTACATTTTGAAATCTAGTAAGAAATACTGTACTACTATTATGGCTTCAGGTAAACTTCTGCAATATCATTTTGTAGTTTATTTGATGTTTAAATGTAAATTCAAGAAAGAATACACCAAAAGAAGGTCAAGCTGAATCATTTGTAAAAGTCTGCTTGACCGGTACCTCAAACTCTTTCATGGATATTTTCTGATCCAAGTGGTTAAATAAAAGATCTAAATGATGTTCATATAGTTTATTATTATTATTATTATTATTAATAATAATAATAATAATAATAATAATAATAATAATAATAATAATATTATTATTATTATTATTATTATTATTATTATTATTATTATTATTATTATTATTATTATTATTATTATTATTAATATGTCTCAATCCTACATTTCTAGGTGATGCAAAACTTTTGGCCATAACATTTATTTATTTATTTATTTATTTATTTTAAGACAACAAGAAGGAATGGCTGTAGAAAAGAAGATGTTGTTGAGGTCCCAGCCCCAGACAGGTAACTCGCAGGCAAAAACCATGTATAGACTGAACAGGATTGCAGATGTGTCATTGGGGGTTATTTAAATTGAGCTCTTAATTAACAAATGTGGGACTGTCCACGAGTTTTTAAAACACTAAGTCAGCAATCTGTCACATGTACAGAAGAAAAGGGTGTGGTAAAGTGTATTTATATTAAAGAAAACTGAATTTGGTATGCAAAGGAAATATATAATGATAAGAAACACCCACTACTTTTGTTAACATATCTGTTTCAAATTAGTTTAAATACATACATACCCACAATTCTTGGATGTAGCTGGAACAGATACCCTCTACTTTGCATCATATGGCTTTGTGGCAAAGTGGTTTGCCGTGCTCAGGTATAGAGGTGATGCAGTGATCAGTAACAACAATCCAACAACAGTTCAATGGTATAAAACAAAGCTTTATTATTTGCTTTTAAATAATAATACTGCCTATACACCGTGATGTGTAAAGTCAGTAAAACCACGGGGTTCAGTCCCGAAATAATAACACACACTATACACATTGACACGGTCACAAATCCCAGCAGTGAGCTCCTTGCGTAAGTGGTGAATAATACAGCAACAGTGAAACAGTAGTGCAGTGTCATCCTGGGTTGATGCTGGCTGATTAGTGACAGCTACCGGATAGTTTAGTCATCTAACAATGACAAATACAATTATTGATAGACAGACAAAAACAACACAAAAAACACTCACTGTTTAAATTGCAGTACATCCTTTACAGGTCTTTTCCGTAACCTTAAAAAAGGAACAGATTGCTTGGCCACACCCCCTGATATACCTCCAGTCCCGCCCCCTTCAGTAGCGAGTGCAATCGTGTATCCTCCAATCCATGACTGACACCTTGCCTACCGCATTAGGCCAATGACTTATGATATTGTGGCTCCGCCCCCTTCCTGGATGGCCAACTTCCAACTGACCCAGGAATGAACTGTCAAACCATCCAGTCCGGGGCAGACTGTTCCTATTGTACCGTGCCCTCACAGGTCGGGAGGGAGATTGTAGACTCTGATTCGTTTGCTCTCTGTCACAGGCTTATTCATAACCCATAGTACTCGATTGACTGCATAGGTAAGAAAGAGATCTTGATAAATACTGCCAAGTGACAGCGGGTTACATTTTTACTGGTAAGCATCTCTGCAGTAACGAAAACTTAGAGGGGTTTTTGTTACAGATATGGGATTGAAATCTCATGCAAAGTTTTTCCAGGAACAGCAAGGCATTGGGATGAATTTTGCATACTTGAGTAAAGATAGTGAGGTGCTTAATTCATTTTCAACTCTTTCAGTTCTGACAAGCCTCCTGAACAGGCGCCCATGGGGAACCCAGATGAGGATGAAATCACCTGGGGGAGCGATGAGCTTCCCATAGAGTCTCTGAAGCAGGACCCAACCGAAGGTAGGTTAAGTAATAGTAAACCATTTGTCATAGGCTAAACAGATACTTTTTTTTTTTTTTTTTTAGCAATTTCTCTTAAATCATTTGTAGTTTGTTATCTACCAGTACCTTTGTTTAACCAGGATAAAAGAACTGTTGAAACTAAGGTACTGGTCATTAATCACCTTTTTTTTGAGAACCTGAAACCTTAAAGTTATTGAAGAAGCAAATAATGTATTAAATACTGGTTATAGCCAGGAGATGAACTCCAGTAGAAAATGTCTCATCGCACGACTTGCACAAGCCTGAGAGCCAGTGTAGCGGTTTCACCATGAAATAACAGCTGTCACTGTGGCTGCTCTCTAGCACGTGTACGTCAGACTCGGTACCAGAAAACCTAACTAGTGGAATTATTTCATTATGTGGTTGAAGTTGAGATTTAAATGCTCTAAAGCTAAATATGAATGAGTTACATTAGTTTGTTGAAGTATACAAAGTCACATACATGGCATCATCTATTAACTTTTTGGGGATTTTGAAACTCCGACAGGGGTGGAAAATTAACAAAGTAGAAATACTTTGTTGCACTACTTAAGTATTTGTTTTCGGGATCTGTACTTTATTAAGTACTTTATTTTTGGGATACTTGTACTGTTACTCAAGTACGTTTGTATAGAAAATGTATTTTTTACTCCACTGCATTTCCCAGAAGCATCTCGTTGCTCGTTCTTTCAGCACACTGACTCTTGCGCTGGCCAGGATTCTGATTGGGTAAAGCAGAGCCGCATGCGCGTCTGCTTGCTTTGATGATGACATAGAATGTTGATGCCCAACCAGAGTCTGTTTTGATTTTTAAAACAACCAATCAACAAACACAACGTTTAGCTGCAGAGGATGCTTTAGTAGTTTAGAAGAGTAATAGTAATCAACAAGCAGTTTCAAAACAGGATTTCATATTTTTAACATTTTGATCCTAGAATTGTTTCATGAATTGTGTTTTATTTATGGATAAAGGTTGTGACTAAAATTTTAAATTCCTGATTTGAGATTTAAATTAAGCATTTGAGCCTGGAGGAGCGGGCTTAATCGTGTGGTAATGCCTGCTTCGTGCAGTTACATGCCTGCGCCGAAGACGAGAAGGCTCCTGAGGGCTCAGATGCTATTAGAATATGGATACGTTAAACAAAATTCAAAAATTACGTTTTTCTAATAGTTTTATCCTGATTTCATAAATAACTAGTTTGTTTTTACCTCAGTATTCCATGAGTAATGTGGTTTTCTCAAAAAAACATCTGTAGTCTGTTCAGGCTCTCTGGTTTAATACCAGCGGTGGACCCTTTAGGCCACTTCCAGTTGCGGTGTAAATAACAATTTGATACAGTACCAGATTTAATTAAAATATTCTACTTACATGCAGCTGTTCGTACCCTGTTTTGTGAAGTGTTTATTATCGATAACCATTTGTTTTACAACGTGTGAATAAAACCATAGAGTAGTTGCTATTAACACTATTTTTGATTTGAGTTTTAAAAACAAACAAAAAAAAAAACTATTTGCTATTGTAAATTTAAATCGATACAGTAAGGACAGCTAGGAAGTAGACATTGACAGACTGTGTTCAGAGTGTGTGTACAATAAGAATCGAGATTTTCTTCCATCAAGCAGGAGAAGGTAAATAATATCAGAAGGGAATACATACTGGAGGTCTGCAGGACAGTTGTTTTTTTTTTTTTTTTTTTTTCAGGTGGATTTCCGTGGGTAGAATTTAAGAGCTACTTTATACTTCTGATACTTGAGTACTCTTAAGATATGATACTTTTGTACTTTTACTCAAGTAGTTTTCTAGAAGGATACTTTGACTTTTACTTAATAACATTTTTTTCCAAGTAACAGCACTTTTACTCAAGTAACACGTTTGAATACTTTTTCCACACCTGCTCTCTGATAAGGTATAAAAAAATGAATGCTCATCCCATATTCTCAACATGCTTTCTGAATTGTCAAAAAAATATATACTGCATGTTTTTTGAGCCCTTTAATTAATAGGGAACAATTGTAACTCTGAAATGTTTTTTATTCTTTAAATGTCTCCTTATAATGATTGTGCAAAACAGGGCTGCTAGAATAAACTATGAAAAGCGAACCTATCACAAGTATTCTGATTTTATATTGCTCTGGGTCCCAGTACATTTTAATGTTTATGCTTTTGGCTTATTTTGCTGTCACTTGCTCCTGCAAATATCTAACTCATATGTTCCAGCACACTGGAAACGTTGAGAGTCAACAAGGGTGAAAGGGCCTTTAGTTATGAAGCCTGTAGTTATGGACTGCCTTTCAAAACAGGGTTTAATGAATGCCTTGTTTCCACTGCCTGTTGCTCCTGGCTATGGCTGCCCTCTGCAACAAAACAGGCTATTTCCACTGCTCGTCCAATCGGCTGCATGCGGCTGTCTGAGTATGAGAGACTGTACAAAACCTGACCATTGTACCGAAACTGGCTACAAAGGTGTGTCATCATGTAGCAAGGAGGTGGGTGTAGAGAAGAAACCAACCAGGGAAATCTCTACCATTGTGGCTCATTCTCTTTCATATAGGTAAAACACACATTTGACATTTTCTTTAAGCTTTCTTGTATTCACCGAAAGCAAAGAACTTTGTTAAATTGAACAGTCAGGGGCTCCCGAGTGGCGCATCCGGTAAAGGCACTCCGCGTGGAGAGCAGGATGCACCCTGTAGCCTGGACATCGCTGGTTCAAGTCCAGACTATTCCATTGCCGACCATGGATGGGAGTTCCCAGGGGACGGCGCACAGTTGGCCAGGGTGTCCTCGGCTCCCTGTGCACCAGCGACCCCTGTAGTCTGGACGGGCGCCTGCGGGCTTGCCTGTAATCTGCCCGGAGCTGCGTTGTCCTCCGACGCTGTAGCTCCGAGGTGGCTGCATGGCGAGTCTGCAGTGTGAAAAGAAGCGGTCGGCTGACGGCACACTCTTTGGAGGACAGCGTGTGTTTTAAAAAAAATTGAAGATAAAAGTTTCAAGTTGCATTGCTTTTTTTTTTTTTTTAAACTTGTATTCATGATAAATGCAGTGACAAAACCTGGTTGTTTGTTTGGCTGTGCTCTCCTTCTTAACCAGATTCATGAGCCTATGGTTACATGTGTTTATTAGTTTCTTTAAAACAAAACCCAACAGAATCTCACAATCCCCCAGTGACCTTGAAATACGGCTCAAGGTTTGAGGGAAAAAAAAGCATTGATTTCGGTGGCTAGCTGCGGACCAGGCAGTGGAAATGAGGCGTAAATTTGCAGCGTTCCTAAAACATTAGGTTAAAGAGGTAAAGGCAAGATATGCTGGGTAACATGTAAATAAGTGTATAAATAACAGAAAACATAGCAAACCATGAACTACATCCACAGCATGTAGATCTCGTAACAAATGCCCACTCAAACTTTACCAATGCATCAAAAGTAGTCATGTGGTTTCCCAGTTGCAGCCTTCAATAACAGATCAATCAGGTGCCAAACAATGATGTCACTGCATTGACCTCAAACAGGAATGATACTGATTTGTGATGTCATTTTAGTTCTATTCATAGCAACGTGGAACCGTGATATCATTATTTTGTATATCAATGGGGTAAGAAATCATAATTTTCATCACAATCAGATGACTCTTCTGTTTTTACACACAACCATCTCCCCTATCTATTCTGGGGCTATTCAACCCCTAGTGGAGGGAATTAAAATGGACAATATAAGTAAATTGTTGTATTTTTATCCCTATTATAATTCCAGAGCCAAGAGGCCCATTACAGGGGATACTACAGTCAGACAGCAACAAGTAGACACAAATAATTACAAGTAAAATCAAGCATATTAAAACAGTGCAGAGAAGTAGATTTAAATGATGCCTAGAAATTCAAACCGTGCACTGAGACAGATCAAGGTTATTCTAGAAGCACAGCGAGGTGACGTACGGCATATAGAGTACAGTTAAGCTCCATTGATGTACTGCTTTTTCCAGATGGCCCTCTCATTACTGAAGAGGAGCTCACCTCACTACCTCTTGTTAGAGTCGTTCCTGAAGGCTGCTTCACAGGCTCCAAGCTGAAGGGTGTCATTCGAATGCTGCGGGGCCTCTTGGATCAGAAAATTCCCTTGGAAGAGTTTGAGGTACCGTTCGAGCACTTTTACTAATGATTTGTGGATGTATTCTACGGAAGACACATTGTTCCTTGGATTTGATTTACATTTTATTAAAAAAAAAAAAAAAATGTGTATGTAAATTTATAGTACAGGAATCACTCTGTGGAAAAAATGCAATGTGTATAGCTGCGATGTTTGGCCTTAGCATTGGAAGACAAGCGTAACATGACCAATAAGTTGCCACCTGTTCCATCAAAACATTACACACAAAAGACAACATTCCTCCGCCCAGGAGAGCAACCACCAAGAAAAGGTGTTAAAACCAATCCTCGCCCAGGACAACTGGAAGCTGCTAGAGACTGGAATATGCTGGCAGATGTTGGTCAACGGCTTATTTTTCCACCTGAGATTGCCACCACTAACCTTCGACCAGATATTGTCTTGTGGTCTGGATCAGCACGCCTTGTTCACCTGGTAGAGTTAACAGTGCCATGGGAGGATGCTGTAGATGAGGCGTATGAGAGGAAGAAACTGCGGTATGCTCAACTAGCCACTGAAGCGGAACAGCGAGGATGGAGAGTTCGGGTTTACCCAGTGGAAGTGGGTTGTCGAGGATTTGTGGCACACTCTACAACCCGGTTTCTCAGAGACGTCGGATTCAGTGGCCAAGAGTTGCGTCGCACAGTGAAGAACTTATCTGAAGCAGCAGAGAGGAGCAGCAACTGGCTGTGGTTGAGACGGAAAGATTCTGGCTGGGGACAGGTAAGTAAGCTGGGCTGAGTTGAGTGGGGGACGGAGGGGGGTGATGCTGGGACGCCAGAATCACCGTCGAGCCCTCTTGAGGTGTCGTGGGCTAGTCGACGAAACACTGAGGATGGAAGGTGCCCACTTGAAAACCCCAGAGATGTACCCTACTTAGCTCAATCCAGACGGTTGTCATGCTGATGCGCTGGGGAGGCCGCACTTTGGTTGATCCCCGGAGCCAGCATCGCAGCCGTTGTGTGTGCTGATGCGCCAGGGAGGCAAAATAAGCTGATCCCTGGAGCCAGCATTACACTTCAGCCATTAACACCAGACAGAAGGATATCTACATCATCATATGGAAGGAAACGTAAATGGATGGAGACGCATATGGATCACATTAGTTTACTGTAAAGCTACGTCTTAGTTGGTGCTTATCTTGGCGAGAGCCGAGTTCAAATCAGCATGAAGTTTTAACATCTACTCTCGTGTAATGGAAATCATTAGCGCTCCTTCTTTTAATTTATTTTTTTCACCCAGGCAGCAAAGTATGTTAGATTCCAATATACGGACAGCGTTCAATAAATGTACTGATTTTGTGAAGAACATTCTGTGTTAACTGATCCATCCAACTATTGGTTTATTTATTTATTTTGACAGAATCTTCAGAATTTGCAGCCGTTAGATGAGTGTTTAATTGGGCAGACAAAGGAGAACAGAAAGAAGAACAGATACAAAAACATTCTTCCATGTAAGTACAACTGAATTTAAGGGTTAGGAAAAGATAGAGATCATAGAGCTGTCTTCTTACTGAGACTCCCAGTAGAAACCTTGAGGGTATTGGGCCCTGTTTTTAAAACTGCAAGTTTTAGGTCTTTTGTGGTGATATTGTTTGTTTGTCTTATGTTCTGTTTCGGAAATTAATGGCAACTTTACAGAATGGGTAAAAGCATTTTATCCAGAGAAGAGGAAGTATAGGTAAGATGAATTGGGTGATGCCACAAAGTCATGTACAGCAAAGTGAGTGTGGCTTCAGTTGTCATTCAAATACCTGCTGCACAGGGAGTGAATATACTGTAGAACCTTGGAGTTACAAACAACTTGGGAGTGGAGGTTGTTCGGAAGTCTGAAATTTAGTTTTGAATGGTTTTAATAAATGTGTACACCTGCTATCCACACCCTCAGTCTGGAGAATAATACAAGGATACAGCACAGTAATTCAATACTCGTATTGTTATGGTTCTAAAGTCTTTAGAACAGTGCTATAAATAGAAAAAGGCTACGTTTTTAAATTACCATTAATCTTAACTATAGCAAAAACACAGATTTAAACATCTCGGAAAACCTGGGTTAACGTAGTGCTTGAAAACCAAAAGCATTTTTAAACACCACAGTTTGCTCTTTCAGCCTCCTTTGGTTTGGGAAAAAAAACCCTGTGCTTTATTTAACTAAAATATTCCAAGTAAAATTTCCCATACTTTGAAATCTGCCTCACATTTCTGGATATATATATATATTGGTACAATAATTTTTCCTTCTCCAGGACCAGCAAGCCACTGATAGGTGTGACGATCGGATTGCATTGCATGCATGGTTGATTGATTACATACTTCTGGTCGAAAGTGGGGTGCTCGGTAGACCGGTCAGTTCAGTGTACGGAACTCTGAGGTTGTGCTGTATCTTGTGGTTGCAAGATGAATTACCTTCACAAATTGAAAACTAAAATTCTAAGAGACTTAAAAGGAAATTGAAAATCACATTCAAATAGCCAGAAACAGGATTCATACAGATCTCTCTTTTTTTTCAGATGATGCCACTAGAGTCTGTTTAGGAAACCATGGAGGCTACATCAATGCCAGTTTTATTAAAATGCCGGTGAAAGATGAAGAATTTGTTTATGTTGCTTGCCAAGGACCCCTCCCTAACACACTGGCAGACTTCTGGCAAATGGTTTGGGAGCAAAAGTCCAATGTTATTGCCATGATGACCCAGGAAGTGGAAGGGGGAAAGGTAAAATGCCAGCGTTACTGGCCGGACACACCCAGGACTGCAGCTATGGTGGACGACAGGCTTCAGCTAACACTGCTTAAGCACCAGCATCTGGGCAATTTTATTCTACGGCTCATTGAGGTGAAAGATGTGCAGGTATGTTTGCTAGCATCTTTTAGCTAATTACCTCTGGAGTTGTGTTCCCCCACATGACCAATGACCTATAAAGACCTACAAATAATTAATGTTCTTTAGTGCTTCTGTTTTTTTTTATTATTTAATAGCAGTCCATAGCGGTGGTGTAAAATCTTGGTCCTTGGTATTGAGCCTTTAAAAGTATTACTATTGTGCTTTTACAACTAGAAATAGGGTTATTGTGCATTAAAGAGATCAAAGTCTAAGACAAGACGAAGTCTTTTATCACCAATGACTAATACAGCAGTACAATAGTATGGCAAAAAACTCACACCATTTCTGATCTGTACAGTGGATTTTTTAACTTGTAAATCACGTGTTATTTCACCTTTCAGACTTACAGCACCATTTTAGTATACAGCTCCTCTGTTTGTGCGGCTGCATGTAATAACCTGTTTTTATTTCCTATAATTTCAGACCGGTGAAATCCAACATGTAACTCATCTGAACTTTACTGGCTGGCCAGATCATGGAACCCCATCAGAACCTGAACAATTACTCACCTTTATCTCCTACATGAGGCACATTCACCAATCAGGGCCAATAATAACTCATTGCAGCGCAGGGATTGGACGATCAGGAACTCTTATTTGCATAGATGTGGTCCTGGGCTTAATCAGCAAAGATGTTGATGTGAGTACTGCCTGCCATCAGTATTTAACAACAGGAAAATAATTACCTCACATGTCTAGCTTTGTATCAACAACAAGTCTGCTTCACTGCGAATTTAACATGAAGAACAGCCCACCTCCTTGTTCAGCTGTGTTGTTTTTTATTGTCAAGGATGGGTCAGCGTTCAAATATTTCAACCGTGAGCAGAGGGTACCATGCTTCCATGGGGGGTATCTCAGAAAGCGTTCAAGATATCTACACGACATTTAGCTTGGTTCCATCACATACGTTCATTGTTAATGTACTGTATTGCATGAAGGGAGTCTAAGGAGGTCCAGGTGAAAGGTTTATTCTGGTTGACATGAAATGACCTGTTGCATACGTGACTTTTCTCCTGTTTATTTTAAAGTTTGACATTTCGGACGTGGTACGTACAATGAGACTGCAGCGACATGGGATGATCCAGACGGAGGTAATGGTTCTTAAATATAAGGGCACAAGTGGGCTTTAATCAAGTAGGTTTACGTCCATTTAAAATGGATGAATGCACTAACTGCTACAGCTGTCTTTAGTCCGAGAGCTTGACCATCCCTTGAAGAAAATGCTTGTCATTTTGAAGATGTTTTGTGTTGTGCAGGTACCAGGTGAGTTCCAGTTCCACCCATTAGTCAGTTTTATTACAGCTCTGTGAATGCAAAGTGCTGATTTTAAATGCAACATGTCAAGGGCATTAGTAAGCTGTACAGAAAATGTTATATTTCATAATATATGCTTTTTTTTCTCAACAGGAGCAGTATGTTTTCTGCTATCAAGTTATATTATATGTGCTCAGATGCCTTCAAGCTGAAGAGAAAATCTCAGGATAGCCAATAAAGACTTGAAATTGTGTTTACTATATATATATATATATATATATATATATATATATATATATATATATATATATATATAGTGATTGATCTTGGTTTTAATTGATACAATTACTGCATACATCTCATTTAAGTTTGTTTTATTACTGATGCTATTATTATCATCATCCATAAGACAATTCAGCATAAAAACCCTGTTTTCCTATTTCTGGGTCCTATTTGTTGGTCCCTCTCTAGCTTTATATTTATTTACAATCCAGCATTTGTTGTTTAGTTGTTGTTAAGTTGTTTGAACCAACTGCTAAATCACAATGGAGTCAGTTTTTATTACTCACCTTACTGCTTTTACAATGATCAGTGTCCTTTACAGTTTCCTTTAGTCATAAACTGATGTTCATTGCCGTTAAAAAATAAATAAATAAATAAATAATTTAAATTCTCTTTTATTAATAATTTGAAATTGCCTAAATAAAACAAAACCATTCACTGAATAGCGGTTATATCCTCCATAATTGTAAATAATATTGTTTAAAATAAATGTGGTTATTGAAATAAAACAAAGCTATGTTAACGGGTCTGCAGTCGATAGCTATCCAACAGCACTGGTTATAGTGTCGTACTGAGCTTGATTCATGGGTTTGCAATTCATGGGGAGTCTGAATTTCTAAAAAAGTACCCTGTTGAAACTGACAGGTTTCATTTGTTGTATTGTTGTTTCCTGTAGCAGAACAACTACTAGAAAGTGTATTTTGAGAAGTGAAAGCTTGTTTAGCACGCAGGTGGTACAGCAGACTAGATGCACTTCTGTGATACTGGAACTCACTTTGACAGTAGATACAAGTAACCCTCTTTCTATCCAATGAACCATCAAAGTTTTTTTAGAAATAAACTTGCCATTAACAAATCCTTCAGTGTGAGTGCTTTGCTGCATAATGCAGTTCTGTGACTCCTTTTATATTCAAACGATGACTACAGTCATTCAATCGTGACATGCACTCGAGTGTATTAAAATGATACCACAGGAAATGAATTACGTTATCCTAAAGCCTGGGACAGACAGGCGCGGCGTGGCACGCCAGGCATTTTGCCGCTTGTATCACTAGCATTGCTTTCATATGGTGTTGAACAGATCAGTGTGGGACGATCCCGCTGGTCCCGCGGTGCCGCTGAGCAGTACCGCTCAAATCGCTTTTGTAGTTATCCAAAAATTGAAAAATGTGACATTTCAAAATATAACATGAAATACTGTACTACTATTATAGACTTTTGAGATACCATTTTGTAGTTTCTTAGATTGTATGATAAATAAAACATCGAAAATATGTTCATATAGTTTTTTTTTTGTTTTTGTTTTAAATTATGTCTGCATCCTAATATTCTACTAGGTGATGCAAAACTTTTGGCCATATATGTAAATTATATATTCGAGTACTTGGCCTGCGGTGTGGTACTGACAACTACTGTACCGCGTAGTGCATACCGCTCCTGTGTGTCCAGGTGCAGACTAAAAAACCCAGCTGTGCCGCGCCGCGCCTGTCTGTCTCGGGCTTAAGAGAGACAAGACACAAGTTAACTGTTATTGACAGCCCTAGATAGATAGATAGATAGTCATTGACTTGCTTCTAACAGATTTTAAAGTTTCTAGAACAAATTTGAAAGAAAAAAGTCCTTAAAACCTTTACAAAAAAAATCTGCAGTCCTTAAACTACATAAGAGTCTTAGCATGCTGCTACTCGTAATTAAAAATGTAGATTTCATGCAAGATGTAACCACAAGTAAAAATTATATCTTCTAAGAATCTGTGGCAACATTGAAAAAGACAGAAGATAAGTGTAAGATTGTATTACTATGGAATAAAATGCACATCATTATGTATATAAACCTGTTAATAGAAACGCGTCAAGATGAAGCTAGCACTGCCTGGATTGAAGATGAAAACAACAGTATTTGCATTGTAAGTTTATTAACTGCTTCCTGAGGTGACCAATGAAAGGAAGAGGTTGTCATTTAAAGTTACATGTACATATTTATTAAAAAAAATAATAATAATTGTGTATATGTTTTAACATGTTATTTACTGAAAATTTGCATTGTAAATAAAAGACTACACTAGTTCAGTACTGCGTACAATATGCAGTAAATGTGTGTGATTCATTGCTTTTGTTTTGGGGGGAAATGATCTAAAACAAAAATAAATGTACAGTAGGCATGCAATGATAGTAACACTATTATACCTGAAGCAATCATTCACTTCACCCTGTGCTTTTCTTAAGCTGACATGGGTTAACAACCAACGTGAGCATTGTTTTCTGACAATTAAGGAGGATGCTGATATTCTAGTATTTTGGACATCGAGAGAACTATACTGTGAAATAAACAAGCACTGGTTTGAAAAGGGTGTTTACAACGACTCTGTAGGATCCTAGAATTTATATAACAGAATCATGGCTCTGGCCTACCCCCTCCATGCTTATTCTGAGCAAGTTTAAACACCAAAGACGACTCACTGATTCTTATTTGAGCAGAAATGAGTTTGATTTATTTACAAAATACACACATACATTTATTCAGTTAATTGAATATGTTTAAGAGGTGCCTGTTAGTCACCTCAGGCTGTGTTTGTAAAAACTCTGGTTGTTCAGGATGTCTTTCAAAGAGCGAGAAGTGTGACTGATGATTCCAGCCACCGGTACAACAGAACGATTAAGAAAATTATGTTTTCCCCTATAAAACAAAAAGAGAAAACACATTGTAATGAATTAAACTAGCGTCCCTAAATTACAGTCAGATCAAGAACTACAGTACATAGTGTTTGATAGATCGTTAAACAATATCATTCAGTTTATGACAGAATGAAATGTGTTTTGTTTGTGGGGGGAGGGGGTGAAAGGTTCATTTATTGATTTATCTGTGATGCAGTAAAGACTGGATAATTAGCGGAAAACTTTAAATATATTTTACTTTCTTTGAAGTAAAATACACTCCACATCATTAAGGCTGGGTCATGTAGCAATGCCACGTGCAAGGTTGTCAGGCTCAATCTGTGTGCTTTACACAACACAAAAAACAATACAGTTCCAGTTGCATTTTTCTCATCCTTGGGTATACTTCCTCACACTTTTATTAAATGTGTGGTATTAAGCTGTTTGTACAAAACACATTTTAAAAAAAAACAAGAATCTTTACTGTATTTGTGGATTATCACCACTTTCTAAAATGGTTACAGCCATAGATTCGTACTACTGTGGCAATGAGATATGTGATGACTGAGACAAGGTAGTAGGAGGATATGAACCAGGCACTGCTGGATGTGGACCGCAGAGCTCCTGAAAAGAAAGCTAGAAACAACATAGAGAAGCATCAGACTAAGAACGTCTGCAGGTTACTAGTTTTATGTATCGGGGGGGAAAAAAGTATAGAAGATAAACCCCACTTTTTAATTGTTGCTGTTGTGGTTAAATATCAGTTTGTTTTTCATTCAGGTATTTTGTGTATTTGTAAGGGGATGTAATTGATTAAATAAGTACTTGATTAACCACAAGAGAGCTTTAATTGAGCCCTTTTTTCGATTAATGAAATATAATAAAGCAAACACCAAAAAGGCACAATGTACTACTGATCAATCATGCCAGCTTATGAAATGTGCCCATACAAGCTCATATAGTAACGATACAACTGCAATACACCTGCAGCACTATAACAGTGGCATTTATATTACTGTAATTCTAGAAGTCGATAAGAAACCACAAGTATTCCTAGAATGACTGGGATGGGTATTTTTTTTTTTTTTTTTTGAAACAATCGTCACTGCCTTCAATAGCTGAGGTCACATCAAGAGATACTTTTGAAATGCAATCTCCTTTTAAACAATCATTGATGTTGTGTTTCACAAGTCCCACTATAGTGCAGTATAATTGAATATGTGGTACTTACTCTAGCCTCTTGTACATTGGGCTGAGCTTGTCTACCCGTGATGTATCTGTTGTACCTTCATCCAAAACACTGTCAAGCTGCAAAGATAAGAAATTGTAAGTTTAGTTACATGTACAGTAGCTATGTACTGCATTATAAAATACACTGCCCTGCACTAATTTGATCTTAAAAACTTAAAAGTACAACAGTGCTTCTGCATCATAAAAAAAGATACAAGTAAGACCCAACATGATATGTTTGATCTGCTGTATTCCCATCTGACCTGACTGGCCTTTTCTTTGTCATGTTTCAAGAGGTTTTCTTTCTTCGCTGAGTGACTGTTCTGTGTACCCTCACTCTTCACAAAGAAGAGTACTACAGCACTGAACAAAAAGCAAAAATGTTCAATAAATGCATATGTGTTTTTTTATTTCATTTAAATTTGATGTAACCAAGAACAGTGTATTGGTCAAACAGTCAGTCAAATTATTATCAAATGGTAGGACATTCCATTACCAGTGTAAAGTGCAGAGCATTGTGATACACAGCTGCTATGGATACTGCTGACCTCCTAGGAGATGCGCTTGAACAAACACTTGTCAAGGGGACTGTACCGTAAGTAAAGCGATGTTGGGTACTGCAGTGTTTGTGGTTCACGGTCACCTTGACGAGGTGCAGCAGTGATAGACACCCAAGTGCTATGAACCACTTCATCAGAACACAGATTAAGCATTGGCTTTAAAAATATAATTTCCCTGTGCCTTAATCCTGGTGTCCCAATATAGTTTAAGACTGGATTTGGAACCTCTTGCCTATCTAGTCCAAACCAACCAAATCTGTAAAAGAAATTACAAGATGTATTCCATGTTGGGTTTCTAAAAGAATGCATGTTCATGCAAGAAGGCAGCAATCCCATAATGCAGCTTCTTCAAGAGATGATGCCTATTGATCACACACAATATGCAAAGAGTCGTGATTTTGTCCAATTTCAATTGTATATTAATGCTATTATTGCCACTGTGTTTTATAAACTCTAAAGTTACCTTGAGGTGGCCCAGCCCATCAGAAGACTAAAGGTTGCCCAAATAAGGGTTCCAACACCAAGTATTGGAATAGCAGTGATGTTTCCTGAACACAATATGATTGTTATAACATATTAAACTCACCATAGTAACGCCATAACCTCTCCTAGAAGGATTCATATTGCATTCCTCTGTTTCTTTCAGTTGTAGTAGTTCCAATCCTGAGGGCACATAGATTTAAATAACAAACGCACTGCTTATACTGCAGCGAGCCAGCGGATCACGCACGCTACAGGGCCGTCGGACAGCCTCGCCACTAACACGGCAGCAGACTACGGCTGCATCCCAAACCGCTCCCTCGCTCACTCGTTACCTTCCCTTGAGGGGCGGAAGTACTATGTTCGCCATCTTAAGGGTTGTCCCAATTCCTTAGGGAACAAGTGAAGGGAGCTTTATGTGGACTTCACTGCACCCATTCGACTGAGTGTACAAAACAGTTCTGCGGGATTGTTTTTGTGCTGAGGTCCCAGTAAATGGTTGAGGGACACATTTTTACACGTTACTTATACTTTGCACAGGGATGTCTGTAATCTCTAACTGGCTGCAATCATAACTATTGTACAATGTATTTAATACATTGTACAATAGTAGGGTAGGGTAAAAGAAAAACTACTACAATAATTTATTTTCATTTATGACCAATTCCCTTTCCTTCACTTTATGATTTTATTTAGTGATTATTGAATTATTGTAAAATCATCTACTCACAGTTGCAGTCTCATTTCTGTCCCAAAAAGAACTTGAAATGCTACAATATATTGATGGACATTACATAAGAAAATTAGATGTCTTTTTTTTAATTTTGGAATACCATATTCCTTCTCAAAAAAGTGTTTTAATATTAGTCTTTAATAAAGGAAACGACTACTTTAATGAATTTTCATGTATCTATTTCAGTGCAATGTAGTTTCTTCATTGTAATAAAGAAATACATTTTTTTAACATTTACATTTCTGTTTCTTCATAAAAAATAATGCTTTCTGGGGAGAGTAAAAAATACATTAACTTTGATTCATGTTCTAAGGGTTAGTCTTAAATGAATTCACCATCCAGTTCTTGTGTACTTTTCTATGGTAAACTGAGCATGCATGACTTCAAAACTCAGCAGAATATCCCAAAAAATGGACGGAGTTCGGAAAAGCAAAGTGGCCCTGAATTTGGGATGTTATCTAAATACCAAATCAGCCCAGAATTTGGGACGTTATCTGAAAACCAAATCGGCCCAGAACCCTGAAAACGAGCAGTCTATATGTAAAACTGTGATTACATTACAGATAAACTAATGAATCCTGTAACAAAACTGTAATAGTGGGCAGGATGTATATTTGCAATTTTTTTTCCATTGCATTTGCATAATCCAACTGTTTAAACATTATGTATAGCCTACAGTTTAAACTATGAATAGATAAGGACTATTTGACCAATGCAATACAATAATGTTCATGTTAAGTTGTTGAAAGGCACTGGTCTCTTAAAAAACCCATAAGTGAAGGAGCTTATATAGGCCTTTTTTTTTTTGTGGGTGTTAGGTGAATAAAATATGTTGCATCCCGCCTTCTATTCAAGTTGAGGTCTGATAAACCCCTTGTAAACAACCTGCGACTCACTCACGGTTCGTTGCCCCTTTAAAAACAGACCCAGGACACAAAATGAAGTTTTCCAGTGCTGACGCACTATTTTTAATAAACACAAAAACAAAATAAAGAAAACAAACACCTAGCTCCTTCGGAGCGCTGACTAAACAGTATGCAGGTTCCTGACTAACTCGCAGGATGGCTAAGCTGTTTACCTGGCATAAAAAAAATAAACTGCCCCGTTGTACCACAACCCCTACTTTTAAATCAACTGCTCGGACACAGAACAGACCACCTGTGTCCTTGTACTCAGCAGCCTCGAGCAAACTAACTGTTTCTCTTAAATACCCTGCACCTGGTTCTAATTTACAATTACCACCAGATGCAGGGGATAATTAACAATAAAGCAGAATGTGCATACACACATATTTTAAGCAGGGAGGATATTAACGCCCTCCCCCCACCCGCTGTCTTACACCCTACACATGACTATATATTGGTGGACATTACATAAGTAAATGAGATGTGCTTTTTTTGGAATATCATATTCCTTCTCAGAACTGTGTTTTAATATTAACCTTTATGTGGCAGGGTAGAAAAGCCCTGTACATAATTAGAGGGGGCAGGGCAAAGCCCTGCTTGTAAATATATGCATTATTTTGGTGCTAGATTGGGTGAATTTGTGTATGTATTGTGATGGCGGCTTGCCATGGGTTCAGCGGGAAGAAAGGGCAACAGGATTTCTTTGGCACTAAAAGGGCCGTTTATTGCTCCCGCTGCGGGCTAGGCTGGCGTTTAAAAGTGCCGTTGGTGTTTGAAAGGAAGGTAACAAATGGATAGACGCTGGTTCTCTCGACTCTCACCCTCCAACACTCGCTGCCACTCACTCAGCACACTCTCATCAATAGCACAGAGGCTGCAGCTTATATAGAGTCATCAGACGGGAAAGAGTGGACCTGGGTGGAACCAGGCTGCAGCAGCTACACAGACAGACAGACACACGACACATACTGAACGTGAACACATCATACAACTATTTACAAGCAAATCCCGCCCCCCCCCAGCGGTTCAATGAAGCACCAAAACATCCCATTCATAAGTCCTGCGGGACCCAACGCTACAGTATTTAGTTGATGGCTGTGGCGCATTGTATTATTATTTAAAACAAATGTATTGTCTAGTGGGTTATTTAAACGGGGGATGTTAGTGTGTATGATTTGAATGTATTTTGTGAAAAACATGCCGTTTTGTTGTTTGGATGTGGTCTGGCAGATGCGATGATAGCAACTCGTGTGAATGCATGGTCGGCAGTCTGTGATTATTGATTGTCAGCCATGCAAACTAAAACTCTTGCAGAAAGTGACCATCTCCAGATTATTTATTTGACTAATTTATTGCTCATCTGGAGGTATAAAAGCCTGCAGCTTTTCTTGTTCAAGGGGAGTGTTCAGAGTGGAGAACACGAGAGACGGGAGTGAAACAGAAACGAAACAGAAGCTAAAAACCAAAACAATTGCTACTCTTGCTGGAACATTAATAAATGCGCCGCAGCGCTTCCCTACCCCAGCAATGGTGTCTGTGGACTTCCTGGCCTGACGTCACCACCCTCCACTACCCTGTCACACTTTAATAAAGGAAAACAGCTGCATTTTATGTATTTATTTCAGTGCAATGTAGTTTCTTCATTGTAATAAATAAATAAATAAACTTTTTAAAAAACATTTAAATGTTATTTATGTTTCTTCTTAAAAAAATTCTGGGGAATTTAACATTGATTGATGTGCTAAGGGTTACTCTTAAATGAATTAACAATCCAGTTCTGGTGTACATATTTATGGTAAACTGAGCATGACCTAGAAACTTGGATTGTCATCTGTAAGAGCAGAACATCCCCAAAACTGGGCTGAATTCGGAACAGCAGAGTGGCCTAGAATTTGGGACGTTATCTGAAAAGCAAAGCGGCCCAGAATTTGGGACGTAGACTGAGAACAGGGGGGGTCTATATGTAAAACTGTGATTACATTAGCGATAAACTAATGTATCCTGTAACAACACTGTAATAGTGGGCAAGATATATACTTGCAATTAAAATAAATCACGCAAACGATTATAGATATATTCTATTTGAAAGGAAAATGTACATCACCACAGAAAGCCAATAATTACATTCATGCATAACATGATAATTTATATAAATTAATAGTCACCCATAGTTTGTTATATTAGTACAGCAAAATACCATATTATATTTTAATTAAAAGGTTCTGGAAAGCAGATATCTCTCTCTTTCTCTGATCACAATGTTAAAAATACCTCCAAGCTTTCCCACTTGTGATGATGTCATATTCCTTTGACAGAAGGACCAATCAAAACTCAAGACTGTTATGCATTTCCATCCCAAAAACCGGGCCTATGTCATACCTTGTCTTATTTCTATTGTTAATGACATGTTTCTGTTGGTATATGGATAGTGTTTCTAGAAATCATTAGGAAAGTTAATACGGATTAAAAAAGGCTGTTTCTGTGGCTGGGGGGGCCGCTGGGGAGCTATTGTAAAACAATACCTGTCCATTTTACACTTGAGTGTTTTCCAGTGTTTTTTCTTCTCCTGTTTGGTTGTGTTCTGATTCTTGATTTGAATTGTTCCACGCAGCCTGTTCATTCTCAAATGCTATGTTGAGTTCTCCATGTAGACCATTCAGACTTGAATCTTTCATAACAGCAGCTTCCAGCGTGGGCTTATCTTCAGAGTTATTCTGGCATATTCTTTTGTATATCTGATACACTGCAACCAAAAAAAAGTAATAATATTGTTAAAGGCTGTAGATTGTATCAAGTTTTGAGAACTGGTTATGTATAAGTACTGTGGGAACCCATCACCATCATCATTTGAAACTCTTAAATCACTTCATTTCATGGCAATTCAAAAGGCTGGGCGCTCACAAGGAGGCCTTTGTGCTCCCATGAGTTGGGATCACTTAGCTTGTTAACGTCTCTGTTGTTAAGTCTTGACACCACGAAAAAGGGGTCTTTAGTTGACGTATGCCCTATTTTTACAATGAAGTGCAGACTGTAACATTAACTGCTGATTAAATCCCTTGCACAACACCCACCTGCAACGATCACCAGTCCATCCAAAAGCTGAAAGGACCCGTAGATCATTGGGAATGTGAACATGAGAACCAGCTGCTGTGGCGGAAAAGAAAGCTGAAGCACTGTGGAACAGATTTGTACATTCTGAGCTCCTGTTTCCATAGCGATGGTGCGGCACCTGTGAAAACAAAAGCCAGCACTAGACCCTCCTGTCTTGAGGGGTCGGAAAGTTTAGCAACAACACGGCTAGCAAACCAGACGTTGCATACACATTTTCCAACAAGTATTGGGACACTGGTTTGAACAAGCTTCTTGTTTGTATTGTATGAACTGGATCAATGCATACATAAAAAAACCACACGACTGCAAGACTGTGTCGTGGTGTTCTGGATGATAACGGTGATAATGATGTATTCCAGCATGATAATACTCCTGCTCCTGCATACTATTCAAATATTTCTGACCTCTGGTTGACAAGGCTAGAGTAATACAGTACATGTTGATTAGTACTGTATACCATAGGGCCAGGCAGAGAGCAGCTGAATCAGTAACACATTATTTTAAGTTATTAATTACACCATATACAGTACAGCAATATAGTGTTGTAATGAATTTACATTGTAGTTAATATTTACTTAAAACTGTAATCCATTTAAACTTGGAAAAGATTTTGCACCCTAATCAGTTTAGAATTACCTAAAGAAACACAGGACTATAAGTTTCATGTACTGTTTTAGTGTGTACACCAGTACCACTACAGAGTGTTTGATATTTGTGGGTGTACTTCCCTTACCTTTGCCAGGGTTGTCTAACACTAACCGCCAAAAGAAACCCAGACGTGTACCCGATCATAGGGTAGATAATCCCTATAATCAGAACCGACGTGTCGGTGTTCCACGAGCCTTTATAGAGCACAGCACTGGCAGTGCCAACAACTATGATCAGTAAGCAACCAGCTGCAGAGCCCACCTAGAGACGATAGAGGAAAATACAGATTTACTCTAGGAAAGTGAAAGGTATGCAAAACATGGCACAGAGCAGTGGCCTTCACTTGTATGACAATAAGCTCACCAAAAATGTAATAAAGAAAGATTATCTAGCCATGTTTTCAAAGCTTTTACTCCATATAATTAACTCCCTTTTTTATAAAGAGGTAAAAATGCCTGTTAACCAAACAGCTATGTGATATAATTCAAGTTCTGTTAAGCATTCCAAAGGTGTTTGTTTCTCGTTTTGTAACATTTGCATGATTTTTTTAACGTCCTTTAAAAAAAAATAGGAGTTAATTAAAGAGTGGGAGAAACAGTTTTGAAAGTATGGCCCTATCTAAAAGAGAAATCATTCAGTCTGAGGGCTTAAATTGCAGGAACTCGAAAGTTATTGAAAAAAAAAACAACTTTGCAGGTCTGACCTAAAAGATCAAATAGCGGGTTTCAGTGATAACATGTTCCAATAAGAGATTTTTTTGCAACAAAATTATTTCTACATTACATTAAAAAATAAATGTGCAGATAAATCCATAGCACAAACTAAAGAAAATAAATGCAATTGTCTAACTTGTTATACATTATTGCTATTATCTTATATGTTACATTATTATTTGTCTTAAAAGTGCAAAACGCATCACACTGTAGAATGAAGTCAAATGAAACCTGCTGAATAATGTGATGTCAACATATGCATTACATACCACTTTGTAGTTTCCCATATACTTAACGAAAACGAACAAAATGTATGGCATTTCGAAAAAATGTGACATTTCGAAATCTAACATGAAATACTGTACTACTCTTATGCCTTTCGGTAGACTTTTGCGATATAATTTTGTAGTTTCTTTGATTACATGAGTTTAAATAAAACATCTAAAATATGTTCATGTAGTTATTGTTTTAAATTAATTTAACTTTTGGCCATATCTGTAAGCAGAGAGAAAGGACATTCCGAAAGCTTGTGACAAACAAGGGCAAACATTTACTGTAGTACCTTCAGGATTATTTTTGCCAGCCTCGGCCACTTGTAATTTACAAACACTCCACAGCTGACGGGCGCAATCAAGGTAACCAGTGTGACCCCTGAGAGAGGAAAGGAAATCGAATTGAGATCTGCTAAACTAGGACTTCTTCTTCTGACTGCAGAGTCACATGTACATGCAGTACACTGTGCAGTACAACGTGCACTAACAGAGTGCAATTACTGTTCACAGAAATATCTGTTCATCCACACACTACAATAAGAATTCACATTTGAGTCGTCAAAACTGCGCCACAAAATCATATAAGGAATAAAGTCCACCCAGTGG
The DNA here is from genome assembly GCF_902713425.1 of Acipenser ruthenus. Lineage (NCBI taxonomy): Eukaryota > Metazoa > Chordata > Actinopteri > Acipenseriformes > Acipenseridae > Acipenser > Acipenser ruthenus. Next base: position 19,605,740 of record NC_081189.1, on the reverse strand, counting down.
TGCACAATAAGGCTGTAATTCTATCAAGGGTTTCTGGTGACATATAAATCACAAGAGCACTAGCTGTGTATAATAAGGCTAGAACACAGAAGTTTATAGGATGATTATCGTTACAACATACAACATGGGGCATGTTCAACTGAAGGCAGGTTACTGTCGTTGTGTTACCACAAATAGACACTGATATTGCATTGAACAATAACTATACCCTTGTAAATCCGTAATCTGTAAGGGATATTGTATGTGTGTAGACCAGTCTGTATTAATCCAACTGGAAGAAGTGGTCATTTTAAGTTGAATGGCATGCCTTTCTGCTACTACTTCATCACATGTGCTACACATTTTGACACAAAATAACTTTACCTTATATTTAAAATGGTTGTTCTGCTACTGTACCAAGATAATCATTAAAAAAAATCCTCGGACACACAATCACATATTTAGCTATAGCAAATATCTTCTATAATTTTATAAAAAAAGAAAGCAAGTTCTCTTCTTTACCTATGTTCAGGTATGGTATTTTAATGCTGCCTGTCTGGACCCAGGTCTGTGTGTAAATGTAGAGGCACAATGGCATCATCCCCATTCCCAGCACCGTTGAACAACTTGTCATGACAATGCTGAAATAAACAAGACAAATAAATTATACAAAAAAGTCATTAAAGGTATGCCCCCAACAGCCAATTCAATGCATATCTTTTCAAACTCAACACTTTTCTGTTAGATATAATATCAGATGTGTCATCCATTATTAAGGAAATAATGCTTGAGTTTCAGATACATGATTTTGTTCATCTACAGTAAAAAGTAAAGAAAAAATGCACAAAAGTAGTTTTTGTCCATATCTACCAAAGTAAAAGCATAGCAAAGTGTAATAAAGCATAGTGAAACCATGGTCAAACATAGGTAAGCATTGCAAAGAATAACAGGATAAGGTAAAGCATATTAATAAACATGGCAAACCAGGGTAAACTATGGTAAATGATAGTATAACCATGGGAAAAGTGAGGTAAGACTGCAAAAATACCATGGTAAACTTTTACAAGGGCCTTTACCTGAGGTCCATGTCTCCATCAATCCAGTAGGTGACAATGTTTGAGATGATTCCCCCGGGACAACATCCCATGATGAGAACAGCAACAGCCTGCGCTGGCTTCACAGAGAAGCCCACAGACAGGAGGTATGCAATGAGGGGCATCAGCCCAAACTGGCACACAATCCCCACAATGATACCCCAGGGTCGCCGAAGGTGAAACCACAGCTTGCCCACTTCCACTGTGCAGCCCAAGGAAAACACCACCAGAGCCAGCATGACAGTCAGAACAACGCTGAAAGCAAAGCTTAGTCTGTCATTAGACGGTTCCAACTCTACTGTCTCATTGCCTGTCACGTTGCCCTGGCAGTCCGTGTAGCTGCTGCAGTTCAGCATTCTGTTCTCGAGGGTGCAGCTCTGCTGAAGTACAGTTGTTAAGTGTGCTTGGGAAAGGCAGGTTGTAGCCTTTTTTTCTTTCTTGCTGTGTTTAATCAAGTATGAATGGAATGCCTGTTCCTAAGTGGATTCCGGAGAGTAATCGGGTTCATTCTGCTGGATTCTCAAGTCATTGGAAAGCTTATCGTATGGATCACACCTCTAACAGCCTGCGTATCTAGACTTGGCCAATGTTCTTATGAATACTTAATTCCTTGAAAAAAAAACCGAATCTGTTCAGTGGGGTTTAGTAACATGTATTTAACCTGCATCAATCCATGAACCCCAGTCCCAAAGTTAATTCATACTACACAGTACTTAAATCCACAAGAGCAATACAACAGAAATGTTGAACCTGATCATACTTGCTCAACACAAACCTCTGGACTTTTACCAGGATCTAATGGAGTCATAATACTAACGTTTTAAAATCAATTTTCTTATTGCTTATAAGCACTAGGAGCATTATTGCTCCAATCCACCTCCTTCTTGTGTTGAATATCTTTAGGTTATTTGTTTTTTGGGTTTGTTTTAGAATTTCTTTTGGGACAATATGCAGGCAACACTATGGATGATGTTGCCGCTGCTAGTTCAAACTCCCTCCAATGGTTTGCATGGAATCATACCATGTGACCTACAGCACAGGCTCCAGCACTTTATATATAGTGATGAATTTAAAATATTTACATGTCTTGAATTACCAATAATATATTACAAGATAAAAAAAAAAGATTTTAAAGCACTGGTCATCCATTTGCAGAATTCCTAGTTTAGCTATGTAGTGGTTTTGTGAAAATACCCCAGTACTATTAAGAAATCATAAAAGTTGTTTTCTCACGCATCTCATTTAATTAACTCAAATGTTCACAGCCAAGTCTCTTATTTAGAAAAAAAGAAGCAAGCTTGATCTGAAAGTAGTCTTTAAGCTAAACACAGGTATTCTAGAATAATTCAAACAGAATATAAGTGTGAATGTTTTATTAGAACAGAAGAACTGTAAGAGTTTGAAACTAAGAGAATATAGTGAAGAAATTAACTTACAGTAAAAACTTCAGTCAAAGCAGAATGGTACCAGTCTGTGTCAAGCATATAGTAGGTCTGCCAAAGAGATTGTAATGAATTTGGTACCCTTGTCTTCGCTTGAAGCAAGGCAGTACCATGTGTAGGAGACTGGAGACACTCACTCTTGGCAACTGACGCTAGACTTACTGGTCAGCAGTTTAAAATCCAAGGTTTCTATGATAATTGATCTTTTTAAGAAATACCTTCTGGTACAGGAAAGGGAGTATATGGTGAAATGTCTCAGTAAATTATAGAAATTAATGAAGACCTGGTAAAACAAGTGAGGGGGGAGCAATAGTGTAGGACCATGTTTAGATTTAAGTAAGAATACAATATATTTGGGAAAATGCTTACAGTAGAGTTTCCTATTAATAAAAACTAACCTTTACAGGAAAGCAACAAAAAACAAAGAGGGAGGTCACGTTTAGTTTAAAGCATTAAATAGCTAATATAGGACTGTTACATTTTGACTATGTTTTTGATTTAAGTAATTGGATCTATATTTACAGACTTAAAAGTTTGCTTTAAACCTTCTACCAGCCTTTATCCAATATGACTTTGTTAATTGTTAAACCACATCTATACATGGAATAAAGCCAACCTACTGAGAAGGATGTTTTTGATGTTGAAAGGGAAGTTGTGGAAGGGTGGTGGGAAATTCACTTACAGACAGAAGATTTTATTTGTAAACTTCCTTTTTTTAAATTTATTTAGCCCGCAGAGGGCGCTATTGTCTGTGGCCTGTATACCGGCAACAGTAATCAGGACCACAGGTTACCAACACAGGTAATTGCAGGCGCACTCACAGGTACTCAAAAATAATTATGAAAACCAAAGGCGAAATGAAAAAGGGAAAATAAAACACAGTAATAAAACTACAAAACAAAAGTGCTGCTTACACAGTGCCCCCCACTGCCGCTATGCCGGTCAGCTTGGGTCTCCGTCCTACGCTGTTATGCACTATACACTGGGGTGGCCAAGGTTCCTCTATCACTACACACGTCCCCTCGGGTACGTAACCATGTATTTTAATAAATAGTTTATTTAAGGCTGGCTGTCTTCCTCAGCCATGCTTGCCTGATTTTATTCTCTCGCTCTAAGTGTTTGTTTACACTCACCTCCTCAGGTAGCGTCACTGGGCTTCCCCGGTCATGGCCACCCGAATGCACAACCAAGCACAGTTCTTATGGGCTGAGCAAACCCCCAAGGCCTGCCTCTCAGCCACTCAGAGAGAGGGGAAGCCAAAACACCCTCTTCCCCACCTCTCCGTGTCATCGCCATGACTGACAGGCGGATCTTGCGAGACTGCTGCCCTCTTCCTGCAGAACCATGGACACAGATCTATTTTAAACCCAGGCTGGAATAATTAAACAGAGTAGGTGTTATATTCTAAAACACATCTCTCTATATGTATTCTTTATATCTATATATACTTGTTTGCTGTATTCAGGAACTCCCTGGTACCAAAAGAGAATAACATCAGTTCAAAATTTCACCTCACATATTTTGGAAATGTAGGGGAGGTGGACTATGGGATGAGGGCCAATTAATCTTATAGAAAGAGTTACCGGGTGTATTTGAAAATGTTATTCACTGGAAGGACAGGAGCTGTCAAGGCACATTCATGTTTAAGATTTAATTAAGACATAAGAAGCGAAGCAAAAACTCTATAAAAACTGAGGTAAAATCCTAGTCAAGTATCGCTCAACTTGCTAACTACAAGTTAAGAACATAAGAACATAAGAAAGTTTACAAACGAGAGGAGGCCATTCAGCCCATCTTGCTCGTTTGGTTGTTAGTAGCTTATTGATCCCAGAATCTAATCAAGCAGCTTCTTGAAGGATCCCAGGGTGTCAGCTTCAACAACATTATCGGGGAGTTGGCTCCTATTTTTTTGTTCTGAATGCCCCTTAATCTAATCTCCACTTGTGACCCTTGGTCATTGTTTCTTTTTTTAGGTCAAAAAAGTCCCTTGGGTCAACATTGTCAATACCTTTTAGAATTCTGAACGCTTGAATCAGATCACCTTGTAGTCTTCTTTGTTCAAGACTGAATAGATTCAATTATTTTAGCCTGTGTGCATATGACATGCCTTTTAAACCTGGAATAATTCTGGTCGCTCTTCTTTGCACTCTTTCTAGAGCAGCAATATCCTTTTTGTAATGGGGTGACCAGAACTGAACACAGTATTCTAGATGAGGTCTTACTAATGCATTGTAAAGTTTTAACATTACTTCCCTTGATTTAAATTCAACACTTTTCACTATATATCTGAGCATCTTGTTGGCCCTATTTCCCAGTTCTTTATTTTGGTCCTTGTTCCGTATTGGTTTGTTTGTTGTTGTTTTGTTTACTAGTGGGATTAATAAACGTGCGCTCTAGCGCTTAAACTGCAGCTTTCCAGCTTCTGAGTCTCCTTCCTGTCGGTAACAGCTTGGGCCCTGACGCTATCCTGCTACAGTGCCCATATTCACAATACACAATAGTGAGGCATTTACTGTAGGAGAAACCTTGGCATAGAAGCTATAGATTCAGCAATTATTTTATTAATATACAGTACTTATAATTAACCAGGGCCTGTATTTATGACTGCCTGACTGATTTCTAACGCACTGGTATGTGCCAGCTAAGCAAACCCCAGCTCCTCAAAACAACATTTCTGAATGTATGCTCAGCAGCGCAGGTTGAGGGGCAAAGTCTAACTTATTCAGCAAAATGCCAAAATAAGCTAATTAAACGTAGGCTTATGTAAGAATGCAGGGACTGTATTATTCATTTTTTGACAGATGATAGCAATTTAATGTTTTCTGTTCATTCGAAGGTAAGCCAGCCATAAAGACAATATCATATAGCTGTGTATGGTAGAGCCATTAAAAGATGACTTCCAGTTTTAACTGCACACAAAACCTGGAAACCTTGAGAAACCATGTTTGTCTTGTGGGTGTGATTTGAATTCCCATTTTGTTTTGCTGGACAGTTGTCTTAGTCTGCCATCTTCAAAGAGTTTCTCTTCTTCTATAGCTGGATAGGGAAACAACATAAGTAGCATGTCAAGTCTTAAGCAGAGGTTAAACTATAACTGGGTCACTCCAGGTGAAGTGGGCCAAGAGGAGTTGCTCGGCCTCTTACATCACTGACTTGCAGAATGTGGTCTCAAGCTGGATTGGCAATTCATATATAGGAGCTAGGTTAGCAGTAGTTAGTTAATTATTTAGCTTTTTATTAATAAGTGTTCATGGAAACTGCTTAAATCTCCTGACTTCTGCCTCCGCAAATCCAACTGCTGCCACCAAGTGTGGAAGAGTAGTATTGCAGCCATGCCAATCCAGCTTGACCACATCCTGCACATATTTTCTGGCTCAATTGGAGGTGGGTATACAAAGTAATTATATAGTAGAGATGGGTTTCCAACCCCAATCTACCAAAACAACAGACAATATTCACAATAGTTTTTACTGTGTCCTGCCACAGGGCTTTTGTTTTGTAAATGTTATACATTCTCACCATGTGGGACATGGTTTACTCTTGTAAGAATATAGGATTTATAATCTATATTATAGGGGGCTGGGCACATTTGTCTCTCAGCTTTTGTATTATTATTATTATAATTTATTTCTTAGCGGACACCCTTATCCAGGGTGACTTACAGTCGTAAACAAAAATACATTTCAAGGATCACAGTACAAGTAATAATACAATTAAGAGCAAGATAAATACAATGACTTTGGTTCTAGCAAGTACAAGTATGACAAAATACGATTCAATAACGGAGCAGATAACAGTGTCAGTGATAGTTACATCAGGATATAATTAAATACAAAATACTACAGATTAAATAACACTTGACACTTGAGGAGGCGCCGGAAGGTGGTCAGGGACTGGGCAGTCCTGACATCTGTAGGAAGGTCATTCCACCACTGCGGGGCGAGGGTGGAGAAGGAGCGGGCTCTGGAGGCAGGGGAGCGTAGAGGAGGTAGAGCCAGTCTTCTAGTGCAGGCGGAGCGGAGAGGTCGAGTGGGGGTGTAGGGAGAGATGAGGGTTTGGAGGTAGCTGGGTGCAGTCTGGTCAAGGCATCTGTAGGCGAGTACAAGAGTCTTGAACTGGATGCGAGCGGTGATCGGGAGCCAGTGGAGTGAGCGGAGCAGTGGAGTTGCGTGGGAGAAGCGAGGCAGAGAGAACACAAGGCGAGCAGCGGAGTTCTGGATGAGCTGGAGCGGACAGGTGGCGGATGCAGGGAGGCCAGCCAGGAGGGAGTTGCAGTAGAGAATATGTCTGTTTTGCAGAGCATGGCATTTACTTATACATCACAGGATAGCAAGTTAATGATTCTGGGCATATTGTCAAAGAGGAGTCATCTTATCATCTTCACCTTGTAGAACTTGCAAGGGAGGGGCCTAGTTTGAACAATGGTGGGGTGTCTGTTAAGAAACACCTGTTTGCCGTGGGTATGTAAGGACTATGTTTTGTTAGATAAGGATCTTTAGTTTGATCCTGCTAAGGTCCCGAGTGCTACTCTGTAATGTTATATCCTAATCTGCTTCAATAAGGAATACGTTATTTCAACTACATGTTCTGGTGTGAAAGACTCCTTACACTCTCTGTTGCAGGCACACAACACCTACCCTGGAACCCTTTTCTCCATTACAGGTGATTTATACATCATCAAGCACTTACACCATAGTAAAAAGGTAAATGTAAATTGGGCTAATGACATAGATCTTTTTCAGTATTCAGTGATAATAGGAATAACAGTGATTCAAAAAAAGTGTTCTAGTTTTGTAACAAAATCGGCTTGTTAGTGTATGCTTTACTTCAACGGTGACCTACAATAATTGGGCCAACAATTGTATTTAATACAGGCAGTTTTTGAATCTCTTACCTTGTACAGGTGGAGTGCTGTACTTCTTTATGGATTTAACATGTCTAAGAGAAGACACATTAAACAGTTCCACCTGAAGGAACAAAGGAGACCTGCTTTCCTTGATTCTCACCCCAGTCATGAAGGACTTTGTGATCAGAGCAAGTTCCCAAGGATTATGTCTAAGAAAACAACATGTAAAGAACGCTAGCTGGCATGTCTTACAGCAATAATAATAACAATAACAACAATGCCATATTTACAGCTGCTCATAGTTGATTATCTGTGTGGTATTCACAAATGGGCTTAACAGCACCCCTATGGGCATTTTTGTTACATCATCGTGTTTCCCATGGCTTGTTCTGTGTCAGAACAAAACATTCAACAATCTGCACGAGCTACAGTAAATAAGCCACATCATGTGTGGATATTCCCTGAGCCAAGGGACTTTATGCCAGGCTGTACCACCTACAGTGTTGACCAATGCTTACATTTTATGAAAGTTGGCAGCGGTCAACACTCTTCTTGGGACAATGTGCATCTTGGACTCCATGGTGTTAATATTTAATAGCATGGCAGTTACTTATCCACAAAGACCTTTGTTGGGTTCTTGAAGTTTACTTCTCATGCAGTATGTTACCTAGAATTACAGAAATATAAACAGGTATGTTTAACATACCTATAAACACGTATGTTAAACATATCCCAACATGACTGTAAATACCACTGCATGTACAGTGCATGTAATAATGTGACATACCTACAATATACATAGGTGCTCCCATATGCTCCCATAATAATGTACCCCCATAGTAATGTAGTTTAATCAGAATTGAAAAAGACTTCTAATTTAAAGTTTGTTTTAGTAATAATATAATTACACTACCATTGTTTTATAGTTAAGGATGAAACAGGTCTACTGAGATCCAACCTAAAATCATCCTGGGGGTCAGCAGGGAGTTGGAAGATTTGGGAAAGGGTGTTGGGAATAGAGAGGGTGGTGGAGGATGCATCCAGGAGGCTGGAAGAGGGCTGGGCATGAAAGAAACAGAAGAGGAGGTGTTTCAAGCAGGAGTGAGCAGCTAGTCACAAGGAAGAAATCTGACAAGCACCTAGGAAAGGAAATTAATCACTACAAGATATAGGAGAGAAAAACACCTGGGGGACTGGGGCTGCTGCCACACACCTGAGTCACTTCTTCCTTCCTATCATGAGCTGGAGTAATGTGTTGAGTTTCATATAAAAAGACACTACAGTATTAGAATCTTTTTTTGGTTTGCTTCCAGGGGATAACAGAGATCATTTATAACCCCCTCTACTGATAGCTAGTGTAATGGCATGCATATTTTCCCAGCAGCTAAAACTAAGTATCGGGCATATAAACAAACTAGACTACTATTAAAGCAGAGCACATGGAAGGATAATCTATTAAAGCAATTCTATTCAGTTCTAATCTATTCAATGCAGATCTGATAGGACATTAGAAACATTGGGGCAATGACAGTCTTTTCACAACAGATTCACGTGACATACTGGTATTTCATACAAGCAAGACAAGTATGCCATCACCATATACATCCCCCAGTTCAGGTAACAATATGAAATTGATACCCCTTGAGTTTACATAACTCGGTTGTCTGGACCGTGAACATGACGTGTATAAAACGTTTTATAATAACGTTTTAATATGACCTCACAGAAGCCCTACATGTCACTAAAAAGTTATTTTTTATGCCACACTATTACTGTAGTAGGCTACAGTAATATTCTTAACATATCCTCCTAATTTAACAACTGGTAAAAAAAAAAAAAAAAAAAAAAAAAAAAAAAATGCAGACCTATAATTTCTAATTTCCAAACAGAAATTATTTTGCTTATATAAATCTGACTTTTACGGTACCGGTTGTCTCTCGAAAACAACACGAACATGAATCGGGCTATTGTAATTCTTATTCAGATAAGATCACTAACCTTAAAAAGTCGCACGTAAACCGGAATATGAATCGATTACTACCGCGGTTATCTTGATGGTGAGAGTGATTCAGTAGTTATTTCTACTGTGAGAGGTGTTCTGAAGCAGGAGTGTTCAGCGCAAAAACCAAGAGCAAAAGCATAGTCTACGTCTATGCTGAAGTTCAAGGGTGTGCACATCACAGGAGTGACTTAATAAAGAGTCAACGTTAATGTGAGTATTTATTTAATTTCATTTTTTAAAAATACTCTACATACCTTTGTAATATATATGTGTGTGTGTGCGCGCATGTGTGTGTACTGTCTGGTTACATGTATTGTAGCGTTGCTGGGTTCCACGATGAATGGAATCAGACAGGGTAGGTAGTTTAAGGCTTGAACCCGTATTTATTTAAACAACAAAATAAATATAAGCAAGGGTAGGGTACTGGGAGCAAACACAAAATAAAGTGGTGATACGATATTTCTTTTTTTTCTTTCTTTCTTTTCTTTTTCTCTTTAATCTTCACTTTCCACACTCTCACTCTTTCTCTAGCCTGGCACTTCTACCGTTCGCGTCCATAACGGGGATCGAGGGCAGTGCGCCCCCTGTTTATGCCCTCTCTCGACCACTGTTCCCTTCCAATCACACATCAATTCCTCCCTACACCCCGACTCCCGCTCCTAGCATGCACTCCTGGTCGGGTCGCTGGACAACCCGGCACATAAACGCACTAGATCTGAAAGCGGTTCACCTCACGCTGTAACATTTCCTCCCTGTGCTCCGCAACCCACATGTCCTTTTCCGCAGGGACAATGTCAGTAGTTGTGTACATGAACCACCAGGGAGGGCTTCGGACCTTGGGGTTACACCGCATAGCCTTTCGGCTACTGATCTGGGCACAAAGACACTTCCTGTCCCTCCGGGCTGTACACCTCCCAGGAGTGGTGAATTGGGTGACTGACCTCCTCTCCAGGGAGGGTCCTCACCTGTCAGAATGGTAACTGCACCCTCAGGTGGTGCAGCGCATTTGGGAGCGCTTCGGGAAAGCCCAGGTTGATCTATTTGCCACGGCAGAGCCGACCCATTGCCCCCTGTGGTTTTCCCTCTGCAGCTGCGGAGGTCCACTAGGCGTCAACCCCCTAGCGCACAAATGGCCCAAAGCGCTTTTGTATGCTTTCCCGCCTATACCGCAGCTCCCTGCCTTCCTCGAAAAGGTCAGGAGAGACCAGGTGACAGTTCTCCTGATGGCCACCAGGTGGCCCAGGAGAATCTGGTTTTCGAACCTCTGCCAGTTGCTGCGAGGCCAGGCGAAAGACACCCTCTGGCACCCAGAACCGGCTAGACTCCAGCTGTAGGTCTGTCCACCCTAGGGCTCTCAGACGCAGTAGTCGGCACACTGCAGAACACTAGGGCTTCTTCCACAAGAGCGTTGTACGCCTACAAGTGGAAATATTTTCAAAATTGGTGCATGGCCGGAGGCCATGATCCCGTGTATTGTCCTATAGCAGTTATTTTACAGTTTCTGCAAGATCTACTAGAGACGGGTAAATCCTCCTCTACGTTGAAAGTGTACCTAGCAGCCACATCTGCTTGCCATGTTCCCATCGACTCAGTATCCTCAGGCGCTCATATCCTGGCAACCCGTTTTCTAAAGGGTGCTCAGCAGTTACGTCCTCCTATAAAGGACGTCTTCCCCGAGTGGAGTCTAGATGTGGTACTGGAGGCTCTCAATAAGGCCCCGTTTGAGCCTATACATTCTATAGAGCTGAAGTGTCTCTCTATGAAGACAGCCTTTCTATTAGCTATCACCTCCGCTAAGTGGGTCAGTGAGCTACAGGCACTGTCCATGGATAGTTCCTGTATGCACGTTTGGGACGATGGAAACAGGGTGTCACTGTGCACAAACCCTGCTTTCCTCCCTAAGGTGATTACAGCATTTCACTTGAATCAATCAATGGAACAAGAGACTTTCCATCCCCCTCCCTTCACGGAGGAGTCGGTTAGAAGATTAAATTCCCTCTGCCTGATTTGGGCATTGAGATGCTATGTGAATAGTAAGAGAGCGCTGCGTCAGTCTGACCAGCTCTTCGTCTGTCATGGTGAAAGGACCCGAAGTCAAGCCCTATCTAAGCAGCGACTGTCCCATTGGATTGTGGACACAGTCTCGACTGCGTATACTAATGCCAGCCTACCCCCACCTGGGAGGGTGGCCGCGCACTCTACCAGAAGTGTGGCTACATCATGGGCCCTCTTTAGAGGTGTCTCGTTGACCGATATCTGTACTGCAGCTAGCTGGGCTACTCTGCATACATTTACTTAATGTCGTAGATCCTGCCTTCAATAGGCACTAGGGTCCTTGAGGTTGCATGGTCACACCACCAACACTAGATGGCGGTAGCGAGATGTCCCTCATATGCTGTCCGCTCATTCGTCCTCGCGACAGGTTTGGTATACTTTCCCAAAAGTGTAATTGGCGGTCAGTGACTATTTATTACCTCAGTGAGGCGGGACTGAGGACGTCACTCTTCGGAGGGGCCTATCGGCAGCTTTGATATAAAATGCTCAGTGAATACCTGACAAGCAGGCATATCCCAAAAGTATAATTGGCGGTCATCTTCTCTTTCAAGGAACGTGACTTGTGTTTTGAAATCGACTAGTAGAGTCCCCAGAGTGTTTTTTTGTGTGAGTGCCTTGAGTGTACTACACTTGACTACACTGGGCAGCTAAAGCGTGCTGCTTTACCAGCCAGCGGTACACTTACAGCTGAGCAGCGTAGTGCTATTCAGACTGACAAATAAGAAAAGAAAATAAATTCCAAAGCACATTGTTTTGGCCGTGTGCTACAGCCAACTACGTGCAGTCTCTGGTTCCTTTTTGCTGTAGTCCCGCTTCGCTTCTGCTCTTCTTGGATGCCTTCTGCGTTCCTCTCTGTTTCTCTATTCTTCTTACTCCAGCCTCAGCAGCAGCAGCAGCAGCAGCCCGCTACATATCCACACGTCCAGGGCATGCCCCGGTGCACCAGCCACCAATCCCAAGCAGACACAGCTTCCCGCTCTGGATCCCCTGATGGATGCAACATCTCCTCCCTTGGTTTTGTCAACAATGTTGCAACTGGGTATCCTAACGCAGTTACAGCAGACCCAGTTACACAATATATGCACATGCATATACAGATTTTGTGTTTGGTTTTGAGCGAGCGCACTGGGCATCTATCCCACAATATTTATTTGCATGAACACAATGATTTACTATAGCCTCAAATCATACATATTTTTTTCATTTATTTTAAATTAGCGACAATGACCCAGACATTAATTTTAACACCAAAATCTGGTCAGTTTTTTGTTCATCAATTTTAATTTAATGTAGGCCTACATGTTTTATGTTGTTAATTGTGTATTATAATATGGAAGAGCCAAAATTTCAAGTTATTTTAATTCTTGCATGGCCATAGGACTCTTCAGTACTCTTCCATATTATACTTTGAATGCTGAAGGTAATGTATTTCTGATTTAACATATGTATATAAAGCTCCTTTAAATTAAATTAGTTTTCTGTTTTCAAGAATGGAGGAGGGTGATTTGAAGAAGCTGCAGGTGTCACAGCTTAATGCTCACCCCCGGCTAACTTTCACCCCCGTGAATTTTAATCTAATCTAATTCTCCCTGTCGTGAATTTTAGCCTCGGGAGAGAATTAGCCTAGGCTACAATTCACAGGCATGAAAGTGAGCATCAGGCTGTGACAACGGCCACGTACCTTTGAACTCAGACTGATGATGATACAAGAAGAAGGCTTGCTCAACAGACAAACCATTTAAAATCTTTGTCTGGATCTGGAGGGGGATTAGGGCTCTTTTCATTATTGCTGTTTTCCACATTATGCTAGCGTTAATTTTCTTATTAGATTAACAATCTGAAATGATTCTTTTATTTTTTTGTTGCAGCTTTGTGCTAACTAGGAACTTTAGTTATCTCATATGTACTTAATTTAAACATGTGCCACACCCTACTTTCAGATTGATTCATTATTTAACTTGCTCTAATCTACTACTATTTTATAAAATAAATATATATCGTATTTGCAAACCACCACTTAATTGTCGCTATGCCTATCACTTTGTTTACAGGCATTTGATTGATATATTTTGCTAAGCTGAAAGGGGGCTGCGACTCATTGCTGCTACACTGAACGATAAGGAACAATAACTGAGGCAGACAAAGAATCTTTAGACAAGGAATATATTTTATGACAATACCAGATGAAGAGATAAAAACAGAGGGTCAGATTGATTTAAAATAAACAGAAACAAAAATAACAAACACACAAACTTCTGTTTGCCGTGTTATTTATTCAGACATCCTTCCAAAATGGTTCAATGGTTCCTACCTTTTTCATTGTTAGCTGGAGAATTTCCAGCAACATGGTTGGTGCACTCCAGTAGCTCTAATAAATATGGACATCATTAATTTTATACCATCACACAGTCTGGGAGTAGGCTAGGTTAAAGAAAACTCTGTTTAAAAGCCATGCTTTTTAACTGTCTTGTATGCAAAAAAAAAAACCAAAAGAGTTTAAAAAAACTCTTATTTTATTTCATTTTTTAAAATAAAATTGCAAACATTTTACTTCAATTATGTAATATTAAAATAAACATTAAGAAGTATTACAATATAAAAAAATACAACATTTCCTAAAACAAAAATTTAAATGAGGTGGCCAGTAACCAATCATTTTTTTAAAATACCAACACTTACAACTGTACCCAGAGAAAACAAATCTCTTATCAGACACACGGTTCCTGAAAAGAAGAAAAATAAAATAGAAACATACTTAAACTGTAAAAGTGTTATAATTTAACCTATACTTGTACTTCCAAGGCTTGTGCTTATTCTTTTGAATTCCAATCACAAGATGTTCCTCTGATTGGGGCTCAACATGAAGAATTAAAGGCATCCGAGTTGATGAGTGCAGATTAAGTGTTAGGAAATCAAACACAACCTTATACTGAACATCAAAACAGACATTACTTATTGCTAAGACAACCCCAGAAGGATACTTCCGTGTCAGCAGGTAGAGACATGGTTCATGAATTACACTGGTAGTAGTGTCCTGCCACAGAACTGACTGGTTCAGATATTCATTTGAATCAGCTGCTTGAAGATCACAGATACAAAGCCTGAGATCCACAGCAGTATTTGAACACTTCCGATAAATACTATAGGATGTAATGCGGTCAAACCCCAAAAACAACATTGTCTCAAGGTTTTCTTGGTTGCTGAAGTGAATGCTCACTGTGAACTGCTCTTCTGTGCGACCGGTAGACTTTGGTGCCCTGACATATAGGTCAAGATTGACCATTACCTCATTTTCAGACACCTCTTCTACTTTCACATCATCAAACCTGGTAGCTACCAGTCTCTGACAGGCTTGTATGGAATTTTGCTGCTCCTGAAAAATCTGCCGGTTCATTTGAGCCAAAGCAAACTCTGCAAACAAGGCATGATAGGAGTCATTCAGCTGTGGTGTGTAGTGATTTTGGCAAATACACAAATTGGGCTGAATTCTAGGGATGTCCTGGCATGTCCTGTTGGCTGAAACAGGGCTCAGCAGCCCATCCCTGTTCACATTGTATATGAGGTCTTTGGTGTCTGTGAGGTGGCTTGCTGATGGCAGCAAGCTCTTAACAGTGTGATGGACGTCAATGAGGCTCACCAGCCTGTGCTGGTTGGTAAGCAGGGACCTCATCTTGTCCTTGCCCAACAGAATGGCCGCTTGATCTGGGACAATGACAAACAGGTGAGTATGGAACAACTCCACCTGAGATTCTCGGGAGGCTGCCACAAAGCGGCCGTAGTTATTGCCATGATCTGAGAGAATGAAGGTCACAGTGTTTTGCTGATTAGCCAGAAAGGTGACGTGTCTTGCCAGGTCCTCATCTAGTTGCTTTAGCCTGATCCCAGTGTCTTCGTGAGCTGTATCCAGGATAAGAAAAGAAAATGCAGGCTTTTGCAAATGGGAGAAACGTGCTAGGAAGTACTCCATGTACTGAAGGAGATAAGTATGCTGATGTATTCCATTGTAGCAAATGGCATCAGGTCCATGGAACATATCTTTAAACCCGTTTTCCTGAAGTATTTCACAGCTGCTGTAGGAGACATCTGTCCTGTCAATTCCAGCCCTTTTGGTTGCTTCTACGAAAAGTTTCGTCCTTGTTGAATGGGGCGCGGAAAAATTGAGAGCCCTCTGCTCTTTTACTAGACCCCACTCCCACTCCCAGCACATATCCTCAACATAGAGAGTCTCATATCCAAAGGCTTTGAATTTGCCCAGGGTTTCATTGAGATCCACCGTCTTCAGGTGAAGCACAGCGGAATCAAAAGCCTTGCCAGCAAACAGGGCCTGAAGAGATTCAAAAGTCCTGCTTTTGATTCCCTGAACCAGTTCGAAATCAAACACCCGACCTGTTTTGAAGACGTCTTCATTTAATGTCCTAAACGTACCGACTGTTTTCTGAAGAATGCGAAAGAAATGGTGTCTGGAGACTGAATCCAGCAGCAAAATGTTGACGTTAAGCCGAACTTGCTTTGGAGTTGCAGTCCTCTTGGCTTCTTCTGTTGAGCGCAAAACTGGAGGGAGAATAAGAAGCTGCTTGACCAGCCTCCCTTTCTGATTTCTGCACTTGAGTAAGCAGTATCCATGATGATAGACCATATAATCCACCAGTAGTTTTGCGTTAATAAAAGCTGCAAGCAGGTCTGCTGAGTTAAAGGATTCCCACTGGTAATCTCCTGTGTCTTCTCGGTATAACCCTAAAAACAAAGGTCCTGTGCACAGGTCACTGTGACATGTAACTCTGGGGTTACTTGGATTGTATTTCTGAATGAAAAAAAAAACAATGAAAAATGTTGTTAACACAGGTCTGAACTGATTCAGTGAAGATTCGATTTTTGTTAGGTACCCTTTATAAATGAAGTACTGTACAGTACTCTCTCAGTATACTGCCCTGTTATGTTTCTAAATAAAAAGGGCATTACAGAAAGATGTTTATGACATCAGCACATACAGTACAGATTGCAAGCTATGAGAGACTAATATAGTACAAAGTATCCATTTAAGACCACTGACACAGTCTATTTTGTGACCATAACAGAGATAGTACGGTAGTAGCACTTTATTACATTTTGAGACTTACATTAATGGCACAAATAATGTCCGGGTGTTTTTGAGAACAGTTTGCAGGCCTGTCGGTGAATAGTTTTTTCATCAAGTTGCAAGACCCCGGTATGAAGTCTGCTCTGCGACACTTCACTGCTTCTTTGTCGGGTGCATTGATGCTGGGGTCCAGTTTAAAAACAGGGCAAGTGTCAAACTGGGCTTCATTCCTGCTTTCTGTTCTGTCCAATACAACTTTATTCTATTAAACAAATATACATATATGTTAGTATGAAAGAGTTAATATGTTTTTTTTTCTATTGTTCTCTTATCAACTTTAAATACTAAATTTGAATGTCATCTCACTGTTGCAACCTACAAACCATCTGAAATTAAATGGATTGCTGCTGTCTAGCTAATTACCTGTTTTCACTCTGTGAAGCTAAACGGCACATACTGATCCCTGGAGGTGAAACACAGCACATGGCCTTGTCTGGTGCCTGACTAGGAGCTGCTGTGGCTCTGTGAGGCAAACCAACCATTTATAAACCAGGACAGTTAATCTGCAATATTATGTACATCCTTTTTTTTTTTGCTTGACTCACAATGTATAATGCATTGCAGAAATTATTCAAACTTGTCCAAAAGCAGGTGATTCAATTCACTTAACTGGGAGGAAATACTTTTTAAGTAGCTGGTGAAACAGCTTTCTTTACATTTTTTAATTAAAGACATAAACCAACAATATGTTTACTTTACCACACTTCGTTCAAAATCCTTATGAACTTGCATAGGGATCACAATCCTATCTTCAATTAACCATACATAGATCTGAAAATAAATATACATACAGTTAGTTATTAACAAATTGGGCTATTCCATAATTATTTGAAATGTATCATTGCTGTATTTTCCACAAATCGGATTGATGAAAAGTAAATAACAGCCAACAGCAAATATTTAACTTCAGTTTTGTTTTGTTCTCAGTGCTGCCACCTTCTGATGCACTTTTGTAATACAGTGGTTTCTTTGTTACTGATTCAAGGTTTTAATGGATTATTTCAACAAAAACCACAAAACCTGTGCACAGGAACCACAGTTTGTATTATTTATTTATTTATGTATTGCTATAAAAAAGCAAAATCCAAGTCAAGTCAATTCTAACATAGATTTATTTGGTACACGTGAAAGTGTATTACTGTAACGTGCAGTCAAAAAACTACTTTAGGAAGTTATTATTTTCATTATTATGGATGTTATTTGTTTGTTTGTTTATTGTTTAGTTCAGAATGGAAGGACATGGAAATGTATAACACTGATTTAAAAATAAAGGCAGAAAAACAAACAAACAATCTAATATGTTTAGCTGCTGTCCTGTAACATAACATTTCAAATCTTTAAAATACTGCAGACCAAAGAAAAACATCTAAACACAGGCTGAGAAAGGTCATTTACACTCTCTATGAATCTGCAAATGTCTATATGTATAATGTAAAACAATTATGGTATATATGCATTTATATTAAAAGTATTAATGTCGGCATATCGCCATGGTCTTTAATAATGTATATAACTGGCTACTCAGCAAGAAATAATAATGGCATTATTGATTCATGTAAAAAAAACTATAATTGAATACATTTAAGTACAGTCGGCCTATCACATAGTTAGAAGACAGTCGGTGTAGCTTCCTACGCCTGTGCGGATGCACCTGACAGCGAACATTCGGGTTCCAATGACCTTACTCTATTTGATTGTATCTCTGTTAAAAATCACAACATACAGAAAAGTCATTAACATCAAAAATATATTTTGTACCGGTAACAATGTTGTCGGAACTTACCAATGGTGTGATAAAAGAAAGAAGAAACAGGATCAACAAAACGATTTTGACTTTTAAAACACTTCCGAATTGTCGCATAGTACAAACCCTTTGTTTTCTAGTAAAGCTCTGTTACTAGGATGACTTATAAGCTGCTTTACTTAAAATGTCATTTCATTTTAATTTAATATAGCACTGTCAGTCGAATTAGTAGGCTGTTAAAATTATTGTTATTTACTTATGTTCATTATGTCACAAAACATATGCCTAAACTCTGCTCTAGTTTTTCGGTCTTGAAAGAAGCCGAACAGGACTGTAAACTTCAAAGGTGCTTTCGGATTGATTCTGCGCAGTTGAACTGCGCAGCTCGCACCAGGACTAGCGTCCCCCAGCTGGTAGTTTCAGGAATCAAACTCGGTTGCTGTTTACATGAGGAATGTATACTGGTCTGTGCGCGTACATACATAATTTCAAAGACTTCCACCTCCTTTTCTATTCTGTTGTTCAGACTTATTTGATTATAGAGACAATGTCGGAATCCTTGTAAACACGAACACATGAATGAAATTAGCGATACTTTGTTCTGTTTAATTCAGTATTGCTGAAAACAAGATGAAATATAAACGCTTTTTGAAATCATTCAAATAAAAATATCGACACCGATACATAGAAAGCAATATTTCATATAGTAGTGTGTACAAATCACACTGTTGGTCACGTAACGACAAGGTATGCGCTATTTCACAGGACTAATCCCTATTTCAAGGGGTATTCTCCTATTGCTGCAGTTACCCTTATAAAAGTCTCCCATAGTATAGCCAAGTGTAATAAAGCATAGTAAAAACACGGAAAACCATTGCAATGCAGGTAAAGCATTTGGTAAATTTGTACAGCTTGATGTAAAGTTTTAACAGACACAAAGCAATCTCAGCACATAACAGGCAGAAGAAGTGATAATGAGGAGCAAGGCTGGGCGGCTGGGCAAACAAAACAGAAGGAGAGTAACAGGTGCAGCTGATTCAAGAGAATTAATATAGCAATGACTGCCCTATAACAACAGTACAATATTTAGCGCTTGCATACATACATACATATATACATACATAAAACGCCCTGTGCTCTTAGAAATGTTGTTATGATAGGATGGGATTTTTCTACTTTCCACTTCAAAAAAGATCCACTGCAGTGTTTACACTGTGCAGGCCTACGTTTTTGGCTCACATAGTTCGTTAATTAACGTAAACTATCGGCTCCTCTTCGAGTATTTCCCAGGTGTGAGTGCAGTCAGCAGGCGGAGTGAGAGAGCAGCTGACTGTGGTATCTGTAAATGGAGAAGTGAGTTTGATAGTAAATCAATCAGTTCGAGTCGGTGAATGGTCTCACGTGCACATCGAAATTTGTTTGATTATAACAGTACACATATTCAGCAAGAGAAAACATGAAGGGCGCTTGCTGGTAAGTTTTACACCGTAACAGTTAAGACAATGAAAAAAAAAGTATTGTCGTGAATTTTTATAAATAAGTGAAGGGAAGTTTTTGGTCTGGGTAGGTTAAGGATATCTTTAAATGCTGTATTCACACATTTAGATGACAAAACACTTATCGTGGGACACGATTGTATTGTTTTGTGTACTTTTTTTTTTTTTTTTTTTTTTAAATAACAGCACATTTTCTCCTTGTATATTTATTGTTCAATGTACAAAGTACTTTTAAGATGCTTCATTTTATGTATGGTTAAAACAAACGTCTCTATAGTGCATTTTAATAAAAAACAAACCAGTTCACATTTACGTACGTAGCAAACATTCACTGCAAAATGCATTGTTTAAAATGAACACAGTACAGTAATTGTTTGATTAACTACGCCTGTTTGTAGATTATAACCATAACACAAAGTGTTTAACGCGTTTTTCTTGTGCTAGAAGTAACAGTCGTACATGTTCAAATACCTTATAATTGCTAATGTTGTGGCAGTGTGCCGTTGTAAAACGTCCATCACTCCACCATTGTTCATATCCCAACCCTCTCTCTTCCTTCCCTCATTAATATTCTATCTCTTAACCCATCTCTCGCTCTCGTTCCACTAATTAATTAAGATGTTATAGACCATGATATGTGATGCAGACATCTAAAATGTCATTTACAGTAGACCCTGATATTTATCTTATACAGGCATCTTTGTAACTTGTATCAGATGAAATGAGCTAATCTTTTACATACCGTGTGTGTGTGTGTGTGTGTATATATATATATATATATATATATATATAAAATGAAAAACGTTTGCAATATCATTTTGTAGTTTGATTACATGATGTTAAATAAAATATCTAAATTATGTTCACATATATATATATATATATATATATATATATATATATATATATATATATATATATTTTAAATGTTGTCTCAATCCTAAAATTCTAGGAGATGCAAAACATTTGGCCTTAGCGCTCTCTGTGTGTGTGTATCATACAAAATATATAAGTGCTATGAAGATACAAGCCACTCACACCCACCCTATACAATAGTCTACATATATAATTTAAAAGTTTAGTTGTTTGTCAATATGTAAAGTATGTCTTATCTGTCAATTTGCAGTACTGATAACCTCATAGAAAAAAACATGTGCAAGCACCAAATAAACTAATGCAGCAGCACTCTTAATTGTGATGAAAATACAAATAACTTGACTTTTATTAGCCTGCGCTTGCTCGGATGCATGGGTGTTTCTCATTTGTAGCAAAAGCATTGGCAAAGGTTGTAGTTGGTCATGCAGATTGATCAAAGAAGAAAATGCAGGAGATTGAATTTACAATAAAAACTGACCGGGGGTGGGGTGGGGATTTGCAGCGCAAGAATCAAAACAAGACGTTGTTAATCAGTCCCAAACCTAAAGTATTTTTCTAATTGCGTGGCGTTATGTTAACGACTACCTGCAGCAGGAAGCTTGGCAAATAGATCTACTGTGAAATTACTCAAGCAGGTATGATTGTCATCTCAGAAGTAAAATGTAATGCAATACAGACACATTTGCATTGGGGTGTGAAGAAGAGAACTTTGTAGTGTGGCATCCTTTTGTGTTGCGTGGAGACAAAGCATTGGTATCAAACAACACCTACCTACTGTCTGACACACATTACAGCAGATCATATCCATAAATCATTCATGAGACCGGCAGTACGTGCTACCTCTATTTACTGGCACAATAATGGTTATGAATATGGCCTTTTGTACAAACATAAAGCATCAGGGTTCAAAATACTGCACCATGTCATTTCTTTTAGGACACTTCCTAAATGCCAAGAAAATAGCTTCTAATGAGATATCTTAACCACAGATTATGGGAAATTGTATGATTCTACATTTGCACAGTAAGCATGTTTTATTTCTCTGCCAATTAACTTGATACCCTGAAGGTTTATAAATCTGTTTAAGCCAATAATATATTGACAATATCAGAGGTCAATACTAGAAAAACAGGCCAAATATTAATTTCTTTGCTTAGCTGTTTTATTGTATCAAAATCACTTTTTTTCTAAATGTATCATTCCACTTCCAGTCCATATATTCCAGTCCCCCAGAGTACAGGTAGTTTCACATTTGAAGACATTTGCTTTGTCCTTGATACAGCTAGAACACGTTATCTTTTATATGGTAATTTTTTTTTTCTTCGACAATGTATTTATGACCTTTTGTTAAGACAAAAAGTCTCACAATTTAATACAGTAACTATCCCAAACTATGTAACCCTAATATGCTTTGTTTTATATCTTGTAGAGAAAATGTGTGTAGGGCAATTTCCAGTTTTTTTTGTATTAAGCACTTTGTGAAGAACTTAAAGAATAGTGACGGTTTTGTGACTAAAAAATAGCTATGGGGAGGGAGTTGCTTCAGAGTCTTAACAAAATAGAGAGCAGTCACTGCCAGAAATCACCAAGGCCTCCTCAGGGCAAGATATGAAAGAGACCCTACGTGTCCAGCCCAATAGGTAATATGGTATTTTTAATGCCCATTAAGATAGTGCGTGAGGTTTTAAGAGCTCTAGAATTGTAACTGCAAAAATAAAAAGATCACCAGTAACATGTTCACTTTAGTCAATAGTCAAAGTTTTTTTCTTTCTGAGCTTTTGTCTATTGGCTAGTCTACAAATGGGCGAATAGCCTTATCTACTAGTTGAGCGTCCCCTGTAATGCTGAGATAAGAAATAGGATGACCACTGCATTGCATTTTGGTCCTTTCCAAGTTTTACTGTGGACATAATTATTCATAATTGAGCAAGTGCAAGCAATATACTGTAGTGATCTTAGAAGTACTAAAAGATATGTATTAAATTAAATGACAAACGTTTAGACTAGAAGTCTCTTCGTATTTCTAAATTCAGCACTATTGAGTGTTTAATAGTTATGGATCAATAGTCAGTTTTGCAATAGGGTTCTTCCATCCCTGATATGAATAGCTTGCAGTATGAACTGTTGCTTTTATTTGTGCAATTGTTGTTTTCTCTTTAAATGTAACACTTAAATACACTCCAGGGGAATTTGCTGGGTGACCTTGGCCTCCTTTAAGTGAATTAGTGATTTTTTTCCAGGTGTTATTGAGTATTGACTTTCTTCTTTGTCTTTCTCTACATTTATATGAAATCCTGTTCTTGCAATAATTGCTGTATCTTTGGAACCTGTGCCTGAGGATTTTTATATTTGTATTCCATATGACACCTGTAATGGATTGTTAATATTAGGAGTAGATAAACTCATTACCTTTTGTATTACAGATTTAATACTGCATGTGCAATCCAATGATGAAGTACTTTAGGACTTGGTCAGGGTCACATTTGTTGAATTTAGTAATTAAGGACATGGCTGCTACTAAAGATCTGGAATGGATTATTGATGTTGCCTTCCTGTTGTGTGTGTTTTTTTTGTTTTGTTTTTTTTTGCGGGGGTGGGGGTTTGTTTTGTGATGTTGGCAGTTTTATTTTCTTGACCAGGATTGTGAAAATTGCTCACTTGAGTGAAAAAATACATATTGTTTTTAGTAGTTTCCAATTATTAGTAACACAAATACTGTAGCTGAAGTTCATATAGACTAAAAACATGCGGACATGCATGTAGCTAACTGGTGTTGAAGTGGCAGTGACGGTGATGAGTGTTAAAGCATCATATTACGCTGCAGAAAATGTTAAATGCTGCTTAGACTGATGGACCCTACTTGTGCAGCCACCTGCAGTGCATTAAAATCTGTCCTGCTCCAAGCAGAGAGAGTTTGTGATTAATGTTGTTTAAAACTACTAGGGCCAGAATTCAATCTATTTAATTAAGTCAAATTAAGTTTATGGTGCCGCTATACTAAGATGACCCACAAATGTATATAATTAATAGAGAGAGAGAGAGAGAGAGAGAGAGAGAGAGAGAGATGTATCTAGATATAGACAGAGAGAGAGAAATTTAGTGGTAGTGCTGTATGTATGTGTGTATATAAGTGCTGATGCAATTGGGATGAACAACACTTTAATATCTCAAGGCATGTGCAAAACAACTGTGTAGCTTTTTCAAGACTATGTGAACTATTTTACTGCTTGTCATAATTGAGAGATACAGCAGGGGATTTGGAGGAAGAAGTTGCATTGCAATTTTTAAGCTCTCCATATGAAATTCAGCATCCAGTGTGCTGTATGGGCACTCTGCCCTTTTTGGATTGGAGATTTTACTAACAATTGATCTATAGTGTGTTTTACTTGACTGGTCGTTATCATTGCACCGAATGGAAACAACGATCAGTTGAGCTGCCAGTTTTATAAGAGTCAGACAGCCTCCGCCAAAAGATTGAAAAATCTGTTCTGTCTAGGCAGCCCTTTGAGAGAAATTAAAGAGAAACCAACTGGAAAATTGGTCCAGAAAACATTGGGTAAATGAAGCTGAAAGAGGAAAGGGTCTTACTTAATATTATATAGTAATTTAAAAAAGGGCTATCTGTCCAAAGTAGCCATCTGTTTCTCTGTAAGCCTCATTTGCTTTATATATAGTGTAAGCCCAAGTTGCTTTTTAAGACTATAAAAATTGTGACCTGCTTTAGCAATGTGACACTTCGTACTGTTCGGTGAGCCAGTTTAAATGTTAAGTGTCTAGTTTTATAATACAAAGCTGAAAGTAATCTTCAGTACCTCTGCTCCGGGGTGGTCTGAATCTTCACACAGTGCACGTACCTTCAGCTGCCTTGTCTGATGTATAGTCAAGGTCAAGGCGTAGGCTTCATGCCACAGACAGTTCCTTCCTGCGTTGATGGTTAAGAGCAGATATTTGTTGAAGAATGTGAAGGTCAGTCTACGAGTAGGCCTTAAAGAATATAGAGCAGCACAGAAATGTATATTTGTTGAAGAAACTTTTTTTTTTTTTTTAAAGACTAAAACTGACTACAGAATTACTGTATGTTGTATCACATACATCTTCTCTTTTGAATTTCTTTGAGTTTGATTCTTTCAAAAAAGTGATGTTCAAACTTCACATACTGTACAGACACGTGCTGTTTTAGCCTGGGTATTGTGTGTGTGTGTGTATACAGTTGTAGTCAAAAGTTTACATACCCCAATGGAAATGTATAATTTCTAGAAATTTCTCAAACAAAGAATTTTAGGAAAAATCTTTTGTAGCAAAAGTTTTGCTTTTGAGGATGTGAGAAGAAAGATACAAGAAATAGATGTATACAAATATTTATTTCAGCAATTTTTGGGGGCAAAACTCCAAAAATGCTCATTCAAAAGTATTCATACCCTTTGATGCTATGATAGTATTGTCTGCAAGGTGCTAGAAATTTCAATATGATAATGTAGAACCTAATTCTAGAAAAGTATAGAAAATGCTGGATTGTAGGTGAACATTTTTAGAGAGTATAAAAGGCATAGGATGATTGCTGTCATTACCAATAAGTCAATATTGGAAAAAGTAAAGCGCTATCTGAAGGCAGAAAATTATTTATTGTCATAAGGCTGGAGAAGGATACAAGAACATTTCTGAGCATTTGAGTATGCCAATTTCAACTTTCTATTATCAAGAAGTACAATACTCATGGTACAGTCACAGCGCTCCCACGGTCTGGAAGAAAGAAGGTTCTTTTACCAAGAACAAGTAGAAGAATTGTGAGGAAGGTTAATAAAAATATGAGATTGACTGCCAAAGATAATCAAAGTGAATTGGCTGCAAGTGGGGATGCTGGGGTTTCCATTTCAACCATAGGTCGAGTATTGCATGGTGAAGGTGTGTGTGTGTGTGTATATATATATATATATATATATATATATATATATATAATTACAGACGTGCTCAAATTTGTTGGTACCCCTCCACAAAAAACGAAGAATGCACAATTTTCTCTGAAATAACTTTTGTCAGTTTCAAGTAATTGGCATCCACCATTGTTTATTCCATATTTAATAGAAATCAGACTTTGCTTTTGATTTTTTATTCAACATAATATTGTAAATAATAAAACAAATGAAAATGGCATGGACAAAAATGATGGGACCGCTAACCTGATATTTTGTTGCACAACCTTTAGAGGCAATCACTGCAATCAAACGTTTTCTGTAGCTCTCAATGAGACTTCTGCACCTGTTAACAGGTAGTTTGGCCCACTCTTCCTGAGCAAACTGCTCCAGCTGTCTCAGGTTTGATGGGTGCCTTCTCCAGACTGCAAGTTTCAGCTCTTTCCATAGATGTTCGATAGGATTCAGATCAGGACTCATAGAAGGCCACTTCAGAATAGTCCGATGTTTTGTTCTTATCCATTCTTGGGTGCTTTTAGCTGTGTGTTTTGGGTCATTATCCTGTTGGAGGACCCATGACCTGCGACTGAGACAGAGCTTTCTGACACTGGGCAGTACGTTTCGCTCCAGAATGCCTTATTATTATTATTATTATTATTATTATTATTATTATTATTATTATTATTTATTTCTTAGCAGACGCCCTTATCCAGGGCGACTTACAATCGTAAGCAAATACATTTCAAGTGTTACAATACAAGTAATATAATAAGAGCAAGAAGTACAATAACTTTTGTTCAAGCAAAGTACAAGTGTGACAAACCACAATTCAATAATACAGCAGATAATAGTGATAGTTACATCAGGGTATGATTAAATAGTGATAGTTACATCAGGATATGATTAAATACAAAGTACTACAGGTTAAACACTTGGCAGATTACAGTATTCTGAAGTACAGGATTAAATGCAGTAAAATAGGGGCAGATAAGAGCAAAATAAAGCACATTTACATGAAGGGTGATAGTGTCCCAGGATACAAACAGAGGAGTTCTACAGGTGTTGTTTGAAGAGGTGAGTCTTAAGGAGGCGCCGGAATGTGGTCAGGGACTGGGCAGTCCTGACATCTGTAGGAAGGTCATTCCACCAATGCGGAGCAAGGGTGGAGAAGGAGCGGGCTCTGGAGGCAGGGGAGCGTAGCGGAGGTAGAGCTAGTCTTCTAGTGCAGGCGGAGAGGTCGAGTGGGGGTGTAGGGAGAGATGAGGGTCTGGAGGTAGCTGGGTGCAGTCTGGTCAGTGCTAGTACAAGAGTCTTGAACTGGATGCGAGCGGTGATCGGGAGCCAGTGGAGCGAGCGGAGTAGTGGAGTAGCGTGGGCGAAGCGAGGCAGAGAGAACACCAGGCGGGCAGCAGAGTTCTGGATGAGCTGGAGTGGACGGGTGGCGGACGCAGGGAGGCCAGCCAGGAGGGAGTTGCAGTAGTCTAGGCGGGAGAGTACCAGGAGCTGGGTAGCATAGTTGGTGAGGAAGGGTCGGATTCTTCGGATGTTGCTCAGGAAGAATCGGCAAGTGCGTGCCAGAGTGGAGATGTGCTGGGAATAAGAGAGGCAGGGGTCCAGGGTGACTCCAAGGTTCTTAGCTGAGGAAGAGGGAGAGAGTGTGGTAGATTCAAGATAGTCTTGAGATTTCATTGTGCCTTGCACAGATTCAAGGCACCCTGTGCCAGGCGCAGCAAAGCAGCCCCAAAACATAACCGAGCCTCCTCCATGTTTCACTGTAGGTATGGTGATCTTTTCTTTGAAAGCTTCATTTTTTCGTCTGTGAACATAGAGCTTATGTGACTTGCCAAAAAGCTCCAGTTTTGACTCATCTGTCCAAAGGACATTCTCCCAGAAGGATTGTGGCTTGTCAATATGCATTTTAGCAAATTCCAGTCTGGCTTTTTTATGTTTTTCTGTCAAAAGTGGAGTCCTCCTGAGTCTTCTTCCATGGAGCCCACTTTCGCTCAAAAAGCGACGGATGGTGCGATCAGAAACTGACGTACCTTCACCTTGGAGTTCAGCTTGTATCTCTTTGGCAGTTATCCTTGGTTCTTTTTCTACCATTCGCACTATCCTTCTGTTCAATCTGGGGTCGATTTTCCTCTTGCGGCCGCGCCCAGGGAGGTTGGCTACAGTTCCATGGACCTTAAACTTCTTAATAATATTTGCAACTGTTGTCACAGGAACATCAAGCTGCTTGGAGATGGTCTTGTAGCCTTTACCTTTACCATGCTTGTCTATTATTTTCTTTCTGATCTCCTCAGACAACTCTCTCCTTTGCTTTCTCTGGTCCATGTTCAGCGTGGTGCACACAATGATACCAAACAGCACAGTGACTACTTTTCTCCATTTAAATAGGCTGAATGACTGATTACAAGATTGGAGACATGTGTGATACTAATTAAAGAAACTAATTAGTTTGAAATATCACTATAATCCAATTATTTATTATCTTTTCTAAGGGGTACCAACAAATGTGTCCAGGCCATTTTAGAATATCTTTGTAGAATAAACAATAATTCATCTCTCTTCACAGCTTCTTTGCTTTATTCTATGACATAGCAAAGGCATGCAAGTATACATGATAAAATATCTTTTAATTTCATCACTTTTCAGGAGGAATGAAGCATTATTTCAATGAGCTGTAAGGGTACCAACAAATTTGAGCACGTCTGTGTATATATATATATATATATATATATATATATATATATATATATATACACAGTGCCTTGCAAAAGTTTTCAGACCCCTGACCAATTCTCTCATATTACTGAATTACAAATGGTACATTGAAATTTCGATATTTTATTTTAAAACACTGAAACTCAAAATCCTATTATTGTAAGGTGACATTGGTTTTATGTTGGGAAATATTTTTAAGAATAATAAAAAACTGATGAAAGAAATTGCCATAACGAGGACACCATTACCTTACCATTGGCCTTCACCTGTGAACCATTAAAGTTGCTGTCACATTTTCTGGATAAAAACCCCACTGTTGAAGGATCATTGGTCAGGCTGTGAATCTGAAGGAAAATGAAGACCAAAGAGCATTCTACAGAAGTTAGAGATAAAGTAATACAAATGCATAGATTAGGGAAAGGGTACAAAATAATATCCAAGTGTTTGGATATCCCAGTGAGCACAGTTGGATCAATAATCAGGAAGTGGAAGCTGCATCACACCACCCAGGCACTGCCAAGAAAAGGCCATCCCTCAAAACTCAGCACTCAAACAAGAAGGAAACTTGTGAGAGAAGCCACAGAGAGGCCAACAATCACTTTGAAGGAGCTACAGAGTTCAGTGGCTGGGAGTGGAGTAATGGTGCACCAGTCAACCATATCAAGAGCTCTGCATAACACTGGCCTGTATGGGAGGGTGGCAAGAAAGAAGCCGTTACTCAAAAAGTACCATCTGAAAGCACGTCTGGAGTTTGCCAGAAAGCATGAGAGTGACCCAGCTGCGATGTGGGAAAAGGTTTTGTGGTCAGATGAGACGCTTTTTGGCCAAAACTCAAAGCGCTATGTGTGGCGCAAACCTAACACTTGCCATGCCTCAAGACACACCATCCCTACAGTGAAGTATGGTGGCGGCAGCATCATGCTGTGGGGATGCTTCTCATCAGCAGGGACTGGGCATCTTGTTAAAATTGAAGGAAGAGTGGATGGAGCAAAATACAGGTAAATACTGCAAGAGAACCTGCTTCAGTCTGCTAAAAAACTGACGCTGGGAGGAAATTCACCTTTCAGCAGGACAATGATCCCAAGCACAAGGCCAAAGCAACATTGGAGTGGCTCAAGAACAAAAAGGTGAATGTCCTACAGTGGCCCAGTCAAAGTCCTGATCTCAATCCCATTGAGAATCTGTGGCACTATTTGAAAATTGCGGCCCACAAGCGTCGTCCAACCAACCTGAACAACCTGGAGCAAATCTGCCAAGAAGAATTGGCCAAAATCACTCCGACACTGTGTGCAAAGCTGGTACATACTTACCCCAAAAGACTTAAAGCTGTTATTGCAGCGAAAGATGGCTCTACCAAATATTAATGTGTGGGGGTTGAATACTTATGCAAGCAAGATATTTCAGTTTTTTATTTTTCATAAAAATATTTCCCAACATAAAACCAATGTCACCTTACAATAATTGATTTTGAGTTTCAGTGTTTTAAAATAAAATATCAAACAGAACGACATTTCAGTGTACCATTTGTAATTCAGTAATATGAGAGAATTGGTCAGGGGTCTGAATACTTTTGCAAGGCACTGTATATAGATATATAGATAGATAATGTATATATGTATGGAAAGAAAACAAAACACATTTCTCAATGTCTAAGGAAGTATTGTTGTTTCCATCTGAAATGTACTTTGCAAATCTGTGTTGAAGTGCATACGGTCAGACCCTTTTTAATGATGCACGAATATCCTGGTAAAATATACCTACACTAAAATGCAAGACAAGTGTTGATACAACATACACACAGACATACATATTTTTTATTATTATTTGTTTATTTAGCAGACGCCTTTATCCAAGGCGACTTACAGAGACTAGGGTGTGTGAACTATGCATCAGCTGCAGAATCACTTACAAGTACGTCTCACCCGAAAGACGGAGCACAAGGAGGTTAAGTGACTTGCTCAGGGTCACACAATGAGTCAGTGGCTGAGGTGGGATTTGAACCGGGGACCTCCTGGTTACAAACCCATTTCTTTAACCACTGGACCACACAGCCTCAGCGATTGCAATGATTACAATCATTTATAATATAATGTATTTTTATTTTACTGTTCATGATACTACAGCTTATTAGAATTCTTAAAGATGAAGTAGCTTTGTGGAGTTCTGTAATGTACTGTATTGCAATACTTTGTGTCGGAGCAAGTATACCTTACAACCACTGGTGTGTGAGAGGACCTGGCATTGTGTTGAAAGCTCACAGCACAGACATGTAGACTAAACCTCTGGGCCACTCGCACCAAGTAAAAGTAAGAGCAGTGATGCATGCATTGATTTGTCCAATGGTAGATTTTTTTTCTTTTCTTTGATGGCATAATTATAATGTGCCATATTTTAATAAAAATGGAATTTCTGCATTCCATAATCTGGTGGAGATTTTGTGGACCAATCAATTATAGAAAATGTTTGTCACCAACACACTGCTTAACAAACACTCCTACTGTATCAGCGGATGATATATGGATATTACATACAGGGGTGTGTGCCTGTGTTGATATAATAATGATTAGTAGCCACTGACATCCTCTAGTTTAGTTGGCATTACGTGATTCAGTTAAAATTGGCAGGATGTTAATGAAATGAACAAATGCTTTTCTGTTTGTCAATGACGTTCTTCTAACCTTGCAGATGAGCTGACACCTCTGTTATGCGGTCAAGATGGCATGCACTGACGTGCCGAGCAACAGCAGCAGGTAGGATAACACCAATGTGTTTACATACCTTCACCATAGCTGTTTATTATGAGTCTTTATGAGCTTAAGGAGTATATAGCTTCAATTACCATTTTATTTATTGTTTCTCCTTTCGTTTTGCTTCATGGTGATTTTAAATTATGTTGGTTGGGAGTGCTGTTGGTCTAATACAGAGGTATCCTTTTTTTTTTTTTTTTTTTTTTACCTGTCTACAACTGAACCTACTTCCTTAAAATCATGTAGTAAAGCATTCTTTCAACTTGTCTGGTCTCGCCTCCTCACCCTCTCTTTATATGTGTAGAGTAGGTTGGGTCAGCAGAGTTGAAAGGTCACATGGTTTGAGGAAGTATGTTCACTGATAACTCAATATTAACTAACAGAACCCAGAACCACTCCCAATGTGAACATCATAAAAAGACAAAGGAAAGATGAATAAATAAAACAAAATTTTAAAGCTTCTTGTTCACTACTGTCCATCGACTTTATTAGCTAATAACTTCCTTCAATATGTAAACAAATCTATATTCAGAACTCCCTTTAAACAGCACTGCTGGGCTTCTATTGTACGTTTTTACAAGTGTAACATTTCTGGCACAGTGGAATTATGTAGTCATAAGAGGGGAAAAAAGATAGATCCCACACAAAGGGAGTAGCATCATTACCTGAGGTGGTGATGAAAAAAAAGGCCACGACCAATTTTCTTAATTGCAGCATTCCTTTGGGATTGTGTATATTATTATTATGTATTTCTTAGCCGACGCCCTTATCCAGGGCGACTTACAATTTGTTACAAGATATCACATTATTTTTTACATACAATTACCCATACATACAGTTGGGTTTTTACTGGAGCAATCTAGGTAAAGTACCTTGCTCAAGGGTACAGCAGCAGTGTCACCCACCGGGGATTGAACCCACAACCCTCCGGTCAAGAGTCCAGAGCCCTAACCACTACTCCACACTGCTGCCCATATATACGGCTTAGCACTGCCTTGAACACGCAGTCGCTGATGACACGCTTGTAAGAGAGGTACTGAACTACGCCAGTAAACAGGACAGCGTCCACAAACCTGTGCAGCTGTGTGTTACTGTCCGTTTTCTTCTTTTGGATTTTTTTCTGAAGTGATTTAGGTACTAGGAAGCAGCAGCAAGATTTTATCTTAAAATATTTCCAGGTGCCAATTTATAATTCAATTATAAACAACAAGCAAAGAACCAAAAGAGAGAAGAGCACTAGAAAGTCAGATGGGCACTACTGTTAAAGAAAAGAAAAAAATGCAACAACAATCCCAGGTTATAAAGGGCCCATTATGTGCTCAGAAGTTAATGTGAGCTGCAGAGTAACCTCAAGAGGCACTGATACCAGCATGCCTTTTCTGTCATGAGGCTTCTTTTGCCAGTGTTGTTTGCAGTGCTGTCCATTTCAAAATATGCCAGTGATACATTCTGAACTGACTAGTAGTGCATTTTGTTTCCATCTGTTTGTGATCCATCCCATTACCTTCTCCGAATAAAGATGTCAAACCAGTATCGCATCTTATTTCTTAATTGCCATTTCATTTCTCTGTCTGCCTCCTGATAAAGCACTTTACGACTCTCAAATCTGCATTCTGTAAGCTTTCTTTGACGCAGAACTGCAAACCAATAAAAATTGAATCTATCATTTGAAGTGATGATTACCACAACTATCTTGCTGTGGGCTCTTCGTGTGCTTGGGGGCAGTGAGCAGGATTGCCAACTATTTTTACAAAAACCCGCCCACTTCCTGAAAACCCACCCAATCATAGCGTAAGTTGTGACATCACAATCACCTCTTATGTTCCCCATTGTAACAAATAGCAACTACACTGTTTGCAATTGCAACTCTTTTGTGTTTTATGTGCTTAATTACCAGGGATCCTAGGAATCGGTTTGCTGCGGAAAAACACAGATTTTCTATGCTGTCGGGTAATTTTAACTATAGAACTCAAACCTAAATATCAGGTTATTAATGGGTTATTACTAAATATCTAAAATATCTAAACTTTTCAAAATATATCCAAATGTAATGTCCGCACAAATGCCCAAAACTAGCCCAAAAAATAGGCACCTGCCTAATGCCATTTTTTTCACGCACAATACAAAAAATACAAGCCCAATTGGGCGTGAACCCACCCAATCTGGCAACACTGGCAGTGAGTGGATTTGATCCCTTTTAATCCTGTTCCATAATGGGAGGAGTTCTGCTTAACTTGAATGTTTGTTTATATTGGCTTTACTCTACATCACCACCCCCACCAAGCTGTTGATTTGGAGTTCTGACTAGTTCAACTGAACATAGACTCGAAGACAGGGAAATATAATATTGCTAGAACCAGTTTGTCAAACTTAAATGTTAAGCTGTTATAAATCTAGAGAACATTTGTCAAAGACATACTAGAATGATTGTTTTCATAACTGTTTTTTTTTTTTTTTTTTTTTTTTTTTTTTAATTATTTTTTATATAAAGTTATGTTAACAAAATAAGTATGTCGTGAGATACTGGACTTTACAACTTGGGATGCAGCTGTCTAGTTTGGCAGAAACTGTGGATGAGCATGTGAAATGCGAATCTCAGTAAAAGAAGTAGGCATTGTTTTAGGTTTATTTGTTTATTTAGCAGATGCCTTTATCCAAGGCGATTTTACAGAGACTAGGGTGTGTGAACTATGCATCAGCTGCAGAGTCACTTACAACTACGTCTCAACCGAAAGACACAATGAGTCAGTGGCTGAGGTGGGATTTGAACCGGGAACCTCCTGGTTACAAGCCCTTTTTTAACCACTGGACCACACAGCCTCACTGGTTACGTTTTAGGATTATGGATCTTGTCAGATGAACCCTGGACGCTTGCAACATTGCATAACGCAATAACAGTAGTGTATGTTCCTTCTCACTGCTTGAAGTTGACTGTTGCAATGCCTTCTATTTTTAGTAAGAATTCTTGCACAAGGCTTGCAAGTTTTTCTAAGGAAATCTAATCTGCTTTTTTTTGTGTTTTGATGTGCACCTAATCAAGCAAGCCTGCAAACCGATTATTGTTCCAGTATTTCAAATCATTGTTCCCTTTCAATAGGCTGCTGGTGTGTACTGATCTATTGCAGTTAGCTTTCAGTTCCCTCCATCTGATCAAGTAATCTGCCACTGGTCATAGTAATTCAAGGAACTTCGTTTTCATTTTTCTATAGTGATTGAGGTTTTTCCTTTCTTGTACATGGCTTCTTCTTTTTTTTTTTTTTTTTTTTAAATTTAGTCGTTGCCAATTAGTTTTTATTATTTTCTCCCCAATTTGAAATGCCCAATTTTTTTTTTTAGGCTCAGCTCACCGCTACCACCCCTGCGCTGACTCGGGAGGGGCGAAGATGAACACACGCTGTCCTCCGAAGCGTGTGCCGTCAGCCGCCCGCTTCTTTACACACTGCGAACTCGCCGTGCAGCCGCCTCAGAGCTACAGCGTCGGAGGACAACGCAGCTCTGGGCAGCTTACAGGCAAGCCTGCAGGCGCCCGGCCAGACTACAGG
The DNA here is from genome assembly GCF_902713425.1 of Acipenser ruthenus. Taxonomy (NCBI): domain Eukaryota; kingdom Metazoa; phylum Chordata; class Actinopteri; order Acipenseriformes; family Acipenseridae; genus Acipenser; species Acipenser ruthenus. The sequence continues at coordinate 19,571,146 of NC_081189.1, read as the reverse complement.
GGTCGCTGGTGCGCGGTGAGCCGAGGACACCCTGGCCGACCTAACCCTCCCTCCCCCCGGGCGACGCTCGGCCAATTGAGCGCCGCCCCCGGAAGCTCCCGTCCACGGTCGGCTGTGGAATAGCCTGGACTCGAACTCGCGACGTCCAGGCTATAGAGCGCATCCTGCACTCTAGCGAGTGCTTTTACTGGATGCGCCACTCGGGAGCCCCTGTACATGGCTTCTTAACAGTACTTGTAAACATACTTGGATAGATTTGTTTCTTTTATAGGCCTATATTTAAGAAACTCATTTTGACATTTTTTCAAATACTTTCTAATACAAAGTCCTTCATTTTATTCAATTACCAGTGCAAAGTTTATTTGCCAGTCTTAAGTTTAAATTGAAATGCCCCTGCCAGAGTATAATGGGAATCCATGGAAACAAGTTTCTGGCAATAACAATTTGGGTGTAATACAAATCAAATGTATCTGTTGTAACTGATTTCCACCCCAGTTAATCATTTTGGGAGTTTATAATTTGCTGTTTCAAAAAGACCGCACACTTTTTCACGCTATAAATTAAACACTCAAAGGTTGTCTGCAAACACCTGATGTCGGCTCTACTGTATAAATTGTCTCTGATGCAGATGCACACCCTTAAAATCCGCACACAGACCTTCACTTCTCGCACTCTCCTCATGGTCCAGGGATAAGAAACTGATATACTGTGTTGTAAATGTTGCCAAATCTGATGTACAATCGTATTTTGTGGGGGGGGAGGGGGAGTATGGAAACAACATTTTGGTACCAGGTGTCAAGTTATTTTTGTATTGTGAGAATAAAGCTGGCTCCATGGCACCTATCTGACGACCCTGGAACCTTTTGGTTCTATGACAGATTCAGTTATTGTGTGTGTTTCATTTAATGCTGAATAAAGGCTGCTTTACTGTATCTTGAAAAATTGTTTTGCCTAACCATTCCATAACCTTGCAAAAATAATTAGGGGTGATTTGAAGTAATACTCATTTTTTGTTACTCAGGAAATGAGACTTTTTTTTTTTTTTAGAAAAAGCTTGAGTTATTTTATTTAGAAGGAAGAAGACTGTAGACAGTTGATCAGTTTGAACGTACAGCACTGAGCTTGGTTGCCCTGCTTCCAGTGAATCACTAAATCCTTAGATAAGACCAAACATCTTACATTAACACATTTTCTAAAACGAGAGTTGTCCTCTTCAGAGAATTACTGTTTTGTTACATGAAGCCTGATAATGGCCATGTATTGACATCACCAATACTATTTTTATTTAGCTGACCAACCTCCTGATCATGAATCAGAATGGAATGAAATAATAATACAAAAAGGGGAAGGGGAGGACGTGTTGAAATTGTTTCATGCTGGCTGTTTCACGCTGCCGCATCGAAGTTGTTGTTTTCATGGAAATAATTCTTACAACATTTTTTTAATATTTTTTATAATGGAGTGTTAATTCTTGCAAATCAATTTTCAGATTTCTTTCTTTTTTATATTGGTGGTTGAAAAATCACCTTTTTTTTGTAAACTTCATTGATTTCATATGGCACTGTGAATAGGCAGCTTTTCACATTGATTTTTGATAAAATAAGCTTTTTCCAATGTACCCCTTTTTGAAGTGTTGTGCTGCAGTGTTGAATATGTAGCTGCTGGCTGTGGCAGAGTCGATGTTCAGATCAAGAATGACAGTCATTGTTTCAGGGCTGCAGTATATCTTTTTTTCAAGGCTGGTTGTTTGAAATAAAAGAACACATGCAGCATACGGTAGGTGTAATATCTGAGCTGCATCAGTGTAGATGTTAGTTGCTGAGCCGACCGGACCTGACCAAAGAAATTGCTTCGTACAGCACAGATATACAGCTAGCTTACGTAATTTCCTTGACCAAATCTGGTCTTATTTCCCTAGCATGAGAAGTTTTACTCAGTTCTCACAGGCAGTAAAGTGCTATACCCACGTATCACAGGGTCGAACAACAAGACTGGTGATGGCAAACGGCTGACGTGCACCAGCTATGTACAGCTTAATGTCAAGACTTCATTAACCCTGCGTTGATTCAGAGCTTACATTAAACACAGGAAAATCACACGATGTTTGCAGACATTTCCAATGATTTCTTTACCATTCAAATGGTAAGCATAAGTATTGTGTTGTATAATGAAAAGGAACACAGGCTGATGAAACAATAAGAGCTTGTGAATTCTACATAAACTCAGAACGTTCAATATGAAGGTTGGCAATGAAGTCACTTTCCAAAACAGTAAGTAATGATCCCATATTGTTGAATTCTCATTACACCTTGGAATGTGAGCTCAAGTGAGTAGATTATATTGTTTGTTTTGTTTTTTTTTCCATTTTAAAAAGGAAAACATTAGATCCAAATTAAGTTCTATGGGTTTCCCATCAGGAGATTAAATAACTGTTTTTATAGCACATCTTTTATGAGACTGATACTGAATAAAACCAAAATGTGCACGATAGCTATGGCTTTGATACATCTAACATCTGTCATGCAGTGCCCAGTAAACATGATTCAACCCCTCATCTGAAGCATTTACACCCTCTAGCGTATTTTATATTTTATTAATTTGTTTCTTGATTTAAACGGTGTTAGCGATATAATCTGATGGAAGGGGGGAACTGTAGGAGCTCAGGGAATTTTACACTGCACACAGTAAACATTAAAGGTGTACCCTTTGGTAATCTGCTTTGGGATTAATGTTATTAATGAAAATTAGTATAAAAACACTTGGGTGCAGAGCTTGATACTTTAACAAAACAAAAAAAGCAATTTTTTTGAATCCTTCCTTTTATCCTTCCTTAGTAATAAATAGCAGCTAGTAACATAAATAGCCTTTCTCTGTAACAAAGTGCATTACAGGGTTAATATGAAAGCTAAGGCTTTTAAAAAATGTTTAACACCACTTGAATTGCAACAGATTTACAGAAGTGTCATTTGGTCGGCAGTTTAAGAAGCATTAACCTAACGAGTTCTTTGGACCAAGTGGAGCAGTCAAATAGCCAATGCTCTGCTCTTGGTTCAAGTTTCATGGAATTACAGAGACTGCAGAATGTGTTTTCTGGGTGTAAGGAGATACTTCTAAAGAGCGGGCGAGATTGAGTGTATTGTACACCAGCCCCTAGTCCAGAGCCGGTCTGTGAGGTGTCAGGTTCTGGAGGTCAAAGGTGGAGTAATACAGTATTCAAGTCTTCACTGGACTCCTTTTTTAAAAGCATCTTTAGTGTATATCAGGAATCGGGACACATTTCTTCATGTCTTTTTTTGTCCTCTTTTTATAACAACATAAATAGTGGGGGTTGCTCGACCTCTGATGTCAATGTTTTACATAAATTAATATTTTTTTTGTAGGAAAGTCTTTGAAGCAGTATTTAAAATGCCACCGGCGTTACTTGTCTAGCTCACCCCCCACGTAGAGAAACATGTTCATGGGGCTTCAATACAGGCGTTTTTACCATCACCTGACACTTTCTCATGTTAGCCATGAGTTTCACAGCTCTGCTTCTGCTTGCACACAACACTTAAGTTTGAGGTCATCATAAAAACAATTTAGAGTATAATATGCAATTAGCCGAGTTTTAATACAGAATTAACAGTAAGCATATTTTGCTAGTGCTCCAATGTTGATCATAATGAGGCACTAAAATGCATAAGGTGGAAGAATTTACAAGTCCCTCTCTTACTGAAAATTCAAAGTTTTCAAAATTTTCTGTAGGTTTGTTGACCCTCCTGTGCTTTAAGATCCGGTCCTTAAGCAACTAAATACAGTAACTAGCTGCAGAAAAAAAACAAAATGGTGTTTTATATGTGTCTCAGGTATCTGTTGAACACTTGCTAAAAAAAAAAAAAAAAAAAAAAAAAAGTTACCGGGAGATTACATCTACAACTGTGGAAGCAATGCACTGAGAAACAGTTGCTGATAATAAGGGCTATGCACCAGAAATCATTGACCATGTGGAGAACAAGACTGGGATTTTAACACCTGACCTATCCTGCTGTTTTATCAACAAGCACTGTTGCAATGTGCCGTTTTTTAGATTCCACTTCGTGCAATTCTGAACTATTGATGAATTTCAGTGAGGAGAATTGGCTTTTGGCAGTGTGACAGAAAGACAATGATTCTTGGTTGTAAATCTCCCTCCCAACCTGTGGGAGCGCTAAGCAGCGAGAACAGAGTTCTTTGGACGGGCTGGTCTGAGAGTTCTTTCCCAGGGTCGGGAAGCCGTCCAGTCTGGATGAAGGCGAGACTCCGTTGCAAGAACGCATTGATCCGGAAAGTAAACGATGTGGCAGCCGCAGATTGGAGAGGTGGTTGCACTCGTTTACCAAGGGGTCATGTGTGACAGCATAAAAAGGGGACAGAGAATTGCAATCTGTTCCTTCATTTGGTTTAATTCTTTAAACTGTAAGGACCTGTGAGAGACCCAGTGATAGAGGTACCGTGAGTGTTTCGTTTTGTTTGTCTAGAATTGTTTGTTTGTGATTTATTAGACGGCTATCATGTTCCGGAGCTGTCAACAAGGGCCAGCACAAAACCCTGAACAGCACTTCACTTTTGTCACAAATAAACTTGTATCACCCACCACAAGCACTACAGCATGCACCCAGGACTGGTGACCGTGTTTTGTGCATTGTTGGAAAGATATGTGTGTTTATTATTTGGGACTGTAACCCATTTATTTACTTCCAGTGCATTACACATTGTTGTGTATTGCCTGGAGTTAATGTTTGGTCACCAGACCAGGATTATAATCATTAAAAACTGTTTCCAGCTGGATTACAATTCTCTGTCTGTTCATTGTGCACTGCATCACTCCTGCACCTGTACACAATCCACCACTTTGCTACAGGTAGCCATACCCTATTTGACCAGGTGAGCTGTATTCAGATGCCAATTCAGATTCCAGTGAGATTTTCTTTACTAACTAACCAGGCAAGATTTCTCCTTCCCTTGGGGCACACAGACGGCCACTGCAAGAATAATGCACTTGTTTGTTAGCCGAGTCTCCAACATATTAACTAAGCCATTAGGTTGTAATTATTAAAGGAAAAAGAAAAAAAAGGTCAAGATAACAATCAATCTACTTGGGTGTTTAATTACACTTGATCAAAATTCTGAAGGAGAAGGTAATACAGTAGTCTCTGCTGTAGGAGCACCGCCTACGACTACTGTAATATGATATGGGTTTAGTACAAATCGCACATTAATTCCACCCCAAATGCAAACTGCCATCAAGTAACATATATTTATTTAAGAATTCTAGTCTGATTCAAAATAATTCAAACAATAAATTGCTTTTGGAAAACAGAAGGCAGGAATAAAAGATCAAAAGTACCATAATCTAGTGTAGAACAGCTGATGACAACCTGTTAAATTGTCCGTACTCAATCCAAGTTGCTTGTCAAAGTTGGTTTCCTCCTACATATTCTTATGGTTTTATAGGAACAACCATACAGAAGTTGTACCTACTGTACCCAGAATCTTTCAGTTGACAATGTTTTTCATTACTATTCTGTCCTAAAGAAAAATCTGTTTATTGCTCATAAAAAATCCCAGGCTGATGGCACTTTGTGTAGGCAGGATTGTTTACATTGTATACACTGTATAGAGTATCTAAGGAGATCTTGCCGCCTCTATTTAAACTAAACCCACTTACGTTGCTCAGTGCTGATGTATAGGACCTAAACACATGCTATTGCAACGCCTTGCTGTCAATTCCCTGTAACAGTAGCAAACAATGAACTGAAACAAAAACAGTGGCTTAATTTAGCCATGGAACCCACCCCAAAGACTAGATCAGATGGTGCACTCCCTTGCTGATTTGACATAATTCTGCTCTTAGACAGGGGAAGTACAGTAAGCTCCCATTTGGGGTGTTAGCTGCCCTGTGTGTTTACAGGTAAACCCCAAAACTTTCTTTTAGATAGATACATGAGTGTTTGGGAATGATCTGTTGTGTGTGGATCTGGCATGGTTTCCTTTTACTGTTCTGCAATCCCAAGACCGTGCTCAGGGTTATTCTTCATTTCAGTTTACAGCTGCTGAAAGTTAGGTTTTGACTTGGGTTTAGTCATTCATAACAAAACATTTCCTGGGGCAACTTCGCTTGAGTGTCTATTTTTATATGCAATATAACTGCATTGCCACAGTGATTCAGCAGGACAATAGAGACCTGGAATTTTATTTATTTATTTATTTATTTTAATTTAAAAAAAGGTCCAGGTAAGTCGTATTGAGAGAGGTTTTTGGGAACAAAAATCGAGAGAATCTTATATTACATTATTTTTGAGCCAGGTCTGTACAAAACTGCTCTCTAATCAATTGCTCTTCCGAGCGATTACCTGCGTTTTTAATAGAATTCAATCGGGGACTGTTTTGGTGCCAGGGGATTGGATTGGATTGGACTGGATTGGATTAGATGCAAAGGTGCAGTACAGTAGTCTGCTGAGGCTTGGCTAGACTTCTCTTGTTAGTTTAATTGGGTTGGGTAGTGTAAATATAGACTGTGAATTCCTATTGGGAACCAACTTATTGAAACGTTTTTAGACTGTTGAAACCTTCTTACACTCCATGGGGATGTTTCCACCAATGGAGATTAGTGGAAGTGCTTGTGTCCATCTGCATGTTTTACAAATATCTAGAGAATCACTTAACTGAAACTTCCTTGGCAAGGAGGTTGATTAGCACAAGTGACTGAGAGTATCAGTATTTGGAGTAACCTGTCTATCAATCCGTCTGTTTAAAAAAAAAAAAAAAAAAAAAAAAAAAAAAAAAAAAATTGTATGTTGTACAGTGTACCTCATTTTTCATAATACTGCAGTCTCTATTTTAATGTGTACAGTAGCCATGGCATGGCATATGGTACTCGAACACTTGTTTTAATTCGTCCAGACAAACTTTAAGTAACTCATGAGTTAGTTTTGAGAGTTGACCCAGTCTTTCAAATGGCTTTTATGCTGTTTCTTGAGAAAGCCGTGTGGAAGTGGAATAGTCTGATGTGATTAATTAATAACGTTTTGGGTAATTCCTTGGCATTTTTTGTGGCATTTCAACACCTGTCCACATGCAGCAGCGTACACTATTGCAGATTGATGTTGGGGCTGCGGAATTACTTTTGAAATATTAAGTAATCTTTAATGTTGCATCTAAAATCGCCACCTGGAACAGTCACCTAACCCCTGTCCATTTTTTTCCATATTTTCCATTTTATTGTTACTCAGGTGAGAGGTTGGTATTTTGTGACAACCTGTTTTTATATGATTTAAGATACAAGTTAATCCTTACTGGGTTTTGGGTTGGCTCTTGGAATCGGCCTAGGAAGAGTGTATTACACCTGCATTTGTATTCCGATAAAGGAGAAGCTTTTTTCTTGCTGTGAATTTTGTTTAGGGGCTGATGATACTCCCATCCTAATATAATGTAATCAGTCTAAGGTGTGTTGGTCTCCAAAAACAGCTGTTGCCTGCACTTCTGAAAATAATTAGGTTTCAAATATGTTGCTAATGTTTCAGTAGTTCTTAAAAAAATAAATAAATAAATAAAAACATTAATAATAGATAAAGAAATAAAGAAATAGGGGCTCCCGAGTGGCGCATCCAGTAAAGGCGCTCCACGTGAGTGCAGGATGCGCTCTATAGCCTGCAAGTCGCGAGTTCAAATCCAGGCTATTCCTTTGCCGATCGAGGACGGGAGCTCCCAAGGGGCGGCACACAATTGGCCGAGCGTCGCCCGGGGGGAGGGAGGGTTAGATCGGTCAGGGTGTCCTCAGCTCACCGCGCACCAGCGACCCCTGTAGTCTGGCCGGGCGCCTGCGGGGTTTGCCTGTAGCTGCCCGAGAGCCACAGCTCTTGGGTGGCTGCATGGTGAGTCTGCAGTGTGAAAAAAAAGCGGTCGGCTTGACGGCACATGCTTCGGAGGACAGCGTGTGTTCATCTTCACCCTCCCGAGTCAGCGCAGGGGTGGTAGCGGTGAGCCGACCGTAATTGGGAGAAAATAATAAAAATAATTGGCAACGACTAAATTTAAAAAAAAGAAATAAAGAAATAAAAATAAAAATGCAGAGTTTGAGAATGTTTCTAGAACATTATATCCCACGTGTTTTGTAAACAAATCTAAATCTAGGTCTGAGGACAAGTTACTTCTTGCTGATTGGTTGTCTTTAGAGATGGTGTTGAAAACTGGAGCCGCTATTTCTAAAGCATGGGACCATGTCTTGACAAACAATGGATTTGTAAGAAACTTCTCTAACATTTTTTTCAATATCGTTAATATTAAGCGTTGCAGCGGCTGTGTAAATCATCATATGTTAACCTTTAACTTTATTGTACAATAGATACCTTTGAGACCCCACTACTGGGTTATAAAACTAAGGACCCTCCATTAACAAAGCAGAGTGTGCTGATGTCAAGCTTTAGTTGAAGGAGGTTTAATTGGAATAATTAACCCGAGAGAGAATAAGTTTGGAAGATGTTTGATCTACAGTACAAAGTCAAGTGGACCAGTGAAACTGGACTGGAACCGACAACACTTTATCTGTGTTTCATCGCCTGTGCCTTGTCTTAGAGCAGCTGTGGGTTTGTGTTTAAACAGCTAGACTATGACCTTGGATACAATAACAATCTCGCAGATGCCTGCTGGTGATTGCAGTTGGAAAAAGATACAGAGATGCACTGACAAGCTCGCCACTGTTCCTGCTCCGCCGTTAAAGGACCTAATCTTCAACCAACTTCCAAGGAATTGATTTGATGAGTATAAACAGGTTTACATAACATTACCATACACTGGAGTACTCTAGGACGTTAAACTGATTGTTTGATTTAGCCCTTTGTTTTTTGTTTTTCTCTGATTTAATGCCATTATGTAACTTTTTGTGAACTGCATAACTGAATCACTTCTTCCCTATCTAGCTATTCTGTATTCAGTAAACTGCGTTACCAGAGTTGTTCTATATTGTTATTGATGCAGCTTCGTCATATATTTGAACTTTTCAATTATTGAGGTTGGATTTCCCAGGTAATTTGAGACAACCATACTCCTTTGCACAAACTTGGGGGCTGATGGTCTAAAATAATTTAACACCCTGGATCTTCATGACTAACTTTTTGTTTTCATATTGTAAGTATGTTTTCAACAATCCCTGACTTCAACCCATCCTTGGGATTGTTATCCAACTCCCCCGCTGTGTCTATGAAATGCACATTTTCCTAAAACCTTGTTCAGTTCAAGGAATGTTTTGAGGGAAACCTGTTTAGATGTGCATTTTAAAATGCAATTCTTGATTCGCCAGCTCATTTGATCCGGTACTGTACCAAAAACACTATGCAAATCACAATGTAAGAGTTCTAGACTTAACAGTTTGTGACGTTGATTATTGTTTGTGAGCTAAAAAGTTAACATATAGCAGGTTATACTGTATAGGTGTTGATCAGAATAAAAAATATAGTTATTACATTATTTAATAACTTTCTTCCTCTTAAGATGGAAGCAAATTTATTCTTGAATCTGTTTTAAAAGCAATGTCGATCTGAGCTACATTAGGTACTCTGACTTGATCTTAACCTGATGTGTTTTAGGGCTGGAAAAACTGACCAACTCATCCCTAATTATATCCTACTTGTTTCAGAGTAGGATCATTTATTTCTTATGCATCCCGTCACCCAGTTTGTGTGAAGTATGACTGTGAATAACACTAATCAACAGAACTAGTGTTTGAAGTACTGTTAAACCACAAGCCCCCGTTTAGTGGGCATATCAACAAGAACAGGGATGCCCTGCAGCAAGCCTATCCATCCCCTAGTTTATCGTTGAGTTGGCAATGCCGGATTAGCACTTCAGTTCAAATGTTTCAAGGGATAATGGTGCACGTCAACCTGTAAATCCACATGGAGAGAGTAGGTTGTGTAGGTTGGAGCTGCCTGTTTGTATCTGCTGCTTCACAGACTCGGTTTGCATATGAAAAGGTCAGCTCGGTGTGTTCTGCCTGTTTGCAATCCTATGCTCAATACACATTTGATCCCTGCTCTGGCAACTGTAGCGGTTTTTCCAGAGGCCAGAGGGACTGGCTTTTAAGCATATTTACCTCCAATTGATGCAAGAGAATGACATTTTAATTACAGGCTGCCCGTGAGTTAAGGGTGGGAGTGAAGCTACTTCTGTTTTTTTAGCTAAATGGATTTTTGGATTTTTTTTTTTTTTTTTTTTTATAAAATTGGCAATGGCCATGTTAATTGAATGGAAGCTGTCAAGATATATTGGCCAACAATGTAGTTAAAAGTGAAGGAAGCCATTTACGGTGATCACAGAGGATTATGAAAACCTGTCTGACATTTTTGTTAATATTTTAAACGGTGTCTTGCCAACAAGTGTTGCTGCATTTTGTTAATGAACATTAAATATATTACCTTTTACTGTTTGCTAATTGCTGTTCTTAAAGCTTCGGTGCAGCTAGAAAACAGCTGTCTTTGAACTGAAGTTGATGGTTGGAAGCGTTCTGAGGCTCTCAATGCTGCTTCTCACTGAGAGTGTAATTTGACCTGGTCTTACACTGAAGTTCAGATAGACATGAAGTTAAAAATAGCTGATACCCACTAGGGAAGGATGTTCAAATTGGAGTAGGGCCAGTGCTTCACCAGCTTGTGGCTGGCTGCATTTATTTGTTTGTTTGTTTTTTCAATGGGGCTCTGCAGTTTGTTAAAAATAAAATAAGTTAAAAATGTGATTACACAGTGCATGCCACCGTGAGACTGTTTGCAGATGCAGTTTTAGATGTATAAGAAATAGACAAAAATGAACCTTGGCAGGAAATGCGGGGGGCCGGGGGGGGGGGGGGGGGGTTGTGTGTTGTGCAGTCCAATGACCCCCACAGTGAAGACTACCCAAGTGACTCGCATTTCGCAAATTGACATTGAAAACCTGCAGACCCGCAACAATCATTGCAAGATCACTGTTTGGGTGTAAAACACTGAAGTTTGTTATTATCAACATGTGATTGTATGTACACTCCATTCATTGATGGGTTATTAATTCAAATTTATATCATTTTAAATGAACCAATGTTTTCTTTTTCTTTTATTGATTTTGAAATGTAAATAGTAATTTAGGTCAGATTTAATCCAAAAAATTTAGTCCAGAATGTTCTTGGAAGGGGGATATGCAGTCGAACATTGAACCCACACACTAGCAATATCCAAGGAATCACCCGTTAATATCCATGCATATTGTGTTCCTCGAAGTTATGGTAAAGAATGGAGTTCATATATTTCATAATTGTAATGACAGTTGTTTTTTTTTTTTTTTTGTTTGTTTTGCTTTGTTTTGTTTTTTGGTAGTACCAAGATTTTTGCTGTAAAAGCTTATAAAAACAGCCTTTGTTTTTAAGATTTTAGATTCAGTCCCTAAATGTACCTGTTCACTAACCGTTGAGAAGTTTCTGTGAGCAAGCTGCTCCTTGTTAGGCAGTGTACCTTGCATTGCCTTCAGCATTGGAGAATACCAGTGCAGTCCCCATTCAGGAGGAGGAAGCCCCAAGCTGGCACACTCACGATCTGCAGAGTGAGTTTCTTGATCTGAATTGCAGATGACATGAGCTTGGTTTTCCTTGGTCACTGTGTCGTTGGTTTGTCATTATTAATAGAGCTTGCAGATATTTCCAGGCTTGTCTGGAACACACGCAATTCACGTCCTGTGTTATAGAGAACAGCGTCCTACTCAACAAGAACTTACTACTGTGCACAGAAAAATATTATAATCAATAAAAAGAAAAGTTGTTTATTGATTTAATTGATTGTATCATTACAGATTTACATGTTGGTCATATATGGCTACTATAGAAATAGAAGCATGTCCAGGAAGCTGAAGCATATAGTTCTACTACGCAGTATAAAGTGAATTGTTCAAGAGTGCTTTAGAGAATACACGGCAAGTTAATCTGTTTTAGGAGTTATACCCCCCCTCCCTCCCGCAGGTGTTGAAAGGAAATCTTTGTGGCTGCTAGTGCTAGGCACTAAATTTGCAAATAACACTGCAGGTAATTGCCTATTAATTGTACTGTCAGCAACTGGGATATTAAATCCATGTGCGTTTCAGAAGGCTTTCTACAAAGCCCTGGAGGGTTTAATTTAAACCTAATTTGCAATACCCTCAGTATCAAAACCTTGACCACTAAATATATTTTTCACAACAGGAGTTGTATTTCTGAAGCAGTGGAGTCGACTGTAAGTCACACTGTAAAGTTTCCATGTATCTAGAACTGCATGTCCAGTTGTGATGAAGTTTGCTAGGGACCATAGGGACTTGGGGCACCCTTACACTTCTATTTCTTGGTTAGGAGTCTTTAACAAGTTATTGAGTGCTAGAATCTGGGGATTATGGAAGCTGTATATAGACTAATGCTTTTACAAGGGCATACTATTTGATATACAGGTTGCTGTTGGATACAGTACTTAGTAAAAAAAAAAAAAAAAAATGACTGCAGTAATGGATATGTTTGCTAGAATATTGGTAAAGCAAGTGGCGTGCCGAGTAGTTTTTGTGAAACGCAAGAAAAAAACACCCTTTGGGACCTGTAGACAAACTGGACTATAGGGCTTCCCCACCCAGAATACAGAAGTCTGTTTTTTTTAATTAAATCTTGCAAAGCTAGGTTCTTGCAATAGTTTTAATTTTGCATTGTATCCTTGTTACTTTAATCTTAAGTTAATTTATTGGGTCATGTCTTGGAGGTTTTAATGTTTAGATGCATGTATATGTGTGGGCTGCTGCTACTTGGTCTGGGTAAGCCTACTGTATAATGCTGGGAGATAACATCTACTGCAGCCAGAACGGTATCTAGCAAAGCCAGTTTTGTTGATTGCAACACTCTGAAATGGCTCAGTAGAGCAATAAAAGGTTACATCTTTTAGTTTTCAATGTGATACTCTTATTACACCTCAAAGGCAAGTCAGACTTTTTTTAAAAAAAAAAATTAAACAGCTTTTTGGCAGTACCTGGTGTCCAAACAACTCCCGGAGACAGGAAGTCGTTGCGTTTAGTTTAGCCACAGGATGCTAAGAGCTTCAGATCTTGATGATATTTTTAAATTTGGCAAGTATTTAATTTTTGTTTGTCTGGAAGGCTTCTTATGTTGTTACAAATGTAGGCATTTTATTTTGGCCTCTACTCCAGTGAACTTTAAGTCACTAAAGGACCCTGAAGCTTTGAACTGGCATTTTGTTTAATCAAATCTGGGAAAAAAAACAAAACATCAAAGCTTCAGTACAAAGACAGCAGTGTGGTTTGCTCCGGGCCATGGAGCAAAGAACTAAACAGCCAAGATGACCAGGTTCTATTTGCTCACTGTGACACTCTTGTGGTTCTCTCGTCAATTATTGCATGTGCCAGGGAAGGAAACGAGATTCCCATTGGACAGCAGCTTGAACCATTTCTGTTCTGTGAATGTTAAAGCAGTCTAGTTGGTGCTTTTGATTTTGCAAACTGAGGCCCTGCAATAAGATGCTAAAATTGGGGTAAAAAAAAAAGACTTGGGGACCAGGTTTTCTTCAAGAGGTGAAGGGTAAAGGTAACTGTATCCCTCTAATGCCTGGTAATGGTACTCATGCAAAATACCAAGCATTGCTCATTTGGTGCATTTGGACCTATCCTTCAAAAAAGGTGGTTAAAATATAATGACAGACACTATTTCTTACTAACTACAAGTCTTGTACAATACATAAAAATGTTAGATCCATCAGTAATGCATCCCATTAATGCAGAATGACTAGGTGGTATGTTATATATACTGTGCATGCCCCTGGCCCTCCATGCTAAATATTTCTTGAAAAGTAGTAGCCCTGTAAAGCAATGAAAAAGTGCCAAGTATGCAGGAACTCTCTGGCCTACTGGATGTTTGTACATTGTTATGGATTTGGCACCATACGTGTGAGCGTGCAGGTTCCCTGGCAAAAAAGGGCCATTCAGTTCTCATGCATTTTCTGATAGGCTGAGGACCACACACGCCAAAGCTGTTCTTTTCCAAATACACCATTGGGTTTTGCTTGCTTAGACAGAATAACATGCCCATAATAGGAGGTAGGGCGACCATACCATGTGTACTTTTTATTGTAGGGGTGTTCGTGTTCAGCAGACAGTCTTAAAAAATAATTAATACATGCAATCGTTGGTGTGATGTTGTCAAATACATTTCTTCAAATAGAGTATAACTAGTAGGAGTGACATCAAAGTGTTTTTTTTTAATGATGGATTAACTAGGGTTACTTGCCTCTTTGGACTTTACCATTAGAGAAGGCCGAGTTCCCGGATGGTTATCTGAATTCGAGTAATCAGTACTGTCCCAAGGATCCAGCTGGTGAAGCTACGATTTAGTACGGGGAAGGAATTTAGTTTAGGGTTACTGTTTTGTTGGAAATTATGTGAAGACAGACGATGGACCCATTGTAACGGAACAGTTATACAGAAGCTCATGGCAAACAATTTAAAATTAGGTTTATAAACTGTACCATGGCTGCTCGGTCAAGGTAAGGGTTTTTAATTATTTTTTATATATATATATATATATATATATATATATATAAACAAATGTATACTGTGAGTTATCAAACAAAAACAACTGTTTAAATGAATGTAAAGTAGGATGTACACATTTATTTTCTCGTCCATCTTAATTTAAGAAAATAAAAATCATTAGAAAATCGATGATGTCTGGAAAAAGGACAGAGAATTATACCAGGCATAGCTGACTGCGAAGTTAAATGTGAATAGTAATTCACATGCTACTAGTACTATTGTAGCGCACAGTACTAATTGGTCAGTTGTTAATTTCGTAACACTGCATAAATCATTTAACTTATTTGCAGTCTCATTTATGGATCTTTTGGGTTAATTTCTGGAAGAATCCTAGCTTGTCTACGGTGTGCGTACTACGATATATCTAAATGCTGTTCATGTCAAACACTAACATTTACAAATACACAACTCTTAAACAATAGTGTTTCTACTCCTAGTCAATCGTTTGTACAAACAAAAACTAGCTGATTTTGACTTTGATTATCAGTAAGGCAAGGTGTGTGTGTGTGTGTGTGTGTGTGTGTGTGTGTTAACTCTGCAACATTCAGACAGGCTATGTTAATGATTCTGCTGACGGAGCAAGTCAGGAGAACAGTCAGCGCCGCCTAATCGGGATACTGATAATCGGGATGTCTGCTTGGGATTCAACTCTGGAAGATGGTTCTTCCCAATTATACTCCTGTCGTTTAATTGGAATGCCACTTCGTTTAATTGTGATACAGTATTTTCAAATGATGAACGGAGATCGCTTTTCTGAGCAAGACGGTTTCGCTAGCACAGTGGAGTGAGTACGTGATTTACCCTGTGACTTGCGTAAATTGCGTAAACCACGCTGAACTCTGAGGAGGTGGAATCTCCTGTGGTTTCTCAGGCTGCTGTTGCAAAAGAAAGTTGGCGTGTCAACATCGCAGGTGCCTCGCCTTTTGATAAGATGTGATTTTTATTATTTTTCATGTCATGTAGAAAAAAAATGCGATTAATTTTGTTCCTAGGAATTAAAGAAAAAAAGAAGAAAAAAAAGAAAAAAAAATGACTCGTATTTAATTCTGTATTTAACATGTAATTATGATGTGATTTATTATTTTTGCTTTACATTTAGAAACAAAAAAAATTGACTAATGACTCAGACGCCTGTCGTTTAATTGGGGATATTTTTAATTCTCCAGATCGTCCTGATAAAGGGGCGCCGACTAGCACAGTATATAACAATGGATTCCTACCTCATTTTTGCAGTTACAAATCCTTAACAGGAAAGTATGAACGGATGAAACAGGTTTAGCACTTTATATTGTAGTTTTTGAGATTTTAACATTCGTCAATTGTCAACTAGGCCTACTGCCTGAAGTTTCCTTTTATATTGTGTCAGTTCATTTTAAGAGCAGTATGAACAGTACTGTAAAATATATAAACTTAACCAATTATTTATCAGCAGCCTAATCCGGACAGCTCTTGTAATGTAGGCTAGTCTATGGGCAGAGATACTGGAATATAATAAATTGGCAGCAGAATGTGAAATCTGAGTGCTCTGGTAGTGCAAGTGCTTTTACCTGTGCAACAATCGCTGTTATTGGAAGGTGAAGTAAATCATTTTCTTATAAGGGATCCACTTCTGTACAGATCCAGTGTGTTGGAATTTGAAAGATCTGTTCAGCTCCCCCCATTGGATGCAACTCCTGTCACACAGTGAACCCAACCTTAATACAAAGAGCTTCCAGGGCGTGTTGCCAGCTTAGCGATTTTGTCACAAGATCTAGCGTTTTTTTGGGTTTCCCTAGTGACAAAAAACATTGTCAAAGCGACAAGAGACAAATCAAGCAACTTTCACTGCAGACAACAGGGATTTTCAGAGAAAGAAGTCGCCAGATTGTATAGTCACAACATCAGTCGCAAGCAGCTCAATACATCACGCTTCTCCCATCCTGAAGTAGTACAGTCTGATGCACGCCACGGAGACATCATCACGTCCACACAATGTTACATGTCCTGATGAACATAAGAAAGTTTACGAATGAGAGGAGGCCATTCGGCCCATCTTACTCATTTGGTTGTTAGTAGCTTATTCATCCCAGAATCTCATCAAGCAGCTTCTTGAAGGATCCAAGGGTGTCAACTTCAACAACATTATTGGGGAGTTGGTTCCAGACCCTCAAAAATTCTCTGTGTAAATAAACTGCCTATGATTATGCACGTTGTTGCGTTACGTACTCGTAGCAGGTAGTTTATGAAAAGGAACATGTGAAAAGCAGTAGTGGTCATTTTGTCTCATTTTTAAAATCATTTTTGCAGTCTGTCTCAAATAGAGATGTCAAAAGACAAAGCACAATACCCTCAGCGATTCCGAGAGGGGTGGCAGTCTCGGACGCAATTTGAGATGGATAAAACTGTTGAAGGCAAGTCGACCAAGGCCTATTGTAGTTTACTGCAAAGCTGAACTGTCTGTAAAGGTTAGTGATATAAAAAAGCACAGTCTTACCTTAAAGCATGTACAGAAGGCTCAGCCATTTCCAACCCGAAGCAGAAGCACCTTGACTTGAAGCCCTTTGACAACGAAAAGGTATCCTCGGCATGTAAAGAGGAGGGCAGACTTTCCATGTTTATTGACGAGCACCTCTCCATTCTGACGTGATCATTTGAGGTCGCGTCACAAAAAAGTCTTTGCGAGCGGGCATCGCACACTGCCCGAATTTTGAAATCACACAATTTTTGTAATTTTTTTCTGATGTTTGGACCTTCCCTGGATGCATTAACTACAGCAGCAATGGGGCAAATCAATGACAATAAGCAAAAACATAAGGCTATGACAGTACCATCTACAGTTTTGGCTAGAAGGCAGCATGATCGTGAAAACCACATATAACTGGAGACATGCATATATTCTCTCTCACTCACTCACTCACTCACTCACTCACATACACACAAGGTGGTTTATATATAATGTCTGTGCCGATATCTTTTCAAAACAAGCCCTGACAGCCCCATAAGCATTGTACTTTTTAACTGTTGGACAAAATATTACTGCTACAATCACAATTAATTTCTTATTGATAGCGTTTTAATTAAATTATACCAAATCACGTTTTCATTTACAATGTAGGGAACACACTGTGTCGCCCAAATGCTTATAATGAAAACATGTACAGTGTTATGTTTTCCCTTCATTGTAAATGAAAATGTGATTAGGTATAATTTAATTAAAACGTTATTAATAATAAATTAATCATTTCATCTAATAATTAAAAAGTACAATGCTATGGGGCTGTCAGGGTTTGTTTTCAAAAGGTATCAGCACAGACATTATATACAAACCAATGGAATACCTTGTGTGTGTTATAGTGAGAGAATGCATGCGTGTCTGAACGCAGCGAACTCATTGGTTGCTGACTTTGAGACTTGCGAGTGGGTATAGCACACTGGCCAATGTGAGCGAATCACATTGCAAAATATTAAACTTTTTGTGCTATCGATTGACAAATCCTATAAAATTGCATCGTAAAGCATAACATGCTGCACGCGTCACTATTGATCGCATCGGGCAGTGTGTCCAGGGCTTTACTGGACTATTATCTCTCCCTGCTGGACATGAGAAGCTAAAATGTCGGCAGTGTTTCCTCCATAGAACCTGTAGTAGAGCAGAGTACAGTTCGTCCTACTGTACAAAACTGGACAATTTATTTCATACTGTACTGTGTTATTCTTTGACTTTTACGAAAGTGCTTGTTCACAAAATAGTTTGTTATCCAAGTTTATTGCAATGCAAGAAAACATCTATATAAGAAATACAATATTCTGTGTTTGGAGAGAGTTAGGATGCTTTATAGCAAGGCGATCAATAAGGAAAACAGTATTGTCGTTTCTTTATTTGCATTAGTGCAGTATTTTTATTATTTTTGTAATAGTCTGTCGACTTGGAAAGGGAAAGCACAAGAGACAGAGAAAGGAAGATTTGCAGAAAACAAAACAACTTTAACAGCCTAGTAGTAGTGGGAGGAGACTCGGTGAATGCAGCAGCAAACTACACCGAGAATAGCAACTTCTCTGACTATTTATTAAGGCAGGACTAAATAAGACCCAAGTTTTTATGCAGTAGTTCAAATTAACATTAGTTACAATATAAGGCTGTAGTTGTATACCCCATAAGTAGGTCTTCAAGTTTTGGGGTTTTATGTTTGATAACATGGCTGCCTTTTAAACTTATTTTGAGCCGATTTTGTTTCTTAATTAAACTTAGAAAAAGCTGTTAATTACAAAACAGTGTCGCTTGCTTTTACATTCATATCTTGACTGAGACCGATTTCTGTTTCGCTTAATCTTGATTTCAAACAGACATGAAAAATGAAGTTAATTGCTCATCGCTTATCCTAATTGCATTTCATTCTTGCAGTCGTTTAGTTTATTGTTGTGCATTTGTTATTTTTACTCGTTTAACAGAGTTGTCCTGACATTTTATTTTCAACAGAAATAGCAAGTCCATCATTTTATCATCTCTTTGATTTGTAGTCAGTCTTTTTAATTAGTCGTTTTCTCTTATTAGGATGCAGAGACAGCTTAACAAAACTAATTAACATTTAAAGGGAGGTATAGATTTGGAAAATAAAAACCGAAAAGTTCAAGCCCTACCCATAAGTTAGCATTAAAGTATGTACAGTATTTATTGGAAGTACTCTGACTTCAAGGTACTGTTGCATCTTACTCCCCCAAAATACAGTTTACGCACACAGTGTTTAAATTGGACAGTAAATTACTCTATGATCCAAAACCTTATCTGGATCGCAGCTTTATAGTATAACACAGTTCTGTACAGTACAGTAGTCCATTAAGACCGTTTGAATCACTTTCCCCCTTGCCCTAGTAAATTGGAATTGCCAGAACTGCCCACTTTTATAGTTTAATTTCAAAGTAGACAGACATTATATACAAAGAAACCAGCATACAAAACCTGATAAGAGAAAGAATTCAGTGCAGGGGAATTCCTGTAGAGGTGTCTTTGTGGAGTATTTTGCCGTTTTGCAGAATATCATTGCAGTTTAATTAAAGTTGTCATCGTGGTGGCATGGTATTTTGCTTTTATATTATTCAACAAGTGTCATTAATATTCTTGCGAACGTTCGTTCACATTTCATTTGGTCGTTAACATTCCTATCTCCCCTCGCTTCAGGTACTCGTTCCACCATCCTTATTCATGAAATAACTACATTACTCTAAGAAAGTTTAGGAGGCTACTCTGCTGTATTTTCCACTTCTAATATTTTGAATGTCTTGCTATTGAATGTTGCAATTTTTTTGTTTGGAAATCTGAGTAAAAGCTCTTCCTTTCTCATTTTTCGGAGAGGTTTTCATTTTACATTTGTTAGCATAAGATAACCTCATTCTCTTTGCTGACTCAGTATTAGCAGATGCATACTAACTGAAGGTTCATACAAAAAGACATTCTAAAATTTAGCGGCCCTCTTTTTGTTATTTCACCCTTGTGTTAACAGTAACACAATACTGTACTTAATGTTCTATTTTCTGTTCCCAGAACAAATCTAAAATGGTATGCTTTCTGAGCACAATAGACCTACATATTGCATAATAAGGCTACATCTCCGACTGAAATAAGTCAGTTGCATTACCAGAGGATTTGATGCGGCTGATAATTTGAAGTGCCCTAGTAAAAGCACAAGGAAAGAATATGGGGAAATATCTAGATGCTCATAAGTCTTACAGAGTAATAAAGAACAGGGATATTTTTAAACAACCTGTTTCCTCTGTGTCTTCTCTAAGCCCTATACAGTATATATACAGTATACAGTACACTGCACTGAGCAAGTGAAACTATTTGTTTGTGTTTGTAACATAAAGCTTCCTCAGGCATTTAAAGGTTGAACATTTTTATTCATTAATCACCAAGAATGGGTGTGTAATTTGCTTGTGCTGATTACATTCACCGTCACATGGTAGACAAGTATTGCTTGTAATCAGTCACTGTCCAGTTTTTTGTCTGCTTAACGCTGCGCCTGAAGAAAGGCATCCGTTTCTTGGTGGATATGGCGACTCCCCTTCATTAACTCATGAAATGTATGAAGGATATTTTACCTGTTAATAAAATAGTTACAGAATGATGAAGATAAAATGAATTAAGGGTTCAAGTGTTTTTATTTTGCATTATTGACTCTGTATGTGAAATATTCTTGGTACTCCCAACCACATAACAAATGCCATCGTTGCTGTGTATTTGCAAATATGATCTTGAGCCTTTTGTTTTGGCTCTAAGATCGTGCTGGTGTAGAGGCAGCGGCACGTGTGTTGGTAACTTCTAAACCCCATACTGTAGTAGTGCTGCACGTCTTGAGCGTTCCACAGGAATCGGATGAGGGTCATTGGTGTCAATTGGGTTCATTTTATCATTTCAAGTGCAACCAGTGATGAAAAGCAGCAATCATCACAAATCCAAGCCGCTGTTTCTTCAGTTGTCTCTCTTGGAATGGTAAGTTACCACAATCAACACCAATGACCCTATGAAGAGCTTGATCCGAATAATCAGTTTGTGCAGCTTTATACTGTAGTCTACTGTACATGCGTAAGAATTTCACAATATAATTACAGTAAGTCCAAGTTTGGTGCACTTGTACTGTAGTTTTACAGATTAATAAAACCTCTTTACGTGATTAATAGAAAACCAAGGGTGTGTGTTTACCTCTAAATTTAGACTTTTGCTCTCTGGTTGGCTGAAAGCATGTCATTTTAATGCTACTGTATATAACCACAAAAACACATTGTAAGGATGTCAGCCAGGACCACTGTGTGGTCCAGTGATTAAAGAAAAGGGCTTGTAACCAGGTGTGTGACCCTGAGCAAGTCACTTAACCTCCTTGTGCTCCGTCTTTCGGGTGAGACGTAATTGTAAGTGACTCTGCAGTTGATGCATAGTTCACACACCCTAGTCTATGTAAGTTGCCTTGGATAAAGGTGTCTGCTAAATAAACAAATAATAATAATAATAAATCAAGTTTGACTGTGATTTTACTAATATTATTGTACAAAAGAGAAGCAGTCGACCCAAGATTTATTTATTTATTTATGTATGTGTTTTATTTATTTAAAAACTAGAAATCAGACATTTGTTCCTCAAAAAAAGGTGCTTGCTGGCGTTGTCTTTGAGCAGTCTGCTGTTATAAAGTACTGCGTGTGCTCTTCTTTTGGAGCACGCGCTGTTGCCTGCCTGCCTGTCCTGTTATTGGCAGAGGTCTCCCGCAGTGTCTGGAGAAGCAGAACAGAGTGTTCTTAGAGCTGTCTGCTACCTGTGGTTCTGACCTCCAGGACGGCTGACAGGCAGCAGGAAACACTGGCCAGGGTTCAACACAGGTCAAGTGTAAATGCTGGCCTCCATTGACGTTCTATGTGACGTGGGAGCTGCCCGAGAGCATGGAACTTTTCACTTAAGATTAATCATAAGCCTGCCAGCGAGACCATTTTGCTTTAGAATATGAGGGTAGTTAGTAATAAGTGGGTCAGGGTCTCCTAAGGTTAAAAAACAAAAAAATGTAATTGGCATTTCTGTTTTTCACACCTGCTCAGTAACCTTTGGAATAGGAGATAGGGGAGGGTCTGGTTGGTACACACTGGAATTTTACGAGTAATTCATTTGCCAGAGCAGATGGCATCAGGGAGCAAGCAAATGCCAGTGACTGCTGTTTTATTACTGTTCTCAAGTCACTCAAATAGAGTTTTATTGTTTTTTGTTTTGTTTTAGTTTTACTGGCAAATCATTTCAATCTTATTAATTTCAAATAATTTTCAATTTGTTTTAAAGACCTGACTTAGACTCTCAAGATGGATGAACTACTTCTAAAAGTTGCAGTGCTTGTTACATGTATTGTCACTGCCTCCTGATTCCATTAAAAGATAATTCTGTGTCTGTTATCCAAGTAATGTACCTTGCAAGTATTTGCAATATATTACCTTTTTTGCATTGGAAAGTTGTAGCCGTGCTGTTAAATACTGTGTAGAGTATACAATATATCTCCACTGTGACATGCATTAAAAGTCTTAATCTAATTGAGGAAGCTCAAGAAACATAAGTTTGAGTGAAGGGCCCACTGCAACAATCCATTATCTTGAGAATATACACTGTAAAGGTGAATAGTGCTGGTAAGAAAACGTGAATAATGGGTGATGCATAGTTTTGTATAACAGTAATATCGTACTACCAGTATACCACTACAAATATAACCCTAGTCTACTGTCTGATACAGTATTGTCAACAAGGTCTCTAACCCTCCCCCCTCCTCTCCAAACACTTTCTCACATGCACACAGCAAATGTTAAGATAGACTGTAGGACCTTTTATTGCTCCTAGAGTTGAAAAAATAAACTATTTTCCACAACAAATTCTTCCACACTGCCAGTGTAATCTGAAACATTGGGAGATATAAATAGATTCATGGTATTTCAATGACTTCTTGTAAAGCATGTGTGTCTAGTTAATCTATAGTCAAGATTTATTATTTCAGTCTTTGACTTGTAGTATGTGGCCATCGCTCTCCCGCTAGCCTTGATTTACAGTACACTTGATATTACTACGATTAATCTTCCATGTTCCTCTAGTATGACGCTGTGTCATACTGTAGACTCCTGTGTGGTCTGCGAAGTGAACATGCTAATAGTATGTCTGGCTTCAGTCACGTTTCGTTGAACCTCTGCGTTATATGCTAGATTTTGGTCAAGGTTTAGTACTCATTTATGTTACATTATTTATTACTGTGGGCTCTGGTGAGCATTGAGGTCAGTGTTTACTTAAATTAATGTTTTCCAGTTACTTCTATGGCTTTAGAACCATAAACATTTTAGCCCCTGTGGGGATATCCCATGCGAAGGGGATATTTGTGGTGTCGGTCTGCAAATCAAGCTTGCATTTTTACATAAACCACTGCTTATCCCTTTGTGATGAAGCATGCTAAGGGAATTATTTAGCACGCCATTGACAGCTGGCTGTCTGACCATATGGAAGTGTGTATGTCACTTTGCTTTTACAGTATTTAGAGAGGGCCAACAAAATATAGGACTTTTTAGAGTTTAGTTTTTGATTCCAGATACAGTATAGAGGTGCACAATTTTTTTAGCAAAATAATTTGAAATGAATACATTTTCTAGAATCCCTGTCTGCTGTCACTTTTTTTTTTTTGTTCACTTTTGCTCACCCAGACAGACGTGTACTTTAATATGGCTTATAAAATGGGTCAAGTGCCTGATTGGTCAAAACAGGTCACATGGGGGTGTTATTACAACATATCACCATGGGTTGAAACTTATTTTCTGAAAGGGGCCAATCACTAGTAGATATCCATTTATTATTATTATTATTATTATTTTATTTCTTAGCAGACGCCCTTATCCAGGGCGACTTACAATTGTTACAAGATATCACATTATACATTATTTCACATTGTACAGATATCACATTATTTTACATACAATTACTCATTTATACAGTTGGGTTTTTACTGGAGCAATCTAGGTAAAGTACCTTGCTCAAGGGTACAACAGCAGTGTCCCCCACTGGGGATTGAACCCACAACCCTCCGGTCAAGAGTCCAGAGCCCTAACCACTACTCCACACTGCTGCCCTATATCCATACACCTCTAGCCATTAAAAAATAATAAAAATAATAAATAAAAAAAAGGCAGCCATTTATTGCAAAAAAAATAACTAACCAGGTTTATGTAAATGTTGACCTTTTGGGAAACCGAAGTGTACGTGAGATTGAGTGAGTCTGAATCCATACGTCATTGACTCTGACTCTAATTCAAGTAGTGAAAAAAGCATTCCAAACTCTCCATTCTGATCGCTCTGCCCCTTCTCCCTGAACTGTGCCACAACTACAGCGTTTCCCTATACCATTCTGAAAATGCGTAGGTTTTTTTTTTTTTTTTTTTTTTTTTTTTAAATATCTTAAACTTAAGCTTTTTAAAAATAGATTATGGGTGGCTCATAAGAGTCTCTTGTGGTTAAATGGTTGTTTTGTTGCCTTTGCTCCCGGTCTATGCCTGTACTCCTCCATTTGGTCGGTTACACCCCCTGCACAATTGTGTGATCTGATACAGAGTATGTCGTACCTTTTCTCTTCATAATCTCGTCTACTGTGCCATGCATTGTTTTAAATTGTTTCATAACACGGGCCCAGTAGTTCTCCACATTGTCAAGAAATAAACCACAAAGTCAGTGTGATAAGTGACTGGGTATTGGTATCGATGCCTCCTGTCACTTCCACAGATAACAACTAAGGACAATTTAAAAAAATAAATAAATAAATAAATAAATAAATAAAAACAGCACTGTCGCAGATCTTGTGAAGGGTATGCGTGATTAAAGGCAGACTCATTTTGTGCTGTGTCATGATGAAAATGGCCAGTAATATTTTACTTTAAAATGTAATGAATAAACCAAGAATTACAAGTAAAAATTAATCAAATTAAAGAAAAACTGCACTTTCACTGGCAATGTTCAATTCAACACCTATAAATCACTTTTGTTTTTAATTGAATGCATTTTTGGTTATTTAAGTTCTAAGAACTATTTTTTCTGAGCTCAGTTTTAGGCAGAACAAAAATGACTTTTTATTTTTTTACATTTTTAGTTTGTTAACCCATACTGGTGATAAAGCCTTTAAAATGCGCCCCTTGAGACTGCTTGTGTTGGCAACACGGGTGATTAATGGGCAGTCAACTGTATTCCACATACTGTCAACAATCTATGCCACTAGTTGCTATGGCAGCGTCAAGTGGCATTTAGCGATAATGCATTCACCTCATTTAGCAGTGCCTGCTTAACCAGCAGGTTTGGGTTTCCTTGAAGAATTGCGTGAGTTGGATTGATAAGTTGTTTTGTTTGTCCACAATGGTTATTTGCTTGTTTTATACTATTCTTAAACCCAGCAGCACTAGTAGTTAGTTGTCATTTAATGAAAGCAACTTATGGAATGTATAGAATGAGACCTATTTTTATAGCAAATAAAATGTTATACATTGTTAGACAAAGGATATTGCTGTATATAGGGGAAATGGTGTAACAGGGTTGATTTTAAAATGACTCTTTCAAAATGTTTACTAAAGATAATAGAAAAGGCAGTTCTTTTGTTTATTTTGGCTGGGGGGAGGGGGGTTTCTATCACTGCTGTGTTACATGTAGAGAAAGAACAGTAAATTAACATTACATTATACTAACCCACCCATACACAAGTCCCCCAGCCTAGACTTGAAGTCTCCTTTAAGGGATGCAGTAATGAGTATTTCACATGGGTAATGTGCAAAATATTTGATAGGACTTCCTACCAAAGCAGGCAATAGTAATCTAGGCAGGATGCTAGGATAATACACAAGTACAGGACTGTGTTTAATCTGTGGCCATCATAGGTTGTCTAGTGCCAAAAAGTCCAAAATAAATAGGTCTTAAAAATTGTAAATAAAAAAAATGCCCAAAAGCTATGGAGTGTTGCTGCCCTTGCAAATGTTGCAAAGCCTGCTGGGTAAAATGGCTGCTGTTTTGTTATCCCTGCAAGGAATGCATTTTATTCCTGATTGTACAGTTCTTTTAAGAGAAATAATTTCTGAAGTTTAGTTTAAACCTGGACTTGCTACGTGAAGATATTATACATACTGTGAATGTACTGTTCAGTTGGTCGTGATTTATTACCATGGGTTACTTGATCCTGTTCATGCTTTGGGGGTGTTTTTAAATGGTACTGACAATGTGATACCCTCGCCATGGGATATACTGTAGAAACAGTGTTCCCTCTAAGCTTTTTGGATACTGAGAAACTTGCCGTTTTGACTTGGAGGGTGTAAATTATCAGTGAAAAACCTTTGGCCACGCATTAACCCTTTCAATATATTATTTTTGTTGCATTACACAATTTTGAAACAATATTCCAACACAAGTATCTCAACAATAATACAATTTGCTTTAAATTTAAACAAGACATTTATTGTGCCTCTGCCTCGGATTCTGAATCATCCTCCGATTTATGTATAGTATATAAACTAAATGTAGAATTTTTATAAAACCTGTCTGAGTTATTATCATAAATGCAACCCTGTCAGTTATCATAGATATAGACTGCATGCTTAACTGGCAGCCTGCATATAATTGCTTTAATTGTAACCATCTTTAGGGCTACTAATTTTTCAATTTTTGGGAATAGCAAATCCTGTTTCCCTCCCCCCCCCACACATTTTATCAACGTATTAATAATTAAACATGGCGTTTGAACATAAATATAATGTTGATAGTTAAAATAAGTAAATTAATAAATATTACCACAGTTCTTTATTTTTAAAGCCAAGATTTTCAATAAGACTTTGTTTTGTTTGTTTGCTTCTGTAAGTAAAGCACCTGAAGACACCTCAAACCTGTCATAATGTTTATAGACATCACTTGGCTCATTGCTGGCATTAAAATAAGCAGGAAAACCTAGAAATTATATTACAACAGATCAGAAAACAAATGTCCAGCACAGTTGTGAGAATCATATTTACAGTCTTCCGATAACAATGTAGTTCAGTCTACAAATGAAGGTGTTTTGAAAAGACCTGATTATCTTATTGCTGGCATTACATTAACAATAAAAAATATGAAACAGTTTAGTAACAGTCCAGCAATGTCATGCGAGAGCAATCCTATGGACAGTACTGCACAAATTTAGGTTTTACTGGCATTACAATAACCAGGATAAAATATCAAACACTGATTTTTTTTTTAAAAAGAAAGGCGCACTGTTAACAGACTTGTTGCTCTACGCAGGTTCAGTGCTGTGTGTCACCCGATTTGTAATTTAAATAGCGCCCCTTTAATGTAAATGCATAATTAATCCTCCCAATTGTTTGATTCTGCCTTTTTAAATTTAGCAAATAACAAGAGGTGTGTCTCCGGACAGAATGTCTTTATGAAACAAACAGTGTGCAGTGTAGTGACTACATCCCTTACACAGTAAAGCGATACATTTCCTTTGAATGTATAGCTAGAAAACTAGCTTTGAGCTTGTCTCTTCATCGTCAGATAATATAATGTAATTAAGAAACGGCCACGGTTTAATATTGCTAATGATAGCGTTATTAAAGGCAGGAAGCATGTAAAGAAATAAACAAAACAATAATTAAATGCGCAATTAATTTGGCTTACATCGGGAAAGCACCGCCTGAGCGCAGTACAGTTTTCATTAAAAAAAATATATATATGTTAAAGATTCTTAAGTTGTCTTCAGTCAAGGTTCTGCCTATTGAAAAAAGTACAGCGCCTTTCTGGGTCGACTACACCACTTGCTGGCAATCTGATCTTTTAATGGTATTGACTCCTACATAATCAATGGAATGACAGCAAAACTGATATAGATAATCAGATTTTTTTTTTTAGCCCTGTCTTACTGAAACGCTGCAATTTTTTCTTTGTTGGTGCAGCTGCCATGTTGAGTTTCAGCAGAGACATGGAGTGAAAAACAATTCACTTCAAAATTCATCTTCAATTACTATATGATACATTTAAAATGTATATATTTTCGACTAATATTTTTAATACATTTATGCCACAAATTTGTACCGTGTTTCAAATGCTTGATATTTCTGAAATAAAACAAAAAAACATCAAATTATGAGCACTGTGATTTTTATTTGTTTACTGGAGTATTTATACTTCTAAATAATGCAGAATGATTTTGCTTCACTGATTTTAGTATTCAGTTATACTGCAAAGTTCATGAGCAGCACTCGCCAGACGCCTGAGGCAGAATCGCCAGACGTCTGCTTCGCCAGACGTCTGCTTCGCCCACCCTGTACAGGAATGTGACGTGCATTTTTACAGAGGGAAATCGGAGAATCAGCTGCAAGACAGACGCAAATATGCTTATGTTAATGCTTTGCAAGAATGCTCTCGAGATGGTGGAGTCTCGGTTAAGGTTGATATTTATGATAATAACTTGTGAAAGTTAGTAAACTGAGTGTGAAGGCTGTTGCCAGTTATTGCGAAAAATGCGCGCATTTTAGCCTTGGGGAACGCTGTGTAGAAATGTTGCTAAAGTACATACTTTACAGTACTTTGTTTTTTATTTTGAAGAATCCAGCACAACTACTGAACTCTGTCTGCTAGGGAGTGAACAACTGTTTATATGAATGCTTCTGTGAGCTGTGATTTAGCTCAAGGAAGCAAAACAAAAACAAAGATTGGGGGGTGGGGGAGTTGTTCTTACATTTGTTAAGAAATATTTTAAAAACCAAAAGCGAGTGAACAGCTTGTCCCTTTTTCTGAAAGGAATAAAACAATGTAACATTAAAACGAGTCTATTTTTGCACTTCCATTAACAACTGTACATATGTCTCATTTTAAAACAAGCTATACAGTAGGGTTCTTCACCAGGTTAAACAAGCCCCTGTTTACAAGCCATGCCTCCCAGGAAGTCTGTTACTGCTTCACTTCCTTGGTTTTCACCCAAGCAGTGTCTTCTGGGTCAAAGAATGTTACTGGCTGAAAGCATGTCGGTCAATAGGGGAAGCAGCTAATGTGTTCATTGACAGGAAAGACACCAGTAAAGGGGTGGAGGCCATTTCTCCAGGTGAAATGACCCACGAAGTGCAAGAGTTTTCTTTACCTTAGTCTAGTTCCAGATATATCCTGTTCTAAAATAAATGTTTGCTAAAACATATGTTTCTTTCAACACTAAACATTTCAGACCTATATTATGAGTGAATGTGCATGACTGAGAAAATGTATGGAACTATTTTGATAACTGCAATTGCTTTAAACTGATTATACAGTCCTACAGGGCCTGCGACTGTGTTGCTCTTGCACAATTTACTCTACTTCAATGTAATATTTTGTACAATTTCATACTTTACATTTAGATCTGATGAGCAGTGCCCTGAAAATAGAATAGTTCCCAATATTGATCTTTTTTTTTATTAACACCCACTTGCTTTAATTGCACTGGATACAGACACACTGTACTCTGAAAACAGTATTTAGACGGCCATCGCGCATTCAGAGTAGCTACAGTACAGTAACTGTTTTTACATATTGGTCTTTTAAAATGATTAGGGTGTTCACGCCCTTGCGACTTATCTCCTGTAATTTGCTCTGCATGTTGACCTTGTGGTTGCCACTTTGGCTGTAACACCAAGGTTTGTGAATGCTATCTGTTTATAGCAGCAGTGTGCAGTACTTGAGGCTGATTAGCAGTGTGGCAGTAATGGAGAATGCTAGTACATTTTGAAGAAAACAAACAGTTACTGTAGGCTTCTAGGAGGCGAGCTCCAGCTGTGTGTAATGGAATGTTGTGGAACAGGCTGGCTCAGTTCACATTTGTACATTTTAATAAGCTTGAATTATTAACACGGCATGAATAGCACACCTTTTTTGTGTTTGTTTACAGCATTTGTGTTTTTAATGTCATAAAATAATTTGAAACAGATTTAACCACTTCAACTCCAGATGTAAAAATGAAATCCCTTCCCAGGTACCAGATTTTGAAAATAATAATAATGTTTATAAACCTGTAGTTGCTATAAAATGTTAACAGATGATGAATAAAACACAAATAAATTACCTAAACTGTGTTTTTCATTAAAGCTTTCTGCTCCTGTGTAATACATACCCATGTTCACCTCTTCAGAAAGCACCTGTAGAACTCCTCTGTTTTTCCCCTGGGACACTTATCACCCTTCCTTGAATGCGCTTTACTTGCTCTTATCTGCCCCCTATTTTACTGCATTTAATCCTGTACTTCAGAGTATTATTATTATTATTATTATTATTTATTTCTTAGCAGACGCCCTTATCCAGGGCGACTTACAATCGTAAGCAAATACATTTCAAGTGTTACAATACAAGTAATACAATAAGAGCAAGAAATACAATAACTTTTGTTCAAGCAAAGTACAAGTGTGACAAACCACAATTCAATAATACAGCAGATAATAGTGATAGTTACATCAGGATATGATTAAATAGTGATAGTTACATCAGGATGTGATTAAATACAAAGTACTACAGGTTAAACACTTGGCAGATTACAGTATTCTGAAGTACAGGATTAAATGCAGTAAAATAGGGGGCAGATAAGAGCAAAATAAAGCACATTTACATGAAGGGTGATAGTGTCCCAGGATACAAACAGAGGAGTTCTACAGGTGCTCTTTGAAGAGGTGAGTCTTGAGGAGGCGCCGGAATGTGGTCAGGGACTGGGCAGATCTGGGCACTGTAGGAAGGTCATTCCACCACTGCGGAGCAAGGGTGGAGAAGGAGCGGGCTCTGGAGGCAGGGGAGCGTAGCGGAGGTAGAGCTAGTCTTCTAGTGCAGGCGGAGAGGTCGAGTGAGGGTGTAGGGAGAGATGAGGGTCTGGAGGTACTGTAATCTGCCAAGTGTTTAATCTGTAGTATTTTCTATTTAATCATATCCTGAGTTTACTGTCACTGACACTGTTATCTGCTGCATTATTGAATTGTATTTTGTCACACTTGTACTTGCTTGAACCAAAGTCATTGTATTTATCTTGCTCTTAATTGTATTAATACTTGTACTGTGATACTTGAAATGTATTTGCTTACGATTGTAAGTCGCCCTGGATAAGGGCATCTGCTAAGAAATAAATAATAATAATAATAATAATAATAATGTTCAATATAGATATAAAAACAAGTTCTTTTTTAAATTTATTTTTTGTTTGAACAATGAAAACAAAAACGCTGCTAATAACAATAATAATCAGTAAACAGTAATTATCAGAAAAACAAAACATGAAAACGTGTGCCATTATCGACTTGCTCTGTGCCATTTATTGAAATGTTCAATACAACAGAACCCGGGGCTGCCTTTGCAACCACTGCATATTTTTCTTGTGTCCTTTCTTTTGTTTTAATTTTCGTAGCAGACCCTGCCCCTTTTTTGCGGTCTTTGCTTCCCTTGTGTTGGAGGTATAGTCACAAATGCGTGTACAGGGCTACTTTGCGCAGGCATTGTGATGGATCTGGCTGCCGCAGACGTCTGCTTCATTGCCTTGTACCCAGTACTGTGTTTTGATAGTATTTCGTCACAGCACTGCCATTTTCAATCCAAATACCTTCCTGTTTGCAGCTGGCTTACCTGTAAAGTAGCTGCATACTCTTTTGTTTGTACAGTCACAAAGGTAAGTGATTAGCTTTTAGGGAACAAAAGCCAAAAAGCACTCCAATGGAGAACGCAAACTCTCAAGTTCCACGGCGGGGTGCACATCTGTGTAAACAGGTGCAAAATCAAATGATGGAGGACTGGCATCATGGTAGGGATCAGTAATAAACACCCAGTCCCTTGCTGTTCTTGGATCCACATCCTCTTCATCATCATCGCTGAGTGAAAAGTCAGCATCACTGTCTCTGGTATCGAAATCCTCCGAACCAACTTCGAAATCTTCATCACTCCCTTTGTCGCTCTTCACATACGTTGCCATGTTTAGCTTTCGCTAAAAACTATATTATGATTATTATTTATTTCTTAGCAGACGCCCTTATCCAGGGCTAATTACAATTGTTACAAAGTATCACATTATTTTTACATACAATTACATTATTTTTACACATTTATTTTTACACATTATTTTTACATACAATTACCCATTTATACGGTTGGGTTTTTACTGGAGCAATCTAGGTAAAGTACCTTGCTCAAGGGTACAGTAGCAGTGTCACCCACCTGGGATTGAACCCACAACCCTCCGGTCAAGAGTCCAGAGCCCTAACCACTACTCCATACTTCTGCCCTATATTGCTGCTATATAAATTACAACTAAACAAGTAAAATATATTATATATATATATATATATATATATATATATATATATATATATATACACACAGTACTGTGCAAAAGTTTTAGGCAGGTGTGAAAAAATGCTGTAAAGTAAGAATGCTTTCAAAAATAGACATGTTAATAGTTTATATTTATCAATTAACAAAATGCAAAGTGAGTGAACAGAAAAAAAATCAAATCAATATTTGGTGTGACCACCCTTTGCCTTCAAAACAGCATCAATTCTTCTAGGTACACTTGCACACAGTTTTTGAAGGAAATCGGCAGGTAGGTTGGCCCAAACATCTTGGAGAACTAACCACAGTTCTGTGGATTTAGGCAGCCTCAGTTGCTTCTCTCTCTTCATGTAATCCCAGACAGACTCGATGTTGAGATCAGGGCTCTCTGGGGGCCATACCATCACTTCCAGGACTCCTTGGTCTTCTTTACGCTGAAGATAGTTCTTAATGACTTTCGCTGTATGTTTGGGGTCGTTGTCATGCTGCAGAATAAATTTGGGGCCAATCAGATGTCTCCCTGATGGTATTGCATGATGGATAAGTATCTGCCTGTACTTGTCAGCATTGAGGAGACCATTAATTCTGACCAAATCCCCAACTCCATTTGCAGAAATGCAGCCCCAAACTTGCAAGGAACCTCCACCATGCTTCACTGTTGCCTGCAGACACTCATTCGTGTACCGCTCTCCAGCCCTTCGGCGAATAAACTGCCTTCTGCTATGCCAAATATTTCAAATTTTGACTCATCAGTCCAGAGCACCTGCTGCCATTTTTCTGCACCCCAGTTCCTGTGTTTTCATGCATAGTTGAGTCGCTTGGCCTTGTTTCCACGTCGGAGGTATGGCTTTTTGGCCGCAAGTCTTCCATGAAGGCCACTTCTGACCAGACTTCTCCGGACAGTAGATTGGTGTACCAGGGTCCCACTGTTTTCTGCCAATTCTGAGCTGATGGCACTGCTGGACATCTTCCGATTGCGAAGGGAAGTAAGCATGATGTGTCTTTCATCTGCTGCAGTAAGTTTCCTTGGCCGACCACTGCGTCTACGGTCCTCAACGTTGCCTGTTTCTTTGTGCTTCTTCAAAAGAGCTTGGACAGCACATCGGAAACCCCTGTCTGCCTTGAAATTTCTGCCTGGGAGAAACCTTGCTGATGCAGTATAACTACCTTGTGTCTTGTTGCTGTGCTCAGTCTTGCCATGGTGTATGACTTTTGACAGTAAACTGTCTTCAGCAACCTCACCTTGTTAGCTGAGTTTGGCTGTTCCTCACCCAGTTTTATTCCTCCTACACAGCTGTTTCTGTTTCAGTTAATGATTGTGTTTCAACCTACATATTGAATTGATGATCATTAGCACCTGTTTGGTATAATTGTTTAATCATACACCTGACTATATGCCTACAAAATCCCTGACTTTGTGCAAGTGTACCTAGAAGAATTGATGCTGTTTTGAAGGCAAAGGGTGGTCACACCAAATACGGGTTTGATTTAGATTTTTCTTCTGTTCACTCACTTTGCATTCAGTTAATTGATAAATATAATCTATTAACATGTCTATTTTTGAAAGCATTCTTCCTTTACAGCATTTTTTCACACCTGCCTAAAACTTTTGCACAGTACTGTGTGTGTGTATATATATATATATATATATATATATATATATATATATATATATATATATATATATATATATATATATATACACACACACTTGAATGGCTTCCCGCAATATATCTTCTAAACACCCACAGGTAGATTGGAATCTCTACACAACAATTGGATACAAATATCACCTGACCCTCCCCCGACTTTCATTGCACATTCCACAGTACTAGCACTGCCTTAGGGAATGAAACCTGAAACGCTAGACTGAGAAACTGCTCATAGAATAGAATGGGAAACTTGACGTACAACATGGTACTGTAAGTGGGGTTTTCATTTGACGTACGTCATGGTGTTGAAGTGGTTAAGGAGCACCTTTTATAAATACAGCCAGTGTAGACAGCATAAAATTACTCCTCATTGTGAAAATACACACTTTCAACTGTAAAATAATCTTCTGTATTTGGAGCATGTATTTGCAAACCTTATTTTTGCTGGGTGTCAAACAAAAGAGAATTTGGAAAGCAGGGAGTACTTGAATTTACATATTTTACATGTATGTATGAGGTTCTACCATCGTTGCTATTTGTACAGTACCTCATAACATTGTGTTTGTTTGAATTATTTGCAGTATATCAAATAAAAGCACCCTTTTCCCACCATTGAACAATTAATTGTATTTTAATTTAAGAAGTGTTACTGTAATACCATTTGCCATTAAAATTATCGCCCATGATATACACTGTTACGTTTTTTAAAAACATTTAATGAACTTGATATGTCAAAAATATGTTTTAAACATAAACGCTGAGAAATATAAGCAGCACTTGTTGATGCTTCATTTCCTTTCTATACTCCCCCCATGTGCTGTGTGAAGGAAGTGTGTGCTACTGTAACAGGATCCTTTTTCTCAACCAGTTGTTAAATGTCATGAACTCTGACAAAAGGGACATCTCTGGTGGCTGTAGTATTATTACAGGAAAGCATTTTGAATATTTCAAGCTCTGTAAAAGTGTAATTTGTTTTTTTTTAATCAAAGTATACACTGCCCACAAACAACCCCTCTTCGTTTAACGCTCTGAACACCCTGAAAAGGATGACAATTTTGGATGGTCCCTCAGGCTGTAACCTCCTTGAAATAAGAGTTATTATTATCCGCAGTGGACACTGACACATTGTTTTGGGAAATTGAGTTTAGCTTCTGAATGTGAAATGTTTTCAATACACTTCTGCTGACATATGGCATTCCTTCTGTGTGATCCCACATCTGGCAAAACCTTCAATAGCTCTGTCACGCAGCACTCTTAATCTTTTGATTTTAACAGCTTAACCTTTTTGTCAGTAGTTTTTTTGAGAACTTTGTAAAGACTCTGCAGATCACCCAGCATTCATGACACCTTGCATAACATTTTGTAGTGTTCTGTAAACTTGTTAAATTAATACAATATAAAATAATTTACTACTTTGTCAATGTTGATTCCTTATACAGCAACTGTTTTTCAGCCGTTCCCCAACACACAGCACATGACATCACACTTCAGCCGTTCCTTGTAGCCACAGCAGTCGGCTTAGAAATCTCAGATACAAAAACAAGCAAAAGATCTCTACATGTATATAAATCCTTCTGGGATTAGCACCAGAGCAGTTAAATGCTGCGTGACCTTTTGCACTTGCTGCCACACAGCAAAATGTGAAATACCGAATATGCAGGTTGAAATGTGTTCTATTTTTTTTTTTTGCCTTTTTTTAAATTCTTCAGCTTTTACAATGAAGACAGAAATTTACTACGCATTAAAGAAAGGGAGCGTCGGAATCAAGAAGTTCACCAGGAGAAGGAGCCTTTCCTGGAATGCGCCCCTCTCTTCGGAGAGCCATATAAGGTATAGTACTACCTTAAAACCTGCTTTACTTCTTTTTTTTAGATTTTCAATTTCCAGGGTTTACTCAGCTGGAGCTGTGTCTGTGTGGTTGAATCATTTCAGAATTTCAGCTTTTAGGAGTCTTTTCAGAAGTTTTTTCAGTGTGTTATGACCACAAAGATGAGTGCTCCCTTTTATAGCATTGTGCTGTAGTGTATATCTCTTCTGTGTGACTTGGAACGGCAGTCTAGCAGAGCAGGTGTGATTTTACAAACCCAACTACAACCCAACCCCACAATTCCACGTTTTAAAGCTGAGTGGTACCAAAACTCAGAGATGACTCCGTGACTTGCCCCCAGGTTACACGGTGTCTAAGATGGGGATTTGAACTTGATTTGTTGTCTCCTAGCCCTTTCCTCTAGCCATTAGACTACACACTGGAAAGGACTAACTGGATAACCCTGCTTTTACAGTATTTGCTACCAAGTGCACTGAGACTTTTGTATTGTTAGATGGACATTTTAAACCAACAGTATAGTGACAGACTGTTTCCCCTTTAAATGCAAACACTAGTATTGCATTACATACTGTTGTATCAGTAATGGTGAAAAGCAGACTGTAAGCAGGCGAGGGTGGAGTCAGTTAGGGAGTGCTGGATTTTCATGCCAGTCTGCATTTATTTTTTGTACTGATAAGACTTGTTAATCCTCCAAACAGGCAGGCAGGCAGGCAGGCAGACAGACAGTCACCAACTTGCAACCACAGCCAGGAAGGATCCAACCTTCAGCCTCACATTTAAGCACAGTATAAAGCACAGGTGCGATTAGCTAAAGTTTAACCCATGCATGCATTTTTCTTTAATATTGGATGCTTTGTTTTGTTGAAATGTCATTGCAGACCAGCAAGGGAGATGAGCTGTCCAGTTGGATTCAGAGCATGCTGGGTAATTACGAGGAGGTGAAGGAGCTGATAAGCAACAGGTCCCACCAGAATCTAATCGGCATTCCCAAAAGTGCCCTCCCCCTGACCTCTCAAGGAAAAACTGACCGCCTCTCACTCCCAGACAGAACACATCCCCCATTCCATAACCCTCAGCGCTCCGGGGGCCCTCCTAGCGCCACAGCCCCAGGAAGCTGCCCTATCCAGTACCAGAAGAGGCCATCTTCCTCTGGGCACTCCAGTCAGCAGTCCAAAAGCTACAGTTTATCATCACACAGTTGGAGCCAAGGTCCAGACCTTAGCCAAGGTAACCAGGAGATGCAGAGCAACAGTAGCAGTGGTCACCAAAGAAAGAGTGACAGGTGGCCAGATCTGGAGGAGTGTGCCAAGCTCCCCATGCTACTATCTGCTCTATCCCCACCTTCCGAGCCACTGTCCCCCTTACATTCCTTTGAGCCAAGTGATTCTGAAGCTCCGGGCAGGGAGGGCCACAGGAAGTCCCCTCTTGGGAACCCGGTCACTGTGTCCATTGATGGCAACAAAAGGGATGTTCACTCTTCCGTCTCTGTTTTAAGCGAAGCAGGTCCTCTTCCCTCACAGACTTTCCTACCTGCATTGCCATCCAAGGTAAATCCAGTCATGCAACAGAAGCCTACAGCTTATGTCAGACCAATGGATGGGCAAGACCAAGCCCCAAATGAATCTCCAGAACTGAAACCTCCCCCAGAGGACTACCACGAGCAGTCTTACGGAACCTTCTCGGACATGAAAACCAATGCCAAGGTCAAGCTGTCCAAACTGAAAATTCCTTCCCAGCCCATTGAGGTTAGTAATGGGATTTGTTTATTTAAATGGCAGGGGTGAATTAAAGCAGCATGCACACATGTAATTGTACCTAATAGACAACATGAAAATATTTACCTTTACACATTGTGCAGCCTCTTTTAACTTTATTTAGCAGTTAATTTTCAAGCCCCATAAAAAGAGGAGAAGTCTTGTGTATTGTGTACCAGAAAGTAAGTCCACATAGCACATACCCTTGGGGTGCCAGTCTGCCACCTTTTATTTTCAAAATGACATCAATAGCCATACTTTTTATGGACACCTCTTCCAAATTACATTTGAGAAATGCAGCACAGACTTCCTGTGCAAACTAGTTGTACATATATAAACATATCTTCTACAGATGATAAATTAATAAACATGGGTCCTTACCCTTCTGTTTTTGTGAAGAAAAAAGCATTGCTTGATTTTCAACAACACCAGCTTATACATTTATAACTGTACTTTCAGCCCCCTTTGGTAAACTTGTGTAAAAGGTGTTGGACTACCCCAGCTGGTTTGTGGTTCTTGGGGTGGTACTGTATATTTGTTTTACCCCACTACTCAGACCAAATGTTTACTAGATATCTTGATATCCCTAAATAGATACCATGCTCTTTTTTAATAAGTGCTAGTGATTCTAATGAGATATCTTACAATACTGGTGGTACTCTTAAAAGAGGGGACATTTTTTGCCCATTAGTAGCAGACTGCTCTAGGACAAGACGGTGGAAAATGTATTGTTTTTAAAAAAGTTTTATCAGTTATCATACAAAAACTGTGGTGATAATGTAGAATATTTAAATTTAGTTGGGTCAAAATATGTGTAATTCATACTGGTGTAAAATCAGTGAGCTAACCACATCTATCTTAGGTTACAATATATAGCCTGTTCCAAACTGGAGTTGTTATTGCTTGTACAAACTGCAGTCCGTTCCCTCGGTCTGGACACTAATATGTGTGAAGTGTGTATGAGTTTGTGGTTCACACCAGCATTTGTTTTGTATTGTTTTATTGCTCCAGGTGTTTTAAATGCTCTAAACAATTAAAACCCCCTAGGCTAAAATAATTAGCCTGTTCCCTACCTTCAAAGTGCTAGTGTCTGTATAGACCCCTGGGATGTGCTGACATAGTAAAAGTACAGTAGCAAAACATGATGTGTACAGTCAGTGGTAAAGAGGCATGATCAGTTTTGAAAATATGCTGCGTTGAATCAGTGCATCTGAAAAGGGTGGTACGGTTTAATGGAGGAGGACTGAATTGTGTAAACCTAATCTTGGGGATGTTGTAGTGCATTTCTTTGTTACTGAAATACACTGCTGTAGTTGGCCGTGATGTTCTGGATTAATCCTGGATGGATAATAATGCTCTCATTGAAAAAACTAATTAAAAACACATGAATGTTTTTGAATGTTTCAGAGCCTTTCCAAGAACATTAATCAGTAACAGTCAATCATATTTACTCTGCAGCTTATCTGGAGTTACCGCAGACCTGTTTGTTTGGTGGACTCCTCAGTGCATTGACAGTGGAGCCCAGTTTGCTTCTTTCATTCACTTGTAAATTGTGATTTTTATCTCCCCAATTCCCCCTGATGGCCACAAGCCATTTTCCCATGGTACTTTTCCTGGCATCCATTTATTAGAGTTTTCTCCTTCTGAATGTGTGTCAACTAATTACATTTCCTGAGTCGTGTGTCACCTGCAGCTGTGAACCGGTCGTTGACAGTCCCTGCACATGATAACCCTGACAAGTTAAAGCTTTGGCTGCTAAATAAGCAAGCAGTTTTCACTGAAGAGCAAACTAATCCTGGGCAGATAGCTATGGGGTGACTCACTGTTCAGTTTTAAAAAACACACACACACACACACACAGGCAGACACAATTTAACTTTACTACTATACAATACTAAAGCTTTTTATTTTATTACACAATATTGACAGACTGACACATTTTCTCTTTACTATTTTAAGATTAAAACACATCATTGCTGCCTAACCTGGAGAGTTATTTTTCATAATTAATGAATTAATTGCATGGTTTATTCAGTATTGAAGATACTGTAGGGTGTGCCTCGTCTTTCTACTTTTATTAGAAACCATTGGGAACAAAGGTTGGCAAGGATGAGTAAATGGACTGACCCATGGGATGTGTCACTTTATCAACTGTGCTGTGTATAACAAAGCCTCAGATAGTTGGCTTTTAGATAGTTGGCTGTGGTAGAGTTTGAAATGGTCATGGAATTTCATAGGAACATCAGCTTCAGGTTCAGCAGGTCTCTGTAATCGAATGGTAGGAGTCTCCCAACAACATGAAATAAACCTTGAGATCCATGTCATGTTTTATCAGGAGGTTATTCTGTTGTGTTCAGTAAAGCACATGAGAAATTGTCCTGATGTACTGTACAGTGAATTTTGAATCATAATGATTTTATAAAACTATCGTAACTGCCCTCGCATCCTATTAATCTGTTAAATGTTGGCAGCCCTGACAGAGAAACAAAGGCAGTTTATCATGCTTCTGTGTAAAGACTCATACAGATGTATGTATCTGCTTCATTTGAAGTCCAATGTTTACTGGGGGCTTGAGTGTTTTGGTCTCCTTGCAAGACCAGTTCAGGCAACTTGAAGCATGTTGTTCTGCCATGAGGCACACACCCAGGTTAAACCACTCTGACTGTGTGCAATATGATAAGGTGTGTTAAAGGCAAATATTATGCTTGACTTTGTGACTGTCCTGCCTCTCCCAGCGTGGTAGGGAATGTACAGCAGGCTGGGGTTGGGAGTATGTCCTCGAAAGTACAGTCAGCACTCGCGTATCCAACCCTATAAAAGTCTGACAACAGTGACGGCTAAAAGAGTGTGACGCATATCTTGGCCCATTCCAACCCTTTTCAGGGAACACAAAAAGATACATGTCAAAAATGCATGGCTGAAAGGACTGTGTTTTTTAAAATAAGTAGGATTCCATTTAAGATGTTACCGTCATGAAAAACAGTGATGTAGCTGAGTTTTATACTAAAGCAGGGTCAGCTGTTCTCAAACTGACCATTTTAAGAACGGTGAAAGCAGAACACATAGAAGTACTTGGGACTGTAATTGGGAGGTGTACTGCTATGGGGGGGGGAAAAATAAAAACATTTATGGAATTACAATTAAAAGTACTGCAGCTTACTTGATTGCAGTAGAAAAACAGGTCTGCACTAAATTTAGCGCTCAGATTGTGGGAATGAAAAATAATGGCTTGGATGGAAATATCTAAAATATATGATAATGTGCTTGCTGTGGTGCATTTAATATCATAAATAACAGAACAAACTCACTAAAACTAAACTTTTTTTTCTGAAAATAAACTAACATGTAAGCATAAGAGCTGGCAGTGTTACATGCTGTCAGATCAGGACCACACTGACACATGGGAGCTGCAGCATGCTATTTCTCATGTTACACTGTACACAATTAGAGGTGCCGTCACCAATTCGACACAACGCTTGCAAAATATTTAAAATATAAACATGCTGACTGAATTCATTGCAGTCAGCTGCATTGATTAACCACTCGTTAGAATGTGGCAACAAACAAGTCAGTACAGACATTTACTGTTTTGGTATCACTTTAGTGTCTTAATGAGTTGTTGTATTTTAAGCAGTTTAATATGGTAGCAACCAATTGCTCCTGAAGTGGCACCCAGCAATTAAATTTGGCAACCAATTTTTTTCTGACCTGGAGCCATTGGCTCCTAAGACCAAAAACTTGGAGCTCTGATTTGTAATTTTGTTTTAAAAGGAATGTATTTTAAAGAATAGACAACAAACAAAAGCAAAACAGGCCATGAAGCTTATTTGGCCAAAAGTGCTTTACAGTGTTATTGCAAACACTTGCACAAGCAAATGAGACAATTGTGTGATATATATTTTTTTGTTTCGTGCTTCATATACTATATTGTGAAATGTATCGTATCGTGATCCGTGTCGTATCATGAAGACACTGCCGATACCCAGCCTTACCTAGGAGCTATTGGCTCTCGGGGCAAAACCGTTCATCTGGAGCTCTGTGTTGGTGTAGTTGTGCACCATTGAAAATGGTGCTCCATGGTTCTTCTCAGTTACTTAATACAGCCAGGATTTATTGGTCCTGAACTGTAAAAGGAAGTTGTTCAAAATGTAATGATGTTTTTGTTTGGTGGATGTTTTAGATATTTGTTTTGGAACCATGAATACTGTGACTAATGGAATATTTTAATGGAAGATATAAAGTTAAAGATAATGATCAGTGGTCCTGGTACAGTTAATCCTCCAGGACCACTGCTGATTTAATGACTTGTAGAAGGCTTGCTTTGATGAAGGCCAGCTTGTAAGTAACAGGCAGTATTCAGCCTGTTATTTAGAAAAAAAAACGGTTTCTTTCATGGTTGCTTTTTTCTCTAATTACAGTACGCAACAAGCATATTGTAACAATTGCTTTTGTTAGAATTCCAAGTTTCTTCCACAAACCTTACTGTCCAGCAAGGTGGCTACTGCAAAACAAAGAAATGTTCAACAACATTACCCTTTGTTGAATATTTTTACAGAAATGTGTGGATCCTATGTGTTGAACTGCATTAACTGTACATGTGCATAAAGGGTTACACCACAAAGGCACTTATTTAATAGAAGAGTGTTCATTCATCGCTGACATCGGCTGTTACAAGCAAATTAGTACACAGTACCTCATTCCAAACATCGTCCTAAAGATCAACATAGTTGCATTTTTAAAATAACTCCAATCTACAGTAAATGAGTTGCTAGTATTTATTAGTGTCCTTAAACTTAAGAAGCTGTCTGTTTATTTGATTGCTGGTTGAGTTCTATGTGTAGTATACAGTATCACTGATATAATGTGGGTAAACTTTCACTTGCGGAGGCTCGGAGCCAGTTAGTGAGTTCAGTATTTACACAAGACCTTTACACGCAAGTGGAGCTTTTCTGTAGTACCTACCAATGGAAAAAATGGTGTAACCCTTTATTGGAAGTATGTTCTGTGTTTTTAAAACAAGAAGTGACAATAAATCTGTCTGTAGAAGGACAGGACACAGACTGATTTGGGGCCAGATTTAAAGATTACATTAAGTTGCATTTGTTGTCGGGTTTGGTGATTTGCCCAATTTCTATATCTATGGCTCTCCTTAAAGACTTTTCAAAGTTGCTCACATAAATGTTTCGGGGTATATGATAACTATCACATTAATCACTTAAATTGGGATAAGCTTGGTGAACATGTCATCTCAACATACCAAAGTCTGAAGTAGATGGCTTGTGATAAGGTAGTATTCCTCCAAGCAGAAGTACTTGTGGTGCACAAGCAAGAACCTCCGATTTAAAATATCAGCCCATCAAACTCACAATGTGTTCAATTGTCACCATCTCCTGAGTCTTTTCCACAACGTCACTGTTGGTTAGCTACCACTGTCACTGATGAGCAATTAATTCTACACCATGTTGCTACCAGCTTTGTTTACA
The DNA here is from genome assembly GCF_902713425.1 of Acipenser ruthenus. Taxonomy (NCBI): domain Eukaryota; kingdom Metazoa; phylum Chordata; class Actinopteri; order Acipenseriformes; family Acipenseridae; genus Acipenser; species Acipenser ruthenus. The sequence goes on along the minus strand of NC_081189.1, from coordinate 19,528,037 downwards.
GATACATTTACTGCAATGCCATGATGAGGAATTATACCAATACAGATCTTACCAGCTGCAGCAGATTTTATTGCAGGCAGGTAGCTTGCTATCAGAATTGCATTAGTGTTTATCAAAATCTACTGCACATAACTTCAGCCTCAAACAAACTACAAAATTATATCATAAAAGTCTACCGGAAGCCATAATAGTAGTACAGTATTTCATGTTGGATTTCGAAATGTCACATTTTTCAATTTGTCAGTTTTTACGTTACGTAAATGGAAAACTACAAAGCTGTATGTCATTTTAATGTTTTAATGTAACATTATTCAGCAGGTTTCATTCGACTTTGTGAAGCAAAATTTGTTAATTCTATAGGGTGATGCAAAACCTTTGGCCATACCTGTATGTACATTTAGTACATAGCAACACAAACACAAGAATACAGTGGAATTCACCCTGCCTTTTGTAACTGAAAATGGCCAAGCAAAGGGAGAATTAAGCCAAGCCACAATTGTACTGGATTTTAGCCAAGGCACTGGGGTATACAAGCCTGCTATCCTTTTAAAATGGTGCCGTGGAATTTTTAATTTACACAGTAGAAAAAATAGAGACCAGTTGTGGTTCACATCTGAAATTCTCTCACAGCACAGTGCCCCTTAACCTCATGGGATAAATTTAAAAATAATAATTAATTAATAAATAAATAAATTAAACAAAACACATTACTAATAAATGTTGAGCTCTGCAAGACATTTATAGGCCCTGGTCCTCGATCTGAAAGTTGCTTATTAAACTACTAGCGTGTATTTCTTAAAAGCCCTCCATCTGTCTCTGATCTGGCAGGCATGCCACATGCTGTTCAATGTACAGCATGTGATATATACAGTAAACTGTCTGAACCCATTGCGCAGCTCAGTATGTACATGTCCATTCATTAGAGTGTAAAAAAAATATATATATACTTTTATTATACCATTTGATATGACCTGCTGGACACATTCTGCTTCTCAGTACCTGGTTTATTATATATATATATATATATATATATATATATATATATATTATAAATTCAGTTCCTTCATGTTCAGTTCCTTTCATTCACCCACACAGAAAACAGAAGTTCAGTACATCCAGTGCTTGCAGTACTTAAACCCTTTTAAACTACAGACCAGTCCCGCATTAGGCTTTTTACTCCCGGTCATGCGATGTCAGATACAATAGATAAGACTGCTACACGAGAGCGACTTGTTCAAAGAGCTAATGGTAGAGACTGGTGGGGTTGTAATGTAGAGCTTAGTATAAATCCTTTTTTTCAGCTGGGTAACAGAATGTCGAGTTGTAATTTTCTAATTTTTAGTACAGTAATGGCCTGACTAATTTCCTGCAAAATGTTTGTTTTATTCCGGAAATCCTATAAGGTGAGTCTAGAGTAGAAGTTGTTTTTTTATTACATAATCCTACAGATAAGAATTGTACTGCAGAGCTTGTATTGTTTTATGTACTGTACTGTAGTTGTATTGGTATTGACTTGGTTCAAACTGGGATGTGTTCCTTATGAGATGGTTGTATTACATAAATCTGCAAGTTCAAGGCACACGGTATGTAGATGCAATAAAAACAAGACAACAAAGTAAGGTCTTTTTTCATGACTGTGTCCTTTTTACACAGTTAGCTCGCTTCCTTTGCAGCACCTGATGCTGAAAGGCTGATATATTTGCTGCTTTTGTTGTTCTTTTGGTTATCCAAATGAACAGCATTACAGTACATCCTATCCTCCAATCAAATATCGTTGCAATGCTGTTTTGTACACCTGTGACTTTTTGGTTCCAGATGGTAACCCAAATACTATTCAATTGATCTAAACAGCAGCTTATCTGAATACTAGGGATGGGCACCAATATCGATGTTTTGATATGATATAAGATATCAATAATTTCTATATCGTGATATCGATATATATATCGAAATAATTAATGTACGCTCGCAGAGACATACTTTTTATCGTTAATACTGCTAAAAATACAAACGCATTATAATCACGTTTTATTTTTATCCACCAGTTGAGTTAACCAAGGGTGACTGTACGTACGTACGTACGTACATACATACATACATACATACATACATACATACATACATACATACATACGTACACACAAACAATTTCAGACAGTTATGACCATGGTTTCTTATGAAACACTCGTCAAACATAAATAATTCAATTGCATATAACACTTTAGTGCATAAACAGTTTTGTTATAAGTAAAACAAAATTGTTTATTATTGTGTATTATATGTATTAGTAGAAGCGTTAGACATAATACTTGTCAATGCAACAAGCAATAACAAAAACAGAACTGAAAGTCTGAACTTTGCTTTATACTCGTGCAATACAATGTAACTTTGTTATTAAACAAAACTGTTACTTAGTTCCCACTGACACACAACCTTTTAACAAAGTTGCTGGAATGTTTAAATTGAGTTACAATGTTGCTAGAAGGTTGTGTGTTAGCGGCTTCTCAATGACCGCGTGAAGCATGTGAAGCTAGTGGTCTCCAATACGCGCCGGGTCTGCTGGCAAATATTGTGAATAAACGCGGCAGGCATTTAATTGAAGTTTTGCGGTATGCGGCTTCTCATTCTTCAAGGATATAAACCAGCGGCCCTTATGCTGATTTCTGCTGTCACCTTGTCTTTTATTTGACACTACAAACATGTAGCAGAAAAAATAATTGGATTAGTTTGGAGAGTACTTTTATAAACTGACTGCGCTAATGTAATTATAATGACACGCAAACAGTATATGCTCGCTAACTGAAATAGTTCAATAGAGCAATGCTGAAACTAATTACACATTTAAAAAAAAAAAAGATAAGTATAATTTCTAAATAAATACATTGATTTAAACTGAATTCCCCTTCATAGTCACAGAGGTAGCTATGTTATTTGCATGCTGCATAAGCACCATTGGCCATCCGTTTTGCATTATTTTGAGAAGCGCACATGCTTCAGCGGTTCATTACTTACGCTATTACACAGTGTAACAAATTTCTTTTTTTTTTTTGGTTCCTGGGTAGTAAGTGTTATTTCCTAATTGCTTATGCCTCAAAAGTATAGAAAATGGCTACTATTCCCCACAAACTTTGCTTTTGTGACCAGGACAGTGATATTTTGAAATTTACCTATTTCCAATGAGAAAACAGGCGAATTTGTGTCTTTTCGTTCCCATAAAGTCAGAAAAAAACAACATATGAATCCAAATTAACATGTATTTATACTAAAGTAATACAAAAATGACTACAAAAGATTTAGAAGTGAGTAGTTTTTCGAGATTTACGATTATACTGTAAATCACTTTTACGAATCAGCCCCCAAATGTAGTCTCCCATCATGTTCTCGTTATACTGTCCTTGGTAGCGGCGTTCAAGTCCAGTATATCCTGGTGGAAGCGCTCGCCTTGCTCCTCCGAGTACGCTCCCATGTTCTCCTTGAATTTATCAACATGAGCATCAAGGATATGGACTTTGAGGGACATCCTACAGCCCATTGTGCCGTAGTTCTTCACCAGAGTCTCAACCAGCTCCACATAGTTTTCGGCCTTGTGATTGCCCAGGAAGCCCCGAACCACTGCGACAAAGCTGTTCCAAGCCGCTTTCTCCTTACTAGTGAGCTTCTTGGGGAATTCATTGCACTCCAGGATCATCTTTATCTGTGGTCTGACGAAGACACCGGCTTTGACCTTTGCCTTAGACAGCTTAGGGAAGAAGTCTTGAAGGTACTTGAAGGCTGCCGACTCCTTATCTAGAGCTCTGACAAATTGTTTCATAAGGCCCAATTTGATGTGCAGTGGTGGCATCAGCACCTTCCGGGGGTCCCAGCCGTACTCATCATACTTCAAGGCGTCCAGCAAGGTCTTGATGATGTTGTAATCCTCTTTGAGGTGCACCGAGTGAGCCAGGGGAAGAGACGGGTACTTGTTACCATTATGGAGCAGCACGGCTTTGAGGCTCCTGGATGAGCTGTCAATGAAGGACAGTATAACGAGAACATGATGGGAAACTACATTTGGGGGCTGATTCGTGAAAGTGATTTACAGTATAATCGTAAATCTCGAAAAACTACTCACTTCTAAATCTTTTGTAGTCATTTTTGTATTACTTTAGTATAAATACATGTTAATTTGGATTCATATGTTGTTTTTTTCTGACTTTAGGTGAACAAATTTGCCTGTTTTCTCATTGGAAATAGGTAAATTTCAAAATATCACTCCTGGTCACAAAAGCAAAGTTTGTGGGGAATAATAGCCATTTTCTATACTTTTGAGGCATAAGCAATTAGGAAATAACACTTACTACCCAGGAACAAAAATTGTGTTACATAGTGTTATTAATGTATTTTTAAAATGTGAACTTTCGGTATTATAAATGAGATGTACTTTTAAAACACAGAAACATATCTCAAAATAATGCAGAATCCGGCATGACACCGTCCTTAACCCTTTGCGGTCCATTGTCGGACCTGGTCCGACATTGCAATTATTCCTATCAGGTCCAATGTCGGACCCTGTCCGACATCATCAAAAAGATGCAAAAAACGGGTTTCTAGTCGTTTTTTCTCCGGAAAAAGCTGAGAAAACCATTCAATGGCCGAGTGGGAGCGACAGGAGCCAAGACAAGCCAAAAGAAAAAAAAGGGCGTATCTCATGAATAGTCATACTTGCCCCTGATGTTATAGTAATAAAATAATGACTTGGATCGCATTATTGAGGAGTTTGGTGATAAAACGAGTGATCAGGAGATCGATCGGTATGTATGACTATTATTATTATTATTTCTTAGCATATGTGGAAGCGATAGCGAACAAAAGGGTGGGGCGGGGCTGGAGATGCCTAGTTAGTGCTTTGTTGATATACAGAGCCTTTTAAACCCGTTTGACTGTGAAAAAAAATACTTTTAAACCGCGCGTCTAAAATTAACTGCAATGAATTGGACCTGACGCGTCTGACACAAACTTAATAAATGGACTGCAAAGGGTTAATACTCTTAGAGGTTTTGTGAGTCAGCATGATGTACAGCAGCTGATGATTCAATTGCTTCCGGATTGGCTAAAGTCTGTGCAGTGAAGTATAGAAATATTTAGGTTTTGTGGTGGCTGATGATGAAATAGTAAAACAGTATAACAAGACCTTGTTTTTTTCCATGGATATTGTGAAGCAAAGCACCACTAAATTAAAATAAGTAATTGCTTTCCATATGTACATATCAGTTCACGTCTATATATGTTTGATATTGCAATTGGGTTATTATATTTCTGTGTTTTGGAAGACAACGATATTATTGATCTCGAAATGCATGCACGATATAGATATACGATTTTCATATCGTCGCCCATCCCTACTAAATACCATTGTTGTGTGAATGACTAAAAAAAGCCCTTTGGGTAAACAGTAGATTCACTACCAGTTAAATCGACCCCGTTGGCGCTCACATTTATTATTGTACTTGCATTGAAATTTATTTGAAGAAATTATTTCAGTGTGACTTTAGGCCAAGGTGACCTACAGTATTTTTCACAGTATTGTGAGGCTTTATCTTTTGAACCACTTGCCAGAATTTGGTGAAGCTGTTTCTGCCTCTTTTGGTTTTGTTTCTTTTAACTACTGTTTGTCTGTCCTGTCTTTTGACTAAATGTTTTTCTTTTATTTTGTACTTTCATTTTTCAGACACTGTCCAATGAAGCCCACTGCGTAGAAGACATTTTAAGGGTAAATATGCTGCAGTAATCCATTTCTTCATCCCTGCTTATGCATTTTTTATAGGCTCCTCTAAAAATCAGTTTTGAAAGTTCAACAAATTATACTGTAACTGTTAAAGAAACTATCTCAAGTAAAGACTATGGTAAGCAAAATGAAACTTCAACAAAAAAGTGACAAACACAGAGATATTATATACATGATACTGTGTGTGGAGGGGGAGGGGGGGGGCAGCGTCAACATAAAAGCAACACAACTTATTTTGTTCTGCAAAAGCAAATGCTGTAAAATGTGGTCATTCCTGCCTACAAATCAAGACTTGACTCGGTGTCCTGCATAACAAACTAAACCAAATTACACCAGCCTGCTTTCAACTATTTGCATCCTTATATATGAAAATGTTTGCATTTATTTTACTTAAATTTGATTTTATTTATTTATTTATTTATTTTTGTATGAAGAGAGATTAAAAAGCTTGTAGGGTAGTACAGCTTCATAAACTACTAAATACAGACCATGACAGACCTGTATATTGCCTTACAAAACACCTTATTTCACAGAACTGCCATCAAATATTTTGATGCTACAGCTTGCTGACCTGCCCTCCTCCCTGTTTTTTTTTTTTTTTTTTCTCGCTTTGTATATTGACTATTTTAACTGGTATCCAAATTATTTCTTATTTGAGAAAACAAATCCATACTGCAAAAAATGTGTCCTTTTATAATAGAATACAGAATTATGCTACAGTACACTGTCAATAAGTCTTGTTTTACTTTGTCAGTAGCTATCGTGTTGATTTATAAACCACTGGGATCATGCATTTGTTAATGCAAATAAAACTCTAACCAAAATGACCTTTGGCGACAAGTGTGTGAAGTGATGCAAATGATTACACTGCTGGTCCCGGATGATTTGTCGTCTTTGTAAAAAGAGCTATTGAGGATGTCCATAGCTGGAAATAAGGGGCGTAGATGATCGGGGTGAACGATGAAATTGTATCTCTTGTTTGATACTTTCTCATTCTGTCTTTCTTCTGACTCATTGTTATTATAGGAAATGACCCATTCTTGGCCTCCACCCTTGACAGCCATACATACACCAAGCACAGCGGAGCCTTCAAAATTTCCTTTCCCAGCAAAGGTGAGTAAAGCCACGTTTTAAAGCCACAGGATTATTAGTGGGTAAAAAAATAAGAAGTATCTTACGTTTCCTTGGTGAAGTAGCAGCTTAAGTTGTATATGTTTGTTGCTTTTGATTGTAGAGGGTTTTAAAGTCAGTTGCCTAAAGATGAAACACAATGGTGAAGACCACTATCTGAAGTAGTGTATTTGCATCTAAATGTGTCTAAATATCCCTGCCATTGTATTAAAACTCATTAATGGTGAAGTATCTAAGTAATAATGATTTATTTTGCCTGGCTGTGAAGAGGGCACTTGGGTAGGCAGTTTCTGTAAAATGAAAATTTTAATTCCTGCGAGGCCAATTATTTGAAAGAAAAAGCAGGAAATGTGGAGATCCTTTTTAGCCTCAAACACTTTTTTCCTGTTTTTGTTTCTAGGAATCTCAGCATGTCCATTCTGGTTTTGTGGGACAAAGTAAGTTTCAGCAAAGACTTCATATATAGATGTCGTATATCATTATACACCACACCCAGAGCCATATCAGGACACGCAGGCTGCTATTGAAAGGCCCTGGGATTTCAAACATTCAGCAGCAACGGAACCTCAGCTTGTTTTATTTTAAACTGTGGGCAGTGATTTATGTTCTTGGGTATGTCTGTTAATTACACCAACAGCTGTTGATCTGTGGTACCCAAAGTACAAGGATGAACATCGTTATATAGTGTGAGATTCATCTGAAATGTATTTAATTGATCGACATAAAATGCTATTTTCTTTTTGTTTAAGTAATTTCATGTTTTAAATTAGAAACCTTGTACTATTGTTTTTTTTATAGATATATGCATCATTGCTGCTCCCTAACCTGAAGTCTTGTATTGTTGTAATTTTGGCATTTCTTTACTTCTCCCTTTGCTCTGTCCATTTACAGCACAATTTGGCAAAATGAAAACAAGATCGATATTTCCTTTTTGAAATATTTTGTTTAGTTTTAAATGCCAAAAAGATTATAGATTTATTATAGTGCATAAGGGATTGAGATTCATAGATCTGTTGCATTTTATTTTTCAGAACACTATGATTCATCTTCAAAAGTACCGCCATCAAACTGTCAACAGGGATCATCGTAAGTACTGCTTGTCATTACTCCCTGAAATCAGAGCTCTGTTTTAATATAAAGTGAACTTTTACAAGTATGCTATATTCATTCTTACCATATGAACAAAAACAAGTGTTTAACTCAAATTATTAATAGTATTGCAAGCTAATGTAATTTTGTATTTATTTTCAACATTGACCGTGGTACTGTACAGCAGTACTTGTCTTGAAACTGTACCACAAAATGGTCCATCATTAAATGACCATTTGATCTTATTATGCATCATACAAGCAGCCAATCGGGACAACCACATCTATTGTGATACATTTACTATCCTGATCTGCATATCATGATACATAGTGTATTGTTACACCCCTACCTGGAACCAGAATCCCTCCCCCCCCCTCCCCAAGTGATCTGATTTGATCATTTATTTACCAATTGATCATCTCACTTACAACATGTAGTAGCAGTACAGGATCCGTTTCTGCATCACTTGGTATTCATTGAAAATGCAAGCTTGGCCTGTGGATGTAATTCCAGTCTCAATTAGTGCCTGTGAAATGGGGCTTGAGTTCTTGCTGTAGCTGCAGCGTGAGACAGAAGACCTGCTGCAGTTGGAAGCTGTACTTGTCCACTTGCTTACATGGGGTGATTATTTTTAAAGGTAGACCTGTGGTTTCGTGGTGTTAGAAACACAAAGGGTAAGAGTGTGAAAGGACAGTTTTTGGTGTATAGTTTTTACTTCGCATGGGGTCTTATTATATGCTGACAGAAAAAGCATCTCTTTGTCTGTAGGGGCTAGCTGCGCCAAGATGTCTGGGCCACAAGCAGTTTTTAATGAGCTGCTTTTCCTCTATACGTGTAAATCGAAAATCACAGTATATAAATTGGATAATGGATTTTATATATAAATATAAACTCTATATATGCACACAGAATAAGCATGTATACAATGTATATTGTGTGTGCCTACAGTATATGGAAACAATGGCTCATAGAACAATATGCAAACACACCAGTAGGTTAATGGGACAAAATACAATGTTTTACATTGTGTATTTTTAAAAAATGCAATTGAAACTAAATGTCAGTAAACTCCTCATTGGGAAGCTATTTGAACTAAAAGTATATCGAGACATTTAAACAGTTTCTCTGGTGTATTTGGAACACCGTGTTATGATTTTTATGGATCTGTAGAGAGCTTCCTATAAACTTCCATTAAATGCATAGAACAGTGATGTTGGGTGCACCGGTGTGATACTCTTAGAGGCTCAGAGCTAAAGTGGCTCCAGTCCCTAGAGGGACAGACTCGGATAGCTAGGTTCCAATATGTGCTTGTCACAGGTAATTATTGTGCTCTATTTTCTTTTATACATTTCTTGAACAAAAATAATAAAACAACTTACTATAAGTAGTTTTGGAAAGCACTGATACTGCAGTTCCGTTGTTGTTGTTGTTGTTGTTGTTGGTCGTCAACTATGAACCTTGTTTATTGGTTCATGTTGGTTCCAGTTCCAGCGAATCCCCTTCAGTGCATTGTCTTTCTAGAAATCTATGACTTCTACTTTTTATAAAATAAAATTGCAAGAGGTGATAAAGCTTTTTTAGGGTTCTGTCAGATATACTTAGATTGTGCTTATTGTTCCTTGCTGTGCAATACAATGTTGCTTTTTTGCGTAGGTGTTGTACAAGAAAACTGCAGCATACATAGGAGGTAGGTTGCACACCCAGAGCCACACCGCCACTTTTATATGTACAGTACAGTGATGCCAACGGCTACGATTTGGCCTTAGCAGCTACTATTTTGGAGGTAATGGATAATAATGGATACTCCCTGAACGTTTATGAAATATTATTTCAATACCATGTGTGTGTTTTCCTGTTTAATAATTTAATGAATGAATGGTTCTTTTAATACTGTATTTCACTGACAGTTTATTGTGGCATTTTAACTGACATACTAAAAGCTTTGAGCCAGGTTGCTTAGTAACCAGTTTACTTGGTCGCACGTTTACTTGGTTGATTATCAGTAAGACTGGGGATTAAGTCACGGCGGTCGCATATTCCTTGATTTTAGTAGAGAACATTGAACTTTTACTAACAAAACTTGAAATTCCACCTTAACCAAAAAGGCGTCCATATCACTCACGTAGGTACGAAGAAACACCAGCAATACGCAACATCTGACACTCCTCATTACTGTATGTTTGTGCAAATGGGTTTTGAGGTTTAACTTGCAATAATTAATTAATTAATTATTGGATACTACGCAGCATTTTGTGTTTTGATAGTTGCAGAGTAGTAACAATTTTTAAATAAAAAACATTAAGTCTTTTGAAGTGCTGTTATTTTGATAGTTTATTTATATTAAAGTTTTGAGTTTGAATATTTCAGTTCAGGTTTGATAGCGGTTACGAGATCCTAAAACACTCTTCATTACTAATATTTAAATCCAGAATAAATAGAATTCCAAATTAAAAATAAAAACAGCAGGCCTAAGAGTTTGCTGCCACAGGCCCAGGGCCCTTTCTCAGGGAAGCAATCTGGACTATTGGTGTCCGTGAACCACAGACATCTAGGTGCTTACTACTGTTCAGACCGGCTATTTCCTAAGATTCAAGCACGGTCCCCCCCCCCCTTTTTGGGGCGTGACTACAACATTAGTCACAGACCCACAAGACACTGCTGCGGTGTCTCAGGAGGTGACAGCTCTGCTGCAAAAATTAACCACCAGCCCCAAATAAGAAGTAGATATAACTGATTGTGTATATGCTTTGCTTTGCTTTGCTTGTCATATTTCAACTCAAAATGCAATAGGGTATCCTAGGCCAAAATCCTAGAACTCGCATTGCCTGCAAATGTAAAATCAGCAATTTTTCCAGAAGTTTAGTAAAATATTTGCTCACAGCGGGATATGAACTATTATGCATGAGCAATACCTGGTTTCTAACACAAAGATTGCTTTATGAGGAACTGTTTCAACTTTAAACCCCTTAACTGACAACATATAATAAACTGTTGCTACTTGTAGTAAACCCTTTTTGGTTTTGAAAGTTTTATTTGCAGTATATGGCTGTTAATTTGTGTTTTGTCTTTGAGTTAAATTTTTTTTTGTCTTTGAGTCATTTTCTATACATTACACTTGCAGTTGTTTTAATTATGAAACTTTGATCAGTGTCTTGCAGTATGTCACAATCCTTTTTACCAAACGAAAAAAATAAAAAATGGTATCAACTACTGTTAAACTTTCTGTTTGAGTTGTTAGTAAAGTAGAACTGGTTTGCTAGTTGGGAGTTGGTGTTTCTCCCTGTGTGATTTGAGGTTCTCTGCCTTACACCTCCAGTGCCCCACAGAGCAGCAGTGTGGCGTCGGCACATTCCAGCGACGGCGAGTCCGAGAGCTTGAGTGAGTCAGACAGCACCTCGGGCTCCGAGACTGAGAGCGAGAGCAGCTCCAGCGAGAATGAGGAGGAGGAGCGCGAGCCAAAGAAGAGCCCGCCAGTGCCTGAGGTAAAGGTGAGCGAGTTTAAAAATTGATTTCCCATTAATGTCAGGGCTCTACATTTTAGATTTTTTACTACTGGCCTCTTGGGCCACTGAGGTAGTGTTTTTACTGGCCAGATACAATTTTTACTGGCCCAATAATAAGTACAAAACTGTATCACCCTGTTCAGCAAGTTAATAGCAGAGTAATGTATTAGGTTGTGTGTTGGCGCCATTCAAAAATAAAATAAACCATCTTATGGATTATTTGTTTAACCATTCCAATTTTGTGTATACCATATGATTAAATGGTAATAGCTGATCTATTTTTTAAATCTGGCTTTTTGTACATTTAACATGTTTTGACTAGATGACAATATAAAAGTATAATGAGTTATCAACTGGAATAAATTCACCCGATGTTTAATTTTTAAACTATTGTTGTGTTATTTTATATACCGTTATTTTTGGCTTCAGAGTTGCTATGGCATCAGTAAATTAAAGAAGAAAAAAAAACCTCCCTGTTTTTCACTGTGGAAATCTGGTAATCCTAAACTACAGGGACAGTGACACCAGAATCTTGCCGAACTTGACAAAAACTCACAAAATTAGTAAAATATATTCAATCTTTTCTCAAATTACTTTAATACCGACAGTAATTCAAGAAATGCATCCAATAAATTTAACAACGTAAGAATCTAAAACATGCTATTAAAAACCAGAGCAATACATTAATAGCTACCATCTTTCAATATGCCTTGCAGGATATGGTATACATCCAGTTCACACACCATATAAATGAGCCGAGTGCACTTGTAAACTGCATTGTGAACACAAACAGACTCAGTCCTGAAAAAAACGAAAGGGAAACAAAAAAAACTTTAGCTTGCATGCATTTTCTTTCATGATGGTTTTTCATTTCCATATGTTTAGTAATGTGTACGGTAACCAAAGAAAGCCCACGTCTCAAATAAAAAGAGGCTAAGCGAAGCCTTTCAATATATGCCGTATTATTTCAGCCATTTAACATGCACACATTAGCGTGCTTGTCAGAAAATGAAAATACTGTATTCAGGATTTGAAAATGTGTGTATACAAATGATACTCGTTTTTTTTACAAGCAAACCCTCAACCAAGCTGTTACCATGGTAACAGCAACGCTAAAAGGTTAACGGATTTATACTAATCCTAATAATAAATACTATTGAAACAATAATCATAATAAAAATAATCTTTCTCAGATCATTGTCACTTGTAGCCTCTCCCAAGTCAGCGCCAATCTTACTGCTGATATGAATGAGACCTGTAAAGATTGTGAACGGCATTTCTGACCTGAACACATTGTACCCCAAATCAAAACGTTGGACAATTCGATCCCGTTGTCCAGCTTCCACGTGGCGTATCTGGGTATTCATCGGTGCATCTTTTTTCGCTGCAGTCACAGCAGCAGACAAACACCTGCTATCTTGCAAACTATTACTGTGAGACTGGATATGAGGGCAACTAAATGTTGAATTCCCAACAAAAAAGCTGCTGTTTTATCTGCGAGTCTGGGTTTCACTGTCATCATGAAGCCAGATTAAGTCTTTCTTCCACTCCACTCTATTTTCATCAATTTTTTTTTCATAATTTCTTTCTTTATAATTATTGATTTAAACGCTTTACTTTTGGCTTTTTGGTACAGTTGGTTGCTTTTAGCTGTTTAAAAAAAAAAAAAAAAAAAAAAATTGGGAAAGTTCGGACAAGTTCAATTACGCTGTTATTGGGTGGGGGGGGATGGCGTATGTTTATAAAAATGGGTTTGTAAATTCGGTTTTCAGCTTTTTGGCACACTGACCCATTTTCGTGCGTTCATGAAACGGAAGCCATGTGCACTGTACTATATACATTATACAGTTAAAAAATGTAACCAGCCCAGTCGGGCCTGTGGTGCTACATAACTACCGGCCAAACTGCGCTCTCTACCGGTGCCATGGTTAATGTTGAACCCTGAATGTACTATTTGTGCAACCTTTTTAATAACTCCCACTCAAAACTACAGACCGGTAAACTAATGCAAAATACAGTATATTAGTATTGTATGCTTACAGTAGTGCCGGAAGATTTCTGTGTATCAACTACTTTACATAGTCAATTTCTACAACATGCGTGGTAGAATTTACATTTTAGGTAAATCATCTGTAGAGAAGAAAAAAAAAATATTGCATACAGTATGTAAGAACTTGTTAGCATTTTGCATGAATTTATAAGATCATGTCTTAAACCAAAGCAGGCTGGGGGAATTTATAAAGCTTTCTGTCATTTCATGATGGAGCAGATATATTAATAAAGTATTAAAGTACCCAATCTAGTTATGAATATGCGTTCTGCATTTGGCCAGTGTTGTGTTAATGTTTGAACTGAAGCACTTGTAGCATTAAACTGCAGATCTTAAGACAGAGAATACACAATAACTGATGATCCACTTTAAAATATGCTGTAGCTGAATACACAATATTAAAAGGCAACTCTTGGCATTGTCAGGAAAACAAATGGAAATACAGTCTTGTAAGGAAGTTGACAGCAACCATAAGACAAAGTTGTGGTAAATGCATAGGTTTCTCAGTTTGATCTAGAGGCTGTTGCGCTAATGTAAGCCCTGCAGTATGACAACAGATTTGTGGGGAATTTTCAGCCTGCTTGTCAGAAAATGCAGCCAGCAGCTCTTTGAGCTCCGAGACGTGGTACATTTTTGAGGATATTGTGTGACAGAAAGAACTAGGTCAGTCTGCATGACATTGTTCTGAAGTAGAGAGTTGGAGAGACTTGAGTGCTGTCATTTTAAAAGAATCGCGTTCCAATGTCGGGAAATTAAATTCCGGCTGAGGCCCTGTCTGATCTGAAGGTAGTTGGATTACACCTGCTATGGTTATACTAGGTGTTGCCACGTGAGAGTAAATGTCTCCTGCATTTTAAGTTCCTGAAATATAAGTTTAAAACTCACTGCTCAAACTAGTGCTTGTCCAGTAGCGGTCTTGCTGTAGGATTAGGTTGTGGCCGGAGAGAAGCACCAGTAAGTCATGCTGTAATGCAAATGCTTGACCTTTCTCATGTAAATGAATGTCACAGCTGCAATAGCCTGCTGAGCTTACAGCATTGACAGAGGTAATTCCTTCATATGGGCTGTGATGTATTAATTAATTTGCCAAAAGAAAATGGCATACAGAGAAGGGGAAAATATATATATTTTTGTTATTGATCTGTTGTCCTGTTCTCAAAGCAATCGCATAAAAATAATGGAAATGGACAGCCAATGGAAATGGAAAGCTTTTGTCCAGAGTTGTTGTTTTTCTGGTCTGTGCTATGACTGTTCCAACACTGCTGAATTAGTTCTCAGATAGAGGGTTCTAGCTCACTGGCAGACAATTTGCAGGTATTGTCACAGGAAATGAGTTCCTGTATCTGTCCACATTTGCAAAAGTGAAAAAGAGAAAATAAAAACATGCACTATATTTGACTTCTCTATATATTTTTTTCTTCGTTATTACAGCCTGATGCTCCAACAGCAAATAAATGGCAGCTGGACAACTGGTTGGTCAAGGTTAACCAACAGTGTTCACATCCAGAGAGCCAGAGCGACCCTGCTCAGAGCCACATTGAGGAGAGCAGAGTGCAGGACAGCAATGGTGACAACCCAGAGGAGAGCTTGAAATCGAACGAGTCTTGCCCGCCTCATGAGGAGAGCAGCAGGGAGTCTAGGGTTATACAGGACATCTCTCACAGCAAGGGCAGCCGGCAGAAATCCCCGGCACACAGGGCTGGCATCAGCCAGAGACAGTCAGTTGGCAAAAAGCAGCCTTGCAAATCTGCCAAGGTACCCAGGCCGGAGGAGTGCCGGGGGGACCTAAAGGTAGAAAGCGAGCCTGCCCCTCCCAAAGGTAAAGACCAGTCATCCACAGAAAAGCCAAAGGTTAAAACGAAAAATGGGCACGAGAAGCCCAGTAAGGAAACTGAGACTGGCAAGCCCCCTAAACGTGTTCCTTCCGAAAAGAAGAAACGGAAAGAACCAACGGCTACTCTTAAGCCTGCCTTGGACTCGCACTGTGAGAGGGAGGGCAGAGCGGTGTGCTCTCGGCTTCCCCAGGCTGAGAGCCAGCCTCCCTCTGCAGTGAGGACTAGTGCCGATAAGGCTGTGAACCAGGAAGAGGACTGCCTCAGGAAGGGCGGAGCGCTTACCCCGATCGGGGATGGGAGGCTGCTGTCCCCGCTCCGAGACGCCAAGGCCCCCCAGGCACTGGTTGTGAAGATCCAACTCAGCCTGCTGTCTAGGGTCCCACAGCCGCCTGGCAAAGGCAGCCACCAAAAGAAAACTGCCCTCCCAAAGCCATCGGTGGAGAGGAAAAAGGAGGCAGGGAAATTGACTCTTGACAGTGCTCCCCCCAAGGTTCACAAAAAGAGACAGGTTGGTTAGATTTACGTTGAATTTGTCTTATGTTTTTGATGCTAGCAAAACCAGTGATTTTAATTTCCCCTTTTTAACATCTACCTACTATTAATCATTATTATACTCAAACCTATCAAACCTTAAATGTATTTCTACTTAAGATTTTTTTCTTTACTTGTCCATTCTCTTTTCCACCACAAGTACACAATGTACACAATTTTAAAAATGTCCCCCAACTGGTGTGTTAGCTACATGACAGCTCAGTGTGAAAGCAACCAGTATGACACCAGTAGTATTCTACCCTTGTTAAACAGATACCTAAATAACTGTCTAACTGCACTATTCTCTGGTTCCCATTTATTTAACATTTTACAAAAAAATAATAATAATCTGCAACACACTTGTTTTAGGTTTGTTTCTAAATTGAAACAATGGTGGAGTAAAGTTAGCCCCATGCATTTATACTGGTAGAGGCTTATTCATTAGCTTCATTAAAGTAAACCTGAACACTGGTAGAGGCTTATTCATTAGCTTCATTAAACAGTGCCAGGTGAGGAACTCCAGAAGCACACAAATGTATAGCATGTGCCATTATGATGGACACAAATGTTCTCGTGTCTACAGACAGCAATTAAATATAAAGGTACAAGGAAGCGTCCAGCAGATCCAGGTTCTGTACCGAAGGGTACTCCCTGGGATGATGATTATTATTGGTAGGAGCAGTAATTCTAGTGAATCCGCACAACTTGTCCCCGATTTATAAGGCACTCCTTTACATCAGCCAGTACTGGCGCTGATTCACTGTACAGACCTCACAGTGCATTGGCACAGATTATAAACCAGTGCAAAATTTGTTTCTGGTTTACAAACTTTACAATTCAGAAATGTTCAAATTTATGTATTAGAAGTACCTTTTTATATCAGAAGTACAACCAATAATTTATAAATCAGGATGACTATTGCAGTTCTGGTTTATAAATCAGATTTGTAAATACCCTAATAAATGAATGTGTTTTTATGATGTGCACATCAGACTGAAACTGCCATTCAGGTGCTACAATCTAGGGGCAAATCTGTGGTTTTCTACACCATAGGAAAAGTTCCATCATCAAGGGAAGCGATGAAAGGCTGGAGTCTTGCAACATTTTTGCAACCCGTCACATGTTTGTCGGGACATTGACCGTCCTGCGTGGTGTAACTGCATGGCAGTTCTGTGCGTATGCTGTAATGTTCAGTTGCCTATTTTGTATGTGTTTTTTAGGCTGTGGAGAATGAAAAATCTCTGGGAATAAAGAGGCCAAAGCTAGATACAGAAATCAAGCCATCATCTTCAAATCCTAAAAGTCCAGGAAAATCCAAGTAAGTTAACTACACACCAGATGCAAATGCAGCTACAATGCTATTTAGATACTACTTCCTGGTACATTTTCTGTAGTTCACGTGGTCTAATTGTAGCTAGACCGCAGCAGGCGTCAGACTGATCTACACCACATGAACTGCCAACACATGGCAGCAACTTCATCGAATAGCACTGTAATAGTTTGTGCATGTCTTGCATATACATCTCTGAATTCCAGGTGATTCCCTGAAAATCCGAAGTGTAATCAAGTGTTTTAACAGTGCATGCACACATCCTCTCTCATTACAGATCATGCGTTGAGCGGTGCCCTTCTGTTCTCTCCATGAGCACATCATGTAGGGGCAGCAGAAAGTGTCTGGTTTCTTTTAGAACAGACTGTTCAGTGTAATATTCGTGTTGTCAGCTGCTCTTGAACTTACCAGCTTGATCTATGCTGTGTGTTTGAAATGTAGATTGGGGAAAGCACTGCCATTAATCACCAGTCTTAAATGTTTGTGCCTAAATGGTGCCATATTCAAAGCTTTATGTCTCGGAAACCATTTGAAGTAGTGACTTTATATTTCCAGGGTTGTATTAAATCTCTATGGTGATTTCATGTGTCTGCCATATTGAAGTCATGTGAGGTGTTTTTTTTTTACATTTCTGCTGCATGGAGACAAGTTATTTTCTAAATGTTGGTACACCCCTGTATTTTATTTTCTTTAGTTAAGTTGCCACATTGTTGTAACCTTTAGCTATGTCAATGATAAAGACCAAATGCTTTGGCATAGTGTTTTTGTAGTTGGTACACTGCTGTATTCCATGATTCATTCAATAAAGATTAATTACTGGTGGTGTCCACTGAATGTTTTAATCTGGCCATATACAGACCCACCCTTGGTCATAGTGTCTTTTATAGTTGACATACAGCTGTATTATATGATTCTTGCAATATATGTTTCAGTAATGAACAGATCTAAAATGTGTGTTTTTTTCTCATTTTACTGTACTTATATGCTGTAAGAATGCCATGAAACCCTAGTTCATTCCAGTACAGATTTACAAGGCTTTGCTGCACAGTTATATAATGTTTGAAACTCTACTTTTATTAGGTCAAATGGTATCGTAATACAGTTAGCAGGTATCATGCAAGACAGAAATCCCCGCTTTACAAAAAGTCCCTTGACTTTCTGTGATCATTACCTCCCGCTTTCAGCAGCTGTGTGTATATATGTTCACAAACGAGTAGTGAAGGATTATTCTGTCACTGATGCCCAATTGCACTTTATCATTTTTGTTTGGTTTTATTTTTTTAGGGTACCCAAGAGCGCCAGTAAGAAGATGAAGAAAGTGCCTGTGCCCCCTCCAGTGTCTCCGGCACAGGGGCCTCCCAAGGGGGCCGGGTACAAGCGGTGCAGCAGTGAGAGCAGCACAGCCGGTGCCTGCAACGCCAAGAGCAGCCACGTCGGCCCTTCATCTGTCAAGCACAAGAAGACCCAGCAGAAACACACAGAGCACTCCAAGAGCAGCAAAGTGAGTTCACAGATCTGCCACTGCGTGTGTTTGTTCATGGCTGATCTTAGAAACTAGCGATAGTAGTGGTGGAAATGGTTAAGCACTAGTGTGGCCAGAACCAAAATATGTTGAAATGGAATCTGAGTGGGATGTGCTAAGTGGGGTTCTTTTCTTTGTTTAGCTGGCTTTGTACTTTTTGTAGTGATTGTAAAAGTGTAATTAGGTAACAGCAATAAGATGTTGGAATGCCAAACATGTAAGGATTTAGGTGACAGTATGATATTTCCTTACACAACAATAATTAAGTTGTCAATATTATGTGTTCACTATACAGTTTAATTATAGTCAGCTATCCCGCTTGCATATTTTTCATGCAAAATGTTCTGTTTCTTGTTTAACACAGAAATCTTCACAGAGCTCCTCCACTCCTTTTCCAGTGCCTTCATTGCCAAATGAAAGCTCAAAGCCAGCAAGACCATTACAAAAGTTTGATAACAAGTAAGAACATTTAATGTATTAAGTTCAGAAAACAAACTGATATGAAAATTTAGTCGTTTTTTGATTTTGCCTGGTTTTTAATCTAGCAAGATATTTGACACTGGTGTGTATTCACAGATTGAGCAGATTGTTCTGCTAATAGAAATATTTGACTTCATGCATTATGGGCACTGTTGACACAGTTAAATGTTTCACAAGTTTGTATTCATTTAAAATCTAAGCACTCGTCAGCAGATGGAGATCCTCCTTCATTGTAATACTGTATGTGGTTTATTGCAGGCAGTATCCTGTGGAGCATCACATTAAGGAGGCCAAAAAATTAAAACACAAGGCTGATGTCATGGTAAGTACTGTGCACACTAATTCACACGCCTGTGCTGTATTTGTAGACCTCAGAGAGCATCTGCTACAATTCAGAGGCTATATACTACTGGTGGATGACCACTAAGCTTATAAACTTGGAACTTATTTAAATGCGGACGCGGAGTACAAGCAACAGAAACTTCACATATTCTTTTTTGGTACATTTACAGCAAATTTAATAATACACAGTGTTATAAAATTGCAAATCAACAGTGCTTTCTTACTTGGGAATAAAGTTTTACACATTTATAAAATAAAACAAAATAAACAAAAATACGTCATAAAGAAGTACAAATACGTAGTAACAATTATTTATTGATTTGAAGTCGGACAAAGTTGGAAAAGCTTTCAATTACCTGGATGCTGCTCTGTCGTTCATTGAGAGTGGAATATCCATGGAGTCCAACCCCCAGACACCAAAGTCGGCGTATACCATGTTCTCTGAAACTGTGGATTTAATCAAGTAAGTAATAAGATCAAGAAATAGAACAGTTCATTCTTGTTATTACTTCACATCTCTCCACGTTTGCATATATATAATTAATTATTTTTTATTATTTATTTCTTAGCAGACACCCTTATCCAGGGCGACTTACAATTGTTACAAGATATCACATTATTTTTTACATACCATGACATTATTTTTTACACATTATTTTTACATACAATTACCCATTTATACAGTTGGGTTTTTACTGGAGCAATCTAGGTAAAGTACCTTGCTCAAGGGTACAGCAGCAGTGTCACCCCAGATTGAACCCACAACCTTCCGGTCAAGAGTCCAGAGCCCTAACCACTACTCCACACTGCTCCCCTATATATATATATATATATATATATATATATATATATATATATATATATATATATATATATAATATATATATATATATATATATAAAAATTACTAGGTATGTAACAAGGTATTGTGCTATAATTGTTGTACTGTTAGGTATATAATCCACTTGTCTGTTTTGCCAAGAGGAGATGAATGCTGTTTGTAAAAATTGTTTGGTTCAGGTATTACAAATGCATTCTCTTTTATTTTCAGATTCATAGTGAAATTAAAAAACTTTGTAGACCCATCTGCTCCTGCACCAGAGAGAATCTTTGCAGTTTTATGGTAATAATTTCTCCATTAAGTATGATGGAAGTGTAGTATAATTCTCAAACACCTACAGTGTAGCAGTTTGCAAAGAAAAAGTAGCTGATACCTCTGTGTGAAGGATGTTGCTTTGATTTAGTAGGCCTCCTTAAACAGTTATTTCAGTGTCTAAAAATTCCTGATTAACTGATTTTAAAGAGTAAGTAGCAGAGTTCTGAAAAATATACTGTTTAAATAATGTACCTGTAATTGTTCTTTTCATTAACATCCTGACAACTTTGTACACTTACTTATAACTTTAAACTGTTTTTTTTAACAAAGCTCTTTTCAAAATGACTGCTAGAGAGCACTAGGGTTTAAAGTAGTGTTTCTCAACCCTGGTCCTGGGGACCCCCGGTGTCTGCTGGTTTTCATTCCAGCTGAGCTCTCAATTACTTTAGAACCTTAATTGAACTGGTCATTTGCTTAATTAGACCTTTTTTAATTGTTTTCAGCTCATAAGCAGTTGCAGATTTCAAGTTAGCTATAACATTTTCTAAGTTGAACTCTGCAACTGTTTAAGAGCTGAAAACAATTAAAAAGGTCTAATTTAAGCAAATGATCAGTTCAATTAAGGTTCTAGTTAAGTAATTGAGAGCTCAGATGGAATGGAAACCAGCAGACACAGTTTGGCCCCCAGGACCGTGGTTGAGAAACACTGCTGTAAATCACTGCAGGAAGAGCAATTAAACCAAAAAAAAAAACAAAAAAAACTTAACTGCTCTGGCTTTTCTGTTCCGTACCACATCATGGATTGTTATTGCTGTGTTACCTTTGTGACAATGTGGGCAATAATCCTTACACTATCCGTGCACTACAGCAAAAATATCTTTTTGAAAGACTTTTAAAGTTAAAGTGTAAAAAGTTGTCAGGTACGTTATTTAAACAGTTGTAGCAACACATGGGAACATGTAATGCTATATTTTCCAGAAACCTGCTACTTCCTCTTTTAAGCTAAGAATAAATGAAAGGGAACAATGGTTATCTTTCAATCTGCTTCTTTGTAACTTTCAGCATGCGGTGCCAGTCTCTTCTCCACATGGCAATGTTTCGCTATAAAAAAGAGGCTGCGTTAAAGCATTCAAGAACCCTCACAGAACATTTCAAGGTAAATATTTTGCATATTTTACCTATTCAACATAATGTATTGGTCTCTCCCTGAGTTGCCTCCTACTCTTCCTCCTTATGCATCTCCTACTTTTAATTACAGAGTTCTTCCCGATCAGCACAAGCTCCTTCCCCTTGTGTTGCGAGGTAATTGCACATTTATAAATATTACTTTCATTAAACGTTGCTGTTTTTAAATGGGGAATATTCATTTAAGACCAGCTACCATGATTTACCTACAAACGTTGACCTACAAGCTACAAACCTTCTTCATAGATGAAACATGTGTTTGTTTCTATCAGAAGCTCTGGCACGCCTTCCCCAATGTCCCCGATGCCATCCCCTGCCAGCTCTGCCGGGTCCGTGCCCGGATCCAGCCTCAGCAATGGGGGGAGCACTGGAATGTCTGTCACCATCCCTCAGATGATTAATCAGGTGGCCTCATCCTACATCAGCATCACCTCCCTCTTCCTGACTGCCCACGATATCTGGGAACAGGCGGATGCACTAGCAAAGAAAAATAATGGTAAAGAATGGGAGGTGTTACACATTCCTCCAGAGGGGTTCTGTTCAATGTTTATTATGATATTCATTTCATTGTTCCCTTTCAAGTGCGAAATGTACCCCGAAACCTGAATAAGATATATCAAAGCTGCTCGTAGCCTGTGACGCAGTCATGGCCCGCCCCCGAGGGCACAAAAGCACTGCGGTCACAGACCTCAACACCATTTTTCCTTTCAAGGACTGACAGGAGAGTATATATGTGATATTATAAATAATCGTTGTATTAGTTTTACTAATTATGCGGATTTGTACACTGCTGCCTGTTTGTTACGTCCCTCTGCAGCCTTGTGCCCCGCGTGAAGCCAGCGGCTTCTCGCTCCTTCCCAGGGATCAAGCAGTGTAAGGCTGACTTTGGCTGTCCGCCCAGTCTGCAATAGCTCCGGCTGGAGTTACTTATTTCTCATTTTGGCTTTGGCTAAAATTACGAGATGTTTTATATTATTTATGTAATTGTTAAATTACTGTATTTTGTTGAAGTTTTTTTCTCATTGTCTTTTTTTCCTGTCTGCATCACAGTGCTATGGCACATGTGTAGTGAGAGCAGCTGCCGGGCTAACTGCAGCACTGCGTAGGACCAAGATACTTTCTTTGGTTGTGGTTAAGGCTTGCAATCTCTCCCACAGTATCTTGATGCCGTTTTAGTGACCACTTTAGAGAGGTGGCTGCCTCCTCACCCCATGGCTCTGTGCCAAAGGAGACTGGACGACGCACCCAGGAGAGTAGCCTCAGGAAGCAGTCTTCACGGCCTTCCTCATCTTCCTCTGCTTCTCCTCCACCAAGGAAGAAAGAGGTCAATGTTCAAAGCGATCGACGGACTCTGAGCAGATAGAAATGCTCTGGGCAGCTGTTTCCCACCAAGGAACGGTTCTCACAGAGTTACTGCGGGAACGTTCAGTGCGTCCTGTCCCCTTGCGGCCCCAGGGGGCTACGGGTGCAGAATGGCCACAGGAGGTCATACTGTCCATCGCTGCCTCTGATGAGGTGAGCTAACAGGAGCTGGCGTTCCCGTCTGAGGACATGGAGTCCTCAGACGGGAACGCCAGTCTGACAGCACCGTCCCCTGTGGTTAAGCTCTCCCTGTCAGATAGAGCTTTTACCGCTGATCAAGAGGGCCACTGCAATCTTGCAGCTGCCCTGGCCTACAGAAGGCGAAACAAGGCAGTCCATCTTTGATGAGCCTACCATCCCTCCCGTGTGTCTCCCAGTGCACCTGGAATTTCTTTTGAAATCCTTAATGTGGCTATCCTTGCCACATTAAGACTCCGAAAGGCATCAGTGTCCTCAATTATCTGGATGATTTGTCACCGGCCACCTTCTATGGTTGGGCCTTAATGGATCTTGCGAAGAGCCAGCTCATGCCGTCTCAGACAGCCTCCTATCTAGGAGTGTGCTTGGACACCAGGTCCATGCTGTCCACTCTCTCGATTGGCAGTGCAGAGAATAGCTGCCTGTTTGGAGCTCTTTCAGGTCAACAGAGCACTCACGGTAGTGACATTCCAGAAACTTCAGGGCTTGATGACTGTAGCTTCCCAAACCCTTCCATTGGGTCTCCTGCGCATCCGCCTTCTGCAGGCCTGGTTCAACAGAAGGTTTTTTTAGCCTACGTTGAACCGTGACCGCCTAGTGACAGTGTCTCGACACTGTCTAAGGCACTCTCTTAGTGGAAACAGCCTGCCCAGCTACGCCTCGGTGTAGCACTGGGCTGTGTCACCAGAAGGGAGGTCATCACCACAGGCACATTCAGTCTTTGGTACATTTACGCATACGGTAATGGTTACATTTCGTACTTTAAAAGGGAACGTTTGGTTATTATCATAACCCTGGTTCCCTAAAATAGAAATGTAACCATTAACCTTCAAGGTCACTGCACCCATGATTGCAGCAGGCTTGAAGGAAAAATGATGTTGAGGTCTGTGACCGCAGTGCTTTTGTGCCCTCTTGGGCGGGCCATGACTGCGTCATAGCCTCTACAAGCAGCTTTGACATATCTTATTCAGGTTTAGGGTCTTTCGAAGGTAAATACCCATACGGTAATGGATACATTTCTATTTCAAGGAACCAGGGTTTTGGTAATAACCTAACGTTTTCTTTCTTTCTTTCCTCAGAGTTCTTTGTGGAACTCGACTCAGCGATGGGCCCTCTGTCCCTGACCACCAGCATGAGTGCTCTAGTACGCTTCACAAGACAGGGTTTGCATTGGCTCAGACTGGACACAAACATGCCATAAACAAAGGGCCCAAGATTTTATTTTTTTTTGCTTTTTTTCTCTTTCCAAGAAAAAGCCCTGCTCTGTTTGGACTTTAGTAGCCACAGAAACAAGACCTGCACTTTTTTCTGAGTGGAGGAAGGAAAAGCTCTGTGACCAGCTTCAATATGAGATTCAGAGCTACGGCAGAAGTTGCCTTGTACAAACTGAACAAAGTTGCAAGAATGCAGCCCTTGAGTCCAAAAAAGTACAATTTATTTTATTTCCCTTTACGATGGATCAATGTATAGCGGTCTTGATATTTAGTTTGCTTAGCTGGTCTGCACATTAGGACAGAAATACCACACTGGAAAAATCTCATCTCTTCTAAATCAGGACTGCATCTCCAACACTAACTGAACGGAAAAAAATATACAATTTAAACAACTCAAAAGCAACACACATCATCAAACCATTTTAATAGGAGCATGGCTACATACTGCAAGTAGCACAAGCGCATCTGATGGCCCAAAGGTGCCATGCATGGATGGTTTAGGAACATATCCTGCACTGCTTCTTTTTTCACACCCTCACACCCATTCAACATTTACCTTTTTCCTTTTTTTAATTATTTTTATAGTCGTTTTATTGTTAATGGAGATCACTTTCATATGCTGAGGCTGTTCTTGTGACAGTACTGGTCAACAACAAAGAGGGTCTGTGAAAATGGGATTTGAAAGTAAACCGGCCCGTGTTGGTTTCGTACTTACAAGTTGCACATCTTCTTTCACAACATATCAACTTTTCTGGTGTCAGGAAATCTCTCCAGAACCCTGGTTGGCTGAGGTCCATACATTTTATTGTGAACTGTGTGATATAGTTGGAGCTGGGTATTGAATGCTCGGGGTGGGTGTGGGGGTGATGTTCAGGTGCTGCTCATCCTGCTGGTGAAGATAGACAGTCTTATAGCCTGCCATATGGAGCTGATTGCTGGGGAACCCTGACTGCTCTCTGTTGCATATGAAGGCAATGACAAGAACCGCCTGCCTCTTTTCTTGTTGTAATGTGTTCCTAAAGCATGCCTCCATACATCACCATCAGTTCAAAAGGACAAATCTGTACTTTCACTTTCACAGCTGGTATTACATTTTAATATCGGCTTCTTAAAGTATCAAACAACAAAATAGACTGCAGCCATTATTCAAATGTAATGTCTTAGTCTTGGTGCAGTCAGTAGTCACCTTTCAGTGATTTATAACTTCATATGTGTTATTTAGCAACCCCCAGCAAACCATCCTGATTACCTTTTGCAACCTCTCCATCAAAAAAAAAAAAAAAAAGTCAGCAGTATTTTTCTCCAAGGGAGTCTGTTTTGGTCACAGCACATTCCAATGGGGTAAGGTGAAAGTACAGGTGAACTCTAACTGAAGGTCATACCTGGTAACAATGTATTTTTGTTGCTGTGTTTTTTTTGTTTTTGTTTTTTTAAAAAGAGGTGCATGCTTAAATTATTTCTGCGAAAAGACAGGTATTGATCCCCTGCTTGCACTGCAATGCATTCTGTAGTGAGTTCTGATTCCAACATGAAACATACTGTTTATATGTGGTTACATACAGAGCCTTCATCTTTAAGGGCTGGTAGTGCTGGCACTGAGCGAATCAAGGGTTATTTGATTCATTCTGTACAGTATGTCAGGAAGTATTCATCTTAGTCACCTTGTATGCTGACAGAATTGGATAGCTCTGGCTGATTTAAATATGAAACAAATCACGAAGCTCCTTAAATCCAGTCTTAAACATTGTGTGCCTTAGATAAGTAAAGCTGTTTTGGGTTGCTTTTTGTGAATATACTCTTTGTATTAGAGGCAGAAAAGCAGCATGGAAGGATGGTATGCAAAGACTAAGTAGCAGATCCTATTTGTCAAACATTGCTATTTAAAACACTATAGGGTTGGCTAATCAGCTATTAGTTTCTTGATTTTGAAATGCAGCATTGTCAGTAGGGATAACTCTAAATAAAAATGTATCATTGTATTAGAATAATGTAGGGAGTATTTGAAGACTTGAACACATTTGATTCCCAGTCAGTATTTGATCTCCAGCAGACACGCAGCCTGAGCATGTATAAAAGCAAGACCCAGAGGACTAGGGAATAAATCGACAACATCTAGAATCACTGATATTTACTTCTTTCCCAGTAGTTTAGATTACAGTTGAGAAGCATCTGCTAGGAATTATGTGTTTAATATATATATATATATATATATATATATATATATATATATATAATATATAATCATCAAATGGTTTGCAGTTTAATCAAATTAATTTATAAGGAAAGCATATTAAAATAGAAAAGTCTATTTTGGAATAAAAAGCATAACCATGCCCAATGTGCAATTTTTGTTCTATTTGTACTTTTATTTGATGAAATGTTTTGTTTAAGAATGTTGCCTCTTCTGTTTATTTCTTTTGTCTTGTTTTTTTAGTTCAGATATTTAAACATGAACTAGGATTGCATTGATCACTAGTGTTATTGTATACATAGGTGCAGAGTTGTATAGTTCAGAATTAATATAAAGTGTGTTTGTAAAGCTTTGTCCAAAACACTAACTTGTTTTTCACCACATTTGTGTACAAAATAGAAAAAGATAAACAAACAAGATTTATCAATTTGAGCAAATACTAGAACAATGTGGCCAAAATTTCAAAAGCCCATCGTCCAGATATGTGAAGCCTTTCTGGCACAGTATTACTTATTGGATATTTTAATAGGCATTTGATATATCCTTTGGTCTTCAGGATTGCCAAATTCAAGAAAGGTGTTAAATACATATCAGAGGAATTCAGGTACTTGATTTTTGTGTGCGTGTGCTTTTTTCACCCCTCAGTTACTGAATGCAGTTTCACTGTTCCTATATTTGACAATAATATTCTGTTGCTGGCTAGATCTCTTTATAGGCAGTAGAGGTGAAAACCATCCCATGGGTTTCAGTTTCAGAAGTAGCACTCACAGGTGCCAGCCAGGCTGCCAGTGTTGGATTCCTGTGCACTGTAAACTGTAAGATTTAAGTTACAAGAACACATGTTTCAAAATATGACCACATGGTTCCAGTTCTATGTAGTCATTCTTTGCTAGTTGCTAATATATAGTTTTCAGTGTTAGGCATTTGCATGAAAATGGTCTTGGATAAATATGCTTTTAAGTCACCTTTTTAAAACAACATACTTCTTTACTCATGTTCTTACAAGGAACACCAAAGACAAACTAGCGAAAGCCTTTGTAACATGTTTCATAATAACCCCAATGCACTGTGTAACATGCATGCTGTGTTAGTCTGTGCTGCCAATTGAAAAATAATCTTGTCTTTTTCAAATCTGGACATCGGGGTACCTATTGCTTAGTTTGTTGTGCTTCAATAATGAAGTCCTTCAAACGTGGCTTAGTCATCTGTGCCTTTTCTCTCTTCAGCCTGACCGCACAGCAGCTTTGTGAGCTGTTTTCTATTGTACATACCTAATTCAGCACATGACTGTTTCACAGGGAAGACAATCACCCTGTTTTATTTAAGCTTTAGCAAGAATACGATCATTGTGCGCCACTCCTGGTGCTGTTTTCAAATTGTTCAGTCATATTGCTAGTTCTAATTAGATCTTACTACCTTTTTTAAAAAAAAAAAAAACACATTCCTGTTAGTATCCCTTGCTATGAGAAGACATGCTTGATTCAGCAGCAAACCTACAGTTAAGATTTCCAACCCCCAGAGAGATACAATTCTCTCAGTTGCCAAAGAAGGCAGTTCCCGTGCCAGCACACTTAAAGACACTTGTTATGCTGTCAAGTCACTGATTTTATAATCCTTACTAGATATATATATAATATGATACTCTTTTTCAGGAAGATTTGTGTGAAAAAGAAAAACAGTAATGGTGGTATATGCAACAGCTTAATTTGTGGTTTCTATCTGTGTGTGACGCAAAGACCTAGGTTCAGGGAAATTCTTTGGCTGGTTGCTAGGAGATAATTGGGTCCATATTGGCCTTTGTTTCATTTGCATATTATATATTTATACTAATATATATAATATAAAATGTAGAAGTATTTGTAGATATATTTATTGTCTTTTTTTGTTGCTCAAACAATTTCATTTATTATTTATTTTGAATTATTGTCAATATATTCTTCTTTATAATAGCTACATATTCCATTTGTTCTGTTCTCCAGTACTAAACATGGTTGTCATGCCTTAGGTTGCAATAGACTATAAAGCATTGATTACTACTTGCTCCCTATTACCTTTTTTTTGTGGATCTGTTGCACTTTCTGAATTTAGAACAGTATGTTAGCCTTCTCTCTCCAGAAATTAGTTAAAGACCTCAGACCTTTTTCTGGCTTTTTTTTTATTTTTTATTTTTTTTATTAACTAATCTCGTTAAGTTTCTATTTAGCAAACAGCTGAGGTGTTCTGAGCAGGAAGTATTTGTGAACAAGTCTTTTTTTTTACCATTTAAAATTGATGAGATTTCATTAAGTTTACTTAAAAATTAGTGTAGTGCCCAAAAGGCTTCAGCAAGCCAGTAAAGCTTATGTTGTTTGAAAGCTCTGTATTAAGCTACTGAATTGAACTAATTACTCAGTTCAAACTCATGCTGAGGCTTCATTTTAATAAGAATCTAAGCTTTTTACAGGGTTTAGGGTGAGGGGGAGGTCATTTGTTTTTTAAAACACAAAGTGATTCAAGGATATTGAACCACAAAAGACAGAAGTATAATTGTTTTCATGGTATATATTTTTACAGAATGGCACTGTATGGTATGAAATGGTGTTCAGATATTTATGACGGTATTTATTTAGATTGTATTTTCCTTTTAATCTGCAGATTCTTGGGTACTTCCAGTTAAAGTGTATTCCAGTGTTTTGATTTTGTGCATTACTTGCTCATTTATTTGTTATGGTAAACACACTGTTCTTGGCTTTATAGACCAGCCCTATATATACACTACATGCAATAATACACTTGAGATTCTAAAGTTGGAACAAGACAAATGGCTGCATGTTTAAAACTTTTTTTAAAAACTTGTAGCAGCCTCTTTTTCTTGCTAGTTCTTGTACAGGTTTTATCCACACCCCTCACCTTTTGGTAAACCGTAGTTGACATATTAAGTAATAATCCAATTTTAAGTTTAAATTGAGAAAGGGCTGCGAAGTCTATTAAGATCAATCAGCTGTTTCAGATTCAGCAATACTAAAATGCATTAGTTAGGCAGACCTTGAGGAATTCCAAATGAAGTTGCCAGCCTGTCTTACCAGTTTTGTGCACAGAGGCAAGTATATGAAGTGCTTTCTGTGTATTTGCAGGTATCTGTATATTTCTATAAATGTAAATGCTTTTGTACACATACATAGAGATGCACACACATGTAAAAGGGCTTTCGGTGTCACACAGTTACTTTTATTATAGTGGGAAAATGTGCAAATAAGTTTTGTTTTTGCTACTTTCAGGAAGTTGCATTCAAGAACTTGTGTGAATACTATTTTGAGCCGTCTTGTACAGATATGTAGAAAGACTGATTGGCTGTTTATTTTACTTTGAAAATTTGCTGAAGATTTATTTTTCTTTTCTTTTCAAAGAAGCTGTGCCTGCAGAGCATTTGTTCAGTATCTGTAAATGAAGATGAACTGTTGTAAATGCATTTTGGTAGATGGTTCGACTGTAAAATTCAGCCCTGTTGACCAGACCTAAATGTAAACAAAATTGTACAATGTAAACATTAAAGCTGACACACAAATCATTTTGCTTCACTTTTTTGGGGGAAATAAGATAATGGCTGAAGCCATTGGATTCCGAGTGCCAGCAGTATTTGTCACACGTGACAAGTAGAATCTGTGCCTTTCAGTTCCATTGGGACTCAAAATCCAGTTATCCTGTGATACCGTGCAGTTTGGATAAACGAACAGCACAAAGATCCACAGCTAAATCATCAGCCTGTCGCTGAATGACTGACTCCGAGCAGGAGCTGCACATAACTGACTTCTTTTATTAAATCATTGACCTTAAAAAAAACAAAAGGAAACAGCGCAAAACACTTTTCATTTTATAACTATATCAACAGAGGGCTTCTGTTGCGAGGAAAGTATTTTAGAAAAAATCTTAGATTTAAAAAGTGCTTTGAAAAACAAAAAAAAATAAACAAGGTTTTGTAAACTGTATTAGTCTGATTATGCTTTAAAACTGTATTCATTGCTAGTGCTCAACAAAGAGGATCAGATAATAGTACATTTTAAAAGTAATTTGTTCTTTGTCCGCCAGGTGGCACTGTGCCACTAAAGTTTTGTTTAACAGTCAGCTTTTTGTTAACTTCCATTAACCTCAAGAGTAGCAGAACCTGGGGAGGCAACCTTCTGCCGGTTTATCCGTTCATGCACCTGCATTCTTTTAGTTACTTAAGCAATAAGCAGTCGAGGATTCTGTGCCCTACTCTTTATCTTATCACATCTCTCGAATCAATACCACAGCACATTCGTTATCACTGTATTACTGATCCTCCATAAAAAAAAAAAAAAACCTCTGTACTCGCTCTGCATTATAATAAAAGCTCACATAAAGATAAAAAGGTCGTCGGAGTGCTATTTATTTTACACATCCCTGTTTACTGCTTTGAGAGGATCATTGACCGGTGTAGCCTCTCATGCAGATAATATGCAACCTATCAAGGATGCTCATCGTTAGCCAAAATACTCATCCGAACATAACCTTTGGAAGCGCAATGTTTTTCACAAAAAAGAAGCCTGACTGCAGCAATAAGACTGAAGTCTAAAGGAATATACGCTTTGCCCAAAGACATTGAGAGCCATTCACAGCATGGGCACATTTCAATAAAAGAGAACAAAGTCTGAGATTCTTATCTTTGGAGAACATTTCTCTTTATTAAAAAAAAAAAAGTAAAAACTGGATTGAAACCTAGAAGTAAATATTACTTTGTGAGCAAATACAAGCAATGATTGTTATCCACATCTGTATTTCTATTTTGGGATGGGTTTAAGTATATACAGTATACTCTATATAGTAATGCAAAAAAAACATAATACTCATAACCAAAGTAAATCTAAACTTTTTTTGATAAGAATGGGACTGATTTAATTGATGCTGTGTCTAGTGGTGCCTGCAGAGATCTGGTTTTATTGAGCCCTGCTGGGATAAAACACACGGATTGATTTATTCTAAAAAAAAAAAATCTAAACCGTTTTTTACTTGCACATTAACATGCAGGGAAATCTAATGTTCTTGATATATATGCCTCATCGCAGAACTCTGCTTTGAGCTCATGCTTGGTAACCACCTGCCTTTTAAAACAGTTAGATCAAATGTTACAGAACTCCTTTTTATAAACCTTCTGAATAGGCAATACTGCTACATTTTGTTTTACAAACTGGGTCACATGCCAGTCCCAATCCAGGGAAATTGTCACTGAGCTAGCTATTGCAATCATCTGTTAACTTTTAGTGATGTTTATCCTGACAATCAGGTTACATGTTTTCCTCAATTACGTGATTTGTAGCTTGTGGTACTGTTCATCACGCGACTGCCAAACTGCAGTGGGCCTGTAAGACGCTATGAAAGGAGGTGTTTTCACGACTCAGTACAAAGGGCTAAGGGCTAAGGGCTAAGGGCTAAGGGCTGAGGGCTGAGGGCTGAGGGCTGAGGGCTGAGGGCTGAGGGCTGAGGGCTGAGGGCTGAGGGCTGAGGGCTGAGGGCTGAGGGCTGAGGGCTGAGGGCTGAGGGCGGAGGGCGGAGGGCGGAGGGCGGAGGGCGGAGGGCGGAGGGCGGAGGGCGGAGGGCGGAGGGCGGAGGGCGGAGGGCGGAGGGCGGAGGGCTGAGGGCTGAGGGCTGAGGGCTGAGGGCTGAGGGCTGAGGGCTGAGGGCGGAGGGCGGAGGGCGGAGGGCGGAGGGCGGAGGGCGGAGGGCGGAGGGCGGAGGGCGGGGGGCGGGGGGCGGGGGGCGGGGTCATCTTCAAACCAACTGAAATTGTTATTTAAAATACATTTTCAACAGCACACTACAATACACAGTGAACCGTGATGTGCAGTAAGTAGTGAGAGTCTAGGGATGTTCACTATTACTTTTAATGCTTTTTAACTCAAAAGGATTCATCAACTACAAGTACATTTGTGGGTCACAGTATTGGTGCCTTTCATTTTGCAGTGCATTTAAGGACCACAATCTAATAGAAATATAATTCAACATTGTGTAAATAAATTACAAAAATGACTCTGCATACAAATGAAAAGGTTTATTTGTACATTACACATGTTCATTGCATTATGAAATTATATTCATCTCCAAATACAAAACACACAGTTTAATGTAAAATACATTCATTAACAACTGGCAGAAGACTATAGTATTACTTTATACATTATTTCCTCTGAATTGTATGTCAAATCACAGTGTTACTGCACATTATTAGAAGACAAAGTTAATTCACAATAATCTTCAGGACCTGTAGCTCATAGTTTATTAGTCAGTCATTTGAAGAAGCCGCTCAGTCGGACGAGCTGAATTTCAATATGTATTTACGGTGTTGATTCTTCTCATGGCTGATACCACTGATGATGATCTAAAGGCTTATGTTTCTGAAGCTCCATTGAAATTAGGGTTGTTGAAACTGGGCTGTGTTTAAAAACGGGAAAGCCAAAGTTAGTCACTCTTTCTAAACCATTTTAAACAAATGAAGTAAGAATATGCACACTGTACTGTAGATAACTATTGTTAGTATTTAATGATCATTAGGCACAGCTTAAAAAGGTTCCTTGAGCAAGCCAAACACATGAAAAATGATGTAGCCTCCTGTAAGAAAAAAAAAAAAACAACGCTCAAGCCTAGTGTGACTGGTGTAGTGGTAACTTTCTGTAACTCAAATGCAGACCCTCTCACAGCAAGTCACGCATGAATGCTGCAAGCCAGAATTATTCATTTTTACTGTATGAATTAAACACAGGTAAGCAAGAGCTGACCCTGGACATGCATTGTTCATGTAAACTGTCACTTATGTGGCACTTTATATGTACGGTATCTGCCAGCATGTGGGGTTTCTGATGTGGAATCTACATAATACAGACGTCTTGGAGCAAAATTTGTCTGACAAGATCCACAAATCAACTCCACAAAAAATGCAATTGGTAAACAAAGGCTGTCGCCACTATATTGAATGAGTAAAAAAAAAAAAAAAAAAAACAACATTTTATGTCAGGAGTCAATTTTCCTGTACACTGGGCTATTGACATATCAAGATATTGTACTAATGTACAGCAAATCAGCACAGTGCACTTACTGAGGCACGTGTGCTTATGTGTACAGTATTATGGTGGCTAGCCATGGTTCTAAATTCTTGCTGCCTATTTCGGAGTGGTATGTTTGTTATATATGTATTTTATTTTTTGATGCTCTGTGTGTGTGTGTGTGTGTGTGTGTGTGTGTGTGTGTGTATATATATATATATATATATATATATATATATGTACACACACAGCATCAAAAGAAACTTATCATTTATATTTGAGCATCAAAAGAAACTTGTCTCATATTTGGATAAAATTCACTAGAAGTGATCGGAAAATGACAATCTCTGTTTTAGAGCCGGTGCAGTGACTATTTATTGTGCTGATTAACAACTGACATCAAAAAGATGCTGCAAAATGATCTGTCAATCTTGGGCAGGTGACTCTTGGTCTCCCAGTTTGTGGCTTGTCATTGACAGTGTGTGTCTGGTTATACTGTCTCGCCAGGTTTGAAATTGCTGGCTGTGAGCACCCAAGACTGTGAGCCACAGTACTCTGCCCTAGTCCAGCCTCCAACATGCCAATTGCATGAAGGCGCTGCTCTCTTGACAGACGTGGCACATTTGTTTTTTTTTCTGTGATTTTCTTTATTACTTTTATTCAAGCTTGCAATTCAACAGCTGAATCACTCCATATCCAGTGTGATTAAGTGCATGTGCTTCAGTCATAGGCAAGGATGAATGAACAAGTGATTAAAAAGAAACCAAAAACATTTCGACAATGTCCATCATTTATATACCTTATTTTTTTTTTAATAAATGTGTTATAATAGTAATGAGTTTTTTTGATGCACAGTGTGTATATATATATGTGTATATATATATATATATATATATATATATATATATATACAAAAGTGAACAGATTTTGAATGGTGAAATGTACTGTACTCTATTTTTAGTATTGCAAATTAAATTAAATTACGCATTCTCTGTTTATTCTGGGGGAAATGGTTTGGAGAAAAAAAGTGCACAGCAATTGTCTGTTCTGCTCCACTCCCAAACCCCATACAATCTGCATAGTTTCTACTTCGCTGAACCTTCCTTAACTTTGAATGTAAAAAAAAATCTTTATTCAACTTTACTTCAATAAAATGTTTAAAGAACAAATGTTATGAGCAATACAGATATTGGGTACAAACGCAGGCTTCCATGTATGTACTATGTATTTAGAAAGGTATTCAGACATACAGATTGAGGCTCTTCAGTTATTATGTAATAAACAGTTATGTTTGACTTACCACATCAATCTTAAAATTAGTGATTTTCACCCCACGCACTTTGAAGAAATAGTAGGAAAGGCCAGCTATCACACAGAGCAAGAGAGCCCCAATCAAGATTCCTGCAATCAGTCCAGCATCTGACAAAAAGGGCAAACAGGGGCATCACTATTTAACCATGGGCACTGATGTCACCAATCCACAAGCTGCCACAATCATTGTTTTTAACAATTACAGTAGTTGTAAACAATTTGAATTGCTTTGGTTTTCATAGTAAATATTTGTATTGCTAATAGAGACAAAACTGGCTTTAATGTTTCACATTTATAACAATTAAATTATTACAGCCCGTGAAAATAAGCTTAACTGGGGACCAGATTTAACACACACACATACACATAAAAGTTAGTATTTAAATAGATACACATAAGCTGATAGCACCCTGGTCCCCTGCTTATTCTTTATTTGCTTGTGAACAAAGGCCATGATATATTTAAAAAACAACAATTACAACCATATTGAAAGTTGTACTGACCGGTGCTGCTTCCTGGGGAGTCCGTAGGGATTATAATGCCACCATTCCCATCAGTTTGGTAGTCTGAAAGCAGAAATGTCAAGATGTGTATTGATATGCAATTCACAAAAATACTAACATGCAGAACCATTAATCTGAACTACGGTGTTATTATAAAACTGATGCTAGAGTTATTTAGTTTTTCAAGAAGAAAAAAATATGGATCCTTTATAAGGCTTAAGTAAAAGTGTTACAGAATTTGAGTCCCATCACCTGCTCCTCTAGGTGGGAAACAGTGTAGGGTTATTTTTAGGGGTGAAGTGAGTGGCTTCAACAAGCTTACTTCACACAGGTTACTTACAGGCAGTGCTTCTGGGAAATACTAGCAGGAAGCAATGGCAGACTGTCAAAGAAACCTTTACAGTATCTCAACCAAAATTAATACAAAAGGCAAAGCAGGGGGGCTCCCGAGTGGTGCATCCAGTAAAAGCACTTGCGTAGAGTGCAGGATGCGTTCTATAGTCTGGACGTCGCGAGTTCGAGTCCAGGCTATTCTTTTGCCGACCGAGGACGGGAGCTCCCAGGGAGCGGCGCTCAATTGGCCAAGCGTCGCCCTGGGGGAGGGAGGGTTAGGTCGGCCAGGGTGTCCTCGGCTCACCGCGCACCAGCGACCCCTGTAGTCTGGCCGGGTGCCTGCGGGCTTGCCTGTAAGCTGCCCGAGAGCTCCGTTGTCCTCCGACGCTGTAGCTCTTGGGTGGCTGCATGGTGAGTCCGCAGTGTGAAAAAAAACGGCCGGCTGACGGCACACACTTCGGAGGACAGTGTGTGTTCGTCTTCGCCCTCCCGAGTCAGCGCAGGGGTGGTAGCGGTGAGCTGAGCATAATAAAATAATTGGCCATTCCAGATTGGGAGAAAATAATAAAAATAATTGGCAACGACTAAATTTATAAAAAAAAAATAAAAAAAAAGGCAGAGCAGAAATCTCTGAACTCCTCCACTCCAGTACCTTACCACCAGCAGCTCCCGGGGACGAGTGTCTTTGTGCCTAAGGAAGTGGGTATTTCGAGGAACAGAACACTGGTTTCTTACACTGGCGGTGGCGGCAGATGAAGCCTCTCTTTTCCAGGCAGTTGTTGTCGTTCCACTTCCCGTCCTGAACGTACATCTCCACGCACTTCTCAGCGCCTCCTCCAGGGTGGAATATCTCATTGGGTTCTCCCGGGGCCCAGTTCACAAAACCAAAAGATGATTTATCTGTCCAAGCCCATCCATCTGAGAAAGACATACAGTGACACTCTTGGTATATTACAATGTTGATACATTACATTTTTGACAATGTTTAATGCCTTAATGGGTTAATACTCTAGTTTCCTTCATTAACTGGGTAGCTATAACAATATGAGCCGTTTGTAGACTGGTACCACTGGGGTTTATATTGTGATACACAGTACTAATAGTATCACAATGCCGCTGATCGTTCTGCTAGGGTTTTGTCTGGGTTATTCACTGGTATTATGAGGGCACCACAATGGTATTTCTCAATCCACTCTGTAAGGACTCATTTGATAGAAGGAATATTGCAAGCAGACTATAAATCGGATCACGCCAAAGTAGCACACACATGACAATACGTACATGAGCTATCCTTGGTCAGTCCAATCCAGAGGTTGTGGTATCTGGTGTAGTTAAGCTTCACTAAGAACTCCACTTCTGCTCGGCTGTGGATGGAGGCAAGCTCTGCGCTTCCCATCTGGCAATAATGTCTTGAATCCGGCCAGGAGAAACCCTTCTTCTCACTGACAACAAGATAGCAGTAACGCCCATAGGTGTGCCAGCCCTGTCGACACATACCGTCTCCTGGTGCTGGAGTGGGGGGAGGCTTCTCTGCAACGCCAAAAGGAGAGATTATGAAGCTTACAGGCCTAATGATTTCATTTTGTTTCTGTTTTGACCTGCACTGGGATGACAGTTTGCAGGTTTTCAGCTGGTTCAAGAGAATGACAGTAATGCTGGTTTGAAGAGCTGGTTAAGCAAGTTTAAGAAAACAATAAGTCAACTTAAAAATCACTTTAACTCTAAAGCCAATCAAATGTTGCCTACACTAAATGCATCTAATAGCTGTAAACCTGTGTTATATATACATGCTGGATACCAGTTCATACTATTTAGGCTTCTTACTATGTTCATAAAGTTGACATGACTGCAGCATGTATTAGGATTCTGCATTTGCCTGCACCCAGCACTTTAAGAAGCAGCTAAATACAGCATGTTGCTTCTCTTTAATCCTAATAACACAACCTCAATGAGTTTTTAATTTGCTACATGTGTAAACTTACCTGAGGTAATTTTGCAGATGTAAGCTTGTTTTTGGCTACAGGAGGTGTCGTTCCAGGTGCAACAGTGGAACAGTGGTGGGCTGTGCATGGTCACACAGCCCTCTTCATTGTGATTGGTGGGCTCCCCTGGACCCCAGTGTGTATAGAACACCGGCCAACCATCCACCCAGGTGTAAGAGCCATCCCCCTGCAATACCAAAGACACTTCATTACAGTATGGATTCAATCAGTCCTTTATTTAACCAGCCAATTCAGATTCTCACTCAATTGAGTCCTTTCGGAAGATCACAGTTCTTCTGGCATAACATACAACACTTCAGAATATGCTGCTTCGCAGATTAGGACATTAGGTCGTTTTCATTTTTTTTTTTTATAACTACTAAATTAAAGATTTATTTTAAAACCGTGTTTCAAAAAATTCAACACTATTCTTGGCATTAAATGACTAGTCTAAGGTTAGTCAGCCTGCCAAATATATGCCAAGTCACGGCTTCTGTTGAGTACAGTACTTGTGTCATGTTAAACCTCACATTCAGCTTGTGCTTTCCAGCAAGGATTGTTTGTCTATGAGTTAACACTATTCTTTGTTTTATTACTTATTTTCTAATTAGACTGCAATGCTTTGTAAAATAATTATTCGATAAATATTACATAGCAAAGCACTGTAAGTGTATTAACTTCTAAAATCAGCACACAGTTTTTTGCTTTTTTTTAGCTCTCATTCCAGGTCTATGCATGTGAAATGCATTCTGGGAATGACTTGTAGCTCTCCTGGTAAAAGTACCAGCAGTGCTCAGACTGTTAACTTGTATGATAAGGTTGGAATAAATGTCAATGCTTAGTGATATGTGGTTAACGATGACAGGACTGTGCTTACTTGGCGCCTGAGTCCGATCCACGCATCAACTCTCCCCTGAAGCACAACCCCAGCCACAAAGTTCTGTTCATAGCTGTGGTCGATGCTGGCCAGGCTGCCCTTCTCCTTCTCACAGGCAGCCTGAGCATCCTGCCAGCTGGCCTGCAGCTCAGGCTCTGCCACCAGCTTGTAGCAGTTCTTCTTCCAAGAGGTGTAACCATGCGGGCATGGGCTCTTTGTGGGGGGCGGTGGCGGTATGCTGTTTGCTACGTATTGAAAACAGATTGTTTAACAGAATTTCAGTCCCACTGCAGGAGATGTCATGAGAACGATAGAACAGAACTCCCTGTAACGTTACGGTCTCCTACTGCTGCACGCTTCTTTTTAAACTGAGTCATATTGATTATAGCACTGTATTCTGTATCCATATTCCCCAGTAAGTCTAGAAATTAGCATATGCCTAATGATGCAAAATCAGTGAAGTGTGCACTGGATCAGTTAACTTTAAGTCTTCCTGATTTGATGGGTACAAATTCTACACAAACCCAATTCATGGAAGTATTTGTGATAAATGCATAGTGAGAAACGCTTTTAGCATGACAGCTCACATATCACTAAAGATGCTAGCTGCTAAAATCCTTAAAAGAGTATAACATGCTGTAAGTGCCTTGCCTGCCCTCGGAACAGTTAGCAGCACAGCTAGGAAGAAAATATTTATAGCACAAAAAGAGAATTATAGCAAAGAAAGAGAATTCAGTTCTTACATTTTTTCCTGTAGCAGACGAATCCTAACTTAGACTGGCACCCTCCATCATTCCAGCGCCCTGTTTCCCGGTGGCTATGTGCAATCATGGTACAGTGTTCCTGCCGCAGAGGAGAGCAATGTATTATAGGAAATGATACCAAGCAGAACAGAACCACGTGGCACTGTTCACCCCCTATTGGACTCTAATTATTCCATTAAATCCTTACCGTTATTTAAATCGACGCTAAACAAGATACAGTTTCTATAATCTAGAATGATAATAATACAGCCACTGCCACTACAACTCCTACTCCCAACAAAGGCCTCACTCTTACACACACTGCGGTTGGTATTACAAACAGCACGCGTTGTGGTTGTTTGACACACGCCTTTTATTACTGAAGTGAGTGTTCTCCCTGTTTAAACTAAAAACTGAACTCGGACCATCATTACACGACATTCGTTAGGTTTGTGTGGCGGCAGCACGGAGGCTTTGTTTTTGTTTATGCTTTTGGAAGAAAGTACAGTACGTAATCAATCGAGAGCTCGTCAAGCGCAGCTATGATCTTTTCCGCAAAACCAGCGGAGACACCGTTTTGATTTTTCTGCACTGCTAAATACAGTGGTTACGATCTGCAGTACCGTGACGGTAGATAGAAACATTTGGCCAATCTTCCGACCAGAAGGCTGGTGGGAATGACTTGAATGGTCTCCAAATGACTGCATGTCTAAGGAGTGGTATATGCGTCTTTGTCATTTACTGAGACATTTCCTGGAGTGCCAAAAGAAACACACAGATGAGACGTTCGGTATCGATGGAAAAACGAGTTGCGGTCGCACTGTGGCGTTTGGGGATACGAACTGTCCCATACACACATATACACACACGGAAATGTCTGATAAACGATGACAGCATTACTTGAGCAGAAATCCACAGAGCACCTACTGTGGTTGTTTTCGTGAAGTTTTAATACACACACACAGTGTTACTGCACATTAACTAACCAAATTGAATTAATAACCAGACTCACTACTTCTTCTGAACAGGATTAACTAATGCAGTTGTCACTGCCTTTTGCAGCCAAATTGTGTGTGTACTTAAACTGTATTAAGAGCAAAAGGTGAACTCGCTACTGCATTTAGGCTGTGTGTGTACAAGGCCTTAGAAACAAGATACAGCTATCTATACAGCTAGCAGAGGCTCCTCTTTGGGGCAAGCAAAAGTGACAATTACAAGAACTTCAAATATTGGAACTTTTACTGCCTAGTTGTAGAAAATGACTGATTAGCAGCGAGTTGAAACTGAAGCTACTGCTACGGATTCTACCATTGTCCCAAAGAAGAAGATGAGCCAAAATGTGTTAACTTGGATGAAATGTAATAAAATACTTTGGGCTAGGATTATCAAAGCTATTTAATTCTGAAAGGAAAAAATACCACATCAAATACAATTTTAAAGCAAACCAGAGCATCATAAGACTACCTAGAGTCCCCTAAACGAGTTGTTTAGTTACGATTCAGGTTATTTTATGGGGTGTTATTTTTCCTTGCTGGAACAACTGACCAGCAAATATCTTTGAGAATCTAGTATGATGAGAAAACCATGAAGAATCCTGAGCAGAGTTTGAAACTTTTTTCAGTCTCACATTCAGTTGTCCCACCAATAGGTAATTCTATGCTGTTCTTGGTACTGCACATTTATTTCACTGGTATTTCTACTGTAGCAATCCTCTACTGCCAGTGCTGTAAACACCCCAATCTCACCCCTGAGTCTCCGAAGTTGTTGGGCTCCCCAGCGTTCCAGTTGGTGTAGAGCACCTGGCTTCCATCACTCCAGGTGAATTTCCCCTCATGGAGAACATCAGACAGGCCAATCCACACGGGGGCTCGGATATCCTCCAAGTAGCTTGCAACAAAATCTGCAAGAGACAGCAATATGAGTTTATGGTTTACAAAGGTAGTAACATGATATTATCATGTTTATTTTTACAAGCTAGTTTTTCAATTACAATAGTCTGGCCTCCAGAACTATGCTGTCTCTTTATTAATACCTTTAAAATAACTACATCAGTCAAGTCTTACGAGGTAAGGGGAGAGCGGTGTGCATTGAGACAGTGAATAGAATAGGGCATTAGTTTTCCGCCGATGAAAGGTTTACAGATCTTTCATGTAGAAATAGAAAGCACTGTCATGTTAAACGGAGTCTGCCGTTGCTATTTTGTTTAATATTGTTACCATTCTCATATTGGTTATCAATGACAGCCAGGTCTCCTCCCTGGTCTCCACACCATGTCTGAGCAAAGGTCCAGTTAGCATGGAATTCATCCTTCCCATCATGTCTTCCCTTAAATAGGAAACATTTATTCCCAAAGAGCAGCCAGTCTGTGGGAACCAAACACACACAGTACAGCAGCTGCTTGAAAACAAACCATCAACATCATTTTAAATTGTACTTTCCAGTAAACATTGCAACACATTAATAAGTTAGAGAAGAAGAATTTCTTATGATTAGCTATACTGTGTAACAAACCTATACTTTCCACCGGACACCACCCGAGTAAGAATCCATTCCATGCCACTTTCTGTCATGTTATTTTTTATAATATATACTGTTTTATATAGCTTTTGATTTGGTACAGTAGAGCTACACTACTAGCAATGTGAATTACAAGGCAGAGAGATTCCTTTTTGTAAAGTGATTACATTTTCTTTGTACATGCCAACAAATTGTAATACTTGCCTGATAAGAATTACAAGCATTTTGTAGTCACTTTCCTATATAAACAATGCCCACATTATGGTAAACCTGAATTAGATTGTTCAATGTTTTTTTTAAAGCTACTAATGGACTAAATCGCTCCCAGATTTCAATGCTGTACTTCATCTGCATTCTACTTTAAAAAGTGACACAAAGAAAAGCAGAAACTTTACTGAACATTTGAAAACATTGGAGTCACTGTAAAAGCACTGACTAGTTCCTCAGGAGTTGAGCTGTTCAGGCTTTGGCTCTCCTACTCTTAGTGACTTGTGTGCTCATGTCTCTTTCCATGTGACCAAGAAATTAGACAGAGGGACAAAGTAGAAGTACAGCAGGTGCTGCTGTCTGTAAAACTTGTATCTGCTTATTTCAAGGTATTAAAACCAAACATTGTATCAACCCCCCCCCCACACCCCCACCCCCCCCCCCCCCCCGCGCCCTTACCTTGTGGGCAATGTCCACTCCATGGCTGAGTAGGAGGGGGAGCAGTATGACTATCTCCTGGATATTTCTTACACACATATCCTGCTGACGTTTTGCCACAGTTCATGTCATACCACGTTCCTATAGAAACCAATACAGGGATTCAAAGACATATTTCAAAATTCAAAGCAATTTCCAAGGTACCTGAACATATAATGGGTTTGGGCTTTACATACTGTAATTGGCATGCAGCACAAACATCCATGTAGAATGACTAATTCAAGGGGTGGCATTCTTAAAAAAAAACAGACCTGCGTGCCGGCTCATTTGAACACACTGCTCTTCTCCATTAGCGTCATTGGGCTCTCCTGGTGCCCAATTGACAAAAGTGACTGGTGAAAAGTCTAGCCAGCTGCAATACAATGTGGATAGACATTAAGGTACATCCATAACCATTAAACACTTAATATAAAATGTATTTTAGTATTTCTAAAGACATACAAGTAGCATGATTTAGTTTTAAGATATCAGATATGCACTGACTATAAAGAGGGTAGGAAAGATTCCCTTTTCAATATTTGAGTGTATTGGTATAAAGTGGGTATGAAGGCACAAGCTGAAACTTGACTATAGCTGCTTTTAAGTTTCACTGTCATCGTTGTTGAAGTTATGCTGCATACTGTAGTTAACCTACTGGTATTCTCCTCCCACAACACCCATTTCCTTTAATCCAATCCAGGCATATTCAACTGCTCCTGTTCCAACCTGGAAATACAAACCAGAATTAGAGTCTGAGAGTGAACCCAGATCTACTTATACTGGTTTAACCTCTGGCCATTAGTAGCTGTAGTATTTTAGTAGT
Organism: Acipenser ruthenus; assembly: GCF_902713425.1. NCBI lineage: Eukaryota > Metazoa > Chordata > Actinopteri > Acipenseriformes > Acipenseridae > Acipenser > Acipenser ruthenus. The sequence goes on along the minus strand of NC_081189.1, from coordinate 19,484,407 downwards.
AATCAAAATAGTAAACTAATAAATTCCATAACTCTTACCTGTCATGCACTTCAATTGCTCCATCTCAAATGTGCAGCTTTGAGCAAACATGTATTACAGCAAACGTGTGTTTTCATTTTAAAAACATGATATCTGGTACTAGCCTAGATTAAAGAAAGTTCTAAGTTTGTTTGCCTCACTTGTATGTTTCACCTCCTTGGGTCATTTTATCTCAGCAGTGACTTTGGGGTCAAAACATATTACTGGCTGAAAAGCATGTCAGTCAATAGCAGCTGGAAGGAGTTGGGGAGAATTTAACTGTCCAATAAAATAACCAAGGAGGTGAAAGGTTACTTGAGAGCAAGGCTTGCAAACAGATATGTCTTTGCAAACCGACCTATAGCGAACAGAGGTGCATAACAAGTGATTCATTATTTAGTTAGCTGCAACAACTCTAACAGCTTTCTACACCTAGCAGTAACATTACAACTACAGGTCAGAGGCTAGTTTTACTCTAATACTTGGACTTTCAAAGGTGACTCCTGCTAAAATCTTCCAATGGGGTGAAAAACACTTTCAATAGAGAAATGGCTCCTGGTATACAGTAAGGCAATGGGGAACCAGCAAGACGTACTGGCATGCGATTCACTGTTAAGTAATGCGTGAAACAAGATCCAGCAGCACAACCATTCCATTACTTGATCAATGTTTGAGTCTGTTCACTGTGAAGGGTATTTGAAAACGCAGTCCATCTCCAGAGATATTAAATGTTAACTGTGCTTCACAAAATCTCATTTTGGGTCACTAAATGCAATATAAAAAGGTTCATTGTAAAGTAATTGTTCCGTGAAATGAAAATGCATTGCGGTCGGCAATTACAAGGCTCTCAGACTGACTGCAAGTAAAGACCTTGTAAAAGCATAATACACCTTAGGGATATTTGCCGCAGATTGCTGTTTAAGTAATACCATCCCAGTGCTCCAAAACAAGCCTCTAAAGTGGGCGTAAGTGAGATGAGATGAGACAAAAACTCCAGAGCACAGAGTACTGTTTGGCTATTTCTTGTCGTTTTTCTTTTACATATAGAGGATACACCTTGAACGGTCATAGAGTACTGTAGGTATTCCATTATAAATGTATATAATTGAGATGAATGTATAGAATTATCTTAGTAGCTATAACCCCTCTATACTGTAGGTTTGCACAGTTTCCTATTAAACTGTAGGGTCCACGAGTCCAGGGAAATTCAAACTGGGGGATGTCAAGCACTAGATACTGTATACACACCATGCTGGTGAGGAAGCTCTGCTCCTCTTCATCAGCAATGGAGGCCAGCCGTGCATTCTCTTCATAGCAGCGGAGAGCCGCGGTGTACAGGTCAGTGATCTCCGTGTCATTGTAATAGTAACACATGCCATTATTTTTCCTCCAGCCTGGGTTTGTTCCACACTCAATGGCTGAAACAAGAAACCGGTTTGTATGTAACTGCTTTCTCAATTAAGCATGAAGAAGGGCTGTACCGCTATGGCCAAAAGGTTTGCATTACCAAGAATTTTCGGATTGAGACAATTAAAAAAAAACTATATGAACAATATTGTCGTCTTTTATTTAACATCTTGTAATAAAAGAAACTACACAATGATATTGCAAAAGTCTACCTGAAGCCATAAAAGTAGTACAGTATTTCATGTTAGATATCAAAATGTCAGATTTTTCAATTTGGCAGTTTTTCGTTAAGTGTATGGAAAACTACAAAGTGGTATTCAAATTCAATATGTTAACGTAACATTATTCAGCAGATTTCATCAACTTTATGAAGCGAAATTAGTTCAGTCTAGAGTGATGCAAAACCTTTGGCCAGAGCTGTAGTAATAAAATGATGTACTTGTGTCTAAGACCTGAGAGGCAAGAGAACAGCTTAAAATACTGTGTTTGTCAAACCACCTCTAATATTCTTACCAAATTGTTCTCATGAGAAAGACTAACTTTGAAATAGACTACACTTTAATAACACAGATTTATGTCATGGGTTGTTTAAAGAGGTTATTTCGATTTTGATGAATTACAAAAAGTTAGATTTTCATAAAACCGTTCTAGACTGCATTAGAAACATTCTAGACGTGTCCTGCATATTACACTTTACTCAAACCATAGTTTATTTAAACAACTCGTCAATTAAAGTTTATGTATAGGGCCAGTATAACCACAATCCTGGCAAATATAGAATAACCAAAAATGTAAAAATGTTAAATGTAAACACCAGTAGTACACACATTTGTGTAGAAAGGCTGAAGGAAATAATCACAGAGTCATGTCGAACAATTTAAACACCTTGCAAACTCTCTTCAAATCATTTTTCTGTGTAAGATTTTTCTTTAAATTCATGTCAAAAGTCCAGACGGCAGTGTTTTTAACAGCCTGCTTCACACACCTGGTATGTCAGGGGGAGGAACTGGTGGAATAATGGGCGCCTGTCCTTTTCGGATTTCACAGATCCAGTCTTTCACGGCATCACAGTTAAGGTCATTCCAGTAGGAGTAGTTTGACCTGATCCCCATCTCCACGCAGTTCTCTCTGCCCTGGTGGTTGTTGGGTTCTCCAGACCCCCAGTTAGTAAAGCCAACAGGAGAACCATCACTCCACTGATACCCTGGAAGACAGAGAATGTCACATACAGAGAATGGCGATGTAAGGGTGGTAAAACATAAGCATATATGTATTGTATCTACTGTTTTCCAGAGATAAAAAAAACAGACAAAAGACCGAAAACAAATGTAATTGGAACCTGAGCGAATTATCAGTCTTGAACATGTTAATTATTCTGATAATTAATTGTAATTGAGTAGAGTGTATTTCATATATAAGTGGTTGCTGTAGTTCAAGCTATTCTATTTACAGCTGACCTTGAGAGTGAAAGACGCTATATAACTACAGCAAACCTAATATATAACATTTTAATAAATCATATACATGGATTCGTTTTGCACAAGGGAACACAAGGGAATCAATTTGCTATAATAACTAGGAGTTTATAGAAACCATGTCAATATTGCTCCAGATGTCTCCAGTCCAACTACACAACAGCAATATTATCCTCCTCCCATGGAGATGCCCATTCCTGTAACCAATTCTCTCAGAGATGTGTCAGTGCATCAGAGTGTCGTTCAAAGTGGAGGTTCGAAATCACACAGATTAACATCATGGTAGGAGCGTTGCCTGAGAAAATCAGTTGGATGCAGCACGTATATGATTTTTATTATTGCATTCAATTGTAAAGATAAGGAGACCAAAGCATTCTTGTGTTTGACATTGATTCAGAAAGCAAAACATATCCACACTTATGGCAGGGCTGTGGTCCTCACTTGTAAATAGTGTATTTTGTTGTTCTTTTAGTTTTTTTTTTTTAAACAAAAACAATTATGTGTTAAACACGCTAGAATCGCCTCCATGCTAAAATATGTGTGGCATGTGGCCATGTGCTAATTGGTTCATTGATGATCAATTAGCCCTGGCCACATGCTATATAAAGGAGCTCGAAATCCTGTTGTTTTGTTCTCTGCAAGTCTGAGACGGCTTGGCTGAAGCGGCACATGTGTGTGGAACCAGGGATTTTGGGACTACATTTAGAAGAGTGAATAGTTAGGGGATTTTATTTTATTTTCTAGCAGTGTTTTTTTTTTTCTTTTTTGTATTGTTGTTTACACTCTTGTTTGTGTATTCACGCCTGTGCACTATGTTGGTAAAGTTACGTGGGTCCACCTGCCTGATCCCTCCCCAGGAGCACCATTGCTGGTACCCTAGTGGCGGCTACCTGCAAGTGAATTAAATTCGTAAATATTGTAAATAAACCTGGTCGGCTGTGTGGCGTTTGACTGCAATCCCTCTGACTCTCTGACTCACTTGCAGCAGATTCTCACACCCCTTTTACAGCCCTACTAAGACAATGGCATACTTGCCAACATTTGGAAACTGTTCAGCAGGACAGGATGCTGGGCCATATGCATAAAAACACACATCCACGCAACCACTCATCATCATATAAGTAATAGCCCCCCCCCCCCTTCCCCCCATCAACCAAACACCACATGACCACCGTGATAGTAAAAATAGACATAATGAAACAACAGATTTGTCAGCTGCACAGAGAGCAGAACACGTGTTTTTCACTAACTCTACTGCGCAGAATAAATGAATATTTTTTACTCCAGTCACTATTAAACGAGCACTTTCTTTTTTTGTTGCTTTGATGCCATTTTCATTTGCTGGACCTGACAGGCTGACTTTATTTACTATATATCTCAGAACCTACGAATGCTGTACAAAAATGAAGGGTGTGGCTAACTCCAGTCCTTCACGTTCCATTGGCTCCCACATTTTACTTATAATCATATACATCAAATCATATTGCAGCAACAGTGAGGAAACAATATGCTTCTCCAATAGAGAGAGAGAGAGAGAGAGAGAGAGAGAGAGAAAGCCCTGAAGAACTGTGAAGAATTTCCAAGGATAAGTATCGGGATTTTCTTCCTATGCATCGGGACACGGGAAATTTCCTAGGAAATCGTGACTGTCCCGACCATATAGGGGCTGTTGACATGAATGCAATGGAGTTTTCTAGTACCTAGATGGGTAAGAGAGACTGAATGCTGTGTTACCTCCACTCAAGGGGTCGTTCTGGAGTCCGATCCAGGCGGTCCTGCCAACGTCCCCAGAGGAGAGGAAGCGCTGCTCTCCCGAGCTGTGAATGCTGACCAGCTCCGCCCCTCTGGAAAGGCAGTCCTGGCGGGCGCTCTGCCAGTTACGTTTCTTGGAGTGGTCATTTAGGAAAAACTGCAGCACAAGGCATATTCACAGTTCACAGAAAGTATTACTGGTCTAGAATGCATTATTATTATTATTATTATTATTTATTTCTTAGCAGACGCCCTTATCCAGGGCGACTTACAATCGTAAGCAAATTACATCCAATACAGGTTTATAAGTCCTACAGTAGGTGTAACATTTAGTAAGACTTTGTCTATTTAAAAAACTACAACTTTGGACAAATGTTGAACCTCAAAGCCCACCTCAAAAGCCACCAGAGGTTTATTATAAAGTGGTTGTAGCTCAGAACGTCGTTCCATAAGTCTTACCCGTCGCGCACTTCCATTTGAAAGAAACACATTACAGAAAACATGTATTTTCTTTAACTATGATTGCTGTTACTACACTCATGCCAGATCTTTAACATCCTAGAAATAAAGGAAGGAAACTGAGAACTTTTGTTAACCCAGTGTAATACCAGATTTCATGGTTTAAAACAAGTTCTACTAACTGTATCCTTTCATTGTGTTGTTTATCTGGTCTGTATCTGCAAAACTCACAAGTGTTCTCAGCAGTTTATAAGAATTACTAGCAATTCAAGTTGATCGGATTTTGCTATGAACAGTTTGAAAATAAATACCTCCAAAACAGTAATGAGGCACAGTATTTATGTATTTTTATAAAGTACAAATCAGGTATAATTTATAATGAAATCATTTTAAAAGCATTTGTATTGTTTATTGCCTGCACCTTGACATATACACAGTTTTACCTTGTAGCAGTGACTGAGCCCGTTGGTTGATTTCCAGCCATTCGCACAGCCTTCAGACGGAGCCTCAGTGGTGATGGGAGGTGGGGGAGAAATCCCGTTCCTCTCTGCCTCACACACAAAAGGGAATGAGGAATCACAAGGCTGGTCATCCCAGAACCCTCCAGCTGGGCCTGATGTCATGGAAACACAACTTCCTTCCTGGTTATCTGGAAAAGTCCAAATCCATTAATGATTAGTATTATCGAGCACATGCACTGGGTTACTTGGGGAGGGGGAGGGGGTAACTTGGATTTCTGTGATGTTTTTAAAGTATAAAAATTAGCTCCTTAGCAATTGGATGAAATCTCATTCTTTATGGTAATGTAATTTTTGAAGTGTGAAGTTTAATTTTTTTTTTTATGTGTATTTTTAAAAATTGCTTTGGAAAAAAATATTCATATTTTCTCATTGAAGGACTATTGGGAATGTGAAATCAAATCTCTCTCTCTCTCTCTTCTCTCTCTCTCTCTCTCTCTCTCTCTATATCTATATATTCTATATATATATATGAGGTCATAAATGTCATAAAAACAATCATTCTGTTTTAACACCTTCAAGTCTTCCAAGAAAATAATATTTTGATTTTAAACAGAGCAGGACACCCCTTTTAAAATGAGATGGTATGATCCTGTATTATACCTGGTGAAAAACTCAATAACAAATGTAAGTAGACCTCGACCACCATCATTACCTGGCTGGTCTCGGTCCCAGTGTGTGAAGGTGACTGGGGCCTTGTTGTCCCACTCATAATCGACGCCCCCCAAAGCATTTCCTTTTGCCCGCATGCCAATCCACCAGAAACCAGAGTACTCTGTCAGCCTGTAAGTGAAGTGCGACTGCTCAAAGCTGTTAGGAGATTAAAAAAAAGAAGAAAATTAACTGATAGTGATAAAAGTCATTTCATTAATTAAAGCAACATACATGCTTTGCAACATGACATGACTAGTTAACACGTTCACTGTTTTTATAGTAAGTGTTTTCATTTACAAAGTATTCTGAGGAGAAATGCTCAAACAGTTTCCTGATACAACACACAGTGCAGGGCCAAAATCAGCCCTTGCATGAACCCATTCTTTCAATAAAAATAATATTATATGTAAAAAGACAGGCAGATCAGCTGTCACATGATTTGTGCTATGGAAACGTAATTGTGTTGTTGTTATGCATTTACTGTTGGGAATAACTGGTCTATCAAGGGCAGAGCTGGTAGATGTGTTGGTTTTTAACTGGTCTGATTCAGTCGATTATTCTGGTTAAGAAATCAATATCTAAACTGCACTTATTGTTATCTGCACTCATAAATGAATCTAACCGTTGTAAACCTATGCTTTATACATATAGAGAAACCAGCTGGCAATCAGCTCGCCAGCAGTTACCAGCAGCAGGGCAATCTGATTTATTTGATGCATTCCACTATTGTCCCTTACAAAAATTTGCCATGATAAATTGGTAGAGTAAACTTGCATTTTTTGCCATGGTTATACTATGCATTTACTCCAGTTTATCATGGTATGCCCTCTTTTTAATTTACCATACAGATATCATTTGTCATGCTTTCATTAAGTTTTATAGACTTTGCTTTGCTTTTCCTATGGAAAGCTTGTTAAGGGCTTACATGTCCAGGATGTGAAGTAATGTGCTGCTCTTTGACTGACAAAAAGTTTTGGCGGCAGACCACGTCAGAGGAGTCTCTTCAAGCCAGTAGCAAGAATAACGGTATCCTTCCCAGCCCTGGAAACAACAACACCCAAGGCATTTTGAAATCTCTTCACCCAAAGCTCAATTACTGAACCGATTTTGAAGTTCAAAAGAAAAGGCCCATTTTCTGAAGGCCTTGTTTATAACGGCCTCGTTCAGTTCCTGGTACCATATGTAGAGGGTCTCGCTTCCCAGCTTCAATATTTTATATGTAGTTAGTTTATTATCTGTAATAATAATAATAATAATAATAATAATAATAATAATAATAATAATAATAATAATAATAATAATAGAGATATCATTGTAATATATACATTTGACGACTCTTGCAATAAAGTTAAAATAATTAAACGTTCTCCTAGAAAGATTTAAAAATAAATTTAAAAAGGGACTTTGTGTGTGAATTTGTCTTGGTGAGAAGTAATAATGGTCAGTGATACAGACTAAGTTTGGGTTTCTTTATTCAGCCTCAGCAGCCCCTACCTCTTGGCATCCATAGACAGTGGGTGAAATGGATGGAGCTGGGTAGTGGTCTTTGGAGTGTTTGCAGATGTACGTGTTCAGTTCCGAACATGAGACATCATTCCATCTTCCATTCTAAAAAAAAAAGATTCATTATTAAGTTCAATTATAACTGTTAAGTTGCAGTGTTGTTGTCCTCCATAAATAAATGTAAAACTAAATGTGTAAAATGTACAGACTACGTCCGAGGAGTCTTCAGCACTGGAGACCTCAAAATAGGTCTTGTAAAAATAACTCGGACAAAAAGCACACTGTGTTCCTATTGTGCAGCCACGATCTTGGCCCAATATCATTTTTGTAAGACACATTTCCATATAACACATTCGTTTTAGTGGGGTTGTCTTACATATGGCAGTTCTGAAGGAGTTCATTCCAACAACACAATCTACTGTAATACTTCATGTTAGGGACTCACCTGAGCCTCGTCCTTGCTTTTTTAGCTGCACTTAAATAAGATCCTAATACCTGCTGCACAGTAAGTGGATCTATAGTGTGCATGGCAGGATAATCTCTCTCTCTCTCTCTCTCTCTCTCTCTCTCTCTCTCTCTCTCTCTCTCTCTCTCTCTCTCTCTCTCTCTCTCTCTCTCTCTCTCTCTCTCTCTCTCTCTCTCTCTCTCTCTCTCTCTCTCTCTCTCTCTCTCTCTCTCCAGGATATTCATGTGAACAATGAAAATCATTAAAATAAATATCTACTAGGGACTAATTGTATTCCCCATGAGCATCTGAGGAGGTCTATTTTATTGATCTAGACATGGCGGATCCTAACACCACCGTTCTGAATTTATAACCCCCACTTTATTTGTATTGCATGTGATATTGCTAATAGTTTAGTCTATAAATCACCCGGGTTTAACCACTGTTTTGGTCATTATAGTTATGGTTATCTGGCATTGCCATACCTTGTACAACATTTCTACACAGTTTTTATTATATGTATTATGGTTGGTGGGTCGCCCGCTATCCCAGTAAGTGAATCTGACCAGCTGACCATCAGACCAGATGAAGTAGTTTTGCATTTCCAGATCATTCATGCCAATCCACATATCACTGGTAGCTTAAAAAAAAAAGACATTGAAGACATTTAAAGAGACTTCTATTCAACTTTTTTGTAATTTTTGCCAAAAACTTTTTTGTCATTTTTGTCACTGTTCATTTTTTTATTTCTTGCGTTTTTAAAGACTATTCAGTTAATTTAAAGAAGAAATTTGCTTGACTTTTAAATGGAGGTAAATTAATCTGATGTTTTAAAACACTAAAATAAAGTTTGAACTAAAAAGGTCCTCTGGCAATTTTCATCTTTTTTGTGAAATAAATCAAACTCCTCTCAAGCATACTTTTAACATCAAATAAACTGGAATAGTTTACATGTCACAAAGATTTTTGACTGGTATTGTTGACTGGCCTTGGGCAAATAGGTTAAAGATGACAAAGAATTTTTTTTTTTTTTGGATGACGGAAATCAAACCGCCTAACCCAACCAATTTTGCTTGTATCCGTCTCCAGTTAATAAAAACCTTGCAACAGAATCGTCTCTTTAACCAGCATTGCAGGCTCTTGAATCAGACCAGTTAAAAAGCAACACATGTACTAGTTCTGTCCTTGATCAACAAGTTATTCCCAACCCCAGTTACATTTCCCCCCTCTTACCCATGTAAAGGTAGCTCTCAATCCAGCTCTGCTCTGATTGGGAGAGAATGGACACCAGCTCTGCTCCGATCTTCCTGCATTCTTGGCGGGCAGAGAACCAGGTCTGTTTGTCATTAAACGGTTTGTAGCAGAAATCTCCAAATTCATACCAGTCTGGACCCGCACACCGCATTTCTGAAAAAAAACACACAACTGTTCATTGTGGACCTTACTGTACAACTCCCAAAACGTACTAGAAACTCTCTCGACCCGTGGAGAGACTGGGGAGAGCCATAATAATCTACAGTTTATAGGTTTATTGTATTGTATTAGATATTCTCTATTAGGGTAAAATGCAACATACCTCCATCAGCAAATTTGAAAGAGTGTGAATAACTCCCATCATACCTGTGAACACATAAATGTAATAATTACACAGCAGGACTGCTACTGGGGGTTCCTGTAACAACTCTTTAAAAAAAAAAAAAAAAGAGGTAATTTTGTATTTAACAAGCAAGCTACTGTATAATTGCATTTCCTGTGTTACAGGAAAGCAAGTGTAGGGCTCAGGTGTTGAGTGAAATATAAATTAGGAAAACTTTTTTTTTTTTACAGAAAAAACAACAAGGGACTTATGTAAATATCGTTAATGCGTAAGGTATGTAGTTCAGTCAATATCTGAGCATTGCACAAAATAGAAAACGCAAATATCCTGACAGTAAACTGCTGCTTTTCTCCACTTATCTGGGTGTTTAATGAATTTGCAATCATAGGCTGTAAGCAAAGACTTGGAGGATAGAACTGGGACACACACCATGCTCCAAAGTGCCTGCCATGGCTGGATTGATACTGTAGGTTCCATCATTATACTGTACCACAATCCATTCAATCTGTGTACCACCACGCTCTGTGAATACAGGATTCTACTCAGTCTCAGACTGTACTGTGTGACCTACTGCTTGGTAGTGATGCCATTTCTAGTGGATGCTGAATAATGCGAGAGCCCAGCTTCTTTCAGCATTGTGCATTCTCCCCCATTCTCATTGAGGATTACTCCAGCATGAATAGCAGCCGCACAGATATTGGAGTCCTAAAAGGAGAAACCAAATAACTAAGTACCGGCCCATATCATTTGGATAACCAAGAACCAGAGGTTCAAGCACATTCTTATCTTGACTTTGTTTTTCTTAGTTGAATCATTGAAGCATCTGTCTGTGCTCCTAGAGGGTTATGGAAGAAAATGGGCTGGGGATACATTTCAGTGAAAACAACTGTTCAGCTGCCTGATGAATCCAGGCTAAGGCTACCCAGGCTGGGCGCTTGTCTCCAGGGTGCAGTAGCTTAGTAACATCTGTTGCTCACAGTACTTGGGGGCAGCAGTGTGGAGTAGTGGTTAGGGCTCTGGACTCTTGACCAGAGGGTCGTGGGTTCAATCCCCGGTGGGGACACTGCTGCTGTACCCTTGAGCAAGGTACTTTACCTAGATTGCTCCAGTAAAAAACACAACTGTATAAATGGGTAATTGTATGTAAAAATAATGTGATATCTTGTAACAATTGTAAGTCGCCCTGGATAAGGGCATCAGCTAAGAAATAAATAATAATAACAATAATTGACTTGACATTGCCCATTGCTCATCTTCAGCACTAAACACTGGTGAGTGGGTTGCAGCAGTGAGATGACATTTAAACTAGCCATTTCAAATTAGGTAGAAAAACTGGCCAGTATATATATAGATAGATATATTTAGGTTTTCTACCTACCCCACGGTACACATGAGAGCCATACACGCTGTAGTATTGTGTTGCACATCCAGCAGGGCAGTGTAACCTGAAAATGAATGTAGTATTCTTATTAGGAATATCTTCCAAGTACATCCATTTTTCTTGACTTTTCTTAACAGTGTACACAGTGTTGATTTTAACTTTCCTGCTAAATTCTGTAGCAGACATTAGCAGTTATTAAATGACCTTATTACGAAAGGAGACATGCTGTACATGCTGTTACACCGGGGGCATTGTATTCTGACAGGGAGTTCCATACTTACGTCGTTCTATCGCTAACAAAGCTATATGCAGGGATGGACCCACACGTAAAAGTATCTGTGGATTAAAAGATAAATACATTGATGGAAGCAGTTTTAAATTAAACAGGTCTCTTACAAATGTTACCCTTTTTATTTAAATGTGAGCTTGGAAATAAATTGATATTTTGGTGGCTTACAGTTTGCTCTGCACCCCAGGATCTCCATGCGAAGGCCAAGCTGGATGTTGTGGGTCTGTGGTAGAATCCTGATGTGCTGGACTACAGGAGGTTGCCCAAACAGGTGAGTCACTGCAGTGTTGCGGTCAGTGTTACCAGTGAATTCCTGAACAGAAAAAAATGATTTCCCTGTATAATTTTGCTGCACTGAATTGAAAAATACTTAAAAGGGGCATTTTAGTTTGATTGTATAGTACTTATCTAATTGTACATCCTACAATACAAGATAGGAATACTGTACAGTGTGTTATAATTTATTTACACTTAATAAGCACCATGCATGCCAAATAATATCAGCTTGCGTTACAGTTAAAACAAGGTCATGGCTAGATAACTGTACATTTGGAAATTCACAGTGGCAAAATATCACAATCATATCAGGAAAGCTACATCTGACACTTTCTGTATTAAATAAATGGCTTCTTCCTTGTGGCCTTGTTGAGTTATTTTTAATGAAAGATCATAAAGTAAACAAGAGAAACACTCCTTATTACAGCTATACAAAAGTGAACCACCACAAAATAAACTTGACCTCAACTGGAACTGGAGGTTGGTCTTGGAGTGGATACTGTTTTGAATACTCTTTATTAAGAACCATTCTACTAAAGGTGAGCTCTAAACTGTGTGTTGTCATTGCTGTGGCAGACTACTGAACCCTGGAGGCAAGGGCCCAAACTGGGAAATATCCACCTGAACTCACTGGGTGTCTGAGCAGTAGAGGTCGCTGAAGCACAATGAGGATAACAATGCCCTGCCAATTTGTTCCTGATTATATGTCTCACCCTGCACTCCTGCCTGGTCCTGGTGAGCCACTGGGGACCCCTTACTACACTTGTTATTGATTGAACATTTCCCATTCAAGAAAAGCCAATGAGCAAATACCACTTCTTTGCATGTATGATTACCGTGTCTTGGTAATTTGTCCATGTTGAGCCATCAGCACTGATCTGTACTTTGTAGGATTTCACCCAGTGGTCATCTGTAGGACACCCCTGCAGCACCACTCCAGTCACCTTCTTCACCTCACCCAGATTCACCTGGATCCAGGAATTCGCTATCGGGGAAGAGACGGTAGCAACTGTATTGATGAACTCTGTCTTTTTAAAAGCCGAAGTACAGTAATAGATATATTATTTTACCAGTAATAAAGACCAAGACCAAGTGTCACTGATTATAGTCACTGTCAGAGCCAGTATAGTATCTGTTTTTACATTTCTGTGGGGATATACCAGAAGGATTTCTTCACAATGAAGTATTGACCTTTGCTTATCCCTGGATTCGTAGCAGTGTTTAAGATGCTTTGTAATAACCAGTGCAGCTTATGCACACTACACATAGCACATGGTCTCAGAATACAGTAATGGGGAAAACCTTTCTGGAAATTAGGGAAAAGTTGGAAATTCACTTTTATTTCCATTTGAGACTGAAATGCAGGCATGTTTTTTTTGTTTGTTTTTTTTAACCTTTATAATTCAAAGACAATCGGAGGTATACCAGCACTGGAGGGCATCCAGCAAGAGTTCCCATTGAGGCGGGCGTGGTCTGGTCCATGGTTACTGGAAGAAGAAGATGCTGATAGATGCCCATTAGTGATGTTCCCATCTTCCATACCAAGTCCTCTCACACAAACTAAATGGGCAAAAGTCAGAGAAGCAATTTGTGTACACAAGATAGTAAATTATGTCAATAAAGATTATACATACAAACAGCAGTATTTCATTCAGAAGCTGGTTTACACATTATCTGTTGTAAATGCAACACCACTTCTAAAACGTTTTGGCTTTCTATGAACATGAATGATAAAGTCTACAAGGGAATGAAAGTTTCTAAATGGCAAGACAAGCTGTTGCTCAATACACTGCAATTCTCTCCTAGCTGCAGCACTGTTTGTATCTTAATAACTTAATAAGTTGCACAAGCTCAGTGGAGTTGATGCAATTTATCTAAAGGGTGGTGAATCAACCATAATTACTACCATTGTTTAAATCCATAAAATAGGAACCTGAAAATTATGGAAGGCCATCAAAAACGCGTTATTTAGTACATGTTTCAAATATTTAGTACACATTCTAATTTGACTTAGTACATGTTGTTATTGTAATTATTACGCATACTAAAAGTCGCCTTACATCTGCCATTCCCCTCCAATTCGTTGCGGTATGTCGACTTGGCATTGGGTAAAGTCTAGTGAAAGATGGATAGACCCGGATCCTCCGAGACGAGTGTCAACTGGCGGTTTCAGAGCCTTAGAAATCGATTTAATTCTGTGGTAACCCCACTGTAACATATATGTAATTTTAAACAAGTGTTGAAAGATCTGGCATTGAATCTAATATTAGCTATGGTAACTCAATATATTAGTGTAAAACTGAAATAAATGTAATCAGAAAATAAAAAAACGATTGTGTACATTGTTAATACAAACTGAACTGTGTCACGGTCAACACTGTCTGTCTCAAGAAGTCGGCAGCACTCAGCAAATCTATGTTTGCACCGTAGAAAAAAATCTCTCGCCGCCAGGATTTGCAATTTTCCTTATTGATTTTTTAAAAGTGTATTTCATGTCTGAAATTAAAAAGATGTTATCCTGAAGATGATTGGCTACTCTTGTAATTACACTGCATGATTGTAAAATGATCAGTCCCTATGTAGGTACTACTGAAAAATGACCAGCCCCTACGTAGGTACTTGTAAAATGACCAGCCCCTACGTAGAAAATGCGTAGTTCATTTACATTTATTTAGAACAAGTACTATTTTATGTATTCTGATTGGTTCAAATCAATACCTGTACTAAATATTTGAAACATGTGCTAAATAACACGTTTTTAACCCAGATGGCCTTCCATAGAAAATCACTAAAGATGAATGCAATGTAAGATGCTTGAATATAATAACGTGGTACACACTGTATTGTAACTCTATAAATAGCTGTACATTGCTCCTCAAATTAAAATACAGTACAAATGAAACCAAATACATTTCTCTAACCATTCTGCTCACAGCTGTAGACCACCTCCAAGTACTTGGAGACCTCAGGACAGGGGTCGTGTTCGGCATGTGCAAGGAGGAAGCAGTGATTGCGATTCTCACAAAACTGCCGGACTGTTGCCAGGGAGTTTTCCACGAGACAGGAACCTGGAGAAAGAATTCAATAAAATTAGAAATCTCCTATTAACAGGGATGTGTTAAAACAGAATACTGTGACTAAAATGACCTAGCCTATAAAATGTTAGGGGTTTAGATTATATGGGGCTGAACTCTTTTTCCCAGTTAAAACATTTGCTTTACTTTGAATTTTGCACTGAAAAAGCTTAGTTCAGTAAATATCAGCCTGTAGTGTTGTAACTACATTCATGGGCTCTATTTCTCCACACTGGCACTTGGCTGTAATGCTCTACAGTCCATTCAGTGCACAAAAATGGCTTCACTGCCTTTAATATAACATAAAGCCTCGTAAACTTCACTGCAAGAACTGCATTGTTTGCCATACCTGATGTTCCAGACTCAAGTGGACAAATTGTGGAGCTCTGTCTCCCAAACATGGCAGCCTGTATGCGGATCACACTGTTGTGTGGGCATGTGATTGTGGCGCTGGTATCCTGGCAGATGTGGACAGTTGTGTAGCCTGGAACAAAATGGGAGAATAAACGTTTGGCTTTCTGTGAAGTAATTTGCACTTGCACAGATACCACCCCCTTGACCTGGTGGTTGAAGGGACAGTTTCAAGCACAATGTTTCTCTGGTGGCTGCCGAACAAAACCTCATTATTGCCTCACACTACACCTGAGGAGTATTGCTTACACATATCTGCAGTACACCTGATCAACAGACATAGAGCAATATAAATACAAGGAACATTCCAAATGAAGAAGTGGCATACAGTAGATTCAGATATGATAACTATGTCAAAATCTCAGTCAGTAGTACAGTATGTGACAGAAAACACCAATAAAAGCTTCTCGTTGAAACGTTTGTCAAATAATTTTAACTTGCATCTATGAGCATTTATACATATCTTATGACTAAACGTTTTATAGTTATAAGGATATAATAACTACAACAGTTTAGCCCATTTACTGTAGAATACCCTATTCTTTGTATCCTGAGTTTTATGCTATTCTTTTCCAAGCCTGAATCTCATTGACATCACAGGCCCAGCCCCCTGTAGCAACCAGTCCTAACCCAAATGCACGTTGCAGGAATTTAGCAAGAAACCACCAAACATGTCCAAGAACAGCAGCCAAATCACCCTACCAGTTCAGATGCTTTTATTAAAGGGGCTGCCCATCAGTACTGCTACTATATGTTACACAGTATATGATTATATATTACCTTCTTGTGGATGATCTTCAGGAGGGGGGGAATTTCCTGTAGCAGAAAAACAAATAGAAAGCAAAGGCAAGATCATTCATTTGTATGATAAAAACCTTACTCACAATTCAAAGTATTTGCTAGAATTTGCCATGCAAAATGCAAAACTTTGATCAGGAAGCTAACCAAAGGGCCTTTTACCTAAAACTCGATGGCAGTTGTATACAGCATTTGTAGTTTTCCCATATACTTAACGGAAAAACTGACAAATTGAAAAATGTAAACTTTTGCGATATCATTTTGTAGTTGCTTTGATTACATGATGTTCAATAAAAGATCAGAAATTATGTTTGTATAGTTTTTTTTTTATTATTATGCCTCAATCCTAAAATCCTAGGTGATGCAAAACATTTGCCATTGCTGTAGGTTTGTACTGCACTCTCCAAGCCTAAATACTGCATGGACATGCAGTACGATATAGGTGTGCCTCATGCACTGAAGTTTATCAAATTTAGCAATGAAATAAAGTTTCATAGCACACAGTGATGAAGTATCACCCTCTCGACTCTAATAAAAACAAATGGGAGGAAAGTGAGCTCCATACCTCGACGTTTACAAATGTATCCTCGGTGGAAATCACAGTTGTCATCATTCCAGTACCCATCCCGTATTCGTACTGTAGTGCAGTCCTCTCCATAGTAGTCATCGGGATTGCCTGGGTGGAGATGAAGAAATAATAATGATGATAATCTTGTGAGCCCTTAAATACTAACTTCATCAGGCGGGTCAGTGTCAGAGGAGAGGCAGGGGGAGGCTGTGGTGGGAAGGGAGGCCTCAGAGACCTGCTCTGTCCTGACACAGCCACCCTCATAAGAGGTGTAGCAGGTGGGACCATTTTATTAATTGTTATCAATAATCAAATTGTTGCAACGTTCCTAACAATTTGTGCATCTCTATATAACGCTGGTCTCCCCTGTTTCTAAATGCTTTTATTCTTTTTTATTTTTGTTTTATTTAGTAGGATGAACAGTCTGGAAAGGAGACTGATCATT
This sequence comes from Acipenser ruthenus, assembly GCF_902713425.1. Taxonomy (NCBI): domain Eukaryota; kingdom Metazoa; phylum Chordata; class Actinopteri; order Acipenseriformes; family Acipenseridae; genus Acipenser; species Acipenser ruthenus. The sequence goes on along the minus strand of NC_081189.1, from coordinate 19,467,337 downwards.
TCGGTTCACCCGAGTTAATGTGTGGTTTGTTTTCTTTTGTTTTAAATGATTTTAGGCAGTTTACTTGTTTTTTAACGTATAATAAAATGAGCGTAGTATTTGTGTGTTTTCTTATGCTTGCTACAAAAAAAAGGAAAACACCCGACTTGACTATACTACTCCCTATTAGTGGTATAATTGCAAACACGTGTGGTATCTGCTTCTTCCCTTAGCTGGAATTCGTGTTGCTGTTTGAATCGGCGTTTAAATAGGTAAGTGGATTGTAGTTTATTTGTTATAATCGTTGCTTGCTTAGGTAAGCAGCCTGCACTTAAATTAAAAATTAAAAAAATGAATCAAGTGATCCAAACTGTGTTTGGGGCGTGTTGAATTGTGAGGTTGATGCAAATTTATTGTAAAGTATACGGCTCCAGGCCTACAGGATAGTATAAATTGGCAATCAGTGTCTTAGAACGCTAGCCATCTGAGCGCCAGCCAGTCTAAGGGCCACAAGTCCAAGGGCAGTCTGAGCTGTGGTAGTCGGAGCGAGGACCTTTTCCAAATCCCTCTGGATCCCCTGGACACAGCGGGCTCACTCGTTCTCCACTCCCAGAATGAACACTGGTAAGTACCTGCTGCACATACCCTTACTAACTCCTTCTCCCCCCTACGCTGCCTGCTACAGACTTGAACTTACTAACTCCTTCTCCCCCCTATGCTGCCCGCTACAGACTTGAAAATCTCATTTTTGAAATTGTCGCTCTCTGACTAACAAATCTTTGCTTCTCAGCAAACTTATAACCGATACCAATCTTGATCTTCTCTGTCTAGCTGAAACCTGGCACTCTGCAAACGACATGCACTCGCTGCATCTATGCATCTAGCCACCCCAAAGTTCTATTCCTTTTGACAAACCTCGCTTCACTGGCCGAGGCGGGGGCACTGCTGTTATTGCAAATTCTGTGCTCGCTTCCTCAGTTCGTTCTTTGCCTGCCTTTTCTTCATTTGAACATCCCGCCATCAAGCTGCCCTCTCCCATGTCCCTCATCCTTGCTGTTATCTACCGTCCACCTAAGAGCAACTCTGCTTTTATTGCCGGGTTTTCAGAATTCCTCTCCCTCGTCTGCACTTCTACTGACAAAATCCTACTCCTAGGTGACTTCAACATTCATGTTGACTTGCCTTCCTCCCCCCAAATGACCGACTTCAACACGCTTCTGGACTGTCTTGGACTCTCTCAATCTGTCAACGTCCCCACTCACACCAGAGGACACACCCTGGATCTGCTCATCACCAGGGGTCTTGATGTCTCCAATCTCTCCGTCTCAGATGTCTCTCTCTCTGACCATTTCTTAATCACTGCTAATATTAATCTCCCTGCTCCTTCCTCCGCTACTGATACTGTTGTCTCTTTCCGTCCCAAGAATCTGCCGAATCCTCTGAAACTCTCGAAATGTGTCTCTGCATCCCCTCTAACTGGTACTCTCCCGTCTTCAGTTGGTGATGCAGTGACCCTCTACAACGCCACTCTTACTCATATCATCGACACTGTTGCCCCGCTTACAACCAGAACGGTCAAGAAAGATTGAAACTCCCCATGGTACACCCTCAAACTTTGACTGCTTAAGTCTGCCTGCCACAAGCTTGAGCACAAGTGAATGTCGTCTGGACTAACGGTTCACAGAGAGATCTGGACCGATCATCTCGCGAGCTACAGTCGTGCCCTTGCCACGGCCAGGATGAAATACTTCTCTGAAATCATAACTATGGGACATGCTAAACCCAATGTTCTCTTCAAGACCAAATCCTACATCCAGCCACTGACAGATCCAACTCCCGTCCATCCTCCTCTCTTACCTGTCATGATTTCTCCTCCTTCTTTTGGAACAAAATTGACAACATCTATTCTACGCTCTCCCACCACAAACGCAGTTTACTACTTGACCACCTTGACGCTCCTCTGGTTGCCCCTCCTGCCCTCTCCTCCTTCTCTCCTTTCTCCATTGCTGATGCTTCTGGCTTACTGTTGAAATCAACTACTGTCACATTTCCCCTGGACCCCTGGCCGACTAACCTTGTCCGTCTCTGTGCTTCTGATCTTTCTCCCTCCATTATGCACACTCTCAACCTGTCCCTGGGCTCGGTTCCTGCTGCCCTTAAACTTGCCCGAGTTACGCCGGTACTTAAAAAAACCCTCCCTTGACCTGGCTAACTTATCTAATTTCTGTCGCATCTCCAATCTCCCTTTTCTCTCAAAAACTCTCGAAAGGGCTGTAGCCAGTCAGCTGATGAATCATCTCACGGACAACAATCTGCTTGAATCTCTACAGTCTGGTTTCCAGCCGCATCACAGTACTGAAACTGCTCTGCTCCGGATTGTGAATGATCTCCTGCTCAATGCTGATGCTGGTGCTCCCTCTGTGCTTGTCCTCCTTGACCTAACGGCCGCTTTTGACACCATAGATCATGGCATTCTTCTTGACCGCCTTCAGGAGTATGTTGGACTCTCTGGAACCTGTCTCTCCTGGATGTCCTCTTACCTATCCGGACGCATGCAGTCTGTTTTCTATGCTGGACATAGTGGTGTTGCAAACAGTCACTTGTGGTGTCCCCCAAGGATCTGTTCTTGTGCCCCTTCTCTTCAGTATCTACATGCATCCCTTGGGTCACCTCATCCACCAACACAGCCTCATGTTTCACTCCTATGCTGATGACACCCAGCTCTACTTAAAACTCGACCCTGGATGTCCCTCTGCCATGGTCCGGCTCTCTGCTTGCATTCAAGACATCGAGGCCTGGATGTCTGCCAATTTTCTTCAGCTGAACACTAGCAAATCTGAACTCCTTCTAGTAGGATCTAAAACTCAACTTAAGAATCTAAATATAGCTGCCCTGAACCTCAGAAACTGTCTGCTGCTGCCTTCCCCCAAAGTATGCCTTCCCCCGGATGCGGAGATACTTTGTCATGCATTTGTCTCCTCTCGTCTCGACTACTGCAACTCTCTATATGGTGGTCCCTGGCACACACCATAAACCAGGATCCTTACCAGATGTAAAAAAACATGATCACATCACCCCCTGTCTTACCCAGCTGCACTGGCTACCTGTAAAGTTCAGGACTATTTTCAAAACTCTCCTGCTCACCTACATTGCCCTTCCTCACACTGGTCCCGAGTACCTCCTCAACCTGCTGACCCGCTATGTCCCTGCCCGCAAGCTGAGGTCCCCCGACTCTGGCCTGCTTGTTATCCCCAAGCAAAAGTGCCCCACTCTTGGAGAATGCTCGTTTAGCTTCATGGGTCCAACTCTTTGGAACTCTCTCCCAGCTTTGGTGTGTGATGCTCCTACCGTCGCTCACTTTAAATCAACTCTGAGGACCTACCTGTTCTCTCTTGCTTTCCATGCTCATTAAGCCTGATATCTGCTATTAGCTACTGTGTTTTTGCTGCTGTTTCATGTATTATGTTAATATCATGTATTATGCACTTTCCACTGTATTTAATGTATTATGCATTGTTTTTTTTTACTGTATATCATGTATCATGCATTTCTCTGTATTTAAAGTACTATGAATTTTCTTGTTGTTACTGCATCTTGTAAAGTGCTTTGTGATGGTGGTCCACTATGAAAGGCTCTATATAAAATACAGATTGATTGAGTGATAGTGTTTAATACATTTTATGCTAATAAATCTGAGTGCAACTCTTTGCGGTAAAAACAAAAGCTATCTGACGCTATAGTATTGTGTTTGTAAAGAAACTCTAAACTAAAGCTTAGGAAGTCTGTATTCAGCGTCCGCAGATCACACTGCCTTCTGGTGTTTGTGTGGCAATAGTTATTCACGATTTGGTTTTTGAGCACAATTATGATTTGTTGGCACTTGTATTGCTTTATTCTTTCATTTAATTGGAAGGGACTCAGGCGGGGATCACAGTATAGGAGATCTGGTAACTCGGAGCTCCCCTTACTCCTGGTATAATTGAGGGGTGGCGTAGTCAAATGAATAGCCCTATAGGCTGGGTGCCACATGAGGCTAGGATTAAATAATTATGGAGTAATTCAGTACTTTCTTTTAAAGCTATTATAGTATAGGATAGCAGCAACATGTTTAAAATGGTTGCCATTCTGAGTCCAGTCATACCTGTGTACCAGTTGATGTAACGAAAGGGGGAATTATCCGTCCACTGCCATCCACCTTCGCTGACTGAATCATGGCCACCCATCCACAGTGCCACGCCTGTTGGTACTGTCGATATTTTTGCTGTGGATTACAAAATTAGAACATGTTTCTGTGTTTGGGGAAAGTAGTAATTACACAGTGTGTAGATACAGTAACACCCACATTTCCAGTATATAACCGTTCAAGCTTTTGTGGCAGAATGTGTTAAGGTAATAACAAATTAACTTTCTATTTGACAGAGATTAATAGGACTATAAGATGTTGTTCCTCACTCACCAGAGGAAGGTACATGTGTGCTGTATTTGCTGTGCTTGGATATGTTAATTTACATTGCCTTTAACAGTTGAACACTAGCACATGGCTGTCCAATAGCTAGCACTTGAGCCATAAATGGCTCATTGAGCTCCCCAATAGGACTCTTCGGATTTGGAAGTGGAATATCCCATTCACAGCTCCCAATGGGTTGGAAAAGACTATAGTACCAGGTCTATTGGGTAGTCTTTGGTAGAAGAAAGTATACTGTAAAACAAGAACATTTTGCAAGCAAGAAATGTTTGCTAATTTCACGTTTATTAAAAATCTGCAAAATTGTGCATACATGTGCCGTACATTAAAAGAAAAAGAAGCACAAACATTTATTGCAGCAAAAATGGACCTTGAAGGCCATTAGTGAAATTAAGTTGCTGCAAAAAATTCCTGTTTTAGTTCAAATACTATTTATGAATGTTTTGTTTAAACACGACACTTGTTAAACCTTATCTCTTTTTTTTTTAAATGCCTACTGTTAAGTCAGCTATTTAGTTGTAGTAAACACTATGTAGCTGCTTGTACACTATGTAGCTGCCTGTACACTATGTAGCTGCCTGTACACTATGTAGCTGCCTGTACACTATGTAGCTGCTTGTACACTGTGTAGCTGCTTGTACACTGTGTAGCTGCTTGTACACTACCTTGGATAAAAGCCTGCTCGAAAGGCTCAGTGATGCTAACCAGATCTCCACCCTGATTCTGACAGTCTCTGCGAGCATCGGCCCAGGTCTTCAAGGACAGAGATTGGAACAGGTAGCAGTAGTCATTGAATGGATCTGAGTCCCAATACCCACATTTCTGGGTCCAACCTGGATAATAGGGGAAAAATATTAAGAACTGATATGACTTTTTACCATCATACACACAAATTCACACATTGTAAGGGAGCTACATTTGAAAATGACCTGGGCGGCCTGGTGGAGGTGTTGGTCTTGGTCCATGCCCTTCCCCTGTAAAATACAATGAAAGTGAAGGTTAGCGAAGCAAGATGTCATAGCCTATACTGGAAAAATACAATTAGGATACCATATTACAAACCATAACACATGTAACAGTTTATCACAGAATTCCAAGGAATGGCATAACACAATGGATTTGGAATCTATATATCACAGTGGTTCTGAAACTGTAGTTCCATTGTGTGGTACCATTGTTTTGTCAAAATATTAACATGTAAGTTAACCACTTTGGTTCCACATTACATACCATTCTTGTTGCTCTGCTATTGGTCCATAGAGTAAAACTTCTGCTTTTCTATTGAAAACCATTTGTTTTATATAATGTGTATTTTACCTGAAAAACATATTTTGTTGTCATTTGACCTACCTGTATCTTTTGGATATTGTAATGTCTCTTTTTTTCTAGGTGATACAGTACTTTATTGGAATTGGGCTATTATAAACAGCATATTGACTTATTAAATTCAAATCACACTCATGGCTGACCAAAAGTCTTAACCCCAATGTCCAGTGAAGTTTTATGAAAGACTGAAGACTGTGAAAGAGATTGAGTAAGTTAGCTATGAATTCACCCTAATTGATGGTATAAAACAGTCACCTTTTTTGCATATAAAGGGGTAAGAGTAGTCACAGTTCTGGTCATTGAAGAATCCCGGTGTCCATGCATCAGGGCCATAGAGTTGCACACAGTCTTCATTGTCCTCCCAGTTATCAGGCTGACCCTCAGACCAGATAATTTCAAAATCCTTGGAAGGAATATACACCAAACATGATCAGAATACAGGGGCTGGTCATTAAATGGGCCCTGAGACATTAATAACCTTTTAGTTTGGTTTTAGGCATCTTAGTTCAATTCAATGTGATACTGTACTTCATGCCCCACTAAAGATAAAAAGGGTTTTCAGCCGGTTAGACAGACATGCTGTATTGTCTGTGTTTACCAACCTTTGGGCTCCCATCGGACCACACATAGGTTCCCTCAGCTTGTTTGTCATTCAGCCCCACCCATGAAGAACCTGACATGTGTGCTACAAAGACAAGAAGTGAGGATTATAGTAATGTATAGACTGCTCATGATCTTTCAGCCAATCAGGCGCATAGTTCACCTTCCGTATTCCATGAAACATCATGGGGAAGCCCTATTCAAGACATCAACCCGAGGCACTGCAGTTCAAAACGGTGGCATTTAACGGTATTCTCTTCATCAACCTTTTCCCTCTTTTCAAAAAATGACAATGGACTAAATAAACTAATATAGCTTGATTTTTTAAGTTGTATTCAAGTTCCCTTTTACTTGTGCCGATGTTACCCACACACACAGACATTCACCATCCTATAACACTATACTAGCAGCACAAATATTATATACTGTAGCTGTCCTATAGTTTCTATTTTTTGTCACATGTTAAAGAATGTTTTAACTCCATTAAATATTACAAATATGTACATGTTTATTTCATATGATATGAATTCAATAGCTTTTTTGTTTCAGCTTGTGTGTCTGTTGCTGAAACTATAGATACAGTACTTTCTACCGTAGAGTACACAGCAGAAGGCTAAACTATGGAAGCATGTACTGAACTTATTTCTATTATTAAATCTGTAATTATACATGAGGTTGTACAGTTATTTAAGTAATTGAAAGACATACAAAATAGCTTGCTTACAAGAGATGAACTTACCTGTCAGAAAACTCAGTGTTTCTGGGCTGTGGATGCTTGCCAAGTCTCCTCCATCATTAAGGCACTGCTGCTTGGCATCTTGCCAGTTCTTGGCAAAATCACTTTCAAAATGATAACAGGAATCACCAAAGAGAAGATACCCTGGGTCACAGTGCTTATCTGATTAAAAAAGCAAACATACAGACAACATGCAGTACAGTAAATAAGTTCATGGACATGGTAAGACATAGGTATTTGTGTAATATGTTCATTGCTTTATTCATTTGCATATATCTGAAAAAAACACTTATCCAAAATTTGGTATTAACATTACTTATCATAAGTTATTGGTTATTGTCGGGTATACTTCTGTCCCTCTGGATATCACCCTTACAGTTTTTTTTTTAACTTGTATCTTTAGAACACTTGCCTAATGATATCCAAGAACAACTGCTTGCCTAATGATATCCAAGTCTCAAATGGCCATTTCTTATTCTACACTATACTATACTTCTGATATACTTCATGGTAATCAACCTCTGTGTCACATTGATAGCTCTAATGTACAGCCTTGGTGGGGGATGTGTTTTACTGACACCCCTAAGCCTTCTTACCTGGCTTTGAAGTGGGTTGGATGTTTTGGCCTCCAGCCATTTCACAGACAAACCCCAAGTTTCTGAAACAGTTGGCTGTTTCCCACTTTCCCTCGACATTACCTGTGAATAAGAAAAGGTCTGATAACTGTCTGCTGTGAAATCCCCAAACCCTAGAGCAAACAGAATGGTATTATCACATGTCATGAAGTGCTTATCTTAATGAAGTGAATTATAATGCATGGCAGTACAGCTGGTATTCAATTCATCCGCACCGGTATAAATCTGCCCACAGTCCCAGAGATGCGGAACGTTGTGTGGATGAGAAACAGCCCAGTTCTGGTAAGTGATGTCCTTTCTGTCCACCCATCTAAACGTGCCATCTGCATCCTGATCTAAAACCAGACAAAGAAACAGTGCTATTGTACGCGTTGGTGACTATCAAAGTAACAAGTAACAATAAATAAACTATTTAAAGAGTAACTTACTGTTCCCTTACCTTTTTATACTGTTTGCAATCATTCTTAATGATTCTTACTGCAGGTACGCATGTATTGCATGTTTTATTATTTTGCTAAATCTGTGTATTAAGTGCTCTGAGTATGAGCGGAGGAGCTGCTCTTTAGGTCTAGCTGCCTGCCATAGGCATACAGTATGTGAACAAACATGTGAGAAAACTGGAAGTGATTCAGGAGTCTCAATCCATAAAAACAAAAGCAGCCTTTACTTCAACACATCAGGCTAATCCACTTATCAGATGATTCGTTTTCACTTCAGGAGAGGGATTACATTTGACAAATTGCCATAAGAATAACAAATACAGTTGCAGAGTTTAGGAAATCCTACTGCCACTCCTCCTCCACTACAAGTCACAGTACATGGAAGCACTGATCTGCTACATAGGTGAGGAGGCTAGAGTTTGGACGATTACCCTAAAAAGTACCCTACCAGATAAGCCGATCCAGATGTCAGGCACTTCACTCTGCAGTAGATCTGGCAGAAACCCATTAATGAAGTACTGTTCAGCTTGGCTGCAAAAAGAGACACACTGGAGCATGGATGCTGAAATACTGGCTCAATAAACATAGCTTGCATTTGTACCACTGCAGACATGACTTGGTGTCTTTAACACTTTGCCAGCATTACAAATGTAATTTATACACTAGTACCTAAAACTGTATCTTTTATTACAGCAGGGATGCCAAAATTCAGACAAGAAAAGGTTTGAAACTATTAGAAAAAGTTAGCTAAAAAAACCCATCTGTTTTCAGAAAGAAAGTGGGTTACAAAATCAGAACAATGGCTTTGAAATAACTGTATCTGTAGATTTCCCTTGCCTACTGAGTGCTTCTGCAACAGAACTGGTCTGAAGGATACATGAAGGTTAATCAAAATGTGTATGTTGCACTGGGTCTCTATAGTAGAACATATACAATTCTTTGTTGCATATTGCATTCAAATGTGCACATCCTAGCCACCACTGCACCTGAACTCTTGTTTTGTATTATGTACACAAATTAAATGCAATAAAGGCTAACCCTCCACAGCTGTCTCGCTCCATCCCCTAAGACTACTAGCGTCTCCTGACTCCAGCAGGGTAAAAGGTCCAGAAGAGCAGCACCAGATGTCCCTTAGGATCAGCCATACATATCCAGGATATGAGTGCTGGCAGTAGTTCTTTGATAGACAAAATTATCTAGGCTATAAAATGTCTTCAATAGTGCCTTGGAAGCTCTATGACACAAAGCCCTAGTCTGGTAATTAGAAAGAGACTAAAGCATTGTTTACCTGTTTATTATCAGCAGATTGCCCCCTAAACGTGAGCACTCGCCCTGGGCTTCAGACCAAGTGGTGAGAAGATTAGGATTACTAACAACCCAGTAGCAGTGACTGTCAAAGCCGATCCATCCGGGAGGGCAAATCGCTGTCAGACAAGAAAAGAAGAAAGCAGAAGTAATCTAAGTACTGAACCCTATTCACAAAATTAAAAACATAACAATGCATACTTTACACATTCCTCGACTGCTTTCGAAAATGGTTTGTATTTTTTTTCTCATTTCTCAAAACACAGTAAGTAGTGTAGCTTCAAAGTAGATACAGTATGTGTTAGTGTCCTCTTCTCTGTGTTACCTGTCTGTGATGTTTGCAATCATTCAGAGTGGTTCTCATTGCCATTACTCAAATACCCTTCTGTGTTTTGGTTAATGTAATACAGTCTGTGTTAAGTGCAGTCTTAAAAAGAACAATGTTGAAATAAAGTTTTGTGGAAAGGGACAACATTTATAAAATAAATACTTTGTAGCCCCAAAATGAACTAATTAGCTTGATCTTCTATGTGGTCTGGGGGCAGAACATGCTTTCATGTTTTTTTTCAGTCAACTTACTGTTAAGTCCTCTTTTGCACATGTATGGCCGTTCGTGACGGCAAAGGTGGGATTTCCATTTTCCATAATCGGCCCCTTCGTCTTTCACGACAGCAGAGCAAATCCCAGTTTCCTTAAAGCTGTTAAGAAACACATTTTTAAAAAATGGATCACTCCGGTTACTCCTGTTCCCATAGTCAATCTGGAAAGTGAAAATGGCAAAGCTGCCATGTTGCAGTTATACTTTTATAATTGTTTTGGTGGTGCCATAAAGTTAATTGAATTCAGGTCTGGGTTAACAATTCTGTTTCAGTCAAGATGGCCAAACATATGTTTTAAAAGGAGTAATTAAAGTGGTCTTTTCCCTGGCAGTAACTATGGTTTTTTGTCACTAATAATTTTCCTGACTTTGTCGTATGCCATTGTTCCTTAGTAACAACAAATCCTGCCTAAATTGGGAAACGAATGTAGTATTCTACAGTAAAATAGCTTTTTAGAACAAATGGCATTACAAACCAGGCTTTGAATTTGAGATGTTTTGCTTGACAAAGGTTTTGCTGTTGTTATGGCCACGTTGGTATGTATTGTGGTGTGACCGATTTCCTTGATTTAACAAATCATCCAACAGCTTCAATGAAACTCCAACAGCTGATAGCTCCACTACATTGGCCTGTAAATGAATAACACTGAGAACTGCATTTGTATATGTTACCTTAGGTCAGGCTGGTCAGCTGCCCAGCTGGTAAAACTGGGACTGGAACTTAATCCATCTGACCAAAGAAAATTCACATTGTTGGGCTGAACTTCACAGGAGAACGGTGTGCAGCTCTGTCACCAAACACAAGATGGGAGTTAATTCTATAAATAACAATGGAGCACATTCACAATGCATTTACTCCAGTATAATGTTTGTACCAGTTTTTGATGGAAACTGTGTTCTAAAGATAATGCTTGATTTTTCCATGTATTTAAAATAAGCTCTAGTGATGCTGAGGGTTGCTGATGAGTTTTCAGTAACAGTACAGTTTTTTAAATATCACTTTTTCGTTAGTTAGCTGTTACTGTATTACAACATGTGTTTTAACCTGCATGCATTGACATCAAAGAAATTCTCAGCAAAACCTGTTCAAGCTGTTTTGTGCCGTTAGCAGTCTGTACATTTCTAATTTACAATAGAAAACCTGTTGAGAAATGGCACCTTATGTCTAAGAGGTCCATACACAGTGATTACTACAAACATATAGGTATACTGTGCATGTATCATTTGATAAAACAGTTACCAGAGTTGAAAATCCTATCCAGACATCAAAGGAGGAAGCATCCATCTTGCTGATAACGTAGTGTTCCTCATCTTCTTTTAAAATGGACACAAGGTCCCCTCCTTCTGTAACACAGTCCCTTCTTGCTGAGAACCAGGATTTATGAGGCTCATTCTTCAGTTTGTAGCAGTTTGAACCAAACAGTTCCCATCCGTTAGCAGTATCGCACTGTGTAGGTGGGTTTGCTGAAAGGAAACATGTTTTATTTTGTATTTATTTATTTCCTAGCAGACGCCCTTACCCAGGATGACTTACAGTTGTATACAAAATAAAATACATATCAAGAATTACAGTACAATGTTCAAGAATTACAGTACAATGTTCACATCTTGCTTGTATGTATTGTATACATTACTCTCTGTATTGTGTTAAAGTAGGATTTGCCCAACAGAGATGATGTGTACCAATCCAACTAAAACAAATTGTTAGGCAATGTGTGAACTAGTCAAATTAGCCTTTTCTGCAATTTTCTGTGTTTCATTAGATATGACCCCATCCCCCACCACCTAATCTTCAAACGGCAAAGCAGTCGTGGCTCTAAAAGGACAACACAAGGTTTTCTAATTGGGAAGGAAAGACTGAATGAGCCATTGGTACCACAGTGTTCTGGTCAGGACTAAGGTACTACGAAGCTTTATTTTTTAAAAAAAGAAAAAGAAACTACAACATACGGGTCAGTCTTTTGCAGATATAATTGCGAGCGACAGTGCAGAATTCATCGTTCCACCTGGCAGAGTCAGAAGCTGCAAATTGGACACAGTCCTCGTTATCCTGCCAGTTATCAGGTTGCCCGGGACGCCAGTTCCTGTGGAATAGAGTGACATCACAAGATCTACACCCCCAGGAGTAGAGTGGAATCCAACACCAAGCTATCTCATTCAGTTCAAACATGGGGCCTTCAAATGTCCTAACTGGTGAACCGGTGTATGTAAGGACAATAAACCCCTCGCTGGGTTTGGCAAGTAAGACCGGCACATGCTTTTCACTTACTGTAGCTCTTCAAGAAAAGGAGAACCATCTGACCACTCCCACACTCCTTCAGAGACGACATCATTCAAACCAATCCAATAGATATTAGACACCCCAATCTGAGTCCTAATCCATGTCTGCAAGTAAATATGTTAAAATAATAATAATAATGATAATAATAATAATAATAATAATAATAATAATAATAATAATAATAATAATAATACAAACACAGATAATACAAAAGTAACATTGAATTTTCCCATATAGTGCTAATTTTCTGTCAATACTACGGAATTATAATTATATGAGTTGTATCAATATTTATTTTCAACAGATAAGAGCATCATAATAAATATAATACAGACAATATTAGGAGGCTGTGTGGTCCAGTGGTTAAAGAAAAGGGCTTGTAACCAGAAGGTCCCCGGTTCAAATCCCACCTCAACCACTGACTCATTGTGTGACCCTGAGCAAGTCACTTAACCTCCTTATGCTCCGTCTTTCGGGTGAGACGTAATTGTAAGTGACTCTGCAGCTGATGCATAGTTCACACACCCTAGTCTCTGTAAGTCACCTTGGATAAAGGCGTCTGCTAAATAAACGAATAATAAAAAATAATAATAATATTACCAGATTACAATGACTGGTTTAGGACATTGCTAAAATTGAGTTTTCGATAGATAGATGTGTGTGTGTGTGTGTGTGTGTGTGTGTGTGTGTCAATGTATTCATTTTGTTTTCTATGGGTTAACATAATTCATTCTGTAATTTGGGTTTTGGCAAACAAAAAGGGTGCTGAGATTTCCACGTACCCTTTCCTGCACAGTGCTGATGCTCATTAAATCACCCCCTCTCATCTCGCAGTCGCTTCTTGCGTCCGGCCATGATTTCACGTCACTTGAGATGTAGTAGCATTTGTTATCATAGGGTCTCCAAGGATCTTGACACTGCCCCTCGGTCTGACTAAGTGCTAAAGGCAAAGAGTTTTTTTTTGATCACTATAAAGCTTTTGTTTTATGGGGTATTTTTTCGGATTTATTGTTTTTTTTTCTGATACAGTACAATATGTTCATTTTTAAGTCTTGACCCAAAATATGTGATCATCCCCGTAGCTGAAAATGTCAATAAGGTACAGTCATTTGGTTTTGGGAATTGCATTTTAAAATATTTAATGGGGACTGGGCTAAATTCTCAGGACATCTGTTGTCATTAGTAGCACTTTTTTGTTTTTCAGAATTGAACAATACATCCAATAACATTAGCAAACCAGAAATAAACAGCTGAGACATGTTATGCAATGGCTTGTCAGTATTCTTAAGTTGTTGTTTCTTTTTGGTTTCAGAAGTAATTGGTGTTTTTTTTTTTCTTTTCAGAAAAATGTAAAAGTTTGGAGAATCTGTCCAAGAGCATTTAATCTTGACCATAAATAAAAAAGAATTATAAACTCAAGGAACTGCTGAATCACACACATGGGACTTGAAAAAATGGAGAGCATTTATTGAGTCATCATTGTCACTGATGCCAGAAAGAGTCACAGATTTACTTTTACACATTAACTATGTGGTACTCTTAATAGGTAAACTCCTACTGGATTTAAAAAAAAAAAACTATGAACATCCAGGACAAAATTGATTTTACAGTCACATGACAAGTCTGAAATAAGTTTTTTGTAACATTTTATGTTAAGAATCTAGAATTTACTTCAAAATACAAGTATATTAACTATCTAAGTTATTATATATATATATATATATATATATATATATATATATATATATATATATATATATACATACACACCACTGGATTGGAATGTAAGCAAAGACGAAACTAGTCCAGTATACTCCACTTATGTTATCCCACTTAAGTGGAATAATAAAAAAAGTACCCCACACTAGATATACAGTTTTATTGTTAAGTGTAAAACTGGTTTCCAAACTTAAACAAAAAAGCCACATTCTACCATTATCCTTTAAATACCATATATGACCAAACTATTGACTATTTTGTTGCAAATTAAAATACAGAAATTGCACAGTCCAACTACAATGTCTCTTCTACAAAACCATCTTTTTTCCAATTATGTCAACTGACCAAGCATGAAATGTAAAGAATTCACACTTTTTCCCCCAAAGTAATAGAACCATTGATAATAAGAAAATAAAGACATTTTAATCTGAGTCATTATAATGTGTACAAGTTAATGATGCACTTACCAGATCTAAGCAAACTACAAAACATGCAGAGAATGAGAAGACTTTGCATTGTGTATCATCAAATTCCTGATCTATAGTAATATATACGTTCTGTACATCCCACTGTGTTTGCAATATTATAACAGTGCTCTGACCAACCCTGCCACCACTCAGCAGAACTGGGCAGCTTGCAGGGGATTTAAGACTTTTCTTAAACAACAGAAAGTCCAAAGAGTGGGGGCTGTAAAAAAGGTATGACCTTCATTCAAACCTGTGTAATCTTTGCACACAGACATGGTCATAACACTTTTATCCAAACCACACATTGGGCTAGATAGAAGATTCACACTCACTGAACCATAAAGGCCTAACCACACAAACAACTTTCGATGACGGCCACAAGATGGAACTTTTTGTTGCCTGCATGTTGTCCTGTAAATACTGTGGTCATACGCGAGTGGCTTAAACTGGGCAGCACGTTGCCGTCTTGTCGTGGAGTTGTGGACAGCATGTTGACCAGCGTGGTCACACAAGGCAACCCGCTGGCAACACAAGTCTCCCTCATGCTGCTGGCAACAAAAGCTGCTTGTTTGACCAGGCAGTTTTATTTGAACCCAAAATGCACCACACTTGCAGAACATGGACTTAATTCTGAGGGTGGTTGAATGTGTTGCAACTGAGGACATAATTGGTTCAATTTTATTTTTATTGAAAACCAGTATGATAGTTTAAACCATAAAAATAATAATAAAAAAAATGTTTTTCTAAAAACAGGTAATGTATTACATTTAGATAACGGTAACAAACAAACATGTAGCTTACATAATTACGTGTTAAAAAATACCTGGTAGTAAAATATTTACCTTAAGGTACAGAATTAAGAACTATATGGGCCCTTTGGTGAATGACAGTGTCACTTCACAAAGTCCAAAGAGGTCACATGGCTACATTGTGTGACACAGTAAAACTTTATATAGAGGATCTATCATCTTGTTTTGTTACCTTTTTAACTTTATTTTCTGTGTTTATGAGTGCTAGGTTAATGGTAACAAGCGCAACAAAAGTCACCTGCAGATCAAATAAAAAAAGAATCATCAATGAATAACGAGGCATATCTAAATAAGCTGTGATTAAAGAGGCTCCTGCACCGAATTCTCTGTTAAAATTGGGAGACATGGGCTGGCATTGCAGAATGAGACCCAACCTTATTTAGAAAAATCATAAACAAACACTGCTGCATTGTACCACCGAGTGTGGTAGTCCATGTCACCTCCCCTGCTTCTACTGACTCATCAACGTGGCGTCATAGTAACCCATTCCAGTTTCTCACCACTACTGTCTATTCTGTCGCCACTCAAACCCAACCATGTCCTCTGGTTCTGTTCTCTGTGCTGTGCTTCAAGTACTGGCAAAGGTTACTTTGGTAAATCTGTTTTGGATTTGATAAAAATTCAGTCAAGTCTCCCTTAACCCTCCTTTGTTCTAGGCTAAATAGATTCAGTTACCTCACCCGATCTTCATAACTCATTCTTTTTGGCAGCTGGATTAGTTTGGTTGCTTGTTGCTGGACTCCTACTTCCCAATATCTTGACTATCATCTGCTGTGTTGCCAAAACATTTTTTTTTTTTTTTACCCACCAACAGATGTTGGAAATAATGGTCTTTTTTTTCTGGCAATGGACTTTATAATGCAGCTTAGTTACTGTGTAATGGTTATCAATCAATTAATGTTTTTAAATTCGTTCTATTACATTACAGACTTTTAAAGTAAACTATTTGAAATTGCTATTGTTTTATTATAAATAGTGTTTGTTAAACTACCAGAAATGGTGTACTTTGGTCTGTCATATTAATTAGTGGCTAATGTTCACTTAATGCTTGTATGGAACATGTTTTCTTGAATTATTATTGTATATTAAGCGTAGTGTGTCAATACTTTTGTCTGCAATTATATATATATATATATATATATATATATATATATATATATATATATATATATATATATAGCTCTATCTATCTATCTATCTATCTATATATATATACACACACACACACACACACTGATGCACAGTGAAAACACAACTAAGTTTAACATCAGTAGCTAATTGGGCACATACATAATGTTATTTACATTTTAAATAGTGAGCAGATAGGTTTGTTGATTGTTTGACTAGTATTGTTCCTTAGGATAACAAAATACTGAGCTCAAGTCATGTGATTTCATAAAAAAAACACCAGTGCTCAGTGCTTGGTATTTGAGTTGAGCTAAAATTGCCAAAAGGTGTTGATTAAGAATCTGTATAAATATCCATTCGAAGAGAGAAAAAACAGCAAAAGATACGATCATGCCCCGCTTGAGAAATGGTTGAAAAGAAAAAGAAAATAGTTAAAAATAAATAAAATGTGGTGTCAACTTTATTTACTAATTTATTTCAGGAATAAACTAAACAACGTTTAACCTGAACTGCTATTTGGCATCCTTTGTTTTGTAGTTAATTCACTGGTGTAAAGTAAGGCCTACACAACTTATTCTTTACTCCTGGGATATTTTTCTACTTTAACACGTGACATATTGTAACGTCTTTCTGTAAAAATAAAGGCACACACACACCCTGCTGCTATGCCGTCTCTGCCTGTGTTCAGAGCAATGTAATGGCTTTTATTACTCGAAAATGAACAAACATCCGAACAAATATTCAAAGTATGAGTGAATATCTGAACAAATATTTAAATTATGAGCAAATATCCGAACAAATACTTAAATTATGAGCGAATATCTGAACATGAAAATCCTGTGTTCGTCCCGGCACTACTAATAAGACACAACCCTGCAAAAAAGTTATACATATACAAAAAAATCAATCCAATGAATATGAAAAAGACAACAAGTAGAAATGGTTTTATTACATAAAAAACATGATACAACACCCTGTTCTGCCTGCCAATCCCATTCAAACAGTAAAGCAGTCAGGGAAGAAGTGCCCTGGTTAGTGCCAAAATTAATTTGCCGGTTTTGTAAAACATTGCCAAACCTTGTGTAAAAGAAGAAAAACACACACAAAGCAAAAACAAAACTAATTACATATTTAAAAAAAAAACAATAAACTGGGAATAGTGCATCTGAAGAACCGTGTTGTATTTATTTACAGCCAGAGGCCACAATGTATTTATTACTATTAAAATATTTCTAGTGTATCATATATGAATCCTTTAGCTGAACTATCAAACCCAGAACTGAATCCAACCCAACCAACTCAATCCAACTGAAAGTTTTCTAACTAAAAACTGAGTCACACACAGTTCATTTTCTGATAAATTAGGAATTGTTTAAAGTGACATAACCAACTCAATGGTGAATTGTGCTGAAATAATCTACAGTTCTGGTGTCCAGCATCTCCCTAAGTATATGGTAAATCACCCCAATCACATCATTAAATCACACATTCCAAATCAGGATCGATAATGGAATTCTTGTCTGCAAGTGGCATTAATAGGTTAAGCATATATTAAATATTCTTCTGTTCCTGAACACTAACAGCAAATAAAACAGCACAAAAGCCATTGTGTAGAACACTTTCAGCAGTTTACAAAAATACTCTTTTTGCCATTGTGTGTTGAGCTTCTTTTACATAGACAAGCCTGCTTTTCTCAGTCTCAAATAAAATGCTGATGTAAAATAAAAACAAAAAGCATCACTTCATATGTATCTTAGAACTGGTCTCACTGTAGAGGCAAGATCAGGAACGAAGCTTGAATTAGATCAGAGAAAAAAAAATGTATGGGGTGTATACAAGATCTAAAGCAGTGGCAAAAACAGCAAACATTTTAAACATTCAAAAGAGTTTTTCCATTGTTTTAAAAACACATATTATTGTGACCCTGAATCTATTCTGAGAATAAAACAAACAGGCTAAATATATACAGTATGTGTTGACTATTTGGAAAATACAAAAATATATTTCCCCCCACATTGTGAAATGTGCTCTTTTTGCAAGCCAAATATCCCAGCAATCCTGAATTGGCATGCATCTAAAAGGCAGCGATTACTACCAGCGTAATGTCCTTGTAAGAACACATATTTTTCACTAGGTTCCTAATCAATGCATCACATTTCATACAGAAGACCAAAATGTCTTCTATATTTGTGAAGCTCTCGCTTTGCAGGTGGTGGAGAGTTTTCCTATGTTAAACTACAAGTGGTGTGTTTTATTTTAGTTTTTGCAACGGCAAGCATATTGCGTTGTTAAAGATTACGATATGCCCTACTATGCAAATTCTCCCCAACAAAGACTAAAGCAGACATGGATGTGGATGCCGGTTCACATGCAGTCCGCAACATTGCTGGATCCTTGACCCACAAAGCGGATCTGGCTGACATGACAGGAGCACGCAGCAACGCCAGCCCCAGCCCGGCAATGAGAGACTGAGCCAACCAGCTCCCACCTGTAATGCAAAGGAAAGCCCCGTTAGAAGGAACTGCTGCAGAAAAGCTTTAAAAAATGTTAAAAAAAAAAAAAAAAAAAACTTATCATAGTCTATATTCATGCTTTTTCAGGTCTGTGACTGAGCAAAGGAGGAGCACTCCTTGCTCATATAACTTTTTATTTTACTCCTGAACAAAGAAACACATGTAAACAATTTGTAATTATTTTTATATGGATTGCTTTTATAATCTGTAGCAATGGAACCAATCTCAAATCCTTATTTACACTGTAGATGATAGGGTAGATGATTTGCATGTGACAACTCACTTCAAAAATCTGTTTTGTCATGGCAACAATGTTACAGATGACCTTAAAACTTAGAGAAGCTGGCTAGTTGTAAGGGAACTCTACAGGCTGGGTCATCCCAACATCAAGAGACCACTGAGTTGAGCCACATGAACCTTAGAATATTTTGAGCAGTACACTATGATCTAAATACTGACGCCCTTAAACAGACATCTTAAAAACAGATGATCAATGAATAACCTCTGGATGAAAACACAAGCAGAATGACTATAATATTAAACTTAAGATAGACAGTTTAGAGGCAATACAGTTAATACAGGCACATGTACGTATTAGGAAGCATGCTTAAGAATCGCTCTGGTCTGTATTTACCTGTTAAGTACAGGATCATAGGCCTCCACTGTGTTTAGGTAGACATTTCCATTATGCCCCCCCACAGCGAAGATTTTCCCCATTATTGTGGCCACTCCAACCCCTCCACGTGGCGTGGTGAGCTCTGCCACATACTCCCAGCAATTAGTGCGAGGGTCGAATCGCTCCACAGAGCTCAGAGGGGAGTTGTCATCAAACCCGCCTATAGGGCAGCAAGATGCCTAGTTACAGCATTTCACAAGCACTGAAGGACAGTCTTCTTACAAGCACAGCGATCTCAAAGTTTAAAAATCCTACATAGCTTAACTTCAGTCATTGGTCTGCACTACAGATAAATAATGGGCGCTTCATGTTTTCCCTGTATGACATGCCTTCATAAAGGGATTTTGCTCATACATGAAGGGATACAAGTATAAGGCAAGCTGAGCAGCTTATGAAAATATAAGCATGTTTAAAATTTGCTGCAATAATAAGAAGGCATAAAACATAAATCTGACAGAATATTTTTCTTGATTTACAACAGTTGCAGTATAATAGCATTAACTTGGAAAATCTAAAATGGTTTAATATTTATCAGTTTTAGGACTCCTTGCTCAACACACTTTTTATAACTACATTTAGTTTAACCTATGCTTTACTTAGAAAGCAGTTACTGGTGTTTCATTAAAAGCTTTTAACAAACAAGTATCACATTTTTATCTAAACTAATGGTTTGATTGCATTTAAAACAGAGTCCATTACTTTCCCTGTTAACACTTACCCACTACATACAAGCAGCCATTCAGCTCGCCAACTCCATTGCCAGCCCTCCGCTGCCCCATCTCCTTCACTTCTGTCCACTTGTCCAGGTGGGGGTCATACCGCTCTACACTAGACAAGGAGGCCACACCGTCATTTCCTCCCACAGCATACACATGGGTCTATATTAATATACACAAGATACAGAGTTAAAGGTTAGAAGTACAAAACTATGACAGAGTGCAGATGCATGTGGGCAGTGTATGCTGCTAGAATGTGTTATTACCTGAGAAATGGGCAATAAAATGAGCAGAACTGACCTCACCTGACCTGGTGCAAGTAAGAGTTGTCTGGTCAAGATATGGTTGACACACAGAGATAAGCCAGCAATTAAGCCTTGCGTGCAAAGGGGTGTAAAAACTGTATAAAACAGCAGACACTTGGAGGTGCATTTGAGAGACAACCAGATCCTCCATGAACACACACCAGCGCCATGTCCGATGCTTCTTCCAGAAATTGGTAACTAATATATCATTGCTTAATGTCTTTTAATAACGAATGGCCTCATTATTGTGTAAAATGATTAAGCTGTAAAAGTGTGACTTGATTATTGGAATCAATAAAGGAAACATGTTAAATTCTGCTTAAATCCTTGTTGGGTGCACACCTTCATACAGAGAAATGCATACATAAATGTAGTTTCCTTACACAGAAGGCAATATTAAAGGCTCGCTCATGTTCATTCACAACTTTGTTATTGAATAAATGCCATTTTAAATGTCTAGTAACAGATCCAGAGTAATCACACTCTGGTATAGAGCTAAACCATTAAGTTTTCAAAGCAACTGCTTTGAAATCTGTTTTTGCTGTAGTGTTGAGGGCAGTTTTTGGCATTCATTGCAGAGATAATCTCTTCACTGTCTAGTGCCCAATTTGCTGTATGCTGAACACCATAATTAGGGGGATAATTGATGGATACATCAGACTCATGCCCGCTTCAAAATAATTGCTTAAAATCAACTGGCTTACCCCCAGTGCCACAGAGCCAACTCCCCCTCTGGGAGTGTTCATGGGAGCTACAGCACTCCACCGGTCACACTCAAGATCGTATCTCTCCACGTCATTGAAGCAGGAATTGTCATCCAGTCCCCCGATTGCATAGATAGGTCCTCCCAATGCAGCTAAAGCAATACCTCTCCTGTTCAAATAAGTGAGGGGGAGGAAGATTTTCAACTGAAGTGGAATTTAGAATTTTTGTCGTATAATGCTGCATCCCCAGATTTTTCCAAAACACTGTTCTCTGTATTATAACTAGGGCTTATGTTTTTCAGTTTTTAGCTATTTTCGAGTTTAATGTAAATCAGGTTTTTTCGGGGCTTTCGCTTTTTAATACTGTATGAAATTATTGTTTTCGGTTACTTTCTAAAATTCTTGGGTGTTTTTTTCTGTCACAATATGTATGAACTCAACAGTACTTCCACACTTCAATTGTACCTTCTTTCCTTCGCTGTCTTCCACAACAAAATCCTTATGGTCACTGGCATATTCTTCAGGAGTTTGTGTGTGTTTTAGGCATTTTTTTTTTTTTTTTACATTGACACCATTTTTAATTCACAAGCGTGTAAATAATCCCTATGCTGGAACTGTAATATACCTTTAAATCTCATGAGCAAGAACAATCCTCAGCTTCTAGTAATTGTAATCTCGTTTTAAATCTTGCACACGTGTTACCATCCTCCAATAGAAATGTAGGAATGTGCTGCCACTCAGTAGTTGGGGTGGGTTTAAAGTATTTAGAACGAATTAATGATAGATACAAGTCAGGAAGGCGGGACACTGCCCATCTGCACTGAAAGATCATTCTTTTTTTTGTAGGTTACTGTATGTTATTTTATTTTCGCAGGGAAAGGGGTAAAGTCAATTAACTGAGTAACCGTTTCCAGTGTTTTCCCCGTGTTTATTTCATATACACCGATTTCATTTTTTTGTACCTGGAGTGTTTCAGCATTTTTTTTTTTTTTTGTTAAAACTGAAAATCAGAAGCCCTAATTATAACTCAATGCGTTTATTTGCTATAGTTTTAAAGTATCATCACTCGTGTGTGGAGTACAGCCAGACTTACCAAGCCTTCTGTTTAAAGCTGGTGATGTAGCTGCAAGACAGTATAAACCTAGCAGAACTACAGCAGCTGAAAACACAAACTTAGAACAAATGTGTAAAGGGACTCAGCCCCTGCCAATACGCCACTATCTCTGCGTTAGTCTTTTATTAAAGGTTCTCAGCTGCAGCTAGGGCTATGTGTACAGTGTCCGTTGTACTTTATTGCTTCAGTTTTATAATTACCGTTTTGTGTTCATTGAAGCCATCATCATCCATTTATTATTCGCCGGGTCGAACATTTCCATACTACCTAAATGCTCGTTGCCATCATGTCCCCCGACCGCATAGACTTTACCTGTGAAAATAAACAATACATTTAAAATAGTCTAATAAATCATGATCACAAAAGCAGATTTGATCCAGGTGCAGCAATGCATGTTACTGAGATATTTTTGCTCCAAGATACTACAGTAGTGTCCGGCTAAGAGAACACCCCTCGGGAAGCAAGCCAAGTGTTCTCTTA
This sequence comes from Acipenser ruthenus, assembly GCF_902713425.1. NCBI lineage: Eukaryota > Metazoa > Chordata > Actinopteri > Acipenseriformes > Acipenseridae > Acipenser > Acipenser ruthenus. The sequence continues at coordinate 19,444,341 of NC_081189.1, read as the reverse complement.
GGAGGTGTTCCTATACACGGAGACTACTGTACTAGAAAATAAACAGCACAGCCCTACCCAATCAGTAACATCAAACAAAAGCAAATACTTTAAACAAGAACACATATCTGTTCTTTTTCTTTACATATAAAAATACTGCAGACCAGTAAATTTAAATCAGCTGTTTGAATGAAGTTCTGCCCGTCACACAGTTAGTGTTTTCTTCAATGTGACTTAGCTGGACGAGCAAAGCGATTACATTTCACTCCCCCAGAACTCGTACAACAAAATCTGAGTCAGCTTCCTCAATTGTCTCATCAAACTTGCATTTTAGACCCATTTATAAATAAACAAAATACATATATAAAAAAGGGGGCTTGCCATTAGCTAGGTAGGTTTAGAAAACTTACAAAATAAATAAAAACAAAAATTGTATTCTTTACTTTAACACGTTTAAATATAAATATCAAGTTTGTATTTTTTTTTTTTTTATATAACAGCATGGAGATAATAAAATGTTATGAAAATCAAATGAAGCTTGAAAAACCAACACTAAACTGACACTACATAATTATATTTTATTGTAAGCGGCAGCTGCTTTAGAAGAGCACTCAGCTGGCAAGTCTGGAAACAGATAGTCTAGAAATACACTGCACAGCAATTTCAATTTTAGATGAGCAATCAAAACAAAATAGAAAACACAGCTAGCAACGTGCAATAAGATGTACAAATAAATCCTTGAAGTTAAAACTTAGCAATCTTCAGGAGATGGGATCTGATAGCTGTCTTATTCTGACCACCCACCTCCTACTGAGATCACGCCCACATGTCGCCGTCTGCTGTTCATCTCTGGGCCGAAGAACCAGCTGTTCATGCTGACTGAGTAACATTCGATGCTGCGGAAAGGGTCCCCAGATCCCCCCCTCCCGCCCACACAGAACAGGACGCCTGCAGGGGAGAGAGCAGAGAAAACAAGCTTGAAATAGATACTGTCAGACCCAAAGCTTAGCACTGAACCTATAGCCGATCAGCTGATCAATACAAATCTGACAGGAAGAAACACGGGCATATTTAAAAAAAAAAAAAAAAAAAAAAAATGCTTACTCCAGTCTAATCAACACCCTATTTTAAAAGGAGAAAAACACCTGTTTATTTAAAAAAAGAAACTCAAACCACACAACTAATTTGTACTGTACTCGAAGATTGTCTTAAGCATTCCAAGGAAAACACTGCAAGACAGTATTTTACCATCTGCATTTCATGAGGTACTTCTGAAGTCTAACCACAACAGCACATGGTTTCTACAGTATATTTCTATAGTCTCAATCCTCTTCCTTCTCACAACTCCCTCCCCGCCCCCTCCCCTTGTTAGTACCCAGCCTTCCTACCGGCTGTGTGTTTCCTGGGGGTGGTGCGTATGGAGTACTCGAAGTCTGGCACAGCTGTGTTGCTCAGGTGAAGGTAGTAGTTTCTGGCCTCATCCAGCAGGTCCCGGCAGTTCAGGTTTTGTTTGATCATCTCTTCTTTGGCCACAGTTCCCATGAGGAAGTCCACAGGCAGTAGAGGCAAACGAACCTGTGAGTAACACGTTTTAACTCTGACAATTGATTCTTTCTATAAGTTTCTTTTAGAGTGTTTTGCCGTTATCAGTGGTAGCTGACAGACGCTATCTACTAAATGTTGTCAATCCAGCTTTTCAAAAATACTGAGGCAAAACTATAAAGATCAAAACTAAAAATAAATAGCAAATTTAGGACTGTGCGAGAAATAACACGTAATTCTTTGACACCGTTTCTTACCGTTGTATCTCAAGAGTTTTTAAATGGATGTTTAAAGTACTGTGAATAAAGCAGTGTTTGGAATCAAAAGGTGGCATTTACCTGTGAAAGGATCTCATCCAGCCAGGCGTCGTGGTGCTGTGGGTTGGCCTTGAGCCACTTGACGGCTGCGCTGTAGACCTGCTTCTCGTTGTCGATGCTGAGGTCACTTGAGGAGAGCAGGGTGCGCAGGTGCTGCGGGGAGACGCAGGGGAAGTCCTCGCACTCCACCACCTCGTTGAAGTGCTCGCAGGCGTAGCGGTCCGCCATGTCCATCAGATCCACCCGGTTGTGGCTCTCGGCAAAGGTCCGCACAGCCAGGCAGTTGGATGGGTGGAAGTGGGCCTTCATGTACTCGCAGCAGGCCCTGGCCACCAGCTCCACCTGGAGGATGCAGGCTGCATAGAGCAGCGGCTGCACGTTGTCCACAGTCAGGGTGAGCTTGGAAGAATAGGCAAACTTCACTAAGTCCCTGATGGCATCTGCGTCAAAGTCTTTGATCTCAACCAGGTCCTGCTTGGCTTCAGCCATGTCAGATAGGAACATTGCCTTGAAGTAGGGGATCACGCAGGCCAGTACCAGCTTGTGGCATGGTATCAGCTTACTGCCGATCTGTATGAGACAATGGGTCAGTAAATGAGAAGCGGGCATCTCTATACATACAATAAATACTAAGAAACCAATAAAAGGGAGGGTAGTGTATAAGCACTCAAGTTGACTCTTGTAATTAAGCAACGATCAGTACTTTTTTGTTACAGGAGGTTTAGGTATGAGAAATGATGACAAACAAAATAACATAGTAATATTGCAGCTTAGGTGAATTGACAATTATTTTAACAGCATTGTACATTCAGGTATTACATTACTAACTATTTACAGATCCCAGTACATATGACAAGGGAAAAAATAAACTTAATATACATAGTTTACCACCAGCACATTTCTACTGGAACCTGAAGAACTGTGAGAAAAAATACCAAGGTTGTGACAATGAAAACAACAAACTGCCCTTCAATCACTGTATTGTTATCATTCTATGACATTATTATAACAAATGTAATGGTCAGTTTGGTGACATTTATCACGTGACCGGTTAAAAGTCTAGCATATTATTAATATACGTTTAACCACTTCTTTAGAGTTTATACATTTAAACGTTTAAAATTCCCATCCCTAATACAGAGGCACAAAAACTGTTTCTGCGCTCACCAGTATTCCATAATGGTTTTTTCTATACAATTATCTTACTCGCCTACTGTATAACATAATGCTACAACAGAACTGCATACTTACTATGACAGCAACTTCAATAAAATCAAAACAGAAAAACACATTTGGAATTGCAATGACTCAGTATTATAGAAATGTTTAACCACAACATCCTGCATTGCACTAAATATACAGCCCTCTCTAGCAACTTAGAAAGCAAAATGAGGTAGCTCAACACACTAAAACCACAATATCCTGGGGGCATGCATTTAATGTTACAGTACATTTTGTATAAATAAAATTCATGACAACAAGATATGATACATGTAAAGTTGAAAGGCAAACTACAAACCACTTTCAGGGTCAGGCACCTCTAACCCACATGGCTATGGTGAAAGCAAATGTGGCAAGCAGGTTCTTTTGTTATTACCTTTAGCGTGATGTCACAAAGTTCCCTTGCTTCGTAAAATTGGCGCAGAGAGTTGTGAAAATCTTTCCAAGCTTCGTGAGCCTCGAAAGTGAATGCGCCATCGGCCTCCGATTCCCCTTCCAGGGACTTTGCCTGTGGCTTCTTTTCCTTCAGCTTGTGTTGCTTGGCATGCTCAGGTACCATGTCACCTGAAGCCATTTCCAACAATCGGTTTCTTCACCTTCACAGAAAAAGAGAAAGGAGAGCCACAGTCAACCACCTAACCGGATAGTAAAAGCATGCTACTGTATATCCCTCGAGACAGGAGCATAACGAAACAAAAACACCTGTCACCTCATGCAGGGCATGACAACAGTTTATTTTTCACTTGCATTTGGTGACTATTTTTTAAGCAATAAAAATAGCTAAGCTAATTGTGGAAGCGAAGACAGACAGACGGCAAGAAGACTGGTGAGACAGTAACAAATAAGATTGAAACTGCTGAGCATCAAACACTCAAAGCACTTACTGGCTCCATGTTGAGAAACTGGTGAAAGGTGCAAGCTGTGCGGTTTAGTGATTTCAACACCAGTTTTAAGCAACACCTGGACTACTTGCAGCATCATAACAGGTCCATTTTGGTGCATGTTGCTCAGCTAACTGACAGAATTGTATTAGTGTGACAGAAGCAACTGCAGCATGCAAAAACTGTTGCACATAACAGGTACAACTGCAGCATGTTAGAAGTATGGCTTTAAGACATCCTCTCTCCTTCAATTCAAAAGCCTGCTTTTAACATTGCAGACTTTTCCAGAGTGTGATCCGACTGTAAACCAACAGGGTCTGTATAGAACAAGCTGAGCACTTTGATTTTATTTGTTACAACGTGTGTAACTGTTTTAGCTTTGTTCCGTCAATGAAAGGGATGGAATAAACACAAGACAATGGATTGCGAGTACTGTAAAACCATGATTTGCCTTTGTGCAGCCCTTTTAAAAGAATGGAAAACTTCAGAGCAAGTCCACAAATCTGAACTGGCATTTTTGCATCAGACTATTTATTAGACTCGTAATCTCCTAGCTAGAAAACAGATTCTGATTCTTAAGGACGCAGGCACAATTTATGGCCCATTTCTGCTTATCCATTAACGAGAAAATTCTGTGTCTCAAAACTTTTGGGATAAAGATTAAGGTTAAAAAGGATATGTAGCCAGTAACTCCCTGTTCAGAATAGAGGAAAACTGGAGTATATCTCAAACCTTAACTGATCAGCTTTTTTCAAGCTCAATAAATCTACTGTAATCACAGAGAGTGATAGGAAACAAGACTGACATCATTGAGTGTGAAAGATCTGCCAAGTAACTGTCACAGGGGAAGACTGAAGATGACAATTAACAGTTATCTTTATACAAACTAATCACTGTACTCACTAATGAGGTAGCAGTATACCATATACATTTAAAAAAAAAAAACACAGTACATGACAACAGCCAAGCCCAACTGCAATGAAATCCCCTTATCATATCCAACCCCACTGTACAATATTTTAGTTACAGGGCATGTGGGAGGGGTATTGAGCAATCTAATTACATTGTATTAAATTGATTTACCGGATATATCTTTTCATTGGCATATCCAAGGTAAGAAACTTGACATGTGGAGGTTCTGTTCAGTATCTGTTGCTTACTGCAACCCCTTGCAAATACCAGCAACAACAAAATGCTCAACATTTAAGGTTTTTATTTACAATTAGGGTTTCTATTCAATAATTTGTTTGAAATTAAATTATACTACTGTATAAAAACAGCAGAAAATGTTAGAAATATTTAAAGATATACACAGTAATGCATGTTCTCAAAAAACTGCATATTGTACTGTTGAATGTATTCTGCATTATATCAGGAAACATTTACAACAGTAGGGGTATTGTTTTCAAGAACAGTGTTACACTGAGAACATCTATTATAGAAGATATGGCCAGACAACAAAAAAATAAACTTCTAGTTGTCCGGGCCAATTTCCCAGTGGGGCGAAATTGTGGGAACTTTCAATGCTAGAAACAGTACAAATGAGAAAATTAAATGTTTCCATCTCACTCAAGTACAGTAAACTTCAGCCCAGCCATTGAAATCACAAGTCAAAACAAGATAACACACATATTTAGGCTAGTATTATTAGCCCCCCCCCCCCCCCCCCCCACCACCCCCAAAAAAAAGGCTCAGAATTCTGTTCTTGTTTTCCGGAAATTTAGGGGGTAGATGCCAAAAAGGTACAGCTGAGGGAAAAGTTACAGAAGCCAGATTCCTCCTTCCCAAGTACCTGTTCTGAATCGAAGATCCTAAAACTACAGTAATGTAAATTACATTACAGTATTCCCTTTGTTAAATATTTGCAGTGAAACAGATTGCACATTGTATTCCCCTTTGTTTGTGCTGGCAAGCTGAAATGACCTCTACTCACACAGACACACACACACGGTCAGATTTACCAAAAGCGTAAACCTCAGAGAAACAGGTGAAGCTGTTAATGTTCCATTTCCTTTTTCCCCGGCCCCCAGAGTTACGATAAAGGCAAAGACACATTTCTGGATAGGACAACGGAACACTAGAGAGAACCAAGTTTAAGGAATTATTTTTCTGGGTAGTTGTTTTATTCCATTAAAATGATTTATTCCTCTATGAAGAAAACTGCCTTGACTTTTGATCTTGCATTGACAGACATAATAAAAGCCCAAGATGTACACAAAGGCAGTCTGTTTTGTAACAACTGTAAAAATCTACCATCACTCCAGCCAAACAAACACACACATTGTATATTAAATACATCTCATTTAGTTTTAAATCACAGAAACTATAGTACTGGAAGCTCAGTGGAGAAAATGCCTTATTCAGTTACAGCGTCAACTGTAACCTAAATGTGATTTTGTTGTCTATTTACCTTATTGTTCTATATAGTTTAGGCTTAAATTTCACAAAGATAGTTTTAGCTGTGAAGCTGCATCCACACTCGACGCGAGCAAGCGAAGTTGCCGAATGTCAATCCACACCAGACGCGACTTGGAAACGATCCAAAAGACTGGAAATACCAGTAATAGTATTTACTTTTATTTAGTTTTTCCTTTTAAAACAGTCCGGTGAACACATATGGCTCATAATCTTCAAAACTGTGAGCTTGGTAAAGTTGGGATGTGTCACATAGAATACAAATGTATTGCTGGCTTTGTTTTACAACGTATAGTGTAGTAGGACCTCGATAATATTTTTGTTTGTTGGTGAAGCGCCACAAAACTTCACATGTTCAGGTTTTGTGAATGCGGGACCTTTTTTGTGTCATTTTTAAAAGCCAGCAAAAGTGCACATTTTTTATTTAAATGCACACACGGTATTCCATTGGTTGTCAGGGCATGTTTTCAAAAGATATCGGCTCAGACATTATATACAAACCAATGGAATACCTTGTGTGTGTATGTATGTAGTGTGTGTGTGTGTGTGTGTGTGTGTGTGTGTATTGAGAGAGAGAGAGATAATATATGCTTGTCTCCAGTCATGTGGGTTTCATGATCACGCAGCCTTGTAGATAGTATTGTCATTGACTTGCCCCATTGCCACTGTACTTTATGCATCTAGGGCAAGTCAAACATGATCAGAGAAAAAAGCGACGCGACCTCTGCCAAAGAGATGTGACGATCACGTCCAGTGTGGATGCAGCTTGAGGACTGAGACCGGATTACCACTTTCCACAAGCCACACAGGAACATTTTGGCGATACACATTAAATATTTTATCATGTATCCTCCATCAGCTACAAGCTCTTTCCTACGAAGCAAAAAAGTGTGTGACACAGCTAACAGTTTAATGTACCGTACCATTAAATGCATGCCTGTAAACAAGGGCAGGGTTGAGTTTAAATAAACCAGTCCCCCTCCATTGTGATAGGCAAGATCACGGCAGCATTTCCAGCAACTTTACATTTTTGTACAGTAAACTAAACTGTTATATTACAGCAGGTGTGCATGATGGTTTAAATAAAGCAGACTACATACCTGCAGTATTTGCTGCAAGAAATATTTCTAATAGAGCATCCAGGGAAACAAGTTAAAGTGAATGCTGTTGAAAATATCAAAGAAATGCCGTCTCTCTGGAGCAGAGTCAGAAAAGCACTATCTATCTGGAAGGGTAGGCTACATGTACACAATTTCCAAACACATTATTAACAAGAACGCCTCCGCAAAACTATTTCAGCTGACTGCAGTGAAAAACCTTGCATTAATCAGTAAGGTTACAGAGCTGACTTCTTCATTGTTAGGTTACAATGCAACGTTTTAAATTCATCTCTGCCCTCTTTAATAGACTACATATTCTGCTTTACTACATGTAATCCTAATTTGTCTCAATGTATACAATTTACAGGGGTGTCCACAAGATCGTTTAATTAAGAGTTATTGATTCTTGTATTAACACTGCAATTTGAAGACGTATAGTCTGTTTTACTATTTCTCAGAATTAAGTAAAAAAAGATTTCACACCTCAAAGTGTCTGCTACACTGAAGATATAGTATTAGAATGCTGATCAATTACAGAACACAGTGTGTCTTCAAAGTTCTGGTACAGTAAGCGAACACCTTCCATGCACCCACAGTGCAAGTATCATAATGAAGTGATGAGAAAATACTGGCTTTTAAATACTTTATAAAGATGCGTCTTCTGCAATGCATACATATCATACAGACAGTACAAAAACACATTAACAATTTTTGAGCTAGCGAGTGTTGCACATTCATATTCAATTTTACATTACAATGTGGTAACTTCTTCCTTTGCCATATATTTTGCGCATTATACTTTTCTGAAGGTAGACCTTGTTGAACACATCGTTAACCACATTGTTTGTTTACACGCAAATTTAGTTTAGCTGTGCAGCAGCAGGTTATAAATTGCATAACCAATAATTCATAATCGTCCAAATTTAGTACAGAATGCAAAACAGAAAGTAGAATCGCTGTTGTCAGTGTTATCTTTGAAGTGCTGCATATTTTGTTCCTAACCATCGACATATTTTCACACACAGGGTGGTCTTTAGCTGCCATGACCAAAACAAATTGTACGTTAATGATAATGCGTTGTGATTTCCTTGAAATTATTACCAGGAATATGCAATCTTTAACCGGTCAAATCAGTCACTTCTTTCTTCTTAACATCCCGCAAGTGTAAAGACGATTTTACAAAGGGCTTTAATTAGAAACATACATTATACACCACATAATTGTATTGGTATTCCGAACTGCACATTTCACTAACTGCAACACAGTCGGGTTTTATAGGCAAGTTTCAGCCGTATACTGGAATAGGAAATGAATACACAGTAAGTACAACACGGCTGCTTCAATAACAGCAAAGAAAATACGTGAAATAATCATCATTCAATAAACCTATGCTTTGTTACTCTTCCTACTCGTAGAAAACATGCAGTTAAACAATCACTAACAAATTAATAATTTCAAACATTACCTCATCCTCCCTTACAAACACTGAACACTCGACTTCACCAGTTTTGTACACTGACTGCGCCGGCGCACAGCTGCCAATGGTGCACAGAACACTGGGTAATGTAGTTATTTTTAGATATTACGCGCCATTCTCTTTTAAAGCTACAGTGTCAAACAATTATACTAAATATTTAAGTGGAATTAAATTCACGATGCAATGCAACCTTAAGCATTTAAGTGGTTACGATCGTGCTTTATGAATACAGACCAGTATTTTAATTGTAATTAGGAAGAGCTTTTTTGTTTTTTTTTTTTTTGTTTGTTTTTGTTTTTGTTTTGTTTTTTTTTACAACCGATCACTACTTCTATTTAGTTTATGTCCAACAAGTCTCTGTCGAAACTTATTGTCGCCACCTACTGGTCAGGTATGTCAATTAAAACTGCTGTGAACACTTATTTTAAAATATCTACATGTTATATATATTTAAATCTTCTGTTTTTTCTAATATATTTTCCAATACTCGATACCTTGATCTATTTTACCTCCATCACCTTTAAAAAAATACTGGAAATATTGAAAGCCCTAAATTCTTTCCACACATCTTCTCTCACCTCCCAATTTCTAACACGTTCAACCATCATATGCTCTACTGTTTCCTTTACACTACATTCCATACATAACCCAGTCTCATGCGCTCCAATCCTATATAAGTGTTCTTTAAGTCTTGAATGTCGTATAAGAAGCCTTATTAATGCTATCTCCTCCTTCCTATTCCACCCATACCACCCTTCCCTAACTGTAACCTTACTTTAGGCCTTATAAAACTTCCTATCCTTTTTTCTTTATCCCATATATTCTGCCATTCATTAATAATCTGTTTCTCAGTGATTTTATAATAGTCATTTAAACCACACTGCACATCCATATCCACTTCCTCTTTCTTCACTGCTATTTTAGCTAACATATCCACCCTCTCATTCCCATCTATTCCTTTATTATTATTATTTATTTCTTAGCAGACGCCCTTATCCAGGGGAACTTACAACTGTTACAACATTATGTTTACATACAATTACCCATTTATACAGCTGGGTTTTTTTTACTGGAGCAATCTAGGTAAAGTACCTTGCTCAAGGGTACAGCAGCATTGTCCCCCACCTGGGATTGAACCCACGACCCTCCGGTCAAGAGTCCAGAGCCCTAACCACTACTCCACACTGCTGCCCACATGCCATCATTTATGAGCCGGAATCCAAACTATAATTATATACAAACCTAAAAAAAACAGCATTCCCCTCCATTTTTACTGCCTGTAAACCTGATAAGGAATCTGAGAAGATGACTGCTCTATTCACCTTGACATCTACAATCCATTGCCAATGCCAATATAATCCCTATCAATTCTGCTGTCATAATTGACACATCATCTGTAATACGAACATGCTTTCCCACCTCGAATTCCAGTATATAATAAGCTGCTGCAATCCTGCCATTATCTGTATTTTTTGACCCATCTGTAAAAGATATACAATAATCATTATTTACCCATCTCAATGCCCATTTACAAAATCCACCTCTGCCCTTTGCCTTCTCTTTTTCTTTCAATAAATTTAAATCAATCAGAGGAGATTTAAAACACCACAGACTAATATTAGATTGTACTCTTTTTAATCTCGCCCTTCCTAAACAGTATCTCAGTGTTTCCTCATCCTCTATATATTTTTCAATTCTCACCCCAATAGTTTTATTATACACATTCCTTTTTCTCTTCATTCCCTCATATTCCCAAAAAGGCTAAAAAATACTTTGCACAAGATTTCCATCTCCATTCATTACCTTAACCCAACATCCAGTTCTCAGCATTTTCCTTCTTAAATAGAGTGGCATTTCCCCAGTAACTACTTGCAATGCTGCAACCGGAGATGAACACAGAGCTCCACTACATACTCTAGGAGCCATAGCTTGTACCACATCCAGTTTTCCCAAATCCTTACTGACCACCTCCTCGTACATCATACATCCATAATCCAATATAGGCCAAATCAATGCTCTATCAATATCCAACAATGCTGCTGCCATATACTGTTTATTAACAAGCCCCTTTTGAACCTTTGACACTAAACATAAAATCTGGCCCATTGTACATCTGTTACTTCTAAATCCCCCTTGAATTTTTTCCAACAACTGATTTTTTTTCCAAGAAATACAACAATCTATAATTTATCATTCTTTCCATTATCTTTCCAAAATCAGATGTCAAGGAAATTGGCCTATATGAATTTGGCTTACTTACATCCTTACCTGACTTTCCTATAGAATCACTACTGCATGTTTCCAACTATTAGGAATCCTACCTGTCTTCCCAACTAAATTAAACAGCTGTAGCACAACCAGTAAACATCGATCTGACATTTTTTCTAACATCATGTAACAAATTCTATCCTATCCTGATGCAGTTTTTCCTCCCTTTTAAAGCTCTTTTAATTTCTTCTATACCAAACTTCATATTCATAGTATTTTCCACTTCCTCTGAATTCTCCAGAATATCCTTGTTTTTCCCTTATTAATTCTATCCTCCTTTCCTTAAATTCCTCCCTCCAATTCTACTGCTAACTTTAGCAAAAGCCTCAACCAACACCTTCTCTTCATCATCTATTATTTATTATTATTATTATTTATTTCTTAGCAGACGCCCTTATCCAGGGCGACTTACATTTGTTACAAGATATCACATTATTTTTACATACAATTACCCATTTATACAGTTGTGTTTTTACTGGAGCAATTTAGGTAAAGTACCTTGCTCAAGGGTACAGCAGCAGTGTCCCCTACCAGGGATTGAACCCACAACCCTCCGGTCAAGAGTCCAGACCCCTAACCACTACTCCACACTGCTGCCCTCTACACACTCTTTATCCCCTTTTAGTATCGGAATCTCTTTAAAACCACTTTGTAACCCATTCATACACTGTATTCTCCTCCACACATCTCCCATGGAAGTTGTGTCACTGATTTCACCACACCATTTTCTCCAACTACTTTTATTTTGCCCTTGTAATAACCCTCTGTGCTATGGCCTTCTTTTTTTATAATCCATCAAGTCTTCAAAATTCCTACTATTTTTAACTGTAACCAAGGCCCTGTTTCTAACTTCTAGCTAACTGCATCCTCGCTCCTAGGTTTATTAATTGGGATTGACTCATTTGCCACATTAATAATTGCTGCAGTCACCTTTTCACAAAAAAAAACCATCCACATCACTAGAAACTAATGAATCATTAATGACCTCCTCACATTTAAAAGCGTACAAATCCCAATTTGCTCTCTTAAAATTCCACCTAGCACACCGTTCTTTTCTATTATCAGTAAAACATCCTCCTATATTCAACTCACTACTTGTTAATGAGAGAAAACTAAATGGCTGAGGCCCTGCACATGTATATACTGTGGTGTGTTGTGTTTTTGTAAATAGTTATTTAAGAACAAGACGTTCTGCCTGAGGCGCGCTGCCAGAAGAGCTTGTTTACAGGGAATCGCAGCCGAGGATTGGATGGCTGGGGTTCCTTGACTGGCTGGTTAGGAGCCAAGGACTAGGACAACAAAACCTGTCTTGTGTAGAGAAACTAAAAACTTCTGCCCACCGTGTGTGGAACTTGGATCAGGGTTTTAATTATTATCCAGAGCAAAGATTAGTTTGGGGGATTTTTAGTCCCATTTAAAACGTCTAGACAGGAAGTGTGCCAGCAGGACCTCCCTGGTAGTGGCTGCAGCGCACAGTGGTGTTCATGGCAACTTGTTGTTTTGTCTTTTCTTTTTGCCTTGTTGTATTTAATTTTGGGTACACGTTTTATAGTCGCTCTTAACATACCATTGATGTACCATCCGTTTGTCTGCAGATCACCCACACACAGGGCCATAACCAGAGCTGACATTCTACTGAGGTCACACTTAGGTTTCAGGCTATAGCTGGCAGTATTTATATGACTGCTTGGTATTTACTATTCAACCTACAAATCTATGTTTCATGGCAAACCAACAGAGAAAATTAAGGAGTCTTTTGTACTTTACCATCATTTTTATATGAGCATCAGCATTTATGATGCAAAAAACCAACCAAGGACATGACCTCAGTGTCCTCATAGCTAGTTACAGCCATGCCAACACATACATTATCTCAGATGGTAATTGGGTCAAGGGGTCAACTTTTTAAAGTTGTTTTTGGGAATGAACAACGGTTGGAACAAGTTAACTCAGGGAGCATCTTGACACCCCTCTGACATTGCAGGCACACTGGAAAGGGAATTTTGCTTATACTGGTGTGCTGAACTTAGTTCCAGGTTATCTGTTTCATGCAATCTGCATTTTTACCAGTAGGTGGGTAAAACTGCCCTCCAGTCAGGTACTGTTTTATTTTATTTAAACTGTTAACACTTGAGCCCTATTTGGAAGTGTGGCAAAGTGGTTTGCAGTGTGTAGGTGCAGGAGTGATGCAGTGATCAATAACAGACAGGCAACGATAATCCAGGTGCAATGTTGTTTTATTTTATAATCCAAAATCACTTGACCACTATAAATAATAATGAATGGTAGTACACAAGGCTGTGTACTACACAGGTTAACCCAGGGGTTCAGTCCCGAAACAATAAACACGGTATTAAATACACACACAATATACAAACACAGTCACCACTCCAAAGTGAGTGCTGTAGTGCTTGTGGTGCAAATACAATTTACCGTGAAACAAGTGCAGTGTTGTCCGGGTTTTGTGCTGGCCAATAGTGACAGCTCCAGATCATGTTAGCCGTCTAATAATAACAAATAAGTACAATTAGACACAACAAAAACAAACAAAACACTCAGGATACACAATATGATTCTCCTTCCGGGTTGGCATTAACCATAACAACCATGGGAATGAATTGTCTGGCCATCCAGTCCAGAGCACTCTGTTCCCTTTACACAGCGCCCTCGCAGGTCGGGAGGGAGAATCATTCTGTCTCTGTCACAGGAAGCCAGCACCAAAGCAAATTTACAGAGAGGAGTAACTGTCACAGTATTAGAAAGAAACAACGTATTTGCAGGAAGGAGCCATTAATTATCTTTCTAGTTTGATGATGTTAAGTTATTGCATTGCTCTCTTAAAAATGTCCATTTGCACTTGTGATCTAAGTCCATTTTAACCCAGACTCCCATATGTGAAAGACATACTGTAATGAATTAGCCTTTTACCTGATGAATACTCTCTAAAAGAGACCTGACTTCTATTATTGTTGCCAACTAAGACAGGATTGTTAGATCTCATAATATTGACTTTTATCAATACATTTTTTATTGATCCACTGCACCTCCTTGATCAAACCAGTTAATAAATGATTTGAAGCCTACCGTCTTGTTCTTTTCTTCTAAGGTAGTTCTGACATAGCCTGGAGGTATGTTTTGGGTCATTATCTTGCTGTAGGATGAACCCCTGACCAACTAGGCGTATACCAGAGGGTATTGCATGGCACTGCAAAATGCTGTGGTAGCAGTTTTGGTTCAGGGTGCCACTCACTCTGTGCAAGTCGCCGACTCTGGATCCAGCAAAAGAGCCCCAGACCATCACGCTTCCTCCTCCATGTTTGACAGTTGGTGTCACACACCGAGGAACCATCCTTTCGCCTACTCGACGGCGTACAAAAACCCTGCGTGATGAACCGAAGATTTCAATTTTTGATTCATCGGTCCATAAGACCTTCTTCCAGTCTTCAGTAGTCCACTGGCGGTGCTTCATGGCCCAGGCAAGCCTCTTTTTCTTATTTTGCCATCTTAGCAATGGCTTTCTTACTGCCACTCGACCTGTCAAACCTGCAGCTCGAAGTCTTCTCTTCACAGTTGAAACTGAGACTTGCTTACTTCGACCAGTGTTAAGCTGTGCTTGAAACTGTTGTCCTGTTAGCCGCCTATCACGCAAGCTGTTGACTCTCAGAAACTTGTCTTCTGATTCTGTTGTGGCTTTGGGTCTGCCAGACCTCTTCCTGTCAGAGTTTCCTCCAGTTTCCAAGTGCCTTTTGATGGTGTAGGAAACTGTACTCAATGACACCTTGGCTTTCTTTGCAATTTCTCTAAAGGAAAGACCTACACTTTTAAGGGTTATAATGGTATGTATGTCTTCCTTTGTTAATTGCCTTTTTCTCGCCATTATGAGAGCAATACACTAATTCCTGCAGTACAATACTGTCCAAATAATGCTTAAGAGGGTGTAGTAACACAGTCTGTTCCAACACTGCTTTTATACAGACAGAGGGTTTGTAAGTAATCATCAAAAGTTGGGACACCTGTAGGAATTGTTAGCATCAACTTTCAAGGCTTAATTTACTTCCATTGCTGCAGAACAGCTGCAAGTTGTTAACCCATTACTTGTTCCCTGAGAAAAAGGCCTTTTTGTATAACTCAGAAATGTACATTATTTTTCAGTTTTTGGTAACCTAAACTTTTTTTTTTAACCTCTGGCAGTTTACCGCTTACCTTTGTACCATTTCAGGTTGTTCACTGGACTTGAACTGCTTAAATTTCAATAAAAACTGGAAAAATGGGGGTGTTCTAAACTTTTGACCAGTAGTGTATATAGTAGGGGATGTCCCTAGTAATAAATAGGCACATATACAGTAAATTAGATCAGGTTCAGATTTTAAAACCAGAACACAGTCATCGAAAAATGTTAGACCTGCAGATAGATGCCTATTCCAAACCTCAGTTCTTTAATTATAAAAAGTATTGTATGAACTCTTTTTAATTTAATAAAATGTACAATAGCTATTCTATTACCTTCCATTTTACAAACACCTCTGTCATGTTGTGTGCAACATCCAAGCTGGGTGGAATTCTCATATACTGTACAAGCAGACCGTCACACTTAGCACTGGAATGAGACCCAAGTCACTACCGGTGGTTGTGCTGTGTATAACTCAAACATTGCCAGGTTTCCTATTTGGAACCCTTTTAGCTAGAGAACACACCCTGGAGGAGGCATGAATGGCAATGCAATACAGCAGTGCTGAGTGATCAGTGCATTACAGCTCGGTGTCTGCCAGGTCTCTAGCAATAACAAGAGACGTAGGTACACACATTTAAAACATCAGGACCCAGATTTGCTTGGTTGAGTCATGCTGAGGATTCAGCTCACGTAGGTTAAATATACAGTACTGAGTAGCAAATGCCACCCGCGTGTGTTTCAAAGCAGGAAAACCCTTTCTATGCCTTATTGCTGTGTGGTTCTTTCATAACCTTTAGTGTGTGTGGTTCTTTCATAACCTAACATTACAGACAGACCTATCAAACAGTACTGCATTCAAGGTAACAGCAGCAGCAGTTGTGATGCATAGTTCACCCCCTAGTCTCTGCAAGTTGCTTTTGATAAAAGCATCTGTTAAATGACTAATTAATAATAATAAAGGCTCCATGTATATTAACTTTTAGGTCTGCTTCAGACATCCCGGGAATATTGAAACACTCTTTTATGACTCGTAACCCCCCCCCCCAAAAAAAAAGTACAACATGGAAAATTATAATTACAACATTTATCTGTATATAATTAATAACCTCCAAATGTTACATACAATAAACAATAACCATTCTTAAGACATCAGAACATTTACACAGGAAGTTCAAAGTAGAGATGTGTGAACTGGTTCCTTTTAAACCAGGTACCCGGTGTACTGTTATTTTCAGACTGGCTATTTTGTGGTCATAGCCACACCCTTTTTGACCCATGCATTACTGTTGAGAAGCGACAGCATAAAACGAGCCACGTCCCCTCGGCCTACTGAGTTTCCGACTGGATATCCACTGGAGTCAGGGACAAAGTAGCCTTCGTGGGTTAGGAATTCTTTGGCTGCAAGTAATCAATAAGGTCAATTTAAACACACATATATAAAATCAAACAAACTTGGTTCATGTCTGTTTTGTTGCTGCAGATCAATGCAAGGCTGGAGTTTACTGTTTGTGTATTTTCATTTTCAAACCATGAGCTCTGGTTCTGCACTGGGTAATACATAGTGCTCAGTTCCTATGCTTTACTCTCAGGAAGTCTTCTACTGCTTCACTCCTAAGTCCTTTCAGCCCAGCAGTGTCTTCTCATCAAAGCATGTTACTGGCTGAAGGCATGTCAGTGAATAGAGGAAGCAGCAACTGGCTGGTTAATGAGAGGCATTAAAGGTCCCTCTCCAAGGGAAAATGACCAAGGAAGTGCAGCATTGCCTGAAACTCTGTCCATCAACATGGTTTTGGATTAAAGTCTTCTTAAAATGAAAACGCATGTTGTATATAATATGTTTTTATTTCAAAACTGCACATCTAAGAGCTGTATAGTGGAAGAAAGTGCACAACTGGCAAGATTTATGAAATTAGTTTGTTTGCTACAATCACTTTTTAGCATTCTTTGTCATTCTGAATAGTTCTGTTGTTTTAAAATAAAGATTATTTATCATTTTTCTCTATTGCTCAATTTAACTGACTTCTGATCTGTGTGCTTTTCCTGTACTTGAGAAACCATGTGATTCTGACCTTTCAACTCTGTTGACTCCACCTGCATTATAGTATGAAAGTATGCAGAGTCACAAGTTGAACAATCGGTTCAGAGGAACTACATGTATAGTGTAGTGGGTTCACTCGGGTCACAGTTAAAATAATGACGGATAGCAAAATGATAAAGGGGCCTATTGTACACCTAGTGCATCTTTAAATTAACAAGATGTTTCCTGAAATATAACCTAAAACATCTTTTTAGTAGAAAAGGTGAAGTGGTCGTTTTCAACTGTGAATAGACAAACATTTTACCTGATGCTGGCTGGTTCATAAGCCCAGGAGGTCTCACCACAGTCCAGTTAATATCATCACAATTCTGCTGTAAAAAGGTTTCCATCTGATGCATATTGGTCAGCACACTTCGAATCATTGGCAGCAGAAAAAAGCGTATCAGGTAAGAGGACTGCGTCCCAGAATTAGCTGAGAATAGACACAATACATCAACAAAATACAATAATAACCATCAATTTAAAATGGGGGACTGAATCATTTAGGAAGGTACTTTCATGTCAACGCAATGGCGGTTTTGATCTTGATAAAAAAAAAAAACACCCTGCCAATGTTTATCCCATCAAAGAGAAATGTGTTGGCCTCTTCTTGCATGTTTGCCTGGGTTTACAAACTAGGGTCCGGAAACCCAAGATACAGAAATATAACCAAACTGACACCTGGAAGTCAGGCATACAGGTCTGGGAACCCCTGTACTGCATGGAAACTTACATTATTATAAATATGATTGGCTCAAATAAAATAGGTCAAGTGTAAAAAGGCTACAAGATGATAATGATGTTTTGTTGTTGGACAAATAACATGTTTCTTTCAGTTTTGATTAATACTGGTCGGCACATCATTACATTCAATTATCAATAAAACTAAGAAACTTCTTAGTCCAGTTCACAAACGTTCTACCTTCAGCCGTTAAGGATTTTATTCCAATTTGATGTTAAAGTTGTTTATACTGAATACAGCTTTACTTACGTTCAGTGTACCAAGATGTCATGGCAATCATTCTGTTAACTTTTGCCTGTCGCATGGCATTCACTGCAGCTTTCATGGAATCAGTATATCCTGTGATGTAGGAGAAGAAGGCTGGAGAAAACCCCAGGCAGGATATTACAGCATCGTGATCTCTGAAGTGAGCGGTAAGACTTTCCTCTGAGAAAATGTTTGCTTCGATGACCTGAAACATTGAATACAGTAAAAAACTAACAGTATAATTCAAGTAAATCTAACTACTGGCTTTGTAAATAACAAATGTACTGTACCTTCAAGTTATCGTGTTCAAGTGTCAGTTTGCTTGGAGTCCGAACTAGTGCGGTGACCACGTGGCCCTGTTGCAATGCCTGTTTCACCAGGTTTTGACCAGTTTGCCCTGTGGCGCCCAGCACAGCAAGCTTCATCCTTCAAGCTGTAAAAACAGTGGATACACTGACAATAAAAAACAAGCCTTATTCACAAGAATCAGAACATTTACACAGGAAGTTCAAAGTAGAGATGTGTGAACTGGTTCCTTTGAAACCAGGTACCCGGTGTACTGTTATTTTCAGGTAAAGATTTTGCTCACGCATGCCTAAACAAAGCCTGAACAACTTCTGCTAAGAAAGCAGGGAAGCACCCATTTAAATCTGGTATGTTATACTGTTTTCAGGCTTTTACATATTTTTTTTAATTGAATTTATCATATTTTCCAGTCTTTTACAGCGTTGTTAATGTAATTTATCATATTTTTCCACCATTGAGAGAATAGTACACAGATATTTATCATATGCAATGCATTGAGTCTTATACATTCTTTTACTTGAGCAACTTTGTGGTGGACTTCTCATTTTGTCTTGTTCGTCGTGAATTTATTTTTGCTTTTTAGAGAAATTCATTGTCTGTTTCCAGTTTAAGTTTGCAAAAAAATATATATGTATAATTAATTGTACATGTACTTCTGTTTGACAATAGGAAAACAGCCATCAGATCGCAATTGATTGCACTTGTACCAAAATCTGACAGCTTTGGAACAACCGGATACAAATACCAAGGGTCTGGTTCCAGTGAGTACTGTTACTGTTATGTTTTTTTTAATAAAACCGATTATTAAAAAAACATAAAACCATTAATTATCAAAGACTTTTAATTTCTGTCAAAAATAAACTGTAATTGACACGTTTATACTTAAAAAAAAAAAGAAACAAAACATGCATTTTACTGAAGTATATACTTGCGTTTTGTTGTCCTTATTTTGGACTGATGAACACCTGTCATCGTTCAACATTTGTCAGTTATATAGAAAGTTATCTCAACCTCAACATCTACACATATTAAATTACCGAAAAGAACGTTAAAAAATGTAATTGTGTATAGCAAATTCATACCTAAATCAGTTGCATGACTAATGAACCAACACAAAATAAAATAGCAAGAATAAGAACGAAGGTTTTTATGTATTTATTTATTTATTTATTTTACTGTTCAGAACCCTGAAGTTCACCTTAACTGCTACATACAACGCAAACAAAACTCAATGCAACTGCATAAGAAAAGATATGATTTAAAGGAACTTACATTTCAACGTTTAAAGTTGATACCGGTACAGCAGACACTCGTTCCTTATTAACTGAAGCTCAGCAATAACCGAGCAGTATTACATAAATGAGACGATACAGCAATCAGAAGTTAACGTTATGAAAGCAAAGACGTACTAATCCCGGAAAAGCATATTCCTGACTTTGAAAGGCGTTTCCATTCCTGTCAGAGCTACCCAATGCTCTTTGCGAATTCAAAGAAGGACAGTGTGTATGATATCCACATGGTGCAATGTAATTTAAAATGTAAATAGCACAAATGAGGATGCAGTAGGCATGTGTTTCAATGTATGCGCTTACGTTTTCTTCCTAATATGTACAGTACTTTAGCAGGGAAAGGAGCTTCGCAGGCACATTGCATTGGAAACCCACTGTCGCGTATCAGGGTGGGTGATCGATTTAAAAATGAAAGTGTTGCTGAAGCCAAGTAGTTGGGAATCTTTAAGGGAGAGCTAACCAAGGTTTTAAATGATATTACTACTTTTAATGTATTGATTGAACAAATATTGCTGGCATTTACGGTCTGCTTTTCAAAACTTGTTAAGTAAACTTGTATTAATGTCAAGGGATCTACTTTGCGTTTGTATGTCAGCTGAAATTTAAAGGGATACTTTATACATGCAAGAATAGATAAGAAGGAATAAATTAACGATCTAATCAGAAAACCCCTTATAAAAGTGTACAATAGTAAAGGCAGAGCAAAATGTAATAATGAATAGCGAGGCATGGAAAAGCATATTAATAAATATGCCAAACCAGTTAAATGCATCGTAAAACATGACGCATTCAACTTTATGAAACTGGTTACAATGAGTTTGATCAATATCTCTGCAACGAATTTCGTCTTCTGACATGAACTTTTAGACTTCAGCTACAGCATTAAATTAGCATGCCCTTAATGTACAAAGCAGCTTTATAAAGTCGATAAAGTGTAACACTGGCAATCTGTCAAATCAGTATACTGCACTAACTTCATGAATATGGCCGTTGTTCTTTGATTCACAAAATACAACTGGAGTTGAAAACAAAATTACATCTGGTTTACTATGCCACTTATAAAACACAAAACTGTGACTGACTCCGAACTCAATACAGTAGTCTGGTGTTAGGAAATCTCTTTGCTGGCTCAGTGTGTTGAGTAATAGATGTGTCTGTGATTTTGAGTAATAGATGTGTCTGTGATTTTGAGTAATAGATGTGTCTGTGATTTTGAGTAATAGATGTGTCTGTGATTTTGAGTAATAGATGTGTCTGTGATTTTGAGTAATAGATGTGTCTGTGATTTTGTCTGTGAACCTGGTCCTCAATCATTACCTCTTATGTTAAGAAGATGAGTCTACCTTCTAAGCAGTAGGGCCTACCTGGCATACATAATGAAAAAACGTTTCTCATTTTATAAAATTAAGCACCAAAATAAAAATATGAGCAACCTGCAGTCAGATGGATTCCTGCGGCTTTGAAAAAGACACACAACTCAGCTGAGAATCCCATCATGAATTGGATCAAATATTTAGCTTACTAGACCCACAATATGCATATAAAGTCTATTTCTACAGTAATACTTCTTATAAATCTGGTGTAACTGACATAACCCAACACTAGGTAGGATTGGTGGTCCAGTTATTAAAGAAAAGGACTTGCTACCAGAAGGTTCCCAGTTCAAATCCTGGCTCAGCCACTCTCACAGTGTGTGACCCTGAGCAAGCCACTTACCTCCTTGTGCTCTGTCGTTCGGATGAGACGTAAAACCAAGGTCCTATTGCAAGTGACACTGCAGCAGCAGCAGTTGTTGATGATGCATACCCTACCCCCTAGTCTCTGTAAGTAGCTTTGGATAAACGCGTCTGCTAAATGACTAATTAATAAAAAATAAATAAATAAATAAATAAATTGCAATACAGCATTGGAATGTTAGCAGCCAATCAGGATGCAGAACATTTCCAAGCCATTTTATAAACACAGGTGTAGTGTTAGAAAGTGGTACATCGTCACACTGAAAGTGGTACGATGTCAGATTTTGGTACATGCACAATCAATTGCAATCTGATGGGTGTTTTCCTATTGTCCAACAGAGGTACATTTACCATTAATTATACATTACTTGTGCAAACTTAAACTGGAAACAGACATTCAATTTCTCTAAAAAGAAAAAAAAAAAACAATTCTTAACGAACAAGACAAAATGAGAATATCCATCGCAAAGTTGCAGAAGTAAAAAAATATGTGTAAGACCCAATGTATTGCATGTGATAAATATCTGCATACTATTTTCTTAATGGTGGACAAACATGATAAATTCAATTTTAAAAAGATGTAAAAGACCGAAAACAGCATAACGTATCAGATTTGAATGGGCGCTTCCCTGCTTTCTTAGCTGAAGTTGTTTAGGCATGCACGAGCCTGGGTACCACTTTTTACCTCGTACGTGAAAACAAAATCATGTCATTGTGATATGGGAGATTACTTGAATCACTGGAAATAATTGCCATTTACAAAATTATTAAATAGGCCTGTATGTATAAAATAGGTCAAATAGAACAGCCATTATAAAAAATACAATATAAAGGTTATCCTTTTTTTTGCTGTGAAACGATTTTTGTTAGCTGTTATTTAGACTGCTTACACCCTTACATGAAACACAATTTCGAAGTGAAATAAGGTTCCAATGGGGGCGTGATTTACAATTTAATTTAGAATACAAATACCTTCGATTGCCCAGCTGTATTTACAATATGGGTAGAACATACAAACATCTCTCGGTTTAACAATCTCACTGTTCCGTAAAAAAACGTATTTACCCAGTAGTGTGTCCTCTGGCTTGCGCTGCTTATTTTCGAACTGGAAAGTTGATTTCTAAACGCCATTCTGCACCCGTATGTCTATACTGTTGCTTGTCTCTGTGCATGACCCGTAGATGTGTAAACTGAACCGTAGCAACATGGCGTCTTTCTTGTGAGCACGTTGGAAATGCAGATGAAAACTTTAAAAAAACAAAAACATTTTTAACACCAGACAGCACTTTCACCGTAATAATGTCGGGAAGAAATAACAACAAACTACCTACCAATCTGCCACAATTGCAGAATTTAATCAAAAGAGACCCACAGTCCTACACGGAAGAGGTAAATTGTGTTTTTATCAACCTTTCATTTAGATTGCAGTGACAAAATTATGGTGCGCGACGTGTCATCAAGAACATTCAATTTGAGAATGTTTTGAAAATATTATTTATTGTCATTTTTTAAATATACTTTTGTTTTGTATTCTTACATAATGTTTACAAACCAACTAATAATGTTCTTTTTCAGATAATACATTTTAGTGTTTGAAATAAAAGATACCGTTTTTAAATGTGAGTGATGGAACGTCATTTTAAGTTTTTACTCAGTACATTTTACATCTAGTCACAAAAGTTATATCACCTGAACCAATCAGGTTGTTAAGACTTAAAAAAAAAAAAAGAAAAAACAACCTTTAAACAGCAATTAACCACAGACGTCTGTTGAATGCTTCTGTGTTATGTTGGTTGGATGGAAACGTCTTGACCATAAACTGTACCAGTGCACAGAACGTAAGTTGTACAGTAATGTGTCTTGTCCTCGGGACATTACATTACAGTATCCCTTTACCAGTGAGTTGATACACATTGTGTCATTTGTTTATTGTACACGAGGTAACGTCACGTTTTCTTGCTATGCCAATCATGTATCAACCGCGGTATTATTCTTTTTTGTTTTATTGTCCAGTTTCTGCAGCAGTATAGGCACTACCAATCCAATGTGCAGATCTTCAAGCTTCAGCCGGACAAGCCAAACAAGGAACTGGCTGAACTAGTCATGTTTTTGGCTCAGGTAATAAATCTGGATTTGTACTCCCAACTGTGTTGTCTTTAAATGAGTTTCTTAATCCTAGACAACATTTGTGGCTTCCCTAATTACATAATAGTAATACGATATTCATTAAAAGGATAATTCCTCACAAAACATTTTGGTAAAGTGGTACTAGGTAAATATAACTCGCATGTTAATAAAGATATCGCCATGTACATTGTTTATACATTGTTTAATGCAGGCTTCAGGCAGGACCGTTATTTATGTTGTCCTGTAAGCTTTAAACATGATAAATTTAGGAACAAAGAGAGTTCAGCCCATCAAGGCCTGTCCCTTCCCATCACATCATTCACCCCTGCTAAGGGGATCAAAATGAATGTTTTTATTGGTTTGGATGTTACCACTTCACTTGGGAGGCTGTTCCAGGCATGAAAGAAAGTGTACAGTGTTCTAAACTTACTGAGCTACCAGTTATGCCCTCTCGTCCTACTCTCTGTGCTAAAGCTGAAGTCGTGACTTGGCTTAACCCTTTTGAAGGTAAGTGAAAGTGATGTCTGAGTCCGATTTGTTTTCCAGGTTGGACACTGCTATCGAGAGCAGCTCACCAACTTTCCCCAGGAGCTGAAGGAGCTGCTTTTCTGCCACCACACAGTCTTAGCGCATGACCTGCGAATGGTAAAGTCGTGTCTATTAATATCAACATTGGCAGATCTAAATACCACTGTCCTTCTAAATCCCCAAATCGGATCCTGTTGGCATTTTGTTATATATGCTTTTATAGACAGAAATGTGAATGATCACAATGCAGATATGTAGATCCACCACTATTTAGAACAGTTTTATAGGCCCCAGTGAATTCAACAATCTGGAGATCAAAATTAGGGATTGAATCAATAACACAGTTTGCCTGGTAAAAGCAGAAATGTATTGGTTGGGAACTCAGACATAAATACTGCAGCATACAATGTGCGTTCAAGTCCATCGTGGTTTTAGGGTTGAGAGTCTTGTGGTAGGCGGTGCAAAAGACTGTCGGGTTACGCTGAGGAAGAATATTATTATTGGCAATTAGCAAAAGCGCCACTGACATATTTAGATTGGTTCCATATAATGTGCTTTTTATGCAGCCAAAGTGCTTTTCTTCTTTTACTTCAGACCATTTCTGATTGATTTTGCCCCCCTAGACTTTCTGTAAAGCCCTGATTTTGTTGAGAAACAAAGACCTCCTAAACCCCACAAGCTTGCTGGAACTCTTCTTTGAGCTTCTACGATGTCACGACAAGCTTCTTAGAAAGGTAAACCCCCTTACTACTAAATTTGGCGAATCAAACCTGGGTCTCTTTTAAATTGTAAAATGAACGTTTTCCATTTTTTTCCTTGCAGACCTTGTATATCCATATTGTGACTGACATCAAGAATATCAATGCAAAACATAAGAACAACAAAGTTAACACAGTAAGTGCTTTTTCCTGCAAATAAGCTACTGAATAATCAAAGGACTCGTGGAACCTGAAAATGGTGATGTCTCATATCAACACCCCTAGTTTGGACAGTACATGCACATTTATCTGGCTGTTGGTTCCAATTATGTTTTTATCTTTCTAGACTTTACAGAACTTTATGTACACAATGCTAAGAGACAGCAATGCAGTTGCCGCAAAGATATCGCTTGATGTAATGATGGAGCTTTACAAGAGAAACATCTGGTAAGTCAACATCTTCACTGGATTTCGCAGTAATATTCCTTCCCTCGATAAGATGTTGCTCCGAAGTTTAACGTCAGGTGCGATAGGATTGAAGTGTGAATTAGTTAAAACACGTGTTTGTGTGTTTTATAAAGAATGTTCACTATGAAGTAGCTGAAACTAGTTCTAGGCACACAACTCTAGAACTGAGGCACCCATTCTGTAATGGAAAACAAAAGGTTATCACATTTGTATTTTATGCCCCAGAATGATTTTTTTTTTTTTTCTTTTGCATAATTTTTTTTATTAAGTTTTACCCAGCATGGATTTGAAGTAAACCATGGTATCCGAACTATAAAAAGATGATCAACAAAGTAAATGTATTGTCTTGTTGTTCAGGTAGATAGATAGGTAGGATGTCAGTAAAACTAGAGCAAAGCTTTATGTATGTGTAATGAGACTGTAGACATGTTAATGTTGTTCTTTAACCGACCTATGTTCTTCTTTTTCAGGAATGATGCCAAAACTGTCAATGTCATAACAACAGCAAGCTTCTCAAAAGTGACAAAGGTGGGATGTACCACTCAGCCCTTGAAATATGTGAAGTTCAAACTCTTTTAAAATTAATCATATGCTCTCCACGATTAGGGAAGGCCAGGGTAGTGTTTTGGTGGCAGGTCACTGGTTGTGCCAGAAGAGACAACACTTCCACAACTGTAAGAGTATACATTATACAACAAATGTAGAAACATTACAGATTTTAAAGCCCTACAGCTCTCGTGTGATCTAATTTACTTTAATGTAACAATCACAGATTCTAAATATACATCCAGCGGTGCCGGAAAAAAAGCACCAGCATAATTTTTAATCCCTGCATTTCGCATTCCTTTCGTGATTAGGAGCAGTGTGTAGGAACTGGTTGTATATTCATACACTAAGTTAATAAGGTTTTTAAAGGAAAATACAATTGAGGGCATCTCAATGAAAGTACTGTACGTGGTGGAATTTCCCAGGATTTCTCAGGAAATTGGACGTGCCAGAAGTCTTTTCACAGTACAAGTGCTATCTGTAGCTCTAAGTGATCTTTTCGTCACAGTTTATTTCCTCTACTCCCATCATACATCTGCACACAATCAGTATGTGTATCTTTATTCCCAGCGCCCATTTCAACAGTCTGCAGTTTGCTAACCATTATTAATTTGACCTACAACTCAATGTTCTGGATAAAATACAAAATATTTATTTATGTATTTTATTTTTCTCTTAGATTCTTGTGGGTGCTTTAAAATTTTTCTTGGGTAAAGATGAAGATGAGAAGAAAGACAGCGATTCAGAATCCGAGGTAGAGCCTGGAATGTGTGTGTGTGTGTTTGTGGGCAGGAGCTGATTGAAAAAGTGGCCGCCGGGGAATGAAGTGAGACCCTTGTGACCTGCTTCTGCATTCTTTCTGTTTAATCTGATTTTCTCTGGTCTCTTCATAGGAAGAAGGGCCGTCGGCACGAGACCTGATCGTAAGATACTCAACGGGGAAGAAAACAACAAAAAACAAGAAAAAGATGGAGAAGGCCATGAAAGTTCTCAAAGTACATTTTTATTTATTTATTTATTTATTTATTTATTTATTTTAGATGTTCTCCTAGCAGTTGTACAAGTTCTTATGAGAGCATTCTTACTTGGTGCTCTTCCACTGTAACTGTAACTAAATATGCAAATATTGAATACAATGTGGAAATGTACAGTATGTGAAAAGTACATACCCATTGTAGGACCTTTTTTTTATAACTACGAAATAGCAATATAAAGTTGTTTTAATGGAACAGGATTAAGCTGACTCAAACTGGGTGTCGCAAAACAACCACATCACAAGCAAGAGACTCAGTTCTTTGAAAGTCCATCTAATTAAGAATACCATGTTTTTTAATTGTTAATAATCAACTTGTAGATTTATTATTCTAGTATATTTAAGGGGTTCTATTAGGGACTCGCAGTGGATCCAAGTTGCTTCAAAGGTGGTCTTGGTTTGAAAAGGTTTGAGAACCGCTGTTCTAGCTCAGGGGTAGGCAACCCTGGTCCTGGAGTGCCACAATCCTGCAGGTTTTGTAGGCATCTCTTAATCATCAATCGCTAAATACCTGGAACACATGGTAATTCTGACCAATTAAGGCAATCATTGAATCAATTAGGGCTTGGGCAAAACAAACAAGAAGTGTCGGTGGCACTCCAGGACCAGGGTTGCCTACCCCTGTTCTAGACAGTCATGCCATTACAGGTCACATTGCTATTTCTTATCACTGCTCTCAGTATCTAGTTTGAAATTGGTTATTTCTGTGGATTTTCACAATTTCAGTCCGACAGAAGAGCAGATTGTCGTGTGTCAGAATGCTCCACCTGCATGGCAAATCAGTCACTTGTCATGCTGCTTGTATAGTATAGTTTAATTAGAATACATATTAAAAAGCTCTCAGCTACCCATGTATGTTGGATTAGCATTCTGTCACAGCAGCTTGATAATTGTCATTTATTATGCTTTCTTTCAACTTCAGAAACAGAAAAAGAAAAAGAGGGTAGAAGTATTTAATTTTTCCGCCATCCATCTGATCCACGATCCTCAAGGTAGGATACCATTCTAAAGGCTCACTGACTTGATTATTGGATTTCAATGTTTCTCAATCTCACAGGTTTTAAGCACCCAATGTAGCTCTCAGAATCCTGTCTTAAATCCCTACGTGAGGTTCATCAGAATGTACCTCCAGTGCAGGGTTTCCCAATCCTGGTCCAGGGGACCCACTGTGTCTTCTGGTTTTCAACCCAACTGAGTTCTCAATTACTCAATTGAACCCTTAATTGAACTATTGTGCTTAATTAGACCTTTTAAATTGTTCTTAGCTCCTAAAAAGTTGCCGATTTACAAGTTACTTTATCAGGATTGGGAAACCCTGTAAGAAATACCATGTTTGTTCGATGTGGTATTTGTTTCTGATGTATTTGAATCCGCTACAGCAGTGGTTCCCAAACCACAGTGTTTGCTGGTTTTCATTCCAACTGAGCTCTCAATTACTTAACTAGCTGCAGGGTGTTCAGGTTTTTATTCCAAATTATCTCTAAATTACTTAATTGAACAAATACTACTTAAATTGAAAAAAAATACTGCTTAATTAGTCAAAATGTAATTGTTCCAAGTCTTTAGAAATTGGTGATTAAGGGTTACCTATAAAACCAACTGGATTGTAGCTCTCCAGGACCAGGGTTGGCCACCCCTGAACTAGACCCTTAATTGAACTGATAATGTGCTTAATTAGACCTTTTTAATTGTTTTCAGCTCTTGAACAATTGCAGAGTTCAAGTTGAAATATATAACTGTTTAAGAGCTGAAACCAATTAAAAAGGTCGAATTAAGCAAATGATCAGTTCAATGAAGGGTCTAGTTAAGTAATTGAGAGCTTGGTTGGAATGAAAACCAGCAGACACAGGGGGTCCCCAGGACCGGGGTTGGGAACCACTGGAATAATGAACGCACTTTGGTGTACTTTGAGGTTAGACATGAATCTGAGAACTCTCTCGAGGCCACAGGGGTGCCTTTTAAAGTTTAAAAAGTGAAGTGAATGTAGATGAGAAAAATACATTAGTCAAGGTAACTGATATTTCATACCCAAACCATGTGGCTCTTTCAACGTTTGTCATTAGCCTTTGGTACAAAAACAAACTCTACTTTAACCCAATGGTCTTCATTGCTCAAACTTAATATTTTGACTATTCAGCCTTGAAAATATTGCCTGTTATTCTTTCCAGATTTTGCTGAAAAACTTTTAAAGCAACTGGAAAATTCCAAAGAACGATTTGAGGTGAAGATAATGATGATGGAGCTCATTTCAAGATTAGTTGGAATCCATGAGGTAACAGTTGTTCTTGTTTTCCTGTAGTCTGGTTTATCAAAATATTGCCCGGAATAGTCATAGCTTTTGTATCAATGTGTGGAGTTTAGTAATAAATCTAACATAGTACAGTATTATACAATTGTTGTAATGTGGGTTTTAGCACACAGTATGGTAATAATTGGTACTTTGAGGGGGATTCATCTATTCAAATTGTCTTCTTTATCTAGATATCAAATCAACAGTTACACACTGTTTTAGTATTTCTGAAATTATTTTATTAAATATTGTCCCTTGGTGTTTATTATTCACCACAGGGGTACGTACGCCCAACAACAGGCATATAGTGGAAGTGTAAGAGTGTATGTTACACTTATGTTTTTACATGTAAGGTAGTGATGCAACTTGGTAAGGACATTCTTCAACACAAGTAGTCTTACATTTTTGTTCACCTTTGTGAAGTACTATTTTGCAGAAAACCCCTAATTAAATAGTTTGTGTCAGTAGAGTTACTCTGCACCAGCAGTCTGCTGCACAGTTAAGAGGTAAGAAGAATGAATTGAACAGTAATTGTTTGCCAATATTAAGCACTTCTTTTTTTTTTTTTACAGCTTTTCCTATTCAACTTCTATCCCTTTATACAGCGTTTCCTTCAGCCACACCAGAGAGGTACAGTATTTGTTTACAACATTGATTTAGATATATAGATAGTTAGATATAGTTTTTTGAACATGCTAACAAAAATATCTGATTTTAAAAACTTTTTTTTCAATCCATGTCTTTTAGAAGTTACAAAAATTCTTCTCTGTGCTGCTCAAGCCTCACATCATCTTGTGCCCCCAGAGGTAAATACTATTTTATTTAAAAGCAAGACAACTTCAGTCACTTTAGTGCAATAGACTTTCACTAATCCAATGTTGTTGGGACCAGACCCTTTTGAGATCAGTGATTTGTGCAGAATATTAATCCTAATTGTATTAGTCTTTTAGTGTTTTTTATACTTTTATTATTGGTATTGAAGCTGTTATTTTCAGCTGTTTTTAGCATGCATTCTCCATGATTTGGACTAGCGAGAGTACAGCTGTGGCCAGGTTTGCATCACCTGGAAACTACACAATGATATCTCAAAAGTCTACCGGAAGCCGTAATAGTACCGGTAGTACAGTATTTCATGTTAGATTTCAAAATGTCACATTTATTAATATGTCAGTTTTTTGTTAAGTATGTGGAAAACTACAAAGTGGTATGCAATTCAATATGTTAACGTAACAGGGGCTCCCGAGTGGCACATCCAGCAAAAGCGCTCCATGTGGCGTGCAGGATGTGCTCTATAGTCTGGACGTCGCGAGTTTGAGTCCAGGCTATTCCACAGCCGATCGTGGACGGGAGCTCCCAGGGGGCGGCGCACAATTGGCCGAGCGTCACCCGGGGGGAGGGAAGGGTTAGGTCGGCCAGGGTGTCCTCGGATCACCGCGCACCAGCGACCCTTGAAGTCTGGCCAGGCACCTGCGGGCTTGCCTGTAAGCTGCCCGAGAGATGCATTGTCCTCCGACGCTGTAGCTCTTGGGTGGCTGCATGGTGAGTCCGCAGTGTGAAAAAAAGCGGTCGGTTGACGGCACACTCTTCAGAGGACAGTGTGCGTTCGTCTTCGCCCTACCAAGTCATCGCAGGGGTGGTAGCGGTGAGCTGAGCTTAAAAAAAATAATTGGCCATTCTAAATTGGGAGAAAATAATAAAAATAATTGAACTAAATTTATATAAAAAAATGTTAACATAACATTATTTAGCAGGTTTCATTCTAATTTTATAGGGTGATGAAAAACTTTTGGCCATAGCAGAAACTGTACTCTGCTTTGTTAGTTTTGCACCCAGCACTGTCTCATTAGTGCCCTTTAATGTATAAGCATTCTTTTGAAATGAACACACAGACTGTTCTTTCAGATTATCCAGCCAGTGATGATGACCATAGCAAACAATTTTGTCACAGACCGAAACTCTGGAGAAGTTATGACAGTGGGGTATGTATTTATTGATTCTTTTTTTCATGTGAACTACCCATTTAATAAGGACTCAGATTTTGTGTGTGTCTCTTTTTTGTGTTTTTGTTGTGCAATCTTAAAATACAAAAAATAAATACAATTTATCTTCCACAGTTGTAAACAGTAAGTCACTAAAAGCCAGGGCAACAAGTATTCCCACAAACAGTATGTACTGTAAGTGTTCAAAGGGATTTTCTACATGTTGGCCCAAATGAATCTTCTCAAGGTTAAGGAGTCGTATTTCACCCTAGTAGTGCACCTGTATCAAGTTCAGTGTTTGGCTTGATGTGAATGGGTTAACATTCTTCAAGTTGAGTTTCTTCATTCCCAAGCTGTTTCTAATTGTAGGATCAATGCCATCAAGGAGTTGACTGGCAGGTGTCCCCTCGCCATGACAGAGGACCTTCTCCAGGACCTGGCGCAGTATAAAGGACATAAAGATAAAAGTGAGACAGTCTGTTCATTGTTTCTTTTTGATCAGTAAAATGAGTGCGGCTGTCTGGCCTTTATTGGCCTCAAACTCCACAGTAGTATTTGTCTATCCATTTCACTTATCACTTCTGGTTAACTCAGGCCATTGTCTTTGAATGGATTCACATCAGCACTGGTGAGCTGAACATGCCAAATCAGGTCTGAAAATTAAAATTATTATATTATTGGTAAATAATGATTTTAAAACGTTTTCCTCATTCTGCCGCCAACCATGGGCATTAATTCCTAATTAGTTATTGAATAACAGTTGTTTTTTTGTTTTTTGTTTTTAATATGATTTTGTATACAGTTAGTTTAGACAAAACCTTTATTTCCTTTGTTATAGATGTAATGATGTCTGCAAGAGCTCTGATACAGCTTTTCAGAACTTTGAATCCCAAGATGTTACACAAAAGGGACAGGGTAAGAAAATGAGTCACAGAAACTTTCTATCAGTAACACAAAACTATAAACTTGGTGTAGATTAAATTTTTTTTTTTGTTGAGCATGTGTTGTGTTTTTCAACACACATTTTCAAACGCAATATACTGTAATCAATATACTGTATATTAATTGCAGTTGACAGAGGATTGATAATACAAATATCCCAATACAATCCACTCCAATCCAGTAAATCTCTATTCTGTTGCATTTAATCTCTGGTTTCAGGGTAAGCCCACTGAAGCTTCAATAGAAGCCAAGATTCTTGGCTATGGAGAGTTGGAATCTAAAGACTACATTCCTGGGGCAGAAGTACTGGAGGTCGAACAAGAGGAGGGCGCTGATGAAGGTACCTGTTATATTCTCTGTCCCCTCAAAGTTTTCAACATTGTTTTAATACCTTTCTTCTCTGCAACAGTAGAACCAGAAAATAAATTAAAACAAAAAAAAACTTGCTATGAATTTTAAAATCTACAGTATGCATACCTGAATCTATCAGAAGAATGTGGCTGAAATATTGCACAAATATTATCCCCCCCCCCCCCCCTCTTTTAGAATTAAAAACCTAATTTATATTATTGTTGAATCCGTTCTAACAGTAACATGTATGCAGTGTAGTCTTTTACATGCAAGGATGTGGCTTGTCTCACTCATGTGTTCCTTACCACACACATTCAGACGGATGGGAGAGTGCCAGTATGAGCGAGGAAGAGGAAGAGGACGATGGAGAATGGATCCATGTGCAGCATTCCTCGGATGAAATGCAGCAGGAAGTGGTTGGTGTCCTCAATTTCTTTTTTTAAGTATCTTGTCAGATGGGTTATGTTAGGGTTTGAGGTGATGTATGCAGTGCACTTGTATCACTTTTTCGCACATATATTTGATCACTTTTAGAAGCATAGTGCCTACTCGGTGGAGCTGTGGCACTGTGCTCCTGTTGATTTCTTTTAACTGTTTTCTGCTTAACAGGAAACTTGCTTTACTTTGCATGCATATGTCATTCTAGTTAGCATGTACATTTTCAAGCCTTGAAACCTAGTGGTTTCATCAGGATTTCATTTGTATATCATGAGATAGAGGGCACTGTCCACTTTTGATATACAAGAGAACTCACAGTCTCCCTCTCATTAACAGCAGAGCACAGCAGCCTGTAGCCAAATGACTGATTTGGCTGAAGTCAGACTCATTTCAGAAAAGCAGATTTAATAATTTTATTAAAATGCAGAAGGACCTTAAAGTAAAGATCAAAGCATGAGAATGGCTATAAATAGAGGATGCAGGTGTACTTGGAGGTAGACGTCTCCCTTTCTGGTTTAAAAATCTTTGATTGTATCCACTCGGAAACACTTGCCTCCTGGTACACTCAATGCACCCTGTCGCTTAACTAAATTGCAAAACCAATTTGTGTAATTTGTGTTTGCATGATGTTTTAAATTCAGTGTTTATTATTAAAGTGATCTAAAATAAGAGCAATCTGATTACATTCTGACATTGGTTCCCACTAGTTAGACTTCAGTCTGTTGGGCTGAGTTTAAGGAAGTTCATACTGAATTAAACTGGGGGTCCAGTTATTAGTGACCTGATCTAATCCTGTGTTTCAGGCTGAAAAATTAAAGAGCATTCCTGAAGAGGAGAAAAAAGCTAAAGCAGCCGCTGTCACTGTGAGCAGGCTTCTAACACAAGAGGATTTCAAGAAAATCCGCCTCGCTCAAATGGCCAAAGAGGTGAATGCCGCCCCTGGAAAAGGTCAGAAGAGAAAGAATGTGGATAGTGACGACGAAAGCAGGTATATAGTGTTGAATTTGGACAAAGGTTAAGTCACTGAAGAAATGTATAAAATCACACATCATGGGATAAAACTGTTGCAAATGTTTGTAGTTTTTTCCTGTCTGTGGTCTAATCAGTGCTTTTATTGTGCTGAAGATCTTTAGATTCTTCACTTACTATGTTATGTTAATTTAGGGTATGCATTATCCATAGACAGGGCTTTTGATATACAGAACAAAGCATATCTTGCTCTCGCCCCACTCCCACGTAAGGTCATTTGTTTTGTTACTCTTCGTGAGATATGTGAGCAAGAAAGAATAATTAAATGTCAGGGTGTGTGTAGGAATGTGATTGCAGGAGAGCAAGTGGATTCATTGGAATATTTCCTGTTTGGAAACCATGTATGGAGTCCTGTGCAAGGGCTTCTGGGAAATATTTTTCTTGCTCTGCTGCAGTTCATAAAGCGACCTAACTGTCAGTTCTTTTAATGCATTAGTCCAGAGACAAAATTGCTGAATTTACTTGTGTTTCATACACATACAAGTAAAAAAGAAAAAAAATATTATAATGAACTGTAAATATAGTATTTACCTTTTTGTTTTATTTTTTTCAGAGGGGAACTGCTTACTTTGAGAGATATCGAGTATCTGCATAAGAAACCCAAATCTGACAAGGAAACAAGACTGGCAACAGCAATGGTGAGAAATTTACCCTGTAGATTTGAACATCAATTTAGAGTTCAGTGCTTCCTGCTCACTAATGTGTATTTTTCCTTTATTAAGTAGAAATAGTTTCTGTGATAGGCAGTTAAATAAGTTGACTTTAATCATGAAAAAAAATGAATTATAGACAACAAATAAAATTTATTCGACCTAAAACTGTGGAGATGAATTTCATTGTACAGGAGAACCCAGAACTTAAAATCTCAAACCTTCCAGAATTCTGGGGACTGCTCTGTCCTTTTTCATCATTTTGGCAGTTTCTCAATAACATACTCTAGGATACCTGAGTAGAAGAATTACTTATTTGACTTGGATAAACCTTCAACTACATCTGGTATTGGAAGCATATCCTGTGGGTTATAATGCCTCCTATGTTTTTAATCAGGCTGGAAGAACCGACAGGAGCGAATTTGGGAAGAAAAGGGGTAAACTGAATCCCTACGCCAGCACCACTAACAAGGACAAGAAGAAGCATAAGAGTTTCATGATGATGAGATACAGCCAGAACGTGCGGACTAAAAACAAGCGCTCATTTAGAGATAAGCAGGTAAACCTGAATTCAAGCGTCATTTAGTATGTACATTACATACAAAGGCAAATATGTGGACTGTCTGTGTTAAGATAACAGTTGGCAAATCTGAACTCTTGCAAGGAGGTAAATTAAGTAACATAAACTCTTTATAGATATTGTAATCCCATAGTAACAGCATTTTTAGTCTTAGATGGTGGTTGTTATTTAAACAGAATTCTTAACTACAATAACGCTCAATCATAGATTATAAGGTCAATGCTATTAGAAATTAGGTCAAGTAGACAAATGTTTTGCCTAGTGCCTTTATCAGTTTAAAATAAAATAAATAAATAGGTAGGGTTTTTATGCCCTCTGCTCCCACTGTGGTGTTCCCTGGTATTTGTTTTCAGTGGTGGTTTGTGCTACACATTTGACTAGCCCGAATAGTTTCTAGCGTCTGTAATAGAATAGTTTTCTTACTGTTGTCTTTTTTGCTTTTGTTGTATATTTTCTAACTGTATCCTTGCTTGTTTGTTTTCAGGTTGCTCTACGTGATGCTCTCTTGAAAAAGAAAAGAATGCATATGAAATAACAGCCATTCTACCCAGAACAGCAACAATTAAAACATTCTGTGCACTGCTGAGAGGACAATGAAATAGAAGCCGAGTAGCTTACATTATTCTATTTAAGGAACTTTCTACTTTCACCCTGATACCAGCGTATACCTATCTGTGATTGTTATACACAGTTTTGAATGTGTGAGTTAGACTGACTGTACCAGTATGTTGTATCATAAAGGTGTTCCAAAAACTGTTCTATTAAACAAAAACAAATCTAGATTTAAACTTCAGTTAATGTTTGTCTTGCTTACAATTTTGTATATGCTGTATAATACATATTACCGCACGTACAGTATATTGAATACATTGTTGTGCTCAGTAAGGATGATTTATTTTGGTTAGCAAGAAGTTTAAGCTGAATCGTGACAATCTCCCATTGTTAGTTCACCTCATTGCATGCAAAGCAGATTTTATATATTTATATATATATTGAACAAGCAGTGCACCTTGCGGAGTATCACTGCTTCCATTTACACCATGTATATGCACCAGCCAGCATTTTATTCTGTATTGGAGGTGGTCTGTGAATTTTTTCTTTATAATTGTACCGTAAAGTTCTACTAACTTTTTATTTGGGTGTGGGGGGCACAGGATTCAGTACTAATTACACTGGTGCCGTGCTGTGCCCTGTAGGTAAAAGGTAAGATATTGTTGTAAAACAAATGTCTATTAAGTTGATCTGAACTGTGGCGCACCGCTTTTAAATTGTAAAAGAAGCACATTTTGTAAAAGCAAACTACTATAACTGTGTCTCAAGAATGTTTGTCTTTTAAAGGTAATTTTAAATGCCAGGTTTGGACTTATTTGTAATGTTTAAAAAGTGGTGGTATTTATATCTGCCACTGTTTAGATCAGGTGTATTGACCCTGTAATGTTTAAAGCACTGAAGAGTTTTCTTCCACAAGATAGTCACAATAGAAACTTATCCTTAGAAAGCTGTTTTGCATATGCTGTAGGATCTGCCTATTTATATAACAGTTTGGGTAGCATTAAACACTTAACTAGTTATAGGAGGTCATAGGTCATTGCGGAGACTAAAGATGCTATCCAACTTCTATTCCATAAATAGTTCCCGTTACATTTTTACCTGTTTATTTATTTTTTTATTCAATATTGTGTACAAATATGTCAAATTGCTCTGCTTATATACATAACATTGAGCATTAAACACGTGTAGGACAACACAGTTATTTATCCTGTACTTATATAAGAATTTGTAAAGTTGCATGATGTCAATTGAACAACGTCAGCCCCTAGGACCTAAGCTCCCGCATTATGGCAAGCCAAATGATCATTTAGAGATATCTAAAATTAATTTATACATATCTCTAAATCATTTCAGATAACTAAATATTTTAAGATATCTTAAAATGATTTTGAGATGTCTTTTAAATGAACGGGAAGTTATTTCGAGATATCTCATACAGTTTAGCGTACCATGCTAGCAAAACATTATTTAAAGATACCTGTAAATCAATTTGAGATATATTTATTTCATTTTTAGATATTTCAAAAGGGGCTATTTCCAGATATCTCGCATTCATTTAAAGATACCTGGATTTTCAGATATCTATAAATAATTCATGATATCTTAAAATGCAATTCTGGCTGGCCATATACCACCTATATGTCATTATGCTCAAGTGAGTGACGTAAGCAACAGCGTAAATCCCCTAATAGGTTTTATGGAGTGGAGTGCATGCTAAAATATATAGTATGCTAATGCTATTGTCTTGATCTATTCGCTGTGTCAAGCACCTAATATTTTTTTTCCCCCTTTCCATTTTAACATGGAGTAAAAGAAAACAAAAAGCAAGGCGCATTAACTACTTCCGCCCTCACAGGGGCGGTCACTACCGTTTCTGCTCACTCACTTCTATTTACTGTATTTAGAAAAGGCCATACCATGTCAGCTTGCTTGTCAAACCTGTGTAATTGCTACAGTAGAATGTTGCTACTGTGGTCGGCGGTCCTGCTCGGCTTTAGCTGGGTCAGCGATGCAGACTTTTCTCCTCCACAGTTTAATATTAGCTTGGATCAGCCGCCAGAAGAGCGGTGGTTACCACTGACGAAACATTTTGATGGAGCTTTTATGAGGAAAGCTGCAGCTCAAGTAATAGAGTAAGTAGCTACACGACAAGAAAAAATCTATATGTGTTTTATGATAAATGTCTCGCTAAAAGCTCCGATATTGTCACGTAAAGTGCATTGTCATTGTACTACAGCTTGAATAAATAAAAATACGGTTGGTATAACTGCTGTACATTTACCGACAATGTAAAGTATATACGGTTCAGAGCATACTAGGAACTCATATCTATTGGGAAGTCTTGCACACTTGTAGAGCGTTACAACAAAGATATATATATATATATATATATATATATATATATATATATATATATATATATATATATATATATATATATATATGGTTACATCCAGCAGTCCAATTGCTATCCACAACGAACAATTATCTGTTTTATTATAATACATTTTTTTACGTTGACATATAAGCCATGACTTGGTTTCTGAGTGGAGAGCCAAAGTATACAGTACAACATTAATTAAGAAATGGTGCTGCCTAAAAGCAGAACTAAAATCTCAGACAAACATGTCAATATATGTTTTAATAAACAGCATTACCTAAAGGGGTTATTAGAACCAAGCCTTTTAAAAAAAAAAAAAATCCAATTTGCACAACATTCTAATACATTTTCTGTAGAGCGTTTTGTTTTCCAAACTTTATTTTCATTTTGAAAACCCTATGTATCCTTCCACCTGGGGAGTCCTAATAAATACTGTACAGGAAGCGAATTGATAGTTTGGTGTCAGAAAAGTTTAGCAAAACCAAAGAGAATGTTGGGTGGTCAACATCAGCATCATCCAGGAGGCAGCGTTTGAAAACACAGTATTCAGCTGAATTCAACTTTGTACTGAATTTGATTTATATAAAAAAAACTTCTTCCTAGTAACCTGTCGTGTTGTTGGCAGTTCTCTTCCGCATTCCTGTCATGCAAAATGCTCTTATAATATCATGTCCTGTATCGCTGGCATAAATTTTCAACCAGCCATCTGCATAACTTCCTTACAAGGGACTGTTTTTAAGGACTTTTGGTCTGGGGATTTAACATAGGAAATATAAAGGCTAAATAACAGGGATTGTTCGCAGTGATTACTGTAGAGGTGTACCTTCTGTACAGCCACGGTGTAGTGTGTTTGTTTTGTATTAGTTCCACAGTTCCAAAGTGGGTTCATCGTGCCGTGGAGCCGATAGCAGCTGCCCTAGAGGAGTTCTTCCCACAGCCCTATGCAGGGGAGATCCGTGGAGTGGCCACAGGCTTCGGACTGAGCATTGGGGACGTTGTTCTCTTGAATTTTGCCTACGAGACAACTGCGTATGTATACAGACTAAGGAAGGAGCTTGTATTCTGTCACTGTTTTGACATCAGAATACATGGTGTAGTGTGCACAGAGGGCACAGCTGAGGTACTTAACAGCTAGTAAAGGGACTTCATTTTAATTAGTTTAAAACATAAGAACGTTTTCATTAAGACATAGGAACAAGAAAGTCTTGCTCAATTCTACTTCTTGTGGTTAATAAATGACTGTGAATGAGTTACCAGAAGTGTTGTGTAAAAGGGGAACTTCACTTTTAGAGAAGTTCTTTTTTTTACATGACATCTATACATTTACTTAATTATGAAATTAAGGCTATGAACCCTAATAAATAAATAAATAAATAATCATTGGATTTTGCTAAAGAGAGTTTATTGTTGCTTTGAAACA
This sequence comes from Acipenser ruthenus, assembly GCF_902713425.1. Classification (NCBI taxonomy): domain Eukaryota; kingdom Metazoa; phylum Chordata; class Actinopteri; order Acipenseriformes; family Acipenseridae; genus Acipenser; species Acipenser ruthenus. The sequence goes on along the minus strand of NC_081189.1, from coordinate 19,404,563 downwards.
CAAACTTTAACATCATCATAATAAATCAGTAGGCCTGTATTTAAAAAAACAAACAAACAAACAAACAAAACTGTGTTAGTTGTTTTTTTTAAATTATTTCTTATATAAGAAATAGTGCAGCACCAACCGATTACTTGATAAAATCAGATCAAGCTCTTCATAGGGTCATTAGTGTTGATTGTGCTAACTTACCATTCCAAGAGAGACAACTGAAGAACCAGCTGCTTGGATTTGTGTGGACTGCTGTTCCCCACAGAGTTTAAGAAAAGCAGCAATCATCACAAAGCCAAGCAGCTGTTTCTTCACTTGAAATGCTAAATTAGCCCAATTGACACTCATCTGATTGTCTAACCCTGTTCTAAATTGTTTAATTGAACCAATTAAACCTGCCTCCAGAAAGTGAAGTGGTTGATTTACTCATTAACCATGACTGGACGCTCCTGGATTAAAGCAGGGCTTCATTGTGTTCAGAACCAGTAAACTGTGTCTTTACTGTCATTTATTGCTTTTCAATGCAATGCTCTCCTTCCCTTTTTTATTGCTTTTAAGGCTGCATATCAGAATGCCCCAGTAATGGAGTTTCATTATTGAAATCTATGAAACAGGACTGCCGGGTTGCAACATCTCTCCTGTGTTCTCTCCCCACAGGTTCTGCACCAGTATTGTTACTCAGGATACTAAAGGAAACATTTACCATGGCAGGAACCTGGATTACGAACATGATGATATTCTGAGAAATATTACAGTTGATGTCCAGTTTATACGAAATGGACAGGTACCTTTCAGCCCAATGACATGCTCCTACAGCCATGCCAAACCCGAATCGTTACATCTCAGAAGTGTTTTTTAGTATCAGTTAGAAGAAGTGCAAACAAGGTGGTCACATTTAACGTTTAACTGCTGCTGTGGAAAGTACTGTGGAGGTGTGGTATTTCAAGACAAATGGTTCAGCAGTTAATTCAACTGCACTTGTTACAGGCTATTACCCATAGTGGTATTGCTAGAGTCTTATTGCTCACCATGTGTTGCCTCTACCTGTAAGACATACAAAGCAGTAGTATCCAGTGGCCAACAGAAAAACTCACACCAAGCCAATGCAACCTTGTCCTGGGCAACCTCCCCAGATGCCAGTTTGAGAACCACTGGGATAGAGAGGTAGGAAATAGTCATCTTGACTAAGTGGCAAAAGGACCAGATGTTGTAACATTTTCAGTTAATATAGGTATAATCTAGATATTTTAACTGGCTAGTCTGTTATTCATCTCTGTTTATCATAGCCAATATATTTAACAGGTGGCTTACAAAGGAACGACATTCGTTGGCTTAGTAGGCCTGTGGACTGGACAGAGTTCCAACAAGTTCACAATTTCTGGAGATGAACGTGGTAGGTATCTCAGCTAATCTTTACAATGATTCTTATCATTTCCATCATTGTATTTTTTCTTTTTATACTTTTAACCATTTTGTATTTATTTATTTGTTGTTACAAGAGATACAGTCAGTACATACCATTAATCATCAATCACATCAGCAACTGAAAATCATACAAATAGTTACTATAAGTCCGTGATTGCAAAGTTGATAAGAGAGGTACAGGCATTTGTGACACCTGTGATTGGACATCCTGCCCTCTACTTAGAATAATAATATTATTATTATTTGTTTATTTAGCAGACGCCTTTATCCAAGGTGACTTGCAGAGACTAGGGTGTGTGAACTAGGCATCAGCTGCAGAGTCACTTATAATTATGTCTGACCCGAAAGATGGCGCACAAGGAGGTTAAATGACTTGCTCAGGTTTACCTAATGAGTCAGTGGCTGAGGTGGGATTTGAACCGGGGACCTCCTAGTTACAAGCCCTTTTCTTTAACAACTGGACCACACAGTGTATGTGTAAGAGAAAGTGATACTTAGATCATTGTATTAAATCTTGCTTTTAAAAAATCATGCTTTTGTCTTGTTCTACCGTTCCTGGTGCTAGTATCTGTAGTAGACTTATTTGTATCTAGTTTCCTATTTCTGTGACATTTTCACACTGGATTCTTTTTGTTCCAAAGCAGCAGGTGAAAGATACATTAACTTAATAGCCAACAGTCTTGGTTTGCCAAATGAAAAACATGCAGCTTTGGTTATACAGAGTGATACATAAACAACACACCACATGAAAAAAAAACATTATTAAAAGACATATTTTTGGAACATTTTCCAGAATACCGAGTGTTTGCACGTTCTGTCCCAAATGAGTTCATTATCTTGTTCCATGATTCACTCTGCTTTTCAATGTGGCCCCATAGAAAGAAATCCAATGGTGTTATGTCCGGAACTTGCTGTCTAATAATGTCGTGTAATATTTTGTTTCCTATAGTGAGTAGTTTACAAACAACCCTGTATATTTGTATTGACACAAATTACTTGAAATTGACACCTGGGTTTACTTAGAACTGAACCTTTCTGTTTTGTTTGCAGCCCAAGGCTATTGGTGGGAGAATGCGTTTGCTGCATTTGTGCAGAAAAATACACCTGTCAGCTGGCTTATGAGGAATGTAAGTCGGCGTGCATTTCCTGTTTCCACTTTTTCATTATTTCTTCACAGCTTCCCCTGTTTCCTTTCAAGTGTGTACATTATAAGATGTGAAATGGATCTGGCAGTGAGAGGGTGAATGCAGATTCTCAGTAGCTGATCGTCACACGCTGTACTTTTGTTTTTACTGGGGTTGTTCTCTACAGTAAATTGAAGGTCCTTTGTTCTCTTTTGAACTTGGTGGAAAGTGCCTTGAATGTTAATCTTGGAAAAAAAAAAACACTTAAATACAGAAGGTCTTGTCACTGATCTTGATGCATGTTTTTTCTTTAGACTCTTGAGGAAGCTGTAGACTTTGAGGACGCAGTAATGAAACTGGCCAAGATCCCCATCATTGCAGATGTCTATTACATCGTCGCAGGTGCCAGACCCAACCAAGGAGTGGTGGTGACCAGAAACAGGGAAGGACCTGCTGATATCTGGCCTCTTGATCCTGTGAATGGACGGTAAGTCCTGTAACAGATTCTTGTTAAACCGATATTAAGAGGTGAGTAGGCTGTGGTTAGTGTCAGTATGGGTTTTCATGGCCGTTGCTTATTAAGGGCTGTTTTGAAAGCTACAGCCAAGTATGTTGTATAATAAAGGGACTCATGTTAAACCTGATAACTGTGTACGAAGAAGTTAAAGTACAGCACATCTGTTCATTTCATTTTCTTTCTGTCTTGATACAGCTGGTACCAAGTGGAGACAAACTACGACCACTGGACCACCCCTCCTCCGTTTGATGACCGAAGGTATTTATTCTCCTGACAGTTACTATATAATGTAAATACATTTGGGGCTGTAAAACCAGGTATGTGCTACTATGGGGAGAATATATATACATACATATACCGTCACAGACAAAAGTCTAACACATTTAAATAAAAATAAGTGAATGTAGTTGCCATGGCATCAAAAGTACCTCCACTGTTTGTTTTCAAACACACTTTCCATTGACAAAGGTATGATAAATGTACTGAAACGTTGGGAAGTTTGCTCTTGTGTGTGTATATATATATATATAAAGAAGTGTTAAGTGTAAATTGGAAACTAATGGTGACCATATGGTACAGTTCAAGGGTTAATGTTCATAGCCAGCAGCTGTTTGTTCTGTTTGTTAAGCACCCCTAACATCCCCGCTACCTTTGTGTTACTAGTCAGATCTTGTTGCTTAAAAATATACTGTATCTATAAGTGTGGTTGGTCTGGCTCGTGCAGTGAGTTATTGCACTTGGCCTGAGTTCCAAAACTGCAATAATGGGGAAGCTCACAGAGAACTTTAACCCATTGTTGCCAATCCAAAAGCTTTCTTGAGTGCCACATGTGATCACAAAATTTGAATAGAAAATAACACTGATGATATAAACACAACTTTCTTTGTCATTGTGTTTTTCATAGGACTCCTGCCATCAAGGCACTCAATGCTACTGGGCAAGAGAATATCAATTTGGATACTCTTTTTAAAGTAATTACTTTTTTTTTTATTTGTATGTATGTTTTTTTTTTGACAGATAACAATTCTAAAAATCATTTTATCTTCTTTCTTGAGCCCTGATTAGCTGTGTGGTTGAAGGCTATACATGTATCTTGGGGCCTTTTTGTTGTTTAAACTGTGTTAGGAATAGAGGTTACTGCCTGAATCTTGCGTTGAATCAGTTTTATGCCATGAATGATGAGGAATGTTAGAATAACTTCCAGAGGCTCGCAGATGATTACACTTCATCGAGTGTGGTAGAACATTTGCTTTGGCATACTGCTGTTATTTTCTTGGGCACATGTGGTCATGTTTTGGTCTTGTTAAAATTATTTTAGTAGAACTATGTGACATTTGTATTGATCTTAAAAAATAATGACATGTGTGCGTGTTTTACAGGTATTGTCTGTGAAGCCAACCCTTAACAGGTGCGTATAAAGCTTTTGAAAGCAATACAGAATAATGTAGTTTTTCTTAAATAAACTCTATGTACAGTTAGATACCAGAGCATACATCACTGTAATTTAGCTAAGATTCACCTCATGACAGATAAGAGAGCTTGCACAGGGACGTATCTGTAAGTAATGATTTTATATAAAAGAGAGTGCTGTGCTTTATCACTTTAGTCTGTATCATCTGTGCTGTGATACTGTTTTTTCTACCCAAACAAGAAGCTAGTTTTAATTCTATAGATTCTCGTTATATTAATGTATAATAAAACCTTGTTTTTTCTTTATTCTTGCATTTAGTATCACCATTTATACAACTGTCATGAGTGCAGCTTTCCCAGAAATGTACCGGACAGAAGTTAGAAAGAAAACATAGTGCTTTTTAGTTTTTGCTGTTTTAAAAAAAGAACAAAAAGGTACGTATTTAAAAAATAAATCTGTGAGTAACAAATCCTACTCAAAGGTTACAAGTTCAGCCCCAGTATATCAAATCTTCTCTCTGAATTCCCTGCTTCACCTTGCAGTCACACCACAGACTCAATCATACATGGAATTATTCATCTACTAAGTCACATGCAAAGATTCAAACTCATTTGCAGAACAAAACACTATAAAAAAAAAAAACCTTTAAAATGCCAAGTCATGCATTTACATCTTTACCTACCTTCTCCTGTGTTTACAGAGAGATAATGTAATCTCAATAAAGCTCATTTATAGAGCGAATTTTTGGTGACATGCTGTATAAGCCCAGTATCTGCTTTTCACAAATCAGAGCAATTTGAAATCTGGAGGTCCGTCTGATTTGCTCAGTATTTGATACTGTTGTTGTGCAGCAGTTCTGTGGGTGAAGTCGTTTGTGTTTATTAACTGAAGGAGGCCCGTGCGTTTTATTATTATCTTACAGTTGTTGCACAAGTAAAACTGTAAATGTTTACAATTAAAGGAATAAACTTAAAATATCCAAAAATGTGGACACTAGACACTGTCTAATTTAAGGTACATACTTTCATTTTTATTAACTCTGTATATTAAATGAGCTATTTGATTTTCTGGTCTTTTTATAGGTCATTGAGCAGACCTGATGAATGAAGACTAATCATTGGTTAGAAATATAGGAAATCATCTATTTTTATTATGCTAAAACAATTATTATTATTATTTTTTTTTTTGTATTAAACCATTGCACATTTAAATAGTTATTGTGCATCTGGCTTTTTTTAAGGCCACTTTTTTCTTATGCCCCTTTTCGTACTCTGTATAAAGACTGTTTTTTCAGTGCTTACAGTTTTCCATACAGTATTGCATTAACTTACTGGGTTATTGTCATGACCAGGTTTTCTAATGTTTCACTGCTTGGGCTGGACCACATCTAACAACTGGGTTTCTATACACCCCGCATATCAAGCTGAAATGTTTCTCTTGTGTTGCCAGCTGTGTCAAGATCTCCATGTCCCAAAAGTAATAAGACTTATTCTGTTATTATAACAAGAATAACATTGATTACTTCAGTTTTGCTTTCTTCTTTTTGTTTTACTTTTAAAACAATAAAAAATATACTTTTTTTTACCAAATATGAATGTAGTTTATATTATTGTACGGTGGTATATGCAACATATAGAGGAAACACCATGAACTTTAATAAAGTACTGTAGTTATTCCACGAATGAGGATATGCAGGATAACCCACAAGCCCCTCAAGGGGTCCAGTATACGGCTATCCTCAATGCTTGTTATATAGCAGGGTATACACAACAAGCATACCCGATATAGAATACTGTATAAGGGGCCGTGCGGGCCAAGCTGAGATCCAGTCTAGCTCAGAAGGGCTCACAGTCTGACCTTGAGTGGGATGAAAATCAGCGAGGATCTTACAGCAACCTACCATATATATAATTAAACAGTATGGCTCAAGGGCTGCAGCGTCTTCTGGCTTTCATTCCACCCGAGTTCTGAATTACTATGAATTGGTCTAATTATTTGATTATTGGACAAATTTAACACTTCTCTCCAGGCCTCAACATGTTTTATAGGTAGGGTACCTGGACTCAAGTGCATTTTCTAAATCATCAACTGTAAAGGACCTTTGAAAAAAATATGTCCAATTGAACAATTAGTGAAGTTAACTGAGAGCTTGTAAGTTGGAATGAAAACCAGAAGACCCTGAGGGCCTTGAGGACTAGTTTGACACTAATATTATTGTGACATTCTGATACAAATTATCTTATGCAAGAAACCTAATACAAATACATTTCAAATGGCTGTATATATCAGTCTACTATATATAATACGGTTATATCATGTTCAGTACACAGTGTGCCCTCAGTAGATTGATGGTGCTGATAGAATGCTAGCGATGCAGGAGTTTATCTTTATTATTTCTAACAATATTATTCCACCAGATGTCAGTAGAAGTCTTGGAATGTCAAAGAACTTTGATGTAAATTCCAACTCAATATTGAAACTGCCAGCATCCCTCTGAAAGTTAAAGCGCACATGTATGTTAATTTCAGAATTGTGATATCTGTACCACATCATCTTTGCATGCCTTACTGTCAGGTAGTCTGTTACTGTTTCACTTCCTGGGTCATTTCGCCTCAGCAGTGTCTCCTGGGCTGCAAAGAATGTCAGTCTTTAGGGGAGGTCACTACATAAGATTATGCAAGGGGAAAAAGGTAGGACTACTGCTTCCTTTGGTACACAATTTTCATTTGACCTAGACATTTTTAGATACAGAGTAAGTAGCGATGGTATCAAATCCATCCTTATACAGTAACCTCCTGGAGAAATGCATGATACAAGTTAAAGAGTAAGTAGCGGGGTTCCTAAAAATATAGCATTACACGTCCCCACGTGTTGCTACAACTGTTTAAATAACATACCTGTCATTTCTTTTTTCATTGTTAACATCCTGACAACTTTTTACACTTATAAGTTTAAAGTCTGTTTCACTATAATAATAATAATAATAATAATAATAATAATAATAATAATAATAATAATAATATGGCTGATGTCGTATGGAGCACAAAAGGAACTGGAACTGACGTTGAAAAGACCTTTGAAACAGACTTATAAGTGCAAAAAGTTGTCAGGATGTTAACTCTCTGATCACTATTTCATCTCTTTTTCTCTGTCTCTCCCCCCTCTCCCTGCTCCTCCTACCCCCACTGTCACCTCTCGCCGTAACCTCCGATCTCTCTCCCCCTCTGTCCTTGCCTCCACTGCTCTCTCTCACCTCCCTCCTATCGACTCCTTTTCACAACTCTCCGTAGACTCTGCTACCTCCACCCTCTTCTCCTCACTCACCTCCTCCCTTGACTCCCTCTGTCCCCTCACCTCCCGACCTGCTCGCCCCGCCCCTCCCCATCCCTAGCTCTCCTCGGCGCTCCGCTCGGCAAAAATCGCACTGCGATCTGCTGAAAAGAAATGGAAGAGAACCAAACTCCCTGCTGCCCTAGACCTTTACCGCACTCTCCTCTCCTCCTTCTCCTCTACTCTCTCCTCTGCTAAATGTGCTTATTTCCAATCTGTAATCCAAACCTCCACTAACAACCCATGTAAACTATTCTCTACCTTCTCCTCCCTCCTAAACCCTCCCCCTCCTCCTCCCTCCTCTATCTCCCCTGATGACTTCGCCTCCTTCTTCTCTTCTAAAATCTCAGATATCCGCAAACTCTTTAACACCTCTCCCTCCCCCGCACCCCCTCCTGCTCCAACCCCTACACCCACTACATCCCCTACTAACTCGCCCTCCTTCTCCACCTTCTTGCCCCTCTCAGACTCTGACCTCTCCTCCCTGCTCCAGGGTCACAAACCCACCACGTGTGCATTGGACCCCCTCCCCACTCACCTCTTTCAAGCTGCTGCTCCTGCTCTACTCCCCTTCATCTCCTCCCTCCTCAAAACCTCTCTACTTTCTGGTATCATTCCCTCTGCCTTCAAAAAAGCCTCCATCACTCCCCTCCTCAAAAAACCTACCCTCGACCCCACCTCCCTCCAGAGCTACCGTCCTGTCTCCCTCCTACCCTTCCTCTCCAAAACCCTTGAGCGGACTGTACACCACCAGCTCTCTGCTTTCCTGTCCAACCACTCTCTGCTTGACCCTCTCCAATCTGGCTTCCGCTCTGCTCACTCCACTGAAACCGCCCTCCTGTCTGTCACCAACTCACTAAAGTGTGCCCGAGCTGCCTCTCTCTCCTCTGTCCTAATTCTCCTCGACCTCTCTGCTGCCTTTGACACTGTTGATCACTCTATTCTACTATCATCTCCTGGGGATCTCTGGCACTGCCCTGGCCTGGTTCTCCTCCTACCTCTCCAACAGCACTTACCAGGTAACCTGGCATGGAGCAACCTCCACACCTCACCCTCTCTTAACTGGAGTCCCCCAAGGGTCAGTCTTGGGTCCTCTCCTATTCTCTCTCTACACCCGCTCCCTGGGCCCCCTCATCGCATCCTATGGTTTCTCATACCATTTCTACTGATGATGCTCAGATTTTCCTCTCCTTCCCCACCTCTGACTCCACCATCTCCTCCCGTATCTCTACCTGTCTGTCTGCTATTTCCTCCTGGATGCACTCGCATCACCTCAAACTCAACCTATCTAAATCGGACCTCCTTTTCTTTCCCTCCTCCTCCCCCTCCTCTGATCTCTCGATCTCTGTTTCTCTGGAATCAACCACACTCTCTCCCTCTTCCTCCGCTAAGAACCTCGGAGTCACCCTGGACCCCTGCCTCTCTTATTCCCAGCACATCTCCACTCTGGCACGCACTTGCCGATTCTTCCTGAGCAACATCCGAAGAATCCGACCCTTCCTCACCAACTACGCTACCCAGCTCCTGCTCCAGGCCCTGGTACTCTCCCGCCTAGACTACTGCAACTCCCTCCTGGCTGGCCTCCCTGCGTCCGCCACCCGTCCGCTCCAGCTCATCCAGAACTCTGCTGCCCGTCTGGTGTTCTCTCTGCCTCGCTTCGCCCACGCTACTCCACTACTCCGCTCACTCCACTGGCTCCCGATGACCGCTCGCATCCAGTTCAAGACTCTTGTACTAGCCTACAGATGCCTTGACCAGACTGCACCCAGCTACCACCAGACCCTCATCTCTCCCTACACCCCCACTCGACCTCTCCGCTCCGCCTGCACTAGAAGACTGGCTCTACCTCCGCTACGCTTCCCTGCCTCCAGAGCCCGCTCCTTCTCCACCCTTGCTCCGCAGTGGTGGAATGACCTTCCTACAGATGTAAAGACTGCCCAGTCCCTGACCACATTCCGGTGCCTCCTTAAGACTCACCTCTTCAAACAGCACCTGTAGAACGCCTCTGTTTGTATCCTGGGACACTATCACCCTTCATTAAAATGTGCTTTATTTTGCTCTTATCTGCCCCCTATTTTACTGCATTTAATCCTGTACTTCAGAATACTGTAATCTGCTAAGTGTTTAACCTGTAGTATTTTGTATTTAATCATATCCTAATGTAACTATCACTATTATCTGCTGTATTATTGAATTGTTGTTTGTCACACTTGTACTTTGCTTGAACAAAAGTTATTGTATTTCTTGCTCTTATTGTATTGCTTGTATTGTAACACTTAATGTATTTGCTTACGATTGTAAATCGCCCTGGATAAGGGCGTCTGCTAAGAAATAAATAATAATAATAAAAGAAAAATGACAGGTACATTATTTAAACAGTTGTAGCAACACGTGGGGACGTGTAACGCTATATTTTTCGGAACCCCGGTACTTAGTCTTTAAATATCCTCAACATTTTACATGTACAAAAACAGCCACGTTAGAAAAAAGGGGTCCGTGATAAAACGATGTGAATAATAACCCCTTGATTATCTGTAAACCCACACTTGACAGCTCCTGCTATACAAAAGTTTGTATCTATTGTCTCCCAGCATTATCCATTGTTATTGTTATCATCAGCTATAACGCTAATTTCACCTGCTTAATCCATCATACTTGTACAGACCATACCTTTTCATCTGGATTAAGACAAACATGGGGGCAGACTACGTTACTATTCATGACAGTAGCAGCGAGTGGATATGCAACCGCACTGCACGTGCCCTTTTGTTGGTCTTCTGCACGGGAGAAAACGTCTTATCAGAAATAGAAAAGGGGGTTTCAAAGAATAATCCTAATCCACTTGAGCCTTGTTGTCTTGATTAAGGGAGCATGTGGTCTGGAGAGAGCACTTAAAGCAGCTCACAATATGTGTAAATCGGAGAGCTGCAAAGTCTGGTAACGAGCAGTGTGGCTGAAGCGCAGCTGGCAAGGGCAAGTTGAGTGCTGTCAGGCTACTGGAGTACAACAAGGGAACATTTGCTCAGTCCTTCCATTCATCTCATATTAGTGTTTGTCTCTTTATACCGCTGTGTCTGACATAATGAGCCATGATTACAGGTTCACCCTGTTTGGCGAGTCTCAGAAAAGATGTGAATGAAAGACGTGGATACAGACATATAACAAGTTAACTACCAAGAAACAGATACAGAAAGCACACACCTTCAGGTAAGTTCTTTTTTTTTCAAAGATTCCCCGGTGAAGTACCTTGCATTTTATGGTATGACCAGAGTGTGTTTTCAGCTAGTTATGGTGGTTAAATAAAAAAAATAGTAGACGGAAAGTTCAGCTATATCTGCTCACTGTGGTTTGTTAGTAAGGTAAGAGGACTGCAGTGGAACCTGTATGTTACTACAGGTAAAGTCATTAGAACCCACGCTAATAGACGGAGATCCTCAGAAATGAAAAGTGCAGACCCAACAGAGCTCTTTTCAAAATGTCCGCTCTAGTGCACTGGGGGTTGAGATCTGTCCACTAAATCACTGCAGGATGAGCAAAAAAAAATAAATAAATAACAGGTGCTCTGGCTTTTCTGTTCCGTACCACATGATGGATTGTTATTGCTGTGTTACCTGTGTCACTATCAGTGCACTAGAGCGGACATTTTGAAAAGACGTTGAAACAGACTTTAAAGATGTGTAAAAAGTTGTCAGGATGTTAACAATGAAAATAAAAATTACAGGTACGTTATTTAAACAGTTGTAGCAACACGTGGGGACGTGCAACGCTATATTTTTCGGAACGCCGGTACTTACTTTTTAACTTTGTGTGTGTGTGTGTGTGTGTGTGTATATGTATATATATATATATATATATATATATATATATATATATATATATATATATATATATATATATGTCTATACAATGTTGAAACAGTGTTTAAAAGGGTAAAGATTTGATTTTTTTAAACCGTCCCTTTAAGTACATTTTATATTTTATCGAGGTTTTTGTGAATTTAAAACTACTTAATTACATGTCAATTAAATATTTTTTGAGGATATATATATACAGTGCCTTGCGAAAGTATTCGGCCCCCTTGAACTTTGCGACCTTTTGCCACATTTCAGGCTTCAAACATAAAGATATGAAACTGTAATTTTTTGTGAAGAATCAACAACAAGTGGGACACAATCATGAAGTGGAACGAAATTTATTGGATATTTCAAACTTTTTTAACAAATAAAAAACTGAAAAATTGGGCGTGCAAAATTATTCAGCCCCTTTACTTTCAGTGCAGCAAACTCTCTCCAGAAGTTCAGTGAGGATCTCTGAATGATCCAATGTTGACCTAAATGACTAATGATGATAAATAGAATCCACCTGTGTGTAATCAAGTCTCCGTATAAATGCACCTGCACTGTGATAGTCTCAGAGGTCCGTTTAAAGCGCAGAGAACATCATGAAGAACAAGGAACACACCAGGCAGGTCCGAGATACTGTTGTGGAGAAGTTTAAAGCCGGATTTGGATACAAAAAGATTTCCCAAGCTTTAAACATCCCAAGGAGCACTGTGCAAGCGATAATATTGAAATGGAAGGAGTATCAGACCACTGCAAATCTACCAAGACCTGGCCGTCCCTCTAAACTTTCAGCTCATACAAGGAGAAGACTGATCAGAGATGCAGCCAAGAGGCCCATGATCACTCTGGATGAACTGCAGAGATCTACAGCTGAGGTGGGAGACTCTGTCCATAGGACAACAATCAGTCGTATACTGCACAAATCTGGCCTTTATGGAAGAGTGGCAAGAAGAAAGCCATTTCTTAAAGATATCCATAAAAAGTGTCGTTTACAGTTTGCCACAAGCCACCTGGGAGACACACCAAACATGTGGAAGAAGGTGCTCTGGTCAGATGAAACCAAAATCGAACTTTTTGGCAACAATGCAAAACGTTATGTTTGGCGTAAAAGCAACACAGCTCATCACCCTGAACACACCATCCCCACTGTCAAACATGGTGGTGGCAGCATCAGCAGGGACAGGGAAGATGGTTAAAATTGATGGGAAGATGGATGGAGCCAAATACAGGACCATTCTGGAAGAAAACCTGATGGAGTCTGCAAAAGACCTGAGACTGGGACGGAGATTTGTCTTCCAACAAGACAATGATCCAAAACATAAAGCAAAATCTACAATGGAATGGTTCACAAATAAACATATCCAGGTGTTAGAATGGCCAAGTCAAAGTCCAGACCTGAATCCAATCGAGAATCTGTGGAAAGAACTGAAAACTGCTGTTCACAAATGCTCTCCATCCAACCTCACTGAGCTCGAGCTGTTTTGCAAGGAGGAATGGGCAAAAATGTCAGTCTCTCGATGTGCAAAACTGATAGAGACATACCCCAAGCGACTTACAGCTGTAATCGCAGCAAAAGGTGGCGCTACAAAGTATTAACTTAAGGGGGCTGAATAATTTTGCACGCCCAATTTTTCAGTTTTTTATTTGTTAAAAAAGTTTGAAATATCCAATAAATTTCGTTCCACTTCATGATTGTGTCCCACTTGTTGTTGATTCTTCACAAAAAATTACAGTTTCATATCTTTATGTTTGAAGCCTGAAATGTGGCAAAAGGTCGCAAAGTTCAAGGGGGCCGAATACTTTCGCAAGGCACTGTATATATATATATATAGATAGATAGATAGATAGATAGATAGATAGATAGATATAGATATGTAATACAGACATAGTGGTCTATATTTTAATAAAGTTGCTAATTCAGTACAGTGTATTTGGATATTACTACCCCATTACCGCAACAGACACCGCACTCCAAATAACCCTTCAGTGTGCTGACATTACTAAACTGGTATTATGGAAGGCTAGTCATGAGTATGTGTCTTAAGATACACAATACAGTCTCTGTAATTTTAGTAGAGCTAAATATATGTCAGGGTTAAAAATAAGATTATTTTGACATGGTAGTTTGAGCCATTCACGTTTTACTATGAGCTTTAGCTGCACCTGAGCTCAATTAGACTTACTGTAGAAGCCACAAGCGGAGGCATGTCTAATTGCAGTCCCAGTTGCGTTGCACGTGCAGTTGGAGTGTTATTTCATTATCAACAAGTTATCAGATACAGCACGAGACTTTCATTAAATAGAAAATGAGAAACCTTAGTGGTGCTTACTACACAAGGTCTCTGGAAAGAAAAAGTCTTCACTACAAAATTAACAACAGAGACCTTATGATACCGAGATTCAGGGTCACTGAACTTACAGGTCAAAGTCTGCCTCTATAGCTAAAACACAGCTGAAGCTTAAACTGTAAAATAAGAAGCTTCAAGTAGTCTGAAGCTCCAAGGCTGGCAGCTTTTTTTTAAAATGTATTTGGGCGCCAGATACTTTTAGAAAAAAAAAAAAGAACAAAAAAAAAAATGATGAACAAAAACAAAGCACCTGTGGCAAAGTGTAAAGTCAGTCTCAGGAGTAAGCCCAAAAGACACATGAGCACAATGTAGCAGCCATGATGTGCATGTCTGCAGGAGTGTATGAATTTGGGTCGCTTCTGTATTAATTATGCCTTCTCGGTTAATACAGTACAGCACTTCAAATGGGAAGTCTGTATCTTACACGTTTATTTTTAGATTTCGGCCTGTATTTTACACTGTGATCTAATTGCATGCATATTGGATTATCTTTGCAATGCGCAGTGTATTTAAATCTTACGTATGTTACCTCGAGTGGCATAGGGCAGGAAAGCTGATTATTGCGATGGATTATTATTATTTCTGCCTCTGTGTGCTAAAAATAGGAAAAGAGTTCAAGTTCTTAACAAACTGGAGTGGGCTGATGCCTTTGAGTTCCATCTTTAAACTGCTGTATTTAAAATATACCCAGACTGAGCCTACAGCTATGGCCAAATATTTTGCATCACTGTCCTGGAATTTTAGGATTGAGACACAATAATATATATATATATATATATATATATATATATATATATATATATATATATATATATATATACTGAGTAGAAAAACAGGGATAACAAAATTGATGAATAAATTGATCAATAAAAAAAATGTTCAAGACTGTAGAAATATGGTGAACTTGCACATATTTAGATTATATTTTAGGAACTATAGCCACAGCTGCTAAACTAGAGTCAGAATCAAGTACATTAGTTTACCATACAGAAAAGTATAACCTGACAGTTGTTATATTAGATACATCTGCTCTACCTCAGAAGCTTACATTTTGAAATATTTTTGAAGCATTAGTGAATATTATGTTAAGCACATGGCGTGGTACTCTAAATGCAGTATTAAATGCAGTCTGATCATTGATTCTTACTGTATGCTAGGTAGGTAACATAAGGAGGCAGATTCTCGTCCTGTATTCAGTGAGTTCCCAGGGGACTGTTCACCTTGAAGCAGGCAGTTACTGCCGCTGTACCACACATCAGTGCAAGCAGGAGCAAGAGATTTATGCTGAACAGTATTATATTTATCAAAAGCTGATTTTGTCCATCTGAGATCTGACAAGACATGGCTCTGAATCCACCAGGTTTCAACACGGCTTGCTGACAAATGTTTTGTTGTAAAATCATAGCCTGGTGTAGAGAAGGAAGCAAAGTCAAAGAATAATGGAATTATCTAAGCACAGGTATGCTGGTTAAATACTAGATAAGAGAAAGGCTAAAAGGAAAGATACTCAATGGAATCCCATTGTTAGTGCTGCATACAGGCACAGATTTCACATACATTTCAATTAGAAATAAACATTTAATGATATGAGTTATGTAGTAAGAACACGCTTTCTTAAAGAATCATCTTGTTTACAGTAGCAATTGAGTTGTTTACACGGCTATCGGAAGGTAAAGTGGAAAGTGACATCACACACAGAAAGCCGGAAGAACGGAAGGCCATGGGATGTGGTATCTCGTTAAACAACGATTACTCTTTAATAAAGAAGACAGAGAGAGGTGGGTTAAAAGATTTTTTTGTTAGGTATTTCTTATAAAATATTCTTGTCACTGTCCTTTTTTTCTCCCTTTTAAGTGTCATAAAGGGGCCTAAGAGTTCTATTGGATAAAAAGTACAGTTTGGACATTTTAGTCTCTACATGAGGAGTACAGTATATAAACTGCTGATTCGCTGAGGAGTACAGGATATAAACTGCTGATTCGCTGAGGAGTACAGGATATAAACTGCTGATTCGCTGAGGAGTACAGGATATAAACTGCTGATTCGCTGAGGTGTACAGGATATAAACTGCTGATTCGCTGAGGTGTACAGTATATAAACTGCTGATTCGCTGAGGAGTACAGTATATAAACTGATGGTTTGTTATTCAAAAAGTTGAACTACAGAATGTGTTTTGGTTCATATCATGGTTTCAAAGCAGGCAACTTCTGCAGAACAATATTATATTTATCAAAAGCTGACTTTGTCCATCTGAGAATTGCAAAACTGCCCAGTGAGAAACAGAAAAAAAACACATATTGAATGAAACACTGAATTCATTTTCTTTGTGAACTGGGCAGATAATCTACTCCTGCAAGTACAATCTGCTACTGTGGCTACGACTGCTTCCCTCTTAAAGTGTGACTTTTTTATTTTTTTTACTGTGATGATGATATTGTAAATTTAAAGAGACTTTAACTGTTTCTCTAAAAGGGAAAGTCATATCTGACTATTCTGTAGATCTTGACTACAATGTTGCATCACAGACTTTAGGTCATGGGACCAGTCACATCAAACCCTACTAATACTTCTGCATCAATACCAATTGTGATATACAGTGGTGAGATTGTTACATGTATCTTCCACAACCTGTAATGCATGCATTTATTTATTTTCCAATTTCCCATGCAAACAGAGGCAAGTGTGTCCATCCCAGGTATGGTTAGTTATTTACAGCAATGTTTACTGTGTTTGTAATATTTGTGTTTATATTGTAATACAGGCTGACCTGTAAATGAACCAATCTTTGCAGAATGCTAGCCTTCCTGAGGAGTTTTAATTGTTTTGTAATATCCCCATTTTTACTTTGCCAAGAATTGCACTAGCAACTTTAAAAGCCATTATCTTCCCATTGTTTTTGGAAAACCCTTTCAGAACAGAGAGATGTATACACAATGAATATTGTAATGTGTTTGCAATAATGCTTACCTTATGACTGATGGAATATCTAGTTCTAGTTTCCTCCTGTGTCTTTTTGTAATGTAGAAAATCGGAAATGTCGCTTAACATAAATTGAACTTTCTTTCCCTGCATCCCTATTTGCAGCTGCTACAGGTAGGTCTGTCTCCATTTTATTCATCGCACAGTAGACTAACCAGTTCGTGAGTTCACATAGTGACACCTCTGGAGTAATTATCCTGGTTAAACATAATTTAAATTATTAATAATAATAATAATAATAATAATAATAATAATAATAATAATAATAATAATAATAATAATAATAATAATAAACTTCTGAGGACTAAAACAGTGAGCAAAGAGGGCATGGCCACCCCCATTCCCAATTAGAATCAAAATAATTAATTAGAAATGCTCTCTTGCACAGATTTACATTTTTAAGAACTCCCTTGTAATGTTATGCACCGTGCAGCGTATATTTGAATGAAGCAGTATTTAATTTTTGCTGTTGTTCTTCACAGCAATGAAAGCGGCTGTCCTCATCCAAAGGTGGTATCGTCAGTATGTGGCTCGCATGGAGGTTCGACGGAGATGCACCTGGACCATCTTCCAGTCCATCGAGTATGCAGGCGAGCAGGACCAGATCAAGGTAGGTCACACGAGAAGACCGTGAAGCTCAAACTGTGCGGAATGACGCCTCGTGCAATAAGAATAGACACCCTACAAAAGACCTGTAGGTAACTTATTATACATCACACAAATGAAGACTGTACTCAGGAATAACTTTAAAATGAAAAATACTTTAATCACCCCCTCCCACCACGGCAGAATCAACTGCCACAGTCCTTAAATAATGCCTGGAGGCCTACAGTTGTGTCAAGGTGAGATTAATTTATTAAAAACAAAAGTCGGAGAATCTTCCACCAGTAGCATTAAAGGATTAAACGTCTTTTACTTTGTTCAGAATGATTTTCATTTCTTTCTTTTCTATTTCTGCAATTTCTGAAATATTTTCTTAAGAAACCAATGAGGCTGTATAGACAACTACAGGGTGGAAAGTGGCCTTAACAGCCTTTGCTTTGAATCTAATAAGTGCATACATGAAGATACTATTATTAATATCGAATTCCCCTTCCTATTAAATGTGTTTCTCCAGAGTCTACTTAAATCTTTTCTTTTTCAGTTGCAAAACTTTTTCACTTACCTTATGGATCACTTCACACCAACTAACAGTAACCAAAGTAAGGCCATGTTTCTTTGTTTGATAGAAATCTACCATTATAAGCCTAACTATTTATAAACAGCATGTTTCCAAACAGCACTTACTGTTTTTTTCATGCTTTTTAACCACATGTAAATAAAGCTGCTTTGTATGTTTACCATGTTTACTGCTCATATCATCCCTTTTCTAAGTTATACAAACACACAATTTACGATTTTAAATAATGGCCCCAAATGTATACATTCCAATAGCTGTTGTTACTGTGAATTCATTATGAATCAGTGGCCAACGATTATCCGGCATAATAATTTTTTCATATTTTATTCCTACAGAATTGTACAGGAATTCATATAAATATGTGACTGTTATATTCCAGTAGGTCTCTACTGTTGAAAGAAGTTTGATTAGCAATCCCAGGAAGCACAGGGTTAATACAGGTGCACTGACCTCCTCTTTGTGAACCAATGCTTCTTTGACAGGGGACCTGATCGCTCACATCTTCACTGAGGATGAGATCTACAAGGAGACTGAACTGGAGAAATACTTTGACCATGAAAGCATCGAGCTGCCAGAATCGTACACAGGACCTCACATTGATTTCCCTCTCACTGCTGCCCATGCAGCTGCCTTAGTGGAAGCCTTCAGACACAAGCAAGTAGGTATACTGTACATACCACTATAAATATCAATGCTGTGCTTAATGTCCAGAGATTTCACATGTTAAGAGCCATGTAGGCAAAGTTATTACACTGTATAGTTACCCTTTAAAAAGTTATGTGGAATTTTATAGTAAAAACAGAGTGGAAACATGGTAAAAAAAAAAAAAACAGAACAATGGTAAATATGTTATTGCATTTAAAAAAAAAACATAATAACCACGGTAAATCACAGTATAATCTATTGAAATGCATGGGAAACTGCAAAATTACCATGGGAAACTTGTATACTTTTAGTCCTTTGATTTCACAGCATGCTTGTCTGATGTTTACTTGCAGTCTCCTAATTCCTTCTGTCCATTCCTCCCAGTAGCAGCTCCATGCTAGATACGTCGTGCAGCTTTTACACGAAACCTTGAAACACCTCAAACTGCTGCCAAATATCAACCGGGTCTGTACCTGCTTCTGCGAGGAGATTACTATCTGTGGTGAGCGCTGGTCGGTACTTTTTCTAATCATGCACAAATTCAGAAAGGGCTGGACGGTGCAGTGGGTTATTTACACTTCTCAGTTCCAGAGGACGGTTTGAATTTGGGTTCGGGTGCAGGTAAAATGAGTTGAAATGATGCAGGGCAAGGTGGAAAAGCATGCATTGCCACCGCTCTGTGGATAAATAGAGCTGATTTCAGTTTTCACCATGAGTAAATACAATTATTGTCTTTATTTACCAAGTATATATATATATTTCTTTTAATTCTGATTCAAGGTGACTTGCATGGGCAGCTGGATGACTTGCTGTTAATATTTTATAAGGTAGGTACACCACTGTTGCCCCTTGTGGAAGGGTGGAAGCCCACCGTGTAAATACTGTGCGTGGTATTGTTTCAATAAAAATTTATTATTTTGAATTTAAGTTTGGCAGAGATAGGGTTAGTCCCATCCCTGCCAGATACACGTGGGGAATGTGACTGGGGCGGTGATTGAATGATTGATGATCAAAATGATGCTATATAAAGAGAGCCAAAAGCTTTGTTTAACTGGAGTTTAAGGAGAGTTTGGAGGTGGTCCAGTGAAGATGCTGCTCAGCTAGGACAATAAGGAGTATTTATTTTGACAGAGGATTTGTTTTGTTGAACTGCTTTGTATTTGTGTTAAATAAACATGCTGTTTAACTGCAGCTCTCCGTCTCCGAGTCTCCTTCCTGCCTGTAACGGCTCGGGTCGTGACGCTATCCTGCTACACCCCTCCTTGCGCAAGCAGCTGTTATGTTGTTTACAGCATTTACTAGAACAGGCAGCAAAGATTTAGTGTGATTATCGTCTGTAGCTGTTTGAAAGCCGGATTATAAAACAGGATGATGTTATAGAATGTTCCACTGCACACTGTATGGATGTTCTCATCACTGAATTAACTATGAGCTGTCAGCATGACAGAAATATATTTACTCACCACAGATCTGACTGGGTTTCTTCAGCTTTCTTTTTAAAGTCATTTTATATGTTGGGTTCTGCTGTAAATTAATTTTCTCGCATTAGTAAAATAATGATAAAAATGAAGTGTGTTTTACTAAACCAAATCTGCATACCAGTACATACCTTGGTATGGATTTTGAATGTCAAAAGAATTCAACACTATTCAGTTAATAATGCTTTTTTAATCAATATAATTAGGTCTGGCTTGCATAAGACATACAGTACCATTTGTTTTTACAACTTTCCTCAGAATGGCCTACCATCTGTTGAAAAGCCCTATATCTTCAATGGAGACTATGTGGACAGAGGCAAGAACTCAATTGAGATCCTGTTGATTCTGTTTGCATTCTTACTGGTTTATCCCAATGAAGTCCACATGAACAGAGGAAACCATGAAGATTACATTGTAAACCTGAGGTAACCTCAAATGAAAATAGGTGTACTGGCAGGAGCTGTATTTCAATTGCAAGCCGAAGTGTGGAGGTGTCTTTTTTATCTTCATTTTCCTTTCCCTCTCTTTCTAGATACGGCTTTACCAAGGAAGTGATGCAGAAATACAAGGTATACAGGACTTGCTGTCCTGCGCATTCATATCATGCACCTATATTCACCCTTCTAAAACTTCACAGCACTATACCAAGGCAAAAGCATCGCAAAGTGTAGTAGAGTACATTCAACTTCCTGGTAAAAACTGGTAAACTGCATAACAATTGTGCACATTTTACATGTTTAGTGTGTTACAGTAAACCTTTAGAACAAAATCTATTATGATGATTATTCCACTCTATGAAGTCCAGTCTCAGTAAGAGAGGGTCGCAAGAGTTGTAAGCAATGTGTCTTCACAAAGCCTTATAGCCTATCACTAAAGCAGACTTTCAAAAAAAAACAAAAAAACGGTTCAATCTTCCCTCAGGTACTGTGTCTTTAAACCTGATCTGGATCACAGGATCTCTCATTGGAAGTGATTTCATCACTCAATCATTCCTTAAAAGCACACTGTGAATAGCATGGTCTTATAAGAGGGCATGTTCAGAAACAAAACTAGAAAAAGGGAATACTGTTTTCGTTTCTATCTGATGAATGTTGCTTTTATTTTTTACATTAGTGATACATAAGAAGGAAGAAAGTTGACTATAAAGGCATTAGTTTCCATCAAACTTCCATCTCACAGTTATGTTACTGAGTGAAGCATAAACCTTTGCAAAGGTCATTTCTGCCGGACTTTGACAGCCGTTGATGAAATTTGAGTTGTTCTGTTTCTTTGTGATCACTGCAGTTGTCACCCATATTCTCGTCAAGAGGTGTTATTTCTTCTCCTGCTTCACAACAGCTCTCTCTTACACCATGGCTGTAAATTCATTTGCAATTACCCACAATGAAATAGAAGAAGACTATATATATATATATATATATATATATATATATATATATATATATATATATATATATATATATAGATATATATATATATTTTAACTACTTGTTTTAACCTGGCAACAAACTGCACTGTAGTCGTTTCTTGCTCGTTCTGTTTTACAAAAAACTCAAAACATTAATGTTACCAAGCTGAAATTAATTAGCTAAATACGTTAATTTAAGAGTTACGTGCGCCTTTATTGTTTCTTATTGATTCTGTTTGTTTTTCCTGTTACAGGGAACACTAAAAAAACTAGGGTACTGTAAAAGCTTTGTCAATGTTGCACATACGATGAGTCAAATCTAAAGGGTGCGTGTCTTTGTTCAGTTGTAAGTGAAAAGGCTGCCTCGTTACATACTGAGCCAGTGTGTTCTTGCTGTTCAGATGCATGGCAGGAAGATTCACAAGCTGCTCCAGATCGTGTTCAGCTGGATGCCTCTGGCCACGGTGATCGATCAGAAGGTCTTAATAACTCATGGAGGGATCTCCGACACCACCGACCTGGACATCATTGCCAAAGTCGACAGACACAAAGTACTTACTTTCACAGACGCTAGCAACAGCTTCTTAACTGGAGAATGCCCTAGTGGGCTCACATTTTTGTTTTATTGCAATTTCTTTTGTTTTTGGTCTCGGAGTATATCTCAGGTTTGAGCAAAAAATAAATAAAAGAATTGCCCTTATCAATATGTAGGGTTGGGTTACAGCTGTTCTACTATGTAGTCATTATTTCCAACTCACAAGAATTTAGTAACCTGTGCAATCCCTATTGTATGCACATGTAATTATGAGAGGTTTGGTCTTAAACATCTGACCCCAGATTAAATGTTCTGTAGCATCAACCAGCAAATATATGAATTTCACTGAATGTATTGAGTTGGCACTGCATAATTTGTTCAAGATGCCAGAAGTTTAAATTCTTTATACAAGGTACCTTTACCTGGCATGTTGACTTCATGAAGGTGTTCTCCATGCTGTCTCCAATTAGGCTGAAGAAATGCCTAAGAGGGAAACCTTTTTTTTTTTTCTTTCTGGCAATTGTTACAGAATTTCCATACATAAACATCCACCAAGGAAGTAACAAATTCAAGTGTAATTATCTCTTGACTTTCAGTTTATTACCATTAATATGTTCTTCTCTACCCTTGCAGTATGTTTCTGTCTTGAGACCCCCAAAGAAGAAAAAGAGGCACAATATGGCAGAAGCACTTTCTATAAGAGGGGGTCGAACGAGTGAAGGAGACATTCAAACCACAAACATGGACTCTCGTCCGTCCTTGAGGAGGCTCTCCCTGACCTCAACCCCCTGCTACAGCCCTGGCACCAGGAAGAGAAGCCCGCATGACATCTCAAGAAAGGTGCGTCGCTCCGTGGAAGAGGAGCTGGAGAAGTGTCGTCGGCAGGTAGGCTTCTCCGAACCTTACGAAGATGGCAAGTTCTCCCTGTCCTTTTCCGAATCGGACTCGGAATCCTTCGAGGTCTGTGAATCGGATAACGCTGAATGGAAGCAGGTGAGATCCTCTTAAGCATGTCAGTGGTCTAAAAACAAGCTACAGAAGATATACTTTCTGCTCTCCATCCAGTTATTACATCTTTTGGTGCATAAACTGTATAGCTTTCTCAGATTATTTTGATATTGTATATGGATGCACCGGGAAGTGTTTTAGGAAGAATCCCTAAATATTAGCTCTCAACTCGTTATTTTTGAAGTTATGTGCGTATAATGGGGGGGGATGGGGGGGTAGGGGGAGTTCAGATCTTTGAAAGTATTCAAGATATCTTCTGGATACTTGCTGCATGTACATATCTGCTCTTCTAGTTTAATGTGATGTCCATGTATGTAAATGCAGGGGGGACAAATGTAGAAGAAAGTGCAATGAAGCCAATAAAAATACCATATTGTACTTATGAGAACTGCGTTGGCCTTGTTTAAAGATTGTGGATATTCTGTGGAGTGACCCCATGCATCAGGAGGGTTGTGTTCCGAACGCAGTGAGAGGCGGAGGGTGTTACTACGGGCCAGACGTGACTGAGAAAGTCCTGAGCAGACACAACATCCAGCTTCTCATCCGATCCCATGAGTGCAAGCAAGATGGCTACGAGTTCTGCCATAACAGAAAGGTGAGCTAGGGGGCTGGAGTGTTACTGTTAAGAACACTGTGATCATGGGATAACACATATATCTGCAAACACACATTTATGCGAGCAACACAAATATATTGCCCTGACAATTTTATCTTTTTTTTTTTTTTTTTTTTAAAGGTCTTGACCATTTTTTCTGCATCTAATTACTATGAACTTGGCAGTAACAGAGGAGCCTATGTCAAGTTGGGCCCAGATCTGATTCCTCATCTTGTACAGTACCAAGTCAGCAGAACCACACGCAAGTTAACTATGAAGCAAAGGTAAAAAAAAAAAAAAAATTCAACATGGGGCCCATCTGTTATGGACCTAATACTGTATATAGGTTGCATAGAAACAGCCCATTCAGTGTTTATTGAGAAGTTGTAAAAACTAAAGAATGGCAGTAACGCATATACTGTACAGTGAAAACCCTTGAAGACAATTTCATTTACATAGAGGACATATAAGAAACACTTACTATCTAGTCCCCATTATGGATTGTGGATTTTTGACAATTTCCTATTGCTATGAAAAAATACTTATTTGAGAAATAGCAATGCATTAGAAGTTAGATTTTCTAAATTCACTGATTAGCTTTTGTTCCTGTCGAGGCTTTTCACACTAACAGTGATCAGATTTTGACCATACAATATTAAGTAGGTGCGGTCCAGGCATAACATTCATCTGTAGAGGTAATGGGTTCTGTGACCCAGAGGCACTGAATGTACAAGATTTTACAGGTCATCAGCCTTCTCCCCAAATTCATGCAAACTGACAGCTCTTTTTGGTTGTAAAACCAGAAGACTTGCCCCAGTAAGAAGCTTTATTGTCTTGTGTGCTTACTTGCAGGGTTAGCAGAGTCGAGCGGTCAGCACTCAGAGCTCTGAGAGAACAGTTATTTTCACACAAATCCGATCTCATCAGTGCCTTCGAAAAATATGACAAGAATAAGACAGGTAGGTGCTGACCTGTTTTGTAATATTTCTTCAAAATGTCATGATATATGCCCCAAAAGTAAATTATCTATAATCTAATCATATTCTGTCTTATGTAGATATTTTATAATACTAAAGAGCACAATGATTATGTGCTTGTCTAAAGAATGCACATTTTTTGTGAAGCAAATTCTAGGTTTGGATATTTATGCATTGCCTCAAATAACAGACATTCATATTTTTTTCAATTTTGGGTCCCGCTGTGCAGGCAAGATATCCCTGAATGACTGGGCGACTGTGGTTGAGTCAGTGCTGCATCTGGGCCTGCCCTGGAGGGTGCTGCGCTCCCAGTTAGTGCAGAGTGCTCCTGAAGGCCTCCTCGAGTACCATGCCTGGTTTGATGACCTTGCAATAGAACAACCAACTACAGAGGTAACAAGAATAAAAGAGGCTGAACAAACTTACTCCCCCCCCATGTTAAATGATTACTTTTATCTATAAGATATAGATTTTTGGACATATCAGCAATGTACTGTATTTTAGCAGAAAAAAAGATAGTTTGCTATCCTTGGATTGCAGCACTGTGCTTGCCTCTTAATTGTGCAGAGCTGCTATCATTGTATGTGTTCCAAACTAATGGTCACCAATCAAATTACAAGGGGTATTAAAAACTGTATCTCTGTTCCCAGAATTCAAGGGAATTTGCACAAAATTATAATTACATTATACAGTCGTAGACAAAAGTATTGGCACCCTACATTGAATACAACAGAACTCAAAAAAACATTGTAAATACAAGCACTGGTGGTTTGGTGGTCCAGTGGTTAAAGAAAAGGGCTTGATACCAGGAGGTTCCTGGTTCAAGTCCTGGCTCAGCCACTTAAACTGTGTGTGACCCTGAGCAAGTCACTTAACCTTGAGCTCCTTCCTTCGGATGAGATGTAAAACCGAGGTCCTATTCTAAGTAACTCTGCACCCACAGCAGTTGTTGATGATGATGATGCATAGTTCACCCCCTAGTCTCTCAAATGTTTGCTCATGACAAAAATTGGCACATTTACATTAAAAGTATGTAAAAATGTAATAGAACCAATTAAAATATATATATTCATAATCTGCATTAAAGTCAATAGCCAGAAAAAGTAATGTTAACATTTTGGCAACACATGTAGATGATAGTCAAGACAATGGAGCTGGATTCATGTTTGAGAAAAGCACTCGTAGCAAACTATAGCAAAGGAAATGGCTACAGAACAGTATCAATGACATATGGAATACCAACATCTACAATCAGAGCAATAATCAAGAAGTGCTACAGAACAAATTCAACTGAAACGCTTGAAAGGCGTGGACATCCAAAGAAAATTACAGGTACAACAGGTAGGAGAATCGTCCAAGCAGCTAAAAAAAAAAATCCAAGATTAAAAAGCCAAGGACTTAAAGAAAGACTTAGAAGCACCAGGAATAATAGCGCATAAAAGAACTGTACAACGGCACCTGAACACAGAACAGTTGTATAGATGTAGACCTCGCTGCAAACCACTTTTGAAGATAATTAATTAAAACAAAACACTTTTAAATAAGCATTCTTAAACAAAATTCTCCGATTATAATATGGGTGTGTTTTAGCATTTTAGGGACTGGAGACATTGATGTGATTGAAGATCGAATGAATGCAGCCATGTATCAAAACATTCAACAAAGTACAATGATACTATATGCTCGTAGGTTGATTGGCAGACAGTTTATCTTCCAACACGACAATAACCCAAAGCATATGGCTGTCAACTGGAATTCTTCAAGAAAACTAAGATAAACTTTTTGGAATGGCCTTCGTAATCAGCAGATTTCAAGCCAATAGAAATGCTTTGGACTGATCTGAAAAAAGCTATAGCCAAGCATTATGTTTACAATCTGAGCTGAAGGAAATATGCAAGACTGAATGGGCCCAAATTTCACCAACAAGATGCAACATACTGGTTAAGAATGATCATAAAAGTCTGAAAGCCATAATTAAAGCAAAAGGAGGGCACACGACATACTAAAGCAGGGGTGTCAATACTTTTGTCATGAACAAATATTTGAAATTGCTGAAGTGCTTTTTAAATTTTTTTTATAAAGATTGTTTGTTAAATTAACAGAACTAATGTATTTTTGACTTTGTCATTAATTTATTGCTAATGTTCAATAAATGCTTGTATTTTAACATGTTTTCTTGAATTAGCTTAGTAGTATTTTGTACTTGTTTTATTCACTGCTGTAAAAAAACAAAAAAACACAGTAACTATTTGTCATCTCCTCTCTAAAGCATGTACACCAAAGCCTGCTGGAAACACTTTACAGGAACAGGTCCAACCTGGAGACCATCTTCAGAATTATTGATAGCGACAACTCAGGTGAGCACATTACCTGACAACACAATTGGACCAGCAAAATAATATTTCAAACAATTCAGACTACACAGTATTTCCTTATAAAGTGGTTATAGCTAAACTCTGTAGTTTTAATTACAGCTTCTGTCAACAACTTTCACAGACCCTGATTAGCTATAATCCTAGATTACCTAACCTAAATTAACATTTAGACCAAGATTAGTGTGAACCAGGGTCTGTGAAACTAGCAGTGAAAGTCAAATCAGGATTTAATTCAGAGATTTCTAGACCAAGGGCTAGCACTGCACCAGCCAGCCTCACATTTCCATCTCCCCAATATAGGTCTGGTTTCATTTGAAGAGTTTTGTCAAACATGGAAGCTGCTCAGTTCTCATCTAAACATGGAGATCAGCAATGAAGCCATTTCAGACCTAGCTCGCAGCATCGACTTCAACAAAGATGGAAGCATAGACATCAATGAGTTCCTGGAGGCGTTCCGCCTTGTAGATAAAATCCACTATACAGAGAGAGAGGGAAGCCTGCTGTTAACAACTCCCGGAGATCTACTGTAAATGGACCAATTATTCAGAGCTCTGCTGGAAATGGACCGAGTATTCAGAGATCTACTGTAAAAGGACTGATTATTCAGAGCTCTACTGGAAATGGACCGATTATTCAGAGCTCTACTGTAAATGGACAGATTATTCAGAGCTCTGCAGGAAATGGACAGATTATTCAGAGCTCTGCTGTAAATGAACAGATTATTCAGAGCTCTACTGTAAATGGACCGATTATTCAGAGCTCTACTGTAAATGGACCGATTATTCAGAGCTCTACTGTAAATGGACCGATTATTCAGGAACTTGGTTTCATGACAGCTATTTATCCACTTGCTCCAAAGATGATTGTGGCAGGATATAAGCCCTGCACTTTAAAATATAGGGTTATGAACAAAAGGAAAACCAAAATATGGGCAGCCTGTTGAGACAGATGGCCAAATTGATTATTGACAAGATATAAAAGCACCTGGCTAGAAAGCTACGCAGTCAGTTTTTGGACTCAAGACAGGAGAGGGAGTGCCTGCAAGGAGCCGTTACAAAGCTCCTGTTATTTTGCCTACTTCAACTGCTAGTTGTTTTTTGTTAGCACTCCAGTAAGAGCAAGGCTTTTGTTTTCTCTTTTACATTTGTTAAGTATTTTGTTTTACTCTTTACCTAAGTGCTCACCATATAGTTGTTTACTACATATAGCTGAGGAGTGCTTCCTGACACAAGGCCTGACCCCTTTCACACTGCTCATGTGTGTTGTATCAATGACTTTTATTATTGGCTAGTTTCACAGATCCCAATTAGAAATAATCTTGGATCTTGTAGTATGTAAGGTATTCCTAGTCAAGGATCTAAATTGTATTATTTTGAAATAAATAAAAGGGTAAGACATATATGCAATAACATTTTCTAAAAAAATGAATGTGGTGAGGGGAAAACTGATTGGGCCGTCCAAATTTGGACATAATTGGACACACTAAATAAAATAAAAAAGATCATTCTTGCAGTAGTCCTTGTGTGCCTCAAATATTCTTCAGTTAGCACAGGTAGTTAGACAGCCTTGATTACAAACAACAGTATTGTCTGGCATATGAACGTGAATATAAAGTAACATGATGGGACTACTGGGGGCAAGTCAGGACACAGGTTGATGGCTGGCAGATCATCTGTTTTGTTTTGTTCCTAGAAGCATATGCAGCACAAATATAAAAACACACAGAGTCCCAACCAAAGCAGACCAAGTGAGAAGTCTACTGACCCCTGTGGAAACAAAGACACACAGAAAGCCATCACTTTCAAACCTTCAAAAAGCCATCACTTTCAAAGATTAATAACCTCAATTCAAACATCTGAGTAAAAAAAGCAGAAAAATGCTTTTTGAGTTGTTTTTTTAAGCCAATACCTTATTCAGACCTTTTCAAGTTAAAGCATTACATCAGGGAAAATGTACTCATTTATGTTTCCAAACATAATTAGAAAGTTTTATTTATTTATTTATTGTTCCATTAAAGACAGTTCCGACTTTAAAACCAAACCTTTTTGCAGAAAATAGTCCTTGGATGGATATTCCAGTAAAAAAATTGAGGGATGCTGCACATTACTAAAACATAAGACTTGTGTCCTTACAAACAAAATCTGCTTTTGTAAAATACTTGGTCTGTCCAACAGAAGTGTTCTTTTATTTGTATTGTCACTGATAGGGAGTGGGAGACAGATATGCCAGTTGTGTCTGCTTAGCCACGTTACTGTCCAATTCAATTGGCTTCCCGTGTGATGTTAATAAGATTACCTTGATGAGGGAGCTTTCACTACCAAGGTATTCAGCACATAAATGCTCCCTACTGCCTTTCCCCCCCAATAACGTGATGCCTGAAAGCAGGTCTGTTGTCAGCTGAATGACCCTCCTCTGGTATGGACGCTGTCGTGAAGCCCATGTTCTATGAGCTTGATGTCCTCCACATCGTCCTTAACAACACTGATCAAATGGCTTAGGCCTTCCTGTTGCTGCTTCAAGTGCTGGACAGGAAAGGAAAATATTTCAGTGTAATTATAAACTGTCTCTGATATTGAGTTGTGTTCATTTTCTCCTCATTGCTATTCATTGTTAATTGTCCAGACAAAGGCCTTTCATAATGCTAACAGGCAATTATTTTTTCCATTTCAGTATCGTGAGAACTGCTGGCATTATTACACCAGCAGTCTAATCATAATCCTCCCCAATGGGATAGTTTAGATCATGGAAATTGACTCATCTCTAGTGTACAAAGCCATGACGCAGTAACAGTCGTGTGCTGGTTATTCGCAGAGTAAAGTAGCCTCGGCTCTGACACACAACATTAATCTGCAGGGCATGTTTTTATATTGTGCTGCTCCCAGAGCTTTACCAATATAAACTCACCTGCTTGATTTCCCGAAGGAGATCTGCATCTACACTGTACCGCTCCTCTGACCTGGCAGCTCCGAAGTGATTCTGCATCCTAATCTGAGACATGAGTTCATTCAGGCGACCCTGGAGGAAACAGTACTCATGGTTACCTTCCTAGAATATACTAAGCTTCTCACCTGAGATACGAAAGTGTTCAAAGACCATCAAATTTAGTATATTAAATAAATACATCACAGAAACAACCGACAAATCTGTTTACCTTAAACTGAGTTGGTGCGTTCAGTTCACTCTGTATTGTGTCCAGTTGAACACGTAGGTGTTCCTCATCAACCTGGATTGCATAGCCACTCTTTCTTTGGATTTCCTGCTTGATTAATACCTGAAGAAGTGAATCAAAAACAAATGAAGTATTGTGGAGTAAAACAGCACTTCCTAATTTAGGCTACATGTTTAAACTTTATGAATTCTTCAAAATAAAAAAGCACAATCGCTATATTGTTCTATAGCCAATCATAGTGGCGGTACCATGTACTCATGCAAATACTAAAATTGCATATATAGCCTTCATTATTAAAACAAAACCTGACAGGGGCCAGAACACCCTCAACAACTTGCACAAAGCAATGTCCAAGTTTCATCACCACTGAATGACTGGTGTTCAAATGTATTGCTAAGTGTGTTTGATATAAAGCTTGCTGGGTGATATTAAAAGGTAAATGGAGACCGCACTTACCTGCAAGACTCTGTGTGACAGGTCCATCAGTTTTCTCCTGTACTGGGCTATTTTTGCCACTGTTGTAGCCTGGTTCTTCTGTAGTTCACTTATATCTTCAGAGATTATCTATCAACAAATTGACAATGACAAAAGTGCAAGCATAAGACAACTGAATACATGACATATTTACCCATATTAAGAAATTTTGCAATAAAATATGAGGCATGGTGGTGACCTTGGTGCCCCAATCTGTCAAGTTTTACTGATTTGCAGAGAATGTTATATATATACACACACACACACACACAGAGTCTAACTTCACTATAACATACCCTTCTTATAACAAACACCCTTTAACGATCCAAGCCGTAAGAATCATTTTTTTTCAATGGAAATTAGCCCTATTAGAACAATCACTTTTACAAAATTTACCCGGATAAAACAATCTCGGTAGTGACTGACACTGAACTTTCTCCAGTGTGAATGTGTTATTATCAGTGAAAACAAACACCTTGGTAGGCTAATTCAAAGATAAGGCTGATTCATAGATAACCTATTGTAGTGTGAATCATGTGTGACGTATGCAACCGTTGCCATCTTCACACAAACTGCAACCATGGCAACAGGCAAAAAACAAACAGAAGACTTGAAAAGTTTACTACTCAGCTTTCTAACCAATAGCTGTTTGGCACAGATCCCAGGGCAGGGGAGTAAATGATGTTAATGACTATTTTTGGGCGGTTTTAGCAAAACGCTGCAGGTTTTTTTTATTTTTTAAACATGAAATCTCTGCCATGATTAACACAAAATGATTAATATAACACATCCAATCAGAATCGCAGCAAGAGCATTTATTCTTTTATCAATTCTAGATTCATCGCTTATTAAAATGTTGCGCCCTTGTTTGCATGCAGTTTTTTCATCCTGCACTCACAAAAACATGTACATTAAACCAATTTTACTTCTAAATGGCTAGCAGGGATCAATCAAATTCTTAAAAGGGGAAATATTTAATATATTAGAAAGCTACTTGTTAATAAAAAATGACCCCTTAATGTAGAATGATTGAGAGTAACTCCCTTATACACCGTTATAACGCGCTCCCATTTGCTCCATAATGCCATTACAGTAGCCCTTTTATACTCGTTATAAGCACTGTAAATGGCTTACTTTCAAATAAAAAAAAATAGATTTTTATTCATGCTGATATTTTTCAGTTTCCACTGTATTTGAAAATAAGTAATTTAATAGTGTGCATCTTTAAACAATAAAAGTAAATAGCTAAGTAGACTTATTTTTTAGGATGGCTAATTGCTGATCCAGGAGACACAGTCAAACACTGCAAAGTCTCAATAAGACATGCAAAAACAACGGAACATTAACAATGCTACTCCACATTCTGCCTTGAATAAAACAAACTACTTCCAAGTAGCACCCGCCATGTCCAAAGACATTGTAAATGACACAAACTGCACCAATCTCAAAGACATCCAGCTGCACAGAACGTAGTGCACAACAGTGATAAATTCAGTCCTGGGGCCATGCTTTTAAATTTTTTATTATGGTTTCTTTCAGGAAGAAGTAGGCAGGTTTTTGTAAAAGTAGTTGGCAACCCTGGTCAGCTGTCCTTCATTACAAATGTTAGTTGCAGATAGGCACGGTTGAAAGGTCATTTGTGTCACATAACAAGCAATATTTATTGGCAAGCTGCCCTCAATCAATAAACTTTAGCTTAGTCACACACTCGGTATGCACATTCATTCCCATTCGCGTCAGTACACTCCATAACCTAACAGTGAATTTTTTTTTTTTTTTTACTGTTTACTATTCTTTTTTAACTTCTTCAAATACTTGCTCCTCTCCTGTAACTTCTATCTTTCCTTAAGGTTTGTTTAAATGCTTGCTGTTCCACTTCTGACATGGAAAATGATTTGAATGTATTTATGCGTGCCGCATAAAGTGGGGTGTAGCCCCCTCAATATTTTGTTCTGGCCCCCCTTCCACCTCATCATGGAAAGTCTGCCGCTGCTGTCATGGCAAATCTGCCATGACCCCGCCACTGATTGATAGCTTACATTACTTAACTTGCATGCTTGTTGAGCAGTAAATTTTCAAGCGAGTTTCAACATTTTTGACAAAAAGAAAGGAAATTAGATGTCCATTTTAATGTAATAGCTTTAATAAAATTAAGATTAATACCATGTAGTTTTAATAGCATTACAGTGAAATAGATTTACTTTGTATTTGTATTATTAAATGGCAATCATAAATCGTATCATTTTAAGTGGTGAGCGCCCTGTGGCCCCCCAAGATTTGGACATTGCCTTATCTGGCCCTCCAGTGAATGTAATTGAATACCCCTGCCCTCTGTCTCTGTAAATCGCCTTGGATAAAGGTGTCTGCTAAATAAACAAATAATAATAATTTTAAAAAGCTGTTATGAAAAAAAAAAAAAAATTCTGTTGGTACGTATAAGACAAGTTTAATTACTCAGCAGGCTTGTTTATTTAGTTTTAAAATTAATAGAATTGTATTTTTTGTTTGAAATACAAGACTAGCAACACTAGGCTACCATTATTTAATGCTTATGATCTTGCAGCTTTGTAGTATTTATTTATATATTTTTGTTTTTTTTTTTCTGGCGGGGTATCACATTTTGAAAAGATTTTGCTAGGATTATCACTGTCAAAGTAAACTAATTTTAAACATTCTTCTGTGTTTGTAATATATTGTATTGCATACATCTCCAGTAAATGCGAATTTGGTTTACATTACTAGTTTCTGTATTTTATTCACGCATTCTAGTCACACGCAATGACACCTCATTTATCCACAGATTGCACACATCCATGGACCTAAACACGCAGATAAACAGAGTTCCACTGAATGAATATGGGGGGCACTTACATCCATTCTGGTCTGGTGCTGCTTTGTCATCTGCTCTTGGATCTTTAATCTTCTTAGTAGTTCTTTAAAACCAACCATTGGAACTGGAATCAAACTGCAAAAACAGCATGCATTTAGTACTGGGAATGAATATGGAAACACCCGAACAAATCATTCCAGCTTATTCAAGGTTTTTTTTTTGTTTTTGTTTTTTTAACCATATTAGCATGAGATTGCCTGCTGAATGTTTAAGATAAATAACAAAACTGACAAAACAATATTAAATAAATTCATTTGTTAGCAGTTAAAAAATAGAACATATTTTACCAAATGAACCACCCTAGTTTAAGAGCAGCAGCCCCGAAACCCCCCACCATGCATCACTGCATATTTGGGGCCAGGTTTTTAATACACCAGCTCACCTGTATCTTCAAATGGCCTGTAAATCACTGTTAAAAAGCTGAAACTTGTCCTGCTCAGAGAATAGGACCATTGCTTTATTTCTCCAGTCTAACTTTTCCCCTATAAGTAGATTTGATTTTAGCAGTTTCTAATTGATATACCTTTTGGATCTCTAATAGGAATACACTAAAGATACAAGACATTTTGACTATGCAAGAGCTCCTAGAAAAGAAAGACATACTTCTCTGCATCTGGATTGTCCACTTTAGCTTGCTCCCAAATTATTGGATCGACACCTGAAAAACATAAAATAATTAATAATTAATATAACCATCACAATAAATGTTTTAATACTCCCAGTCTCTAAATATCCCACCACCAAGTTGCTCTTTCCACCTTTTGATAAGCAGGCTGCATACAGGTGAGGGAAAAACACCTGTCATAGCTGTTCCAGAGTCAAACAAACCAAAATAAGACAGTTCAACAGTTTGAAGAAATCTGCATGCGCTTACCGCAAGAAACATGCATCAATACAGGGAAAATGGTAAATTCCACTTATTAATCCTAGATTCTTAAATCTAACAAAACATTTTTCTTCTGATATTTGGACTAATGCTTTTTTGTGTTGGATGCCTAATTACATTAATTCCAGTGATGACTAAATTGAGCAGTTGAGTCAATTCGTTGTTGCAGTCCTACTAATATGAAAAATGCGTTTCAGACATTCTTGTTCACCTACCAGCTGGCGGGTTCTGCAGGAGTTGTTTAAGCTGTGCCGGGGAAAGCTCTGTCCTGGTCAGAGTACGAACCACTCCCAGCTGCAACAGCTGATTCTTTATATTGGCCTGTTCAATGTAGTTAAAGAGTGTCGTGGCTGGAATCCTCTTCGATGTACCATTAGGAGAACGTTCAACGACATAAATGAGAACTTCTGTCCTGAAACAAATTAAAACCAACGCCTATTTAAAGCATAAAGGGATCAATGTTTTGCCAACAACTCCCTTTCTATGCATTGTTACAATAACTGATCATTTTACACATCCTACAAACAAAAAAGAAGTATGTTTTTTGTGTAAAATCATAACAGGTACTTCAGGTGAGGTTTCTGTCCTTAAATAAAGTACAAACAAACAAACTCTTTCATTAAACAAACTCAGATACCACTCTCCTAATTAAAAAGAACAGATGAACCCGGCTCCTGAGATACTTACTGATTGTCTGGCAGTGCTTTGACCCCCTCAACATTCACTGTCAGAGTCTGGTTGCCCCCCAGAACTTTATGAAGAGCCTCGACAAGCTGCTGCTGCAGATTCCGGATGTCATCTTCTTTCCTGTTCAAAGCCAAAATCACCAGGCCATCTTCATCTTTGCTGCCAGGGATGCAACTGAAGCCTACAGCCTGCAGAAAACAGAGGCATCATTATGACAAGAAAAATCAAATAAGACCCACGCTTCTCTCATCTCCCATATTGAGTCGTACAGTTACAATCGTATACATGTTTGTCTTGTCAGGAGAACTGGTGTCAAAATCACCAGGGATCTGGAAGTAATACTAGTAGTAAGCTATTTGTTTAAAAGTTTGTTTGAATTTATGAGCAATACCTTCTTGAGGCTGCCAAAACTGCTACCACTGTTCACTGCTTTAAACTAAGATGGTCAGTTAAAAATAGCTATGGATGTAGCATTATTCCTGGACAACAGGCAGACATTGTAAAATTATTGTTTTTGTGCCCTCAATCTGAGACAAAATTAGCAAAGTACACTACAAGTAGACTGCAAGAAACTACTATAAATAATTTGGATAGATGGATTAATGTATGTAGGTTAAGTTAGGTTGTTTTGGCCCTATTTGGCAAAAGCACTCCTTAACCCTTTGCGGTCCATTGTCGGACTGGGTCCGACATTGCAATTATTCCTCACAGGTCCTTTGTCGGACTGGGTCCGACATCATTATAGCAATGCAATAAACGGGTGTTTAGTCGTTTTTTCTCCGGAAAAAGCCGAGAAAACCATTCAATTGCCGAGTGGGAGCGACAGGAGCCGAGACAAGTCGGGAAAAAAAAGGCGTATCTCATGAATAGTCATACATGGTATCAGGTATCAGATAACGGGGCGTTCATAGTAAACAAGCTGGCTGAGTGCGTCAGCGCACAGAGACTATCATGGACATTTGCAGAGCTTTTTTCAGATGTTATAGTAATAAAATAATGACTTGGATCGCATTATTGAGGAGTTTGGTGATAAAACGAGTGATCCGGAGATGATCGATCGGTATGTACGACTATTATTATTATTATTATTATTTATTTCTTACATAGGTGAACGCTATAGCAAACAAAAGGGTGGGGCGGGGCTGGAGATGCCTAGTGAGTGCTTTGTTGATATGCAGGGCCATTTAAACCCGTTTGACTGTGAAAAAAAATACTTTTAAACAGCGCGTATAAAATTAACTGCGCGTGTGAAAATTAATTAGACCTGGCGTGCCTGACGCGCAGTTAATAAATGGACTGCAAAGGGTTAATTTAGCACCAATAGTACAAGGCACTAGCAGGTGGTCACAAGAACAGAGGCAAAGGATTTAATAAGCATGGAGGCCAAACAGCTCCCTCCAGTACTGCCAGCCTATCTTTCAAAAACCTTACCTTAAACCTGCAGAAGGGGTTTTCCTGTGTGAAGTCCACAGGCGGGATGCTGTTGTTAAAGTACCCTTTGCCTGTCCCCCAGAAAGCTTGCAGTTGGTTCCATTTAGCAAAGATGGCATCACGCTCATCTCCTAGAAGTGTTGGTGCAGACAGCGCGCTTGCTGTGTTGATCAGCTGATTGGACTGCACAGGGGCCTGTGCTAGCTGTCCAAAGAAGCCTCCTGAAGCTAAACACACAAGTAAGCGGTTAGCTGTACCTAACCTCCCACGGGGCTTAACAATGCTACTCCATCCTAGCTTAACTTGCTCCCCAAGTCAAATTACACATATTGGGCGCCACCACAGATCAAAGTACAAAGACAGGATACAATGTAGACCAAGTGAAGACATAGGGAACATGTGTGTATTTGCTTCTTAAAAATAGATTAGTATTTTAGTTATTTTCCAACTTACTCTGCTGCTGTGTGTTAAAGCCCCCGAAACCCAAACCAGTTCCCAGGCCAGTGCCAAGACTAGTCCCAAGACCAGTACTCGTGGTAGCGCCTGTGCCAAAACTAGAGGAAAAACCAAATCCTTTGTTCTGGGTGTGGCTAAAAAGTCCTCCTGTAAAAACAACACATAGACATTACAAAAAAACATACCTTACTGAAAAAATAAAACTTGAATTCACTGCAACTGTAAAATAGGTGAGAACATCAAAATATCTGAGAATGAAAATTAACATTCATTTATGTTAAATGAAGGTAAGGTCGGCCTGGCACTAAGGGACACTCCCTTTCTCTGTAGGG
This sequence comes from Acipenser ruthenus, assembly GCF_902713425.1. Classification (NCBI taxonomy): domain Eukaryota; kingdom Metazoa; phylum Chordata; class Actinopteri; order Acipenseriformes; family Acipenseridae; genus Acipenser; species Acipenser ruthenus. The sequence continues at coordinate 19,367,070 of NC_081189.1, read as the reverse complement.
TTACACGACAATCAAGTTGAAATGGGTTTTGTATTTATTCAGCAGCTTTCATCTCAAAATAGCTTAACAATAACTCTACAACTGGATCATTGAGAAACAAACTTACAGTTGCTTTAGATGTTTATGTTTTTTTTTTTTTTCTGAACGTCACAAGAGCTTGTGTAGCCCATGACCTGTGTGTCCCCAATACGAGCACCCTCCCTAGTTGGAATGTGATATGCTGTGTTGTAGATTGTGGACCAAATGGGTCTAATGGAGAATAGCTGTAGAGTCATCTGTTAGAAAACAGGAGGTACTGCATGAGGACAGTGCTATAACTAAATATGAAGAGAGTCCATTCTAGTCATTAAGTGTATTTGTATTTGCTTACGATTGTAAGTTGCCCTGGACAAGGGCGTCTGCTAAGAAATAAATAAATAATAATAATAATAATAATAAGTGAAGCATATTAATAGGTCAATTCATAAGAAGTCCAGAAATGCAGATTCGTCAGTGCTATCGTTTGTTGGTGGGTGCATCAAAGCTGAACATGCTTCTTTAGGGAGTGTAGGTGTGCAGACTATTAGGAAGTGGCTGACACCAGTAGCTGCTCAAACTGATTATTTGGATCAAGCTCTCCACAGGTGAGGGTCATTGGTGTTGATTGAGCTAATTTATCATTCCAAGAGAGACAACTGAAGAAACAGCTGCTTGGATTTGTGTGGACTGCTGTTCTCCTAAAGAGTCTAAAGCCCGGACAAAATGTTTCCGCGTATATGCTGCATGATTCTGTGTTTCCAGAAACAAAGAAACATTTTGCCTTTAGCCAATCTGGAGAGACTCTGTGTGCATGTCATGGATCACGTGACTATGCAAGACGGTGACTTCTACAGAAGATGACATGCTTTGGAAACCTACTACAATCCATCGTTTTGTTGATATGTACGCTGACACACTGTAGTGTCATTTCGAGTTATTCGTGGTCCTACAAGCCTCAGCAGCTCCTCACAAGTATCTGGATCCATAAGAACAAAATTGCGATAACTTAAGCGTAGCTCATTTAAAAGATTATGGTACGCTCCTCTCTCCTCACGAATTAGGATCCACTCCCTTGTCCACATGACTCTGTTCCTGTGCTTTCCCCTTCTTTTACAGTTTTAGTGCAATTGTAAGTGCAGCACCACTCAGTGCACTAAGGCTTTTGGATCGTGTAGCAGGAACGATTACATGCTGCTTGAAAAAGTTTCCCTGACAATTTTTGATGAAACATGTTTCCACATGTAAGCTGGCCTTAAGAAAAGCAGCAATCACCACAAATCCAAGCAGCTGTTTCTTCACTTGATTCACTTTGAATGGTAAATTTGCCCAATCAACGATCCTCATCTGATTGTCCGCACCGATTGATTTCTGTGAACAGCTTGATCCAAATAACCAGTTTGTGCAACACCAGCAGCCATTTACACTTAAGTTTGACTTTAGTGAAAATACCAACAGCTGACTGTGACATGATGATTCATAACTCACAGATGACAGGTGGAATGAAAGCGGATTACTTTAATGTGGTAATTGAATTTTATACCTGGAAAGTTTAAGAATTTTATTTTATAAAACTAGGAATTGATAAACACTAGTTTTAACAAGTAATTCTCCGAGCCTTTCAGCCACATGTGGTAAGATATTTGATATTCTGAAACTAGTCATCCTCTTACACTGACATCACTTTTTTGGATAACAGACAACATGTCATGTTAAATGTTCATGTTATTTTAAAAAATAGTATTTATGGCACTGAAAAAAAAGAAAAAAGATATTATGAACCTATTGACTTCCAACTTAAAAGGGTCCATGCAAGGGTCGGGGGTTATCTACAACACATCAGATACCACATGACATGGTCCTGTGCAAGACCCACGCAGAGACATCCTTTTACATCAAATTCATATGTATAAGATTACTCTAGGTCAGGAGTGCGCAATTCCGGTCCTGGAGGGCCGGTGTCCCTCCTGGCTTTTGTTCCAACCTTGCCCTAAATTACTTAATTGGACCAATTATTACCAATTATTGGTCTAATTAAGTAATTTAGAACACAGTTGGAACAAAAGCCAGGAGGGATCCGGCCCTCCAGGACCGGAATTGTGCACCCCTGCTCTAGGTCTTTAGTCCAAAACTCAGGAAACCTCAATGTAAATATTACCTGACAAAACCTGTGTATTTCACCTGCTAAGGCTACCATTCTAGGCTACAATGAACAGCTGATGAGACTTTAACAAAAAGTACACCTGTGGTAAAGTAATGAATAGAAGTGATAATACACAACCATAGATATGTACCAATCTCCTCATTATTAGAAAACAGCACTTTATCACTTTAACTTGTGCAGGATAGGATCTGATAAAGCTGTCCAGGTATTGAGGTATTCAATTTCCTCACTGCTTTGGGTGCATATAGTAATCATGCAGGTACAGGGTTGGAGACAGATAATGGTGGGAATACTCACATTTTCTCAAACAAGCAACCAAAAAAGCAAGACAAAGACTGAATAAAGGGAAATGACTATGAAAAAGTGCTTTAAAAAAAGTATGTATTGTTTAAAGTATCTACCTGCACTAGCCAGGCTATTACCAACATTGAAAACAGTAGCTGCAGTTGTGGAGGCACCAAAATTCCCAATATTAAAGCTGACTGCCGCTGCGTTAGCATTTAATCCAAAACCCCCAAAATTAAACCCACCGGCAGTGGTGTTTGCAGCTCCCAGCCCACCAAATCCTGCAAAGAGGGAACAAGCAGCAAGAAAAGCAAGGCAAGGAAGGGTTAGTAAGAGAGAAAGAAACACAGTATTACACAGAATTACAGTGGAGCATAGTGGAGGGTACAGGACTACTCTGTAAGATGAAAGACAGGATCACAGCCAAAGAAGAGTTGCAATGACCTGCAGACAGCATTCACTACGAAATGCCAGGCCATTCTGCAATTTCACTCAAGCAAAGGGAGCTGCCCTGACCTACAAACCCAGACAGGATTGCCTAGTCAGACTTGTTATGAAATCCCTCATCACCAGATCAGTCTCAGTGCTGTCTGATAGAGTGGCTGGGTGTTAAAGAAGGGGTCAAGGCACGAGCTTAAGCAGTCACACTTCCGTGTTCTTGCTCTCACCAGCTGCACATTTTAGCTTAAGTTCAGTGTTAAAAAATATTGGGGTTCTACTGAATTCATTTCTTAAGGATCTGTTCTCCATCTTGAGAAATATCACTGGCATGTACCAATTCTGTTTTCATTGCATGTATTATTTATATCAGAATTCACATTTTTGTTGGTGTCCCAAAAACTGCAAAAAATGCGAAACAGCTTCTTATCAATTTCTTAAATGCACTAGGATGTACATTTTTTGTATTATAATAGTCTTATTAAGGGAACAGGATCTTGGTGCCTTAAGGGTTCTGGATGCACTTTGTCAGCCCTACTGTAAGTTTATAGAAATTATTTCAGTTTTAAATACTACACTTATTAATTTGGCATAATGTCTGCTGGTTTCCTTATAAATTGAATAATGGAACCAACATGATTAATAAAAACTGATTATTTCTATTTATGAGCATACTATTTTACCTTTAACATATGGGGTGCAGCGCTGTGGAGAAAGAACTATTGGTTTAGGTGAACAATGGATGATTTGAGGACATTTTACATGGATTGTATTCATATTTTATAACATCATTCTGTATACCTAATTATGCTTTTTTAAATATAATTAAACATGTTTATCCTTGTAATCTTAAATGTTTTTTTGTGGTTGTATATTTTCTTAGTATAAAAAAATTAGCTGAAGGCTGGTTAAAACTCTGAAGCAGATGGTGTGAAGCTATATCAACAACGTGACAATATGAACCTCTTCAACTCAATGGCAATGCATGCTTTACTTGAACAAAAGTTATTGTATTTCTTGCTCTTATTGTATTACTTGTATTGTAACACTTGAAATGTATTTGCTTACGATTGTAAGTCGCCCTGGATAAGGGCGTCTGCTAAGAAATAAATAATAATAATAATAACCCATCTTTAATTTCCTATTGAACAGTAAACAATTCAATTAACGTGGTAAGGTCTCAGCAGTTAAGACAGACGACAGATATACGATGCAAGCACAAATCAATATCTGAATGGTTGATCAAAACAACATAGCAACAATTACTGTCGAGGCTGGTTCAACTTTTACCTTCAGTGCGAAAAGTCAGTAGGGTACCATATTTCTACTTTTGCAGTGAATTTGGTGGGAATAGCCTTAACTATGTATGGAATGAACTAATTTGGGGTGAACGCAATCAAGTTAGGCAAGGGCATACTTAGTTGCCTGTCCTAAATGCTAGCAAGAAATTTTACCATTTCCTATTTTCACTAAGAAGTATTTATTCCAAGTAAAGTCTGAATACATGGCATTTTCTGTAATATCACTCCGAGTGGTCACAAAAACAACAAAAGAAGGATGTCCTATTGGAGGTGACAGAACAGGGGGTAACAAATGTGTCCTACATGTTGTATCTGTCAAAACAGAAAATCCGTGCAGTAAGATCCCTGACACTTTTTATAAATTATTTTTAGAAAATACATACACATTACTAAGAATAAATACATTAATACAGAAAATCTTAAATATAGTCTGGCATTTAAAACATCCAAAACTTTACTGACGTGTGCCTTGGTTCCTTCTAATCTTAGCACCAGTAATAGATTCAATCAAACAATACAGCTGTTGACAAAATAATAAGACAAAAGTGTGCTATCTCTTAGCAGCCGTAAAGTCACTTGATCTTAATATGAGATTCATATTAGGTCAGAGATCAATTTCATCAACATGTTCAAGGCAGGCCCGGCCTTAGCGATAGGTGGAGTAGGCAAATGCTTAGGGCAGCGAAATTCGGAGGGTGGCAAAATTGAACAAATTTGTGTGCAGCCTAGTGGTTTGGTACGATATACTGTACGAAATTAATATAACAAGCAAAACACTCCAGACAGCTAACTTTGATCTCTCTCAAGCAATTCAGCAGCTGGAGACACCAAAAATGTATCTCCAGAATTATCAAACAGACATGGGCTTTGGAGGGGCACTGAAATGCAAGGGAGTTGGCAGAGGAACTTCACATTGATGCCTGCTTTCCACCTGAGCTACACATTCGATCTCGTCAGAAAAAAAACCACTTCCACTACAAGGCAGAAATTCAAAGTTCACTTTTTTAACCAGGTATTGGACTCTGCTATACAAATGGTTGAGATATTTATTAGCAGTAGCTGTGGCGTAGGGGAAGGCAAGTTGATAAACTCACATCTCCCCTTATGGGGATGCTAAATTCAATGGCTACGATGCACCTGATACCTCATGCTGTCAATAGCTAAAACCGTTAATATTACATTACAGCGGTTGTGGAAATGTACCTGTTCCTGTAGCACCAAAGCCAAAGCCAGCTGATGGAGCTGCAGTTGTTGTAGTTCCAAAGCCCGGGGCAGCAAGACCTGAAAATGAACATAAAACAAAAATTAAAAAGAAGAAAACCCAATACAATAGGCCTTGAAAAAGATATGTCCTTGGAAATCTGAAACCAAGCCTTGTGTGCACCTTCTCTTTAGGGAAAGAAAGTCAAGGAGACAAAAGCATAATTAAGACTAATAGTCTGGTAAGAAAATTAGGCAGCCTGGCTATAACTAATTAAATAGTCTCAGTCTCATGTCGGAATAAAACAAACAAAAAGAATGTACATAAAACTTTATTTGGGCAGTTACTGAAGACCACCAAATGGCCCATATTCAGTGAAGTTATATTTCCTAGACTGCACAAGCAAAAGTATTTGACCATAAAACAAGAACAAATCAGCTTATATACCTTCATTTTAAAACTGATTTGGTGTTCACTGTTTTTAATACACGGCGTAATTTTTAGGAAGATTTGGTTAACTGATTATCACCACTGATTAAAACTCATGTGATTAATCTTTAAATTGATTATAACTCTACCATACATTGCACACAGAGCCAGACTGCCACATGTATATGTAATCAGATGTGTGGAGTGGTATTCTGGCTTTGGGGTGCAAGATACAGTATTAATGTACAGTATTATTAGGAAACACACACTTACATTCACATAGAATAGACACTGGACAAAATTAAACCTGTCACGGCACAGTCAATAGGTTGTAGGGACAGAATATACAGCCAGAACAACACTGAGAATCTAAAAAAAAATGGCCCATCACTTTTGAGACAGGAATGTTGCAGTCTTGGACACAGAAGCACCTTTCAACTAATCCCAGCCTATTGTGACAAAGCTGGGTTAATCAGCTTTTTTATTTTACAGAATGCATGTGATGCTCTATAATAAATTAAATCAGAGAGTCATGTGAGGGGCAGCCCATTTACACAAAGGTGTGTGCTGCTTCATCTGATAATGTTTTGTCCTACCTCTGTTGATATTGTATATTAAAACACGTTTAAATAAAGACAAAGACAACATTTATTTTTTATTGTTATGATTTTAGTAAGGAAGCAGCTGGTCCATCAAGGAATCTGAGGTTGAAAATGAACAGAGAAATGAACTTACTACCAAATCCAGATGCGGCAGTGGTGGTTGTACCAAAACCAAAACCAGTTGATGCTGTTGTTTTGGCACCAAATGAGCCAAATCCAGAGGAGCCTTAAGTAAGAAAAAAACATTTTGACTTGTGGTTCACCAATGGATTATTCTGCTATTTATACCAGCTGTAGATAACCAAATTACGCATCCCGTTAGATCCTGAAGTGAAGGTGAAATGATTATTATAAACCCCCAGAGCCAGACTGCCGCTCCACACATACATATACAAAGTACATATAAATGCAGCAGTCCAGGCTCTGTGGAAGCAATATGTAGTATTTCAAAATTAAAACATATATAGCAATACATCTATAAAACACACCTCTACTAGACCACTTAAATCAATTTCCATCCACAACGCACATATGAAACAGCAATTCTGGATAAGGTAAAAATGCATGTCAAAGTAGATTGAAAACTGCACCACTGCAGGATACAGTTGTAATGTGACCCACTGTCACTGTATGCATCTATGAACGTTGTTAATAACCATAAGCCTGTGTTGAAGATATTAGCTTTGTTCCTGCAAAATTTAATATTAGTACAGAAAAGCTATTCTTAAAAAACAATTAAAAAAAAAAATTCAATTTCTGTTTTATTCCTGAGCTACAACATAGTGATGTAGCCTAATTTATGAACTCATAGCTAAACAGTGGAAAGTAATGTTATATGTGCTTGTGTCTCTACAGCAAAACCTACCTTTTATTAAAGAACATTGACACATTGTATTGGCTGTTTTCTGATATCACAGTAGTATTACAAAAAGCCTGACACTACCTAACTCACAAATTATATTTAATAGCCACAACATGTAATAGTTTCAGTGCCATGTTATATGTAAACAAGTATTACTATATAGCCAGTCATCCCATGACCATGCTGGTTTACAGAATTACTTTTCCTACTAGACTGTGCTGCGCAGTATGCCTTTTTTGAGTGGATTCATTTTTTCCTAGTCCTCTTTAAAACCAATGTTTTTTTTTTTTTTTTTGTTTTGTTTTTTTAAACCCAACTCCATCTTAGCATAATATAGTTACACAACTCAATGTAGTTTGTAAAGAAACACATGAGTACAGCCAGGGCCAGATTAACACATAGGCAAACTAAACATGTGCCTAGGGCTTGAACTCAAAGGGGGGGGGGGACCCTAAACGGTTATGTTTTTTTTTTCTTTTTTTTTTTTTTTTACATATACAGATTTGACTGGAAAAACTTCACTTACTGACATTCGAACCGAGGCATGTATCTCAAAATCGAATTGTTCTGACAGGTGTTACGCAGATTTTTGTAACATTACCCCATATAATTCTGTATCCCCACATTATTCCAAGCTTGTGCAGATTCAGTTTTTAAAAGATCGCTGGACGTGCACGTGCGATATTTCTGTGCCCGAGCTCCGTTGTGTTCTCCATTGAGTTCTGCTGCAACTTGAAGACAAAACTAATTATGTGGCAAAATAAAAAAGCACATTTAACACCACTGGTTTTCTAGATATACAGTACGTTCAGCCTCCTGCGTTTCTCAACACACGAAACCCTCGATTAAAAGTAACCTTATACAACTTGTTCTTTTAAAACACATTTTCATTGTATTACATGTAAATACTGTTCAGAAACATAAGCGTTCATGTCCAGCGATCTTTGAAAAAATGCAGCTGTTTCAACGTGGAATCATCAAGGGTACAGAATTCTATAGGGTGCAGAACATATGTAACACCTAAACTTACTTGTATGCCAAAACATTGGTGATTTCTCTGCTCTTTGAGAAAAGGGCATTTTCTTTAATGAAGCAAGTCAAAACCCACCGGATCAAAAAAACAAGGAAACATTGTCGACTTTGCATGCAGTAAACTGTAACGTATTTGACTACACAACAATGTACAGGCATGCCTGTTTTTTACTATTTATTTTCGTGGACTATTGTGGAGCTACCGTTAGTGAACAAAAGTTTGAGCACCCTTCTATATATTATCTTTTTCAACTTCATATGATGTTCCTTGTTTGTTTGAACTGTTGCCTTTTCATTCAGAAAATCATGAAAAGTAATTGTCGAGCTGTGCTACAGGATTTCACGAAGGCTTCAGTTTTTTTACGGTTTTATTCTGAAATGTATTTAGCATACCTCCTACTGTTTAATTTTCTATCAGATTCATTCAGTTGTTCATAATAACTTCAAACTGAGAATTATACCTGTTGTAAAAGGGTGGAGGGCTAATTATAAAGGCTATAATGTATATAGAGGTGTGTGTATGTATATGTGTGTGTGACTGTTTGTTCAGGGGTAGGGGGCCCACAAGTGTATGCTTGCCTAGGGCCCAGTGATGGGTTAATCCAGCCCTGAATACGGCACTGTGTATCACCATATGAGACCTACCACATGCTCTCTTGATCCTATTCCTACAAAACTATTAAAAGATGTTCTTGGTGTTATTAATACCCACATTTTAACAATGATAAATGGTTCGCTTTCCTCCGGTAAAGCACAGTGGGACTGTCTGGCCTTGTCCTATCCTGGTTCAAATCTTATCTTTCTGATTGATTTCAGTTCGTCTCTATTGTGGAGGTAAAATCGGCATTATCAGAAGTTGTCTGTGGTGTTCCACAGGGCTCCATTCTAGGTCCCTTGTTTTTTTTTAATTATATATGCTACCGTTGAGAGACATTATCCGCAGACACCGAGTGAACTTCCATTGCTATGCTGATGATACTCAGCTATATTTGTCCCCAAAGCCAGGAATTTCTTCTGCCTGGGTGTTATTAGCTACTTGCCTTAAAGATATCAAGCATTGGATGTCACAGAATGTTCTAATGTTGAATTCAGATAAAACAGAGGTTATGCTAGTGGGATCACAGAACCAACTAAAAGTAAATGTGGGATTACATGAGCTTGACACTTGCAGTCTCTCATCAAAGCTTAAACTTGAAATTAAGAGTTTGGGGGCCATGTTCATTTGAGAATCATATTAGGGAAGTTACTAAAGTATCTTTTTACCATTTGAGAAATACAGCCAAACTTAGACCAGTTATTTCCGTATCTGATGACAAAAGACTAATGCATGCCTTTGTTTCATCTAGGATTGATTATTGTAATGCACTTTTTGTTTTGGTGTGCCAAAACATGTGGTATCAGGCTTGCAGCTTGTTCAGAATACCGCCGCTAGAATTCTGACTAAAACCAGGAAAAGTGAACATATTACCCCTGTTTTGGCCTCTTTACATTGACTCTCTGTGCAGTATAGAATTGATTTTAAGATTTTACTGTTAACTTACAAGGCCCTGAATGGATTAGCACCTAGTTATTTGCAGGAGTTACTGACCCTGTATCTTCCAAACCGCACTGAGATCACAGGATGCGGGGCTACTGGTTATTCCTTGGGTCAACAAAAGCAACACAGGGAGGTAGGGCTTTTTCTTGTAGAGCTCCGAAAATATGGAATGCTCTGCCTTCGTTTGTCAGGGAAACAGGGACTACAGTTTTCAAGTCTAGACTAAAAACACACTTTTATAAAATGTCTTTCTTATCTTAGTGGGTTTTAATGTAACTTTAAAGTTGCTGCTTTTGTATTATTATGTATACTGTTATTTAAATCTGTTATTTAAATGGCAGTTGTATGTGTGACATGCTATACAAATATATTGAGGTTTGTTCTTTTTTTCTGCTATGTACTGCACAGTGCTTTACGATACTTTTCTATAAAAAGCGCCATATAAATGCAATAAATAAATAAATTATACATAGGTAAACAACATGCCAGTCAGACACAAGCTGGGGACTGTTTGTTCCATTATTTCAAATAAAATTTGGCCCATGTTCTATAGTACGACAAGCACATTATGAAAATATATCACTATTTCAACCAGATACAGCATAAGGTAATACCCATCGTCTTACAGTACGGTACAGCCTACTGTGTCGCACTCAGGCCTGGCGCTGGAAGGTCTAAAAGAAAGAGCTACCCTGTCAACCCAACACACAGTATTAGTTGGACTTATGCGGAATAGCTTTATTTATTACATGTATTTATTTATATGTGGCTTAAAGTATTTCAATAACAGTTTTATTATTATTATTATTATTTATAAAACTCACCCGCAGTACTTGCGCCGCCGCCGCCAAAGCTGAACGCCATGATGCCGACTCCTTCTCTGCTGGGACTCCGGTTAGAAACGCAGGCAATAACATTCAGTTCCACTGTACTAGCGAAATGCAATACGTTTCTTTAGACACTACGTGTGTGACACAGTAACAGTAGTCTTAGTAGTAATTCAGCATAATTTACTTAGCTACCCAAAACAAATGCATCAACTCTTTTTTTTAACTTTTTTTTATTAAAGTACGTTGATATTCCTGTATTATGTAGCTACTGTCACACCCCTATGTCAAACCCCTATGTAACAACGTGTTAGTTGCGTACTGTATGTCAAAGGCTCACAAGGCAGCTGTTATTATTATTATTATAGCACAAAAAGCACCATCAATCCAACAAACGTAGTAAAATTGTGTTGTTTATTTATTTATGTATGTATTTCTTTTGCATGCAACATTATAACAATATACAGTATTGTCACGTTCAATTTTACACAAATGTAAGTCAACTAAAGTTGCCATAGTTTAGCCTTCTATACATTGTTCGTCCTTCTATGTATGTTTGTATTTTATCATGCCTTGCTGTTGACAGGCAAGTTTATGTAAATTCCACTAAAGCTGGCTTTAGCTGCAAATTTCAACTGCTGCGGATTTTCGATGTCCACTAGGAGGCATCATCACATTATGCGAGAATAATACCAGCAACCAAAAGGTATACAGTAGACTCCCGTTAATCCGTGCTTCCATAATCCGTGCGGTTTAATACAGTACATTGTCAAAATGTATTCGTGCAGAAATCATCTGATCTATGCGGAAGCGGGTGTTCGTACTCTTAGTGCAGAAATCAGCGTATCTGTGGGGCAACGGACGGTCATCATTTAATTTAATTCAATTGAATTGAGTACAGTAAACCAACGGACAGTACTGAATTGTAGTTACTGAAAGCAGCGACAAACGAACATAAAGGAGATTTAAGACTCTTAAAGCTTAATCTGCAGAAAGTAATTGTTGTTAATCTTGGCCTTTTTTCCACTCTGCTCAACGGGTGACTCGTGGGTAACTCGTTGGGTAAAAGTTCCAGTCTTTGGCTCTGGGACTGTTTAAAAAAAAAAACTGCTATAGATTTTAGTGTCCTGTATTCATTTCTAGTTTCTTTAGTATAGTAGCACTTCAAATGATAATTTAAAAAAAACGGTTTGAACTACAGTAGCTGATTTTCATTGGTTAGTTTGCCTTGCTACAGCACTAATGCATACCGTTTAGATTTTAATGTTCAAATGGCAGTCCTGAACAATTGTAACTTTTGTAAATTGACAATTATATATTCCATATTTTAAAATAATCCTAGAAAAATTAATCTGTTTTGAATATTCTTACAAAAAGGAATCGTGAAATAAATTTTAAAAAATCTTAAAATTAAAAGTCTAAGACAATATTTAAACTCCAGGAATATCACTACACTAGGTTTCTATTTAAAGCATTTAGAGTTTGGATGGGAGCAATCTCACTTAGCATGTGCATAATATAACAAACATGCATTGCAATTGAAAAAAATAATATAGTCCAACTCATACTACAGCTGGTAAAGCAACCAAAATGATTATTATTATACATCGCTGGCAAGGCAGTATTAACTTATACAAGAAGATGTCGTACAAGAAAGAATAGTTACCTGAAACAGTTACAATATAAAAATTGAAGTTATAGCACCCGTGAGGGGCACCGATTCTTTCTGATCGGGGTGGGATCATTCAGGCAGAATACCAGAAGAGAAACGAGACCACAATATTATGTCGGGCAATGGACATCGTTTTATTAAATACAGGTATACTTAAACAGGGCAAATCTAGAATACAGAGTCACGGCATGGGGTTTGCACTGGCCGTTAATTAAAACAATAACTAAAATACAAGATTTAAATTTAAAACTGAAGGGCAGTGCGGCTCAATACGATCGAGGAGACGGTGCTCACTAAACAACAATAAAACCAATAGCCCCCATCTCCAGCATTCCTATAAAACCCAATGCCTTTTAAAATACTAAAATTGTTTCAAAACACACATGTCAGAGTGAAGACAAAAGCGCAGGCAGGGATGCGGCTCTTTGTTTCATTTGTATTCTCGAACCGCCCGCCGAATCAGGGTCCAGTTGCTAATAGTACTCCTGCTGGCAGCGCGTCAGCTTCCCCCTCAAACAAACCCAGGTTCACATCACACCGGACAAGTCCATCTCTGGAATCATGAAATCAGGAACATTTCTACCAGCTGCTCAGCTTCTCCAAAATCAATCAATTTACACGTACGGGAGCTGCGAACAGGAGAGCATTAACTAACAGAAAATAATGTGCCAAAATAAACGTGCTAAGTGATCAAAAAAATAAAAAAAAAACATTCAATAAAAAGTGAATATAATACAATAACCCCGCTATATTACTAATTAAATTTCATACAAGAATATATTCAATGTTATTAGAAATAAATAAAACACCATGCAAGACACCGTAATGTAAACATTTTCGTTGTATTAAAAAAAAAAAAAAAAAAAAAACACATAAAAAAAATCTTAACCTGTCTTGTTTGAATGAGAATTATAAATACGAATGGTTAAGATGCATACATACACGCACACGCAAATTATATATGTTCTGCTTAATCTTTTTACTCTTATCAGGTGGGCGTTTTGAGTATTTATTATGCAGCCCTATAAGGGCAGTCGGGATTGGCTGTGGCTGAAATTCCTCAACGCATTGTGGGCAGGGTTACAAAGTACCACGTGATTTAAAAACTATACACTGATTGGCTATGTGCCAACCCATTGCATCAAAGCGTTACGGCCCTCTTGGCATAACATGAACACGTTAGTAAGAAATCAGCTACGCGTTGCATTTTAAAATAAGCGCTGTGAAACAGTCACGTGATGAGAATGCTATTCTTTCATTGGCATTTTCACAACGCGTTGCCAAACTTTTTTACACCTTGCGTCAATATGTTTTTATTGCCCGCTATAAACGTAGGGTTGCCACCCGTTCTGGTCTCGAATAAAACTTTTGAATTGTATGTATCCAAAAGCTTGGGGTTTTACAGCTATTTTTATCATGTGAAAGCGGTTGACCCTGCCCTTAAAGTCGCGTTGCCCAAACGGACATCCTTTTGCCGTTTCTCAATGTCTTCGCGTGACGTCATCATGCAGTCATGGCAGCAGAGTTGATTTTCAAGTGCATGTAAACCAAGCCATTGACGGGTGAGTGGAATCCGAACCTGATCCACTTTATACAGCAGAACTTTACCATCCGGCTCCAGTGAAACCAAACTCCATTGCTTTTTTAAATCATGTTAATTCAATCAAATCGCACCCTGATGTACAGTATATATTTTGACCGTTGTTGGGATATTATATTGTATTTGTATTATTGCATGTTTCGAGTTTTGTTTTTTTACTTACATTATTCTACATTTAGGATGTACTTTAGAAGAGACATTATTACTCCTGCCCCGCTTTTCGTTTTTAATAAATTATCTTCACTTTGGAAAGTCTCTGAAGGTTAACATCTTCCACTCCTGGTCTTTGTTCCAACCCTGTTCTAAATTGTTTACTTGAACCAATTACACCTCCATCCAGCCCCTGTTATACCCATTACACCTGGAGTGGAATTACTCTCCAGGACCGGGATTGGACATCCCTGTTATAAGGGATGCTTCAGGATTAGTTATAGAGGGATACATTTTTTTTTTAAAGGTAAATTTGTGAGGATGCCTTTTGTTATGTTAAATCCCTCAAATTAGTTCCCTTAATAATTAAACTGAAAGAAGGTGCGTTTTTTGACATTGCATGGAAATGCATTTGATTGGCAGACATCAAATAATTGTAGTCAGTTTCCTGCACCACACGGTATGTATTATAATAGATACAGAATTGTCACAAACAAAAAAATAATGGCAACACAATACTGAAAACATTATGTTTTTATTGTTTTGTCATTTGAAACATTACATTACAATTGTTCAAATACAGTTTTTGAAACACAAATGTTTTCTTGTCATTTTCTGTTTTAGATACCCACATGTATGACTCACACATTTACATATACTCAGTGTAACGCAAATTTGAAAATCCTATACAAAAATGAAACCGTTTTCACATGTAAAATCTCCAAGATTGTCTTTTCCAGCAATAGCATACAGTATGCACTGTATCTGAAATGTAAAGGAAGATCTGGTTTTGCATACATTTACGATTAGAAAAACATCAACAATGACACATGATAATGTGAAAGTTCTCATCCTGCACACACACAAGGTACATGTACACTAGAAATGGAAGTAGAGACAATAATTGAGGTAGCCAACCTGTACACTAGTGTTTTGTTGACAGGTGACAATGACTAAATTCCTAATAAAATCGCAAATTACTGAAATACTGGACAACCACCACCAGTTTCAAGAAATACCACATATCCTCTGGACCCTGTCTGAGGCTTGAGTACGTCAGTTATAATAATCACACACACACACACACACATAGAAACATTATGCTTCACCAGGAATTAATACAATGTCATTCCAAAACAAAGTGATGCACCAATTTGCTTCAGGCAAAGTAAACTTTCATGGACAGCGGGTTCCTTTTCTACTGTGCCAACTACAAAAGTGCTGCTTAGCAACCTCTATCTGTGGTCATTGTCAGCATTTATGATTAATATACAAATCCTGGACTAATGTGTCTGAAATATAGTGTCTCACCTAGCCTACAACCCTCGTATTTAATATGTCAGGATGAGAACTTCTCCCCCCCCCCCCCCCTCTCTTTTTTTAAGAAATGTATGATGGCTTCAAATCTTACATAGTAACACATTGGAACACTTTAAAAACAAAATCTCATTACATACAAAAAGTATTACAAATGTATCAATTGCTATAAAATAGTTTAACCTGCTTTGCTGCCTTTGTTGTTGTATTTGTAACTGTAGTTAATACTGCAAGCATATTTAATCTGTAACAGTTAGTAAAACTAAGATCACTCGCTTTGATATGTGTCACTGTGAGGGTCTTAAAGTTTCCACAATTTACAAAAAGTAATATATTTTTCATGTAGAATAAAGTTCAGCATTTTAACCCTACAGTGTTGAGTTGTACACCATCATTTTTGTATTATCGAGTTTTCATTGATATAATATCAGTTATATAAAACTAGATTTTTACCTCAAAAATGTCTGAAAAAAGACAAAACATATAGATTGGTATTACTGTACAAGGGTTAGTGAAATTAATGAATATAGAAAGCACAGAGTGTGTGCCTGCTGTAACGGTTGGAGAAAAAGCCCACAGTGCAAAAGGTCATGGATTAAAAACCCTGGCTCAGATATATTCACTGCCTAGGTCAGCACTCCGCTAACCTGAGAGTACTTGAGATGAATCAGGTGTGTGTGTCTCAGGTGTAATAACTGAAGACAGTCACTCCCCTATTTAACAAGGTCAATGAAATAAGAAACCACCTGCTTCATTTATAATCTCACAAATGCGTTGTAAAGCAATGCAGTTAGCTGAAATAGCCAAACTGAACAAACAAAATCACATTCATTTTACTTTGAAATCAATTGGCCACACATTCACGGAAACCTACCACACATAAACAACCTACAGCACCTTACCATTATGGTTCCGACTACTCTGCTCTTAGTATTTATATATGTTTTTTATTATTACTGTTTTTGCCTGTGTATGGGACATCATGTTTTACATTGTGTGGTCTCTGAATATATGCATACTTTTATGTTATGCTAATATATGCATACATATTTTCTTCAAATTTCTTTAGCACATTGTACATTTCTTATTCTTTTGGTTCAGGATTATTTTAATAATAAGAAATGTTTAAAAAAATTATATATTCACATGCTCTACACATAGTTCCACAGTCACTACTGGCTATAACTGTACATCGTGGGTGCGCTGAGTAAGTGAGGCCCTCAGAGCAGCTCAATGAAAGAACCCACTTAACAGCATGCTCAGTTCCACTCCTCCTGAGCAGCTCAGAGTAGATTTCAGTGGTGATCTGAGTGAGCACAAAAAATATTTCCTCTGAGACGCTCAGTTATTTAAAGCACCCAGTAATGCCTTAGTGTTGTTCCGTATCTATGTGAACACTCAATCGAACAAATGTGCCACACTGAAGCTCATGGAAATACAGCTGTGATGGTTACCATAGATACCTCTGAATTCTAAAGTTTTGGGTTCCATCAGCAGCAGTGGCGACGCTAACTAATCTAAAATGAGGACTGCAAATCCTCATGGGAACCGTGCCTCAGAAATCTAGCAGGAGACAGGCATGTCTATCACAGCAATATTATTTCACAATTATACAACTAACTGAAAAAGCCTATTGCCTACATTATACTCATTTTAGCCACGTAGATGTAAAGCAAATTACACAAAAAATAATAATAACAAAAATAAATACAATTTCTAACAAGTGTCGTGATTAACAATATTTGGCCTGCTTTCCGATTTTCACAGAAACAGCCCAGGGCTTGATGTGAATAAAGGGAGACCTCTCAATGAAAAGTATACCGTTGCCAACAGAACTGGGAGATATTCTGTGGTATCCCTGATTGTATACTGACACTGAAGAACGTCAAAAAAGGAAAAGTAGAAGCAGAGCGCTGTTTACAGCTCTGCCAGATTATTTTTTTTCATTAAAAAAACAACAAAACTGTATCTTACACATTATTACTATTCTGCATTGTAGCCCAGTGGTAAAGGCTACGGGCTGGGAGCCAGGAGGTACTGGGCTCAAATCCCAGCTATGCAGCGTGACCATGGACTGGTCGATCTTTCCATGCTTCAATCCAAACAGCTTTTAAACTGGGTCGAAGCAGACTGCCATTGAAAGGGAGATGGTGCAACTTGTTTAGGCTATTTTGTACGACCGTCCTTTTGGATAGCTGCACAGAGCACATTTAGAAATGAGAAAATGATGTTCGATACCAGCAATGTGTGAAAAACCATGAAAGAAAGAAGTTATGTCTTGACTGTTAGAATTATTATGGCGATGTCCCACCACCAAACCAATGTACCCTTCCCTTCCCTCCCCAACCCAACCCCGTTTTGCCCCAATTCCTTCAATGTTCGCTCTGGGGCGTCCTTATGTATGACCCTTTAAGTGCTTGTGTACGTCTTTAACTGAATATTTGAGTTGTTTTCACAGCTTTCCTCTGGCTTATCACTGACTTGAGTGTAGGCAGTATCTTCTTTTGCCGTGGGTTTCTGTTAAAAACAAAAACATAACAGCTATTTACAAAACAAAATAGCTTCATGTTATTTTCCACGCATACACACTTTATTTTTGCTGTACTGCAATCATCACTATTGCAGTGAGAGATATATATAATTGGCTGTGGTGTCCATGAAATCTGCCTTCATCAAACCGGAGCTCCTGCATCAGCCGATGATATTCACTGTACCTTTTTCTTTTCTTGAGGATGTCATGGACTCACAGAGATCTTACATTTTTTTCTTTCTCCAGTAGAACAGAGCGATTGCAATTATATTTTTTTTGTATGCTGTTCATTGTGTTGTCGCTTTTACAGTCCCCCCCACCCCACCAAAAAAAAAAAATTGGGATGGCAGTAGCATTTTTTAATCATGTGTATACGATACTGGTCAATAATATCAATGTATAATGATGCCTTTAACTCACAATCTCGTTGCCTATGAGCACAGATATATTCCACTTCTTCTCTTTGACTGGGTCCCACTATTTTGAATTACATTTCCTGTATTCTAAATCGATTCAAAAAGGGGGGGGGGGGGGGGGGTATTTTTCGGTGGTTTGAGACGAAATCAACCATCTTAATTACTTGTCATCAGCAACATCATTCTCCAGGTAAGGTAGTTAGCATATTCCCAATTTAGAAAAACAGGAAGTCCACTCACAAAAGGGAGATTACAAATAAATGTAACATTTTTAAAGGAAGTCTGGACCCTTAAATTAATAAACAACAATCTGCTAGACTAAAATCGGCTACAGGCATTTGATTCACAATTATAGAATGATTCATTTGTCAATTTTTTAATCAAATGATGTGTCTCATATATAGATGGTTTAGACAGAAAAAGGACAATACAAGCTCCAATTTATTTAATATTTTCTAGTCAATATTTAGTCAACACTGACCTTCTGCATTCGTGATCTACATAGTAGGATTATTAGGACACCCAGCAGGAGCGCTCCCAACCCAACAATGATTAAGGGGAAGTTGGTTACAATGGTTGAAATCAGCAACAATGTCCTCACTCTTTTGGCAGATGTATCATCAATCACAAAGCTCTGAAACACACAGAGCCACAATCAGCAACACTTACAGCTACACTGGGAAGAAAATCTATAGAGTTAATTACGTTGTTGAACCACAATGCAGTACACAACCTGCTTCTTAAAGTCATTGTGAATACTGCTGAAATATGGAATAAGAAAAGAAATTCAGCCAGGTCTAACACATGAATTTATGGTGCTTTAAACATGTTTGAATACATTTATCGTGTGACTGCATTACTACATTATAATCTGGAATTTATTATGCTGAAGTTCCCAGTAGCTGTGTGTCAACTCAATTGCTTAACGTTTTGGATCAGAAAACAGAATTTCTTCATCTTATGAAATGAATGAAACTGTTACATGCTTAATGCCTAGGGATTTATAGTATAAGGTTCAAGTCACATTAAAAAAGAGCATGAGGTAATTAAACTACCACCACTATAAAAGTGCATGCACCATTGTTTTATAAAAACGTTGGGATCCTATTGAAATGTGGCACCATTTTCTAAGCTTTCATTTAAAGTGTGTTGTAAGTATTGTGGCTGATCTACCAGGCTTTATCTTTTCACTGCTCTTATGCAATTCCAATACTGTGGATAAAGTTCATAGACAACCTCCACCACCATAGGCTTATTTTTTCACATTTAAATAGATTTGGAATACATATAAAAAAAAAAACAACCACAAAAGCCTACTGTATGCAATTATATATGAAAACAAGTAATTTATAAAATGAGTTCTTACCTCATTTATAAACATAACAGGGAATACAGTCTGGTTTAGATATTTGGTTATGCTATTAAAGAAAAAAAAAAAAAGAAAAATAAATGTTAATCCAGTAAAAAAAAAAAAAAAGTTCATTTAAAACAAATGCATAAATATTGTTTGCATGAAATATTTTTGCTGCCCGCCCCAACCACCACCACCACGTTTAGATTTCTCCATTATATATTGATTTATAAATCACTGCCTATTTTCATTAAGTTCATCATATTAAATGTAATCCTTTTACGAGTAAAAGCCCAGCTGAGAACAAATTCAAAATTCCAGAATTGTCCTGCCCTGGGAATGTGGGTCCAGATTTATGTATTTTGGTGGAAGGGGAAAAAAAAAAAAGAAAATAATAATAATAATAATAATAATAATAATAATAATAATAATAATAATAATATGCCTTTTGTTCCCCACACCTTCACAGATTTTAGAAGACCTTACATAAGGTAACAATGTAAAATAAGATTATCAGGTTTACTGTGAGCATATCAGCTTTGTTGGCTTGTCAACTTGAGGTTTAATTTATTAAAAACTCACAATTATTATTATTTATTTCTTAGCAGACGCCCTTATCCAGGGCGACTTACAAATGTTACAATACAGTTGGGTTTTTACTGGAGCAATCTAGGTAAAGTACCTTGCTCAAGGGTACAGCAGCAGTGCCCCCCACCTGGGATTGAACCCATGACCCTCCGGTCAAGAGTCCAGAGCCCTAACCACTACTCCACACTGCTGCCCACAATAAAACATGAAAAGGACCCAGCTGTAATGCAATAGGAGTAATTTCCCCTTCCCTGGCGTATCAATTAAAACGATGTGGTACTTACGGGAAACCAACAATGCGATCCACTAAAATGTTAATCTGGGCTCTCTTGCACGCTCTCATAGGGAACCCAGTAAGCTGTAAAACATACAAAGAATTAGTCACAACAGAACAGTAACCCTTGTATTAAGCCATCATTAATATAAATGTAGCTTGTTAATTTTAGCAGGTTCTTGCTGTACTCACTTACGAACACCAAATGGCACTATTTATTCAGCTATGTAACATTTCATAGTGAATAATATACCTTCAATGTCAATCATTTAAACATTGTAATAGGACTGCACGACTAATGACTGTTGCAGTTCTCATTGCAGAATGCTGAATGATGGATTTACTGCATACAGATGAGAGACTTCCCTTCTCCTGTCCCCACCACAAACAGAAGTATACTCAAGCCTTTGTCACTTACTGGGTTAATATCTAGGTAGGTTTCATGATCATCTTTGTTTGGGGACAGTCCCTCAATTGCATCTACATATTTCTGATCCGCTTGGTAAAAATGTGGGAATGAGACTACGACAGGTGCTCCTGTAGTACAAGAAATAAACAAACAAACAAACAAAATCCCTTAGAAATCTTGTGGTAAAGAAGTTACCCTGAGAACAGGTCACATGTTTTAAAAGTTATAAAACAAAGCGAGGTGCAGGTCAGCATTACGTGTGTATGGTGGGGAGGCAGATAAAAATCTGACCCCTATCCCAGTTTTTTGTTAAATATATTTTGAAGATATCCATTGTAGTAAAAGTCACATCTGTTTCACGGAGGTTGAAGGTGGAGTGGGGGAAACTATCCTGTTTGTTTAGAATCACGACAGGATGTAATTTAATAGCACATTTTTATTAATTTTACATTTTGAACACAAATACAAAAGGCAGGACATTTATTGGGAAACTTTTACCTAGAGCCCTTTGACACAATAAGGTTGACACACCTTGGTATTTTCAAAAACACGCCAACCTTTGTTTTAAAAAAGGGACAGTATGTGCAGTTGTAAACTGACATGCATCATACTTATTTTTAGAAAGAAAAATCCTTCTAGAAGGTATGCGATCATATTCACAATAGTATCTGTACGAAATAAATCTACTGAAAGATATTTTAACAAAAAACTCTTTGTAATTATATTACAAATACACAACATGAATATACATTTAGACTACAATCCTCCCTGGAAGCAGAGGTTTATTTGTCATGGTTGTTATTATTTACAGTGCTTCAATAAATACATTATCTTTATAAGCAGACACAATCGTAGCGTAAACTAACATCCAGCAAATTCAAACACTGTGAGCATATATGGCACAGTAACTTGAATTATGGGAGTCCAGTCTGGGCATGCTGTTACTATGTAGGTAAAATACCTTTAACTATAGATAAGCAGCGAGTTGCCTGTTTTGGGAAACAGCCCAAAAGCAAATGTATTCTTCCCATGGAAACTAAAAAGGTAACTTTTATATTTATATGTATACTGTGTATAGAAAAGCCTAATTAGGGCAATTCTAAAAAGGTCCAAATCACTTAAACCCATAGAACTACTGAAAGGAATGTACAGAGATTTGGGTTCCTGAGAAACCAGTGGAACAGAGGGGAACATTCTGCTGCAGTCACTGCTGGGAGTTGTGTGGGTGAAGGTTCACTGTACTGCATGTCTCTACCAAAAAAGAAAAGGAACAACGAGTCTGGCAATACATCACATGTTCAACACTCACCCAGTCAGCTGCCTAAACAAATTTCATTCTGAACTGTGTCACTGCAATATATGTCATTTTATAACCAGATACTGTCTTATGCAATGTAAGCAAAACAAATGTAATAAAAATACCTTTTCTGCAGACGCTAACTTTTAACACTCCGGTTCCCATGCATGTTCCTGCTGGTACACAGAACCCAGTATTGGCAGGGTTAATTTCAGGACTGGCAAGAACTTCAGGAGGGGGGGAAAACCGGTAGGCAGGTATACCTTTTATTCCCACATCCTTTTCAAAGGTTAAATATATAGACCTGTAGATTAAATTAATAATTTATAAAAAAAGGGTTTTCTGCTATGGTGCCATTAAGCATCCAGTTATATAGACAACAACAGACAGTGCATTTAAAGCAGCAAGGACTATGTAGTATTTGTGTTTATTATTCACGGCCCACGAGTTAAGGAAAGGTATCTTGACCAGGCTAAAGATCAGTGTCGTTTACACACCAAGCTAAAATTGAAAATACAGATGGCACTTGTATTTTGGTAATTAAAAATCAAATTGCAGGGGTAATTACTTTTGCAGAAGTAATGGGAAAGGGCTGTGCGTGTCTGTAATGGAATTTAGGTGAAAGAGTACTATTGAAGTTAACACTATTAAAAGAAAAAAATAAATCATTCCCATGAAGGCTGTCACTGTTCCAACTGGTATAAAGACTCTTTTTGGGCCGATGAGATTTAGAAGTTCCATGACAATGGATAGGAAATTCATTGCTGTGACTGCCAAGGTAATCTGAAACAATATTCAGAAGACAGAAGCGTGCCGGTACATGCAATATATAAACATTGTATATCCATTGCCGGTGTATGCTTTTACTGTCGCCAGTGAACCAAGACTAACCAAGGTGAAACAAGCTACGTGGATTTAAACCTTGGTACTACATTACCACTGTGCATTTAACACTGCAGAAACTGGAGCCCAACACCCACCAAGAGATTGCTAAATAGCAGGAGAGTAAAATCTAGCATTGCTAAACACCGGTCAGTCTGGGTCTTGGGCAGTTCTTTCCTAGCAACATAGTTTGGCAAGACAGCATTTAGCTTTTTTTCAGTGTATAATGTATTTAAAACATGTATTGCATCAGTTGACATTTATTTAGTATACTATTGTTATCTGACAATTCGTAAGTGATTACATTCTCCAGTTTCTTCAGGGAAGTTGGGTGTGGAAATCTCCTGCAGTCTGTTTCTGCACAGTTATACACAAATATATACACATAATTTGTTGGGTATATTGATCTAAATAGCAGCCACCATTAAAATAATTGCCCTTCGTGAAAATCTCTACAACATCTCTTTTCAGTGTATTTTGAGTTATATACTTTAGTAAAATTACAAATGGCCCGATGGGATTTTTAATATTTAAATACTGGGTGCTGGGTGCTGGGTGCTGGGTGCTGGGTTTTAATTTCTGTATACAGTACCTGCATAGATCAGGTGAAAAGATGTATAGAGATTCATTCTTTCCTATCAGTGGGTGAAAGGAGCTTCCATCACTGCCATTGATCATGTTGCTTTCATTGGAGGACCACCACTTCATTTTGCTAAGGCACAAGATTAAGCAAAGTTTTTACTTCTGGTTTCCCACATCTTTTTACATTGCATTTTTCCTCAAAATCACCAATCTCAACGGACACAGTATCTCCAGGTCAAGATTTCCCTTTGTTTGTCAGCGAAACGTGACACACTAACCAGCATGCCTAATACATGAAACCCTTCGTATTATTTTTACCATGTATACGAGTAATCCTGTTAGGGACTCAAATGAGAAAATGCAGTGAAGGTCACGCAAGTTATTCTTCAGAAGGCTTTAAACCAGGCTTATTTTGATAACTGTTGAGCCTTTTCAAAGAAGACAAATGGTTTTCAATCATCTTTAAGCTGCGAAACGATTTTCAGAACACATTGTACGGTGGGAGTGGGAGTCGCTTCACTAGATATGGGGGAAAGGTCACCAGCAAGGCCGACATGTATTATTTAGGGTTGTCACAGTTCCAAGTGGTATTAATATTATTCTGACAGTTAATGAGACAAACATTTGGAGGGGAAAGGACAGGATGTTTCAGGCTTTCTGAAAAACAGTCACGCCTGCACTATATTCATAAAATCAGAATTTACTAAACAGGTGAAAAGATTAATGAAAGAAGGGGTCTAATTCCAAAGCTTCTTACTCTAAATCGTATTTTACTTTGATGTAAAAAGTTCTGGAAATAGCCACCCTGTTATAAACCTAAAATTTAGACCTTGAACCAGGTGTACCTTGACTGTCGATGTCAAGGTCCACCAATTGACCGGATTTATAGTGGTGCCCAGAGGCACAGATATTGGGGTGACCAGATTTCTAAAGCTCAGAACTGGGACACAGATTAAAAATGTTGTAAGAATGAGTCTTATTTGAATACAGTGATTTTATCACTGTTGTTGTTGCTCTTTTCCCATTAAAATTAGACTGCTGCACCTTCCCTTTCCATTTCATAGCCATGTTTAACTGTTATACCCATGTGTATTGAGGTTTCTATAATTGCATACTTTTAATTTAGTATAGTAACCTTTATGAAACATATTATTCTGGAACCATTATCAATTGCTAATCATTTAAAGTAATTAACAGGACTTGTTTAAAGTCTGGGGAAAAATGATGGGACTGGGACAGTTGATGGGAAAAGAGGGCAGCCCCGGTAAAACTGGGACGTCTTGTCACCCTAACTGACACCCTATATCCCTTGCAATAGTTACCTTTCACCGTTCCAGGAGACAATTTTACCAAAGTCTTTGTAGTCCTGCATTCCTGTGTGGAACACAAACTCATCATCACTGGTACCATTTTTCTGAAAAAATAAACCAATAGATGTAATCCAGTCACAGGGAAGCTACAGAAACATACATTCATTTCAATACAATTTGTCTCAGCAATACTAAAGCTAGTCATTATTCATTATCAATGTTTCTTAAGGGGGCATGACAGTTGGTGCCAACTATCTGTGTCCTAGAATGCAGTCTGCACAGGGCTGGCTGTTCTGCGTGCAAAAGGACAGCAAAAACATCTGCTTCTTGTTATCTCAAAGGGCTTCGGTTCTGCATTTTTCATCAGAACATATTCCCATAGGCCCACCAACAACCACCAGATCAAAATCACTCCATCTCTCTTGACTTCATTTTTTGAACCATCTACCTGTAGGCTAAAGACTTCATCAGTCTATTTTATTCAGTCAACTATGCGTTGATTACTAAACTAGCTGGCACAATATTAATTGGGTGCAGACAATGTGGCACTCAAAAAATACAAATCAACAATTCTAGTATGAACTAGAACAGTTTTGTGAACAAATACTACATTATCCCTTTATGCATTTTCATCAATTTCTGTAATAGATACATTTTCTAAATTTCTATTTGGAGTGAGAAAGAGTCTGAATGTCATCATTTTGAAGACCTTTAATCTATTTTTTTTTCATGTAAATTAATTTCATATTAATTCAATCATGTTCCAAGGGATTTCCAGCAAAAAAACTAGTAATTGCAAGGATGGTTTTATTTTGAGTTTAATAAGATACACCTGAGCTTGTTACAGTACCTATTCTCTGTTGCCAATCAAGCTTGTAGCAAAACCTGGAATGGGTGGAACTGCTATGCAATAGGAGTCGTATTGCCATCCCTGAACTGTTGCAAGTCATTGACATACTGCAAGTGGTTGAGTAACCCCATTGGTCCACTTGAGCTGGAATCATCCTCTAATCAACTACAATGAATGAAATACAGTATTCCCTATAAACTTAATGACTGATTGTACAGGACTACACAGCACACATACCTTATACATGAGCCCAAAGTATTCCTCGACCTCTGGTTTGAACGCACGAAGTCGGGTCAGAAGAGGATCTTTGAAGCCCCACAAAAGCTCATTAACGGTACGTGTCATGAACATTTCGACACCAATGGTCTGCATCCCGAATGAGATAATAGAACTTAAGATTATGGAACCTTTGACTTGCTCCATTACAGCCTGTATTATTAAAAGAGAAAAATGGAAAGAAACTTACAATCACACACGCACACTCCTGTCTGGTACAAAAATTCAATAAAGGGTACCTGCAGATGTTTTAAAACCAATCAAAAAAACAAACAAAATAAACTGCTGAGGTCTCAATATTTAAGGGGGCTTCGTTATTCCACGAGGCCTGTCCCTTGTCCAGGGAAATAGGTGCTACATTCAAGTGCTAAATGCATGAATGCTAAAACATGTTTTTCTTGTCCAAACTTTTTTTTTTCATTCATACAGACATTAGGCCACATACAGTATCAGGAGAATTTCCCAGCTTCATATAAACCTGGTATAACAGACATTTTTGCAAACATTTGTCATACTTGTACTTGCTAGAACCAAAGTCATTGTATTTATCTTGCTCTTAATTGTATTATTACTTGTACTGCGATTTTTAAAATGTATTTTTGTTTACGACTGTAAGTCGCCCTGAATAAGGGCGTCTGCTAAGAAATAAATAATAATAATAATAATAATAATAATAATAATAATAATAATAATAATAATAGTGTAGCCTCTCACAAAATCAGCACTGTAACTCAATGTTTTTGTTTTATATATATATATATATATATGTATATATTCTGTATAGTTGTGTGGCAGTTTGCTTTTTCTGTCTCCCACAAGTAACACCAGACTGACACGAGGGTGTACCAGCACAGCAACCTTACATAATTGTAATGTCAGTCTGCCACCTCAACCTTCTCTACATAAAGCAGAAGTGGCAGCTGCTGTCAGAGCTCAGCCAAGTAAATCAAGTGTGCTGCTGGCTGATCCAGGACCAGCTGACAGAGCACCTGAACTGAATATCTATCCAATGAAACAGACTCTGTCGTGCGCGCATTGGGCTTGGTTTCAAAAGTCAGCGCAATTCATCAACGCACGAAGCCTGTGTGTCTTTCGAAGCAGAGCACAGGGTTTGTGTCATAATAATAATAATAATAATAATAATAATAATAATAATGTTTATTTTTATATAGCGCCTTTCATAGTGGACCACCATCACAAAGCGCTTTACAAGATACAAGACTAGGGTTTGTGAACTATGCATCAGTTGCAGAGTCACTTACAACAACGGTTCACCCAAAAGACAGAGCACAAGGAGGTAAAGTGACTTGCTCAAGGTTACACAATGAGTCAGTGGCTGAGCTGGGATTTGAACCAGAGACCTCCTGGTTACAAGCCTGTTTCTTTAACCACTGGACCACACATGTTTGGAAAGCCAAGAACACTATAAAACACTGCTCAAAACACTGGTGATTTTGATTAGTAAATAAAATGTTATTAAAGTAATTTTTCTGTTTAATAGAAAGCAATATTGAATATTCCTTTCCAGACGGGTTAGCAACTTGAAATCAATAGAAAAAAAAAACAGTCAAAGGGAAATGCACTTTTTAAAAAAGTCTTCAAGTTTGCAGTGACTGTAAATATTAGTGTAGCCACTCATACAATCAGCACAAATGTAAATATTTTTCTCTTTATAGTTTTGTGGCTCCATTTTTCCATCTCAACAAGTAACAGTTTGGTTTCTTTCATGACAAGGGGGAGTCATCATCTTGTAAAATATATTGGTCTCTTTGTCCAGCTTTCCTTACTTACTGTATCTAGACAATGAAAAAAAGCTAAACAAACATTAGATGGCACTCCCTGGCACAAAGAATGACCAGGGGTCAGAAAAAAAAAAAGAAGTGCATTAAAACTACAGCAGCGGGTTACAAGAGGCTTTGTCTGCTCCATGACAAACACCAACAACTCAATTTCTGGTACAGTAGCAACCATTGTGATGAAGCTTCCACATATAGAACAGTAATTTTTATTTTTTCAGTCAATTTTGTTTTTCCACTGGAGTTTTACATGTGTTCATTAGATAATACAGAAAATATATTAGTTATTCCAATAGTATTCTGTTCTTAAACAGCATATTCTATCGTTATTTCTTTCCCCTGTAAATACAGGACATGAGATTGATAAGTCATCAGTCTCTCATTTTCCCCATTCAGGAACCCATTACTTCAGTTCATTCGTTAGACCGTGTTCAAAGTACATTTTAAGGCCCTGTATGAAGTCTGATAGCAAAACAAGGGCATGAAAACTGTGCTCATGTTTTATGATGTGGGGCAGGATGTTCAGTTTGAAGGGCTTCGTCACCAACATGTTTCATTATACCCAAAATGACATCTGTTACAACAGGATCCTGACGTTCCTAAATGTCTGCTCCTGACCTGTGTTCCAGCCTTGGTCTTGCCCCGCTCTTGTGTACTCAGCCTCTATCTCAGTGGACTTGAGCCCAGCCCTACTAGATAATGAACAGCGTATGTTAAACAGCACTTACCACAGCTGGGATGTTGACGGTTGTTATCAGGTCGACCTCTGGGTCCCCTGACGACATATCTCGAAGAAACACAAAAGTCTTGGGAGATAAAGCTGATACCTTAGTTCCATTTTCAAGGAAGGTCACATTTTCTCTAGGCCTGTACTCTCTAACAACAACAAAAACAAAACAAACAAATAGGCAACACTGAGGTATACAAGTCAATTTATTGAAAAAAAAAAAATCCTGGATTCTGGGAAATTATATTATATTATATTATATATATATATATATATATAAAAAATTCTCTCAAGTGTAATATTTATGAACTATCTAAAATGTGTTTAAAAAGCTCTTTTACATGAACATACTGTGTAGATTTCTTTTAACATATTTTCTAGAAGTCTTGTCACTATAGTAATCTTATTAACAACTATAATGGTTTACTTAATTTAAGGAGTGTTTTTTTATCACATGGTTAAGTAATAATAGTGTAATCAGTCAACAGTCGCATTCGGAAAAAAGATGAATGATGAATCACTGGATACGTGGATGCAAACTGGTACGAGGGCTTTGTGTGTATGGTAATGTCCACGGGAAGTAGTTCAATTCTCTTCTGTAAAAAGGTTACATTTTAAGATACTGGTAGATACGGTTGCCACATATTCCTTATTGTAAGGAACAGTTTCTTCTCCAATTCCTATTTTCAGATATTTCCGAAGGTGGTACGACAGTCACAGGTAATCAGTTAGGTGCAGCCCTTTGAAAGATTACTTTATGTGAAAGGACTTGGCTTGTTAATCTGAAGGAGCGCTGAGGATTGTGCCTCGTCTACATTCATAGTATAACTGTGATAATAATATTGGGATTATTTTCAAAGGGGTTTGCTAGGATTACTGATGACATAAATATGATTTGTCAGCCTACAGTTATTTAATCATCTTTCAAGGGTGTGTTTTTCTTTTGTTTTGTTTTTTTAAAGATTAATGATCCCTGTTTTACACCCAATTTAAAAATCAAATTTTGCCTCAACCCAGTTACAAATCAGGAGATCAACTGGCAGTATATTTGGCAGGACTGAATCCCTTTAACAGTATTAGAAGGTCTATAAATCTTTTATAGTGACATACAATAATGGACAGTGTAGCCTTGCACTTTTTTTTATATAGACATGTGTACTTAGATTGGCTAAACTACTATCTGTCTGCACTGTTGTCCTGGGACTTTGCTATTTGTTTTGGGATCTTCTTTGTGTGCTTAATCCAGTTCACATGCATTCAAATGCCCAGTTTGGTTAACATCCAAGAAATCTGTTAATCTGTTCTGGATATACCGTATTCTTTAGCAATGCTTTTGTACCACACTAATTCCCATGTATTAATCTTAAAACACTAGCAACTGCTTTTGTTTCTCACAGCTGTTCCATCAAGCAGACAGGTAAACATATAAATTGCTTTGCAAAGCATTCCATTGGCAGCATTGTGCTAACGTGACGTTGACTACACTGACATGAGTGAAATATTTCTGGTCAGGAGCTGACTCTTGAAGTATTGAATTACAGATTGTGGCTATTCTAATGTTCATGTACATGAGTAAGGCACATGCATTTGAACTTATTTTCAGTTGGATGACTGGCCATGACCTGAATGATCCAAACACTTGCTATAAAATAATAAAGCCCCCTAGTGGTTGGTCAGAGGAAAGCCTGGTTCCCCTGTTTACAGACTACAGTATATAGACACTCTTATGCACTGTTAAGTATTCAAAATGCCAGGGATTTAGTGCTATGTTTTAGAATAAAGCGTGGTTGATTCAAAGTTTCCGTTATCTACTTTCTATCTGACTCTCCCTCACTAGCAGCTGCTATCTTAGAGTATTGCAACACCACTGTGTCACAGCCTCCTCCTGTACATCTCACATCAAAAAGCACTTCACTGAATCCCCCCCCCCCCCCCTGCCCCCACACCCAAATCACAGAGAGTACGGATGTTCAAAAATGGTGGTACGATCAAGATACAGCAAATATAGGTCCTGTTTTTGCAGCTTAATCATTTGTTGAGCTGGCAAAAGTAAGTCGTTTTCTGCAAATGTTTTTTGTTTGTTTTGGGTTTTTTTTTTTTTTAGCTGACACAGATATTTCCACACAGCGTGGTCACTCTGCACTCTCACACCAGAATAACACTTCATCAGTTCTGCGTTACCAGCATGTTTAACACTGTAAAGAGAACAGTTACGTTAATACTTTTACAACAGATTTCTATGTAGCTGGCACAATAATATTCTGGTAAAAATGGCTTTTTATGTATTATGGAATGGGGATTAGCTAGGCACCCTTGGAGGTCACAGGTTAGTGTTTGGGTTTGGAGTCAGGACTGTTACAGTAAGATAAGTTAGGGGTCTGTTATTCATAAATACATCTTATACAGTAGATGGCATACCGCAAACCTTTTTGGTACTACTTTTGATAAGACGGTTTGTAAATGAAGGTACCAAAGACGCACCCCTTTACAAGCTGCACATTACAATCAAATACCCTTTTGTTCATTTATTTTAGCATTTAACATTAACATTCCATTTGATCAGTGCATGCTTGCAGCGGGCTTACCTGTAGGTGTACGGTCCTATCTCTTCAACAGTAGGCTTCCCCCCTTGCATCACAGCTTGTGCGTTTGTCACATTAAAGAAATAGTACTGCATGTACACTGGGGGAGAAGGGTTCTGCCAGGATTTAAAAACATCTGCGCCGTCCTTCAAAACTATTTGCTGTTTTTAAAAAAAAAAAAAAAAGAAAGTATATCAGGGATTTGCTTGTCACAGACTGGTTAAGTGTATTACACGGATAGTATATCTGTATGTTTCTCACAGCCTGTCAAAAACTTAAGCAAAACTGAAATTGCAAAACAAAACCTACACAGCTACACCGTTAATATAAAACTTGAAGTCTAACTCGAAAAAATTAAACACTAGAGAAAATATATTTTTTAGGGCATGAAATTCACGCTAGCCATGCATCCAGTCTTGGGTTTTCGAATGTCCCTTGTTTATGCATTATTACAGGGTGCCAGGAGTTTAAACAAACAATCAGACCTCTGCAAAATCACATCATGAATAAATCGTAACTGAGTCAGTAGGTTTACCAACATGAATTGTTAATGTATCTAGAAGGGAGGAAAAATTTATATAACATCAAACTCCTGGCTCCTGATCATTTAAATCACATACCTACAAGTCCTCTGTTCTAAGGGAAGGTTTGCAATGCATGGTGCAATCACTGGACCATGCGAGAGGAGCTGAAAACAGTATATGCTCATCCATTTCATACAAAACAAGCCTAACGGCAGTATTTTGAATTGAAAACAAAAATGCAAGTTTTCTTAGTAAAACACTCATAGTGACATACAGCAGCAAGGTGACATAAATACAAGAAAAAAACGACACAGTACTCAGCATTCCAGCCGTTTAAGAATTCTGCATGTGAATAAACCACTGCTGAATAACTTCCTCTGCATTCACCAAAAGTGTATGCCTGACCAGCAACCTGGTTTACAATCTGAGCAAAGAGAATAAGAGAGCAGTCTGAAGTGTTAAGAGTTACAGTTAGAAAAATGTAATTTTGGCAACTGGTATACAAGCCCCTGGCTGGCGTATTTAAATTATCATTGGGTATAATTAAAAACACATGATCACTTTTATACACTTACAGAAAATAACCTTCAGACGTGTTCTGTTACTTTCCGTTGCTTTTTTTTATTTTTATCTCAGATACCCAAATTAGACAGTTCTGCTTTTTACTTTGCTCTCTTCTGCAGTACTCTCTACAGTTGCCGTTGTGATGGAAAGCCCCCACCCCCTTAAACTAGTTCAATTTCCTATAGTACAGAAATCAAAACCTGTAGCGCATCGTGCCATTTTCTACA
The DNA here is from genome assembly GCF_902713425.1 of Acipenser ruthenus. Taxonomy (NCBI): domain Eukaryota; kingdom Metazoa; phylum Chordata; class Actinopteri; order Acipenseriformes; family Acipenseridae; genus Acipenser; species Acipenser ruthenus. Next base: position 19,334,453 of record NC_081189.1, on the reverse strand, counting down.
GCAATGGAGCGTTCACATCGATTAGAAAGGGTGTGATGGGGTAGAATGATGTACACCTGCCTTTACCACCATGCGTAACTGATAAGCAGAACACTTATGCCAGCTGCATGGGCATAGTATTCTCTCCTGGTAAGAGAAGTAACTCTGCAGGATATGCTTTTCTTTCAGGGCCCTGCTCACGATTCTTGCGGAGCTGTTCAACTTTTGAGTGTCTCTTTTATAGAAATAGGCAAAAAGCGTTTTTTTTTTTTTATGCAACTCCTTCAACTTTTTATCTGTCAAATCAAAGTTTCTTTTTTTAAATAATCACATCTCAATTAAATAGTTTATTGCTTACATCACATACTCAATATTGCTTCATACTCAACTGACTGGGCTTCTAGGCGACTTGTAATTGGTATGCGTGCCATATCATAGCTGGCCCTTCAAAACTCCATTCTTTATTTAAATTAATTTAAAGAAAATACACCTGAAAGGTGACAATGTAATATTGGAACATGCTACAAAGATGTTCCAAATCAAATATTTGTGAAATATATTTAGGATTTACAACTAGAAAAAATACAACAGGTAGAAATTAACTTTGATTTCTGTGGACAGGTCCCCAGTGACACGGTGTCATTTGCTTCTAAATGTTTGCTTTCTAGATGAAATGCGACGTGTAAACAGATCAGCATGACTGGACTGGTCTGCCTGTGTGTGTACATTCTGCATGCTTCTAGTTTCTGAAGATGTCATTTATCTTCAGTCATATACTGCACATAATATTTGTTTAAATTATCACATTCCACACTTGCAATACACAAAGACGTGTGTATTGCAAGTCTCTCAATAAGTACCAAGATTCACAAATCTCTTCGGTTGTGTATAGATAAATCGCGGCTCCATGCTCACCTAGTGTGGTAAATGAAAAGTCGTTCTTTATGCTTGAAAGCCACTGAACCATGCACTCTGGTCAAGCTAAAAAGCAACTGATTAACTAGCACACCCCACTCCCCAACATCATAGCAGTGAATCCCAGATACACCACCGCCTCACAGCGATACTAACGGTATTCACAAACATAAACCCCATGGATCCTCTCAGCCAATCAGGTTCTGAGGAGACACAGGGAGATGCCCTCTAAAAGCAAACAGAACTTTATATTCGTGTAACATGCTTTAAACAGTCAAATGAATTGAAAGCAGCCTAGGCGATCCGGTTTTTCTTTATATGATCTATCATATCGTAAGAGAGGTATGTATCGTTTGTATCATGACCAAGATTTATCTGATTTAGCATTATTATCCCCTGCAGCGGTCATTACCTGTAGAGAATGACACAGGTTTCGTTACAAGCCCTGCCCTTCGGCTCGAGTCATTGCGATCGATCAGTCAGGTAAAGACTGCTGCGTAGGGCATTAAGGCTTATATGCCACTTGTCTGTTAGTCATAAGTTTGGCACGTTATGTGTATATATATACACAGTACCTGAGGTTCCCAAAGACAAAGAAATGTTCCCAAGGATGGGAATCAATTCATTTACACAAACAGACAGCTGCTTGGGGGTTACATTACTTCAGGTTCCATGGTGTATGTTTGTGTAACTCCATGACCATCTAAACATGAAACCTTATATTACCCGAACCAAGACATAATAATAAAACACTGCCTGCTAAGCATTTTGCAACCATTTTTCTGTACAGATCAATGACAGAATGCATTCGCTACAGTGTTTTTCCAATGGGATCAGTGTGCAGTATTGGAAACAGAATCCTGACACAGGGAGGGGGAACACACACTCCAGAGAGGAAGGTATTAAATTAAAAATAGGTACAGCACCTTTTAAATGTCTCCTAGTATTCCAAAAATGTCACAGGGAACCCCTGCCTGCCTCCCTCTCCATCTCCCACACAGGTCACACACCCCTCCCCCAATCTTTAAGCGCACAATCCATCTCTTATGCATTATGGTAGGGGAATGTGGTTTTCTATGTACAAATGTATATACAGAGAAGACCACATTCCATAATTCAGATCTAGCCTGTTTAACTTGCCACACCCATGACCCCACACCCAAAAAAGGAACAAAAACATACACAAACTAAGGTATTTTACATGAAATAACACAACAAAAGGAACACAAGTAGACTGTTCTGAAATGAAGTATAAATTATGCCCTCTATTCTAGTGTATCTCCATATTTATCCAGGATACACTGGTTTACAGGCTAGTTTTTTCCAGGCGGAGTGCCCAGCAGTCAAGAGAAGGCATAATAGTATGCGATGGATACATGCAAATAAATAACAAATACAATTCGAGCACGTGATTCAGCAGTGAAATGCCTCCACTAACGGGACTGAGTACAACAGCCTTTATTAAAGGAGATCTTCGGTTTCATGAGGCTCTCTGTGTTCTTAACGTTGAGACGCTCTTTTTAGACTACCTCTTGAATGCAGTGTTCTGGATATAATGTGACAACGGGTTAAAAATATGTAAATAAAATAAACAAATGCCTAAAACTGTAAAATATTCCATTATGTTTCATGTATTTGTTCCGATCGTTTAGCGTTAAACTGCATTTTGTATGTATTTATTTATTTACACGGATAAAATAAGTACTGCTAGTTATTCAAATTCTACTTTCTCTTAAACCACGTGTTTCTAGCACAAATCAGACAACTAACAAATAATACCGACCGGGATAACACACTAATCAATGACCTTGGCAATCGGCATGTGTTATATCTGGTTATATTTAAAAACCTCTGTGTAACTACACTGGCCTACTGCCAAACGTGATTTGTAGTTACTTTTTTGTTGTGGCTGAAATGTACTCTTACCAAGAAGACCATTCCATTCTTGAACAGCAAGTACATTACACCGGTGCACTTGTAGTGCTGGGCGCTGTACAACTCTATCTGCATTTCATAAAGTGACTTAAACATTTTTAAGTGAATAGCAATGCCACGCATCAAAAGCACACTTCATTTGTGACTTACCTTTTTGACGAGGTTATGGAGAACAGTTTGGAAGACTTGAGTCACAACCAAAGCGATTCCAGTAATTATCAGTAAATTGGCAATGATAATCCCGGTAGAGTATATGACACGGGACTTTGTCGTCATGATGAAGGACTAGGCGAACAGACGTTACAACAACTGTAAGCGATGGCACCACGCTTATTTAAAAAAAAAAAAAAAAATAACTGCTTTACTTTGAGAGATTGTTTAGGTCGATTTTAGCAATGTCATGCTGATCCACAGTTTTTGTTTGCTGGAGCGACTCTTGACCAGTTAAGTTCTCGATTTCCAATTTCAGATCCTTTTTTTTTTTTTTTTTGCTTTTCTTCCACGTAGAAACCTGTGCTTCGTTCGTCCGCTAGTGTTTAGAAAACTCCACACCGGCGCTCGGAAAGCAATCAGCTGCAGTACTCTTCAGGAGCAGGACCTAGCGCCACTCATCATTATCATATCGAGGCAGAGTGTTTCGAAAGATATGGTTTGGGGGATCTTGGCTAATGTGGGTGTGTTTAAGGCAGTTGCTTATTTGTGGTTAGTAACACTGCATTTATGGGTGGAAGTGACTATTTGAATTGGATTAAAGTGCAAGTTGTTATTTTTGACTCACTGCTATTATTTTTTAGGCAGACGCTTTCCACGGAGTTGTGCATTTGTGCCACAGCGAGTAACTGAATGAAATTGTCCAGTTTTTGATAAACGCAAAACACTGCGTTCTCTTTAAATTATTTTCATTGCAAATTTTCGACCAAAAAATCATGCTTCCACGTAATTATAAAATTATACATGTCAAGTTTAGTTTAATGAAAATGTTCCTTTATATAAAAAAATAAAGAAAAACGGTAAAATAGAATTCTATTCTAATTGTAAACATGTGAATCAAGTAGACAAGTAGTCCCTTATCTGTAATAAAACGAATTAAATGACTTTGTATATGTAGGTGTATATATTTTTTAAAAGAAAAATGAAAACTCGGACCTGCCTTTTCTTCAAAGATACGTCTTTTATACCTGATATTTACAAAAAGCTGTTCCTTGTCATGCATATTTTTTGTTCCGGGATTTTTTTAAGGGCTAATAGGCTACAGTAATGTAAAATGATGTTTAAAATTTGTACTTGATGTAAATACGTGGCATTACTTTCTATTGTCTTTGTAGTATGAAAGCCGCTTTGCCATTTCCACAACGTTGTTGTTCTTTTTTGTACATCATGTTTCGGCAACGACTTACCGCTACCGATCATTGTATCAAATCAGTGCTGCCTGACTCAAATCAAAAACTGCAAACAAAGCAGTTTATACAGGCAGGCCAGGGCGGAGCCGTTTGCGGACTTGTGGCAAGTGATTGGTTGCCTCAGTCACGAACCATAGTCTTTAATGTATTATTGTATGACCTGATTGGCTATATATACACCGAAATGCTTGACTCATGGTGGCGTGGTATTACTAACATGGTATTATAACTGACGTGTGGGGGGCTGGGGGCAGGAATTAGCATACAATTTGAGAAAATGTCCCCATAAAGATAGTAACGCCTGAATATATATATATATATATATATATATATATATATATATATATATATATATATATATACACACACACAACATATCGAAACGTTGGGCAGCTGGCTCTTTGGGCTAAATATATATATATATATATATATATATATATATATATATATATATATATATATATATATATATATATATATATATAGTTTGTTGTCGACTTGCACCCTGTGTGGAGTTTTGTCTGACTGGAGTTATAAATAGTAAATAAAAGGATAGTGAGAGTCAATGAGAAGTCCCTACAAACAGGAATGCAAATGTGTGTGTGTGTTGAACAGTAGTTTGGGGAATGCTTCGTTTATATTGCCACATCTGTAATGTTTAAAATTGTTTTTATTTCAATAAGTCAGTTTAAATATAGCGTTACTAAAACCATATGAATTCTCTCTCTCATGTTTATAGGTACACTGAAATTTGTATTTAGGATCTGTGATTTTATATATATATATATATATATATATATATATATATATATATATATATATATATATATATATATATATATAAATAAACAAACCCACCACCTTGGTTATCTGGTAAGGTCCGGAATAGAGTTAGGTGTGCTTGTGCCACTATTAACAATAGGTAGATAGATTGTCCGGTGGCTAAAATGAACAGCAGTCTGGGAGCAGAAGTAATAGTTCAAAGCTTTTATTAAATTACAATAAATAGTTAAAAAAAACCCCAATAAATAAGCAAAATACCACAGGTTAAATTCCATCAAGAAATGTTCTCACAATTACAGTCAGTAGGGGGGGCACTCGAGCTCAGCCAGGTTTCCCTAGAGTAGGCGTTTTCACTGGGGTGATTAAAGAGACTAGTGCATAAGAGAAAATAAATGTGACAACAAAACTCATCAAAAAAATAACTCCACAAACAAAACTCAATTAAATCAATAAAGGCAAAAATGAAACGTGGCAAATCAACAATCAAATAGTAAAGTATAAAGCCTCCCACTGAAACACGTAGTGTTGGGTTATACTGTAGTACAGGTTATCGGTCCCTCCAGAGTATAGGTGATCCGCCCGCAGTATTAAGCTAGAACCAGAGATTCTCTTTCTAGACTTCCTTGCGCTACAATCACACAACTTCACAGTCCACTTCAAACGCAATATTCTGTGGTTTCATAAAGTTCAGGCATCAGTTCTTTCACTACACGTCTAGCACATATACAGCACCGGTCCTGCAACTCTCCTCAACCATTGTCAGTCCCTTTTTATCTACCCCCCACAGTCCATTAACAGTTATTAGCAGCAGGTACTGTTAATCAAATGAAAGTGTGCAATTGACAGCATCTGACAGCAGATGAAGGTGGTCAATTGAGATGCCAATTGATGTGCCCATTAGTAAAGTCACTACATATATATACATATATATTTGCACAGGAATAAGGTTTAGTAATTCTACAGTGCCAGTTTGTGTAGTAGGTCAAATCTTACAGAGAAGACTGAGCCTGGGGTTCAACCAACATCAGATGTAACACCTCACTGTTCTATTTGTCTATGATGACCTACGAGTGTTCATGCTTTGAGGCAATTATAATGTGATCAGAGAGGTGTGTGGAATTGAGGTTTGCTGCTCAAAGGGGTCTAAACCCTTATTCTCCCCACCCATTTAGAACCAATCTCGAGGCAACATGTCAGTTATAATACATATGTAATGCACAATAATTAGAAATATTGAGTGAATATGTCTCGGGTGCGATATATACCCTACAGGCTATCACTGGGTCAAATGAAATTGTTGGAATTCCATTTATTAGAGGATTGATCAAAAACACTTAATATGCATGCTTGTACTAGAGCAACAGAGAGCCAAATCGTAGGAAGATACTGTTATTATTCTCTTCTTATCTTTCTTGGAGAATCAAAACATATAACCTACAATCTAGAGAAAAACAACTAACATACATTAACTGGGCCATAAATTCCAAGCCATTAAGTAAGACATAATATTTTGTATTTTGTAATAACACTTTATTTTCTTCTCAAGTGGAGTTTTATTACCGACACGCTTTGTAAAGAAATCCAAAAGGTAATCCAATTCTTAACAATTGTCTATTTCCGTGTATCTTGTAAATGATTGAGCCCTTTCAACAGCACAGCGGCTCTTATTTATACAATGTTGTGAAATTTTCACTGATAAAGAAATCTGTCAGGTATTTATTTTTCAGGATCCATTCTGGGTTTGGCTGCATGATGAAATAAAGCAGCACATCTTGAGTCAATGTTACTCGAAGGACAGAAGCACCTGCCAGCGACTCTTCAAATGTTTTTATCCGTTTCCCTGTTTGGCTCAGTCTAATAAAGACGAGGATTAAGGAGATGAGTTGCAAGGCCGAGTCAGTTTGTTGTAGTTACAAACTGATTTTCTCCTTCAAAAGTTCAGGGATAAAAAAAAACATTCTGAGAGAGAGGCTTGTATTTAAAATAATGAAACAAGACATTGTAATACTATTCTGATCATTTTTTATTTTTATTTTACTGACTTAATGCATGAAGTATAAGAAGATTCCTAAATTATTTTGTTCTGATTATAAAGTCATTTTCAGCAGATAGATGGTCAACCTGAAGTGCATATAGAAGCCCTGTGGATCACTTTATTATGAGTTTGCTCTTTCTTATTCTTTGGCATGTACTGTTTAACAAAATGTTGCAATGAAATGACCCTGTGTGTGTAAACTAAACAGAAAACATGTTGCTTCTGGAACAAGGGTACTTTGAGTAGTCCAGTGTATACAACTGTGACAGTCACCTTCCTGAACAAGCTGAAGTAATGTTTTTAAAAGTCATAATAATGAGCCTGTGTCCCGGTGACTCCTCCTGTGTGATATTTACTGTATGCATATGCCACTATTAAGCTACTGGCTGGACTAACTGCAGAAAAGAAGGCTACTTATTTGGCACTGTTTTAAAAGAAAAATAGTTACCATGCCACCTACAAATGCCAACAGACAATTACATTATCAAGTGAAATATAGTTCCTTGAAGCCTGTTTAATATAGTTTTCCAGTGGTTTTGCTTCCTGGCACGCTGTGTTTGTTTACATTCTTTAATGATTGTGCTGTACGGAAGCAAGCTGTTTTTCTAACCATATCCGAGTGCTTATTAAGGGTCTGATTATTAAGGGTCACGATATTGCTGAGGGACTGGTCAAGGATTACACTCTGATTTACCAGCTGGACTCAGAAAGAAGACATGTTTGAGAGCTCTTAGAGGCCGCAGGTGTGTTTTTAATTTCTAGGCTTTATCAAACCCATTCCAAGGTGATCTTCAGACTCACTGTGCTTCTTGTGTTCTTAATGGATTTGTAACATGCTGCTGCCACCAACAGGTCAATAGTGACATTGAACATGGAGTCATGTCCTTATCCGTAAATAATTAAATAAAATGTCACAAATGAACCTAAAACCTGTCTTCCCTTATACAAGGTGCAATCACCTTTTCTGAGTGAAAGGTGTATGCGGCAGAGCTAGATGGCTCTTTGATAGAAACAGTTTAATTTATTTAAAGTCTTCCCACTGATGATGGGAATGAGAATATAGAGATGGAAGCCCTGTTAACAAGACTTAAGTTTTTGCAGGTATCAGGCTTTTAAAGACACACCTGTGGTGGCTTTGACAGACTCACTGAGAGCAGAAACTGACCCAGGACTGTGACAGCTACTGGAAGCAGGCTGATCTTTGGGATGCAAATTGAACCTTTGTGAAACTACATGTGTTTTAAAATGTTGTAATAACTGTACTGTGTTTTAAAGAATATAAAGTCAGCAGAAATACTAAACAAATTGTTAAAACACACTGTTCGTAGAAAAAGTTATAATATGGTCTGTATTAACCTATAGTTATGTTAGAGCATTCTATATTCCTGTTTATTCTGTTATAACAGTAAAAATATTATTGTATCTTTGTAAGTCTGAGTAAAAAGGGAGATAGGTTGGGGTTACGCTGACCAAAAAACACCTGGGAAATGAGCTAAGCTTGTCCTTGTCTGAGCTACCGATGCCAAGGTTTATAACCTTGAGGAGAAAAGCAGAAACGAGAATCTCATTTAATTAACTCAAATGTTCACAGTCAAGTCTCTTATTTAGAGAAGTAAGCTTGATCTGAAAGTAGTCTTTAAGCTAAAAACAGGTATTCTAGGATTATTCAAACAGAATATAAGTGTAAATGTTTTATTTTAACAGAAGAACTGTTAAGTTTGAAAATAAGAGAGTATAGTGCAGAAATTAACTTAAAGTAAAAACTTCAGTGAAAACATAATGGTACCAGTATGTGTCAGACATATAGTAGGATATGCCAAAGAGAATGTAATTAATTTGTTAAACTTGTCTTTGCTTGAAACGGAACAGTACCAGGCATGGGTAATTGAAGGAAATAACTTGTTGGCAACTAATGCGAGTTTTAATGTTTGAGGGGTTTGAAATCCAAGGTTTCTATAATGAGTGATCTTTTACATAATAAGAAATACCTTCTGGTACAGGAAAGGGGAGTCAGTGATGAGCTATATATGGCTTCATTAAATCATAGACATTAATGTAAACCTGGAAAAAACCAGTGAGTGTGAGCAATAGCATAGGACCATGTTATGCCATACGTCTGAGAAAATGCTTACAGAAGAGTTTTCTATTAATGACAGATGACTTCGACAGAGAAGCAGGTGGTTCGGAACTTGCCTGAACAGGATTTTTGTAAAAACACAGAGAGGTCAAGTTTAGTTTGAAGCATTGAATAGCTAAAATGGGACAGTTATATTTTGACTATGTTCTTGATAGACTGGATTTAAGTGAAAATAATTGGATATATAATTGCAGACTTAGAAGTTTGCTATGAACCTTCTACCAGCCCCTATCCAATATATTTTAGTTGGAATAATTAAACCAAAGTAGGTGTTATATATTAAACACATCTTTCTATATGTATTCTTCATATACTTGCACTGTATTCACTTGCATGCTGTGTTCAGGAACTCCCTGGTACCAAAAAAGAATAACATCAGTTCAAAAGTTCAACTTACATATTTTGGAGATGTACTGTAGGAGAGGTGGACTAGGGGATGATGGCTAATTAATCTTATTGAAGGAGTTAGCATGTTTTGAAAATGTTATTCACTTGAAGGACAGGAGCTGTTAAGACATATTAATGTTTGAGATTTAATTAAGACTTCTGACGTAAGAAGCGAAGGTAAAACCCTAGTCAAGTGTCACTCAACTTGTTAACTACAAGCTGATGTGATCCATGCTCTGAAGATCTCTGATCAAGCTGATTGTTGTTGGTGTGTATTTAGAAGTCTTTGCCTTTGAAGACAGTTTCTGTCCTTTCATTATATTCTACACTTCCATATATATTTTGGAAGGTAAGAACTATTTTGAATGTATATCTCTGTTATATTAATGCATTGCTATAAGGTATAGGATTTATGTTTTAGTTGTGGAGAGTGATATATATTGGATATGGTAGGATTTAGCGGTGGGCGTTTTTAGCTTTATGCATGCATAGCTTAAGGGCAAAACATGTTATAACCATAAACGTATTGAAGTATTAATGCTATTATACCTGTTAAGGTACTGGATCTCCCAGATTGAACTCTGTGTGAGTTTCTTGATTATTAAAAGTCATCTGGATACGTTACAAGCCCAGTGCACGAACGATCCACTTACAGGAGTCCAAAACATCTTTATGTCCTCCTGAATGTCTCCCCTTAGTTTAAGAGTGTGCTTAGAGTATATATATATATATATATATATATATATATATATATATATATATATATATATATATATATATATATAAAAAGAGTATGTGCGAATCTGACAAAATGAACAAACAGCTAACTAACTAAATAAATAACTGACAAAACAAAATATGCTTCAGTATAGGCATGGAATGTTTGTAGTTTTAAAATAAGAATCGTTTTTCAATTCAACTGTTTTTTCAGAGAACCAAAAAGGACTCAAGACTCAATTAAATAAAGGTGCACTATTGTATTTTGCCACAAGGGGGAAATGCATTTTACCTTCTAGTTGCTTAAATAAAGCTTATATTGAAGCAACATTGAAATTATTAGTATTGGAATATATATATATATATATATATATATATATATATATATATATATATATATATATATATTAGCGTTCCTGTCCTAAAATGTAGGAAATATTATGGTTACAAATAAACTGTATTTGTGTGCCCCTGATTTAACTCAGTTTTGCCGCTTGTGAGACTGTCTTGCCCAAGTTGATAGCAAAAATGTCTGGCCAAGATGACAGTCAAACACAAGAAATACGTGAAGAAGAAATACATTCATAAACTCAAAAGGTTTTTTAAATAATGTAATTAATTTGTAATTTTACAGACTATCCCATAAATAAAAGTTTACCAAGGTAAAAACATATCAAAGTGTTAAAGCATTGTAAAGAATAGCGAGGTAATATTAATAAACATGGCGAACCATGGTAAACTAATGCATAATAATAACCCCTGAGATATGCATGCCCTTAGAATCTTTGTAACCGCATCACAAAAACAAATCCAACAAGATCAATCCATCAGCTATTAACAAAATGTCGTTTAAAGTAAATTTCAGCCTTTTTAATAAGATGTCAATTGAGGAATGGCTAAATCAAAACATCCCAGGAAATATGAGCACCTCTATAGATGTCTACAGTCGCTGTAAGTAGTACAGAGGGAAGTATTGTTGGACAAACTGAAAAACCTACCATCAGTATACTACTAGTAGTGCTAGACATGGGAGTGCTACCCAACAGCGACTTGATTTAATGGAAATAGAACTGAAAAAATACCAGAAAACAAACAGCTCGGGCAATTAATGTTTTTCCAGACTGGTTAAAGGAAAAGAATATAAACACACATTTTGAGGAAAACACTTGCCAGAGTTTAAATGAATATCTCAGAGAGTTTTATGCAACCGTCAAAAATAATGTTTATACAAGCATACACACACACCCCAGTCTCTCCCCATATTTATAACAGCCCCCCCCCCCCGTCAAAGTGTAATTACCTCTTTATGCCAGTTACAGGTTACCCATGATCCTGTGCGCTGTGCAACTAATTTGCATAGCGCCCCCGTGCACGTCACACTGCCCCCCTCTTAAATCCTTTTGTCCCCAAAAGCTTCCCAGCCCAGCCCCGTACACTACATACCTGGCATATCCGGGGTAGTCATATCCCATGTACAGCACAACAATAAATGCAATCATGAACAATAACCAACAGTGAAATAACAACGCAATCCAAACCCCAGCATTGCCATTGCAACAAGTCCAGAACACCGAGTTCAGCGAGCAGCCCAATTAATCCTGGTATCGGGCAGGTGTACGGCGCACACGGCGGCTCCTCCCGGTCCTTTCCCAGGGCGGTGAGGCAGCTCCCGCTGCCGCTGGAGATGGCGTGACTGTGGTGGGTGAAACCCCGATCTGTCGGGTGCAGGGAAAGGTGGGTTTGCTGCCGCTGGGACACCCGCCCTTGGTACGGGGCGAGCCGATCGGGGTGCAGCATGACCTGCCAGCTCCTCGCAATTAGCTGCACCCAGTACACCACTTCGCCCAGTCATTCCGTTACCGTGCAGGGGCCAACCCAGGAGGACTCGAGCTTGGGGCAGCAACCTTTTCTCCTCCGCGGGCTGTATACCCACACTTGTTCCCTGGGCTCAAAGTCCTGCCCCTTTCCCCGTAGGTCGCAGTGGCAGTGCTGGCGTATTCCAGCGGCTTGCAGCTGCCCCCGGGCGAAAGCATGGGCACTGTCCAGCCGGTCCTGCAGGAGCTGGATGTACTCTGGTCCAGGAGGCTTCCCTGTGTCTGGTGGCTGTCCAAAGATTATATCCGCAGGTGTATTGAGCTCGCGGCCCATCATTTGCAGCGCAGGGGTGCAACAGGTGGATTCCTGCACAGCGATGTGGCAGGTAAGCAGAATCAGTGGCAGGTGCAGGTCCCAGTCGCGCTGGTGCTCGCTGATGATGATGGCCAGCTGCGTGTTCAGCGTCCGGTTAAAACGCTCGACCAAACCGTCACTCTGGGGGTGCAGCGGGGTGGTCCTGCTCTTGTGGATCCCCAAACGCTGGCACACTCAAGCGAACACCCATGACTCAAAATTGCGCCCTTGGTCAGAGTGCAGCTCCTGGGGAATCCCAAACCGAGAGAATAAATCATCCACCAATGCATCTTCTACCGTCGAAGCCTCCTGGTTCTGGCAGTGCGTAGGCTACAGGCCACTTTGTGAAGTAATCCATGGCGACCAGCACCACGCAATTACCCTGATCGGTAGCCGGGAAGGGCCCTAAGACATCCACCCCGATGCGCTCCATTGGCGCGCTGACCTGGTACTGCTGAAGGGGGGTCTGGGAGCGCTCAACTGGCCCCTTCTCCGCTGTACAGTCATCGCAGCGGTGGGAGAAGGTCTCGACGTCTTGCCGGCATCGCCCCCAGTAAAAACGAGCCCGGAGGCGCGCCAACATCTTTGTGATCCCGAAGTGCCCTACCCCAGGGACTCCGTGGTTTGTCTGCAGCGCATCGTCGTGGAGCGGAGCTGGTACCACGATCTGCCATCACTGCTCTCCGCTGGTCGGCTCCTGCCACTGCCGGTATAGCACACCCTCTCGGAGGCTGAGTGCACCCCACTGTGACCACAAGCCCTTGACAGTCTCTGAGAGGGGAGCCACCTCCTCCCAAGTTGGTCGCTTGTTTCCCTCTTTCCAGAGCAGCAGCCAGCTGGTGTCAGGATCCTGTGCTTGCTGCCTGCGCCACTCTTCCGGGGTCACCGCCTGCACCTCTCGGACGTGCACAACCTCGCTGCCCTCTCCTACAGCTTCCTGCTCTCTGGCTTCCCGCTGCTCACAGTGACGGCACCCTGTTCACTGCATGGTCTATGGGATAGCGCATCTGCGTTTCCGTGCTTCACTCCAGGCTTTTGACTTTGCAATCCAACATCGGCCTGGAGTGAAGCACGGAAACGCAGATGCGCTATCCCATAGACCATGCAGTGCCAACTGCCCCTCTGGCTCCCAAAACTGCAACAGCCATTGTAGCGAGGCATGGTCAGTGTGGAGTAGAAACCGGCAACCACAGAGATAGGGGCGGTAGTGCTTGATGGCTTCCACCATCACCAGTAGCTCCCTTCAAGTCACGCAGTAGTTACGTTCTGCATGGCTGAGGGTCCGACTGAAATAGGCTACAGCTCTCTCTCCCCCCCCCCCGTGGCAATCTTGGGACAGCACTGTGTCGATCCCTACGTTGCTGGCATCCGTATCTAGGATGAAGGGTGCAGCCGTGGATGGGGCAGCGAGTACCAGGTCTTGTGGTAAATGCACATTTTTGGCCTAAATGCAAAGAAACCATCCATACTGTGAAGCATGGTGGTGGCAGCATCATGTTATGGAGATGTTTCTCATCGGCAGGGACTGGGGCACTTGTCAGGATAGAAGGGAAAATGAATGGAGCAAAGTACAGGGAAGTCCGTGAGGAAAACCTGCTGCCCTGTGCAAGAAAGCTGAAACTGGGACGTAAGTTCACCTTTCAGCATGACAATGACCCAAAGCACACAGCCAAAGCTACACTGGAGTAAATGTCCTTGAGTGGCCCAGTCAGTGCCCCGACCTAAATCCAATTGAAAATTTGTGGCATGACTTGAAGGTTGCTGTCCATCAACGCTCCCCAAGGAACTTGACAGAGCTTGAACAGTTTTGTAAAGAAGAATGGTCAAATATTGCCACATCTAGGTGTGCAAAATTGGTAGAGACCTATCCCAACAGACTCACAGCTGTAATTGCTGCCAAAAGTGCTTCCACCAAGTATTAACTCAGGGGGGTGGAAACTTATCCAGTTATAATCTTTCAGTTTTGTATTTTTAATATATATATTTTTTTCTCAATAAAAACTTTTTTCCCCTTAACAGTGTGGAGTATGGTGTGTAGATAAGTGGAAAAAAATCCTCATTTAAATGCATGAAACTCTGAGGTAACAACACAACAAAATGTGAAAAAAGTTCAAGGGGGTGTAGACTTTCTATAGGCACTGTATATTGAACTTCATGGAGTACCCTCTATTTGTCCCTTATGCAAATTTATCATAAACTAGCATATGTTTTAATTTGTCAGCTGGACCATTGTAATTGCACCTATAGTACCCAATTTACAGAAACACCAGTTACAATATTTTATTAGATATACATCAGGGATATTAAGTATTGACAAATAAATATCTTTTTGAGTAATAGCATCACAAGTCTAGTGAAGTTGTAGCGAACAATCTTTTCATTCTATTAATAATAATAATAATAATAATAATAATAATAATAATAATAATAATAAGCATCTATTATTTGCCCTCCACTTGCGTCTTTCGTCCGATATTTTAGTTAGTTAACTCCCTTTCACTATGCAGATACTGTACCCCAGAGGTCAAAGATAAACCCCAATAATCCCTCCTTATAATTAGCCGGTGGGGTTGTTCTTGATAATATGATAAGTATGTGGTGATAACCTGGTAGCTGTATATTCTGTCGGTCTGCAAATTAGCATGGGATTTCATGGGCAACAATCACGTCAATTAAAATATGTATACCTTAATCAGTTCCCTTTATATATAAAAGTCCACTACCATGATCTCAGAACAGTCTTTGTATTAAAAAAGGGTGGGGCTGGCCTGGGGGACGTCCAGCTGAAAGTGCATAATTCAGCATGTCTATACTCAGAAGACTATTGCCTGTGTTTCTGATTAGTTTAGGCTGGACAGTATTGTAAGACTTAAAGCCCTTACATTTAGGATATTGGGCTAGATTCTCCAAGCCATAAGCACACTTTTTAAGAAAGGAAAAACATACCCAAATATAACCTGAAATAAACCATTCAGACATTTAATTAAGCTTAATGAAGACAGGTGTTTTCATGTTAGAACAGTAATTAGTGTTTTCTTTTTTATTCAGAAAATATGCTATCTATAACACAGATGAAAAGAAAATATATTTTTTAACCCATTTCTATTCTGCCTTTAAGGACTTTCTGTTAGAAGTTCTGTAACACCAACAGTCATATTTGGTGCAGACTGCATTTTGGGATAAAGGCCTTGATAAATCCTGCCCAATGGTTCAGAGGTTCAAACTCTTACTAAATAAAAGGATAAGAAGTCTCTGGATAACACAACACGTGGAATCAATGTTACTTAAGTGCCCTTTGTACAGTAACTGTCAAACCAGCCTGAATTGTTCATTGACCTCCTTGTCTGATAGCGGAGATAATCAGTTCTAATATAAAGCCAGGCAGCATTCCCCCGCGTGAGTGCATTTGCCAGCTGTAGTCTCGTTATTTGTTCAACATGAGGACAGTAATCTGCAGAGTGTTTGCTATCAGCCTCATACTCTTCTTGATCTGTGACATCCAGGTAAGAAATCTACCTGCTTTACTTTCATATTCACTTATATACATTTACATACGTACTGTAATTGCATTTGAATTTGTTTTTATATTTATTTATTGTTGGCCTCTCACTTGCCCTTGCCAGACAGCTGCTTCAAACAGTGATATATACTACCCTCCAACAAGTATTAGGACAGTACTTGGGGTAGAGTATATATACTGCATGTTCTCTTCACAGCCACATAAGATCCTTGTCTAATCTTCTTTGTTTTATGTTTTAGATTCTTATACTTAATCAAAAATCATAAGCATTTGAATACTAATACATACTTTTGTAAATGTTTTAAACTCAGTTGATTTTTTTTCTACAGCTGTTATCACCTTGCATTTCATTAGGACAGGAAGGTTTGGATTATACTGTAGATCAGTTTGGATTGCCAGGGTTTGAATTAGTGAGAGTAACTGTAAGTGTTGCAATCTGGCTTCAGGAGTGCTATATATAGTATACAACATTATATATAATGAAGATTTTTTTTTTAAGAAAAGTCAAACTTTTCATGAATTGAATCGATTAATGGTTTATAGAGTATATAATGAAGACTTTTAACAATTAACATTAAATATTATACATTAGGCTAATGGGTGTTTATATATATTGAGTATGGATTTACAACTCTTGTGTGCATATAAAAAAAAAACTTTGAATTTTGTACTTTGTTTAAATGCTAATTGACTAGATCTTTAAAATAAGCTGTTAATGTCTTTGTAAAGTGCTCAATGTGAGAATGGCTTGTTTTGAACAGGTTTTGAAACTGATTTTGTATTGCATGTAGCTTATTTTGAGTTTTAGATTGGATGAACTGTTGATTGACAAATCGTGTTTCCCTGATTAGGGAATGAGAAACGCTTGTTTATGTGTTACTCATGAGTGTATATGATGGGAGATTTGCACATCTGTTTGTTACCTCTGATGAAGACAGTTTGACTGTCGAAACGTTTCTTTTTAATTACTTTTATGTCCGGGAACCAAATAAAATATAAAAAGAGATCTATAAAGTTCAGCCGTTGTTTGTGGTTGATGAATGGGAAGGTGCGGTACTTTCTGTGCTATATATGATGTTGTTCATCTGCACCCCGTAGTTCGATGTTCGAGTGATGACTGGTTGATGTGCACCTTACGGATCTTTGTGTATTGGTGCAACATATATGTAGGAAATAATACATGGTATGCCAATGTATTGCAAATATATTGATAAATATTCTATATGTAAGGCAGCAGTCTGTTTTGCCATATACATGACATTATGTATTCTCAAAACTGTGAAACACAAAGCAATATACTGTGGAACACCTAGTATGGCTTGTTGTTTTGGTGTGTAAATATAAAGCTCTTGGTAAGTTATCTGTAGGAAGAAAAAATCAATAACACAACAATAAAATAAAAGGCTATGCTATAGGTGCAATGCACATTATCTATTGTAATTCCCATAAGTGATAACATTCACAAAAGAAACAACAGTGCTGTGCTATTTTCCCACTATTTAGCTACATCGTATTAACCATTGAGCTTATGCTGAGGAATGTCAGTGTTAAGAGTATACAAACTGTAACAAATGTACTACTTAATATACTACTGTTTATATCTCTAAAAGCACAATTTAGAAAAGTTTCAGCAGTCAGCTGATCCATTGAATTAGCCATTTGTAACAGCAAATAACTGGAATAAGTGACTGCTCTTACATTGAGTGGGACACTTGAAATGGTTCAGATATTAGCAGAAGGTATAATTCAAACAGTTGGGTGTTTTTAGGTGCTCCACTGGTTCTTTGTTCCCTAGACGCTTGTTTTTGTCCGTGGATTGACAGTGTGCTCTGTTAACTGTCCCCAGGTTCAGGCTGCTGCTCTCCCGCGAGGTGATGGGGTTCAGCTGGTAAACCGTGTGAAGAGATCGATGATGTGGCGCTGGATTACCCAAAGACCAATAGGAGCCAGCTGCAGAGACCACTCTGAGTGCGGCACCAACTACTGCAAGTAAGTTCCACGGCTCTATATCTGTTAACTACCCTAAATGCACACTTAAGTGAGCATTACCAATCAGGTGTGGTTTCTGAATACATCTCTTAAGCCTACATTTTGAGGCAAAAACTTAAAGAAACTAAATGGAAACATCTGAGTCAGTGTCTTAGCCAGTTATACAGATGAAAGAATGAGCTGAAACATGTGTGTACAGTACTTGACCACGCTGAAAGGGAATGAAAGCAATTTTGAGTTGTTTGCTCAGCCTCTTGCCACTTTGAGGGTTAAACAAACCCTGTTATGAAACGCATACTAATAACTTTGGTTCTGTATACCTCTGGGGAACATGATGACATTACAACTGTAGCTGTTGAAGTTTGTCGTTAAACAAATTGTAGATAAAGAAGGCTTTGGAAAGTGTTGAGCATTTTAGACATCTGGGTTTGGAGCACTGCCGTGACTGCTACCTTTATGTCACACTGGAGACAGGCACAGCCTGGCTAGTCTGTAGAAATAGTTTTTAATCACAGTGAACTATTTTAACATATCTCACGTAGTAAAAACGTACTACTTTGAAGCCATCTCAAATACGAAGGCGCATTTTTAGAGAGGAACACACCAGTTGTAACACTAACAAAAACTACTTAGGCTGTTTTATTGTTCTCAGAAATGTGTCTTTGCTCTTGCATAATATCAAATGGGTCAAAGTCTGAAACTTCTTAAGATATTAATAAATAATGCACCAAAGTGCAAAATCTTGCGCTGTCAGCTCAGGGGCTTCAGACAAAGTTCTGCAAACCGCACCCTGACTTCCAGACTTCTGAAACGCTGTAGAAGAGAATGGTTTGATGGAAGAGTGGCTAAATCCTCAAAAAAAACTTTGTATTTGCTGTATTTTAGATTGTGTTCTCCCCCAACACCGTGTCTCACTTTACATAAGAAAGCGTCGCAAATTAAACTACATTATTTTTTGTAATGTAACATTTGTACAAAACCATTTCTTTAAGAGGAAAGATATATATTTTTTATATAAGACAAATGCCATTACACTACAACACTAATATACAGGTAGTGGACACAAAAATGGAAACACCAATGTAAAGTCACTTAATAGGGCGTTGGGCCACTATGGTGTCCTAATCTGTGGAGTTCTCGGCGGACCGTTTTTGATGAAACTGGCTGCTCGCGCCCCAGGTTGAAATTTGCAGTCAATTGATCTGCAGTTGCTCGCCTGTTTTGCCTTGCACTTCGAATTAATGCACGGATATCACGATCCTGGAGTATGCGCTTCCGCCCACTGTTGTCCTTTGCTGATGATGTCTTTCCCTCAGAGTTCCATGCCGACATCACCTTAGACACCGTTGCTCGTGAAACATCATCAAGTTGAGCTGTCTTGGCAACTGAAGCTCCTGCCAAACGCACCCCAACAATCACCCCTCTTTCAAAGTCACTGAGGTCTCCTCTTGCAGCCATGCTAGCCATAATTATAGGCAACCAGGCCTGTCCAGCATTTTTATACATGACCCTAAGCATGCTGGGATGTTATTTGCTTAATTAACGCATGAGCCACACCTGTGTGGAAGCCCTTGCTTTCAATATACTTGGTGTCCCTCATTTACCCAGGCGTTTCCATTTTTTGGTCCACTACCTGTGTATGTGTGTGTGTATATATATATATATATATATATATATATATATATATATATATATATACATACATACATATAAAGTTGAAAATTCTCAGAAATCCACTTCATTGAACATTTCACTAGCTGTGCTACATGACATCATGACTGGTACTGTGGAGAACCAAGCTCCCCTGTAAACCGTTACAGTGCGTGTTATACAGTAACAGAACATGTCATTGCCTAAACATTTACTTTGAATTACCCACTTATCTGTCTAGCCTTATCAATCCTGTAAACTGGATGCCCTTGGGATTAAACATTCTGTTCTGACACTGAAAAAACCTGAAGGACTTTTACTAACACGGCCTTCTGAAACTGGTCCAACAAAAGGGGCAAGATTCCATTGGAAACCGAGAACATTTTGAACTTTTAAAAGGCTGTTTGTCAAACGATGGGTCCGAAACCCAAAATGAATCTCTTTATAATATAAACTGTTGTCGCTTTAGGATAAGGTTTAATAGTAATGGCACTTTAAAATTGTTTTATTTAAGAAGAGGATCCCCTGCTTTGCTAGCAAGTCTTGAGTAGAAAATGTAGTTTAGACATCGTGAGGGAAATGTCAGAGGACAAGCTATATTTTATTTGTTTATTTTCATTTTTGTTGAGAAGGTCAATTCAAATTTGAACTAATTGCATGTCCTGTGACTTTAGCCTCATGATGTGTTCAAGATGTGATGATTTATTACAGTGTATAGAGGATGACTCCCTGGGAGGGAAGGGCACTTCATGGCAGCAGAGTGAAAATTGGAAGTTAAGACACCACTGATGTATAGTATTGCATGACCAGTCTGTAATACACCATCAGATTAGTGGCGCCTCCTATACCTTCATACCACCAGCCACCACTGGTATTAATTACTTTGAGCTACTTCACACAGCAGTTTTAATTTTAGTGTTCCAATGTTATTAGAAATAACATTCTGCATGATCTTTCATGATGCAGTTTGCATGTGATTGTCAGCCTAAAACAGAGGTGTTATTTCTGTATTATACCTTTTTAGTGTTAGCCTACCACACTGCCAAATATTTCTGCATCTCACAGTCCCTGCTAACCTTTTTCTCTCTTTGTCTTTGTAGGGATGACTACTGCTCAATCCGAGTGTTTTCGTCTTAGTACCTAAAGAAATGCAGCGTCTGGAAGTAGAGAATGTGGAAGTTCTTCACATCAACCCGTTATAGTATTCAGAGAAAAATGGCCTTCACGATCATCTGTTAAAGAAAATGTGTCTATCAATGTTACTATTGAGCAACATTAAACCAGCATAGTATCACCACTTACACACGTTCTAGAGTTTCATATTCAACACCACAGAGTGAATTTCATTTTTTCTTATTTTAATTTTTTTTTTTTTACTGCATCTCATTTTGGTTTTTTTCTTTGCATTCATTTTAATCTAATTGCAAATCATGCAGCATTGCTAAGCAGAAGCAGAGCATGACCTAAGGAAAGTAATCTAAATCCATCTGTTCAATTTAGGGTTAAACACTTTATTTTCCATACATTGTACTTCATATGGACAGAATACTAGACAGAGTGTTGTGTTTTGGGGGCTCGCTGGTTATTTTGACCATCCTCATTTCGTGGAACAAATTCCATGAACGTTCATGGGAGTATCCCCTATATATTAATGCTTTATTGATTTTTTAATTACATGGTTATGACAGAAATGCCATATAATTAAGTATTAATAAAGATTGTATAACCCCAAAACTAAAGTGAGACTCACATGTATTTTAGAGCTATCCATAGAAGTAAACTTACCATGCTAAACAAGACATTGTTGTATATGGGTTTAAAATATGTAAACCAAAAAAAGACGTGGACTTCAAGCCAACGGGTTTACTATATTAGTAAATAGAGCTTTTGCTTAAAGGTAATCTGAAAACAGTGTACTATTTAGATATATCTATCTATATAGATATATCTATCAATCTATATATATATATATATATATATATATATATATATATATATATATATATATATATATAAGCTTACTTTGCACATAACAAGCTAAAAGGTTATAGGTTATAGATAATGTGTTAATATTGCCTTATCTATTTATTTTTCTAAAATGTATTATTTACTATCTTAAAATGTTCCTGATACCATGCGATCATAAAAGATTGTGAGCCAATAAATCTTTTAGAATGGTTTATTGTTATGTTTGTTACATTGAATTGTGAATAGAATTGTTTTAAATTGTAAAACACTGTGCTTAAATTGTTTAAACATGATGTAGCAACATTACAAAATTTACTGAATTAAACATTTTTGAGTAGACTAAACACAATATGTTTATCTCCTCCTTAGAATAATCTGTATAGTGCAATCACATTGTTTTTAATGAAACATTACATGCTGTAATTCTACAGTAGTAAAGCAAATCGTTTTATAGAATTATTTGCCCACTATCTACAGAATCTTAGAATACTGTAAAGTTTATTTGACTCATATTTACTACAAAACAAAAGGCCAACATGTAAAAGCAAAAGCAAAAGAACCAACTTTGGCCAAAAAATAAAACACACTGGTTATTATCTTTTATTACTTTTTTAATTTTAGACGTGCACATTAAATGCCTGTGCATACAATATTAAAACAATGTGTTCCTATATGCATTGTTTAGTTAGAGTGTTTTACTTTCCCCCTGTATTAACATTTATCAAATTTACTCTCGGACGATGACCACTCAAGACATTTTATAGTATGCAGTTAAAATCATAATTGATAATAATAACAGAGAATTATATTGCAACTACAAGTACTGATGACAAAACAAGAGAAATACTTCAAAAAGGAGAGTATGCTGATAAGATACTTTTCAAAAAAAATATTCCAAAAGTAATGCCTCCATTCTAGGGTCTTTATATAATGTACCTGCACACAAGATCATTTCATCTTAAACTTTGCTTATCTTTGTTTAACTGGTAGCTCTTCAGCTCCAGTATTACCTACAAGGTTCACCTGTTTGACACTTGTGAGCACCTGCTATAAAGCAGGCACACTGAGAGCTGTGGAATGTTACTAGCCATAACTTTGTTATTAGACATACAGTACATCAATTCTGAAGCCGGTCAATCATTAATCAAAGACAAGCATTCCCTTTTTACAAGTGTTTGATTTTAAAGCAAGCAGAAAATAACATGGAAATCAGACTGTAATGAGGATATTATGTACAGCTGAACCACTATATGAAAGCATTAACACACAACAGGAAGTTTAAATGTGGTTCAACACTCACACACCTAGGAGTGAAATAATGACACGACTGCTCCACAGGTATCAAAGTAAATAGGCTGTCAAATGAAATCAGTGTGGTTTGAAAAGTTCTAAGCTGCGCTGGTATGGTGCCATTGTTGCACAGATTGGAACTCTTTTTAGCCAATGAGATTTGTCTCTCTTTCCTTACTTTATAGCTTTTTATATCATATTACGATAATTAAGAAAAGCGCAGAGATGTGCTGCCATCTATGGTTTTAAATAATAGTTTTAGCTTCCGTAAGGCGGCTCATACCCTGAGAATAGCAGCTCAGTAGATGTTTGTAAAATGTTACAGTACTAGTGTAACAAAATACAATTTAAGAAAAAAGGAAATTCCCTTTCATTTCTGCTTTGCTTCCAAGACTAGAAGCTTGAACATGTAATTTCTGACGCTCGAATGCTACACTAAGCAGACGCCATCCTTTGTGGATCAGTGGAGTTGTGGTCGGCAGGATTCAAATGGAGAGGAAGCTTGGATCACGAAAGCTACCGCTTTAAACGCTGTTGCTTTCAGCTAAAGTGCAAAGAAGGCCAAATTATGGAAGAACAGACACAGAAAGTGTCATTGTATTTTAGTTTAGAAAATGACTGAGGGACAGTGCAACTTTTAATAAACATAATTAGTTCACCTGAAAGCTTCAGTTAGTTAGAGCCATGTTCCAACAACTGCAGAAAGTGTTTCAAAAGAGATCATTACAATCATAAAAAAAATAAAATAATAGGACACAAAAAATATTATCTGTGAGCCTGACTGAAAATGTGGGGCCTAAGATTTTTATTTTAACACAGCTAGACAACTCTGGTTAGAGTGCTGTTCCATGACATGTTTAATTGTTATACTGTACTTAAATGATTAATGTCTGGTTTCACAGACCCGGATTAGCACTAATCCTGGACTACCTAATATTAGTTTGGTAAGGTAGTCCAAGACGGGGTCTGTGAAAGTAGCCGCAAGTGCTTTAGGACCTGGCCAGGGACTCAATTTCTTTAATATAATTATTAAGCACATGGTTGGAACAAGACCAGAACCAGACGTTCAGAGGATGCCTAACAGTATTACAGCAATCTTTTCTTTTGATTTCTCCACTATGAAAAAAACAAACAAACAACGATTACAGAATGAGTTAGAGGACACCTGTAAAACCTGCATAGTTTATAATAATGCCAGTAATTGAGGAGAAACATTTAGTTGTAGTACCAAGATAACACAGCAGTGTCTGCATTTATCAAAAATAAAATAGTGGATTCGATAAGTGTTAGGTGCTGCACCAAAATCCACTCTGAACACTTACACAGCCTGTAACCAGCAACCTGCAGTTCAAATAGCAACCTTTACCATGCAGTACATACAGGTAGTCAATATTATTCTAGAAGCAATACCCATATAAAAATGTACCACTGTATTTTTGCAGTTTTACCATCCCACTCCCATAGTTCTACTATGCATTTACCATAGTTCACCATATCTCATTCTGTACAATACTTTCATATGCTATGCTTTTACTATTGTAAACTTTTATATGGGTAATGTAGTAAAGTTGGTAAATATTACAGTCCTGGGGTTACAAAGTGCAGAAAGAAAGGAACTTATGAGACTAGCCTAGAAAGGCCAGCCCTCCCCCATAGAGTTACAAGCAGCGAGCATTTCAAAGCTTCCACTATCAAAAAATATATTTTCCTTTAGGCATGGTTATGATGATGCTTGCAAAAGAGGTCCTTGTTCTTCTTTAGTTCCCTGTGAATAAAATAATAAACTTTACATCAGGGGTTTTATAATTTCTATGAAAACAAGAAAAATAAGTGTATCATTCATATATCAGTGAAGGTCATACATTAGACATAAATACTTTACTGTACACAATGTCCTTAAAACTCAGATCAAATCCAGGTTTTGCCTTTATTTGTGTCACCACAAGCTAGATTGTGAGACCGAAATGCAAAACACCATGTTAATGTAAAATGTTATGCCATTAGAACATGCCTGTAACATGTTATGAGTGTAACAAAATACAAATTTTGGGGAAAAAAAACAAAACAGAGTGGTGTATTATGAAGGCTGAACCCAGAACTCACCTCTGGCTCTCGGTTCTTGCACAAAAATACAATGAAGATAACCCCCAGAAGAATCCCAAAGGCCATTATTATGAAGGGGATGTTGATGACCACATTGGCCTGGTACACCACCGACTTCACTTTGTCTGCAGACTCGGCATCAATCTCCACACTCTGAGAAAACACAATCAGGGTTCAATGGAACAAACTCAGTGCGACATTCAGGTCCAACGTGGCCTGGGGTGAATGAGTTTAACCAACCTTTGAGTCTGCCACATCCACCTCTCTGCCTTTTGTTTGGTTTGAACCAGTATACGGAAATCCCATATTGGGGTTAATGAGTTTTAATCTGGTTTAAATGCAGTTCTGTCAGAATACAGGTTGGCTGCAATATTAAGTTCTGTCACCACAGGGATAATCTAAAATGATGTATTGCAATGCACTGCTACTGGTCTGCATGCAAAATAAAAAACATCCATACCCGTATCCAACTCCCTTCATTCCTTGGGCTTTGCATCTCTACAAACTGTTCAGCTGTGCTGTATTTTTAGAGTTTCTGTGATGGAGGTTGCAGGGTATTAAGCCCCTAAACTGCCTTACTGTTATAAATATACATTTATTTTGTTTTGTCACAAAAATATACACTGTGGAATAACTTTAAATGTTTATCCAAAAACAGAAATACAGTTTAAGATTCTGGGTCCTAAGTGCAACCTCAAAAGTAACATGCCACCAGTATGCAGCCATACAAGGCCATGGTCACAGGCACATTTTACCCAAGTCTGCATCTCAAATGGTTTCTGAGCTATGAGGTGTTGCCGTGGTGGCAGTTGTTATACATGCGAGTCACTGGCACATACTGTACTGAAAACCTACTTCTATTTTAGTTGTACTTGTTTGCAAGCACAGACTTCTCAAACTTTTTCAAGTCTGACTTTTTAAAATCAACTCCTAATTCCAATTTCTACAAAGGAATTGGAATTGATATTTTAGAGACGCAATAATTGTTGTGATTGTTGTTTCACTGCTTTCATTTCAAGCCAATTTAAATTGACTAACAGGGACATCAGTTTAAGTAGACCCCAACCATGGTTCAGAAGCCACTGTTCTGAATGTGACTGGCAAACTAGTGTGGTTGGGTTCATGTCACCGACAGAATAAGAGCAGAGCAACTGGGAGGGGGAGTTTTGAGAATAACCTTTCACCCAAATGTATAAAGTAAAACATTATGAAAGGGCAACAGGGTTATTGTGATGTCACCACTTAATGTGACATGTGGTAGTGCATTCGGTTTAATTCTGAAATGTACAAAAATGTCTTTATAGGCGGAGAGAACAGTTATTGGCTATTGCTTTACTGTTCAGCAAGCTTTTTGAAGGACAGATATTTCTACATAATCTAAACTGTCTTGACTATTTTTGTAACCAATACTGCATTTCCAAAATGAAACATACAATATGTCAAACTGTAGTGTCAAACAAATTTATAAATCCGGTTATCAACTGGAAATTGCATGGGAAGTGACCCTTTTGCCAGTAACTCCCAAACAATCCAGGTTTTTAAGGAATGTCTAAAATCCAGGATAAAACACAAACCTACAGAACTACAGTCACATCTTAGCCACTGGATCACCTCAACCACAGACCGGCAAGGAAAAAAATAAAAAAACGAATCCTGGAGCCCAATTTCTAACAGAACTTCACTTCACAGTAACTGAAGTGGCTTGCTGTGTTATTAACACCTCTGTACCCACAACAGCAGTGGCTGTTGACAAGACTTTTATATAAATATAGAAAACAGAAATGTCATGTTCACAACACAACAGGCTGCAATACACAAGAACAACTGCCAAAGCTGGTCTGTGAAAAAATAAGTTCAAGAGTAGTGCCTTAGTTGATTAATGACAAATGACAAATACTGTAGTAACAATACGAGTCACAGATGGCAGCAATGTTAATAAAATACAGTGTTCTATAATGTGGTGGACAAATGATGAGATACAAAACCCTCATATACATTTTGAAGTAACAGACACCTTTGCTGGCAGGCTCACAGAGAAGGGATGTGTACATTAAGGATACAGGTCATACACGTCAGAGTGGGGAAAGCTCTCAAGAGCAGCACATGGCCTCTGTATACAAACACATGATTGCACACTCTAGTGCTGTCAATCTGTCACTTTTACAGAACATAAACACCTCCAATAATCACTGCACAATACACTGAAATAACAGTACTGTAGATTATTAATAAAAACAAATAAAACCATCTTCCCTAGGCTGCCCCAGTTAGTTGTTTCCAATTGTGGTAGTACTTACAGTTTTGACCTTCAGGTATAGTATGCATAGGGCTCTTTGTTTTCGGTTTTTATTTTTGATTACGCAATGTCTCTTTTGTAGCCGACTCCGTTCAATTAAACTCTTGGAAATGTGTTGATTGTGAAACAAGTTCACTTTAGTTTTTTGTCCCGTAACTTGATCGAGGATTATGAATCTGTTTCATTGATAATATATATGTAAAAAAAAGGCAGCTCCTTATTTTTTATTCAAACCGAACGCAAAACAGTGAGTGAAGTTAAAATTGATTTAATTATAGTGTAATTAAGAGGAAACTTTTATTTGCAAAACAGATTATAACATTTTTGCAACAAGTCATTAAGATTTTAATCTGGGAAAAGCAATTTAACTAAACTCGCTTTTTGTGTTCTGTTTGAATTAAAAATAAGCAGTGCCTCAATGAAACAGATTCATAGTCTCAATCAAGTTACGGGAGAAAAAACTAAAGTGAACTTGTTTCACAATCAACGCTTTTCCAATATAACTCAATATAACTTTATATGGACATCATGTGACCAAAAATATAAACCATAATAAAACAAAAAAATACCATGAAGGCACAATAAACATTTTTACAAAGGATGGTCTAAAATGAACAGTTGCTTCTATGATGAAAGAAAGAACAACTTTAAATACACTTATTCTTGGATGTGTTTTGGGACATCTGTATTTTATAGACAGTTTATCAACTTTGTTAGGAGAAAGTGTAGGTAGATGGTGAACTTAAAACAAAGATCAAGACAGCTGACATACATATGCACTTGTCTATTTCAGAAACATATGAATTGTACACAGACAACAAGTATTAGGACACAGGGTGTAGGTATCTATGTATGTATGGGGCTCTTACCTCGTTGAGATACATCACAGGGAAAACCAGTGTTGACACATTTCCAGTTTGGCTGCAAAATTAAATATATTGCAACATTAATGAAACAGGATGATAATACAAGAAAAAAATAGACATCGAAGAAAGATGGATTTTGTCAAATAATATGTTCCATCAGGAGCTTCCTAGTAACTAGCCAATCCATTAAATATACTTTGCAGTACTTACTTTGCAAACTGTCACCTACTTTCTAAAATTGTAACTTTCTTTTTTTAGAATTGTTTGCATCTACCAGTACAATCCTTTGGGATACTACTATTAGCACACAAAGTTCAGCCAAGATATTCTCACTGATATGGAATTAATCTGTCTCTCTTGCTTAAAAGAATTGGGTGACCTACTGGATCCTAGCCTTAGTTTCACAACCTACATAACTTCATCAAATTGGGTGCATCAAACTAAATGTATTATTATAGCTTGTTTCAAAGCGAGGTGGAGAACTGAACAGAAATGTTTCTACACCTTATACAGTCAATGGTGACGTGGTTTATGATTGCATCCGAACATTTGTGTGTTAGTTTTATTTAGATTTTATTGGGATGCTTTATAAACCGAATAAAATGAGAAGGGTTTTTTATATTCTGTTTTGATGCAAATCATTTGAAGTTTACTGGGGAATACAGTAGCACAGTAAAAATAGTAAAATCATGTAAAGCAGAGTCAGGCAAGGTAAATCATGAAAAAACCTGCAAAATATGATAACCATGTGAACATCTATTAGGGCTAATCAAACCCATTTCCTGGCTTTCACACGGTGACCTAAGTCAGTAGGCTACACAGCACACCATTTCTACACAGTTCTCAGCAGGGGATCCCAGCTATGTAAAATTTCAAAAGAATGCATTCCAATACAACTATAATCTTCTAAAAACTAGGTCAGCACCAATAGTACACTAGTTAGTGCCAAATGTATACACTGAACCTGCCAAGGCTTCAGCCCCTGAAGCATGAACTCTTTGCCCACTCACTTTACACACATTACAGCATCATCAGCTTAATATAGAGACTTCCAAGTCAGATGCACCTATTTACACACCATCTGAATATACATTTCAGGCTTGCACCTTTTCATCGTTTACTTTTCAGGGGCTCACATAGTACTGTAATAAAACCACTCACCCTTCAGATGTACTTATTGTTGAGCAGACACTGGTTCTTTATTGAAACACCATGAAACCTGTTAGTTGTGGAATGGGTTGCAGGGGCTTTGCTGTTTAATACAATGATCTTCAATTTATTCTTCTGACCAGCAGCTAACCAAATACAGCTCTTGTTCACTTTGGCTACCAGTATCTCCACTCCACTCAATCACAGTGTGACGAAACCTGTTCTATAATTAACAGGTTTAATGGTGTTCCAATGAAGAACACCTGTCAAATACGTACTCTAAAAGTCGTGCGTTTTATTATGGTTGGTGAGCACCTGAAAAATAAATGTCATAAAGGAGTAAGCCGAAATATAACAGTGTTTATTTATATGAGCTCATATAAAACAGTAAGACAAACTGCACTGAAGTTTTCCTGCTGGTGTTATTCTAATAAATCAATTAACGACACCTTGTCTTGGTCATGCTTTGCTGGAAAATACATTAAAAACAATCAAGTTACTTCATGTAAATCAAACCATGTGAAATGTAACCATAAACCTTAATAAACAACAGTGCTACTGTACCAAAACTTTTCCCAGGAAGTGTCTACTTGTTGCTTAAATTTAAACTCTTGCAATCCTAATGTTTTTCTATACTGAAGTGGTACAATTTCTTTCAGCTTTGCTTGAAGTAGGTATTCTATATCTTTACACTTAGGTAGGTAGTGTCTATAACTTTACACTTCTACATCGTTCTCTCTATCTATACCTGTATCTCTATGTATATCTATATCTACATGGGCATTAAACTGCATTCCAATAAAATAAAATAAATAACAAATACATCTATCTATCTAGCATTGCATGCTGGGAGTGGGTGGCGAGTGTGGTAGAGTGACTCGGTAGGTGCTTGTTTTTTTTCATCCTTTTTTTTTGGTCTGTGTAGATTTGCTGTGTATAGTTTAGTTTAGTTATTTAGTTAACTTTCTTAGCTTTAACAGCATGCATGGCTGGTTCAGGGGGGAATTTCTCCCTTGAAAGACTCGCAGACACAGAGTCAAAGTTGTTACTGAAAGGGGGGCCCCCCCGAGTGGCTCATCCACGCAGGATGAGTCACACAGCTTGACGGCGCCAGGTGGAAGGGAGTGATTATCTTATTTTTGGAACGCTGTATTCCATGAAATGTTTTTGTTGTGGTGTTGAGGGACACATGGTTAAAAACTGTCCAAAAACAAAAAGAACAGGAGGGAAGGAGGAAGGGGAAAGGAAGATATGACAGAGGAAGCTTCTGGGAATCAGGAGTCCACAGTGCCAAATTTCGCAGTGCAGTTTTACTTTGAGAAAGTTTTAAACCGAATGACAACAGAAGTGTCAAAAATTTGTAACAGTACTATCTCTCTGGCTAGACTAGATCAAATGTATGTTTTTAAACAATTAAAACACAATATATGTAATATTAGATTATTGAATGATCCACATTTTAAAAAGTGTCTTCATTTTTTCTGGGAAAGATGGAGGGCTTGTAAAGCTTCTTTTTCCTCTCTGAGGCAGTGGTGGTATTTGGGAAATGAAATGAGTGTTAATGAGTCTCTGCAAGAGCTGGAGCAGGACGTCTTAGAGCTCCAAGGGGCTCTGGACTCCAACCCAAATGACAGGTTGACTAAAAACCTCAAGTATAAAAAACAATTAATAGCAGATCTGTTGGATGTAACAGTGCAGGGAGCGCTGGTGAAGTCCAGGGTACAGGGTTCATCTCAGATTGACGCACACACACAGTTCTTTTTTGGATTGGAGAAGAAAAGCACCCAGTGGAAGACATTTCACTGCCTGATGAGGACGGACAGTGTGGAGCTGGAGACACGTAGGTACGCTGTTGAGTTCTACTCAGGCCTGTTCACAGTGGAAGCTGAGGATGAACCTGAGAGGTACAGGTTCAGGTCGAGAGAGAAGAGCTTGGGAGGTTACTGTCTGTGGCAGAGCTCTCTAGCGCCCTTCAGGTTTTTGGGACCTGCTAAAAAATGATCTGTTCAATGTGTTTGAAGAAAGCTTTCAGAAAGGAGAACTGCCTCTGAGCTGCAGGAGAGCCGTCATCACACTCCTTCCTAAGAAAGGTAATCTTTGTACTATCAAGAACCGGAGGCCTGTGTCGCTGCTGTGTTCCGAGTATAAGATCCTTTCCAGAGTCCTGGCCAGTATACAGAGTGTGGCGATTGAGAAGGTTGTGTATCCTGACCAGACAATTAAGGTTTCTTCATTCCAAACTGCCTTACTCGGTCAATAAAGGTCTCAGCGTACGTTGATGATATTGCTGTATTTGTCAGTCAGGAGGATGTACAGGTTTTAATTGAAAGCCAGAAAGATTTAGAAAAGAGCTTATCAGCGCGTGTGAACTGGTGTAAGAGCAGCACTGTGCTTATTGGGGAGGGACAGGGGTGCAGATCCCTGACATTACTGGACAGATTACAGTGGAGTCAGACAGGTTGTAAATATTTGGCGGGGGTGGGGGGGGAGGGTGAGAAGGTGGTGCAGAAAAACTGGGAAGTTTTAGAAAAAGTGAAGGTGGAGGTGGCTTCTTCCTCAGATGTGCTGGTTATTCATAATTTGGCTGCCCTGAGTGTGTAGTCGGTGCCCTGGCCATGTGGCCTGTACATGTGGTGGGTTTGTACCTGGCACTGCTTCGCAATACTCTGTGGCAAAAGGCACTGGAGATGTTTTTTTTAATGAATGCCAAATCCTTCAGCAAACTCCTTTTCTATCTCTGCTAGTCTCTCCAGCAATTATTCCAACTAATGAAGAGATTTTAAAAAAAGAAGGACTTGTGTTAACTTCAGCTGTCCAGTTTAGAAGGAAAAAAATTGTATCAAATGTATGTGAAAGTCAAGCACCAGGATCGACTCAAGGCCCTTCCAGACACGCACTGGAGGGAAAGTTTGGGGTCAGGAGAGGAGGACAAGCCAGCCTGGAGGACTCTTTACAAACTCCCCCTGTGTAACAGATTGTGGGACTTACAGTGGAGACTCCTGCATACTATCCTCGCTGTGAACTCCTTCATCAGCATAAGAGGTGACAGATCAATGCCCCTTCTGCTCTGTTTTTCACTGTTACATGTTCTGTAAAAGACTAGATCCTTTGTTCAATCTGCTAGATGGTCTTTTCTCAGAACTGAATTTGTCATTCACAAAAACGGTTTTCATCTTTGGTGTTGAGTACACAAAAAGTAAAAAGTAGAAAACCCAGCTGGCTGATTTTATTTTAGGGCAGGCTAAGTTAACCATCTTAAAGTAGAAAAAGTTAAGTTACGTTGTGGTGTGTGAATGCAGCGCTCTGCGAGGTGGAGAATGAGCAAGAAGAACTCTGTTTAAATCTGTTAATTTTTGTATGAATGGTCGTTCGTGGTATACATTTTTTATTCCCTTGAAGAGTATGTCCTTACATAAACCACTCACCCCTGTTGGGGCTCGTGATTTACTGGGACGTCCTCCTGCAGTGATTTTAAAACATACACTGACACTGACAGCACCATACAGGATGACAGAGGAAAAGATTCTCTCAGATGTGTTACCTTGCCAACCATGAAGCTCCGCCTGAAATTGACACCGATGACACAAATAAAATGTTTACTTTATTGTACATTACATGTGTTGCTATTTACAAAAATGCTGACTGGCTATGAATTACTATCTACAATGATTAATGTACTCATGTACACATGCGGTCTTCACTAAAGTCTCAATTTAAAGACAGTAAGTTTCACTGTAGCCCTTGGGATTAAACTGTTAGCTAGGTGGCTGTTTATTTTTATTTTTTTTAATTAGCAGTGGGAAGAAAACTGCTTCAGCAAGTACAGTACAATCTGCCAGAACTGACGGACAGTGTACTTACTAGGTTTAGATACTAATGAGAGCATAACAAATACAAAAGAAAAACGAGGGAAATGCAGATCTTTGCAGAAATGCAGAAAGCTGGGAAAAACGTATTTTATATTTTGAAACGCTGCAATAACAGTTCTGCTTGTGAAGCATCCACACTGTAATTTGACAGAACAGGTGATTTATTTGCACTGTGCGGGACCTTATTTTCCCCCATTATTGCTCACCAATACTGTATTGGTATAAGAAAAGTGTGTTTTAAAAAAGTTATTACAATCACTTAAAATATGCTGACGATAATGTAAACAACACCAAGCTACAGACAGCGAGTCCCAAGCTTTAAACATGCTACTGTATATAGATAAGAAATCGACTTTATTGTGAATATATTGTGTTATTATGTTTTAAGCAACATACGATAATGTTCATTATGGTAATTGTTTGTTTATTAGTTTTAAAATGTTTAGTAAAACATGGCCTGTTGTTTGACCTCGTTAGTACAACTGGCCCCCTTTGCTAATGACATTATTATTATTTGTTTATCCAAGGCGACTTACAGAGACAGAGACTAGGGTGTGTGAACTATGCATCAGCTGCAGAGTCACTTACAATTACATCTCACCCGAAAGACGGAGCACAAGGAGGTTAAGTGACTTGCTCAGGGTCACACAATGAGTCAGTGGCTGAGGTGGGATTTGAACCGGGGACCTCCTGGTTACAAGCCCTTTTCTTTAACCACTGGACCACAAAGCCTCACAAGTTCAGTCAGGGGAGATGAAGGGAGGTTTCCGTTCCGAGTGACTGTTTGCTAAGCATTATTTGTGAATGCTTATTCACCACTGCTACACCTCTTTAGAAAATTGACTTCCCTGCATTTTTTTAAACTGAATACTTAACGTGAGAGTATACATGTACATTTGTTTTAAGTACTCACCCAGAGGACTACAGAGACACAGACATCAACTAGTCCTTCTCAGATTTAAATTGCCTCTGCAAGGCCAGCCCCACTTAATGGCGTTTTACGTTTGTGTTCTCCCTCTGCGCGGGATGTGAAGGTTATCATTTGAATTTACAGAAACGTGTTGCGCAAGCAGGTGTGAAAAAATGCTGTAAAGTAAGAATGCTTTCAAAAATAGACATGTTAATAGATTATATTTATCAATTAACTAAATGCAAAGTGAGTGAACAGAAGAAAAATCTAAATCAAATCCATATTTGGTGTGACCACCCTTTGCCTTCAAAACAGCATCAATTCTTCTAGGTACACTTGCACAAAGTCAGGGATTTTGTAGGCATATAGTCAGGTGTATGATTAAACAATTATACCAAACAGGTGCTAATGATCATCAATTCAATATGTAGGTTGAAACACAATCATTAACTGAAACAGAAACAGCTGTGTAGGAGGAATAAAACTGGGTGAGGAACAGCCAAACTCAGCTAACAAGGTGAGGTTGCTGAAGACAGTTTACTGTCAAAAGTCATACACCATGGCAAGACTGAGCACAGCAACAAGACACAAGGTAGTTATACTGCATCAGCAAGGTCTCTCCCAGGCAGAAATTTCAAGGCAGACAGGGGTTTCCAGATGTGCTGTCCAAGCTCTTTTGAAGAAGCACAAAGAAACGGGCAACGTTGAGGACCGTAGACGCAGTGGTCGGCCAAGGAAACTTACTGCAGCAGATGAAAGACACATCATGCTTACTTCCCTTCGCAATCGGAAGATGTCCAGCAGTGCCATCAGCTCAGAATTGGCAGAAAACAGTGGGACCCTGGTACACCCATCTACTGTCCGGAGAAGTCTGGTCAGAAGTGGCCTTTATGGAAGACTTGCGGCCAAAAAGCCATACCTCCGACGTGGAAACAAGGCCAAGCGACTCAACTATGCACGAAAACACAGGAACTGGGGTGCAGAAAAATGGCAGCAGGTGCTCTGGACTGATGAGTCAAAATCTGAAATATTTGGCTGTAGCAGAAGGCAGTTTGTTCGCCGAAGGGCTGGAGAGCGGTACACGAATGTGTGTCTGCAGGCAACAGTGAAGCATGGTGGAGGTTCTTTGCAAGTTTAGGGCTGCATTTCTGCAAATGGAGTTGGGGATTTGGTCAGAATTAACGGTCTCCTCAATGCTGAGAAGTACAGGCAGATAATTATCCATCATGCAATACCATCAGGGAGGCATCTGATTGGCCCCAAATTTATTCTGCAGCATGACAACGACCCCAAACATACAGCGAAAGTCATTAAGAACTATCTTCAGCGTAAAGAAGAACAAGGAGTCCTGGAAGTGATGGTATGGCCCCCAAAGAGCCCTGATCTCAACATCATTGAGTCTGTCTGGGATTACATGAAGAGAGAGAAGCAACTGAGGCTGCCTAAATCCACAGAACTGTGGTTAGTTCTCCAAGATGTTTGGGCCAACCTACCTGCCGAGTTCCTTCAAAAACTGTGTGCAAGTGTACCTAGAAGAATTGATGCTGTTTTGAAGGCAAAGGGTGGTCACACCAAATATTGATTTGATGTAGATTTTTCTTCTGTTCACTCACTTTGCATTTTGTTCATTGATAAATATAAACAATTAACATGTCTATTTTTGAAAGCATTCTTACTTTACAGCATTTTTTCACACCTGCCTAAAACTTTTGCACAGTACTGTATATATTATATATATATATATATATATATATATATATATATATATATATATATATATATATATATATATATATTTTAATATTATACACATACATACATACATACACACACACACACATATATATAAAAAATACATATATATAAAACTGCAGTGTACAAAATTGAAGGCATATGAAAGAAAGTTTTTTAAAAGATGTACACAAGAAGTTTAAAAGATTAAAAAATCTTTTATTTTCAGACGTTTCGTGCAAAAGCCCTTCTTCAGCTGTTTAAAAAGAAAAGTAAACACAGTGGTATACACGTTTTTGCTCAGAGAGCCAACTTCCCAACTTCTGTTTAACATACCTTTGTCAAGGGAAAGTGTGTTTGAAAACAAACATTGGAGGTATTTATAGGCTTTCTGATACCATGGTAACCACACATTTATTTTTCTTTAAATCTAATGTCTTTGTGATGTCATTCACTATATTAAACCTTCAGACATCATGGTATCTAGTCTATTTATTCATTTATTTTCTTTTATTCTTCTATATTGTACACTATCTAATTACATTTTTTCAAAAACCACAAACTTTAGGTCATCCATGGTGTGTCTGTTCTTTGTAAAGTGCTGAACTATTGTTTCATTTTCTTTTTTTATTTCTTATTTGTTAAGTGGTTCTGTATTCTTTTATAATGATGTACCTGTCTATCCAACATATTTTATTTTATTACATTTTATGGAAACTGAACATTTACTTTCTTTATTTGCAATTTCACTTTATATACACACACACACACACACACACACACACACACACACACACACACACACACACACACACACACACACACTACAATGGAGTGAGAAATGAAATACAACAATGCAGGCAAGAACAGATTGTACCATGATGTACCATGATGTTGCTTGTGCTTATTAAGCAATATTGGAAATGGCCTTCTGCCATTTATTTCTAATAATAGCACTGCACTAATGGTAAAGTCCAAAATGATCAGCATTCAGGTCATTAAACCTGACAAACGATCCAAGAATTATGTTCTCGAAAGTGGTGGCAAAGGCACGATGTGACCAGTAATATATGAATTCAGCTTTTATTAGGGAGTTCCCCTAAATCCCTTGTTTAGAAAGATACAGGGTGTTAATGACAGGATAGTAGTCTGCCATCTGGGTGCGTGCATTCGGTGCCGAGTGACAGGCAGAACATCGAGACGGAGGGTGAAGTTGATACGTCCCGCAGGCAAACAGAATCACATACATCAACACACTGAACAGAATCACATACATCAACACACTGAACAACTCAAGAGACACTATCAGCAATGGTAGCGCACGTAGTTCATACAACACAGTGTACGAACACTTTGGTAGGATCTAAAATCACTGAACTAATCTTCTCTGTTTAATAATAAACAAACTCTGGTTACTAGCCCGGCTGTCGCTGGTTTCGACTTGCTTACTCACTCTTCAGTATCCAACCTGTGCTGAAGAGCTTGATCATGGCAGATAAACGGTTTGGGCGGATATGTGACGGGCAGATACACGAAAGATTACTGTATTACCAAAGCAGACTCAGTGTCATTGTTTGCCAAACCAAATGCCAGTATCTTCAGCTGCAGGACACATGGAAGGAGCTATTATGGGGGAGCTGTCTTGTCCCAACTGTTTTTTTTTATTTTTATTATTATTTTAACAGTGCCCATTTGGCTTTTGGTAAAGTTTTTTTTTTGTAGCACAGTTCTGACCATTTTCTTTATCTCGCAGTGTGAGCTTTGACTGGTCTGTGCACACTTGTCAGTGGAGATTTTAACATCCAGGAAGGAAAACTAAATTGCAGTTGTCTTGTACTTTGGCCATAACTTCTACCTTTACACGTAGGCAACACAATTATCAGCATAATACATTTACAAGCTGCCAACTTCACGTGATCGTTGCACACGAATCAATCTTGCTGTTGTTATTTTATTGAACTTATTTATTTCTGTATGAGCTTTGTTTTTTTATATTGCATGGGGGAAACGATACGAAACACAGAAGTTTATAATACAAAAAGATTGGGCCCTGTTTTAATGATCAAATGGTGCTGTATCTACAGTAAATACAGCCACTGTGTAGATAACTGAAATAGGTTTCAATGGGGACAGATTTATTAAGGTCTTTATGCTAAAATGCAATTTGCAACACTTTTTGTGAAAGGTTAATACGACAATGTTACACAACTTGTAGTAAAAAGCTTTAGTACTCCTGTGAGTTCTACATTAATATTCCGAGATGTTTGTTGTTTTCTTTGAACTGCTCCCCTGGAACCCTGCTCTTCAGTTCTAGTTTTCTGCCGTGTCAGCCAACAAATCAGTAAGCACCAGTACCATCTGCAGCACTGCTGTGTATTACCAGCTGAACTTGAGCACCGTCTCTTACTTCTGTAAAGACACATTAAAACGTGGCTAAGGCAGGCAACCAGAAATGAAGAGCAGCTCCTAAATGTACGTGAATGCACCTTATGAACAAAAATGGTTTTACACCACCCTTGATAAAGTCGAATGAAACCTGCTTAATAATGTTACATTAGCATATTGAATTACATACGGAAAAAGTTTCGAAATCTAACATGAAATACTGTACTACTATTATGGCTTTTGGCAGACTCTTGCAATATCATTTTGTAGTTTCTTTGATTACATGATGTTAAATAAAAGATCCAAATGATGTTCATAGCTAAATTATTATTATTATTTTATTTATTATGTCTTAATCATAAAATTCTAGGTAATGCAAAACTTTTGGCCATAGCTGTAGGTCTTTGGCACTTTAAGAAAAAGGGATCACAATGCATGTTCCCAAATATTACCAAAGCAGGCCCGGTGTCATTGTTCACCATAGCAAATGACAGTGTCTTCAGGATGAGGGACACTGGTAAGGAGCTTGTGACAGAGAGAGCCCTGTTGCTGGTTCCTGCGCAAATGTGTGCATCTGGGACTCGGAACAGGAGACGCATTGCTGAGCAGCCAAGTGAGCAGTCAGGCTCGTGTCCGGCGCTGAGCTGATCGGGACGTCCGGGGAGGGGGGGGGGGGGGGGGTGCCCAGGGAGGCTGCGTGGAGCTCAAAAAGCATCTGCACTACAGCTCAAGGCTACTGCACTGACATTTCTACACAGGCGGCCGCTTAGTGAAAGCTTTAGCTTGTTGATATTGAGGAGGAGCGTGTCCACTCCATGAAGAGAACTACTACACGAGACCCTTCCACTCCAAGACGGTGCTCGTGAAGGCATTGACCAGGCAAGGCAGTTTGAAGAGACTAGAGTAACCGTGAGGATGCCGGGACTCCGGGAGCCCAGAAGTAGGTCAGTTTAGGGGATTTAATACAGTAAAGTGAGTACTAGTAGTGTAGTAGGTTCCAGGAGCAGGACGTTCCTTTTAGTGGGACTAGTGCTCGCCATTTGTGGACAAACTTTTATTTTTAGCTTCGTTTTATTTTGTTTTGCTTATTAAATCTGACACTAGGACTACCATTGCTGGTACCTGTGTTATTAAATCTATGGGGAGTTTTGTTTTTTATTATTAATATTTTAACAGTGCCCATTTGGCTTTTGGTAATTGTTTTTAGCACAGTTCTGAAAATGTTCTTTGTCACGCAGTGTGAGCTTTGACCGGTGCGATTTTAACAACTGGGAAGTAAAACTAAATTGCAGTTGTCCTGTACTTTGGGCACAACTACTACCTTTACACGTAGGCAACACAAATAACAGCATAAGTTTACAAAGCTGCCAACTTCACATGGTTGTTGCACACTAATAATTTATTTTTTCTTTTTTTTTTTTACAATCCTAAAATTCTAGGTAATGCAAAACTTTTGACCATAGCTGTAGACTTATCAAATTAAATTTAAAAACACAGTTGCTGATAATTGCAAATAGAACTAGGATGATTGTAAACATCATAAAAAGTGATGGGAACAGTATAAAAATAAGAAAGTACATTTGAAGTTACTTTCTATTTAAAAGATGCCATTGAGATCCAAGTGTCAAGGATAAATCTGAATAAAGGTCAACAAGTCACTTCCCAGGGAACTATTCTTGGTATTGGTTGATAAAGAATTGCAGAGCTACATGCAAAACTAGTCCGAGCAGCTATCCACCCCAGACAAATCACTGCCTTCCTGTAGGTAAACATCCTGCACCAAATTCCTCTGGAATAGGTTTATTTCTCCCTGGGGCTAATCTCTCTCCTTTACTGAAAATGACATCTCCAAAACAGACATTGTAACATTACTGTAACTGAAAAAGGCACAAATAGTCAATTTCAGCCCCACGTCTCCCCCTTTCAGGGTTTCCTGACAAATGACCAGTATTTAAACATTATATGACAACGTATATAAACCACATGGTGTTATTTATGCACTACACAAAAAGTCACCAAAATTAATTATTCTTGGTGAAGTGAAGCACTGCAATTTGAGGGTAGAAACCAAAAACATTCGACTGTGAAAAGTAGTGTTTTCTTCGATTGGCAAGAATTTACTCAATAAGCTGAAACAACTGGTACTACATAAAAGTTAGATTTCGCTATTTCAAAAGCTTCTACAAACAAATGCATTCTTTTCAAATTCTGCAATATGAGTGAAATTTCCAAAAAAAATAAAAACAAAATGTAAAATGTACTTTATTTATGACTCCCTTAAGCCCACTTTGCCAGCCTGTATCACTGCCATTGCTTTAATATGGCATTGGACAATTTTGTACTGTTATCAAATTTTTTTTTTTTTTTGCATCACCCCCTATACAATGAACTACTTTTCAAATGAAACATGCTGGACAATGTTACGTTAACATATTGAATTACATATCGCTTTATAGTTTTCCAAAAATTTAAAAATGTGACATTTGAAATCTAACATGAAATACTGGAGTACTATTGTAGTTTCCGGTAGACGTTTGAAATATAATTTTGTAGTTTCTTAGATTGCATGACGTTAAATAAAATATCGAAATTATGTTCGTATAGTTTATGAAAACTACTGTACTGTACCATTCCATTTTTCTACAATATTGTAAGAAAAGTCAGTTGCGTGGTGCATATCGCTTATTGCGGACTAGCGGTATCACACTGTGCATTTATTTTAAATTGCTAAAAACAGGTGCGGCACTTATTCAAAGGCAGTGCTTATTCAAGGGCGATGGGAATTAAAAGTGCTATGGTTTTTGAAAGTACATAGTGCTGTGTACCTACAGAATTCTTTTTTGTTTGGGTTCCATAAACTTCATAGTAAAATACCGGTATGCTCCAGTGTGTAATTGTATTCTTTTAAATACATTTTATTCATGTTCATTCAATATATATATATATATATATATATATATATATATATATATATATATATATATATATATACACATATATATTAAAACTCAGTTTGCTTTTGTTCATTTGCAGAATGTGAAAGTGAAAGCAGTACTCCGTGTGTGCTGAAAATCTTGTTCTATGCAACTTAGTCATTGGCTTTTCCAAATGTGTTGTACTCCACCACAGAAAACCTGTGTACAAATAACTTTTCCTGTAGTCAATGATTTATTTTTCTACCTTACTTGAAATGGCCCTGTCCGTTGATTAAACATTGCCATTCAGTTTATTGCAGATGGTTTACAAAATTGTAAATTGCAGCAGCTTTACTTCTGTTTTTTAAAATGAACTTGAGTAACCGTTCACTATGAGCACAAGGCCTTGTTTGAAGTTAGCTTGTACAGTATACCAATATTTGGTCAAATGAATCGATCTGACAGTTTCACCTCAGAAGGGCACTGCTTTATCTCTCACTGGTATTGCCTTGGTGAGGACAGTGAATATTTGCTTTAGCAGATGCAGAGATCATTTTACTATTAGGTTTGCAGAGTCTACAGTATGGGTTTCATTACCATTGAAGGCAAAGGGCTCTATTCT
Organism: Acipenser ruthenus; assembly: GCF_902713425.1. NCBI lineage: Eukaryota > Metazoa > Chordata > Actinopteri > Acipenseriformes > Acipenseridae > Acipenser > Acipenser ruthenus. The sequence continues at coordinate 19,292,733 of NC_081189.1, read as the reverse complement.
GGGTTTTACGGGAAAAGCCACTTAGCACTGTCAAAGTCATATGCTGCAAGGAATGCAATTGGGGATTTGCATGTCAGCAGTTTTTATTGTACATTATTTTTAAGAACAACTGATCTTGATTCCAGTAAGCCCTATAGAGCAATCATATAATCACTGACAGTTGTGTATGTTTGATTATGTTTCTTTAAAAACATAGAGATAAAGAAACTAACACATACAGTACTAGCATTTCTGAAAAGCCAAAATCATACAGATGAAACATGCACTGTTTAACCGAAAAAATTATCTTAAAAAAACAGTTGTTAAAAGGAAAAATACATATTTTAAATGTCGAGTATTTCTGTTTATAACCTGAATGAACAGATGTCAGTTAGGTGTAGCTATAGAGGCAATATGGGTTCATTTGTATTGATTGTTGCAATATTAAAACCAGGGTTGGGGTCAATTTCAATTCCTTCAAATAATTGGAATTGTTAAAAGGGAATGGGAATTGGAATTGGGAATTGATTTTAAAAAAGGAATTGAAATTGAAAAAAAGGGAATTGACCCCAACACTGATTAAAACAGAAATTTGAACCATGCAATTTAACCAGCACCCAGGAACTTACAAAGAAACAAGGACCAGGGGTCACAAATGGAGATGGAAAATAGGAGGCACTTTTTTACACAGAGAATTGTGAGGGTCTGGAACCAACTCCCCAGTAATGTTGTTGAAGCTGACACCCTGGGATCCTTCAAGAAGCTGCTTGATGAGATTCTGGAATCAGTAAGCTACTAACAGCCAAAGAGCAAGATGGGCCGAATGGCCTCCTCTCGTTTGTAAACGTTCTTATGTTGTAAAGGAACCATTTTCACAGAAGAGAAAGAGAACCACTTAACAGTTTAGTTATTGTTTGGCTGTTAAAATGTGCCTGTTAACTATTAACTCTTGCATGGTGATGCAGGGGCCCAGCATGTAAAACACCCACTAGCCTCCCGCAAGTACAGTCACCGTGTTCCCTAGCTGTATCCCTTTACACCACAAATACATTTCTAAGTCGGCATGGCCATGGCTCCCAGCATTATAAAGGTGGAGCACTGCATTGGACACATTTACATCTCACGTAAATAAATTGTTAAACCATGGTGAAAAAATTACATTTGGGCAACTGGCTGCATATTGTAATTAAGACTGGACTAACTGTACTGTCACTGCAGCTTAGTCATAGTATAACTAGACTGCAACCGCAATTTAGGAGAACAAGAAGTACATTGTGATGCAATGAAACAACATGCAAGCCTCAATTCAAAAGCTTAAGGGGCAGCTACAGCATAAAGTTGTTAAAAGCAGTTATTACTTCACATATGTTGCATTTTTTACGCAATTAAATGCAAATCTGACTTGTAGAATAAATGCATTTTGTAAACTTTACTCACCTAAAAGCTTCAATTTTCTCAAGAAAGGCGTTCACCTGGACTCGTTTTGCACCCCTCACAAGAATGCCTGTGAGCTGATTTAAAAAAAAAAAAAAAAAAAAAGTTAAATTGTGGAACAGAGAGAGAGAGAGAGAGAAATTTAAAAACAGACTTCTTAAATCCTATATAAAACAAACAACTGAAAAGTGGACTTAAACCAACTGACTTCAAATCATGTATCTAACACACACTGCAATTACAAAAATTAGAATGTCACTTTCCAGGATCATACACAATTAGGAACAACCTTTTTTCTAGTTTAAGGTATGCTATAACAGAGCAGTGAACAACTATTACAGGGACAGTGTCAAAGAGGTCTTTATAAACGAGTGATTTAACAGAATTGCCTTCCATCTGCGATCACTGCTGTATCTCTCTTAATGTTTTTAAATCAAAATTATTATGTATTTTTTTTTAATAAAATTAGCTTTATTGCAATTAATAACTAGCTAGAAGAATATTGGTATAAAGGGGGCTATACAAATATAAAATCGTATACATGTGTATGGTCCTTCTATACAGGTTTGGCTGTACTGCACAGTATGGACCAAACTGCTTTTTTTCTACAGGGCTCAGTTGGTATACACGGTCTCTATGCCAAAGCAGTTGTGGGTTACATATTAACTGGAGATACAGTGTTTGGATATTGTAAAAACATTTTGTCGATCTTAATGACCTTTGTGTGTAAAGAATAAAAATAAATAAATAAATAAATAAATAAATAAATAAATAAAAAATGAAAGCTTATAAAATCAGCTTTCATTATTCCAGTGGAGCAACGAGTAGAACAAACTACTTGCAGGTAAAGTACAATAAAACAAAAACAAAACGGTCAGACACACAAACAGAAGATATCTTGACAAACTAGTTGTACTATGGATTGAAGAAAGACTAGTGACAAATACATTTTACTGTGAGCTTTTTTGACCCATCTCAGCTTTGTCACTCCATGTTCACATTTAAAACCTGAACTAGCTCAATGCAGTGTGAGACTTGACTATTCCTTATAATCTGTTTGGAGCATGGGTCTGGCTCTGTGAGTACTTATACTCTTTCGGCCTAAAGGCTAAGTCATTCCCCAACCCCCGACCTAATGCTAGTGCTGTGTGCGTGTGTCATGTGCAACTGTAAATGAGTTAACTGCTGTGTAAATTTGACATAATGTATTTGCTTTGTTTCCGCGATTGTAATAAGTCACTACTATCGGCAGACCTGAAACAAGATATCGGTTTGGTTGCCTGAGAATGTACGAGCTTAACTAGTTTGAAACAATATAACTAATTGAAGTAGTTGACTGAATGGCCTGAGAAATGATTTAGAACACTGTCAGCTCTAGTTCATGAAAACATTTTTATTTTCTTTATAGTAATTTGTGAATATAAAACTGGGAATGTAACACCTGCCTTTTTATAGCAATGCAATTTACTTCATATGCTGGGAATCAGAGACCTTCTCAGTGGAAGTCCACAGTTGCAATGAGTGTATATATATTTGTGGCAATGTGCCCCGCCCCTGTGTGCAATTGTGTGTTATGTGTTGTATGTATGGTGCGTATGTTAATGTTGGTGTATAGATTGGTACACGGGATATAAACGGGTCTGTGTTTCACGTGTATTTGAAAAGTGTAGATTTGTATTTAGGCACGAGGAGGGCACAAATCACTTCACGTGCTGGTTAAATGTAATATGTGAGCACGGGGTTGCACAGAATTAATTCACGTGCTGGGATTCAAGTGAATAATTAATTAGTAATTGAATCCCAGCACAACAGTATAAATAGGCACATTTTTAGTCACTTGGGGTTGTTAGGTGTTCGGTGAGTGGAGAACGGGATTGGAGACGGAGGTATTTGTGAATTATAAAAGAATAGTTAAATCTGCTCACCGTGTTTTGTTCGTCTGTCTGTGCACTGTTTAGTTCGTTTTGTTTGTCCTTTTTATTTTGGCGATAGTGCCGTGTCCTGTTTTGTGCTTGTGTTCTGTTCAAACCTTTTATTTTCTGTGCTGTTTTATTAAATGCTGAGCGCGATCACGCGTTCAGCCTCACCAAACCCCAAGTCTCTCGGTATTCCTTCCTGCTTCTGGTCTGACGCCACCCACTCTGGCCGTCTTTGTGACACGTGGTGTCATCGTGGGATAGCCGCGCCTCCAAGCGTCAGACCAGGAGGGGTTTTGTTTAAAAAAAAAAAAAAAGTCAATGGCAGAAGACGCCATTAAACTGCGGGGCTGGTTCCTGGAGAATGCTGGGCTGGAGGCCCAGGCTCTACCCATAGTCGTCCGGGCCCTGTGGATGATGGACTGTGAGAGATGGGAGGCCTATCAGCAGGAACACACCCCAAACACCTTGCAGGAAGGTGTGGAGTTTGTCCTCAGCTACCTGGAGGCAACCATAAACGGAACAGCAGCCCAGGTAGCAGGACCACCAGCAGAGGAGTACCTGCTGTCCCCATCTCCACCAGCAGAGGGTGAGTACCTGCTGTCCCCATCTCCACCAGCAGAGGGTGAATGCCTGCTGGTTTTGCCTTCACAGCCCAAGCGGGAGGCAGAGACGGATAAAGAGGTGAAGGACAGGGAGGAGGAGTGCCGCCTAAGGGCCAGGCATCCACGGCGATGTAACAAGCCATCGCCGGGGTGCCTCCTCTGCGACCAGGATCACCTGTTCGCCCACTGTCCCTTCCGCAGTTATGGGGAGGAGCCTGAGCGTCCACAGCCCAAGCGGGAGGAGCCTGAGCGTCCACAGCCCGAGCGGGAGGAGCCTGAGCGTCCACAGCCCAAATGGGAGAAGCCTGAGCGTCCACAGCCCAAATGGGAGGAGCCTGAGCGTCCACAGCCCAAATGGGAGGAGCCTGAGCGTCCACAGCCCAAATGGGAGGAGCCTGAGCGTCCACAGCCCAAGCGGAAGGAGCCTGAGCGTCCTACGCCTGAGTGGAAGGAGCCCGAACATCCTACGCCTGAGTGGGAGGAGCCCGAACGTCCTACGCCTGAGTGGGGGGAGCCCGAACGTCCTACGCCTGAGTGGGAGGAGCCCGAACGTCCTACGCCTGAGTGGGGGGAGCCCGAACGTCCACAGCCCAAGAGGGGGGAGTCGGTGCGTCCACAGCCCAAAAGGGAGGAGTCTGTGCGTCCACAGCCCAAAAGGGAGGAGTCGGTGCGTCCACAGCCCAAAAGGGAGGAGTCGGTGCGTCCACAGCCCAAAAGGGAGGAGTCTGTGCGTCCACAGCCCAAAAGGGAGGAGTCGGTGCGTCCACAGCCCAAAAGGGAGGAGTCGGTGCGTCCACAGCCCAAAGGGAGGCAAGTCGGGGCTTCCACAGCTCTGGGACCCAAGCCACCAGCAGAGGGAAAATGCCTGCTGGTTCAGCCCCAAGAGCCGGAAGGGGAGGAGTTACAGGCCCAACCCCCTGAAAATTTTTGGGGGGGAGAGGGGCAGGAGGCTGGTGTCCCCCAGCAGCCTCTATTCATGCTGCTGACGGCAGCACGGGGCGCACCAGCCCAGCCGCCACAGCGGAGGGAGCCAGCGCCGCCAGGAACAGAGGAGCTGCCTCTGCCTCCGCCACCTCCACCGGCAGGGACAGAGCAGCAGGAGCTGCCTCTGTCTCCGCCACCTCCACCGGAAGGAGCAGAGGAGCAGGAGCTGCCTCTGCCTCCGCCACCTCCACCGCTTCCTCCACTAGGAGCAGAGGAGCAGGAGCTGCCTCTGCCTCCACCACCGCCAGGAGCAGAGGAGCTGGAGCTGCCTCTGCCTCCACCACCGCCAGGAGCAGAGGAGCTGGAGCTGCCTCTGCCTCCACCACCGCCAGGAGCAGAGGAGCTGGAGCTGCCTCTGCTTCCGCCACCGCCCGGAGCAGAGGAGCAGGAGCTGCCTCTGCTGCCCGTACCTCCACAGGGAGTACGGTGGCCGGAGCCCCAGAAAGGGGAGCTGCCGGCCACGAAGAAGGGGGACGAGGTCTGGAGACCACTTTCCCCAGCAGCAGTTTCGCTGCAGGAGTTCTTGTGGCCGGAGCCCCACAGGAGGGAGCTGCCGGCTACGAAGAAGGGGGAGGTCGGGGGACCACCTGCCCCCGCAGCTTTTTCGCTGCAGGACGGGACCAGCAGGCTGTCAGCCGTGCCACTACCGGCAGGGGTGCTGACAGCATTGCCAGCCATGGGCCCACTGAAGCCTCCCTTCCCAGCCCGAGACTTTGTCCTGGACTGCTGGGTTTTTAAGGGGGGAGGTGGCCGTTGAGGCCATGTGTGCTTTGCACAGGGGGGGGTATATGTGGCAATGTGCCCCGCCCCTGTGTGCAATTGTGTGTTATGTGTTGTATGTATGGTGCGTATGTTAATGTTGGTGTATAGATTGGTACACGGGATATAAACGGGTCTGTGTTTCACGTGTATTTAAAAAGTGTAGATTTGTATTTAGGCACGAGGAGGGCACAAATCACTTCACGTGCTGGTTAAATGTAATATGTGAGCACGGGGTTGCACAGAATTAATTCACGTGCTGGTATTCAAGTGAATAATTAATTAGTAATTGAATCCCAGCACAACAGTATAAATAGGCACATTTTTAGTCACTCGGGGTTGTTAGGTGTTCGGTGAGTGGAGAACGGGATTGGAGACGGAGGTATTTGTGAATTATAAAAGAATAGTTAAATCTGCTCACCGTGTTTTGTTCGTCTGTCTGTGCACTGTTTAGTTCGTTTTGTTTGTCCTTTTTATTTTGGCGATAGTGCCGTGTCCTGTTTTGTGCTTGTGTTCTGTTCAAACCTTTTATTTTCTGTGCTGTTTTATTAAATGCTGAGCGCGATCACGCGTTCAGCCTCACCAAACCCCAAGTCTCTCGTTATTCCTTCCTGCTTCTGGTCTGACGCCACCCACTCTGGCCGTCTTTGTGACAATATTATATATACCATATTACTTCAATTTGGCACCGCTGCATTTTTTAAATTGATCAAAATGACTGCGGCCCTTAAAGGAGAGCGGCGATTATACGAGGGCGGCCTTTATTAAGAATACTATGCTTTACAAACGCTGCAATATTTTACTAAATGATTTAAGGCATTTTAGAAACTGTGCCATGAGAGGCTCTAATCTGCAGCACTGTACTCTTGTGTGTTTTGGGGGCTTGAATACAGTACATTTACTGACAGTTAACAAGACCCTATTAGGTGGGAGTTGGGAAGTCAGGGGAGTACTGTACCAGCGAATCAGGAGTGTGTATTGGTTGCTATGGGGTGGGACAAGAAGAGGAGAGACAACGGTAGTTGAGTGTGATGCAGTTGTTTTTCTTAACTAAAAATATTACCTCTGAATATCGGTTTGATTTCTGTTAAAACTAAAATATATCCTACTTGGTTATTTTTTTTTTTCCCTCACTGTAATTTACCTGCTTGTTTGTAATTGTAATAAAAAACAAAACCCCCTACAAGAAGATATCTTCGGCCAGCTTTCGGATAGCACTTAGAGTGACCAGCACAGCTCTAAGTTCCTCTGAGTTTAAGTTTTCACCATCCAAGCTGACGACGAGGTAAACGGACAGCCCTTGTTTTATCCCCTGCTGTGTTGGCACTGAACTCTGCTAGAAAAAAAGGGACGTGAAGGACTGCTGTGCTTTAAGTAGTTCATCTTGGGTTGTCTGTCGGGACTATACTATAAAATAACATTTGTTTACTAAGGTGGGTGTACAATAGTTTGTATTACATGCTGGATTGAGGTTGCAGTCTCTTCGGGGGTGTCATGTACATAGGCAGAGTCGCACGTTTCTTTCTTTATATTTTGAGCAGGGGTTTCTTTATTGAGAGCGGTGTTTATTTCGAGGGCGGTGTCTATTAAAAAGCTGATATCTGAGTGAGGCGTTAATTCGAGGGCGGCATTAATTCGAAGTAATACAGTATATATATATATATATATATATATATATATATATATATATATATACATATATATACACACACACACACACAATTTGAACATTTAAAAATGATCAAAGAACGAAATTAAACATTATTTTGCTCTTTGAGAGAATTACTTTGATCAAATTGCGAAATGGAAAATATCATACCAGCAAAGAATGAAACACAAAAGAGACCGTTTCTTCGGTCTTCGGTCTGCTGGAGGATTCCTGGAGCAACTTTACAGCCAAATTGAATTTCAATTGTCTGATAGTTAGTTCATTCCTAATTTGGACCCAAAGAAAACAAACTTTCTCTTCGTACAGCAGGAGCAGCTGATTCTGGGGCTATGCAAGGCTTCATTTTTGTCAAACAAAGAAGTGCTTCTGTGTGCATAAGGGCGAATGTGCAATACTAAATGCCACAGCAGCAAGCCTTGCAAAAACAAATAGTGATTTGTACGTTTCTAAATCTAAATAGTGATATTTTTTTAAATGAAAGCTCATTATGGTTTCTTTATATGTATCTAATTTGATTGAACTACTTTAAATTTTACCTGACGACTTATCTAAATAATCAAAGCAGTGGTTTAAAATTAGACTATGTAGCCCAGTACAGCTCTCAATATGGTTTCTTTTGAAAATGTTGTCATCTCAAATAAAAACCTTTAAGAAGGTTTTCTTTCTGTCAACAAGCAGCCTTTGTCTTTATTCCACAGGCGCGGCACTGTCTGGTGCTGATCGGGGTCTGCAAAATCTGTTTTCTAAAAAGTGGTAGTTCACCTTTCCCTATGATTTTTGAGAATATTAAAGGTTTAAGAAGCATACTTTCTTTCTTTCGCGTAAAAAACAATGATTAGACAAACGTGGATTTGATTTTGCAGTTTAAATACTGTGTATACAGTAGTCTTAAAACAATACATTTTTAATTGTGTTAGTTTTTTCCTCTAAAACTGTATTTTCTAAATAACAAGGCGACAACATTACAAATGTTATTTCAAGCTCGCTCGAAATGTAATGTTTGAGGTCATTATCCTCCTAAATTGCTTACCATGACCCCCTCAATGGGTTAACTCCTGCATAAATAATAAATACATAATTAATCAATGACATATCTTACAAATATAAATGTACTTATTTTAAGTTAATTCAATAACTGCAGTGTGGAGTAGTGGTTAGGGCTCTGGACTCTTGACCGGAGGGTTGTGGGTTCAATCCCTGTTAGGGGACACTGCTGCTGTACCCTTGAGCAAGGTACTTTACCTAGATTGCTCCAGTAAAAACCCAACTGTATAAATAGGTAACTGTATGTAAAAATAATGTGATATCTTATAACAATTGTAAGTCGCCCTGGATAAGGGCGTCTGCTAAGAAATAAATAATAATAATAATAATAATAATAATAATAATAATTAAAAAAAAAATATTGTATTAAAGTTTGTATTTATTTTTTTTTTTTTAATTCAGTCGTCGCCAATTATTTTACCCCGGTTTTTCACCCCAATTTAGCATGCCCAATTATTATCTGTATCCTCGGCTCACCGCTCGCAACCCCCCCCCCCCCCCCCCGCAATTTGATCAAAATAATTTGCTCAAAGACTGAAATAATATTAATAATCGTTCTTTGATAATTTGTAAATGGTCAAATTGTGAAATGGTTATTTTTGTCAGTGACTGACCGAATCCTGACTGAGAGTTACTTATTTGCATGCATGCATACATATTTTTATATGTTGCCCTACAATAGTCACATCCATTAAAACAAAATAAAATGAAACAGCTGAGGCAGTAGGGGGCAGCTATGCAGGCAGAATTTACAATTAACCCCATTTTACTGATGTCACTGTATTTATCCTTATCTATACTTACACGGTACATAACATATCTTTGACTTTGAACATCGAAATACTCCACATTTCATAATGACATAAAGGACTTCAGACCAAGGCCAACACCATATTCCCATGAGATGGTCCTTAAAAGATCATCAATATACCAGTACCCTACATTGTAACTGATACCACATGTATATTTAGGTACTGTTATTGTAAAATCTGGAATAGGTCATTTTAACATACTGTACATACAGTACCGGAGTCTAAATTTTAGCATGTTGGTCTGTATATTGCCCACTTCATGGGACTTTTTAAAAAAAAAAAAAATAAATAAAAAAAACACAACATGTATTTTCTGAATTTACAAATCCTATCAAGAAATATGAACAAACCTTAGTTAATTAGCTTCATCAACAAGGTGTCCATCATTAATAGTTACTCATTGTATAAATAATATATCTGTAATACGCATGATCAACCCAGTAATAAAAGTTCAGATTTTTTCTGAGTTCTGATTCTCTGTTTATTTACGTCTTGTCTGAACAAGGACAGTTATATAAAGGTATTGAGCCAGATCCACTTAGTGAAAGGCAGTTTAACAGGGGCCAAAGAGCAAACACAACACCATTATGAAATCAGCAACATGCCACTAAACACTGTGAACAAGAGGCATTTTCTTCCCCAGCTGCAATGGGTGTTTTTTTTTTTTTGCAGACTAACGTCCATTCAGAACTGAGCTCACCTTAAATAAATTCCCTCTGGCCCGTACCCTCTTCTGACCAGAATTAAGGGGTCATTTTCAGATTGCTTAGTGCTTAAAGTAGGTGCTGTGCACACACCAACTGTATTTTGGTTGCTCTGCACATAATTTTAAAGTGGTATTCTCAAATTGCTGCAACAGGAGTTTGTAAGATTCTGAGCAGTGCAAAAACCATGCAGCAGATCGAATGTAGATGAAATGTTAATGACTTCGTACTGTTTTTTATCATGTTCCTGCTAGCCACGGTGAAAAATAACTAGGATATGGTGTAAATACTGACTGCGTCAGTCTGAGAATAGCACACATCAAGGTGACATGTCCATGTTGCAAACATTCCAACATGCAACACTTCATTACACATTTTTAATTATATTGACTTCTGGCTTCTAGATTTCTAACATACATTTTCAATATGTTTCCACAACACTGAAAATACAAAGTTGCAAGCTGAAATGGCACATTAGAAGTGTTTGTAGTAGAGGCAGAAGCGAATTTCCAAACTCATACAAGCTCCCCAAAATACAGAAACATCATCAAGATAATTAATAATAACAAAAAGTACTACTTAACTCCTCACTTATTCCACACAGAAATACGGATTATAGTTTTTCCAATATACCCGGGTGTAACAGGCTGATTTGGTCAATCTATACTCAGCAGGGATAAGTCACAAAGTCATAACAGTTGTTTTTTTTTTAAAAACATTTTACAAGAACAATACCCCTGAGTTTCTGGATAACCACAGATAGGTGATAAAATGCTATATATAAAAAAAAACCTCCCCAAAGTCAAATATCTACAAAATATGCCTTGTTAGAATATATTATATACAGGGAGGGGTTCAAATACAAATAATTGAGCAGTTCTCAGAAATCGGACCTTATAATTCTATTTGGTTTGCATTGAGATAAATATAACATAATAACACAATAAAATAACCACATTACACATAGACTTACATGAGTAGTAGGGATCGACAAACAGTAGACTAGTCTCTGTGTCTTTCCTGAACAATTTAATTTGTTTAAATTAAGGTCACTTAAAACCTTAACTAGTAACACCACGTTCTTAATCCGGCAGTTGATTTTCAAATTTATACAAGCTCGCCTCACCAGGATGTCTAATTAGAAAACTCAACAACAGCCTAAACACAGATCAAGTGAACAATAAAAAAAATTAAATACATTTAACCTCCCACTTATTCCACACACATACAGATTAAAGTTTTGCCAGTGCTTTAACATGGAGCACATTTCTGTAGCATTTGCATGCAAGCAAATCAGTAGCCCACGTGTGAGAATGTTACATGTAGGTGTTTGCATCTCATTCAGGGATTCACAACACAGAAATAGACTGCATACATAAAGAAATGCACAACAAATACACAGCAAACTCAGTGAAAACAAAACAGCACTGAAGCAAACATTGAGTAATACCATAAGGTGCGATACAATACACTAAAAACAACTAACCTAGTGACTCCCAATCAGTCAATAGAACTTTACATTGTTTGGGAACCCTAACTGTTAAGGCTCATACCTTTGCTAGTTTAACCAGAGATTGATAAAACATACACATCCCACGAGTACTGAAAACATTGAATCAGAAAACATTTCCTGTGACCAGGGATGGAAATAAGACTTGCATTGCATAGCAGTTGTACCCATTCTAGGTTTTATTGAGAGCCTGGTTTGCCACAGTGTAGCTACAGGTAACACGCTCAGGTGTGTCTTATTAAACTCATAGTAAAGGAATGAGGCAAACTGATCTTCAGTAGAAAGTCTTATTTCCATCTCTCCCTGTGACACATTGCAATAATCTGAAAATGAAAAACAGAAGTATCCGAGTCAGTTAGGTAAAGTGGCTTTGCATGGCTGCAGATACGTTCTGAACACTTTCAGGACATACATGTGTTTGTGTCTATGTGTGCTGTGTTTATCTGTAGCAGCACACTACAATGTGAATAGTATCTATTACAAAGTACAGAGCCCCCTCTAGTGGTAGAATTCTGAGTTGAAAAACTTAAGGCTTTACAGCCAGCCTTTTATTATGAGTTTTTCAGGTACGAAAAAAAAAAAAAAAAAAACCACAAACATTTTTGGCACAAAATCAAATTCACTAACAATACATACTTCGTATATTGCAACAAGTCACCAACATTTCTGGAGCAAAATATTTATGGTTTTACAATATAAGAAACAAAGTTCATTCCCAAAACTGAAGCAGCCCAAAATATATACCTGGGGATGCGAGGGGTTGATTTAGTAAACCTATACCCAGGCGGGAGAAGCCCTGGATTGAATCAACCACAGACTTTGAGGTGTAACTTCAGGAGATCCACAGATACAGATTGGTGGTTAATGTAATCTAAGGCTGTAAAATGCTCTAAAAAAATCCCCAGTCAAATATCTACAAAAAAGGTTCTCATATTCTGACCTTTAGAATTATTTCTGGTCTGCAATATAACATAATAATGACACAGAACTATGTTAAACAGGGATTGACAAACAGTAGACTAGCCTGCATGTCATTCCTAAATGCTTTTAAATTAAGCCTAATAAAAACCTTTACAAAATGTTGCATTATTGTACATAAACCAAACCCAACACGAATGGCACTAATAACACCAAGTAAACACTATTTATTTCAAAAGTATACTTCCAGTAAACTGCTCCAATGCTAATTTGCTAAATTCCGGTGTTCTTATACTGTGGCACGAGGACGCTCTACTGTATGTTATGAAGTCCAAATTTATAAATGATGGGCCTCAGACCAGTTATTTAAATCCCTGATTATATATAAAACATCACCAATGAGCACAATTATTAATCCAATTTACTGAATATCAACAATAACAGTGCATGAAGTACAGTGTAGATTTTTTGTTTGTTTATCAATTTGGTTTGAATTAAACATGATCTATTTCGGTTCATTGTTTACTATTTGCAAACAATGAACCAAATACTGCAGAAGTGTCAAGCAGTGCTTCTTCAAGACAGCACCCGGCACCCTCGGTCCTAAAAAAACTATGAATTAACCACCATCAAGACTTGGTAATGACCACTGCAGAAACCTGTAAAATGAATATATCGGTTTTCCAAATCAAAACACACATTGTAACTGCTTACCGGGTTAATGTCCATTATCGTTTGATGATCCTCCTTATTTGGATTCATTCCGGCCACATCATCAATGTATTTCTGATCTGCCTGATAAAAATGCGGTGATGACATAATAATTGGCGCACCTGTTACAATAAAAAAAATAAAAAAAAATTATTACAAAATCTAAACCAGGGACAAGGAAATATTTTTTTCTTCTAAATGTCCTGAGTTTTGTTCAGTCTGTACCTTATATTTGTTCACAGGTAATAAGCCAGTTACAAAGAAACAACACAAAGGCCCTGGTCATGGTTCTAATTAACAGCCTTGTGGAAATCGTGACATAACAGTCAAGTGTGTGACAAAGAAACTGGCACCAGATGAAACACTGTGCACTCCTCCATCATATGCATAGCAGCTATTCCTGTAGTCATGATCCGCAAGCTTCTACCTTGCTTGCACACGCTGACGTTTAAGAGCCCTGAACCCAAGCAGTTTCCTGCTGGCACACAGAAGCCAGCATTTGCCGGATTTACTGTGATATTGGCAAACACTTCTTTGGGTGGCACAAATCTGTAGGCGGGTATCCCCTTCACATGGACTTCCTTTTCAAATGTAGCATAAAGAGACCTAGAACAAAACAGAGCAAAGTCAGAGCACATTCAAGGTGTTCAATACACACATGTGCATAAATAGTGGTGTAACCTTGGGATTCCTCTACATACATGATCATCTAGACAGAATTACATCAGTTGGTTCCCACACCGTTATTCTTTCTGTGCAATGTGTAAATTAATTCTAGTACGAGCGCAACACATCTGTAACAGTAAAACTATAGGAAACTAGTCGAATTGACAAATGATTCTGATAGTGTCATAACTGACAAAGGAATTATTCAAAACCTTTGTTTACAAGAGAGGTAGTGTTCGCTCTTTAGAGAGACTTGTGTTCTGTGTGTTGACAATATGTATAAAAAGACTGTCTGACCCTATTGCACTTAGACACCATACCCAACAGACAGCTCTTAAAGATTTCAAAAGAGGGCTGATAGTAGCAGGCACGTTGTCACAGACGGTTCTGGCACGTCCCTTTTGTGCTATAAGTCATTAGATCCTTTTGTATGGAAGGCCTCGGTTGCGTGTGGTTCTTTGATGGACCCAGATTAAGTTAAAATGTGTTTGCCCACTGACGATGGGAATGAGAATGTAGAGATGGGAGCCCAGCTAACAAGATTTAAGTTTTTGCAGGTATCAAGTAAAGACCCTGGTTGCCCACACCTGTGATGTAAACGCTGGTGTTGTGGTGTTCGCAGAGCCACTTCGAGCTGAGCCAGGAGAATTCGAATCTTGCTGGGAATGAGCTGAATTATTAGATATGGATTGGATGCTAGAGAATGAAATACAACACTAATAGTAATGTTGTAGGATTCTGTATTTTGTATCCTTTTGAATAAGTCTGTGTAAGGTCTGAAAAAGAGAGCTCTTGGTATCAAAAGGTCAGGCCGACCTGCTGAAAGTTCCAAACCTCCCTTATCAGGCAAAAACATCTTTTTTAATTAGACTCAGAGCCTCAAACATTTTAATACAGTGAGAACATAATGGCAAAATCTATGGAGCACAGTTAACATGCCAGAAACAATTTAACTAAAATAGGTTTGTGTTTCTACTATAGTAAGAAAAAACAAAAGTATTTAAATAAAACAACTGTGAGATTTTAAAAATAGCCTTAAGTAAATGCAGGAAGATGTTAGTCTGTATCCAAATATAGCAGTCCTAAGTTTTAATATTCAAGGTTGCATTTGCTAAGCAGGTGCCCAATTAAAACTTAACCTCTTGCCTTCTGTGTATACCAATGGAGTAAAATAATTACAATTTATAAAAGAGACTGCTGTCTTTAAGCTAAACACAGGTATTCTAGAATAATTCAAACAGAATATAAGTGTAAATGTTTTATTAGAACAGAGGAAGTGTTATCTTTGAATACAAGATAATAAAGTGTAAACAATGGCCCTGTCCACACTACATAACCGATCTCGAGAACCGTACTCGAAATCACTCTAATTAATCCAGCTCAAAGCATCCACACTGAAGTACCGTTTCATGTTTAGTCAGGCATAATGCGTCCACACACCATTAGAATAGTTCAGTTACAATTCCCAGCAGCGCAACGAACCGTGGAAATTAATATGATAGTATCCCACCATGCACTGTATTTTATTTTAAAATAATGTGTTATGCCCCATTTTAACAGAGGTCCATATTGCATAAATGAAATATAACAAGTATCGTGGAAAAAGTAAATCCGAACACACACAAGTAGGGCTTGAAGATTTCAGGTTTTATTTTTAATCAGGTGAAGTCCCTTTAAACAAATTGAGCCGATTCTTTTTCATAATTAAACTCAGAAAAAGCTGTTAATTACAAAACAATTTTTGTTTTTACCTTCATATCTTGCCTGAGCCTAATTCTGGTTCTCTTAGTTTTATTTCAAACAGAGCTGACAAATTACGTAATTTGTTCATCCCCGATCCTACTTTTAACTCGCATTTCATTTTTGCAGTTGCCTAATTTAACGTTGTGCTTTTGTTATTTTCCCCACTAGTATAACAGAGATGTCCCGACAGATTTTTTGAAGAATAAAAATGAATAACTAGTGCAGAGTGTACGCTGATAGCAAGTCCTTCAGGCACCTGCTCTGAGTATTTCGCCAAACATACCACAAAGCTTTTTGGGGTATTGGAGGATACACAAAAAAATGTAGTTTGGGTATTACAGCGTCCACACTTCTGATAAACCGCACTACCTGATGTGATCTAATTAGAATCGGACTCGAGACTACCTCCTGAGGTGGTCTCGAGTCCGGTTCTCAAGTACGGTATTAAATGCTGCGTAGTGTGGACGCAAACCGTATTTAGCACTTTTAAGCCGGCTTAAATGCAACTAATACAGTTTAAAGGCACAGTGTGGACAGGGCCTGTATTTAATAACTTTAGTACACAGTGGACCTACTGAAGGAAAATAACTAATTTTGTGACCTCTTTACCTGCTCGTAGCAATGCTGTGCTGGGCATGAAAAAATAGGTTTTGGCAGTTGAAGCGGGACTTCCATAACAAGATGCACAACTTACTAATGTGTCACAGTGTCAGTGTGGCAAACAACCAGAAGCACAGTAGTGACAGAGGACTACTGAGAGAAATTCTTCAACAGATTTGCCTGAAGGAATCAGAAGTACTCATTAAGGAACAGTCTTGTATCCCACTTAAACAGTTCCCAAAACCTGGCAGTCTAACTGCTCAGTCAAAGCTGTGCCATACCGGATGCTTGTTGTGGCCCAAAAACCAATTAACCATCTCAAGGGAGGCACTTCCATGATTGTGTCCAATCCCCTGTATGTTATCCAGCAATTTAATTGTAATTGTATGGTCACAGTTACACCCACCTGCACAAATCTGATGAGAAAATGTAGATTGTTTCATTCTTTGTTATGAGTGGGTGAAAGGAAGCTGCATCGGTCCCATTGATCATATTACACGTCTCGGAGGTCCACCAATCCAGCGAGCTAAAAATGAAATGACTTCAACTTAGCATTTGTTCTGTTATGTGAATAATAACCATTGAACCCTTAAATTAGACAGAGACAGGATGTACACAGGCTTGACATTGATAAATGGACACTGGAATACATTTAGGGTTTCATTTAGTGACTACTCAGTGAGTTACTCACACATTTAAAACAAAAAAAGACACAAATTTATAGTAGCTTTTTAAAAAGACCAAAAAGTTAAAAATATGCTAACTGTGTGAAATGCAAAAAACAATCACTTATCTGTATCACAGATGTTTGCTTTATTACTTGGTACTATGAGGATATGGGCAGTAAAAGTGAAATGTAATCCTGCTTAGTGAGAACATGTTTCAAAAGGGATAGGAACCTTGAGACAGCCTAAACTACAGCAATAAAGAAAATTAAACAAATTAGGCTGTGTTTATGAAAAGGCACATGCAGAGAAGACTAAGCTATAGAGACATGTTTTATACAGAAACCAAGGAATTATATTTTAGAAATGGCACTTTCTGTTTAAAAAAATATATATCAAATAAAAAGGCATAAATCTAGCTGCATTAATTTATTTCAAACAAACAGTATAGCGACGAGAGCAGAAACAAATATACCTTTCACCTCTCCACTCAACTATTCTGGCAAAGTCTTTATAGTCCTGTTCTCCAGTCAGGACGACATATTCACCATCATCAGTGGTGTTCATCTGGGAAATCAACAGATAATAGATCAGGTAATCGTACTATATGATTGTGCAAATAGTCTTGTATACAGTAGAGAGTGACACGGGAATGAAACTTCAGTCCTGTCCCATCCTGTTCTGGCAAAAATGTTCCTGTCCCATCCCATCCCGTGATATACAGAGATCAACTATTATTTGGAGGTGCAGATATTTTTCTATTCATGTATAAAATTAGGTTTTATAGGGTTTTGCATTAAACACTACCGGTATACTACTAGTAATTTGTTTTTAGTTTTTGTTTTTTCAGAAAAAAATACAGTGCAAGCACAATGTCTTTATAAGCACAATGTGCAAAATAATGATTTAATATATAAATTTGGTAATATAAAAACAACTGTTTAGAGTTTTGTGCTGCAGTTTCAGTTTCTAAACCTGTTACTAAGCAACCCGGCTCAGAGACAGTATGTCAGTGAAATACAGTATTACGAACCATTCATTCATTAAAAAAATAAACAGCAAAAAAAAAAAAAAAAAACATGGTATTGAAATAATATTTCATAAACGTTCAGGGAGTATTCATCATTTAGTTATTTATTAAAAATCGTAGTATTATACATACACCTTCAAGGTAGCGCCGTAGCAGAACCTCCAAAATAGTAGCTGCTACGGCCAAATGGTACCTGTTGGCATCTCTGCATTATGATTGGGGGTAATATTCATAAAAACCAAAAATGTGCACATCCTTAATATACTGTACATATGTATATAGAGAGAAATATGTTAAATACATGCCAGTAGCAATCCACAGCGTTCAGTTATTCTGCTAGTATCAATAATTAATGTTTCAATATTGTTAACTAAAGGACTGACACAACTATACAATTATGGGTAATATGAAATATTGTAAGTATCAATCTGTGTTAAACATAAGGGTTTTTATTAACCATTCCGTGTTGCCAAGACGCTGATTCTCATCGGTCTCTCTCCGAGTTTGATTCGGAGGCATACAGCTCGAATTGATACGGGAGACAATCCCTGTTTTCTCTCTCTATGTCAGAGACATCACTACATGATTCACATTCATAAGAGGTGTCTGAAACTGATCAAATTAGGTTACTCTCACTTTCACGGTCAGCCATACTGGTAGATGCAAGTAACCTGCGGGTATCTCCCTCTGTGACGTCACAGTCTCCTGGCCCCGAACCAGGAAATGGAGATCGCTCTCTGTGTATTTCCGGGTATTATTTGATTAATTGTAGCGCGATTAAACATAATTTGGTAAAATTAATGTGATTATATGTTCAAGTGAGACCTGTTAATATTATGTTTTATGTTTATGGTAACAGTCATATTCCCTGTCATCGGCTCTTCCTGTCTGCTGGTGGCAGAGTAGTCCCGTTCCTTCCCATTCCCAGAAGCTTAAATCCCGTTCTTGCCCGTCCTGAGAGCTTTATGTTTTTTATTTCCCGTTCCCGCGAGCTTCACTCCTGTACCGTCCCATCCCGCAAAATTTAACACAATTGTTTTCTCATACCGCAGGAATCCCGTGGCTCCCGTCTTCATGTCACTCTCTAGTATACAGGACTACATGTGCTTGTAAATTTGAAATCTATTACAAATCAACATACAAAAAGGTGCAAGGGTTAATATATTAAACCAAAGGAACGACTATATTTTCACAGAAAGCTGTGTGTAGTATAAGCTCAAGTGCCTGTTTCACAATTACACAACTGTAGTTTTATATCCAAATCCATTAAACACTGTATAGATTACATTGTTTGGTTTAAAAAACGAACAGCTGAGTTATTCACTGCAGGTGCCAGGTTCTTGTAAATATCACAGTGAGTTCAGACATCAGACTTACCTTATAAAAGAGGCCAAAGTATTCATCAATGTCAGGGCGAACTTTGTGAACAACAGCAAGTAAAGGATCTTTGTATCCCCAGAGTAGTTCATGTACAGTACGGGTCACAAACAGACCTATATTTTGGGACTTCATGTATGATGATATTAGGTTACTTATCAATGGGTGAGTTTTAAACTTTTCAATCATTGTCTGTATGAAAAATAAAAGAAATTACATTAATTATTCTCTATCCACAAAATACAGGCTTTTTTTATTTATTTATTTTTTTAACAATGAAACATTATATACAGTAATTGGATAAAAAAAACAGAAACATCTTGCCTTATGACTGCCCTCACATGACTGATTCATGTGCATGACCAGATTTTTTTTTTAATACTTTGCAGACTTTTCACTCTATTAACAGTGTTGTGTAACTGAATGAAAAAAAAAATAGTCATGGGGTAGTGGGATATTTTGTAATGCTCTGAACAGCTGTGAATCTAAATAGCGATGCCCTTTAACACTGTATTAGTCTGCTTCTGTATTCCACCAGATGTGATTTATTGACTGCTTATTAGCATTACTAAGCATGTGCATCAATAAAACTAAATTTCAATATTGAAATACATGTTCCTGAAATCTTGAAAATCAGTATGCAATAAGAAGCGGTCTACTGAACAAATAGCCTTGTGACAATAGACCAGTTGTGTCTGGCCAAGTCACCCAGCATGTGAGCACAGGGTACAGTATAAAAGAATGGCTGCTTTCATTCCAGACCGATTTCAAAAGTTAACATGAACCAGTCTAAATGTCTGGCTATTGAAAGGAAAGAGCAGAATTGTAAGGACTGAATGACAATACGAACATGTCAGACAGGGCGATTGCAAATACCATTTATGTTGCTCCTTTTGCACTTGCGCCAGGACAAACACTTGGAATAAATACAAATAAAAAATGTCCTGTTTTCTTATTTGACGAAGGCTAAAGGTCTGATCCACTTTTTCTCCAAGTTTTCAACAAGGTTACTATTATGCAATAGACAGGCCATGGTGTATGTTGTTGTTAACTTACTATAGCAGGAACATTAACAGTTCTGATTGGATCATCTTCTCGGCATCCCACGGACATCTCAGGCACAAACACATATGTCTTGGGCATGGTGGCTGATACTTTAGTGTCATTGTCAGAAAATCTCACATTCTCCTTTGGCCTGAACTCTCTAAAAAAATAAATAAATAAAGAATTCATGCACTATGTAGTAGGGTTGGACGATAATGACATTTTCAGTTATCAATTATCGGCTGTAAATTATCACGATAATCATGATTATCGGCTGAAAAAATAACATATGTAAAATGTCTTGGAATTTATCAAATTTAAAGCTATATATACTTGAGCAATATGACAACTGCCTCTGCGAGTTTAGAAGAAATAAAAGTAGACCATTTTCAAAAAGACCAGCATCTTTAATAAAAGTTATGAAACAATGGTTGGTTACAAAAAAGCACAAATAATATAACCAAACGTTTGTTTGGTAGCTTTTCAACTTTTGAAATATAGGCTACTTATTAAAAAAAAGTGTTTAAAAAAAAAAAAAAAAAAAAAAAAAATTATAAATTGCGATTAAAAAATATCAGCTTTTGAACAGTTTCAGCACTGAGTCGACTACGTTGCGGGGTCACTATCAATCCACATCCACTGAACAGCCTTTCAGACGGAACGCTCGTGGCTGGCAAACACAGATACTTGCAAGCTAACATGGAAAGATGTGGAAATGACTGGGCATGCATCTTCCACCAGTTTAGTGGATCAACCTCGATAGCACTGTCAGGTAAGCTGAGATATCCGAGAATCTCACGCTGAACAGCTTCTGACACAGACAGGTTTCTTGCAAGTACTCCAGGTTTTATCTTCTTGATTTTGACTGCCTGTTTCAAAAGTGAGGTTAAGCCTCCCTTGGTTTTCCTTTTTCTTGAGGTAAGCAAAGTGTGCACAGATCACGTGTTGCGCCTCGCGCAGACAGTTAAGTCCTGTCTTACTGCTTCAATGCAGAGTTACTGTTACACACAAGCATATCATACTGGGTAACGGACAATAAATGATTATCGATAATTATTTTTCAACGCAATACAATTATCGATGCAAAAACATTATCGATAATATCACGATAATCGATTATTGTTCCAACCCTACTATGTAGACTATTCTCCAACACGTGCCAATGAATACATGCAAAACAACTGGAGAGCATCGTCCATTTTTTCTAAAGAGATCAGAACCCCTCCTTCAATGCATGTGTTTTAAAGAGCAATCCGTTTCACAAATACAGTGGTACCATACTACTAGTTTATTATAAATACAGAATGACTGAGTGGGCCATTTGTTTTTTTTTTTTTTTTTTTTTTAACTCTAGAAACGTTAAAATTACCAAGATGTTCAATGTAGCACCAGTCTTGGTAACACAGTAATATGTGCTTTAAACACTAAAACATGATTTATGTAATAAATAAAATGTCATGACTTTGTCAGACTTCGTTGTTCAATTCCCTTTTTACCACTAGCAACATGTGCTTCTTCCTAATATAAATATCTGTGGGAGTTTTGGGGATGTGAATAGCAATTTCTGCAAGACGAAAGGTTCCTAAAACAATCTGATTCACTTTTATTTCATCAGCCAGGCTATGTGGCAATGAGCACTTTATAGGCAGTCCGTTTTAATGTTACAAAACCCAGACATGTCGAAATATGTAAGAAGCTATTCTAAAATTACTATTTGCACAATGCAGCTGATGGTCGAGACTTGTGTAACTGTCTCACAGGACATCTATCAAATCCTGGAGGGGAATATTGGCATTAATTCAATACAGAATTTGGGGAGTAGATTAGATGTCTGCTTCAATTGGAAGGCTTACCTGTAAGTGTAAGGTCCCTTCTCCTCCACAAATGGCTTCTCTCCTAGAAGTACCTCAGAGGGGTTTCTCAGATCAAAGAAGTAAAACTGCATATACACTGGCGGAGGAGGGTTCTCCCAGGCCTCAAAAGCATCAGTGCCATTCTTCAGTATTATTTCCTATGAAGACAATGAGCATTGTGCAGTTATTACCCCCTGTGGTATATGTTTAAACTCATGTATCATACACTAATCCCAAAAGGCTTAATAGCAAGTAAGACACAAATGTAAGAAATGTTCATGTTTGAATCTCTCAACACATAAAGTTTAGACCCCAAACAAGCAAATCCAGGTCCTTAATACAGTAGTAGCTAAATCAGATGACATGAAGCAAATCCAAACCAGGAAAAAAAAAAAAAAAAATTATATATATATATATATATATATATATATATATATATATATATACACACACACACACACACACACACACACACACACACACACACACCCTGTTACTGAACCCATAATTGAACACTGCATGCCAGTGTGGAATTTGGCATCAGAAAAGGCCCTACAGATGATGTCATTCTATATTGTACCAAGGGTTTTACAACTAAGACATAATTCCAAACAGTTAACCCAGGAAGACGCTTACACTAAAGGTTAAAGGAAACTGCTAATGTCTGCAAAAAGATTTAAATGAGGAAATGCATTTAAAGAGTAAGTAGCGGGGTTCCGAAACATATAGCGTTTACACATCCCCACGTGTTGCTACAACTGTTTAAGTAACGTACCTGTAATTTTTCATTTTCACTGTTAACATACTGACAACTTTTTAGAATTTACACTTATAACTTTAAAGTCTGTTTCAAAGCTCTTTTCAAAATGGCTGCTCTAGTGCACTGGGGTTTGAGAACCACTGCTCTAAATCACTGCAGGAAGAGTGATTTAAAAAAATATATATAACAAGTGCTCTAGCTTTTCTGTTCCGTACCACATGATGGATTGTTATTGCTATGTCACCTGTTTGCCAATGTGGGCAATAATCCTTATCAATAACTATCAGTGCACTAGAGCAGTCTAAATATCTAAAGGCAGCAGGTATAGCTTGTCATCCGTATGAACTAATGGGTCTTATGACTCATTATGAGTTACCAGTTAAGCACGTGACTACTGTAGATGTGCCTGATTGTTTTTTATTGCAGAATAACAACCCATCCCCCCAGTGTAAGGCTTCACTTCTAAGATACTGTACCACTCCCTTCAGTTTGAAAGAAACAAGTTAGGACAGGGACAGTAACTCTGTTAACTTTGTTTTCCATTCAATAACATAAAAACAGCTTCCAAACTTTTGAAAATGCAAAAACAAATAGCTCATAGCCTTACTTGAAAAACATTATATTAAATCCATGGAACCATTTTCAAATTTCTTAGCCTAACACAAAACAGAGGAGGTGCCGGGGAACAGAGGGATTTCTGTATGGTAATTCTCATGCTGTTGAATTGAAAGTTTGGTAATAGGACATAGACACTCCACATGAGATGATCACAGTATGCAAAGGAAATGCAAGTTTTGTTCTGATAATGTACATTATGTGTGACTTACTTAAACAGTAATACCAGGCATTCACTGTATGGAATGTTTAATGGAGCTAAAGAACCAAACTGGTCCGTACACTCTGCTAATTCCTGATGTGCAGGGTATTATTACAATTATATGTCAATGAAGAGATGAGCATTTTACTGCTGTATTCTTTTTTGATGCATTATAATTCCAGAACATTTCTCTGCCATGAACATCTATTCATTTTATAGGTCATAAATGTGCAGTTTTGACAGAAACACATGTTATAGCATACTCTGTACCCAGGACTACACCAGGTTAAGAAAACTGGGTCATTTCACCAAGCAAGTGAATTTGTCACCACCCCCTTCACTGCCAATAACCACTCAGGTGCTCCCCCTACTGACTGACATACTTTCAGACAGTAACATGCTTTGACCCAGAATACACTGCTTATGTAAAGTGACCCAGGGATTACAAGTGCAAACAGATCACACATAGAAACTGAGATACCTTTCCCCTAAAGTGGTAACAGATTGCTTGTTTCAAAATTAAAATAGATGTGTGCTATAACATGCGATTCTTTTAAAACTGCACATTTGAGACTTATGTGGCAAAATAGCTAAGATTTATGGAATCATGCTGTTAGCTACAATTACTTTAACAATTTACAAAATATGTGTTGATGACTATTAAGATATTGTAGCGTGCACGGGGGAAGGCAGCAGCAGGGCTGGTAAGTGACGTGATCACACACAAAGACATAAGCCCGATATATGCTCCTTGCAAAAGAGCCGACTTTTTTGTACGGCGGTATCGGCGCTATGGTTTAGACTAGTGCTAGAGGTCCCGGGATCGCGCCCGCCCTCCGCCTGAGTGTGGATTGCCTCGCCCTGTATGATGCGGCTGCCTGCGTAAACCGAGATCGCTACTATATGTTAAATATCCCTTCCTTTCTTGGAGAATGACTCTTAAAATAAAAAGTTGCCTGGGTTAAAATAGGCAACTAATGCACCACCCTTGTCATTGTGCATGTATTCATTTGTCACTATAAATGTTTTGGAGGGTGGTGTCAACAAATCAAAACGATTTAGGATCTGTGTTCTTACAGAGAATAGCAATATTGAAAACTGTTTTGTATATCATGGTCCGCCCTTTTAAAAATGGGGCGAATTCCATTTGCTGCATGAGGCCTGACTGGACAAGAAACAAAACAAACAAACAAAAAAAACCAGCTGACAGAACAAGAAAAAAAATGTTTTCTGATTAAAAACTAGCACAGATTTTAGATTTAAAAAAAACACACACACACTTACCTTCTTTATTCGTGCGTTGAGTGCGTTCTGGAAGACCTGCGACAAAACCAGAGCGATGCTGACAATTAAAACAACAAGTGAAAGTACCCCAGTGCTGTAAATACAGCAGGACTTCTTCATTGTGATTCTATGTTCGTCTTCAAATTGACACTAGACTGAATGAATAATACGACTGTTGAACGTTTATACTAGATGCCGTCTCTCCTTACTCTGTCAGCTATACCGTGTCACGTCCGTTGACTCAGTGAGACAAAATAAGTTTCGATTCTGATATTTGTGTTCCACCGGCCCGTGAGATTCAGTAAACAACACGCCACCCAGCCCAAATTTTATTGACACAATCAAGCACCGCAGTCATTGTGGTCGCACAATAATGACGTCTTTACATTAACTTGAATAGATTATTTTGTTTTCATTCGTTGGAGTTTTATTTGATAATATTAGGGAACATCTGAGAGAAATAAAGGATCTATATTCATTCAATTTGTGTTTTTTTTCAGCTTTTGTCAAATTAGGACAAGTAGCCACATCCGGGTGTTCAACATGTGCCTTGTCGGTTTCTTAGCAACGGCGTTGTGTATACTTTGAGGGTTGAGAGCTAGCACGTTTATGATAATTTTACACAGATGCGAGTTTTTTGGGGACTGTTGTCGAAAGTACAACATTAAATGGATGGTAGAAAAGACCTTCACCTTTCGGTGGGGAAATCTAAAGGTAAAATACATCCCCAGCCATGGTAAGAATGTATTATTATTATTATTATTATTATTATTATTATTATTATTATTATTATTATTATTATTATTATTATTACATAATTACTAACAAAATGTCTATATAATAAAAGTCTAGTTGTGTAGCACAGCGAAAAGCACTTAATAGCATCAGCCTTATATTTCAATCAAAATTTGCCGTTGATCCAATACAAAACACAGCGCTTTATATGATCAAAATGATGGTACTGTATAGATACACGATTACATGAAGCTGATTTTCACTGTACTGTAGCTGCATGATGTTGGCCTAGTACTGTATGTTGTTGCTTTTTTTTTTTTTTTTTTTTTTTTACATGTTTAGGCCTTACTATGTTTGTATTATAATTATTTAGTAAAATACATAAGGCACTTCTTGTGATCTGTGAATTCTTTATTTTTTGCTTTTAACATAATTAATTGAACACATATTAATACCATAGTTGTATTCTTTGTGGTAGTCAATAAATAAAACATGCTGATGAAAAACTGGGCTATGTATTTTTGTATGTTTTGTGCAGGTACAAGGAGAGATTGCACACAAAGTATCTAAAAGAAAAGGGGAATAAACAACAACTATCTGGGGCACTAAATGGCTCCAGATGGCGCTTTTTAAAAAACGGAATAGATGATTTCCGAGATGGCTACCCGCCTCTTCGAGGGGATGATTATTTTATTCCAAATCAGAAGGGCCCTCGCCCTGTTGTTCATGGTGAGCCAGTCTCTTTGAAACAACAGCCAAGAAAGAGATTCACCAAAGAACAGGTGTGTTACTCAAAGCAGACCCCGTTACAGCAGGCTCGCGGGGAGTACATCGAGGAGATTGAGTATGGCCTTACCCAGCACCCCCTGGCTCTCTATCCACACCTGGAAGAAGGTCTGCCTCCAGAGGTAAGACACAGGATTTTGTATACTGGTAATATCCAGTTTCCTGAGAAATTAAGAACTCAGAAACTATCATTTGCTGTACTGGTTTTGGTTTATTTTATCACAGCTTTACTACTTTTTCTCCATGCCCCCGAAGTTAAACTGAGATAAGCCATAATTTGATTTTTTTTAAAAAAACATTTTATTGTAATGGTAGTCACCCTGGATTACCTTAATCAATAAAAAATGTCTCCTCTAAATAAGAACTATAGTAATAACTATAACACATATTTCGTTACTTCCTCATAATTTAAAAACATATTAAATTGTATTTGTATTTGTATACACTGCATGTAGTACAGTGATGCTTTTTTCAGATGTTGTGAGTAGTAATCTAAGTGAGGTCTTACCAGTGCATTATTTAATAATGGTATCTCTTTTATTAGCTGCCTGCTACTACTGTATATAAATATATAATATGCAGGTCAGTATTTTAATAGAAAAATATTAGTAGAACAATGTTTCAGCAACATTTATTTTTAAAATGTATTTTGTAGCAAGGTTTTTCTGCTTGGCATTTTCTTTGTTATATGGTATTAATTCCATCTCCTTTCTAGCTTTTTGAGGAGGTCGTGGATATCCTTGACCCTGAGATGCACTTGAGTAGCGAGATTGGATCCTGCAGAGCAGACTCTGCAAAAGAGCAGGATGAACTCTCTACCGACCAACAGAAGACAAAAGACCGAGCTCTGTCTACATCTAAAGGGGAGCTGAGCACAAGGCCTTCTGCCAGTGCCATGCAAGTAGATGTGTTTTATTATGTCATGCAGAGGTATCACACCAGTCCACTGCAGGAGTGACTTTTAAATGTATGTCATACTTCATAAGACACAGTGCTTTGTACTGGGGTGAACATGTTGTTGTTAAAACCCTATGTGAATTAATAGTTTGGGCTTGGTTTTCTAAACTGCCGGATTTTTTCTAAAGGAAAATGCCCACAAGGAATACTTTTGTCTTAACCTTGCTGTATCTGTATATGTCATCCTGTTTTTGACTTTACAAACAGCACATCCTTTACCAGATAAGGCAAGACAGAACATTATTAGACTTAAGACAGCGAACACTGCTAAAACACCACAGAAAGCCCTACATTTCCAATATACATATTACTTCTTCTTGCTTCCTTGTTCTGTGATACGCTTATTGTAATATTTGTATTTTTATATAAAACAAAGTGATTTTGATGTATTTCTTTATGTTCTTTAGCTAATTTGATCGAATCCTGTTCATCACAGGGGTGCTTAGATTGGTTTAACAGTGACATCACCCTCCAGTTGCTGAACCTCGTCAGACAGTTTTCTGGCTGTTTAGACCTTTCTAAAGTTTTCTTATAGTTTCCAGTGGCCACTTGTGACAAAAGCAGCCCCGGTGATTCTGAGTTTCATATTGACTTTAGAAGTGAAGACTCGAAACATAAAAACCCGTACATGTGGCTTCAAGACAAGGAAGAGGCGGTGAAGGATGATAAGAAAATGAAGATAAAGTGCCTTCCATCTCCATCCCTTGATGAGGACATAAAGCAGATCACTAAGGAGTTTTGTGAATGGGTGGCTTCCTTGGTAAGCATTTAAAGTGGTAGAATAGATGTATTTTATTTTTTTCATAAGAAAGCTTGGTATCCCCTTGTTGACAGCCGTTTCTGTGCCTATTGAAGGGTGGAGAGAGTAATAACCTGGATGAGTCCACTCTAATGAGCCTCTTTGGCAGTGGGTACGAGAGCAAGCCTGCCCTCACAGTACCTATCCAGGTTGTGGAGCTGACCAATGTGCCTGCAGAGTTAAGAATGGCTGTCGGGGAATTTCGACCACCGACTGACACTAAATCACAGTTTGAAAAGGATGGTGAAATACCAATGGTAAGAAACCATAGGGTCCTGATATTGAACATTTTCAATTCTTTATTATAAGTATGAATGTGAATATTCTTTATATTATTTACTACAGTTTACTATTGCATTTGAATCTATTGGAGCATTTGCAATGAATACATTAACCCATATAGGCATAACCACCAAGTATACGCATTAAAGAGAAAGTAGCGAGGTTCCGAAAAATATAGCATTACACGTCCCCACGTGTTGCTACAACTGTTTAAATAACGTACCTGTCATTTTTCTTTTCATTGCTTATCGTGTATTGTTATTGGGGATATACATGTAGAAGTTTTCATATAGTTTTCGCTTTAGCAATAACATTTAGGAGAAAATTATTGTCATTTTAAGATCTGGCATTTTTAAAGCACGAAATAGCCCTGCTTTCCATTTCAAACTGCACAAAGGGACCACTAGAGGGCAGTATTGGATTGAACACTATATATAATGATAGGTTATTTGAAGTTATAGGTCTGTGGTTCCCAGCCTTTTTCAATGTAGGGACTACCTTGGTGTTTGAATTTTTGCCACGGACCACGCATTTTTTCACAACAGCAATTTGAAACTAATTTGTATGTGTATATGTATAAGTACATGTAGAAAGTAAAGTATTTATATAACATACCTAAATTAATGAGATTCCTGGGCTTGAATCTTCGCTAACAGTTCATCAAGGAATGTTGTCATTTTGAGCATTGAAAGTTGCTATTGGCAAAGTTACCGTTTCTAAAGTTTAAAAAGGTTATTTTGTTTACATTCCGAATGCTTTGTATATAAATGGCATTTAAGAGTTTCGTTTGACAAAACCTCCTGACAAATAATGCATTGGGGCTTTGGGTCGTCCTTGGACCCAGTAAATACCAGTACTGGTCCACACAACCGTTACCTCGTGTAGCAAATGAATCTATCCATTTCTAACGCAATTGAATGTACTCACTTCGCTCGATGTACATATAAAAAATACACCACAGTCGAGGTTGGTGGGAAGCAATTAAGAAAATTAAAAAATGATTGGAGAGTGTACAGGATGTTACAAACCACTTTTGGTCGGCCGTGATGTGTAAAATAAACGGGATTGGTGGCGACAGTCAACAGGATTTATAGCATTTTGGGTAAATATGACGGTGTCAAGAACAGACTGTACACATTATTTTCAGAAGTAGTTAAGAGAATTTCCTTTTGGCGTATAGTCTTGTGAGATATTAAACCTGGTTGAATAAACCCATATAATAACGTGGAGCTGAAATCGGTCATTCGCACTACGGTACAGTTCACAAGTGAAGCAACAAATACAGCCTCTTTTTGTTTCACATTTAACTTCTGTTACTATATGCAGCTCTCTAAAAACGTGTAATATGGAAATAATAAGGATATTCCTATATCCCTGGCAACACTGTAGCCTATATTGTATATTGTTGAAAATGAAAAGTACTAAAACTGTGGGATTAATGTTTTTTTTTTGGTTTTTTTTTGTTTTAATTTAGTCATTCCAACCGAGTTAGGAATATTCAATGCAGTGCGCTACTTTTATGCGCAGCGAAAAGGCTGAGACAGTCAGATTACATTTTGACAAGACAAATGTGCCTTCATAATGTGTAACAGTTATTTAGTTAGTATTTGTTTCACATTAAAAAGCTGTTTCAGTTAATAGCGGTTTGGAAGACGGTGCTTGATATTGCATCAAAGGAAGCTGTAATATATATATATATATATATATATATATATATATATATATATATATATATATATATATATATATAAGAAAAATGCAGACTACATGCATGTCTTATAATTATATATATATATATATATATATATATATATATATATATATATATATATATATATAAGAAAAATGCAGACTACATGCATGTCTTATAATTATATATATATATATATATATATATATAAGAAAAATGCAGACTACATGCATGTCTTATAATTATATATATATATATATATATATATATATATATATATATATATATATATATATATATATATATATAATGTTATAAAAGCTGTTTGTTGTGTTGCTTAGTAATACATACTGCAGTAGCACAACGTGTGATTCTGTAGAAATTTTTATTTTTTTATTTTTGCAAGAACTGTGTAACTGAATTTTGGTAGTTGTTTATGGACCACCTGGAGTTTACTCGGACCACAGGTTGGGAACCACTGTTGTACATGACAAATTAATTACAATCAATTGTACAGCTCGTTATCTAATTTCTGTGTAGACTACAGTAAATCACTGAGCTTTCTGCTTTCTGTTTAAGCAAAGGACTTTAAATTTGGCCCTTGGTTATTCTATTGTGGTCCTTTTGCAAACTGTCAATCACCTGGCCTGCTTCACCACACAATATTCAGGAAACAAAGGTCTCAAATCTACAGTCTGCCGTCCCTTGTAAGTAACCAATGAGAGACCCGGATTAGCTTGCCTGTCATGAGATGCACAGGATCTGTGTTCATATAATCGGTGTTAACGTTTACAAATTCATTTTACTTTTACCTCTCATAACTTTGGATAAATGGGGTGCTATTTGTGCTATTGCATTGACTACCCAATAGCATAAATTGGCAAATATACTTCAAAGCAACCCTGTATTAAGTTCAAGCTGTGCCCTAGATCAGTGGTTCACAATCCTGGGGACCCTGTGTCTGCTGGTTTTCATTCCAACTGAGCTCTCAATTACCTAACTAGACTCTTAATTGAACTGATCATTTGCTTAATTCGATCTTTTTACTCTTAGTTGCAGATTTCAAGTTAGATATAACATTTTACAAGTAACTTGAACTCTGCAACTGGTTAAGAGCTGAAAACAGTAAAAACAACAACATAAAAGTCTAATTAAGCACATTATCAGTTCAATTAAGAGTCTAGTTAAGTAATTGAGAGTTCAGTTGGAATGAAATCCAGCAGACACAGGGGGTCCCCAGGACCAGGGTTGGGAACCACTGCCCTAGATGGTCAAGATTTCTGGTCAAGCCATTACTGAAACATCCAACTGGCCTTCACTAAAACGTGGTTTGGAAATGCAAGATATGAAAACACATAGGGACACTAAGTGGTAATTAATGCTGTACGTATTCATAACACAGAAATCTTCTTACCATCCAAGCTGGGTTAAGGTGAAGTATGGAGCCTGGTATCTTGACCCAAAGACATGGAAGAAAAGAAATGCAGATGAACCACTCAAAGACCCTAATGATGTTCGTGAAGAAAAACTGGACAAAATGCATAAACTTAGTGAAAAGGTACCTACAACAAGAAGCTGATTTAGATCTGAAACAGCAAATCATGTTAGGTCAGAGTTTGTGACTTGAGTTGGGTTAGTTATGCTGCTCTAAACTTTCCAGACTAATACAATAGTTACTAACTGTAAATACAAATCCACTTCTGTCCGGAGGTTTCTTCCGTTCTGTCACACTAAAGAGCATTTCAGATATCAGACTAGTGTACTTTGCTGCATGCTGGACTCCAGGCTTTTACGCTCCACTGTAAGGTAAGGATGAGATAGTTCGGAGTTCGATGAGTATCGTGGATTGTGGTTTTCATGGATTTAGTATTCAGAATATATTCATGTGTGGTACCTCACATCCTGGATAATGAGTATGTGAAAGCTAAGTTTAGATTATGGATAATAGTCAAGCACAACAAGTATCCAGAATACCAATCATACATGTGACTAATACCTATAACCTATAAAACCTTCTGACTTCTGACAAATCTAATCTGACTGTAGCCATTGCTATTTTGTTATTTACTAAAATCACAAACACAAATAAACAAACAAAAACAGATCTACATTTCTACTCTCACTTTTTACTGATATTTACTTTTTGTTTTTCATATAAAAAGGATGAAGAGTTAATGCAGCTGCATGGGACACACACCTTCAAAGAGTTTATTCTAAACAAGGGAGTCAGAGAGCCTGAGGTAAGAGCAGGCTCAAAGTTTATCAGAGTTTATTTTAGAATTCCTTTCCTGAAGTCCAAGCGCTCAACTACAGCTGTGCCAAAGCAAACATGCAGCTGAACGGCAACATTTGCTTACAGGTTTGGCTACAACAAAATTATTTTTCATTGCAGACTGTTTTGATTATAAAAAGAAAAAGGAAGCATGTTTATGACTTTACTGTGTTTTAAAAAGCTTGAAAAGATTACAAAGAGATTTTAGCTGACACAGTTTGTGCACATCTCAAGTACAAAAAACATATCTTAAACTGTGTGTGAATAAGGGGGAGTGCATTCTGTTAATACTTGAAGTTAATAATCGTTGCTGAATAAACAATCAGGCAGTAAGCTCATTATATTGATCCTCCTCCCCATAGCTACTGATGCACACAGAAACTACTCTCTTACGGGCTGCTAGGAAGACCCTTCCAGAAGCGGAGATACAGTGCCTATAGAAAGTCTACACCCCCTTGAACTTTTTTCACATTTTCTTGTGTCAGTGCCTCAGTTTCATGCATTTAAATGAGGATTCTTTTCCACTTATCTACACACCATACTCCACACTGTTAAGTCTGTTGGGATAGGTCTCTACCAACTTTGCACTCCTAGATTTGGCAATATTTGACCATTCTTCTTCACAAAACTTTTCAAGCTCTGTCAAGTTCCTTGGGGAGCGTTGATGGACAGCAATCTTCAAGTCATGCCACAAATTTTCGATTGGATTTAGGTCGGGGCTCTGACTGGGCCGCTCAAGGACATTTACCTTTTTGTTCCTTAGCCACTCCAGTGTAGCTTTGGCTGTGTGCTTTGGGTCGTTGTCATGCTGAAAGGTTGTGGGGTAGGATGTGTAGATAAATGAAAAAAAAAAATTTTTTATGCATTTTAATTCCAGGCTAAAAGGTGACAATTTTGAAAGGGGGTGTAGACTTTCTATAGGCACTGTATGCTTATTCTGCTCTTACTTCCAAGTGAGATCTGTTGCTGCTGCAGTGCTGTGAAAGAAAATAGATAAATAAACAATACTCATCCTAACCACTAAACCAATAAACGGGAGGAAATTAAAATATGCTTATCATCAACAACGTTCCCAAAAAATAAACGGCCGTGATTAGAAAAAGCTGCATTTCAGTGACCACATTTATTTCTTTGCAGTTCCTTAAGAAGATCTTCTCGCAAGAAGATGAAAATGGAAAAGCTGAGAAGGACAGTAAAATAGGAAGTAGAAAGGATCACAACAGAGCTATATCTACATCAACACACGCTGGAACAATTGTTTATTAATGGACTTCTTTGTTAGTTGTATTTGTAATGTTTGATGTTGTTTTTGTAATTCCTTTGTTTTTATTCAAACCTGCCTTTAATCTCTAATTCTGTTTGAAAGAAATGACATGCTTGTTTATTGTATTGTCTTATTCCTATGTGTTAATGCATATGGATAATCAGGTGCTGTTTTACAGGTATTCATCTCCATAAGTCAGGTTCAATAAAAAACATTGCACGCACTTAAGGGGGATCATTACAGTCACATAAATATTGTACAATTTGTGTAAAATCATCAGTTTATCAGAATGTATTATTCCCGTTTGGGATTATACTTACAGTGGTAATTACATGTGCTGTTTAGTGAACAAATACATAATCCTTAGAGGTTGTGCTATTTTTATATGAATTATTTGGAAGTCAAGCTTCAGCCAAATAAAACCTTTTTTCTGGAGCATGTTGTTTTTGAGATGTAAGGGCTGAGGTTTTGGCTCTGCAGTACTGCTGCTTATTCATAATTGAAGACCTTTCTAGGCAATGCATAATTAGTTAACTTATTACAGTGGCATACAGTGGAAATAACGTCTTAATGAATTGTACCTGGCTATCCAAGTATTCCACAATGATTGCATTGATAACAATGTTTTGTTTCTAGTGAATTGAGACCTTAACAAATTCAACAAATCCATGCCGTGCTAGAGCGGGGCTCTAATGAACCCTAATATTAGTAATAACGACGTCCTATTACCCTTATCGCAGATATCTGTTGTAACGATTAGGTTTGCTACTTTAGTGAACAATGGTATGTTGAAAATACATAATATACTTTTAATATTTGAACTTAATATTTGTATGTCTAATTCTACATCCACGACACCTGTGTTGTCAGTTTAATATTGTCCACCCACACTTCTTTACGACTTTTTCAATGAAGTTAATTGTCTGGTGCCAAGCTAATTGGCAGGACTCTGACGCACACCTGACTGCAGAGAGAAGCAAGTGTTTTGTCATTGCTGCAGCACCGACGGAGAGTGATTACGTAAACCAGACAGATTAAAAAGGGTTAGAATAAACCCAGTCTACAGCTGGCCACTGGTGAGCAGATGACATTGCAGTCAGCAGGAAAAACGCAAGAGTAAAGAGAGCCGACATATTTTTTTGGTGAAATGATTAGTGGATTTGGGCCGTCAGTACTTCTGGGGATTATCGTGGTGCTGTCGGCATGGGCATTATTCATAATACAGAGGAATATCTTTGGTCAAAAAGGCAAAAGAAATGCAGGAGAAACTGGAGCGGAGAGGCTTCCTGCTGAGGCTGAGGAAAAGACGGACGTGAAAAGCACAGGCAATTTGGAAAGTCCCTGCATCAAAGAAGCAACAGGTACGGATTAGTTAACTAGATGTATGCTCGGTTTTTTCTGCTTATTGGGTCGTTTTCCTTATATAACCTGGCATTTAATAAAATTCGGGAAATGTAGCCTACAATAAGAATTTCATTAGGGCTATATTGGTATTTTGGTGCACATACAGTAAGAGCTTATACACGATTTTATGAATTAAGACTTTGGTTTTATCGGTACAGGTAGTACTAATACTGCAAGATTTAAATTGTGACAGGCCAGTTTATGCCTGCTTATGTTTTATTTATTTATTTTTCTTTACTTACTGCGTCAGTCTCTAGTTAAAATTCCCTACTCGTGAACCTGACGTGACTACATCCACTGGTTTTCATTCCAACTTCCATCTACTTAACTAGACCCTTTAATTGAACTGATATTTTGCTTTCATCAGACTTTTTAAAATCGTTTTCAGCTCTTAAACCGTTGCAGAGTTCAAGTTACTTCTGAAATGTTTTAGCTAACTTGACATATGCAACGGTTTAAGAGCTGAAAACAATTTTTAAAAAAGGTCTATAGCAAAATATCAGTTCAATTTTTAAGGGTCTCGTTAAGTAATGGAGAGTTGGAATGAAAACCTGTAGACAGCGAGTCCCCAGGACCGGGGTTGAAAACTGCCCTAGCCCAGTGTAAGTGAAATTACAAAATTACATCGTAGCAATATTTTAAAGCAGGGCTATTCAACCCTTGCTACGTTTTCTTGCAATTGTACCTTAAATTACGTCATTGGACCAATGAAGTGCTGCTTAGAGGTTTAATTGGTCCAATTAATCAATTTAGTGTACAGTTTTTTTTGTTCCAATTGTAGACTAAATTAAGTCTATAGTTGGAACATAACCCTGCAGATGTGAACTTGGTACGACACACGGTCTTAAGATGAGATTTTGGTGCAACAGCTATGTTTATTGGATGATAGAAGAAATTAACTTCACCCAGAGAATGAAATGACTCTGTACGATAAGGCAGTCGTTATGGGTGAAAGTAAAGGGCATCTAGGATTAATAGGAGGTCGCTGTCGATCCTATTCCTCTGTAAAATAGTAAACATTCGCTTTGGTACCAAAAACACTTTTAATATGGCTTGCAATTGAACCACTTTATTGTTTTGTTTTGTGTGATTTTTTTGCTAGATCATCTGACGAAAAATGGGGGCAACATACAAGAGTCCAAAGAGACATCCTGTGTTGAGGAACCCATGCAAGAGGAAGATGCTGCAGCAAGCACTGACAGTGGTTCTACATCACCGAACGAAATGGACCTGCCTTCTGTTGAAGGACACCATACTTGCACTGTGCCTGGTAGTAATGAGCATTTGAGTGAGAAAAATCAAACTCGGCTCCCAAAAAAAGAAGCGACGGTAACGGGCAGGAAAATGACGGGCTCTAAAGCGGATATGAACAGTGCATGGGAACCCAGTATGGAAAAAACTGAAATAAGCATCATGGAGGCAACAATGAATGACAATGAGTGGCTGAAGGGGCTTGACGACAACTCTGATGGAGTTCTGCATGGCGGAGAGAGTACAAAAATGCAGGACGCGCAATCGGGCGTTCACACAGATTCAAGAGCGAAAGAAGAGAGCGCGCGGGGAGACCTGGACACCGCAGGTATACAGGAGTCTGTGCAGACCAGTAAGAAGATTTTGGCTGTGTCACCAATGCCACAGAATGTCGGTGTGTCTTTCCGTGTGCACTATATTACTCGTTCACCGTTCCAGTTGATTGCTGTTACTGGGAACCACAGGGAGCTTGGAAACTGGGAGAACTACGTGCCTCTAAGGCAGGATAAAGATGGATTTTGGTGCAATTCCGTTACCCTACCGGCTGATGTGAAGATGGAATGGAAGTTTGTGATGGTGGAGAATGGCAAGATCAAGCGCTGGGAAGAGTGTTTCAACAGATGTTTGGAAACCACCCATGATGACATTCAAGCGCACACATGGTGGGGATGTCACGTGTAATCTGGTGCTGAAATCTTCTGAATTGAGGCTTTTGCTGCAAAGGCAAGGCATTCAGTTGCACTTCCAGTAACTGGTGGTTAATATCTGTTGCAGGAATGTTAAGGAGTAAAGTGTTTGGTGTGGTGTCGTCCCCCCCCCCCCCCCCCCCATTGTGGAACCTTTTAGTGATCTGCTCACTGTTAGACCAATGGATATGTAAACTTGTATATTACTAATTCATGTTGATGACTGTCTGGACAGTGTTTAGTAGAATAATGACAACATTTTTGCTTTACCTTCCATTACAGTAGTATGCATTTTAATGCTGTTGATGTAAAAAGAAAGAATGGCTTTAATAGATAGCTGTGTTAAACATGTTGATCTTAATAACTTTTCCAACTGCTTGTAGCTGTCCTAATTGTTTATATAGAGCAGCCTAGACTTGGATGAAATTGGTTGTGCTTACAGGCACATGAATAATGTTGAGCCATTTGATTTGGATTAAAGATGGGTTTTCCCTCATGTCGACCCTGTACACTTCAAAAAAGACAGTATTGACAGTCCAGTTTACATTCCCAAAAGGTAGTTTTAGCATGTCCCAGGCTCATGTGATAGGAGGAATCATTTGGCTGTGTTATGCTTTTAATTCCAATCATAAAAACAAACTTGGTATAAAGTGTGTTTTTTTTTTTTTTTTAATAAAGCAAAACATATTGTTTAACTTGTAAAATTGTATTAAAGATAAAAAAATACAAAACGTGTGTGTGCTTTTGTGTGTGTGTCATTATTTTTTTTTATATATATATATAAAAACCCCACATAAAACCAGTTCTTGCAAATTTATACAACTTAAATAGTTCTACTCTTTATGTAAAAATAACACTTTTATATTTCTTTCTAAGGCACTTGAACTCATCTGGTTTATTAGGTAGATGATTTTAAAAGATACCACAGTTGATAATTGCAAACATTGGAAACATCAAAATGATTTAATTCCCTTCAGTTAGTTGACAGCTTCTCCCGGTCCTTCACTTTCTTGATCCTTTTCTCTTGATTTTGGATCATGGAGGACATTTCTGTGAATTGAAATGATTACATATTTATGTGTACATGCTGAAGATAGGCATCCGTTTCAGCTCGGCTTGCCCTCTAGTAACTGTATAACAAGCCGGCAGTTAAGATTTTAGAGGCTCAGATCATGGCAGGTGGATTTTATGGTTAAAATGTAATATTGCCGGAATTGAAATAAGACTCTATTGCATAGCAGTTTCAACCATTCCAGGTTTTTCTATGCGCTTGATCAGCCACAGGGTATAGCTAAGCTCAGGTGTGTCTTATTAAGCTCATCGTAAAACCGGTAATGGATCACACTGCTAAGCGATGGGAGTCTTTCTTCCATTCCGATATTGGGGAGCTGAATTCAGAACCACATCACAAATGTAATGAAAAGGTGAATTAAAAAAAAAAAAAAACAGATGAAGCTACTTAACCTTTTAATTGAAATCCTAACCTGTAGAATTCTAATTGAAATCATAACCTGGAGAACTCATAAGAATCCAGACGAAATGCTACCGTTAAGTGTTTTAA
This sequence comes from Acipenser ruthenus, assembly GCF_902713425.1. Lineage (NCBI taxonomy): Eukaryota > Metazoa > Chordata > Actinopteri > Acipenseriformes > Acipenseridae > Acipenser > Acipenser ruthenus. Next base: position 19,254,162 of record NC_081189.1, on the reverse strand, counting down.
AATTATATCTTTACTGTACATTGAATCTGCTATTTGCTTTTTTTTTAAGTTTTATAAATTATATCATAAAGGACTCATTCCCAATGCATGCCTTGGAGCCCAAGACTGTTACCAGTCTTGTAACCCTTGGGTTCTGATCCCATCTAAAAGGATTACGGCCTCTAATCGATTAACTCGTGCACCTAGCTAGCGGGACACAAGCTGTATGTCTTTGTATTGCTGGTTTTATGATATGAAAAGACAGAGAGAGAATTACTTTTGAATCCATGCCGTTTCTATATAAATATGTGCAGTGTATAATACGGTAATTATTAGATGGATGGTGTAGGGAGGAAAATCAATCAGCAGTTGGAGACGTGGGTCTGGTTTCCAAAGACCAGAGATCACTTTATTAAAAGATCAAAATTCAAACAAGCAGTGTATCAGGCACACACACACGCAGCTCTGCAGAGGTATCAAAACCTTCCTCTGAACACATCTGCTTTTACAGTTGTTTATATAGTGGCATGAAATTGCGCTATATCCTTTGAGCTAGCCAATGGTGATGAGACACCGCCCTTATCTCTCATCCCTATTGGTTGTGTCCACCCTCCCCCTCCTGCAGGGAGATGCACTCTTAAACCAAGTCTGCTCATGCGCTGCCACATTACCCAATATACTAGGTATAGCTGTTAGTCACATATGCCTTTTGGAGTCCTGCCAGTACATTGGTACTATTAGCATACATCCTGTTGCTCACAGTTTCACAGCCTGTTTTTATCTTAGCATAGCTTTTGCAAAGGCAAGTTAGCTGAAGCATATATTTTCCTGATAGCATATTCTTATACCATATTATAATGCAGTAGCACAATTTCATACCTTTCAATGGCGTTGTACTGCAATTGACTAGTACAAAGTTTGTACTGTTTTTCTTGTTCATGAACAGTATAAAATAACAGTATTATATTTTTAATGTTCTAAAACATAGCAGATCTAAATACTGTTCCAATTTAACTGTTCATTTTGCTGATATTTTACCCCCGGGAGGATTTATTTTTATTAGTATTATTGCCATCCTGAAATGTAATTAAAATAAAGTGGAAAGAGATCAGCTAACCGTTTATATTTAGATCTGACGCTGTTCAGGTCATTAGTACAATACTTTACTAATGTCATTCAAAAATCCTTGAAACCAAGCTGTTGCATCAGTGAAATGTTTGTACAACTTTTTTTTTGTGGAAAATAAAACAGTAATGCAATAGGGTGGTTTCACAAACACCAACTGGCACTAATCTTGGACTGCCTTACCTAAGGCAACATTAAGTAGTCCAAGACTACTGTAAATCAGGGTTTGTCTTTTACTTTTCTGATAACCTGCCCTAAACTAGCAGGTCCTGCCAGTGAAATGTAACAGTTTGTACCTGCAGAGGTCATTGCTGACAGTACCTTGATTTTTAATCTGTAGATCTTCAACCAGGTTCTGCAGGCTGTCCAGTCTGCCCTGCAGCTTCACACAGGCCTGTCCAGTCATTTCTACCTGCTGGTGTCCTACTAGGAAACAAAGGAATCAATTATCTTTAAGTTTGCTGTTCATCCAACACCTGCACGGCTTTCAGTTTTTAAATACAAAACATTAAACCAATAATGTGTGTAAATTCCAATGCAGACAAAAGCCTTTACGAATCTTCCATCAACTGCCATTTTGGCAACTCTCAAGTCCAGCAGCCATTCCACTCAAGCGAGGCTGCTTGAACGATGCAGTAATCAGAATAGGTGGTTGAATGGGCCTGAACCTCATTTTTGTCTGGATTGGGTATGCTTGTGAGTAATACCGCTTTCATCAGCTAATGTAGTAATGACATACTGCTGCCTTCCTCCATGGGAGCTCCTCCGCTACGTCCTGGCTGCTGGGGTCTGCTGCTCAGCGGGGCAGTGAGCAGGGAGTGCACTGGAGACCTGGGCTCTGGAAAATGCTTCCTGGGAGAGGAGGTGAACCGGGGGGCCACAGAAATAAAGGAGGGTTCATATCCTGTAAAACAAACAATCCGATCAAGCAAATGTTAACAGCCCTTGGTTATTACTGTAATTGCCAATTTGTGCAAAGTATGCTTTTTTTCATTCTAAAAAGTATTTAATCAAATAGAAATGAATAACTCGGCATATTCATTTCTGTTACAGTTCCTTTTTTGGTTTTGTCCTTTTTCCAACAACAGTATGTTTCCTTTCACCTACTTTGAAAACAGTTTCAACAAAGATGACTACTATCTGAAATGCAACAGTAATTTAGGGTTGCATACTACCAGAATCATAAGACGTATACTACTCTGTATACACAGAGCTTAAACTGGTGTTCAATACAGAAAACAAATTTAAGAGTTTTTTTTTTTTTTTTTTTTTACAGGTACAAATATAATTTGGTCATCCTAATCAACTATAACAAAAATAACTTATAATAGATGTAACTATGTGTTACAGGTACAGTATGGTGTTACAATAAAAATATCTATTTTTTTTGTTCAACACCTATGGCTGGTTTCCCAGACCCCATAATCGCTCATCTTGGACTAACTTGTGTTCTTTTAGGTAAAGTACAATAGTCCAAGACCAGCTGTTACTGCACATTAAACACCGATTATTAGGGCTGTGCAAATACTCAGATTTTGTACAAGTTCATTGCCATTGATGCTATTCGATGGTATAGATGAGGGAAATGTATATTTTCTTGTTGGGAAATAACCACATTTTTGAGCATTTGCACAGCCCTATGGATTGTAGTAATCATTTCAGAGAATGGGTTAATAAGGTGTAAAGCAGCCGAGTTAAAACACAGCATCAACTCACCCTCAGGCCCCAGAGTGTTTATACTGAGTTCATCTTCAAGGTCCACAGTATGCAAGGTTAGGGGATCTCTGCAGACAGCAAGCATGGCATAGACAACATTGAAGGGTGCCAGCAGCATGCATTTATTTAGTACTATTAGCATTATTGGTTATATTAAGCAAGCCAATACATTTATGCCAGAGCTAAATCAAGTGTGTGCAGACAGTCAGTGTCTCGAGGCAGCCCTTACTGCACACAGCACCTAGCTCTCTGAGCACCCCGAGGTTACTGAACATGATACGCAGCACCTAGCTCTCTGAGCACCGCGAAGTTACTGAACATGATACGCAGCACCTAGCTCTCTGAGCACCCCAAAGTTACTGAACATGATACGCAGCACCTAGCTCTCTGAGCACCCCGAAGTTACTGAACATGATACGCAGCACCTAGCTCTCTGAGCACCCCGAAGTTACTGAACATGATACGCAGCACCTAGCTCTCTGAGCACCTCGAAGTTACTGAACATGATACGCAGCACCTAGCTCTCTGAGCACCCCGAAGTTACTGAACATGATACGCAGCACCTAGCTCTCTGAGCACCCCGAAGTTACTGAACATGATACGCAGCACCTAGCTCTCTGAGCACCCCGAAGTTACTGAACATGATACGCAGCACCTAGCTCTCTGAGCACCTCGAAGTTACTGAACATGATACGCAGCACCTAGCTCTCTGAGCACCCCGAAGTTACTGAACATGATTTCCAGCTTCTCATACTTCAAAAGTACATACCAGTAAACACTTCAAAGTTGTTAAGCCCTCCCAGCAGAGGTACTTAGTGCCATGTGAAAGAGCTACCACAAACCTTATCCTGTCTCTTTTTGTCATTAAGAAAACTGCTGAAAATCTTGGTGGTTGTTTCTATTTTCAACAGTTTTGTTCTATTGCATTTCTGCAATGGAATGCTCTTTGTCTTCATACCTCATACCTTCATACTTCATACCAAAGAATATGTTTTGCAAAGTATAAAGAACAAAAAAGGCAGCTACAGGAGTTTAAATGCAGTTGTATTGTGGGCTCAGTTTTGAGGTGCTGGAATGGGTTTTTTCTTTTGTAGAAACATTTCAATACTAACTTTTGTACTTGATAACATTCATTTAAAAATTAAATTGATGCCTATGATGAATACGTTTTTGTGACTAATTAGCTATTAACATTTAAAATATGGAGTACTTTGATGTATGTTTCAATATTAACTAAATCAAGTTATTAATCAAACTGATGTTTTGGTACACTGCTATTTTACTGATTACAGGCTCGTTCACAGTCTTAAAATAACGCTAGAATGTTTTGCTGGAAAATAATAATAAATAAATTCAAATTTTGCTGCAGATGGATTTATTTTCATAAGTTTTCTTTTGGTTAAGTGGCACAGCTGCTCTCCGAAGGGGGGGGATTTTACAAGCCACCTGAATAGGATTTTGCATTTTGTATTTGGTTGTACAGAGATGTGGCTAAAAAAGTAACTTGTTTCCTTCTGCATTGTGCACATTTGTCTTTTTTGTGCATGACAGTTCAGCATGAGAGGTAACGGCTGGACGTTTTAGCTACACAGTGTTCAGAAATTAGGATTTAAGAGTTATGTTCTTATGCACGTTGTACTGGTTTTACTCAAAAGTGATTCCTGTTCAGGTATTTATGAATGGGAATAATAAGAGACAGGCACTTTCTTGTTTGATGACCAAGAAAAATAACTGCATTTTCAATTATACAAAAGGTACCAAATTTAAAGGTTTGTTAAAAACGTCTGTTTAGTTTTTGCAATTTATTTTAATTTACTAAAATTAAAGTGTTTCAAAAATGTTTATTTTCACTCAGTGCATATTTTATGTGATTTCCATCTTTCACAATATTTATTTAAATGAATAAAGGACAGTTCAGATTAGGTTTATTTATAATGTTACAGGTTTAAACATATAAAATGTTTTTAATTTGACATTTTCCCAAGGAGTGCTAATGCAGATGAACAAATTCTGCTCTTGAGTTCCACCTGTAGCTGCCTGCCACAGACATGCAAGTGTCAGTTTACAAGTAAATGTCAAACCCATCTCGACGACAGGCACTGACACTTTGGCTCGTCTACGTATGTCTTTGGCAAACAACCAAAACTCAAGAGCAGCTCCTGAACTCAGGTCAAATCAGCTTCACACACAAAATATCACAAATTCACACACAAGAAGTTTAGAAAAAAAAAAGATAATGTAATCTGAAGCTACTCGCTCTATAGAATGTCCCTTACAGTGGAAGACAGCAGTGAGGAAATAAGTTAAAGTGTTAAAGTCTCTCACATTACATCCTTGCTTCCCCATGGGGACGCGGGAGTTTCCACATCAGTGCTGTTCTTGGCAGGAGCCGAGGCGTTGCGGTCTTCCTGGATCATGCTCCTCAGCTCCTTCAGAAGCTTCTTTATATCGTGCGCTGGGTCTTCTTGCAGAGCTGTGGTTTTAGGCTGCGGAGAAAAGAAATAGATAAGTGTGAAAAACAGCTTTCTCTTCTGTATGTCGTATTAACCCTTTTTTTTTGTCTTTCATCTATAAATCCGAGAATGGTGAGGGAAGTAGCGTTTCCTCCACTGGTTACTCAAATACATACAACCCCTTCAGGTGCTGTACTCGGTAGTGATTCTTAAACACTGCGACACATACCAAACATGAACTCAAGTACAAGGACCATATTGATCATGTTTTGTAACTTTCTTAACTCCTATTAGCTTTATTGACTTTATTTCAGGTCCCTCTTTTATTGTGCTTTTTAATTTTTTTGTAATTATCAGGATATGAAAGTATTTAAAAAACAACACTATAGATGTTTCTGTAGGTCACGTGATCTGATTGCAGTTAGAGCTTTGGAGTGAGTTTGAATTTCATTGTTGTCTTTGAAAAGCGGGACCAATAAGACAAATTAATAATAATAATAATAAAAAAACAATGTCCAATGTAAATACCCTATGTGTTTTGCTTCCCGATCTTTTAGATGATTTTAATTAACTATGATGAAGTACATAACCAAACAAAAAAAAAAACTGCAGTTAAAAAGTGATTCTGCAAGGGGCTCACGAGTGGTGCATCTGGTAAAGGTGCTCTGCGTGGAGTGCAGGATGTGCCCTATAGCTTGGACGTCGCTGGTTCGAGTCCAGGCTATTCTACTGCCAACCGTGGACAGGAACTCCCAGGCGGTGCAGCACAATTGGCCAAGCACCGTCCGGGGCGGGGGGGGCTTAGGTCAGCCAGGGTCTCCTTGGCTCACCGTGCACCAGCGACCCCTGTAGTCTGGTCGGGCGCCTGCGGGCTTGCCTGTAAGCTGCCCAGAGCTGCGTTGTCCTCCGACACTGTAGCTCTGAGATGGCTGCATAGTGGGTCTGCAGTGTGAAAAAAAGCAGACGGCACACGCTTCGGAGGACATTGTGTGTTCGTCTTCACCCTCCCGAGTCAGCGCGGGGGTGGTAGCGGTGAGCTGAGCCTAAAAATAATTGGATATTCTAAATTGGGAGAAAGTGATAAAAAAAAAAAAAACTATTGGCGACTACTAAATTAAAAAAAAAAAAAAAGTGATTCTGCAGATTTAATATAGGTGAAAAATATCAGTACGCCAGACTTACTGCAGAGAGGTATCTGGAGGTGAGCTGGGAGCTCGGCAGGTTGGCAGTGTAAGCAGACGGATGCTGTGATGTTCTGTACTTTGGACCCTGAAGTTCCTTAAAAAACAAGAAGATGTGTTTACTCTTCGCAAACAACACACTGAGTGGAAAGAATAAGCTACATGGAACTATGATCAAGTCTAACCCAGTAACAGGCTTTAAAGTGCCTTAGAGTACAATATTACACATATGAACACATACTCTGCAGAGTCATGATGTGTGTTCGTGCCTCTTTTACTTCCATGAGGAAATCCAATTAAAAAACTTAGTACATATAATATTGAAATGTGCCCCCATCCGACAGGCAACTACCAACATTCCTACCGAAGATTGTGACCGACACAGACCTTGACATGCCAAAATAACATGCTGTTTGAGAACACAGGGTTTTGAATTTAGTTTGTTAGAATAAACAGTAACACGCCACCGCTAGAATAAAAAAGACTCAAACATTTAATATTTGGAATACTACCCCTATTTTAATCTCTTTTTCTTTCTCTACTTTCGTTCCTTTTCTTGTTAATTCTGACAAATTAAATTCAAAACCCTGTGCTCTCAAACAGCATATTATTTAGGCACGTCGAGGTCTGTGTCAGACCTTCCCTTCCTTTTTCTGTTTCTCTCATTATTTCACCATGAGTTTAAAACATTAAAAACATAACCAAATGCACTACTTTCTATTCTGTCACAGCAATACTCTACTGTCTTTTTGTAAAGACCTTACTTCCCAGTAAGTGAAGGAAAAGATGGTCTGTTTCTAAACAGGTCAGCTTTTAATAAACAAGAAGATTATTGAAAGTCATCTACCTTCACATCCAAAGCATGCTGCAGTTTCAGACGCATACATTCCTGCTCCTGTTGCTGGATTCCGACTTGGCATTCAGCAAACCGATCACACGTCTGTTGAATTTAAGTGCCAACAAGCAGTACTTGAGCACTCCACACTGCTACACAAGTTATGTGGTGTTAGCATCAAGAACCGCAAAAAAAAAACACACCACCATTACCTATATCCACAGCAATCATATCACAACACAGCAGCAGTGTGGAGTAGTGGTTAGGGCTCTGGACTCTTGACCGGAGGGTCGTGGGTTCAATCCCAGGTGGGGGGCACTGCTGCTGTACCCTTGAGCAAGGTACTTTACCTAGATTGCTCTAGTAAAAACCTAACTGATAAATGGGTAATTGTATGTAAAAAATAATGTGTTAAAAAAAAAAAATGTAATTGTATGTAAAAACAAAAACAAAAAAGTGATATCTTGTAACAATTGTTAGTAAGTCGCCCTGGATAAGGGCATCTGCTAAGAAATAAATAATAATAATAATATCGTCCCAATACAATATACAGTATATTTCAGCCAATCAGGTGTCAACAGTGTGTACCAAAAGTTTCATCAAACCTGAATATGTGGTTCTAAAAAATTGATTACAAATATAATGAAAGTGTAGGTACAAAACAGAATCTTTTTTTTCAGTTTTCTAAAGGATTCGAGGAATATTTCTCCCAGGTTGTTTGTTAAAACAAGGAGAGCCCACTAAAAGTTAATACACTTCAGCAGTTTTTCCCCCACACAGTACCATTTTTCTCCTGAAGCTTGTAATATTCACTCCTTGGCGCAATCCCTCCTCATTGCCCTCACAACAGGGAACTAGTCCAGAACGCTGTGTGGTACAAAATCATTCGCTTACACACCGACTACTGTATAAGTGATTAAATTCCATTTCATCTGCGCATGAGTACAAATACAAGTACTCCCCACTTAATTCATTTGGCATTGAAACTATACCGGTGTCCCCCCCACGATTTCCTTCTGGTGTAAAGGCAAATGGTAGCGAGTTCAATGGGGCTCCTGTTGCGTATTGAAGTCTAGTGTGAAAACATGACTAAAATTCCTGTTACCTTTGAGAGGGCATCCTCCAGTCTGATTACTTTTTCCTTTAGATGTTTCTCCAAGGACTGGATGGCTTCTACCTCTGTCGTCAACTTTTTCTTCTCTGCTGATACACTAGTTAGCTCCAGGTTCAATCTGTTGATTTCAGATTTCATGAAACGTTTCTCCTGTAGGAGACAAGCAATGAAATAAAGAAAAAAAACTAAACAAACAGCAACTTTTTTTTTTAAAAATACAGCAAATTTCTGTCAAAACAGAGCAGGTTTTAACCACTGCCATAGAAATAATGTGTGATTATAGCCCAAGTCTAAGCCCCCGGTACTTTGTGTCTTATATGGAAAGAAGGCTGTATTTTGTGGATTTATTTTTCCTAGACTCTTTTAAAAGTTTTAAAGTAAGAGTTGTGTTGATGGAATGCAAATACCGCCTGTCCTTTAATGTTTGATCGATTGCTAGTTTAGATGAAGGTCATAGAGCAGTGTTGTAAGGTCAAAGGGAATCTTCCTCTTGGAAAGCTGGGGCTGCCTTGCCTTGGCAATGTTTTCGACAGTCTCCTCCAGAAAGTGGATCCTGCTCTGCAGAGCATCAATCTGCCCACGCTTGGCTGTGATCTGCTTCTGCATTCCCATGGCAACTTTCACCGCTGTGAAAAACACAGAGATGAAATTCTGAAATTACAAGTCAAGTAGACTTTTCAGCTAGTGCCTTCATCAGTTTACTGACGACGCCATGAAATAGTAGGTCATCCACAATATGCAACAAATGCCTGTGCACAGTTTGACCAATTCACACTACAGCGCAATCAAAATCAAATATAAATTAAACATCAACATCTTGACTTTCTTGTACAGTTTCTTTTGTTTCAATGATTAGGTGTTTAAAGTTATGGATGATAGTTTTATCACAAACCAACACGTTTTTCACAATACTTCCTCCCATAACTCAGCAACAAGTGTCAGTTATACCAAGCAGTAATGTCTCTGCACTGTGATTGCTTCATTTAACTGTGCAATATTGTGCAGTGACATCATTACTGGTAGAACTGTACCCATTGAGACAGCATACAGTTAAATACATATTGGATTTAGTTTGACAAAAACACCACAGGAAAGAAAAAGAAGACCATGCCGATTTATAGTTCTGAAGCCAGAGATCAACAGCCGGACACTTAATACTCCTGCAAGTACATCACTTCAAGTAATGCTGAGCTTTCGCTGGCAGATAAGGGCTGCTAATTGAGGCCTGGCTAAAGCAACAGCTTTGTAAAGTAGCAAATGGACAGCTGATCAGAGTGTGTGCTCATCACATTACAGCTGATCAGAGTGTGTGCTCATCACATTACAGCTGATCAGTGTGTGTGTTCATCACATTACAGCTGATCAGAGTGTGTGCTCATCACATTACAGCTGATCAGAGTGTGTGCTCATCACATTACAGCTGATCAGTGTGTGTGCTCATCACATTACAGCTGATCAGTGTGTGTGCTCATCACATTACAGCTGATCAGTGTGTGCTCACCACATTACAGCTGATCAGAGTGTGTGCTCATCACATTACAGCTGATCAGAGTGTGTGCTCATCACATTACAGCTGATCAGAGTGTGTGCTCATCACATTACAGCTGATCAGAGGGAGTGCTCATCACATTACAGCTGATCAGAGTGTGTGCTCATCACATTACAGCTGATCAGAGTGTGTGCTCATCACATTACAGCTGATCAGAGTGTGTGCTCATCACATTACAGCTGATCAGAGTGTGTGCTCATCACATTACAGCTGATCAGAGTGTGTGCTCATCACATTACAGCTGATCAGAGGGAGTGCTCATCACATTACAGCTGATCAGAGTGTGTGCTCATCACATTACAGCTGATCAGAGTGTGTGCTCATCACATTACAGCTGATCAAAGTGTGTGCTCATCACATTACAGCTGGTCAGAGTGTGTGCTCATTACATTACAGCTGATCAGAGTGTGTGCTCATCACATTACTCTTCTCTAGTTTAAGATGTTCAAGTGCTTCCTCCCGATCCTGTCCCCCACACCCCCTGCTTATTATTTCAGCAGTATACCATGGCCATCGGCTCCCTCCAGCGTCTTCAGTGTGCTCTTCGTTTTCTCCAGCTCGGCGTTGGCTGTCATCAGCTGCGACTTCAATCTGGCTGTGGCGTTATCCATCTCCTTCATTTTGCTGTGATGACTCTTCTTCAGTGCTTCATGCTGCTCTGTAAAATACACAAACAAAGTGAAGACAGTGCCCATCACAAGGCCCCTGCATAGGACTTTATGGGGGATAGGTCAGGTTCTAATACCTGCAGCACAGGGGGAAAGAAGTGATTTACACTCACACTTCTTGAGCTGAACCCAAATAGAACACAATTCTAGCATTAGGAGAAACCAGACACTTCTCTTCACCTGCGTGGGATGCATATCACTGATGAGCTGCCTGCATGTCACAAGTACACTTTTACTTATGTTTCGAAAACCGCTCAATGAGGAGTGAAATGATTCTACTGGAAACAGTTTGTAATGAATACAAAGACAAGACAGAAATCTTTGCCAAAAAGTTAACCCCACATGCTGGCACGTGGTAGGGAGCATTCACGTGTCCGACTGGATCTGAAATACGCTGAAGATGTTTAAGTGTTTTTATGCCTCTTTTATTTTTTAAAGCAACATATTGTGTATGATCTGCACTCAAAGCTGCTGTTTTGTCAGGTTCAGAATGTGGAAAGAGTATCATTAGTATGGGGTAAAAGCTACCTGGTAGCAGCTTAAACAGGGAGCACTACATGAGCACAGCAGAGAGAAAAAATGACTGGTTTAAAAAGGCTGTTAAAGTGAGATATTCATCATCTGAATTTAACATTAATTCAAAACAGACTGTTTACAGTAAGTGAAAAACAACCTATGAAATCAATGTTAAAAGTCAACAAATGTGCATTAGGGGTTTATTTAATAAAGCAGAATATCACCTATGTAGTATATAGTGATCTGTTTATGATAATGTAACAAAGTGGATATCACTGTGTTTTATAAATATATAATGGCACTTTGCTGAGGTACTGTATTGAGAGCCAAGAACTGACTCACAATGACACATGACCTGTGTTAGTTACCAGTAAAAAATTGGCTGCTTTTAAAACAGAGTGCAGTATTGGCAGTGCACCAATACCCCCAGTAGTTGGTAATGTATCTTGTCAAGACTATTTAGATTTTCACCAGTCAAGACAAGGTAAGTCAGTGCCACACCTCTTCATTGCATAACATTTATAAACACCATAACAAAAGTATGTCACCTTGACCTGCACGCACAAAGAATAAAATAGCATCTCATGATAAAATCTGGAGCTGTGGTTCCCAAGATACACAGTAGTCTTCAATACCTCAGTCAATTCGGTGTAGGTACAGTGATACAGAAAGTCCATCGCCTAAATTCACAGTATCATGAAAAACATGCCTAAGCAAAGCTACAACAAATTCATGCCAATCCTTGCATTCAACTTTTGGATTCAAAGGAAATAAATACAGAAGGATCGATTCCTTGTTACAGCCATGGCCAAAAGGTTTGCATCACCTAGAATTTTAGGATTGAGACATAATTAAAAAAAAACAAAAAAAAACTATATGAACATGATTTAGATATTTTATCTAACATCAGGTAATCAAAGAAAGACACTAGAGAATTATATCGCAAAAGTCTACCGGAAGCCAGCTTAGTAGTACAGTATTGCATGTTAGATTTTGAAATGTCACATTTTGCAATTGTTTTTCAGTTTTTCGTCAGGTATATGTAAAACTACAAAGCGGTATGAAATTCAATATGTTAACTTTATTCAGCAGGTTTCATTTGACTTTATGAAGCACCTATAGGGTGATGCAAATCTTTTGGCCAGAGCCGGTACCTGTGAGTCTGTCAAGCTGTCTGCCCTGGACCTCGAGCTTTGCTGTGAGCTTCTCCTTCTCCAGGGTGAAGGCTTTGAGATGCTGCTCCTTCTCAGAGTCCCTAGTCACCAGCTCCCCAACTCTCTCCTCCTGCTTCTCCACTGCAGCCTGAACCACACAATGGCAAAACACATGACATTGCTGCTAAGGCTCTACAGCTGCTTATATAATAGGTTCTAGAGGGAATGTCACATACTGTACTGTGAACAAAGGAAACTTAACTTTAGAGTTACTACAGTGAGATGAGATTTGGATTCTATAAACAAGTCATCTAATGGAACCCTATAAATACTGCTCCACAGTTGTTTTTTTTTGTTTTTAATTTAGCCCCAACAGAAACAAAACAGTATTTATATGTTTAAATTATTGTACATTTTAGTGCTAATGAAAGTTAATGTACACTGCAGCAGAGCGCAATGAAAACTGAGGTGAGTGAGCCTCACTATAAAGCTCTGCCAGGGCAGCTCAATCCTGAAGTTCACCAAATTTTGCTGTTTTGTTTTCAGTTTCAAAATCGGACCATCTTTGCCAAATATTGTGTGTTTTGGCTGCCTCTCCACCTAAAGCAAAGCTTAACTAATTCCACTCATACGATAAACAAAACCACAACCCTGACCTTTAAACGCTGAATGTCTATTTTGCGTTCGCTCAGCTCGTTCTGAAGCTGTGTCTTCTCGCTGTGCATAAGCTCTGCGTTGCGGCTGTGCTGTCCGGCGAGTTTCGTCACATTGTCCATCTGCTGTTGCACCAGCTCCACCATCTTCTCCTTTTCACTCAGCTTCAGTTTCAGCGTCTCCGCCTCCACCTTCATGGTCTGCAGAGAGCACAGCCCCTTCTCCAGATTCTCCTGGTAGTGTTCAATCTCTGTCTGCTTCAGCTGTACCTCCTGGCTCCTCTTCTCCAGCTTCAGCTGCAGGTTCCTCCTCTCCTTGTGGTTTTCCTCCAGGGCCCGCTCCGTCTGCACCAGGGTGGTCTCTAGCTGCCTCACCTTCTCCTGGGACACCCTGTGGCTCTCTGTGATTTTTTGGAGCTGCTCTTTGGTGGCATTCAGCTGGCTCTTTAGAGAGGACGCTTTCTCCAGCACCTCGTTCTTATCTTGCTCTGCCGCTAACTGTGTAGAAACACAGGGCCCAGTGAATCTGAGTTTTATGTATTGCTAAATTGAAAGAGCAACTAAATAGAACCTAAAATGCATTTTGACAAATGTGTCCACTTTCTATATTCAAACCTCTTAGGGTTGTTTATATGCAAGTGTAAAGGCAAAAATAACTAAAAATAAATAAATAAATAAATAAATAAATAAATAACATTTTAAACTGTATACTACTAGCAAGTAACAACTTAGATGCAGGATTTTTTTAGCCACACTAATACCATAATTATTATTATTTTTTTTTTTATTTATTTCACAATTTATATCAAAATAGGGCCAATAGTCTTAATGCCAGTACTTGATACTTCCAGGATCTGTTTTTTTTTTCTTACACTTTATGAATGAATATAAACCATCACTGTTTGTTGTCAGGTTTACCTGGCGGTCTATCAGGACGCGGCACTCCTCTTTCGTGCTTTTAATCAGGGTTTCCATTCGCTGCGTCTCCATGCTCCTGCCATCCAGCTCCCTCCTCAGGTTATCAATGGTGATGCTGTTTCCAGATTCTCGCTCCCACAGACGCTTGTTCTGCTCCTTCTCCATGTTCAGCTCTTCTCGGGTCTTACGCAGATCAGTCTGAAGTGAAAATCACATACTTTAAATCAGGAGAACTCTAATCAGGAGCCAGTTTGAGTCGGCCTATACTGATCTTCCGCTGTAAGATAACCAGTTCAGATCAGATTTAGTGTAGGCACATTATTTTAATAACCCTTTGGAAATGTCCCTGCAGAGGGATTAGCAGCGTTTAAGTGGAGGAGCCAAATAACAGAGAATGGCAATATATTTTTTGTCTAAAATACATGGAAGCTGTGTTGAAGTAACGTGTTGTGGCTGGTAAAGCTGCGTACCATCAGCTGGTGGAGCTGTGTGTCCAGATCCCCGGAATCCCGGCTGTACTCATCCCGCTCGCTCTGAGCACTCTCCACCTCAGAGTAAGCCAGGATCAGCTTCTTCTCCAGATCCTCCATCTGTAAATGACAATGAAGACCGCGTTCTCCTTTTCTGTTATTATATACTCACACTTTGGTACAGTATATGGGGGTCCTAAACATCTAAGTATATAGTGAAATAGGTTACTAGAAGACTCTTAATGTGGCGCCACCCATCATCTGCCCAAACTCAAAACTACACTTGATATGAAAGGAGCCATTAATAATGATGACACATCTTCCTAAGCACTCGTGCATCTCAAAACCGGAACCTGTTAAGGTATGACTGCACTCGTTCACTGCTTTGTGACCTTACATATAGAAATTCTGATTAACTTCTAAACAAACATGTTCCATACTCCTGACTGCTAGGTTTGACTTTCAAATGATCAGGAAGAATCCAGCCCTTCTCTGCCAAATGCTACTGTACAGAATTGTAAGGTCAGAACCGTTTTTTCGTCAGTTGTGTTGGGCACAAACCTTGTCCTCGTACATTCTCTTGGCTTCTCGTAATTCAGAGCGCAGTTGGGAGACGGTGGACTCCAGCTCAGTGAGCTGACGCAAGTACATCACGTTTTGATTTGCTGCCTGATCTCTATTGAAATACACAAGACATGTGCAGTTGACTTAGGCTGCTGGCAAACTTTGTAAAATAATTCTATTAAGAAACCTGACCAAGTAAATTGTGATTCTGCCCCACAATACTGGGAGGTCAGAGGTCAGTACGGTGTTTATCTTGGCACTTACTGTACGATAGTCATCTGTTTCTGGATGCTGACTGCATTGATGTGAGATTTGTTCAGTTTTTCAGTCAATGCTGCCACCTCCTGTTCATGACTAAGAATGAGCTCCTCCACCCTGGAAGAGAACTCTGCAAATCATTTCATTTCAACAACAAACCAGAAATACAACACACTACACTTTTAAACAGGAACCAGACTTGGATATCTACTGTACTAAGAATTCCAGACATATGTAATATTAACATATGTTAATACAATAATTGTAAAAATGTACTTTATTAACCATAGCCACACATCTTGTTTATACAATTGCCACTATTTAAGATTAGGGTTGAACAACTCCCAAGTTGCATCTGTTTACGCAAAATATTCGGAATGGACTTTTCCTTTGAAAACACACTACTCCCTGTTGATAAGACGGCATGGGTTATAAGGTGGTATGGTTAAGGCTCCTATTTGCACCATAATGCCATTACACTAGCACATGTATTCTTGTTATACGAAGAAAACAAACTGCACAGTCTCTTGCCTACAGCTCCAGGCTGTAATGCCACAGTTACTATTTCCTCTTAACTCCAAATAAAGGTAAAAAAAATAAAATACTAGGGTTATCTTTCCGTAAAGATAGTTAGTATTGAAAGAGTTAAAGGGAAAGCCAGATCTGAATTTCAAATAAGAAAAGCCAGGGGAAGTTACCGTTCCTGGTGCTGTTTGATAATAATATCTCCTTTGGTTTGAGATTCCAGTTTAAGAGTATCACGTTGGTCTTCCATCTATCAATAAAGAGCACATATTACAATCTTGTTACATCCCACCATCAATTCAAGAATCAATGACAATGACACATTCCCTTAAAAGGCACACTGGTCTATTATTCTGGGAAGCACAAACATTTTCTATACACTTAAAAGTATTATTGAATGTGTAGTTACACTCTGGTTTCAATTTACTAATATGAACTACATGCACTTTACTAACTCTGTGATTATGAGTACAGAATTCTACACATTAACAAGAAGCATTTAACAAAGATCATTTTCTGTTTACCTGTTGAAGTGCATCTGAAAACATTCTACTTGCTTAAACAGACTTTTTCGTATGTTAGTAAATAGAACTGACTTTCTTGTGATAAAAGCAGTGCAGTTACAGGGACCTCAACAGAGTCAATGTGATAGACAGCAAAACGATGAAAGTTGTTATGATAACGAGAGGTAAGAAAGTCTTTTAAAAGCCTTGGTTGTTTTCCTTTAAAGTGAAACAATATTGTTTTATTAGGACAGATAAACGAAAAATCATTACATTCGTACCAGCTTGATCGACTTAACCTGTCGATGGACACAGGGTACATCAAGCAGAACGAAAGATCAGACAAAGAGACAAACGTTTCCAATTCTGAATGCTTCTGAAGCAGGAATGCCACTAGGGTGCCGCAGCCTCTATTGAACAGGAGGTTTTGCGCAATCCGTTTCTAACCCAACTCTTCATATTACCACAGGTAATATGCTTGGTTTGTACTTGGTTTGTGCTCTTAGGGTCCTGACTGTCTGTGTAATTCAGCACTGGTGTTTTGTAATCTCCGGCTATAAACACAGCAGAATGCCCTAATTGTCTACTCTGTTGCTCTTTCATTAAACAGGATACACTGGTGTATTGCCAGCTGCTGGAGGGAAGACTCCGACTGCATACAGTCTGAGATACTCCAGGATTTACTGTGAGCTGAAAGTGATCTGAACACTATAGAAAGTTGAGAGGCAGGGAAACACATTTCAAAACGTTAACAAGCAGGAGCAACAGTGAGTCATAGAATATCTCAAACTGTTATACCCAAGAGACATTGCTGAAAAACAGTACCTAATCTACTCGTAGGTACGCTAATTCATAAAACTAGTTAAAATACACAATACATTATTGATGGAATTTACCAGTCTTCTGTAAGTGTGTCATGAATCTGACCTGTTGAGCACTTCATTTCACTATGTAGATATTACATCGTTTGAAAAAGGCATGTTAAAAGAAGCATGCCATTTCATTTAAAATAAAATACCATACTAGATTAAAGACAGTCACTAGTTTCTTACTTACTTTCAGGTTTGTGTTTACATTCTTATTCCATTTCACCTAAACTGCAAAGCATGTCAGTCATTGGGGGGAAGAAGAGTTTCACTCTCAAGGCGTATGTAGTAAACATGCAAACTGAATATAATGAACACAGAAATGGAATGGAATGGAATGTTAGTCACTTACCGGGAGGAGCTCCCCTTTGAGACAGGAGACCTCAGCTTCGATGTCGCGCAGCACCTTTCCCACAGCGGCACCTAGGTTGTGGGAGGGCAGGCTGCCGATGTCCTCATGCTCGTAGACTTTCCTACTGCTGCGCTCCTGGTAGCTGAGCAGCGAGGCGCGCACCTCCTGCAGCACCATCTCCTGCATCTCGCTCTTCTGCCGCTGCTGCTCCGCCCTGATGGTGGCCTCTTCTAACGTGACTTGCAGCTTGCTGATCAAGTCACCTTGGGCTTTTGACTCCCTTTTTCTGGTGTCACTGGGGGAGAAAGCAGTCTCGTATTGGCTGGTTAAATTATATTATATTAGAATACCAGAAGGGATAATAGATACTATTTTAAACACAAACCACCTGTCTTCAAACATGACGTCCGTACATTAGAATTGTATTTTAAGTCTAAAGATTTTAAATGTAATTAAGCAAGCATAGAAATGGCTCACGCTACTATGTTTCAGTGCAAGATTAATGTCTTTTGTAGAGATTTCTTACAGTGAAGGCTCAGAGAAATGCCTGGAAATGCTCTCATTTTAACACAAGAACAAGCAAATGCAGCAGCAGCTGAGCACAAACAAACTTGGTCCATGGCTTAAACCACAACAACATGGTATTTTTTAAGATATAACAGCCTTTAATTGCTCAGCCAGGTGTCAGTATAAAAAAACAATGCTGTTACTGGATTTTAATGATGACATTTCATTCCACTCAAAGTAGGAAGTACCAGTGACACCAGGCAATGGCAATGATCCATTGTGATGTATTATTCCACTCAAAGCAAAGCGAGTTGTCATTGTTTGCTCTAACTGTATACATGATGTGAGTAACTTTTTGCTCTAATTCAATGAACACTCTGGTGTATTCATCTCCAGAAAGGCATACTAATACACTCACCTTTCAAAGTGTTGCACGGCACTTACAGTGGTGTAAAAAGACAAGTCTAAATGCTAACATGGTGGGATTCAGATATAAATTAAAAATTACAGCAACAAAAAAAAGCATTTATATATACTGTCTAATGTAAGGCATATGCCACTGTCACTGTAAATTAAGGACAGCTATGGTATGCTTTTTCATTGAAAAGCTACTGTATGCTAATCCTATTTCTACATGTACAGCAGTTAGGGTAAAGGCACCACCTATTGGTTAAAATCTAATTTCACACCTGTATAATATCATTGTTATTATGATGCAAATTATGAAGACCTTCCCCCACCCAGACATATAGGCCAGCAGGGTGGAGTAGTAGTTAGGGCTCTGGACTCTTGACCGGAGGGTCGTGGGTTCAATCCCCGGTGGGGGACACAGCTGTTGTACCCTTGAGCAAGGTACTTTACCTAGATTGCTCCAGTAAAAACCCAACTGTATAAATGGGTAATTGTATGTAAAAATAATGTGATATCTTGTAACAATTGTAAGTCGCCCTGGATAAGGGTGTCTGCTAAGAAATAAATAATAATAATCAGTGTATACTTTTGCATTACAAAACTGATGCTTCCTCTCTTTTAGTATAAGGTTTGTTTGTATCGGACACAAAAAAAGGTTGTATTTATTTATTTATTTGTTTACTTGTTAGTTGCACTTATTTATTTCTCTTTTCAGTCACCAGATCTGTCCTTTAATGCATGATTTGTACCCTATCAGGTAATGTTTGCGACAATTATGTTCAAGTGGAAAGTGCAGACATTTTTTTCTTCAAATATTTGTCACAGGTCATCTTTCAAAACTAAAACAACTCAGGCGATTGGTATTTCTTTCATGTTTTTTTTGTTTGTTTGGATTATCCACAGAGAGTTCCAGCAGGAGAGGGCTGGAGCGGCTCTGCTTACCTGATATCAGCCTGGCAGTCTCTCTCCATCTGCACCTCCCGCAGTTTGGTCTGCAGCTCGATGCTGGACTGGCGGAAGTAAAACTTCTGCTGCTCATGGAGTTCATGGGCCTGCAATACACAAAAAGAACCTGAAAATCACTTTCACTGTCCGGAAGAGATGCATGTATATCGGACACAGATGATGGTACTAGACACTTATGAAACAACACTATGAAACCTGACAGAGATACTGCAAAATGATGTAAAAAGCTGTAAATACAAAAACGGGAAAAGCATGACTCAACCTCCCCAGTAACCAGGTAACATGAGCCATGGTGACTTTGTGTCAAATGTTCTATTTCCAGGTGAAGAGAAGCTTTGTCCTTACCCTTTTGCTGCCCAGTGTCCAATATATTTAACATTGAAAAAAAAGGGTATTAAATAGGTATGGGAACATACCCAGGGCAGTAAAGGGTTAGTGGTTTTCTAGGAGCAGTAGAAAACTTGTTCAGTGTCCTCTGGTGTCCCATACACTGTTGCGGACAAACAAATACTGTGGATTGAGCCTGTATATTTGAAGCCAGGCTGGGCTGAGCAGGAGTACTAGCTCTGACCTCACTCAGCCTCCTTTGCAGCTCCTTGACTTGCAGACTGTACTCTTCAAGAGCCCGCTCCAGGTGCTCCCTCCCAGGGAAGGAGATGCTCCTCCCAGTGGCTGCAGGCTCCGGCCTGTATGCCATGCTGTTTTTACTGTAGGGTCGCTCATGATTTGACACAGGTATGTGGCAGGAAGTCAGTAAGTCCTGGGCATTTAAAGAGTTATCTGGACATTAAAAAAGAGGAAACGCAAATGAGTTACTGTTTTGCTACTGTGATTTCTATAACACTATTACCACTAGTCTCATAATACTCATGTCTATAATGTTTTTCTGGGACAGTTGTGAGGAGTGGTGGGCAGGGTAATTACTAGCCAAGGAAATGTGGAATCAAATATCAAAACCAGAATTTTTATAAACGGGGGATTTAAAAGTGTGTTTGTTTAAATCAATAATAAGGGTCCTTAAAGAGCTCTTACTTAATGACTGAATTGGCAGCATTATTTAGATCTGCCTTTACTCTCCATCTAGTGACTTCCACTTGCACTGCCTTACCCACAGAACAGTTGAGGCTGACTGGCTGCTCATGAGAGGTCCCTCCGAGCGAGCGGCCCATTCTCTCCATGGTGAGTTTCGTTGCGTGTTCCACCTCCTCCTGCAGTCTCTGTGTCTCTCTGGTCTGTCTTTCCAGATGCTGTCTATTAGGGAAATACATTTGGAGAATATTACAGAAACATGCTTATAAGCATTGTCACACCACAGCGACAACAACAACAAACAAAACAATATGACTTATGACCAGGGGGATCATCTAATGGGGCATCATCTAAGGGGAATGTCATATCAGATCGAATAGTTTGTAAAGATGAAGTAAAATGGATATGTGAAAAAGATCTGCATCATTGATATGTCCAGAGGTTTAAACAATGTGGCAGTGAAACGGTTCATTTCTACTGGATACCAAATGTAATGGAACTATAGAGAGAATCATAGAACACAGCAGTGTACCAACTATAAAGTTGCTTAATGAAAGTGTGTGGTGTGTATGTGACCAAAGGTTAAAACAATGTGGTAGTGACATGTTCAGTTGATACCATCTGTAATGAATCTTTATTGGGAGAATGACAGAACACAGCAGTGTACCAACTATAAAGACAGTCAAAGCGTGTGGTCTGTATCACTAATATGGCCAGAACTGTCTCTATACAGCAGTAGAAAAGTCAGTATGGCAGCCTTATTAAGTCAGGTGGCAGTTTCATGGTCACCAACGGCAACACATTTAGAACTGAGGGTTTATATAACTGCAGATATGAAGCCACTATCTCAGATGGATCCTGAGATATGAGACTTTGACACTGTTGCTGCGTTGCAGCTTTGATTTTTTAAGTGTTGTTTGACTCCTTTCAGAAAACAATGGGGGCAGCGACACACTATAAAATAGTGTTCCTGAACATCCGAAAAAAGAATAAAAGCAAATACATCGAGCAATGTACCTCAGTTCATCCAGACTTTTGTTACCGGTTGAAGTGGAACCAATACCTGAAAAGAAGAAAGAACATCATTTAGAGCAATAGTAAAGTACTGGTAAAAATGAGACACGGTAAATGGTTGATAAAGAAAGCAATTATATGATGAGATTGGGCAGCAGTGTTCAACAACCACATTCAGTTTTACACTAACATATTCTATAATGTGTGTTTACTACATTGTTCCACTGTTCATTCAGCACAGTCGGTTATGCTTACGTCCCCCAACAGTTTTCCCCCAACTATTTCACCCTGTGGGCAAAACAGACACGTCTTTACCATTACTTACAGAAGTGACACTATTCACTATTCATTAGTGATAAAGTTTAAGGTCAGTCATGTCCCAAAACTAACTAAGTTTTAAGATACAAACTATGAGCAGAAGAAGAAAAAGTTATCCCCCAGATGACCCTAGTTACCTCCAACCTCAGGTTTTTCTCCATAATACCCCTTTGAAGATTTATGTATGATTGGCAGCAAAAGGTTTGTCTCTCTTTCTGAGAGACAAACCTTTTCATTTTTTTGACCACATTGTTAAATACATAACAAGTCTACAAGAGCCATACCAGCTCGTTTCATGTTTTACATTCAGTTACACACAATCCCATGGTCTGATATCTACATTCATCAATAATTTAGCCTCACTTTGAGAAATACATAAAAACATGTTCACTGGCCTGTCTGTTTACCCAATCAAGAGTGTAAACTTGTAAACGATTCGGTTTAGTTAAGTCTTAATGTTTAGCCATTCACTAACTAAACGTTTAAACAAAGCTAAACTCAGCCCCTAAATGATTCAGTAAGCCTAAATACTTTAACAGTTTAGTGTGCATATTATGAGACCCTGTTTCTTGATGCACAGTACAACACCTTGTTTTATTAAGTGTAACCTTCCTGCTGACACTTCAATCTGATTTCTATAAATCCGCATGAACCTTCAGGTACAACAACCACGAGCCTGCACAACAATTAAGAAACAAAATCCAAAATAACAACTAGCATTGAATAAAAACACACTCATTACGTATTAAAAACATAATATTCTTGGAGGCCACCTTTAGACCGTCCTATGTTGTTAATTAGCATGTTTAAATTATCCAGTGCATCCCCAATTGGTAAATGCATCCTCATTTACTATATCCAAAGTCATTATCAGTTTCTATAACATCCCCCTATTCAGACTGCTTATTTAATATGATACAAATTGATGACACACAGTATAAGTGTATAAACACCCCCAATGTAGTTAGCTGCAGGGACTCTCCATGTCACTGTCTCATAACAACCAAATCTAATAATATATAAAGACTGTTTTAAAACCGTTATGTAGCAAGCCCTGGACTACACCTTCACTACATGAATCAGTCAGTACATTACTACCTCTGTGAATACCTTGACACCTGAACTACACCTTCACTACATGAATCAGTCAGTACATTACTACCTCTGTGAATACCTTGACACCTGTGGATACTACAAGAGATACTATTCTGCACTGACACAAAATAAATCATACATACATACATAAAATAAAGGTGGTACTTGCCGTACCCATTACAAAACAATGTATAACGTGTATATACAGTACTGTGCAAAAGTTTTAGGCAGGTGTGAAAAAATGCTGTAAAGTAAGAATGCTTTCAAAAATAGACATGTTAATAGATTATATTTATCAATTAACTGAATGCAAAGTGAGTGAACAGAAGAAAAATCTAAATCAAATCCATATTTGGTGTGACCACCCTTTGCCTTCAAAACAGCATCAATTCTTCTAGGTACACTTGCACAAAGTCAGGGATTTTGTAGGCATATAGTCAGGTGTATGATTAAACAATTATACCAAACAGGTGCTAATGATCATCAATTCAATATGTAGGTTGAAACACAATCATTAACTGAAGCAGAAACAGCTGTGTAGGAGGAATAAAACTGGGTGAGGAACAGCCAAACTCAGCTAACAAGGTGAGGTTGCTGAAGACAGTTTACTGTCAAAAGTCATACACCATGGCAAGACTGAGCACAGCAACAAGACACAAGGTAGTTATACTGCATCAGCAAGGTCTCTCCCAGGCAGAAATTTCAAGGCAGACAGGGGTTTCCAGATGTGCTGTCCAAGCTCTTTTGAAGAAGCACAAAGAAACGGGCAACGTTGAGGACCGTAGACGCAGTGGTCGGCCAAGGAAACTTACTGCAGCAGATGAAAGACACATCATGCTTACTTCCCTTCGCAATCGGAAGATGTCCAGCAGTGCCATCAGCTCAGAATTGGCAGAAAACAGTGGGACCCTGGTACACCCATCTACTGTCCGGAGAAGTCTGGTCAGATGTGGCCTTCATGGAAGACTTGCGGCCAAAAAGCCATACCTCCGACGTGGAAACAAGGCCAAGCGACTCAACTATGCATGAAAACACAGGAACTGGGGTGCAGAAAAATGGCAGCAGGTGCTCTGGACTGATGAGTCAAAATTTGAAATATTTGGCTGTAGCAGAAGGCAGTTTGTTCGCAAAAGGGCTGGAGAGCGGTACACGAATGAGTGTCTGCAGGCAACAGTGAAGCATGGTGGAGGTTCCTTGCAAGTTTGGGGCTGCATTTCTGCAAATGGAGTTGGGGATTTGGTCAGAATTAATGGTCTCCTCAATGCTGAGAAATACAGGAAGATACTTATCCATGCAATACCATCAGGGAGGCATCTGATTGGCCCCAAATTTATTCTGCAGCATGACAACGACCCCAAACATACAGCGAAAGTCATTAAAAATTATCTTCAGCGTAAAGAAGAACAAGGAGTCCTGGAAGTGATGGTATGGCCCCCACAGAGCCCTGATCTCAACATTATCGAGTCTGTCTGGGATTACATGAAGAGAGAGAAGCAACTGAGGCTGCCTAAATCCACAGAAGAACTGTGGTTAGTTCTCCAAGATGTTTGGGCCAACCTACCTGCCGAGTTCCTTCAAAAACTGTGTGCAAGTGTACCTAGAAGAATTGATGCTGTTTTGAAGGCAAAGGGTGGTCACACCAAATATTGATTTGATGTAGATTTTTCTTCTGTTCACTCACTTTGCATTTTGTTAATTGATAAATATAAACTATTAACATGTCTATTTTCGAAAGCATTCTTACTTTACAGCATTTTTTCACACCTGCCTAAAACTTTTGCACAGTACTATATATATATATATATATATATATAGTAGAAATATAGCTATAATTTGTTTTTAAATCAGATTCACGGTGATCTGACAGGTAGATAATTTAGAGGTTTACACACAAATGAGCTCTGGGACAGTTTTTTAAGGAAAAAAAAAACGCCGTTTCAGTTGATTTTCTATTGATATTAATTTCTAGTCACAGAACTGCATTGTTTTTTCTTATGACTTCTAGGAAACCTATCATTTGTATAACTAGCACCTTCACATTGGAGACGTTAATTTCAATATGTTATTGATGACTTCAAACCACTTACTTTCAGTAGCAGAACTTTTTGCTGGAGTCTCGTGTACAGATGATCCGAGCACAGACACCCCAACCTGCATTCCAGATCCGGTTGACAAACTAAAGCTGTTTGTGACAATAGAAGTGTCATTTTTACGTGGGTAATCCGATGACATCATAGGTAGGCAACAACTGAATAAATAAGAAGTAAATACGTGTAAAAAGTCTAGTTCTTCAGTTTAAAAAAGCGACATCGTCTCTCCTGATCTCAACCGGGAATGCTGAACAGTCTTCATTACCAAGGCAACAGGGGTAAGCCATTCGTTCCGCTGTCTCTCCAGTTTGGGATTCGTGTGTGTTTTTTGTTCTGAATATATATATATAATTTGTAAAACGAACATCGTTGTAAGAACAGCTATGCGTTTTGTATTCTAGAATTTCATTGTGTCGGTTTGTCAGCCATCTCTTTCAGTTCATGTTGTCACAAAGGCACCTGTTACTGTTAGCGCCAGCGCCGCCGCTTTCCAACAGTTTCTTCTGTTCCAATCCGAGGACAGAGGCAGCTGCCCTGCGGCTGCGCTGGGATGGTCTGTGAGTACACTAAGTGCATTGTTGGAACTGTAGTTCATCTGTCACAATACACATCTCTTCAAACAGCACCTGTAGAACTCCTCTGTTTGTATCCTGGGACACTATCACCCTTCATGTAAATGTGCTTTATTTTGCTCTTATCTGCCCCCTATTTTACTGCATTTAATCCTGTACTTCAGAATACTGTAATCTGCCAAGTGTTTAACCTGTAGTACTTTGTATTTAATCACATCCTGATGTAACTATCACTATTTAATCATATCCTGATGTAACTATCACTATTATCTGCTGTATTATTGAATTGTGGTTTGTCACACTTGTACTTTGCTTGAACAAAAGTTATTGTATTTCTTGCTCTTATTGTATTACTTGTATTGTAACACTTGAAATGTATTTGCTTACGATTGTAAGTCGCCCTGGATAAGGGCGTCTGCTAAGAAATAAATAATAATTTATATATATATGACACACACACACACACACACACACAGTGCTCATCCTTTATAACGCGAGGGACTGGGGAGCCATAGTTACAAGACCGTGCTATTTGTGTTCCGCCGTATAACGAGTATAAAAGGGCTACTGTAATGTCATTATGGGGGAAATGGGAGCCACCACCCTACCGTGTTATAACCGATTAGAGGTTTACTCTGTGTGTGTGTGTGTGTGTGTGTGTATATATATATATATATATATATATATATATATATATATATATATATATATATATATATATAGCTATTTATATATTTTATCAGATTCTATCATGATAGTGATCTGAGGCAGACAACTACAAGTATTGTAAGTTTTAATTTGTTGTAAATGTAGTTCCCACTGCATGTATTGAGTATATGATGTCATGGAAGGATGAAAATCCAGTAAGTTCTCTAGATCTTCATCCCTTCATTTTTTTTTTTTACTTTGCCTTTGCAACTGCATTTTTTCTTTACAATTAAACCTACATAAACAATAATGCACAACTTGTAAGCTAAGTTGTTTGTTACTGGTTATACAACATGAATATGGTGCTATTGTATTGTTCTTTCACAATAAACGGCGCCAATTATATTTCAGCTTTAATAAATCTGGCTCAAGGGGATTTGTTTTGAAACAAGTGTAAAGGCACAGGTACATTTTCTGAGAAGAAAACATTCATGTTAACTTTAGTGGAATTCAGAGGGTGTGAACAGGGCTTTGCCCCTTCTTAATTTCACCTGCCTATCATCATTGACTAATTTCACCTGTCTATCATCATTGACTCCCTATTTAAACCCAGTCACAGCTCAGCTCTTTCTCTTGCGTGTTGCTTTTTCCCTCTTCCTCCTCCTCCTCCTCCTCCTCCTCCTCCTCCTCACTTTTTCATATGCTGCATGCCTCTGTCTTGGTCCCCTCTGGGGGGATAGTGAGTCTCACTTCCCCGGCCTGGAGTTCCAGTAACTGTGCAGGTTCTTCGTGTGGTCAGAGGGGACCACCAGCCACACTATTCTTTCACAGCTCATGTGCTATATCTTGCCTCAAGAAAGAAGGCTCTGTCTTACTTCCTTCTTTACCCTCCTGGGAGGTGACCCTCGTACTATTAGTGCTTGAGTCCCATAACTAACAATTATTTGTGTTCTTTCAGATTCTCTTTTCTTCCTTATCTCAAGGCTTTGTATGAGCCGTTCCATCCTCTGATGGTCAAACCCGGTCGGTAACACGAGGCAACGCCTATAACGACTCGCCAAAAAGTCATTAGGGCTAGCCTCGACTCCATCGGGAAGGCTCTCTCGATTGGAGTCCGGCCCGTCCTTTTCTCTCTCTCTTGTCTAGAGGCCGAGCCTTCAAATCTAAGTTGCAAAAACACTTCCTTCCTCTCGCAGCCCTGGCTCCCGCCCACTGAATTCTTCTTAGTAGTTTCTTGCTAGTTTTATACTGTTAAAATAAGCATACTCCTATTATAAATCTGGCCTCCATGTGTCTTTTACAAACCACAGGCTTTAATGGATAGATCGCTGGTATGCAGCTACATTTTATTTCAGTATTATCATGCAATGTGATACATGGCTTGGCAACATTCTCTGCAGCATTACCATTTTGAAAACAAAGTATAATCTGCAACTCCCTTGAAAGCCAGGTTTCACATTTGAACAAAATCAGTGAAAACAATTGTGCACAATTTCAAGAAGGAATAAAAAAAGAAATGTATTTTTATGTGTAAATGAGGCAGGTCATGTTTTGTGAATCAATGGAAGTGAATCAGTAAAAGTATGAAGGAAACCATTTATGTTTTGTGAAAGAAAAACGTCTGTACATGAAGATTTTTTTTTCTGGGGGTCAGTTAGGCAACCATATCATTGACCTCTTAACCTTCTCCTTAGTTTCTAAATTACTGGGTATGCGGTTACCCTGTTATTAAGTATCAAGTTACATGTCATTATTTGTTTTACCAATAATTCTCATTATTTAAGAAAGAAGTACAAGTAGGATAAAGGTAACTGGGTTCAGCTGAGGTATATTTTGTTTTATGTACCAGTGCAAAACTCATTACACCATACATATCTTTATTGAACGGTGCCAATACAGAGCCAAACTGTTGTTTTTACAGTGGATATGTACAAGACCCGCCGGGAACCTTAGTGAAATCTTTCTTCATGGACAGCACGAAGTCGGCCCACCAATTTGTTTGTCAGGGAAAAAAAAAACTCACTTGACGATACAGCGTTAAAAAAAAGAAAGAAAAGCTAAAGTGGAGCGGAGCCTTTATGTCACGCATGCGTCCTCCTAAGAGAATTCCCTTATTGTAGTCTTCTAACAGTGAACAGCAGAGAGGGGGAGGCAGAGCGCTGCATTTCAACAGCAGTGGGACCGGCGCGTGCATCAATAGAACTGTAAAAAGAGGTCGCAGTTTTCAGAAAAGAATGACACTGAGATAGTATAGAATTGTTTAATAATAATACTCCAGCAGTTCTGCAGTAGAAACTTGATCAGAAGAAGAGAAAGTCGAGGTGTGCATGGGGACAGCCTTCTAAAACTTTCTTGACAGTACCAGTAGAAAACAAATCCTGATGCAAACCAGCCAGCGAGGAGAGCGCTGAGCTGCCCTTCAATGCAACGGACTGAAGAAAAAGGGCTATTGTAATGTTAAATTGCACTCGGAAGAGGAGAAAAGACTGATAATCAATCAAAAATGAAGCCTTCCACCGGATTATAGTCATTGGTTTGCAAATCTGCTTGAAAATATTTTTTTCCCCCGGTTTGTTTTTAGCATCACTTGTTTGTGGACTGCGGCTACTTTTACTCCTACTATAGAAAACAATTGAAAAATCATGTGGAAAAATATTAAGGTAAACTAGTAGGTTAGTTTGACATAGATCTTGGAGATGGTGATTTTCTCTTTTTTTATTTTATTTTTTTACAACGAAGAACACATGGAAGTGTTTTATAACACAATCACGGAATGTCCTGTCTACGCTTGATAATAATGGATTTGACCCTGATTTGTAAAATCTGTCATGAAGCTTTCGTTGGAAAAGTTACACCTTTTGACAGTATAGTTTTTCTTTAACTTTGCATCGTTTTGCCAGAATACAAATACGACCAGTAAAAAGGATGGAAAATAGTTTGTGCAGCTCAAGCTCCCAGACACAGAAAGGGGCATTCGTCTATGTGGAGGCATTTCTACAAGGAGGAGCGCCTTGGGGATTCACCTTGAAAGGTGGCGTTGAACACGGGGAACCATTAATCATCTCCAAGGTAAAAGAGTGTTTGTAAAGTGCCAGTATGGATAAGCATGTGCATTCTCTACCTTTCATAGAAGTGCAGGCACACTCTGCTGTTTGAGTGTGCACTGCTTCATACAAGGATTGGAGTAGCTTATCAGGGTTTCATCTCCGCTTTAAGTTTTGGGAATCACACTTCAGTAATCTCCACTACAGATAATAATGGGATAAGCGCTCGAGTGTCTGTGCTAAAACCAACAGTACCAACTTTGAAACAGAGTTAAGTTACGATAAAAGATACAAATACACGTTTTTATTTATTCCATTTGCTCACATGGTTGATTTTGAAGCTCGTTCTACAGTATTTTAGTCTAAAGTAAACGGGAGCAAACAGCGCGCTCGTGCAACAGGTGGTTTGTCTTCAAAGCGCCGTTTTCAATGGAGTGCCTCCTTTGGGAACATTGCGGTTTCGGTTAGTGCAGTTTCGCTCACTACTTGGCAACTGTATTCTGTTTAAACAGTGTGTGGGGGAGAAGGACTACCCACTTTAAATTAACTGAAATTTAACGGTCCTATGGCCACTGTTCTTCTCTTTGTTGGAAATTCCATAAATACTGTTGGCAACTTAACATACCGTAACAGCTTTGACAGATTTTCAGTATAACATAACAGTGTATTACAAACTAAGATCACCTTGCACTGTACTTACAGTCACAATATGGGGAACTGACTAATACGTCACTGGCAAACTTCATCATCTGAGCTTTGACAACCACGTGAGTCGTTTGTCTGGTCATCAGTATGATGTGGATTGTCTGCCTGCACAAACGCCACCCAGACAAAATAAATATGGTTCTTTAAAATACATTATCCTTAAATAAGCAGTAATACATTCCTACATTCTAAATTTGTATGTCAGATATTACAATATCTTTAATGTTTACATGCAAACAGGATTTACTGTCATATACTTACAATAACATGTAAAATATCTGTGTAATATTTCCAGCAGGAAACTATATTGTACATTTCCACAGGGTAGGTTTGTCCAGTCCCATTTAAAATAAACCCTAGGCAACAAAGGCTTGTCAAAATAAAAGACTTGTCCTCACAGTTGCTTTATGTATTAGTATTTAAAGAACGTTGTTTGTGCTATTATAAGGAAGTGTAGGTAGCAAGTCCGTGACTCTGGTCTTGGAATGCCCTTCCACTGCAGGCAATTAAACCTGGTCATGGTTTAATTGGTTCAATTCAATAATTATGGACGTGGTGAAATAAAGACCTGGAAATGCAGAGCTTGCCTATGCCAACAATATATTTGACCTGCACAAGCCTTTGGTGGGAAATTGGCTATTGATATTAAATAAATCCAAGACTCTCATCTTTGTGCGATTTTTCTGGTGAATAAAATATTTATATATATATATATATATATATATATATATATATATATATATATATATATATATTAATTATATATATTAATTATATATATATATATATATATATATATATTTTTTTTTTAAATACGCAATTAAACACATTGCAATACTACCTACTAAATACCATCAGTAAGTCACATATTTTATGGGGTTCAGTTAAGCAAACAAACAAATCAATGAATTTCTGTTCTTTTGGCGAAACGTAACAACCACTTTCAGATCATTGTCATTGCAGCTTTATCATCAACTGGGAATGAAAGGGCTAAATAAAATGGTTTAATCAGTGGTGGTGAAATCCACTAGTCTAGCACCTAGTCCTGGTTTTATAACTACCTGCTTTTAGAATTGCTTTTATACATAACTGCACTAGTGAAACAATCCAGTGCTTAATCGCCTCACAACTGGTTACGGTCAACCGTTTTCCCTACACAGATGCCCGTATAGCAGGTACTGGTAATCAATTACAAACCAACACAGTTGAGAGCTATTTCTCACTGAGTAGCTCCCAGCAGTATATCTGTTTAGTGCAGAGAAGATTCAGCAGGAACCTCATTGTTTAAAGTGTTGGCTCCTGATCATTTTGGTAACGCATTTCAACAAACGAGTTATAAAAAGCAGAACTGGGTTGAGGAAAAGTGGATTTCCATATGCACTGACATCAGTTTATACAACCATCTGAAAATTCATATTATAAATCACATATCAGAAATTAACCAATCACAGTGAAGTATTGGCCAAAATTTCAATACCTTTTATCCTGCATACAGATGGCATCCTTTACATCTAGTACATCTAGATATGTTTTCATAAATCCCGTGCATCTAGTGTCAAGAACATCAAGATTTTAAAAAATAGTGAAGTTAATAGGAAGATGCAGGTACAAAATCTTTGCTTCATGGTCCTCTCACCCAAACTGCACGAGATGACACCCCTTATACAATAAGGGGTGTCATCTCATGACATCACAATATTAATTCAGATAATTAATAATTAATTCACAATATTAATTCAGGTAGGTTTTACCATATCTGCAATAGGTAGTTGCTGAATACATGCTGGCAGGCATGCACCACTTGAGAAGAGAACCACCAGAAGAAAGCCCGCTCATGGGCAGCCACTCTGCCACACCAGCTTGTATTGTACATCACCCTTACATGTATTCTATGTGTAAAACACAGTATCATTTTGAAGCTTGTTGTCTGCTCGGCTGTACTATGGATTTGTTTAGGCTGTAGGCATCTAGTGTTGTTAGTGATGTTGGCAGCTGCATTTTCAATAGGGTGTGCATTTTGTGCTGTACTCGGAACTTAATTTTAGAAAACGTTTACATCTGTATAAGCTACGGAAGTTTTCGTTTACCACTGGGGCACGACCCCTGTAAAATAATAACCCTGCACAAGGCACCTGTAGGTAATAAACACAGATGTCTTAACCACCAGCTGTGCAAATCAACAGATCAAAATCATGTCCTTATTTAA
The DNA here is from genome assembly GCF_902713425.1 of Acipenser ruthenus. NCBI lineage: Eukaryota > Metazoa > Chordata > Actinopteri > Acipenseriformes > Acipenseridae > Acipenser > Acipenser ruthenus. The sequence continues at coordinate 19,222,158 of NC_081189.1, read as the reverse complement.
TTTTTTTTTGCATAGGAAGAGGAAGAAAAAATGTATTCAAAGTCCAATAAAATGTTGCAACAGTGAAATTAACTTAGGAGAGAAACGACAGAAATTCATCAAGTCATTTACATCTAATTAACATGTACCCGACTGACTGTACATTAAAAGGCTGTAATTTCATCTCAGTTTTTTTTAAATATATGTCATCAAAAAAACTTGTAAGAATGACAGCCTTATTATGTACAGTTGGATGCATTCCTGTATCATATCTGAAATACTGGTGATTGGACATTAGAACTGAAGCCATCAGTGCAAGTCCCACTTTCAAACTAAGATAAATGTGAAACTGGAGATTTTTCCCGACAGCTGGAGTGGAATTAAATTACACCAGGGGCAACCCCCCTAGTCAATAGATAACTTAACAAAAATATCCAATGAGTTGCCAATATAAAAAAGAAAGAATCGTATATACATAGTACATAGTACATATTACACAGGAAACAACAGCAGTTATAAAAGTCACAGGGTGTTCTTCAATGCTTTAATTAGAGCTGATCATGGTAAAACACGAGTATTAGTTTCTCAGTAGCAACTTTCTCCATGTAAACTGTAAAAGGGTGAAAACAAAAGAGCTAGGCTGAATTAATGAGTCCATAGGATTTTGTTTCTACGGCAACAGGTCCCCTTAATGACAGCCCTGCTGTGACTGTGTGATGCCACAGTTGTAGGACTGTTTTTCACACTAAAGAAACGCCACATTTGAAAAGCAGACAATGAATACTGTAGTTATTAGGAAGTTTTAGTAGAATATTTTAGAAATACTGCATAAAAAAATATTAATGTTTGCTAATATTTAATTATGTTATATTTTGATCATTTCCCCAGGGTCATTTATTGAACCACCTTATTAAAACCACTTAAAAGATAAAAAAATATATATATAGTATATACTGTAGTGGAAATAGGTGGTAGTAAATGGATCATAATTGGGTACCAGCACTGCGTTTGATGGCTTGTTCATTAAAAGCATTTGATAATTCCCAAAGAGGTAATCTATAATCAAGATAGTATGCAAGGTAAATATAGTTAGAAGTGGGGTAAAAAGGGAAGTTAATTCCCCACACCCAGTGCTCTTGTATGTACTGATGAAAAGTGCAAAATCTGAATTCTTTGAACCAATACAGGTCAATTATTATTATTTCTTTCTTAGCAAACGCCCTTATCCAGGGCGACTTACAATCTTAAGCAAATACATTACAGTTGAATAAGTTAGTTTATTGTAAAACTTCCTTGGCAGAAGCTCCTGCGGATATCACAAATATGAACTAAGTAACAGTGACGTGATTGCTTATTTGCAATGTTTTATTTGCCCTTTTAGCAGCCTACAGTTTAATAACTTAATAAAAGTTTTGTGTTATCATTTGTAAAGGCCTCTATTTCCATGTTATCTATTTTACGACACAGTATACTGGCAGGGAACCAGTGATTAGACTGTGTACTGTAATGGTTTGCTGTCATGGTTGGCTAAAATGATGTTTGTGACTGCTGTTACTAATCTTTTAATAAAAAGAAAATAATGATAAAAAAAAAAAGTTCTTACAAACCAATGTGCCTGATTGATCACTTGTATTTTTTTTTGTTAAGATAAAATAGAACTGATGGTACAAAACTAATAACAAACGACTAATAGATTAATTTTAAGCCCTTAAATGTGAAAGCATTGATAAAACAGTGAAAACAGACTCATGTTTAGTCATCTTATGAACAGGAAGGCTGTTTGCCTAACATGGCACATCACACCAATGTGCGCAAATGATTACACTCATAGATCTATTAATAGAATAGAAGGTGGGTTTTGGAGAAATACTTTGCCTGTTTCGTTCATTATGAAACAGTATACACACTGACAACATCCAAAACCAGGTTGTGCGCTGCACATGATGAATCAGTCAATGAAAAAAAAATGTTGTCATTCGGTTTGTGGGGTCCAGACAAATGCCTTGAATCAACTCTTTCAAACTGCTGGACTGAACTCTGTGCTCAGGTCCAGAGATCAAACATTGCTCATTGAGATCAGTACACTGGTCCTCATAGAGAGTTAGATCAGGCCTGTGCCACAAAACCAACCACACCAAAGCAGGCTGCGCAGAGAGAATGTAGGAGTTCTTCATTCTTCATGCATCCCTATCTGAATCTGTTTGAAGGTAATAGTACAAAGAGATCATTAGCTCATCCTTGGTCAATTATGGTGTGAATATCATGCTCATAAAAGCTTATTGAGTAACACCACTGGCTGCAGCTGGCTACTCTCTTGCCAGATACAGTTTAAAGAAAACAAGATTCAGCATTTGTTATACATTTTATTTCAAGTTCACAGTACTTATTGAATTTGATAGCACACAACTGTTTTTTTTATAAAATAATGTGTTGTATTGCATTAGGGTTTGTTGCTTTGTTCAAGTTGAGAGATGAGCTACAGTATGTATATCTGTTAAATCCTCACCATCCAACTATTGTTAATGGGAGAAACACATGGCAACTGTTTCAAGCCCAAACCACTCCCAGTAAGTATTTCAGCCAATCCAACCAACCCTTGTTTTAATTTGGAATGTTGCAGACAAATCAACCAGACCATCCATGCAAGGACGTGGGTCAATTCACTTAGCCTGGGAGGCTATAGTGGAGTTAAAATATCTGAATAAAAGACTTTTGTGTATAGTGCATACTTATATCATTGTCCCTGTCCACACTACATAACCATACTCAAAAACGTTTTAATTAATCCAGCTCAAAGCGTCTACACTAAAGGAATGTTTCATCCTTAGTCAGGCTTAATATGTACAAACGCATTAAACACTATTAATGCATACAAACACTAAGTTCCTAGGGACTGTGGGACTTAATATGATAGTATCCCACCATGCACTGTCTGTTTACAACCTTGCAAATATGGATCCCATGAACATTATGGGTTTGTTTCTGAAAAACACAAGGTATCAGCGATGGAGAAGGCAGCAACGGCCTCACCATAGGCAAGCTTTGCATAGGCTCCGTCAACATGCCAGAAATATGAATTTTATCACTCCACGATCCACCACGTTACAACATAAGCCTAAAAATGGTACAGTGTCGATAGTCATTCTCAATTCCTTCAGGCGTCTGTTCTGAGTACTGTATTTGTAATGTCCACACGCCAAAACATATCAGAAACCATTATTTGATATTGGAGGACACACAAAAAATGTAGTTCGGTATTACAGCGGCCACACTTCTGACAAAAAACGCACTACCTGATGCGATCTAATTTAGGACTGGACTCGAGACTACCAGCTGAGGTGGTCTCGAGTCCGGTTCTCGAGTACGCTGCGTAGTGTGGGCGCTAACTGTATTTAGCACTTTTAAACCAGTTTAAAGGCAACTAATACGGTTTAATGGCATAGTGTGGACAGGGCCTTAGACCCCATTCACACTTTTAAGGCAACCCAGGGCCAGCCTAGATTTAGGCCACAGTTTTGATGTAGACCAGGGCCTGCAATCTGGGACTAGGGCTGGCCTTTACATATATATGAACGCAAAGCAGGCTTAGGACTGCCTTTATTATGACATTACCAGTTTGATTACGTAGCTCAGTAGCAGGGATCACAGGAATCTTTTTCTATGATGTCACGGAAGAACGCAGATTTTCTGTGTTACATTTGGGGAGGGGCAAAAAACAAGCAATACCTGTCTAATAAAACTGCTTCCAGTATTCAAGTTCAGTGTTGAATGAGGCTTCAGTCTACTTCAGTCAGTATCCATAGCTGTTCAAAGATGTAATGTAAAATATCTGAATGTTTATTGTAAATGGAATGAATGTTAAATAATAGAGTTTATTTTTATTTAAAATTATTCCAGGTTTATTGAATAATTAATAAATTATTATTTAATGCTGTGTCTTTCCTTAGAGGGAGCAGTAGTATTAGGTGGCCAGTTGTGAGCTTGTCTTGTGAATGTCAGTCATTGTATGTACAACCTGTTGGTCATTTGCAATCTGAGTGAAGTATCCATTACGAAATTAAATATTTCTACCTGTGAACACTAGCAATTCGCTGTTTCCTGCGTTCTAAATACCTCAGTGTTCTTGAGAACATTTTAGGCCTGCTTTTCAGTCACGTGCAAAGGCGCCTTAAACCACAAATGCAAATGTATGCAGCGCACCCTGAGACGGCCCTGGGCTGGCACCGTAGTGTGAAGGAGTCTTAGTCTCCTCTGTAGTGTATTGTCATGTGGGTGTACTAGACTTTATTGTCTGAAAGTCCTGGTCATATTTCAAAGTTGAAAAACTTTTTGAATTGTTTACAGTGCTGCCCCTTTATATTGCACAGCATAGTGTGGAACCCATAACATCACTTGGTCTATATAAAGTTCCAGTTTGTGGTAACAATACCAGGAATTTGTTTCATTCTCTAACTGTGGCTCTTGGAAATTTGTGATAAGGGATACATTGTGTTTAAACTCTGTCATTGACTTTGCGATAGGGAAGGGGGGGGTGGGGGGGTGGGGTGGGTGTTGTGATCCACTCAAGTGGATCTTAACATTCAACACATTCTTATCTCATGGCACATGTACTGAGTGAGCACTGCAGCGTTCCCCTGTGGGACAGGGGTGAGACAGCATCGTTGAGGTGACTTTGGATCTGGGTGCAGCCTCAGTTGTGTGCGGATGCCAAAAGAGCACATTTTTCATGTGGTCAGTGCTAAAGATCCTAACAAGATACAGCAACAGGCAAATTTCCAAGCCGGCTGCGAGGCCCACGTTTATTTTTTTTTGGGCCCAGTCCCATAGAAGCTGGGAAGTGAAACCCCGGAATGCAGCCCACAGGCTTGGCAGCGGTCCAAGGGACGAGGAACGCCAGAAACAGCGTTTACAAAGCCTGGGCAGCCTGTAGTATGAAAAATAAAGAAAAAAGAGAAAACCTAGATGTGCTGACCGCATACAGCATTTGCAGGCTGTTTTGTGGAGGTTCTTTTAGTTTTTTTTTTTTTTTTTTTTTAAATGTAGTTAATTTGTTGATAGAGTATTAGATGTTTGAACGGATGTGGCCGCTGACCTGAGCCATGCAATAGCAGCAGCGAAGGTTAAGAGAATTAGTCTTGTAGTTCTGTTCTGCATTAATAGCTGCATTGTCAACGTCCTGGCACCGTGTCTACAATTAAATACGCTGTTGGCTTTCTTTGGGCACTTAGTTAAATAAATAATGTGCTGGTGTCAAGAGGCTTTCAGGAAAGAATCTGTTACAAAGATGAAGTTGAAAAAAGCTGTAAAAATATATTTTTTATACAGAAATGGGTACTGCAGTTATGATTTGCCTGTCCTAACTGTGTGTCCTAACAGTAAGGGCATTAGAACAGAACCAGCCACTTGTGTCTATACTCTGTGCTTCTCTATGCTTTTCATCCTTTTACTATGACCTACTACACCTTGATGTGCTTTTCTTATAGTATATACAGCTACGGCCAAAAGTTTTGCATAAGCCTATAGAATTAACCAATTTTGCTGAATAATGTTACGTTAACATATTTAATTACATACCACTTTGTAGTTTCCCATGTACTGACAAAAATTGAAAAATGTGACATTTTGAAATCTACCATGAAATACTTTACTACTATTATGGCTTCCGGTAGACTTGATTGCATGGATGTTACATAAAATATCTAAATTATGTTTATATAGTTTTTTTTTCAATCCTAAAATACTAGGTGGTACAAAAGTTTTGCCATACTTGTAGTAACATTTAAAATGTGAATGGCTATCTAAATCACACCATTCATTACTGAAAATAGGGGACCCTTCTTGTGCTTCTTGGGTTGGGACATTTTTAATTGTTTTACCCCAAAGCAGACCTTGTCCTCCAAATATCTTGGTATCCATAAACATATGGTTTTAACAAGCCAGCCATTCTACTATAGAAATACAACCCCAAAATAATTTAACACTGAATGTTGTTCCAGTCTTGGTGGTTTGCAGAACATTGCAGAAACTCATTTCGGTGGGTAAAATGATGAACAGATATCCCATGCAGTCATTGTGCATTGGTAGCATATGGACGGCATTTGGGGAGACACTGCACTTGTTGGACATCTTGCATATTGAAATCCTATTCATCTTTTTGAAGAGGGGATGGTTATCTAGTCAGGGATGATATTTAGTAAACAAGGGGTCTGAGTACTTTGCTGCAGTAGTGGGTCTGGTTAATTAAAAGCAGTTAATTAAAAGGGGCATTTTATCCCACTGAAACCTCATCCTCACCAAATATCTTGTTATCCCTGAAAAGATAATCATCTCCTATTCAAAAAACCGTCTCCTATTCAAATATATACAAAAGATTTGAACGGGCAATCAGTCCCACAAGTGTCCTGGTACACCAAATGGTGTGTTCAACAAAGCAGAGTACCAAGACGAATGTTTCGCTGGGTAAAATGAGAAACAAATGTCCCTGTTTTGCATTTCTTCATCTGATCCAACAGTTGTTGGAAGGTAGTGTATGAAGCTGATATAAATGATTTAAACCAAACAAAATGTGTGCATAAAAGATGTACTATTATCACAACCATGCAATATTTGAAAACAAAGTCAAATTAATAGATCGATAAAGAATTCAAAAGGCAAGTAAGGTTCAAGTATTTTATAAGTGGTAATGCATTGTGAAAGCTTGATGCAAGTGTGGTAAAAGAGTAACCAAAGAATGATAAAGTGTGTATAGAGAATAGAGAAGCACAGGAAAGCATTATGAAGATGTGGGAAATGTGCAGTGTCTCATTTAATTTAATAAGCTGAAATATGCTAATGTGATCCACCCCCAGGACTGGGTGAATCAACACATAGTAACACAACAGTTACACTGTGCCAAAAAAGATTTGCTTGCCTTTATAACAATAATTACGTTGTGTGTTTTCTTGCTTGTTAAGAAAAGACAAGCACAGCCATGTTGTCCACTATTCATTTTCACTGCAGTCAAATTCAGCTTTAAATAACAATGTTTACAAAAATACCATTAGGGTCCACGATAATACCAGTGTATAACCCTAAGAAAGCCCCATCAAAACCATGTAGCAGACCACAGCTGATACAGCAATGGCAAAACCAATTCAGTGCTTCAGATTAGGGAGCACACAGCTCATTACACTGGCATACCCAGCGCATCAGATAAGGGTTTGGTTCACTGATTAATGTGCTCTGCAATTTAGACACTATGCAAGTAAACTGTATTTTAGGTGAGTATAATATAACATTACCTTAAAGTCATGGGTGCTTTCAATAAATACTGTATACTTTAATGCTAACTTATGGGGTATGCGTTAACTACAGCCTTACATTTTAACTGTAATGTTAATTTGAACTACTGTACAAAAATTGGTCTTATGATAAAAACAAAAACAACAATTACTCTTATTTGCTTTATTGACTACAAACAATATGTCTGTGAAGCAAATAAACACAGAAACAGAAACTGTATTGTACTTTTGTTTTTCAGTGCTGCTGATGGAATGTAGTTAACAACAGGCCTGCATGCACATACTATATATTTTGAATTTTTTTTAAACTGTACAGATATTACACTAATGCAAATAAAGAAACGTTAATATTGTATTCCTTATTGGACGCTTTGCTATAGCAATATGAAGCACCTGACTCTCTCCAAACACAGAATATTGTATTTATTATATAGATTTACCTTCCAGAAATTCAGTTGACAGTTGGTAGGTTAGGTTAAGGGGGACTAAGAAGGCACTGAAGAATCCCGTCGCTTATTCACCAGTGACAAACATGTATTGCAAGTGGGTTTCAACCACACTTTTTTTCAATGCCTAAAACACCCAGTACACAACTTATGTGGAGCGCTGGGTATGCCAATATGAAATTGTTACCACTCGTCACTTAATCAATTGCTTGTCAGTGTAACCACCCTTGTGCTACCGTTGCCAATGTAATGACACTGCATTGACTTTGAAGATAATTTGATTAGGGCAGCATCTATGTATGTATGGAAAGCAATATGACATTATACAAAACATCCATGGTTCTGGATCTGGTGCAGCAAAGTGTTAAGAGAACACTTTGCGATGCTATCGTGAGTAATGAGATTAGGCCTTTTGGTTTGCCCCGCTTAACGGATAATCTGTTTAGTGACACAAAATCTTTATTCAGTCATTAGCTTGCATTTGCAGAAGCATGACAAGAATTTTTGGCCTGGTGGTCGAAACTTCATATGTCTGCCATTACATCTGCTGGATTCCCGGTGGAAAGGAATGGCTCTGCTTGTGCTGTGAGATGGAAGAGTAACCCTGCCTCTCCAAACCTACTCCTGATATGATTTATAACTGGGGTCCCCTGTTTACACAGGCATCAGGGAAGGGGGGTTGGGGTAGACTGTGCCTGAACAAAAAACAAGGCATTGTAATTTAGAGAGAGCAGCTTTTTTTCAGCCTTTGCAGCTTTATGTGCTGTAATTCAGAGTACAAATCAGTCAACTGCTAAAAGTGTCCGGATTTAAACCTGACAGATCAAATTTTGAAGTAACCAGCATAGAGCATACACAATGTGGACTAAAAGGAATACAGTGGCATTGATACTGTGAGGGCTGTTTGTGGGGCCACCAGAAAAACATCCCTCTTGCGAGCTTTGATTTACTCCCCAGTTTCTGCACTCTCCAACACCTTGTTAGTGCATTGCTCTTGCACACGCAGAAAAAAAAGAGAAGGACTGACCCATTTCACACATAACTCTGCTGCTTTGTTTCAGGGTCAAGGCATACAGGTAGAACCACCTTTACTTCTATTGACAAAGAAATACAGCTGCGTGCCTTTGACTGCATCTGAAGACCAGCATCCTGCGATGCATTGGAGGTCTGAAACTATGCTTCCACTTTATGGCAATATATTCAAAGAAGCTGATATATGCAAAGTGTCACATCATCAGATATGTAGTATTAACCGAGTAATGTATTGGTCAGAGTATATTATTACACAGTAATATGTATTTACTGATCTACTGTATACGGTAGGAACCTACAGTGTTTTTGGATGATATTTTATATATAGATAATTCATTATTTACATGTTTTCCTTATTATTATTTGTTTATTTAGCAGACACCTTTATCCAAGGCGACTTACAGAGACTAGGATGTGTGAACTATGCATCAGCTGCGTAGTCACTTACAACTACGTCTCACCCCGAAAGACGGAGCACAAGGAGGTTAAGTGACTTGCTCAGGGTCACACAATGAGTCAGTGCCTGAGGTGGGCTTTGAACCGGGGACCTCCTGGTTACAAGCCCTTTTCTTTAACCACTGGACCACACAGCCTCCTCAAGGGACTCCATTTAATCGCAAAGACCCAGAACACAGAGAGCTAAATGTATATATTTTTCTGTAGCCCATTGTATTCCATCCCTTTGAAGGACAAAATGGTCTTTGGGAATGATAATGCTAACTTATAAGCAAACTGCCTGAGTAAGCAATTAAGATTCCTTGATGCGCAGTCAGCGACCATTGTCTGAAAACATTTCTGCTGCCACTCTGAATGATTGTGCGGTGTAGCACGATGACATGTGGTTATGTAAGTAAGCATTGTAACTGGTTCATTTTTGTGCCTTTCTCAGAGGGGGGTATAACATTATGTCATCCTCGTAAGACCAGACAATAGGGGGATGTGAATACATGCTGGATGCATATTAAGGGGACAATATAATTTGGCTTTTAATACATTTATGCAAATTTGTGTATGAATACCTGCACTGTGTAAATGGGGGACTGGAGAGAACATCCAAGATGTTGGATAGTTCATAAAGTCTTTGCAGGATCAATATTAGTTTTCCATAGCAGGGTACTCTTCAGGGAGAGCGACAGGCCTGTAGTATTCATTTCCTGAAGAATGTACCTCCCTGTAAGTTGAAGTGCTTCAATTGCTCTCATGTTTAAGCTCCTAACAGCTCACTGTTCTTTTCTTGTCGTTTCTTAGTTTTTGGATCAGTTTTCTTAAAAGACAAACTACTGTGGAGTAAGAGGCCCCCCAGCTGAGATGCATTTCCATTTTGCTGCCTGTTAAGGATATGTTAATATGCTGGTGATCTTTGGGTACCTTCATTTTCTGGCACCTTTTAATTTACTCACTTTCTAACAATTTCATCACTTTTCATAAATCACATGCACTTTTTGTGCAGTTAATTTATATTGCTGAAGTAAATATTCTGTTGATTGGTTTTTTTTTCAGAGCTTTATTAATGGAGATGTACTCAAAATAAGTTTTTAGCTTTGAAAGTCATGCCCCGAATGTTGTTTAGCACATACTGCTATAGATTTCTACTTCGGACTGGGCCAATCTCTTGCTCCAGCTGCTCATTTGAAACGTTTACAGCACTTATTGCTCTGTTGAGGTCTTTAGTTCACTGTAAGTTGGCAACAGTTCAACAGACACTCAAAGCATATCTCCTTATATAGCTACATAGTCGGCATTCTCTTAAGGAAATGTTATATTGTGTGTGTGAGGTTGAGGCAGAGGCTACATTTGGGGTAGACCATATTGGAAACGGTTTTATATTATATTGTTTATAAATGCATGGAAGGATTGTTGTGCAGTTTTCAGTGTTTAACGTAAAGCAATCCGAGAAAGAAACATAATTTGAAGAAAATAAATTGTTGCTTTTCTATATTGCTGAGGCTAAATTATTTTGTGTTCACTACAGTATACAACACAAAAAATTAGACCAAATACTTTGTATTTATTTATTAGTTTGTAACATATTGACTAAACTAAGATATTACTATTCAGTTATGTAAAGATAAAACAATACGAAGTCAACAAGATAAATGGGTACTTGGGTAAATGGGTACTTTTTTTTTTTTAACCTGTAAACACAGTACACAGTAGTCTTTAGTATGGTATTTGCAATTATCCTGGAAGATACATTCAAAATGTATCTTCCACACATGTGGCGCAGAATATTTAATTAAAGTAAACCCATCTTATTGTATCTTGTGAGTTGTAAATGTGTAAGGGCAGCAGATAAAGATCAAGGTTGTCTGGGATGTGGAGTGTCCAGACAGTAGTATATTGTCAGATTTATTGCATTAAGTGATGTTTATGGAAAATAAAATGCTTTTACTTTAAGTCCATGATGCTTGCAGATTTAATGGCACATTATTAAATTAGAATCCATGAAACAGAACATACCACAGGACTCAAGATTACCATTCGATTAGTCCTGGGAAACAATACTGAGCAGGAAAAGCCCACATTCCAAAAAGATGTTGTGTCCTATAATTAAAATCTTCAACATGTTGGGCTCCCGAGTGGCTCATCCAGTAAAAGCACTCGCTAGAGTGCAGGATGCACTCTATAGCCTGGACGTCGCGAGTTCGAGTCCAGACTATTCCACAGCCGACCGTGGACGGGAGCTTCCAGGGGGCGGCGCTCAATTGGCTGAGTGTCGCCCGGGGGGAGGGAGGATTAGGTCGGCCAGGGTGTCCTCGGCTCACCGTGCACCAGCGACCCCTGTAGTCTGGCCGGGCGCCTGCGGGCTTGCCTGTAAGCTGCCCAAAGCTGCGTTGTCCTCCGACGCTGTAGCTCTGAGGCGGCTGCACGGTGAGTTTGCAGTGTGTAAAGAAGTGGGCGGCTGACGGCACACGCTTCGGAGGACAGCGTGTGTTCATCTTCGCCCCTCCCGAGTCAGCGCAGGGGTGGTAGCGGTGAGCTGAGCATAATAAAATAATTGGGCATTTCAAATTGGGGAGAAAATAATAAAAACTAATTGGCAACGACTAAATTTTTATAAAAAATTAAAAAAAAAAAAAAAAAATCTTCAACATGTAGTTTGGCATGCCTTTCAAGTGAAATCTGATTGATTTAGCCTTTTGTACAAAAGCCTGAGATATTAACAGTGGGGGCCATTTTCAAAGCTTTTTTTGTTGGATTAAAAATCACTTTCGTGCAGTTGGAATTAGTCCATGCAGCGGTGGGTTTTTCTGTTCATTTTCTTTCTGTTGATAAGAACCCAGGTGTAATGTAATGCTTCATTAAGTGCATTTTTAATGTATGGTTTGATCCCAATTCGAGACACGACCCCATCATGATCAGATTAATGTGTCTGAAGATTTGTGTCTAGTATGTCTTTCTAAACTATGAATTCAGTTATGTTTTTAGCATTTCCATATGTGCGTAAGCATGTCACACTTCCATTATTACATGTAATAATGATAGATGTACAGTAGATCATAGTGATCTACTTTTTCATGTTAATGAAAGCTCTGATTTTGTAGTGGGGAACGTATGTTTACTAAACACTGAAGCACAATGTAAGGATTCAGAAACTAATACAATTGCTGCCCTGCTTGTTGAATATATGGAAATACAATCAGACTGTTTAAAACTGCTGATACCCTGAAAGATTAAACAAACAACCTTGATAAATATCACTGAGAAATATCTAATCTAGATGTTGGATTTGGAAGGGCAGTAAGAGGACATATATCAAGAGATTAAAGTAAGATTTGATGACACTTGAATGGTTGTCTAACTTATTATTTGTCATGAACAGTTTGACATTCAATATAGATATAGATAATGCATTGGAGTGAAAGTTTTGTAGGAGATGACATTCTTCATAAAGTATTTTATGTAGTTGATTATTTGTATGAGTTTTTATATTTTCATATTCTGATTAATCTTAAAGCACATGTAACTAGCTAAGCAAGACTCAATTTTCCTGTCTCTAAAAAAATGACATTTGCAGTCTCTCGTATCTTGGCGTCCGGGCACAGCGCCAAAGTTAGCAGGTGTCTAATCAAGATGGGTGGAGGAGTGGAGACACAGTGTGAAAACAGAACACCACAAACAAATGATTAGTTTGAAACAGTTTCTAACAAATTAGGTTAAAATGCTTAAATGTGACGCACTATAAAATGGGATAGATTTGGGCGAGTATCCCCCCTTACCAGGAGGTGTGTTGAAGGTGTGTGATAGCAGGGTGGATCCATACTGATTGGAAGAGAGTATAAGAAATGGGGTGGAAATGCTAAAATATTCATAGTATTTAATGTAATGTTTTTGTTTGAATCGTCAGTCATTTCTTTGATTTGACTCCATGGACGTCTGTGTTATGATACAAACATATCCATTAGGGCACGCTGTGACCTGCGCGTCTTTGCTTGCTTGTGTCTAATGTTTATACGATTGTATTAACATTATTTTCTTTTATACATATAAAGTATTTTTGATCAAAAAAATCATTTGTCAGATTTATTTCCCTACAGTTTAAAACCTGAGCATTTCAGACGAGCATCGTTAAGATACTCACAGCTGGGAGACCGAGCTCTGATCAATACACCAAACTGAAGGGGTGAGGTGGCAAGATCAGGACCAGATCTTGAAAGTAGCATTACAGAGATACTGGGAACATCAGTGTGGTGTGTGAATGGGTGCAAGTCATATGTGAACTGTTCTGAGTAACCCAGTCAAAGTAAGGGGAAGGGATTCTATATCCTGCATCTGGTGCTGGTTTTAGGAACTATCTTGCTGAAATGTGTTGTTAAAATGGTTAGGACTTTGCCAGCCATAAGGAAATCAATGAAGTTATCAACTGAAGAACTACAGACTCATACCCCGTCCACACTACTTAAACAATGCACGATCAGCGAGTGTTGAAACCACCTCATTGCCGTTCACTTGATTAAGAGTTAAGTTTTGAAAATGTGATGCTTGTGCATTATTGGTGTGAATTGGGAATCAGATGAGACTCTAGTCAGTTCAGAGCACACTTAGTAAGAGCCCTATTGTTCAGATTGCTGGCACCTGATCATTTCAGTAACACTTCTCAGCAGGCTCCCCTGCTTTGGATGGGTTTTCCCAGAGAAGGTTACATACAAGGTGTCGGGTTTAACATTGTGGGGATCTGGGCTTTCATAGTTGGCAGTACCCATTTCCTTTCCAATAGGGAGTTTGTTATTAAAGTGAGATTAACGTGAGAGAAGATCATTGTCTTACAATAAAAAAACTACTACAGTCTATAAAGGAATGTTTTTACTATGTTTAGAGTATATTTGGAAGTTTATGTGCCAGTTTGAGATTTTGAGGTTAATGTTCTAAATGTTTGCTTCGAATGTCAGTCCGAGTTTCCTGCTGCAGACTGACGACTCGAAACCGATAGCACAAAGTCCCAATGGGGCTGAGTTCTTTACCAGTTGGGTTTTATCTGATCCAAGGGAGGTAATCCTGTTAACTATCAAGGAGATACTGATGACTGGACCGGCTCTAACCACCAGTGCTCCCCGGCTTACGAGTTCTGTGATGTGGTTGGAGGCGGAGGTAGGGATTTAGGTTGGTGTATCCGTTTTCATGGGGATTCAGAGATGGTATGTCTTGATAAGAAGAAATGAAACCTACTCCAAGACATAATGATATACTATAGTCCTGCTGGGACTGAGCTGTTAGAAAAAAAAAGCCAAAAATGCATTGTGAGGCAGGAATGATGGAGAAACAAAGGGTCATACAGATACAGCATTAGCGCTCCTGTAAATGCAGTGGGCTGCAGAACAATACTTTATACGGATATCTGCACTTTTCTTAGAAGTCATTGGAGTTTATATTTGTATAATTATACAGTATAAATAGCTCTGGTAAAATTAGCTAGTGATATTGGTGACAAAAACCTAATATGGCAACCTTTACAATCATGTGACATTATGGCTGTCTGCAGTCATGAGACCAAAAGCTATGAGGTTTTGGCTTCACATTTCAGTGCTCAGCTCTGTTCTATGATTCTTACAATCAAGTTTGATTATGAATGCTGAACTTGGTACAAAAGTCAATACAATTGTGTTTCACCCCGTGTGGTAACCGAATGTTTCTGAGCAGTCTGTGCATATTGCAGTACTTTCAAATGCATTTCCCTTTCGTTACCTAAAAAACAGAAGGCAGGTATACTAATGTGTTCAATTAGAAGGAAAATTTTAAGAGGGCTTATCCAAATGCAGATTGAGTATTTGTCAGTGATACTACACAGTTTCTGTGCTCTGATGCAGAAAATCTTATGATCATTCTGTTCTGGGCAGAGTTTCGGATAACCAGATTATTATTTTTTTCCCTTTCAAGCTTTTAAGAGCCTTATAGTGTATTAATTTATATTTGAATTTTCTAGTTTCCAAATTCCCATTCCATTCTTACACAAGCCATCAGGTCATTAGAGCTGAGCATTCCTAGTCCTTGTGACACCCATTGATTTCAAGAAATGATTAAGAAAAGGCCAATTCGTATTTCAACACTCCAGTAGTGGTGTGCAGCTGCGTTGATATTTGTGTTTTATTTTCCGTTTGGGTAAACAGAGTGGATACAATCTGACTGTGTAATGTTGTTATAAAAATAATAATAAATATGCTATTGTAGCTGATTCCTGACGCAAATCTCATTGTCTGATAGGCCATCTAATTCCTTCACTCAGTTAAGCAGAGTTGGACTTTGTTGAGTATACCGTCTCTAGATAAGCCAAAGCCATAAGGCAATGACTGAACATAAGGGCGTTGCCATAGCGCTGCCTGTATTAGCAGCTTTTGATTTCTGTGGAAGATCTGACGTGAAAGTCATGTAATTAACAGAACACGTACACATGGCGAGGATTAAAGGCACAATAAATAATACAATTAAATAATGTTCACATATCATTCACAGTATGCTTTTTTGTTTCTGTTTATCATACATCATTGACAGTTTTTTTTTTAAACAAAGTTTGAGCTCCGTGAAGTTCATAGCTCTATGTTCTCTATTGAAGAACATTACAAGATGCTTCCCACCCGCCCAAGGGCATCATCATCAATGTGAGGCTAACAGAAAGAGAGACTGATTTGATTATTAGTCTCACCTTCTACACCTGTGTGAGCTTCCCTGCTGTCAGATGCGTTGAGAAAAGACTGCTGTGAACCATACTGAGTTCAAACTTCAAAAATAAGTTTCAACAAAAAAGAATTGGCAACCAAATACAATAAATGACACAGTAGGCTACGTAGGTGAGACAATTATTTAATTTTGTATTCTACCTATAAGGGGCAACTTACAGCTAGCCTTAAGAAACAACATTCTGCAGTGAGGATAAATAAGGTGGTGCATCTCCGATCAATTTTACTTGCTTTTAAAATATAAAACAACTCTGAAACTTTAAGCAGTGGACATGAGCCATCATTTGTTTTTCTCTTTGCTTGATCGATGCTTTGAGACTCAAAATTCCTGATGACGCAGGATTTACTGTGACACTATTGTCTCTGCCCCCATTTAATATGATAAGCTAAAAAGTCAGCAGACCCTCAATAGACTCCCCTAGCAGATTAGGGCTTACCCTCACAGGGACTAAACATTTGAATCCCCTTGCAAAGGTCACACTTAGATAGGTGGTTCAATGTCACATGGTAGTATGGGGTCACGATGGTGTCATCATGAATAAACCATTAGAGCTCATGTTGGTGTGAAAGCCTTTTACTTTGCATGCAAGCTGGTGTTTTGAAGTTTCTTGGGTTGAAGTGCATTTTTAGAGTTTACAAATCAAGGATGCTTATTTTTGTGTTGTACTTTACAGATTATGTAATCAATGTTTTGTGCAAGATATGAAATCCTTCATTGTCCTTGTATCATAATTGTATAGTTCTTGCTTTAAATTTACATTTTAAGGTCTAAATGTCTTGCTTGATCTTAACAGACATTCTTAAAAGGAACATTTTCCATATGCTGATCTTAAATTATGATACTTCTGTACATCACGGCTGATATTTTCAAAATAGGTTTGTGAGGTAACAGCCTTCTTAATTACAAATAAATGTAAACAAAAAAAAATCTGTCTAGGACTTTTATAAAGTGTTTCTGTTTCTTTTTAAATTGTTCTGCCATTCAAGGCTATCTGACAGCAGCCTCGACATTTCATTGAGACAGGCGCAAACAAACTGGTGTAACTGTGATTTTAGAAGGCAGCACTCTGCATGTGTGCATGTGTGTGTAATGAGGTTCTATGCAGAAGCCGTCCAAAGGAGCAGTGATTGTGGTGCACATGACTGCTCAATGAAAGTGTGCAGGAATGCTCTGGCTGTTCTACAGCAAGATGTTTTATATCAACATGCTACTAATTAGACAATGTCAGGATATTTAGTCATTTGACTGTGAATTTGGACATGTATCATGTGGTGCTGCATTGCACATTTTTTTCGAAGACGGAGCATAATAGCTTACCTTCGCATTGGCACAAAAATGTCACGCTACTATAAGCACAACAAGACACTGATTCGAACTGAGGAGCCTGCAAGTGTTTAACATATTCTGGAGGGATTCATAACCATTCCTCATGATTACTATCAAATCATATCAGGGATTGGAAAGCTGCATCAAAGTCCTTTTCCATATACCCCTTTTCCACTGGCACATCTGAGCCATGAGGGCCCGCTGGCTATTTGTCGAGCAGAGCATGAACCAAACCGTGAAACTCTGGCCTCACAACACATCTGAATCTGGCTCTGAGTCGAAGAATGAAATCAAAGAAAAACACAACCATAACCTCTGGATCTGCCATTGCCAACTCAAATACAGCGCCTCTTAATACTGCATCATCTACATGCGACTCGACGCTTTCATTGCGTGTGACGTCAGTTACATGGCTTGGGCTCTGCGGTGGAAAAACAACCTGGCTCCTCCGAAGCGGCTCAGCACAACCCGGTGTGGCTCGGTTGGAAAAGAGGTAATGGAGTCATCACTTTGGAGACTGTGCCCTGTAAAACAAACGTGTGCCATTTGGAAACGGAAGGGCCTGCCAAACCCTCAGTCAATGCCTGTCAAACTGCTGCCTAGACGTTGCTGCAGAGAGCTGCTTTTATAAATCACACAATACATATCCAGGATCCATTTGCACGACTGTTTAATGTTGTATCTAACTGGGGGATATTATTAGAGTGCAATGCATTTTAGCAGTTCTTACAGTTCGATGAATGCTGACCTTTAGTGCCCAGCTTGTTGCCCTTGACACAGCACAGATGATCTCCCCACTCCGGTGCACACAATTCACAAATTCTGCCTAAAAATAAGAAAGTAACCTACTTTGCCAAAGCACCCAGGGCTATCAGCTTTACCAGGTGATAACAGGACCTTGCCTGTCAAAATGAAAAGATCTTTGAAGTTCTGCCAGTTCAGTATTGTTGATAATGTTAACTACTCTACTGAAGTTTACCGTCTACAGAAAGGGGTAAGATTTGCTCATCCACCAAAAATGTCCCAATAAACCAAAGAGACTATTAGTCACTTTTGTTGAACAAAAGAGAGCATTATTTCTAACAAAATGTGAATGCTTCCGACACTAAATCCTAAATGATGGTAAATATATCAGAAACTAAAGAAAGCTAACATGGTTTTACCTCCTAATATGATATTAACAATCCAAGTAACAAATGTATCCTAAAGCTAGATTCTGCCAGTCAGGATTACCTCAGCAGTTTTCTGGTGGTCTGTGTGTTGCCATGCTTGATTACTACACTGTAAATGGGTGTGTTGCCATTGTTTGAGAGCTGTTATCAGATTGGCACATTCCTGCTTTTAATTAATGGATAAGGTATTAAATATACAGTACAGCCAACTTCTGAGACTTTTTCCCACACAGTATCACTATCAGAACTGCCACCCAGTTTGGAATTACACATATAAAAAAACAGTCTGCCAGCTGCAGACAAAGAGGCAGATTTTATATGCCTTTACTCCAGTGCAACGTTTGAACTTTTTTTGTTTTGCTGTAGTGAGAAAATAAAAAAAATAGAATTATACATATATATATATATAATAGGAAACAATATATTTTTTATTTTGAATAATGATGATGCAGATGTACAGTGCTGTACAACTTCAACCTGTCCAAGTCTCTCTCATGTCTAGTCAACCTTTAGCTCTTCATCCTTATGCTGCTATGTTGATGGAATAATTGAGCAAACCTTGTGGAAAATTCAACCCACAGTACTTGCAGTTCACACTTCATGAAAAGCTGAAGCAGGTTGATATTTTTTGGTATTTCTAAATAGGGACATATGAGAACATGTCTGATATTTATCAAGCTAATATCTCATAACCCATTAGAAATGCCAGCGTCAGATTATCAGTGTTGTTTTTGTGGCATTCAGTTAAAATTGGATATTTGCACAGCACATAGTGGCGCTGGGTGGCCAAATGATGTTACAAGGAAGTCCAATCTGAATCTTCATCACACGCCAACTTCTAAGAGAGAAAGAGAGACCACAAATGTAATATCCAGTGAAAAGACACTGATTGTATCCATGTACATTTCATTATAGGATGTTATAACGATGGGCAGGCTGGTTTGATGTAAATCCAGGTCAGAGGGAAGTGTGGAGAGTCCAGACACAGGTTGCAGGTACAAACACAGTACATTTATTTTAGAAGTCAAATGCTTCAGACCATGTGCAGCCTAGTTCCCCAGTTCCATTCTATAACATGTTGCAGAGTCAGGAATAATTTCCCACAAACTCTAACCAACTTTTGAGCTAAATCTTCTGGCTGTGGACTTCTATAGTGACTGCAGAATCCTACATTTCCTGATCAACCTTTCAGCTAACTTTACTGCACAGTTTTCCATTTCCTTCTTGAAAAACAACAAAGAGAAATAAAAAAAAAACAGTAAAGTCAACTAAAAAGTAGTAGTAGAATAAAATGAATCTCAACATTGGAGTAAAAAATCTCATAATCACTCAAAATGATTCTAAACATCATAATTAGGGCTTCTGATTTTCAGTTTTAACCAATAAAACTCCCCCGAAACAAAATAAATGAAACTGGTGTTTTGCCAATAAACACTGGAAAAACACTGGAAATGGTTACTCAATTCACAGTGACTTCACCCCTTTACCGTACTGTGGCGGGGTGTGCCGCCCCTGTGTGTATTTTTGTGTTTTATGTTTTATGTGGTGTGTTATTATTGGTGTGTATGTATTGGTGCACGGGGTATAATGTTGGCTTTGTAGCACAAATTATTTAAAATGTATAGTTGTATTTAGGCACAGGGATTGCACAATCACTTCACGTGCAGATAAAATATGTATTAGTATGTGGGCATGGGCATTGCACAAATTAGTTAATGTGCTGGGATTCAAGTGAATGATTAATTAGTAATTGAATCCCGGCACAGCTGTATTATAGATCCATGAATCACTCACTCTGGGTCTTTGGGTTGGGTGTTCAGAGTGGAGAACGGGAGAGAGGAGGAAAATTTAAAACAAATTAACAACTGCTGCGCATGCTGGTTCTACACCAGCCCGCTACTTGTTATAGGTCAGTGTTTGTTTGTCTGTTTCTTTTGTCCAACATGCCTTTTGTTTTGTAAAGTGTTTTGCTTGTTTAAACCTTTTAATTATTATAATCCGGTGTAACAGCGCACTCTCTCACTCACCAGTCTACTTGTCTGTCTACTTCCTGGCCTGACGTCACCACATACAAAAAATAAAAATACTACAAAAAAACAAAAGCAAACTACCTTTCAGAGTGCAGTTGGGCAATGTCCCTCCTTCTTGACTTGTATCTATCATTGATTCGATCTGAATTCTTTAAACCCTCCCCAACTACTGAGTGGCAGCAAATTCCTACATTTCTATTGGAGACTCCGCATGCAAGATTTAAAACAAGATTAAAATTAGGAATGGAAACTTGTTCGCTGGATTTAAAGCTATATTACAGTTATAATGCAGTTATATTTTGTTGAGGAAGACAGCAAAAGAAAGAAGGTCATATTGTGACAGAAAAAAAAAAATGCACAAGCATTTTGGAAAGTAACCGAAAACAATAATTTCATACAGTATATAAAAAGCGAAAGCCCATGAAAAAACTGCTAAAAATAATCACCAAAAAATGAACTACCCCCCCGCCCCCAAAAGCAGAAGTCCTAATCATAATACAACAAGGGACAGTCACAGACTCCTCAGTTAGTCTATTAATGTTATAACCTTGGCTGGCACCGTGTTCTTCATCCTCTCGGAAAGCCCCGGATGTGATTAGCTGATGGTCTCACCGGATCTGTAAACAGGAAGGCGCCTCTTAACCAGTGTTATCTCTCAAATTGACTTCCACAACCATAGATAGCTTACAAAAATAAAAGGTAGACGACTTGCCTTTGGCACTGCCTGCCCAGACCAATTACAATACAGCAGCTCATTCTCATTATATTAATTACAGGAAATAATCATTTGATAGGATTACTTTCAGTACACTGTAGGCATTTTGATAACGGATTCATCTAAATACACCACACAGATGGAACATATTCAGTAACATCTGATACAATTGTTAGATACAAGTAATGGTGTTTATATAAAAAAAATGTATTCAATGCAGGTGAAAGAGAATGAATTAGTCTGGCATCTCAGAATTGTTTGTGATTTTAGACCATCTGCTTATGAACTCAATTCTAAGAAATAAATTAAATACTAAATTGAATGCAGTGTTCAGTCTTTGCGCTCCATGCT
This sequence comes from Acipenser ruthenus, assembly GCF_902713425.1. Lineage (NCBI taxonomy): Eukaryota > Metazoa > Chordata > Actinopteri > Acipenseriformes > Acipenseridae > Acipenser > Acipenser ruthenus. Next base: position 19,200,654 of record NC_081189.1, on the reverse strand, counting down.
TTGTCTTGTCTTTGATTTCCTGCTTGCTGGACTCATGGTGACTCCCTTCACACAATGGCCTCAGATATTGATAGAAGTGGGATTAAAGCTGGCATGGTTATAATTGCTGAATACAATATTTCTCATAGTTGTTTTAGGTTATCATATTAATCTGGCAGTACTTAACATTAAAGGTAATTGTACATATTTAATTATTTAATACAATACAATAAAAAGTTATCCATGCTAACTTTTGAGATTTTTTTTTTCTATGTACAGTAACTACTGTAGCAAACCACCTTAAGATTGAAAAAACCCTTTCTTACTCTGTACAGCACAGAATAGCTGACTTTTAAGGTCGAACATCACAAAGGAAGGGTGCAGATGCCAAAAGGTCAGAACGTTGTATCAGTTCTATGAACTACATAAAGCCTTTTTTCATTCATTTCTGCACAGTGCTTACTTTTTCTTCCCAGACTGCCCACAAAAATGCCAGGGAAAGGGCCAGAAGTTTGAATGTTTGTGCAAGTGTCTTTAATTCAAAGTGTCAGCTCTTTTTCTAAGTTGGTGTGGGGCTGGTATGTGTTTGTTTCAGCAAGTTTAATCCCCCACCCCCCTCTTTCCACCAGTCGCCACCAGTTAGAGCAGCATCGGTCCTCCAGAGGGAGAACGAGCAGCCAATGAGCTGTGGGGTCATAGGGTCAAGAACATGGTGTTGGGAAGTGGCATGCGACTGATGAGATTCCAGTGTCAGCATTGTCTATGAAGGATATCATACTGGGATAGGCATGGCACGCTGTCGTTACCCCATTCATCAAGCAGCAAAGAAATCGGGATTACAGAAAGCTTCCAGGCCCTTTTCTATATAGCTTACAGGACACTTCATATTGCACAAACACTTCTATTAAAGACAAGCAATCTTATATAAGTTTGTTATTTTAACTAATTAAGTCTGATGACAAGATCAATACTGTAACCTACCTTTTGTACTTCTCTGGTCAAGTCCAGTGATTATTTAGAACTATCTTAATCAACAGTCCATCTGGGTTTGGCTTTTTTGTTTTCGAGCCATGAGGAACAGAGAGGGAATTTATTATTTTTAATGCTGGAATTTGACAGACAAAAGAACACTATAAACTTTGTTACAAGAAAAACATGCCGCACCTCAAACACAATAAAAGGAAAGAAAAGTGGATATTTCACTTTTCCTTTTCAGCTAATTTTTGGAATGGTTGATGACCACAGGCTGTGCCATAGTAAATCTGTTGCTCTTTAACATTGTCCACAGTAAAATAATTTAATGTCAAATGATTTTTATATGGCACTCAGTGAGACCCAGCGGCTTTATGTAACTGTGGTGTATTTTTGTAATGAACACACAGACCACCAGTGGTCAAATGTTGTAACTGTGGCAATGATTCTTCATCCTTTATGACATTCACCTCAACAGATACAAATTAAACCACTGTTTATTGACACTTGGTCTGGGGAACATATATCTGGGCACACATTTACTAAGATTTGAAGTTGTTTTTACATGAAATAAGAAACTGCTAATGTTTCTGAACTAGACATAACCCAGAAAGATTATTTAAAGGCTTAGTAAATCTGGCCCATTGTGCCTGTTCAATAAGTATCAGAACACACCTGATATTGCATTTTGAAACATGCATTTTATATATAGAAAAGTATACTGTATATAAAAAAAGTTTCTATATCTAAAATAGGCTAATGTGTGCTTGATCTCTGCCTATCTGTCTATTGAAATAATAGTTTCTCATATGTATTTTTAAACTACAGTATGCCATACAAGATTATTGGATAGTTGTATCCATTATTATAAATCTTTTTTGGCTTTTGGGTGACCTTTAGCCTTCCACTGTTCTGTAAGCTACATGTCTAAGGTTTGTGATTTATCATTGTTCACATTCCAGCTATCCTAAAAGTAAACCTGGCAAAGACTGTTAAGAAGAAAAGCAGTACAAATAAAAAACATCCTGGAGTGGTTTTCAATATTTTGATTCACATCCTGAGCTAAAGTTCGCTTGTTGACATTTTCAAAACACATGTGCTCATATTAATCAATAACTGAAGTGTTCTGCTGCAACATGTTATAGCTAAGGGCTTTGTTCTTCTCCTGGGAAATAATGTGTTGTATTGCTAATTTCAGTAAAACTAAAGAAGGTTATTTAAACAGTTCTGCCTGATAGATCCCTTGTATTTATTACTGGTTTGCTTCATGGCAGTCATCAAACAGAAGTTAAATTGAAGAATTCTGCAGTTATTTTTTAAGTGAAATTATTTTTTTGTTGTTTTGCAGTTTTCCGGGAAATCTTATAAGAAACTAAATCAAGTAGACAGACGTATATCTATTTATATAGATTTATAAATCTATTTGACTTGGGGGCTACTTGATCAACCTATACCCTTCTGCGATAAATCACAGCTGGATTTTTTTAGAGAATTTTACAGCACAGGGGATTCACCCTAGATTGCACCAACCACCTGCCTGTGATCCTGGGATTATACAGTAAGTGGGTAATGCAAGCCAGGTGGAGTCCCTGGTCCTGTAAAATGCTCTAAAAAACCCCAGCTGTGGTTTATGCCATCAAATCAACCCTTATTGTTTGCATACATTTTATCTTGTAAGAAAGGGGTCACTGTGACCCAAGCATATATATTTTCATGACCTAGAAATATTAACACCGTTTTTCTCAAGGAGTGTTCCATCCTTTGGACAACATTGAAATGGTTGTAGTTGGAATCTTGTTGTCTGGTGTCTGTGTAACAGGTTGTGTCATCATGTCAGAGTATGTGCTTCTGTGTCCTTCTGTCCAAAAGGATAGATCCCTTGTATTGAACAAGTTTTCTTTGCATCACATAACTGCCCATTACACGTGCAAGTAAATCAAACTTTGACTGCAGCCAGCAGGCAAACGCTGGACAGTAGCTGTTTGCCACTTCCACCAGTTACTAGTAATGCTGTGACACTGCGGTTCAGCTAGATAGAGATCAATCCTCGATGTGATCTTTTATAACATGGCTATAATTCATATTTGGCGTGTCAGTAAGAATGAATTGTTTCCATTAGCACAAATAATTATTTATGAAAATAAATGGTTACCAGGGGACAAAGAGGCATTATAGATTTTGTAATCAGGTTGCTCAACAATGCTGTAAATTCCTAGTTATCAGCTTAGTATTAACCTCGGATTGTCAAGCTTTTACAGTAGCTTCATCTGTTACATAGCGTGGCAAACTTGTTGACCAACACAGAAATTCGGTAGAAACCTCAATGTGCTACATCTTTTCTTCCCTCACCACCTGGCCTGTACTTCAAGGAATAACCAGTTGTAAACTAAGGCTCTACAGTTGAAATAAAGTTCATGAACCTTTATTTTGTTGCAATGAAAGATGCATATTCCATAGGCTTTAAAAACTCCAAAAATAAAGTACAAGAGTATCCCGCTTGCAGCTTGTTCAGAATACCGCCGCCTAAATTCTGACTAAAACCAGGAAAAGTATTACCCCTGTTTTGGCCTCTTTACACTGGCTCCCTGTGCAGTATAGAAGGAGATTACAGTTTAGACCAAATGCATTTGTGTTGAACTTTTTTTTACAACTTTTTGTTGGTGTTCAATGTTCTGGTTTAAGGCTCCAGTTCCGCCTCACTTTGGGATGGTACAGAGCCTCACTATAGTCAATGGTGTTACCTAAATTTAAAGTACCAGTTGATGAAGAACAAATTCATCCAAATTCATCATAGGAAAAAAATCGCTTCCTATTTTAATTGATGCTGGCCTTTGTGTTAGTCTGTGTAGTATTGTATAAACAATTGGGTAGAATAAGAAAAAAATTGACGGTCCCATTTAACCCTTTTTCACAATAATGTATTACAAGGCCATAGCCTTTAACCTTCATTGTGGAGCTTTATTTATTTATTTTGTGTCTTTTTTTTAACGCCTGACCTAGTCTGGCAAAGTAAACGTGGGTAGCACTGTTTTATTAATTAGAACATTGTGGGATGTTAATGTTTTGCTGTTGTCCTGTACAGTACTTTGTTTCATTTTCCCAATTGTTAACTTGATTTTTATAGCACAGAACTTACCGGCTAATGGTATTAGTAGCAAGAGTGTAGATCTCGCACTCTGAATGTCAATGACAAAATATTCTAAATGTTTAAATGAGGCTCAGGCTCAATGGCTTGTGACAGCAAAGAGTGTGCGTGGAATGCACTCTCAACATAAGAACATAAGAACATAAGAAAGGTTACAAACGAGAGGAGGCCATTTGGCCCATCTTGCTCGTTTGGTTGTTAGTAGCTTATTGAACCCAGAATCTCATGAAGCAGCTTCTTGAAGGATCCCAGGGTGTCCGCTTCAACAACATTACTGGGGAGTTGGTTCCAGACCCTCACAATTCTCTGTGTAAAAAAGTGCTTCCTATTTTCTGTTCTGAATGCCCCTTTATCTAATCTCCATTTGTGACCCATGGTCCTTGTTTCTTTTTTCAGGTCGAAAAAGTCCACTGGGTCAACATTGTCAATACCTTTTAGAATTTTGAATGCTTGAATCAAATCACTGTGTAGTCTTCTTTGTTCAAGACTGAATAGATTCAATTCTTTTAGAAATATACTAACCAACATGGAGATGTCTATTTAACATATCTAAATACTGCCGCTCTTTAATGCCATATTAAATCTTACCGGTGTTTAATTGACATATTTGTTATGACATTACTATCTACATTTCAAACACAGTCAAATGAGAACCACAGAAAATCAGGTTTATGCATTTTAGCGGGGATGTGTTAAGATCAGCCCCCTTTTAGATCTTTAAAATAGACCCCAGCATCACTGCCAAATAACTGATAAAGCAACAAAAAAAACAACTCCATGCTTTTAAAATGTCTGTCGTTATACTGGATGTTCCATATATTTATATAGGTTCGAATTTACCATCACCAGAAAAAACCGGCTAGCCATTGGCCACATTTCATGGTGTAGGACACTTGGCTTATTGTAACGTTTCTCAAACTAGGAGGCTTCAGTTTAGAGTGGAGTAATTAACGGCAATGTAGTAATTAACGCAGGAAGCATTAAAGATGTTTAGTTCAAATAGAATTAGATGTTTGTGAGCAATGTTCTGTCTGGCTTCACTAGGGTAACAATAGCACCGAGAACACTCTGGACGTGATGCTTGGGTCAGCAAAAGCTGTCATGTTACGTTTTTCGGGGTAGAAGAAGCAGTGATTTGTGATAATACATTGCACAACCGCTCCTAGTGGCATTTAACTTATTGTGTTCCGAAGGCTTTATACTTGTTGTTTGTGTGCAGACATAATCTTGGTTCAGTGAATCTGCCCTTGTGAATATAAATTCTCATATATTACTGACTCAGAGTAGTTGGATATCACAGCTGTAGAATGTCTTCCCAGCTACAGTAGCACATATACCGCATTTACCTCTGCTGACCAGTTTGAGTTCAGATGTTGGGTTTAATGGTGCTTTGATGCTGTTTTAGTTTTTCATTGGGGATTACACCACCTTTCCTTTTCCTTTTCCTGCTTTTCAAATTTATAAAAAAATTACAGTATTTTTAAAAGAGGCAAGAAATGTGACCTTTAAGCAGGAATTACCCAGTTCACAGTTTAAACCGAACCAACATTTACGAAATGAAAACAAGCGGTCTGGTTGCAAAGCCCTCAAGCATAACAGTGATTATCCAAAGAGACTGGCCAAACATTACATCAGAACTTTTGTGATTTCAAAAACAGGGCTGCAGACATGACCTGCTCCACCTGTAGCATTAGAAAAACCAGCCAGATTTTCAGAGAATTGCAACAGTTTTGGAAAATGGAAATAAATAAAATAAATAGATGTAGGAGTCCAAGAGTGTCAAGCTCAGTTCTACTGAAGCCAGTTTTGTGATTTTATAGTTGAGTTGTGTGGTATTTGTTTTTGTAGCTTTTTTTTTTTTTTTTGAGGAGGCATTAAGTGTCAAACCCTTACAGTTAACCGCGGTTTCATGCTGTTACAATGAAGAACCTCAGTCTGCTAAAACCAGGTATGCTACTCTAGAGCAGTGGTCATATTTTGTGGCACTTTCTATACTTTTAGTTCATTATCAACCCCTGCCTTGTCTGTTGGTAGGGAGGTGTCAAGACCATTTAATTGAGCCTGACAGAAACCTTTGACGAGCACAAAATAAAAAAATGCATTACTTAATTTTTTTTTCTTTTCTTTATTTTTTTTTACCCCTAATTTGGAGTGCCTAATTCGGAGGCATCTGTCCATCTGTTGCATCAACCCATTTCTCATAAGGAGGGCTTTGTTGCTGTTTAGTAACCAAACCTAAGTAACGGATATTATCAAGCCACTGAGTCCTGGAGGCACGGACCCAGCCTGGGAACTGTGTCTGGTCATGCACCTGACCAGTAGGGGTCGCTGTAGCATGGTGTGAACTGTCCGCTCGTGGTTTTTCTCCCTATCGTCACTGGAGTTCAAACGCAACTCAACGCAAACAGGATTTGAACCACGTTGGATGACTCACCCTGCTCCTTTATGCAATACAGCACTCCCATTAAACCCTTTTGCTGTTTAGCAACACAGACTGACTGGCCTTTCATTAGTGTGGTTGATGATTGATATAATCGTTGCATACTGTCCCCGTGACAGAGTATCTCGGGAAGGGTGTAGTTTTTCATCTTCATGATGAAATATGATGATAGTTATCATTACCAGTAGATTAGGAAACCTGATCATAAATAGCAATGGCTTAAAATAAACATTTCCAGAGGTTTGGAAAGGAAAATGAATGGGATAACAAAGGAATATTTACTGTTGTTACTGATGGCAGTTGTCAGTGATTGACAATAGTAGGAATGTCTGAAAAAATATTAATGTGCAGTCAGTGAAAATCCCACAGGAAACTATAAAACCTCAAATCCTGTTACACCAGCTTAACCTTGATTACTAACTTTAACATTGTCGTATTATTGACAACCTTCCTGTTTTGTCTTACGTTAAATACTATGGGCCAAATATTTTTTAAAAACAGTATGCAATAAAATATGAACTCTAAATGTAATACTGCACATTTAGTCGTTCTAAATGTACAGTATTAAAACAGTTTGTGTCATTATCTAAAAAAGGCATGAATTGTCAACTGATGAAAGCTATCAATTAGGAATTGCACTGACTGACTGTTAAAATGTGGTGACGTTGGTGTTTTGTAACTGAACTGTATGCCGTTAAGACCGCCCACGCAGCATTTGACAGGCTGCACAAAATGTCAGTTTATCAGACGAGGTGATTATTGGTTTGTTAGTTGTGTTGGAAATTAATTATATCTTGTGGTTACTTAGTAAAGCCTGGCCAAGCAGCATTTGACAGGCTGCACAAAATGAATAAGCGGGTTTGTGAGATGATATTAAGAGAGGTAATTTCTCAAAGAACCTATGGTGCACGGCGAGTGGTTTTTCAAAAATCATGATAATAAACGGGGTATGATATTAAGCGAGGTGATATAAAACGGGCTCATCTGTATATCTACAACAGAAAATAAATCATTTGCATTAGTTACACTATGTTTGAAACGTATGTCTACACCTTTTAAATTAAAGGTTTAAATTAATGCATGTTTGCATTTGGACTAATAGGGCTTCTGTATATTGATCGGGGTTGCCCTTTATGTAGGGGATACAGAACAGTGAGAATGAGAGAGAAACGTGCACTATCCCATGTGCTCTGTACACCCCCTAATACTGTGTGCTCCCCCAGTGAAGCCATTTGAACCCACTTATTGTGTACTGACAATTAGTACACAAGCCTTACATATGTACAAAGGCATCTGTCCATCTGCCTGTCTGTATGTCAGACACTTTTTTAAGTGTACATACGATTGATGTAAACATGGTGATACCCTTTTTCATTTAACCTATATGGTGGATATATGTAACTAGAATACTTGTTACAATGGTATTAGCCCCCCTCCCTAGAAGTGCTGTTGTATTTTCACAAAACAGTATGAAACTACAGTATTTGCTGATTTAAAGGGTGTACAGCAGTATAAAGCCTGTATGCTCCCCTACTCCCTTTCCCTCTGAATAAAAGGAGCAAATATTCTGGCTTCTGCCTCCCATCTCCCATATCTCCAGTGGCAACCCTGCATTCCTTCAGCCGATCCCAGTAATCACCTTTGTCTAGCTATGCAATCCCTAAAGCTGATCAGATCAGTGTTTAATTCTATAAAGTTCTGTCTGCACATATTTTCCATGACTTGAATAGATTCTGCATTCTTGAAAGTAAGCAAAATAGGCAAACCCTGGTCCTAACTGAAATCTACAAAAACATCCAAGTACGTTGTAATGCTTCTTATTCTACTGGCGCTGGTGAGCTTTCTGATGTTGATAAATACAGTACTCAAGGGTGCTGTGTGAAACAAATAATGGGCTGAATTTAACTGAGGCTTGCCTGTTTTAGATCTGTTAATATTCTCAACAGAAGTCTTGAAAAGCCTGCCCACATAGTTCACTTTACGTCAAATACTTCTTAACACAGTACTGTACATATGTACTTACATATACTTTAAGTCATTGAAAGAACATACAAGTTTCTGATTTTCAGACAAGTCAGACTCCTGAACACCCTCCATTGGCAATGTGTTTGTAACTTTGAGGTTCTGCTTCACTATATTTATCAAGATGGGATGTTCTCCTTTTGAAAAATAGGAGTTCATTGAAGACTTGCGTAAACGCTTTGAAAATATACGGCATAAAGAAGCATGCGATTCATGTACCCAGTAGTTTAACTGCAGGAAAAAGGGTAACTGGTGAAGATGCCCCAGCAATGAATACCAAACCTTATCTTAAAAATCTGTAGTCTATTACAGACACTGTTTTTAAACATATTTTGCTTCCAATATGAAAACTGATGCAAAAGAGCAGCCTATTGCTTATTTTATTAAATTTAATTCATTACACTAATCATTGTTTCTCACAGTATATCTGACTTATACTGTGCAAAACAAACTTATTTACTTACAGATACATGCATGGGTACAGCCCCTGATCTCACACATTCTCAAAATCCCTGGAGAAAGCTGGGTACAATTTGTGTACTACCATATACGACCAGAAGGGGGCATCAGCTGACAGGGAAACTTTAATGTGCAGCTGTAGTGTTGGAAGACTATGCCCTGGACTTTGTCTGTGGACTCGCTGTGGGATACATGGGATTAAGGAGTGGATAATTAATTTGTCCTTGGGGAACTGGGGATTAATAATATCCCACAAATGAATTTTAATCTAAAAGTGTAGAAAATCAGTTGTATACAGTATTGGGATAACCAGACTCTATTTGCCTTGCTCATTGGCATTGCTTTCACATAAGAGTACATCATGTGTTTATACCTTTAATACATGTGTCATTACTTTTGATGATATAATACAATCAAATGATTTATTACCTGGTCCAAGTGGTGTTTAATTTATGCAATTCCCATTGTAGTAACATAGGTATTTTAATGAATGTTAAACGTTTAATGCTGTCCATTTGGTCAGCAAAAATTACAAACAAATAAAACACATTTAAACCTGTTAAACTTAACTAAATGGATATGTATTGCATTGGTTGAGTGAAAATGCAAGTTGAACTTGTTTTATTCACATCTATTTCCATCAGTCATTTGGAAACAACCAGTGAATAAAACCACATATTCATACCGTGCACTGGAACAAAGGGAGTAGCAAGCTTTCAGCTGCAGTCTACCTGGTGCACCTGCATCAGAAAGAAGAACAGCATTGTGCTGCCTTTGTTCCAGTGCACGCTATGAATGTCATCGAGGAAGCAACTGTGAACTAGAACGCCACCGCGGTTTAGCAGAAGACCTGTGGCTGTGTCAGTTGCATGAGAATGAATAGGTGCACCTACAGACTTTTATTGGGTACAACTTGCCGCTACCTGACCAGAAGCAGATAAAATGATTGGGTGTCTTTGAAATATCCGAGAGAGAGAGAGAGAGAGAGAGAGAGAGAGAGAGAGAGAGCGAGAGAGAGCGCGAGAGAGAGAGAGAGAGAGAGAGAGAGAGAGAGAGAGCAATTGCTACTTCTGCTAGTTTAGACTAGCATGATTCTTGCTTGGTTCCGTGTTCTGTTTGTTTGTTCAGTGTTTTGTTTTGTTAAAAGTATTTATTTATTTAATAAACCGCGCAGCAGCGCCCTTTACTCACAGTACTGTGTGTTTCTTCCGGGTCTTACATCACCACCAAGCCATTGGGTCACAGGATGCAATCTTTGCTCCAGTAAAAATATAAATATTGTAAAAGATGCCACCTACCAGGTCAATAAATAAGCCAAGGCACGTAACTGAAGGAAATGTAGCTCTTTATTAGGCAGCAATCCCCAGCCTTACAATCTGACCACAGCCTCTGGGGAAGAACTGGCTCGTTTAAAGCTTATTTTGATAAATGAAATAATGTTTGCCTGATATATGCTTCCCATAGTAAATGCATAACAAAGTATAATAAAGCACAGGTAAGCATTGTAAAGAATAGCAAGGGCTGGTAAAGCATATTGATAAACATGGTAAACCAGGGTAAACTATGGGAAAATGATGTGTGTAATCATGGGAAAAGCATTGGAAACTTTTATATGGGTTAGTATTGATAAAAATGTTCCAGGATGTTTCTATTGAGGATTCGTGCATTATTTTTGGGACTCCATAAATTGCTGCTGCTTATTTTTGTACTGTTTATGATATAGTATGCACATTATTAGCAAGCATGTCATTCATCGTCCGTATCATGAAAAGGTAGATCACCGTGACCCTTATCCAATGTAGACCCCCAGATTCTGATACTCACAAACGTTTGTGCCAAAGTATGTCCAAGTTTTATCATAGTTGAATAAACGCTTCTCTACATACATATAAAAACTTAGTGTGACATACGGGGAAGGAAAGACAGACAGGAAAACTTTGGATTAGAAGTTCTCTCGTTATATGTTAAAGGTAAATGTAAAAATGTAACTTTGGCATACAGATACATATACACAGAGATTCAGGTACATTCAATAATTTGTTCTAATGAAGGTCCTTAGCAAGTTTCATCCCAATTTGACAAGTGATTCTCTAGAAATGAGCACAGCTGTAAAGTGTGATATACGTATGGACATAGACCTGCCTCCACTGTGATTTAAAATGTGGCTTAGCGTTCCCTGTGTTCATTATATAGAGCAGGCGTTTTCAACCGGGGGGACGCATACCCCTGGGGGTACTTCTAAGGGTCATAAGGGGTATGCAGGACCACTCAAAAATGCAAAAATAAAAATCCACTTGTACGCATATGTGGCTTCAATTGAGCGGATTTCCAGTCTGATAGGTATTCTGTCCTAAACCAGGAGTTTGTCAGTCCCAAACTGCTGTGACATAAATGATATATTACATAAATGGGGAAAAATGTATTTGTAAATCAGATCATGTTATCTTTTATTGCAACTGTGAGAAAAAAAGGGTACTTGAGCTGAAACCTCCAGACAGAAGGTACAGTTTAAAAAAAAGATTGAAAAGCACTGATTGCAGACTATGAGTTTTATACATGTACTGTACCCGGGACCCGTGACAGATTTACCTGGCAGATGTGCCGAAACACTGAAACAGTACAGAATGTGTGTGGAAGAGGAGCACAGATACTTTGTGCCAGCACCACCAAGCCTGTTTGACAAACACACATTGTAAACAGCATTGAAAAGCAAATGTTAGTATTTTGATAACTACAGCAACCAGCCAATGCTGCTGTGTGCCAAGAGGAGGTTGCTATGTATTCTGTGACGGAAAACGCCAGCCAGCGCTCTATAAATACTGTAGGTGCTTTGGCTGTGGGCCATTTCTGATTGACACGATAGACATAAAGGGAACCAGTAGCGGAGCTCCACAGTGCCTGAAAGACTCACCTGGTAATATATCACCAGCTGGAATGCAGGGAGCTCTCTGGTTTCACTGTCCTGACAACATGGCATCTGACCAGGGAGGGCACGGGTTATTAAATTCCCACAAATAACAGCTGGAGAAGTGTTCACCTCAAAGTGCTTCTTTATGCAAGGAAATTCTTTCTTTGATACATCCAACCCTTAATGCATGTGCTTTTTTGTATTTCTTGTTTCCCTGAAAGAAATATGTAAACCTGGCACCTTTTCATCATGATGGTTTAAAATTACTGGCACTGCATTATTTTCTTCCACTGGGGATGCAATTAAGATTTCTGCACACCCCTGTAATTTACTACAATTGTTATTCAGCCAAATTAATGTTGCACTTTTCAGCCACATGAACAATGTAATCAGCAGTAACAACCAGCACAATGTTCTTCCAAAAATGACTAAAAAAGTATTTTTGCTTTTAATTTAAATTGCTCCTGTGTTTATTCCAGAAATATGTGTTACAAAATCCAATACCCATCTGTCTTTAGTTAGTTTTGTTTTGATTTGTTTTTTCTACCATGGAAGCCAAAAAGCTTTCAAGTACCTACAGACTGGCATCTTCAGAAATAAACAATACAGTGAAACAGAATTCATGCATTCTGTGTGTTCAGTTTTTCACCAATGTTTACAATTTTCACAAGTGAGTGCTATGTGTGAACTATGTGTGGTGTGCTTGGCCAAAAGTTTTGCATCACCCTATAGAATTTTGCTTCATAGAGTCGAATGAAACCTGCTGAATAATGTTACGTTTTTGTCAAATACACATATATGAGATTACAATGCCCATAAATGTGTCAAATTTAATAAAAGATTTATTAGAATATAAATAAAGACTTCTGTGCATGTGTTGGTTTAGAGGATATACAATAGTTCTACATGGATTACTCACAATTAATCAACATGGACTCGCCTTGTTTCCGTTTTATCTTACACAATAAAACATTAGAAACAAGGTAGACTCCAAGTACTTGGTGAAGTTGGCTGCAGCCAATCAGAGAGGTTAACCTGGGGAAGAGTGTAATGGGCAGTGTTGTGTGATACATGCTGTTATGGATTCTGTCCCGAGATGTGGTTAAAAGCGCTAAACAAGGCAGACAATTCCATCTCTTTTGCATTGTGGTTAAGATGCTTGTTTGCGGTGTCTGGTGTGGCCACCATTAATCTAATACCATCCGCCCTTACATTTGCAATGGTAAAGATCTGTTTTAATTGCTGTAACTTCAGTGATTCTCCTTTTAAACTAGATATTTAGTGTTTAATATATGTGTCACGTATGAGTAGAGCCTACTTATTTTAAATTACATTTTCTGAATTCATTTGGTAATGACATATCAACTCTTCATACGGTCTTCTCATTTTGGGAATAAACACTGTGATATTGTGCTGATAGTATGTGCTACAGCATTTCTGCAATGAGAGCTAGCTTTAAACTGTCTTCCTGATCAAAGAGCCTTCCTTGCCTGGCGCTGTCTGCACTGAAGACCGTTGTAATTAACAATGTCAGTCGCTTTTCATCAGGTCCAGGGGGAAAACAGATAAGAGAGGAAAGGACTAAAGTTGGACGACCAGTTGGCACTCGGGAACCATTTTCTACACAATCATCCCGATTCCTCAAGCGAAAGCCAAAATCGAGGTTAAATATTTCTTTCCCTGAAGCTCTGCCAACCATTGTCTCTTAACAACGCTTCAAAGACGATACTGATCTTCTCAAATCAAGGGTGATAAAATAAAGCTTCCCCTCGCCTTTCTTTAATACCGTTGATCTTCTGCGCGGTCTCTATCAGTGTTGCTTGATTGTAACTATAGCACACAATTCTGCAAGAGACCGTAAAAACAAATGTTTCTTAAATAGTGCTGCTATGAAACAACATGATGAGCTTTGACATTAAAAAAAGTTTAAAAGTTAAACTTCAAAAATATCTTGGACTAACATTCAGAAAGACTATTAAAAATGAAGCACTGCTGGCTTCAGTTACTAAACATGAGAACATGAGCACGTAAGTCAGTACCTGTCATTCACAATGTTTTGCTATCGTGTCTGCTCCTTCAGAATCTGTCAAGTTCAAGTGGGGAAGTGTATCAGTAACATTTAATTGGCATATTTCTCACGATGTCACTGAAGTCTGTTCTACTGATTACATTTACTTTCTCACCTCAGAGGCAGGCATATGAAATTGTTTGTTATTGGAGAGCAGTGCAATACTTGTAAGGCCATTCACTCACACTGAAAAAACATGGGCCCTTAAAATTCAAACGTTTGGACTAGAAGACATTGAGATTGCCTTCTGTAGAACTGTAGCACTATTTGCTGTAACAAATTCTGTGCATTTGCAGAAGGGCGGTGCAGGTCTGGTGAAGGCTATATATTGGGACCGGGTGGCCTGAGATTTATGAAACTATGCATGGCCGTTTATGAGACTATCCTACATGCTCCCCTACTTCACCTCTATCATACACCACAGACTGGATCACAGACGGGTGTTATTTAGAGCCTTAGGAAGTGGAATCTCTTTCCCCACAGTCGCATTGGAACTGCTGACAGTAATGCAACCTGCGTGACCTAGTCAAGCCCCTTGGCCTGCGTGGTGCAAGAGGGCGCACTGGAATTTAGACCCTTCTTTGCCGGGCATTACCTGTTATGTAACTGTGTTACGGTACATGTGTGGCTATTTATATGCAGTATTTAGTTACATAATATAAACAAATTAAGACATAAGACATAGTGTACCCTTTTTGAACAATAACTCTCAATTGCATGACAATATAATTAGGAAAGTTACTTCTACTGGAAGAAATTGGCTTTACATTCCAAGTGCACGGATTGGATCATATAAGAATTGAATATTGTGTGAAAGAAAAAAAAAGGAAACAGCAACTTATTAGACAACTATTGACTGCTATTTGGAGTAATGGTGGTCATGTGACTTTTGATGTTACAGCTGCATAGAGACAGTACGCTGAGTGATTGTCTCACAGAAGTTCCATTACCAGTGTTGTCCAGTAAAAATGAACCCTTCCACTGCTACATTGCTTTAAACTCTGGCCATATCAATGATACAGACCATGCCAAATGCAATCTGAAATGTCTAGAGGAGACTGGGAGTGTATGATGAAGGTAGTTATTGTGTTCACGATGTTGAGTGTGACAGACAGAGGGACAGGCACCTTGAAAGTGTCTCTGCTGTTTGGGTGGAGATATAGCTGAAGACTAGCACCTTGGAAACATGATTATTTAGCTGTTCTGAAAGAATGGTTCTACAAGAAGAATTCCAGGGCTGTAATATTATCTTCCATTTACTCCATGGTTGGGATTGATTTTCACAGTCAGTACCATGGTTATCAAAAGCTTAACCTCTTGCTCTCAACTTAACCTTTCTTTCTCCTTCCTCATGTTTCACCATATACTTGTTCAATAACACCACAGATTAAAGAGGTTTCCTGCAGACTAGAGTAGTGCAGTCAGGTATCTTGCTGCCCCAGATTAGCTGAATCGTGACACATTTCTTGGAGGATCACCCTGTCCCTTCTGCAGGCCTGCAGCCCTCTCACATTCGTGGCTCCATATGGCGTATTAGTGATTGCGACTGATACTTGGGTGCTGGGAGCAGGTGATATGACATTGTAACGAGCATATGCTATGCATTTGATTTATATTTATTACATTACTAAATGCCATCTGGAGAATGTATGATGGGTAAATATGTACGGTGTATATGCCCATTTCAGGTACCAGAGGTGCAGCACTGAGTGTCCAGTCACACAGAGCACAAGCTAAGGTGGATCTTGTCACATGATCTGATTTCACACGGGCTCCACTTGACTTCAATATGGTAACAGTTGACTTGGGGGTCGAACTGACCCAGGCAAACTCAAAGGCAATTTAAACAAAATAGTTACCACCAAGCAACTTCTCATAACAATAACTTAACTGCTCCTTCCTGCAAGTTGTTTCTGCGAGGTTTTTTTAACATTCCAATTGCTTGATTTTTAGGAAGGGCCCTACAGTACAGTATATCTTGGGAACTGCTTGCACACATTTGATGAAACTTTGAATGGACATTTACAGTAATTCCTTTAACAAGTTAGCACTGCAAAAAATATATTAGCTCCAAAATTATGTTTCTTAAATATTTTAAGCAGGGATTGAGCTTGATTTTCCCTGGCTTAGCCTATACAATGCATTTAGTTTTGTCATACTTAACAATATTTTACATTTCTAAAACCGATAGTGCCAAAAACTTTGCTAAAAAAAAAATAAAGCGTTACAAAATAATTATCATGAAGAATGATTTGGTAACAACTGCACTTAGAAAATAACAATGAATGAAAAAAACATTAACACAAATCTTTTTTCTATGAATTTGTGCTTTAAACTGCATGTGAAGTTAATGGCTTTTTGAGAGCTTTGAAAGCCAGGATTCCAGACCACGAAGCCACTCCACCCCTCCCCATGTCTTTCTCTAGCATATCACATTACCTAACATGAGAGCTGGGTGTTAAAAAACCCTTGGCGGGGCAGTCCTCTGGAAGCAGCTACAGACAGCTGTGTGCTTGTTCATGTAGAAAATGAACTTAAGAGCTAAGTATTCAGGAATGGAAAGTAGCCTTGTCCCTGAGTTTACTATATGCAATACTGTAGTTCACAGTGTGGAGACCTCAGTCAATGTTTGTCTATTTATTACTGTGGATTACTTCAACAGGCAGAGTGTAAGACATTATTATTATTATTATTATTATTATTATTATTATTATTATTATTATTATTATTATTATATCAAGGCTACAATATATGGAATTAACTCAAAACAAACCCTCAATTTTAAGAGACAGCATTGCGCCTCATTTGTTTTGATTGTGTTCTGAAGGTTTGGCCACCCTTCTTAGATGTGTTGCCAGATTTCTAGAAAATCAAAAGAAGAAAACTGAGCTCTTGGGATTCTATACGTTGTAAACTGATTGTAAGCTAATTGTTTTATGAACAAAACAAAAAAAAGGAAAATATTGTTTTCATTTATTTAGCCATTTTCAATGAAGTATTCCCTGAATGTTGTTTTGAATGGGTAGCTTGATTTTTGTTTTGATCTCTTTCATGAAATGCATAGATTTTTGTTTGAAACTACAGCCGTATGTTAATGCAACACAACATACTCCCTGCCGTGTGTACAACATCAAATATGTGTTGATGTCTACAACTGTATCAAAAAATAGCATGTTTAACTAGTCAGCCCTGTTAACAATTCTGAAGGGCTGCTCACTAGGTTAACAACAAATACAGAGTGCATTTAGGGATTGGCACAATATCAAAGTTTATCAATGACTATTTTTGAAAATGTGAAAAGCATACAGAAAGAGACGGCTATGCAAGTCCTGGTAGTAGCCATTGCCTTTAGCCAAGCTCTTAACTAAAGGCTGATCATATAGATATGTGTAGTGAACATTGTAATTAAAAAGAGTAATCCATACCCAACAGCCTGTATAAAGACCACATATCATTGCTTTTATGTTGCATAGGAATGTATCCTTTTTTTGGTAACTGGTGAGATAATGCTTGGAAAACCCCATTGTGGAGAAGCGGTTTGTCTTCAGCTCTTTTCAAACGAGTGAACAGTATATCCTGAATTACCTCGGGGGTAAAAGGTGTGCTTCAATTAAGATTGACAATCAATGTCTTTAGAAGTCAGTGCAGTTCCCATAGTATATCTGGGATGATGTCATATTTCTTACTAGCTAAACCTTCATTGAATTGGTAGATTGAAATATATATGGCTAATTTGAACAATAATTCAGATTTATGAAAGGAATATCTGTAGCTCCCAAACTGTAATATTTATTCTTATAGATGTATTTGTTTGGAATTGCCAGTCACTTGGCATGAGCATGATATATCATAGTTACCCTAACGATGTATTCTTTCTTATTGTCTAGATTCCATTTTGTAACATGTTCTGCTTCAGTCATCCCATTGTTTTTAAATAGGGCTCTCATGTCCGGACTACTAATCATGTCTGGACTACATCAGGCACATAAAGGTGTAACCGTTACCCTAAAGTACTGAGGGTTTAGACTGTATGATTCTGGGAGCTCTATTGAGTCCATTTGGGTGTTTTAAACTTCCGGGTCAACAGGTGATGTGATGACTGCAACAGGATTTGATACAAAGTGAATCTAAACAACAAGAACACATCATTTTCATATTTCATACCCATGCCAAGTTGCCCTTTAAAATGGGTAAATAATGTCGCCCTTATCTGATCTTATTAAAAACCTAAACATATACAGACTGAAAAGCCTTAAATACAAACATGACATTTTTTCAATTTGGCCAACACACCAACTTTCCTTTCTGTCAATTGGGTAGGGTTGCAGTCAAATCCCAGTAAACCTACCATGTGCTGTACATTTGATGAAATTGGCCCCAACAGTGATGGTAACAGAGATAACAGATTACCTGTACAGTAAGATGTAATTTAAGTGAATCATTCAAGTCAAATGGGTAAAATAAAGGGGGAAAGAATATCTATGATAGATGTACTTAGAATTACGTTTCAACTGTTTCTTAAAATCGATTTAAATGTGGAAACGTCAATGGGATGAAAGGAGCAGGTAAATTGCCTAACTCTATGAATATATTTCCATTTCTCACCAACAAAATGGACATCTATGTGTGCTGGGGATTAAAGAGGCCTGGAACGCATTACCACATCCTGACCCAGATTATTTTTTTTCTTTCTTCCTCAGAATTTCATGTTTCATGTCAGAAGGTGCTTTAAAAAGTGCTGTCATTAATTATTTTTATAGAAACAGAAATACTTAATGGAGCTCAAGGTGAACCTCAGGCAAGCTGTAATTGACATGATAGGGAAGGGCTTCTTACAGCTGTACTTGTCAGTTGGTATAAAACAAAGCACAGTGCTTCCCCTTTTTATAGGACTAAATGGTTTCTGGGATTTCATAATTACTGTACAAAGGACATATGCCAAGGCTGCCCTGTCATGCATGTTATACATGGGGTTAACATTATACAGCTGTGCATTATATTACAGTTCCATTTCTTCTGACAATTACCGGTCAGTACTATTTCAGGGGACTTACACATCAGACTTGCTGTTGATCAGGTTGAAATGTACTGTACTGTAAACTGTTTTGAACGACTCCAGTGTGGAGCCATCCTAAATAACATGTTACTGTCTTGTAATTAAAAAAAAAAGCTAATAAAGTTTATATAAAGACCATGTGACTCACATGGCCTTGTGTAAGTTATTCTGAGTTTCTGAAAAATTCATAAAATGACTTGCAGGTAACACTGATGTTATATAACTGTACATAAAAAAGATTGCAACATCCCTGGAAACATTTGAAATTGAGAGAGTATTATATCCTGGTAAAAATCTCAATAGTATGTTTTTTTGTTTTAGTTTTGTGGAAAAAGCAGTTTAATATTTTGAAATGCTTCATTTTCTCTTGAGACATTTTTTAGTAGTGTTACATTTTCTTCTTTTTTTTCGCCGACTCTCAGAGAGTCTCTAGCTGTTTAAATCTTTGTCTAAGATTTTCCAGCTGGTGCAAAAAAACAACAATGCAGAGAAAGCTTTAAAGCTTCTTTTGTAGTTTAAGAAGTGCAGTGGGGGTCAGTGTTGCAGGATTAGGATCAGATTGTCTGCTATCTCCTCAGTATGACTTCCTATGTTATAAAAAAAAAAAAGCCTTAAGCCTTTTTTCTGCTCTACATCCGCTGTGAAACAAAGAAAAAATAAAGGCTCTGAACCTCTTCAAATCTTCTAGGACTTTCTGTTTGCTTTTAAAGAGCAGGATTCCAAAGAACTGTGCAAGTTCAGGAAGTCTACAGTATTCCCATTGTCCGTTTTCTTAATGGCATTTTACAATTAAAAAAAACGGTTAAAGCGTACATTCAAATATTGCGTTACCTTTAGCACGAAACCTTCTGATTTTATTGACTCACCTGCTCGATGTGATTAGTATGAAGGTATAGAAACATGATTTTAATACTAGGTCTTCACTCTAGTTATTCCAGGCAGTATTGTATTTGCTTAAGTAGAGTGGATTTCACCTACAGTAAGCTGTAAACTTTCAATTCTAAAATTTAAATATAAGCTTAAAAAAAACTCATCATGTGATTACATTTTGGCAAAAAGTACCAAAACTCTAAAAACTAAGACAACTGTGTCCAATAAATGACACTGTTATAGATACATAGGGGGATACACAGGGGGATACAACATTGTGACAGGGTGCCCACCCCGTGTGGATATTAATTTTTAAAAGTACCTGTATGTATTTATTATATGTATGTATTTTCATTTGTATTATTATTATTAGTAGTAATAATATTATGTTTGTGTGCGGATGGACGAAAGCCTGGAGTCGTCTGCTCGCCGTCGCCTGCTCACCGTAACCTGGGGACATCTGCACGCCACCGCCGGGGAATGCCACCTGCGTTCCACTGTCCAGGTTGCCATTTGTGGGCCCCTGGAAGCCTCCGTTCCCATCCCAGAATGTGGACCTGAACTTTTGGGATTTTAAGGGGGAGGTAGCCGTTGGGCCATGTATGCTGCGCACAAGGGGGGGTGAGCGAGACGGGGTGCCCACCCCTTGTGGATATTAATTTATTATATGTATGTATTTTCATTTGTATTATTTGTATTGTGTTATTAGTAGTAGTAGTAATAATATTGTGTTTGTATGGGGATGGACGAAAGCCGTCCGACATTTTTATTTATTATTTGAGACCGGCAAAAAGCCGTTCTTATAAAATGTAGTTGGCGGGGATGGGGTTGAATCCCCATCCCTAGAAGCTTGTGGGAATGTGTTTGGAGCCTTAAAAAGGAAATTGTTTAATAGGTAGTTAACGCTCCAGCCACAGAATAAAAGACCCACTCCAGGCTCGTTGATAGAGGAGAGTTTAGAGGAGTTGAGAGCGAAAGCGAATGCCACCAGTAAGTGAACCAAGGTACTCGCTTTGTAAAATATCATTTGTTAGTGTTTATTTTGTTTTGGCCAGTGTGCCCATTTCTTTTGTGTGTTTTGTTTAAACTGTTTTGTTTCATAATTTAATAAATATACGGCTGCGGACGTTTCAGCCCCGTATCATCTGTGTGTTGTACTGCTTCCTGGACGCTGATGTCACCTACCACGCCACTCAAGCCATCCTTTGTGTCAAACATATACAATATTGGATGAATAACAAAGACATGTGCACAGGCATTTCCCTGTACTGAACTCAGCTGGTTTAAACTGAAACTGAAGTCTTTAAGCAGGAAACAATCACAGCATTCTGAATAAAAGAAAGACATAATGTAAATGTTTTTATTAGTGCTTGGTTTTGGAGTATCCAGTTCCAGCCAGCTCTGTATCCTGATACCTACCACACAGAGCAGGTTACACAGACTGCTGCATTGCCAGTGACCGCTCCTGTAATGTGTTCCTATTATTGCTTTTTATTGTGTCTGTAATAGCGCATTCATCAATAAGTATTTCGGATGAGATGTAAAACCAAGGTCCTATTGTAAGTGACTCTGCAGCAGTAGTTGTTGATGCATAGTTCACCCCCTTGTCTCTATAAGTCACTTTGGATAAAAGCATCTGCTAAATGACTAATTAAAAATAAATATAATTGAAAAATCCCCCTCAGGGGTGTGGGTTAACTTTGATTGGGGACACTTGAAGTTTTCTTGACCACACTCTCAGTATTGGAGTGGCTCATAACTCTAGTTTTAAGTCTAGTCTTCTCAATATAAATGGTTTTAGCATTATTTAAAAAAAAAAAAAAAATTAAACTGCTTATGCCATGACTAGGCTGCTGAAATGTAATTTTTTTATTATTATTACACAAGGTGTATAATCCCACTCTGATGACAAAATACAAATGTTAATGTATTTATTTTATTGATTTCTTTTGGTTATAGTTTGTAAGAAATAGTTTTCTACAATTACTTTTCTTATATTTCAAATAACAATATTTAAGATTCCATGGATACCTATTTGGGCATGTGAATCTCAACTTCACTTGGTCACGTGACCAAACAAGCCACACTGTTCCAATCACCAGTGTGCCAGTCCAATCACCTGACTTGTTGTGCCAAAATAACACATACCTTCAATAGATGACCGGGTAATAAAACGTACCAGCATAAATGCCTTTTTTCACCTGGACAGATATCCTTGAGCCACCTACTCCTCAGGACTGACCATTTTTGCTGTCTTTTTTTCGTAACAGTTATCCATTTTCTAAGCATGATAAGACCCTCCAGGGTGGGCAGTATTGGGAAATACCGGACCTTCCAGGGCCTGCGGCGTCGGGTCTCATTACGCCCTTGGGCGGTGTGGTATTGCCCAATACTGCCCACCCTGTTTGGTCTTATTGCCTGCATAGTGTTTGTGCTAAGGACTGTCTGAGCTCATTTTGCAAAAGACCCAAACATAGTCTTCAGGCCTAATTCCCTTTTAACAGCTACTTACCTGTGCTCCAGGTTCAACCTGCCAGCAGGGCAAATATGAGACATGTGATGTAAGAACTGTACATACGTAATGAACACACAGTGGATAAAAGGACTGAAGGTGAAAAGTCATCAAGTACTGTCTATGTGTAAGGAAATCTCATGTTAACTGCTGCTTACATTCAGCAGCTAATCTGTAGATAATCTAGAATCTGACTGTAGACTGCAAGTGCAATATTCTACTATCTCTTAATTCTCTTGGTACGGGTATCTGATTGGAATAGGGATTACTCATTTTGCTTCCTGAGTTTTACAGATGTCACAGATTGTCCTAGATTGTAATGGAATCCTGGGGTGAAAGGAGAGTGCACTCTATACCCCCAGACCACCGACAGTGCTCTGCTGCTTGCTTGGCTTGTTCTAACCCAGCCTCTCTTTGCTGCCCCCGCAGGTTGAGGAGGGCGGGAAGGCGGACTTGCTGAAACACAGGCTGCAGGCGGGGGACGAGGTGGTTAACATCAATGAGGTGGAGCTGAGCGGGTCCAGGCAAGAGGCCATCTCTCTGGTCAAGGGATCCTACAAGACCCTGAAACTCATCACCCGCAGGTACCCTGAGGGTTCTGTGTCCAAACAAAGCAAACATTGCATGTTCCTGTTCCACCAATGTATATGCACAGTGTTTACCATTATAAAGGTTTCCCACAGTAAAAGCAAAACAAAGTGTAATAAAACATAATGGTAAAGCACAGGTACGCATTGTACAGAACAACGAGGTATGGGAAAGCGTATTAATTAACATGACAAACCATTGTAAACTATGCTAAATGAATACTACCATGGGAAAAGCATGGTTAAAATACTGTGAAAAAATACAGAGGTAAACTTTTATAAGGATACTTGTATCATTGCTCATTTCAGTATAAGTATTTCAGATTGTAGGTTCCACTGGAGCCAGTCATTAAAATCGTATTTTGTTTGAATTAACAAAGGAGTTCCTTAAAAATTACCTTAATGAGTAAGTCTCACCTCATCAGCAAAACTTAATTCTTATAAGATAATTTTCTGTATGTAAACCCTTTATTTTCAATTGGTTATAAAGTTGGTTTATAAAATGAGTACCTATCCATGGTGATCTAACCCTGAACAAGTTTAAAATGAGGGATTGTAGCAGCCAACTGGGCCATTGTGACCAGTTACAGATAGTGACTCATTGACTCATTGTTAAGAGTCCTTATTGTCATAAATATCAGCCTGTTGAAGGTGAGATTTTACCTCTGTAGGCCTTGTTGGTGGTCTCATTTTATCCCTTGGTGGATCATTTTATATATATTTTGAGATTTGGATGGTTTTAAACAGCAGCTTTTGGAAGTTTTCTTTGTGGTTCTGTCTCTTCCTTTATTTTCTTGTACATGGTCATGTGAAATCTCAGCCAGCTTGTCCCCGTCCCCCTCCTCCCCCCCACAGAATGAACAGGGAGAAATCCAAGACTTAAAGCGGTGCCCCATCCCCGAGTTCACACATCATGAAGAATGTTTCCATTTGAAGATAATTATCTTTGTTACACTTCAATATGCGGTTCTTAATACTGTAGATGTGGTTCTTTGGTATTGGGGATCAGCATAATAGCTAAGCAACAATCCGTACAGCAGAGTCAATAAAGCCACTCCTAATGTGCAGGTTCATGAAGCGGTCTCACTTAATTGTTCTGCAGCTGCTCAAGTAAAACAAAAGCAATACTCCAAAATGTCAATAAGCCGCTTGTGTAGTGAACTTGTGAAGAATCTGCTGTATCACTGCATGCAATATGTATATACAGTATCTCTGAGGGTTAAAAACACCTAAAGCATGTAAACAAACAAACAAACAAACAGAAACTGTTAATTCTAGTGCATGCAACAGATTTGTGTCCAGATCCAAGCTGAATTTACTGTGAGTAAAAACCTGTGCATTAGATCAGTAAAGCTCAATTGGAAACAGCAACAGCTTTTGTATTTGAGTGTATTATAAGAGGTTCTATGTATATAATGAAGGAGCCAAAAATGTTACTTGCTTGGGGTGTGTGGAAATTTCCACCACCAAATGGCACTGTTTGCTACACAGCTACAGTAAGCAAAAATAGAATTTCAAGAAATCTCTATGCAGTATACAGCACTGGGCCACTAGATGGGCCACTAGATGGGCCACTAGATGTGGAGTCAAAAGTCATGAATGCTGTTTTGCAACATCAAAAATGTATTGATAAGGAAGAAAGAGGTAATCTTGCTTAGAGCTTTCTAAGTGCAACATTCCCAGGTTAAACCACCAAATTTCTACAAGACAAGACGTAGCGACAGACCTTTAGGAAACAGAGGCAGAGTAGCGAGACAGTGATCCTCAAGTGAAAGCAGCAGCAGCAGAGCCAGGTATTTCACTGACGCAGCACTTCTTAAGAAACAGCCAGTCAGAGTTCCCATGGAACCATGCATGTTGTTGACACAGTCAACAGGGAGTTCAGATATGCAGAATGGTAAAAATGGGATTCAGCAAGATTCGCAATTACAGAGATGTGTGTACCGGTAACGAACCTTGAGTACACGGAAAGATTTTCTTCATAACAGGCAAGAATTACAACCGTTTTCACACACTTAAAACATTTGTCCATGTCAGTGTAGTATCTCAGCTTCACCTTACTGATTAAACTAACCCTTTTATTGCATCTCATTCCCAAGGCTGGGCTGGCAATCTGTCACTCTGTAACCGCCCTATTCAAAATAATAAAAAAAGGCTAGCCTACCTGGATGTACTGCTGAAAACCACAGCCTTTATTTGCATCCTTGGAGCAGAGTTCACTAGGTGGGGATCCTGGCTCCATAAAGCCATTCAGACACAGATCATGCTGCATGGGGAGTGCAGCTAGGGACCTGCTGAATGCTTACCTGAAACTGCAGAGTCATCAGTCCCTGGGCTTTGAGAAGGGGAGAGGATTTTTTTCTTCTTTTAAGCATCTGCAGAAACACACTGTGGCTCTTTTCTGTCAATACTGAGCCGAGCACTCCTACAGAGCCAGTGCCTGACCAGAATAAATGAACCAGTGGCAGCTGAGTCAGAAGAGTCGCTGCACACAATGGTGTTTGCGTTTGCACGAAACTGGAAGCTTCAAGGGCAAACTAACTTCTTCAAGATCTGCAAGCTTTAGGACAGAGAGAGGACATAAGGGTGTGGAGAAAAAATCTGAATAACTCTGACTGGCCTTGATATTGAAGTGAACCCATTGGCACGTGCTGATTCAATAACACTCTCAATCAGTATTACCCAGGAGAACCCAGGAGAACAAGGTGTACGTGGGTTTATGGGTGCTATAGCTTGCTGGAATCGTGGGTCCCATTTTCGGCGCATGTTTCCAGCTTGTACTAGAAGGATGCACAAGAGGACATTTAGTGGTTTGACAAGTGCACGTCTTATGAAGAATAAACAACAGAAACATACTGGAGCGGTGCAATAAATACCATTGCGGATTATGGATGAGAGCCAGGATACCAACGTCATTTTAAATAGGTAGGTGGCTACACAAACAGGACATGGAAGGCTTTAGAGACCGAGTGTGCCCGAATGTATTATAAGATGTTAAAAACAAAACCATTTCCTTTATTTCATCAGGAATTCGACAAATATGAAACGCACGATAGTGGCACATTTCATATCCCTTTTCAGTTCCATCACTGTTTCCACAATATGTTAAATATTTATTTTTGGTATCTGGGGTGTGAAGTCTGAGGATCACGTACCATATATCACATTGCACTTTGTTCATTTTCTCTACCTTTACTTCTCAGTTAGCCTCAGTCAAAAGCCTTTCATTTCAGAATAAACCATTGAATTTTCAACATACACCTCCAATATGGTCCCAAATCTTATTGGAGGGCAGTGTTTTTTAATAATATATTTTTCAGGGAGAGCACTAAAGCAATAGTGATTTAAACCTTTTAGGACCAAGATTTAGGTTTTGTAATCAAGTTTAAGGTTTTGTGAAGAAACTACGTTGATTAACATAAAGACGCGTTTTGTCAGTTTTTCTTGCAAATGCAACAACACACTTTTAGCACATCATGTTGGTCCTCACTCCCTACCTCTATACAATATATAGGTAGCTGAAGTACTTTCTTAATTGTTCACCATTGTGGATACAGTTCGACTAGCTGAAGACTGAAAGACTGAAAATGGGTCAGTAATTGCAACAAAAAAACAACATATTCAGTGTCTTGATTAAAACCCATCTCCAAATGAATTAGAAGAGATTTCAGGGTAGTAATATAAAATAAACTCATGGCATACACCTAGATTAGAAAGATATTATGCACTGTAAGTCCACACTTGTTCAAATATGATTCTTCTATCTCATTCATTTGAATGCTTATGAATAGTATAATAAAGTTTACAAGCCATTGTGAAGCACATGTCAATCTGACCTTTGACTTATACAGTGCAGCTTCTCAGAAGTTCATATTGAAAATGAAACAATCATCTTGCGAACCATATGATGAGGTAGGTTAATTATGAAAAAAGAATATGGAGCAGGACCTAAAAAATACACAGAAAGTTGACCTGAAATAACTACTACATTGCATTTCTTCATATTCATACCCTAATCGTTCCCCAGGCATCATGATTGTAATGAGCCTGGGTTCATTCACATGTGAGAATGTGACTGAAGGTGAGTGCTGGGTTGACTGGGGAACATGTAATTGTGTTAAACTTGTATTTTAATGAACTTAAAAGAAGGTATAATTGTAGAAGTGTGAAGAGTTGAAAACGGGGTATGAGGAGTGCATTGGATATTTCTCTGGTCCGTGCAGCATGGGAGGGTCCATCACACTGGCTGACAGTCAAAAAAGATACTATTACTGCAGTATTTTTGTAGCTGTAACTTTACAGTAGTACTGCCACTGCATTGTACTGTAGAATTGCAGAGTACTGCAGCTGACTAAAATTATAAGTCACATCCCCACTGGAACCTGCTACACTTATAATATGGCACAATGTCTAGATCTCACACTTAGAATGTCAATGACAAAGTATTGTAAACGTTTAAACCACAACAGGTTCTATAAACACAGAGCATCACAGGTTAGTGAATAACAATAACAGCTGAACCGGTAATACCATTCTGCTAAAAAAGGGTCTTATTAATTTGGACCTGTGGATCTAACCACCAAGACTGAATGCTATCTTACTACCAATGTATTACAAGAGGTTACCTACGTTTCTTACTAACTGGCGCTCTTCATTTTTAGCCGGAGAGGAAAATCAAACCATCTTGCTTTAAAGTTCCAGCACAGAGTTAAAGAACAGTTGTTGGGGGAGTTTACTTCTGCACCAATGGCAGGAAAACAGTGCCCAGTGTTATAACATGACAAGCAAGGGGTTGCACAAGTTTAATTGGGTTAATTGAGCAGTAAGCGCTTTTACAGGTCATCAGTGCAGTTTGTTTATTTGTTTATCATGTACTTCATTAAGAGATCGTTTGCTGGTGCCTTCTTCACTACATCACGGGCTGCTTGATCTGATTCGTAACACAGTGTTGAATCTGCAGGCATAATGAGGGGGATTGAGGCTTTTGATGCTAGTAAATTGTATATGTACCATTTATCACAAGGACTGTAACGGTTGAACTGTTTGTAACCCCTTGTTTAATAAGATCACAAGTGAGGGCCTGTATCAGATATCCTAGTTCTCATTTTGCCACCTTTGAAAATTGTACAGGAGTTTGACAAAAAAAAAAAAGGATGTACAGCCACCATGGGTAGCCAGCCATTGCGACACTGTCAGTGTAACAAGAGCTGCTGTTCTGGAGGGATACATAGTCATTCCTCCATGATTGCTGCCTCTGATTCCTTCAGGGAGGTTTGGGTGGAAATCTGTAGCAAAGTCTGTTCTCCAGAACCTACTATCAGCCCTGTACTGAAATGTCTCATATCTTCTTCCATCTGGATCCATCTGACTTGCTCACAACGTAAAAATGCAATGCCTGGAGATTAGTTTTCAAATGTGTGCATGGTTCTGATCACTTTAAATGGGAATAGATTGCAGGACTTAACTGCCTTGTTTCATCTTTTGCCAGAAGAAACTACAATATGCTGTAGGAAAAAAGAAAAAAAAAAAGAAATTAATCAATTTGAATAATTTTAAAGAAAAGCTGTCCTACTTCATTGATGATTGAAAAGGATAAATACTCAAATGATCATGAACATGAAACCTGCCTCTTATCGTAGCTCCTGTAAACCACATTGTCATTGTTATAGCCCAGAGAGAGAGAGAGAGAGAGAGAGAGAGAGAGAGAGAGAGAGAGAGAGAGAGAGAGAGAGAGAGAGAGAGAGAGAGAGGGAGAGAGAGAGAAACTAACTACAATGATGTCAGTGCTACAGAACAAACCTGTCTATTCATCCCAGCCTGCCAGGGCTCAAACTGTGGGTTTCCTGCTGGAACAATGCTGTCATCAGGTTTTTCAAATCGATGAACAGGGTGTTCTTTATGTCTTCACCATGCCACAGAGTAGATCGTGATCTGGAGAGGCAATGTGAGACAGTCCTGAATTCCTCTCCGACTGTCCTGTCAGACAGGTGGACAGCAGATATTTATCAGAACTCAGAGCCATTCTTCTCCAGCCATCACCTCTGCAACCCCAGTTTGAGTTCCCAGTCCCAAGAGATTATTTGCCAATCGCAGACAAGAATTATTTGCCCAGGGGTGAGATAGGGGAGAGGGTGGGGGTAAATCACTACATTGAGGAAGGAAGTATTTTGGTTAATAAAAGGGTTATTGGGTTATTGCCCCCCTTTGTAGATGTTTGGTTATGTGTTTAAAACGTGGATCACCCAGGTAGCCTCATGACATGCAACAGCTCAGTTCTGTGGGAGTTCAAAGGACAACACTTGAGTAAAACAACCTTATAGTCGTATAACAAACAGTCATTTTGAAAACTAAACAGATAGGAATCAATGGATATCAGTCAGTATTTGTAGAAATCTAATGAGGATGTGATTATCAGGACATGATTAACATAATTAACAGTGTACTGTATATGAAAGATTCATATAGAAAACCATAGAATAATAGATAATACTAGTTAGTCATGACTTTGTGACTTCATGAGTGGAAATACCAGTCTGAACCTTTTCGTATTGTTTTATTTGTTTTATTTTATAGCTAGTTGCATATGACAAACATAATTCATACTAAGTTAATCTTTGAAATATAGTATTATGCAGAATCAATATGTGCTGTAGACAACACGGACGGGATTGAGGTTACAGTTAAAGTTGTTGTTCTCTCTGTCTAAATGATCACTATGGAAATGGCAGATTAGGTATGTGGCTAGTAAATAAAAGGATTATTCTTCAGAACTACTCAGACACTTAAAGTGTACACCCGGGACAAATAGAAAAGTTTGTTTTAAAACTCAGAAAATCTTATTATATTGCATCATATAAAACTCAAGAGGAATTGCTATTTAAATGTGCATTAATTAGCATTTATCTGTCTTTCATCCACATTGAGCAAAGAAACTACAGCAATTAGAATGTAAAACAATGAATTCATTTTCATGTAACCCGATTTTATAGCGTATCCTACACAAATATATCTGCCATTTAAACCAGATCGGAAACTCGATATTATCCTAAAGTACCTGAAATTCCTTGCACAGTATATTGAAGTATATTGATTGATTAAATCACACAATTAGCAGAACTAAATGTGTTTCACCAGAGGAGTTGGGGCAACCCCAGATATTTGCATCATCTAAACAGTGTCATCTATGATTTGGCCATAATTTACCATGGTTAAACATCGCCAGACATAGCATGCTTATATTAATATGCTTGGTATATGACATCCACACAACCAAACCATGTTTCTTTGTAAGACAATGGAGTTCTAGAACATGGCTGTACATCACATTCATTGTCATTGTTATACCACGAGTGACCAAGAAACAATGATGGTCAACAATAGTACTGTGGTCTGCGGAATGTCTGGGGCAGCAGACGCTGGCTGTTCCACCCCCCATCAGACTCTAATATACATGATAATACAAAAAGCCAAAGCATTGTAAGGTAAGGTGGTAAACGCCTTTTAAAAACAGAAAACATGTTTAGTGTACAAGCATTAAGAAGAAAAAGAGAATCAACTCTAGAAACAAAAAAAAACCTTTTTCAATTAGTTAGATGGATATTAATGTCTCTGCTTACATAAAGTAAATTCCAGAGGTCAGGTTTACACAACATGAAACCTAGCACTACCTTTGTAAAGGGTGCCAAGGCATGCCATAGTTGACTGAGCTCGCTGAAGGGCGGTCAGGAGATTGGGGATGTACAGTATGTGGCACGGATCTTTCACATCCGGCTCCTTCATCATCAGCTCAGCATTCTCTCTTATTCTTTCTGACCCTGTGCAGAGTTCACCACCTGCCTTCACTGGATAACATACCCCCAGATCTAATAATTACATTAGAAAATCTAGAGTTACACAGTGCTGGGGGGATAGCTTGTAAACAAGCAGCCAGGTACATAGTGCTGATAGAATGGCTGGGAATGGAGCAAGCTAGCAAGAAGGAAGCAAGAGGATATTCCAGTAGTGTTTCTCTTTTTCTCTCTCTCCGGTTTGCACACAAACTATCTGCTGCAGCCTGCTCTGTGACATCATCACATGAGCTCCGTAGACCTCCGAGGCTGCTCTGTGATTGGCCGGGAGGAGGGCAGTAATTTGAACTGCTTTTGTGTTGCTTTGTCTGCTAGGCTGTTGCTCTTGTTGGCTGCTTCAGTAAAAGAAGGTGCTTCTAGGGGAAGACACAGGTGTCTGCGCACAGCACTGCTCAGACTAGGATTGAAGGAAAGCAGCTCTTAAACTTGACAGTATTCTCAGCCTGTCACACTGAAAACGCTCTGCCCAGGAGTTTTAATCCAGTCAAATTACAGGAATGACTGCTGACACCTAGAACACCTCGCTCTGTCTCATCTGGAGGTAAGCAGCACATATATCTCTTACAAGTAAACAGTACAGACCATGTTCAAGGACAGCATTTTTAATCCTGTCTGTGGTCTTGTTTTCTGTTCTTCTTGTGGTAGACATCACTGGCAACCTGTAGGTGGTAAATACAATAAGCAGCCACAGTACACATGGAAAGGTTTCCGAGCCAGGGTAGCGTAAACCGAACACACTCTCATGGTGAACGTCTTTCTCTTTAAAACAAGTGGCAGTTCATGAGGAATTCATGTCATATTTTAATATGAATGTGTTTGGTATATAGCATGCCATGTGATGTGTTACATAATTTCATATGTAAAAAAATAATAGTTCAGAGTAACCTCAAGAACCTAATGAAGGATATTGAGGTTTGTAAAAAAAAAAAGTTTCCTGGGTCTGTCTTGTCATTTGATGTCCAAGATATAATACAGCCTGAGACTTTCCATTAAAAAAATGCATTATATTATTTTTGTATGCCCTTTGTTTGTATTGAATCTATTATATACAGCTTTTGAATGTGGAAATGTATTACAGTGTTACACGCGCCCTGTATTTTGTTTCTTTTTTTACATTTGCTTTTAGCTTAGTTTGTACAAAATTCCTTAATTACAAAGTAGATAGGGATATCTGCACCTGACGCAGTAGGTAGTAGCAGTGTAATGCAGAGCATAATGTAAGGATGCATACAGTGATAACAATCACATTCTGTACTGCAGTATATGAAAAAATCTCTCTCTCTCTCTCTCTCTCTATATATATATATATATATATATATATATATATATATATATAATATACTGTATACTGTATATATAGGTAGATAGATATAAAATGGATAACGCTTACACATATTTTGTTACATAACACAGTGCAACCAAATGCACCGTTTAAGTAAAGCTGCCCATCTGGAAAAATTTGAATTTTTGCCCTCTGGGATTAAAAATGATTTCCTGTAAAGCACAGCAATATGACTTTGGATTTGTGCAATGATGTAACTATATGTGCAATATGGTGTGGGGAGAGGACAATATTGCAAGGAAATATTGCTGGTCTTTTTATTTAGCGTTCTTGGCTTAGTAAAACATAACAAAAAGTGTATATATATATATATATATATATATATATATATATATATACACATACACACAGCACGGGAGAACCATAGGAAACTGCAACGTGACCCTGGACATTTACTGTGGTAACTTCTGTTAGGTTGAGGTTTTCACTTCTTTTTTGCAATGTTGTTGTGATCTTCATGCCATGCGTTGCTGTTAGACTGCTGTTTGTCATCACGCTCTATAACACTTGACAGCCACAGAACTCAGATAAGCCAGTTTCTTAATGAGCTCCAGAGAACTGGGGTTTATTGGAACCTGTATGTTGGGGTTGGTCACCTTGTTTGGTGCGTGCCGCTGCCATATAAATACACCTGGTCATTTGCATTTTGGAATACATGGCTGTCAAGATGTGTCTTCTGAGTATCTGAGTGATGCTGGTTGTTTTTTTTAGCTTGATGTGATAATGGGCGATTACATTTTTGTGATGCTATGTGGTTGTTCGCTCATTTGGAAACTCTTCAAGAGGGATTTTAAAGAGGGTGTTTCATTGCTTTAAAACTTGCCTTCAAACAAACATTAGAATATTGGAATAAACACTGTTTGAATAGCATTCGGTGGTAAAAATGATCATGTTCGTTCAAATTTTTGATGTTAGTTTAAACTGTGCATTTGGTTGCAATGTGTTATGTAACATAATATCAACTACTAAATCCATTATCCATTTTATCAAATGCATATAGTTCTATTTAAATAGATATGTCATCTATATAATACGTACTGACTTATCAGAATTATATCAATGCATTAATAAATAAGTAACACACATTGCACTGTTTAACACACATAACTTTTCATTTGATGGAGTAGTGGGTTTATGTTCTTAAGAAATTCTTTCACTGTAATATGGTACAAAAAATGTGTTTTCAACCTAATTCAAAGTGAAAGAAAATGTTTATATTAATTAAGAATATTCAAGCATGAAAAACTCATGTTAGTACCAGCACTACTTTTAACATGGTCTTCTAGTCTTCACACTCTTTCAAACTCCAAATCCTCATTTATGTTTTCAGAAAGGAAAAGCTTGCCCAATAAAAACATGTTTTATTAGAGGATATATGTAACCAATCTAAAGATGCATCTTACTAATTGTAAAATTGTAATATTTATTTCTTTTAAGAGAGCGATTTTGAGTAAAAAGCTTTGAGTGTGGTTCACTGGCGGGAAGGCACAGGGATTTTCCTACTCAGACTTTGGCCACCACTTTAAGTAATCTATCAGAGTACATACACCAACCTGGAAAAAATAATGAGGCAACAGATTTTATTTTTCCCCGTCAGGCTCATATTTGTTCTAGGTTATATTTTGAAATGCTTAAAAAAGGCTATTGTTTTCCAAAACAGCTGTCATCATTAATGTATTGAACATACTTGGGGATGAAAGAACTTGTATTACATCAGAGGATTCATAAATAACATATTCTTTTGGTCTTTATATTATCTAGAAACCTTGTGTGACAATATCCATAAATCCCCTTTATTATAGTTTTGAAAAGATTTCAATTGTGCTGCAATTGATCATTGAGGGGATGCTACCTCTGAGATCCAAACAATGGGATCTCCTGTATCTCAAGGGAGTTTGTTACAGTTTAAAACTCCCTTAATCTGTATTCATCCTATAAGATAAAAGTATATATCGTCTGGTAATACTCCTGAAAACCAACTCCGTGCGTATATTGTAGATCAGGCAGCAAAATATCATTGTGTTGTTTGAGGTCCTTTTGCAGAACTCTAAAGATTAAAACCCAGGATATTTCTATGTCTCTGGAAGACATACTGAAAGCCTGGAAAAGTTCTGATGAGTAAGCCTTGGTATTTAAAAGTAGTATTTTTGTCAGTTTGTTTTTATGATTTTATATATATATATATATATATATATATATATATATATATATATATATATATATATATATATATATATATATACGGTGTATGTGTAATATATATATATATATATATATATATATATATATATATATATATATATATATATATACAGTACTGTGCAAAAGTTTTAGGCAGGTGTGAAAAAATGCTGTAAAGAATGCTTTCAAAAATAGACATGTTAATAGTTTATATTTATCAATTAACAAAATGCAAAGTGAGTGAACAGAAGAAAAATCTACATCAAATCAATATTTGGTGTGACCACCCTTTACCTTCAAAACAGCATCAATTCTTCTAGGTACACTTGCACACAGTTTTGGAAGGAACTCGGCAGGTAGGTTGGCCCAAACATCTTGGAGAACTAACCACAGTTCTTCTGTGGATTTAGGCAGCCTAAATCCACAGAAGAACTGTGGCTAGTTCTCCAAGATGTTTGGGCCAACCTACCTGCCGAGTTCCTTTAAAAACTAAGAGCTTGGACAGCACATCTGGAAACCCCTGTCTGCCTTGAAATTTCTGCCTGGGAGAGACCTTGCTGATGCATTATAACTACCTTGTGTCTTGTTGCTGTGCTCAGTCTTGCCATGGTGTATGACTTTTGACAGTAAACTGTCTTCAGCAACCTCACCTTGTTAGCTGAGTTTGGCTGTTCCTCACCCAGTTTTATTCCTCCTACACAGATGTTTCTGTTTCAGTTAATGATTGTGTTTCAATCTACATATTGAATTGATGATCATTAGCACCTGTTTGGTATAATTGTTTAATCATACACCTGACTATATGCCTACAAAATCCCTGACTTTGTGCAAGTGTACCTAGAAGAATTGATGCTGTTTTGAAGGCAAAGGATGGTCACACCAAATATGGATTTGATTTAGATTTTTCTTCTGTTCACTCACTTTGCATTCAGTTAATTGATAAATATAATCTATTAACATGTCTATTTTTGAAAGCATTCTTACTTTACAGCATTTTTTCACACCTGCCTAAAACTTTTGCACAGTACTGTATATATATATATATATATATATATATATATATATATATATATATATATATATATATATATATATAGATATATATAGATATATATATATATAGATATATATAGATATATATAGATATATATATATATATATATATATATATATATATATATATATATATTGCTCTTTTGGTTATTCATCTGAAATGTATTTGCTTACGATTGTAAGTCACCCTGGATAAGGGCGTCTGCTAAGAAATAAATAATAATAATAATAATAAATCTGAAAAGTGAACAGTTATGTAGTGTATGTTCACTTGCCGCTATCAATGCAATAAAAGTTCAGTAACAGACAATCTCAAGTGAACATATAATAGTGTTGTCAAGTTCTTTCTTTGGTGTTACTAAACTGCAGCTTACCCCTCTAAATGGGAATGTTCAACTAACTATTCTACATAGCAGTGTCCTGACACTGCTGCACATGTTTTTCAAAAGTTACCATTTAGTTGTTGGTTTTTTTTTTTTTTCGGTGGTGGTTGTTAGCTTGATAGTCAAACTTGTTAATAACCCTTGACCTCATCTCAGGACACTTAACTGGCTCTGTGCCCAATTATCTAACTGCCTGCAGTGTTGGCTTTTGTGGCTTAATTATAGATTTGAACAGGTGGACAGTAACCTATTTGTCTCATCAACGGTGTCCTTTGAAAAAATTAAAACAAGATCAAAGTGTGTGATCATTTTATTGTTCTATGGGGTTTGTTTTGCATTAGCCTGCAGTATGTAGGTCCACATAAAACTGCACTCCGGTGTGACTCATTTGCACACAAACATCCCTTGAGACACACAAACCCACACGAATCTTCAATAGCGAGATTCACTCTGATCATTTCAGTATAATGATCATGAATAAAAATAGCTAGTTTTTTTTTTTCTCTTTAGCTTTATATGGATTCTTACAAATATAGTCCCATTAGAACCATTAAAAAAAGTCTGCTGTTTTTTAGCCCTTTTTAAATGGTTTCTTTTAAATAGATTTATTTTGAACCAACAGCATAACTTCATATTTCTTCATACATCTTGCAGGCTTTTCCTAAAAGAAAAATCTTGCGTGACTCTGTTCTTTTTACACTCTTGACTGTCTGCCATGGACATAAAAGAACGAATACGGAAATATGAAAAGGCGGTTATTTATTTCTAAAATAAACAGTAAAATCAACTTTACCACCTTCCTAACTACCATTGCACTGTGTGATAACCTTCAGACCTTTTCTGTGGAAATCCGAGACTAAGGAGAAGCATGGTATAAGGACAGACAGGGGTGTGTTTGTTGCATTCCCTGTTACAGTTTAGTATTGGCACCTAACCTTTTCTTTTTGAAACACCCTCATCCTTCTGTTGACTGCTTCAACGTTTGGGGTTTGCTGTTAGAGATTTTTTTGAATGGATGAACGGCCCTGGTTCTAACCAGGACATTCAAATGCTTGTTCTTCTTTAAACATCCTTGAAGCAGCATACGAAGGTGCTGCATTTCTTCATACTGCATGTAATCCTGATGGTGCCCCATCCTCTACCAATCATATATCCGTCACACACTGCTGCAAGGCATGTGGTAGATATCTGACTACATGTGCATTTACTGGAATCTGATCCTTGCCATTACGATGCACATCTGCATGATTTTGAGATATCAGTAACTTTACCTTCAGGGATAGGCAATGGTTAAGATCCTTGACCCTGGACTAAAGTCACTGGTTCGGTACCCGAGAAGGATTTATGGTACTAATGTCTTCCTGTCCTAGATAAATATAATGATCCATGTGGAATCCTAAACAATTGTGGTTAGAATAAGATTTCAGAAGGTGATTTATGATTGTTTATTTAGACCAGCAAATGAAACATTTTAGCATACCCAAGATAAAATGCTAAATCCATTAAGAATTTCAAAAGCAGTGGCACAGTCCTCAATCAGCAGTGATAAAAAAAATGCTTACATTTATAAAAACATTTTCAACAGTGTTTGTTAAGGATTCATTTTTTTACTAAATATTTTTTTCACAGTTTTTTCTGACCCCTTCTTTGCAAATCACAGAAGCCAAGATCCTGTAGCTTGGGTTGACTAGCTTTAAAGTTCCCTGTTTATGGGGACTTTTTGCAAAATAAATTGACACCAGACAATTCTTGCTGCTACTGTACTTTCAGACACAGCGTATGACCTGAAAGGTTAAATTGACATTCAGGTACAGAATTACCAAACCAGCCATTTTTATTTGCACAATACAAATAAACTAAACTATCATAGTGGACAGCTAAGCTGTTTACCAGTCACAAAACACTTTTTCAGGTTACAACACAAACACAATCAAAAAAGTTTACACACTACCTTTTTTTTCTATTTAAACCACACAGGTCTCTCCTCACTGACAGCCTCTTGTCTTCACACAGACTGCCTAGAACGTACATTTTTTTCCCCTGTTTAAATATCTGCCTGCTAATCCCAGGCAGGTGACACTAATTAAGTTTTTAATGCAAACACAGCCACACACATTTATCTAGCAGGCCCAGAAATTAACCCTATCCCTACCAACCACCAACATATTTTTTCCAGGCAGGGATCCGCCCTACCACACTTACAATATAGGCCCAGCTTTCAAAAAAGTACAATTACTATTCCAGGGTGGATCATGTTTTGACTTAAACAATATGACACACAAAACAAAACATTTTGAAAGTATAAATTGAAAGTAGCCTAATGCAACTTAAAACTACTGTTTTCTAAAACATTTCCCCAACTTTTGAAAATCAGCCCTGAAGCAGACAAAATTGATTTGTTGTCACTTTTAGGATAAGTTCCTCTGCCACAGGTTTGAGAAGAACAGTAGATTGGCGTACCTTGAGAAGAGTCCAGAGAGAGACTGCATGTGTCACCATCGCCGTGGATACCGCCTAGGTTGCCCTGAAGCCGGGGCCTGAGGCATGTGAGGAATGTTGATGGTATGCTTGAGTGGAGAGCTTCAGAGCGGCCCTCGCTGAACAGATTCTACTGCCATCTGTTGTGAACTGGCAAGTTTCATAGCAACAGCTTCTCAGGAATGATTTTTTATTAAAATAAAAGAGGAGAAAAAAAACAAACGAATACACTCTTGAGAAAGCAGGATAAGGCCCCGGACACTTTTACACAGTGCTGAACATTAAAAGACGAGGCGTCTTTTTAATATATGGGATGTTTTACTACTTTGTTACCAACAACTGGGGGCTCCACAGTACAATGGGCTCTCTCCGTATCTCAGGCTACGGCACTGGGTGAACTAACAGCCTTTTATTTTACTAAACATGCAAGTTGGGGGGGGGGGGGGGGGGGTACGGACGACTTCCACTGAGCCCTCTTTAAGTAGCACTTTGTTAATCTTATTAAGTGTAAAGATACTTTGAATAAAATAAATTCATTTTTTTCAATGGTAAAGATGTGCCAGACCCTGGAATGTAAATACTCTATCTCTTTGAGATTATAATAATAAGGATAGTAGGTAGATACTGGGGATATCCTGGTTTTCCGCCCGTTTAATTGGGTTTTACAGCTGTGTTGGAATTGAGGCAAAGAGAGGTCAAGTGGCTTCTCCAAGTTCAGAGTTCATTGGCTGTGCCTTCTCTCTTGCTTCTTTTAGTTTGAAATAGGTGCTACGTTGCGAGTGACAGGACATTTTGTTATTAGTTTGATATTTAACTTGTAAAAAGGGTACAGTATGAAGTAGTAAATAGAGTTTAGAAGATTAGACTTGAAGGAACATGAGATCACAGTGTAAATTGCAGTTTCTTCAATAATGACTCCTTAATAGAGATGACAGAAATGTGCTACAATATGAGAGGATTGCATGCAAATATGAGTATTCTGCTAATCACACATTTTACATTGATAGCTGGACGTAGAGTTATTTCTGTGATCTAATTTCTGTTGTGAGATCTCATTGGGATCCATCTAAATGTTTGTCAAAGTAATTTTACTATGTTTCTTTAAGTATTGCTAGATAGTCTACCAATGAGAGTTTTATAGGTATGGATGTCCTTGCTAAATAGATATGTACCCAGTGAAATACACAATATTAGCCCTTAAGATAAATACAGTAATCTGACTTGTAGATGTCAATTTGTTTTATTGTTTTTAGCAGTCTTCAATTGTTTGTGTCATGTGCAATCCACGTTGCTAGAAAACAGATTATGCTGACCACTTAATTTATATTTAGTATGTTTTCTACACCAAAGGTAAATTTGCCTTCAGAAACACATCGCTTCCTCCTCTCACTTTACAAGAAAACACCTGTTGACCTGACTTGTTTAATTTAGACTTATAACAACCTTGCTAAATGTATAAACATGTATTAAAACCATATAAGACACAATACTGTACCTTTAAGCTACTTATAAAGTGATAAACTTAATAACATGTTAGCTTTCAGTAATAAACACTTGTGTGAATGTGACACACGATTTGTTTCTGCTGGGTATATTGTAGTTCAAGGCACTCTGTGGGCTGTGCTGCCGCCTCCTTGTTTACTTAACCCTGTGAAGTACCTGTTAGCTAAAACAGGTTTTGTCAAACCTGTGTTCAGGTACACCATGTTTGCAGTCACTCCAGGTGTAATAGTATCTAGATCCCAACACAAATAAATACTAGCAATTTGAAGGAAGGTGCCATTTGTTTTTAAAGTTTTCACCTCATCTTCAGTTCACTGGGTGAAGGACTGGTTACTTCAACAACAAAAACAAACTGGTGGGAAAATATAAAGATTGCAGAGATAATGCACAAAGGCTGAACTCCACACAGACAGCCAGACAGACACAGACACAAGAGAAAAATGATCTCACGGGAAAGAAGTTGGCAGGGTTGGCTCCAGGCAGTGGCTGGATGTGGGAGGCCATTAATTATAAGGGAGGGTTTGATCTCCCTCCCTGCAGAAAGAAGGAGGGTTGTGAGTGAAAGCTGAGAGCAGGTGATCACATCTGGGGAGGGCTCAGTGCCACTGCTAACAGGTACTTATCTATCAGGGAAAGCCTCTTTGTAATCTGCCCCTGGGAAGAAAAGAAGACGATTTGTGTATCAGTTTCCTGAGAACTTGCTCAGTGAGACAGTCTTTTCACTCAGGCCTCATTTAGTTGAGGAGAGTGGCAGAAGCTTAATACAGTATTCTGTTGGAAATGTATGTTATTGTAGCATCATCTGGTAGAGGAATGTTGTAAACTTATTTTTTAAAGAGAATTTAAATGCTTCGTCGAATTGTTGTTGTGTTTTAAACTTAAAAGTACTCATGTTTGTGTTTTGTTTTGGCTTAATGTTTTAATGAAAATGTGTAACACAATCGGTAAATGATTTTCTGTGTACCTTGGTCCTCTACCTAAATAAATAAATAAAGGCAAAGGTTTTATTTACAAATGCTTTCTTGGTTACACTCTGATGGCTAAGCAGTTATCTTTTATTTCTTTCTTTATTTTATTTTAAACATTACACCTTTTTCAATTGCAGGGTATATGAATTGAAATTTTGGTGGTATGAGAAAATGGTACAAAGAAAAAATACTGGAGCTTACAGGATATCAGTTAACCCTGTGTGTACAACATATTACACCATGAAAGTTTGTGTATTAACATGCTTATACAGTACGTGCAGTACCCCGCTTTGGGATTTATCATGCATATAACCATGCAATGATTTTAAAATGATTTACTACACTTTATATGCTTTTCAAATGGTACACACAGAGCACAGTCTGCATCTGCATTGTTGGAATTTGAATCCAGCAAGACTGCTGAGCCTCTGATGAGGCACCTCTCGTCACCTCAGCTCTTTCTCTTATTGTCCTTTATAATATACAGACAGATTTCAAGTTACACAGAAATTAGTAGCTAACAATATGTGCTCCACACACTATTATAATCATGAGGCCTTCATCCTGCCTGAGGGTGAGGTATTGGAGACTGATCTATGATAAACGGAATGGCTTGGGACATTTACCACCTGGTGTGTGATTGTGTTGTACATACAGGAATCAGGATGAATAGGAGAAGGAACCAGCTCTTGGTAGATAGTTGATGCTGGCGTGATGTACTAGTAATGATAAGCGAAAGTGATTGCCTTGTGTTCAATTAAAGGGTTTTTTCGGCATCTCTGTAATATCAAAGAGCTAGCCACAAACATGCGCTAGGTCTTGTTTATAAACAGCAAGTATGAGTCAGCTATTGTTATACAATCAGAAATGGAAAATATCTGGCAGCTTCATTGTAACTTTCCACAGGTTTTGGGTGCAACTTTAAAAGGTCACAATTTTACTTCCTTATTTTTGGCTTGTGTTTTTTGGGGGAAAGAATGAATAAGCACACTGTAGGTTATCCTCATTTAAAAACCCTCTGCCTAATTATTTGGTGTGTTTTGCTTTGTGAAAATCAATGGCACTTTTTTGCTTATTATCGTGCATGCTTGTCCTTACAGAAGTCAGGGCACAGATTTTACACAGTGTCAGTGCAGGACAGCATCCTGTGTAGATCAAAGCCGTGTCTGCTTGAAGCTGGATGGGACCTTGCAGTTGATCAGAGCATGAGTGTGTCAACAAGACCATAGGCTGTCTGACCATTCACTGATCACATTCTCAGTATATTTTAGACACTATGTGGGTTGTCTAGCAGCAGCTTATTTAGCAAAAACAGTAAGAAAAGATCATTGAAAATTCCAGTATATTCTGACAAGTGATTAAAAAGTGTGAAAAAGAATAACCCTGATCATGACTGCTGGGCAGGCTGTAAAAATAACCCTATTCATGATGGCTGGGCTGGCTATAACAATAACCCTGATCATGACTGCTGGGCTGACTATAACAATAACCCTCATCATGACTGCTGGGCTGACTATAACAATAACCCTGATCATGATGACTGGGCTGGCTATAACAATAACCCTGATCATGACTGCTGGGCTGACTATAACAATAACCCTCATCATGACTGCTGGGCTGGCTATAACAATAACCCTGATCATGACTGTTGGGCTGACTATAACAATAACCCTGATCATGACTGCTGGCTGGCTATAACAATAAACTTGATCATGACTGTTGGGCTGACTATAACAATAACCCTGGTCATGACTGCTGGGCTGACTATAACAATAACCCTGATCATGATGACTGGGCTG
Source organism: Acipenser ruthenus (assembly GCF_902713425.1). NCBI lineage: Eukaryota > Metazoa > Chordata > Actinopteri > Acipenseriformes > Acipenseridae > Acipenser > Acipenser ruthenus. The sequence continues at coordinate 19,158,082 of NC_081189.1, read as the reverse complement.
GCTATAACAGTAACCCTGATCATGATGGCTGGGCTGGCTATAACAATAACCCTGATCATGACTGCTGGGCTGACTATAACAATAACCCTGATCATGACTGCTGGCTGGCTATAACAATAAACTTGATCATGACTGTTGGGCTGACTATAACAATAACCCTGATCATGACTGTTGGGCTGACTATAACAATAACCCTGATCATGACTGCTGGGCTGACTATAACAATAACCCTCATCATGACTGTTGGGCTGACTATAACAATAACCCTGATCATGATGACTGGGCTGGCTATAACAGTAACCCTGATCATGATGGCTGGGCTGACTATAACAATAACCCTGATCATGATGGCTGGGCTGGCTATAACAATAACCCTGATCATGATGGCTGGGATGGCTATAACCCTGATCTGAAATTATAAAACCCTGAAATTTCACTGATCTGATTACGGGCACGTCTAAGTTGATTGTCCTCAAAATGGGACGCAGCAGTTTGTAGCCAAAACGAAGGATTACAAATTTCGATTGATTTAGAATGTTTGAAATTACATAAATACAGCTTGTGTTCTAATTTTTTCAAAGAAAATTGTATTTGGAACTGTGACAGGATGACATGCCACTGGCAAGCTATTTCTACCAGGAAGGAGACCCTGTTTAAACACGCTTTTGCACACTTTAATGATAAACAAATAACAAACAAAACAAATAGGCACAATGGCCAAATAAACAGTGTAAACAAAGCAATAGATGTATATTTTTTAAATTCCGCAGTCTTAGACTGAGCTGCCGTTTTCACACACACAGCTTCACAACTCCCCTAAACACCAACGATAATTTCTCTATATATCCACAGCACAGCACAGCATAGCATGACACAGCACAGCACAGCTCAGCACTGCATGGCACAGCACAGCACGGCACACAAAACTAACCTCCACCTCGAACACCAACATTAATTCAACCCTCATTCTAAATTAGTACCCTTGAACACCTATTTTATAAACCTGTGGCTGGAGCCTTAATTAATCATTTAAACATTTATTCAATTGACGGTTCCAGCCACATTCTCCCCACGCAACCCAAACCAATGCTCTATCAGGGCATTCACCCTGCCGTGCTGCCACACACCTACACTAATAATAATATAAAATACATTTAAATAATAACAATAATAATACAAAAATACAAATTAACATAGGGCGTAATGAGTTAATGATCTACTTTGCACTGGACTGAAATTTGAAATATCAGTATCAAGCTGTAATAAATCATGGTACATGCTTTTTAAATAGATATGTGTTTTTAGTATCTTATATAAAGCCGCTGTTCTATACTGTACTAAGCATTGCACGGTGATGTCCTATAGGTATGACCAGGGATGCATTACCTACTTCATTAAAATGTATCTCTTAATGTCACAATATTTGTGAGCCACTGCAGCACATACATGCCCAAATATATATTTTAAGGCATACTGGCTATAACTGAGGCAACACGTGTTGTTATAATGAATTTGAATTTGAACAAAAAGCCCTCATAACTTAGCATTGACACCTTTAAAAAAATGTAAGGTTTGGCTATAAAAGAGTTCTAGTTAGTCAGTAATTGTTTATCATGTGATGAGATGGAATGCAGTTTTAAAGCACCTTTGATAAATATGGAATGTGGTTTTATGTGCTTAGTGGGCAGATTTCTTAAGCACGCACGGAACTTCACATACGTCAGAGACTAGTACAAACCCCAGGTGGGGCTGTGCAGTTGAGAAAACTGTATGGAGCCGGTGCTAAACTGTCCTGTATTTATAATGACAAGGGTTCTTGTAACAGACTAATGTTTCTCATGTTCCAGCACAATTACATTTTTGCACCTTTTTGGACATTGCCTACTTCTAGTGAAATGTAGCTGCCAGCTATAAAACTGTGAAGTGCTAAATGGAAAATGCAATCATTGATGTCCTGCTGGGGCAAAGCTGTACCAGGCTTAATATCAAGATTCACAGCTTAAGATGTGGGATACTGCTAATCCCTTTTGTGCAGGCGTTCAGTTGTTGTCTTCAGAGTTACCATGTTATTTGTCTTGTGGTTTACGGAATTGAAATATAAAAAGCACAGTAAAGCATGGTATAGAAGAGAATCAGGGTAAGAATAAGATTTGTGTGACATACTGCAGAATTACTGTGCAAATGTACCTTGGTAAACCTTTATAAAGGAAAAAAAGGATTCTCACAAATGCTTTATTTTAGGATGCAATTTTTTTTTTTGTGTTTTCATTGTTGTGCATTTGGCAGTGCAACTGAATGTTTGAAAAGTAGATACTGTACAGTGAAGCATGAATTAACCAGCCCATTGTGATCTGGCTCTTTGGTGGCTTGTAAATTCTGATTTTACAGTTTATTCAAGGTGGCTCTCATGTGCTTTATGGGGTTTACTGGCTAGTAAGAGCAGATGACCTCGTTGTTCAGGTGGTCAGAAGGCTGATAGCTAATGTTGCTTTAAGGTCCAGAGAGCAGCAATAGCGTTTTTATGAGGTATTACCCAGTACAGTAAAATTAAGTATAGCAAAGCATGTATCAGTTATTAATGCTAATGATAAAGCATTACAAATGCTCCCCAAGCAGTATAACATGGTATGCGACTGCCAGTGGGAATTACCCTTAAAATCACACTATTCTAGGTCCAGTGAAGGAGAAAAAAAAAGCTCCACCCATCATTCAAGTCGTTTTGCCTTTTCTAGTTTATATATGAAAGCAAATGTTTTGGTATTCAGAAATGCATGTGTGCAGACGTGCGGGTGGGGCGTGTGTATATTCCAAGGACCTGGGAGGAATGTTCTGGAGCGTGTTGACAAACAGAGGCTCTCTGCTGCTCTGACCTCTCGGCACTGGGGCGTCCTCGGCCTTGTTTTCGGACACAGAGGACCTCTTGTCCACACAGCAAACGTCTGCTCTTCCGAGCACCCCTCAGGCAACCTTTTTCGACAGTTGCTCATTCCAGGACGGCTTTACCGTCTCCCAGGAGATACAAGGAAGAGAGAATTGTCTGGCAATGCCGATACTGGACACTGTTCCTGGTAACACTTTACAAAGTAAGCGGCGGGAATTCAAACATAATTATATCTTAAATAAAATACTACTTCCTGTTGAATTAAGTCACCATGAATTTGTGGCACAATAGTTAGTATTTTCTCTTATTTATAAGAACTGTCATTATAATCAGATTACATGTAGTTCTTTAGAGTTTTTTTTTTTCAGTATAGCCAGTTAAGACCAACCAGCTGTCAACATACTGAACAGAGACAGTAAAACAACATCCACAGTAGGCAAATTGCCAATATTATGTGTTTACTACTGAGTGGGTAAATTACTCGCAGTGGAAAATATAGGCCAACAATGAAAGGTGAGTGGTAATAACATGAAAAGGAAGCCACAGGAATAACGGGAATGGGTTCAATAAATGATGAATTTGTTAGAAAACATTCATAATGTCCAGCATTGCATTTCAATTGATCAAACTTTTTTTTAGAAAACAGGGGCAAACCAAGAACAAATGTTCCACTCAGTCATTCTGCATTGGACATATAATCAGTTGTTTGGGTACCATTGCACTGGAGGCGTTTGAGGGGGGTTAAACTGATAACAAATGGCTCCAGGCATCATGTATTTATCAGTCAGTCCCAGTACTTAGTGTTGGAAAGTGTATGCCTTGGAACTGTACATTACAAATCTCCTGGCTCTCAATCCTCTAATGGGTAATAATGAATAAAATGTTTTAAATAATAAGTATTATTAGATGTAGCCAGGTGATACAGACAAGTGATACTACTGCAGTGTGGGCTTGGTTTCTTTATGAGTACCTTTATTCCCATCTTTTAAAACTACTTTTGGCTTGTATAGTATAATGCACACACTGTAGAACACCAGATAGGTATGCAAGTACATATACATATATATTGGAGGCAGTGTGGTCCAGTGGTTAAAGTCCAGGGCTTGTAACCAGAAGGTCACCCATTCAAATCCCACCTCTGCCACTGACTGTCTCACTGTGTGAACCTGGGCAAGTCACTTAACCTCCTTGTGCTCCATCCTGCGGAAGAGATGTTAAATCAGTGTCCTATTGTAAGTGACTCTGCATATAATGCACAGTTCACAGACTACCTCTGTAAAGCACTTTGTGATGGTGGTCCCCAATATATAAAGATATAAAGAGCCATAGTTAAATGACCATGTTTTCCACCTTAAAATGAGAAAACAAGTGCTAATAAAATGGCAATAGCGGTCCGCTTTATACTCTATGTACTGTACTGTATATCCATTTCTACTGTTTATTGTTTAGAATGCTGCACTACTTGATTTTTTTTTTATAACCTGAAAAGATCTAGGCTACTTTCTTAAGTGTGAATTCCTTTATTTTCTGTTAAAGAAAGCTAAAGGGCACACCCATTTCTGGAGCTCAGCAATGAAATTCCATGCGCTATGACAGCAATACTATTATGTTACACAAGTGCCCAGTGACCAGATTAGTTTGCATAACAAAGCATTGTATAAGGAAATACAGTGAGATGAAACTGCTTTTGTGTTGTATTTTGTACCTTAACTTTGCCTTTATTTTACCATGAAGTCACTAGTTGAGGTGGTATAACAAATTCTGGTAAGTGAGCTGCAGAGAATGCATGGGCTGAAACATGAAGCTGTTAAACTGCACATGCTTCTGCCATACACACAGAGCAGAAGCAGACAGTACTTTCACTCGATATGGTGGTGTCTACGTGATAGCAATAGGGGTTAGGCTGTTTTGGCTAAGTCATGTTGTGAACGTGTGGCAGTTCTAATGAAGCTGTTGTTATCAACATCGAAACTTTGACACTGTGGTATCAGTAAGGTACTAAACATATTCTAGAACCCTCTTTAAGAATGAAATCTCTATTTATGTTACTGCTATGCTGGCAATACAGTACGTGGCCAGAGTTGCATCAATTGCCACGCTCATAGTTACGTGGTATGCTGTTTACATGAAGCACCTGCTTCATTCCTTGCTGAGACACAGACACACTGTACACAGGCTTGAGCTACAGAACTTCAAAAGGCAGGGTTGGCTTGTTTGCTTTCATATAATGTATAATAATGACTCAGTAGTTTTGGTGTGTCACCTTGACAAACACTAAAAAGCTAGTAACTATATATATGGGAGTGGCAAATAATTGTCTTAAGTAGTGTGAGAATTAGATAAGTAAAGCTGATAAAGTACTGTCTTCAAGAGCATATGAGTCTGTCAGTAAACTGTTCACCTCCCTCAATGCAGTCTGAAGCGCACATGATATTTTAGGTGGAATGTTATTCAGCCTTTACCTGTCTCTCCGCAATGTCCTGGCCCTGTGAATATGAAACAATGCATTTTTGAATTCTAGATTCTTGATGATTTTCCAACCAACCAGCAATATTTATTCATCGGCCCACTTTCCTGCTAAAATCCCATGTTGTTAACATGCAAACATTCAAGTAAACAGGATTATCTCTAACCTTACTGGTAGCATTGGCCACATTCCGAGGGTTTATTCATTAAAGAAGTGTGGGTGCTACATTTTTTTAGAAAAACCTTTCAAAATCTTCTTCTTGGGAACCGGTGAACCGATTGATCATCAGCAGCCCAACCTGCTTCATGTTTGCGAAGCAGAAGTTGCTACGATAAATTTTACTATCAAAATGGCTGTCACCAAATTCGCCAAAACGCACCCCAAAAATCAAACTGCTTCTGCAAACTGTTTAAGCAATTAACTCTTAACTTGGTAAGCATCATCCTGGGCACAATGGAATTCGAATATGGCAAACCCACATTTTTTTCTTAAATTTAAAACCGCTTCAGTTGAAAAATTGTTTATTTGATTAACTCCAAAGTTGACACGCATCATCCCTGTGTCTTTTTCAAAAATGGTGTTTTTGCGTAAACCAATATGGCCACCTGACGCATTTCTTTAAAAACCTTTCAAAATCTTCGGTCAACTGTAATACTAGCTTATAACTCCTTGCAGAGTGTATATAGGTTAATGGTTACTATAGAACACAGATAGGAACCCATATATGCTCTATTCAAAAATTACCTTGATCGTGACCTTTGACCTCTCCTTAAGGTTAAATGTAAAATGAGCTTATATCTCTTTACAGTGTGTAGATAGGGTCATGGTTACTGTGGTGTTTAACATTACATAAGATGAGACAAAAGCTGCTTGTTGACAGCAAGAAACCCTTCTTAAAGGTTTTTATTTGAGATGACAACATTTTCAAAAGAAACCATACTGAGAGCTCCACTGTTTTGATTGTTTTAGATAATAGGTCAAATTTAAAGTAGTTCAATCAAGAAACCACAATGAGAGCTCAGTTGTTTAAAAAAAAATCACAGTTTAGAATTAGAAACATACAAATCATTGTATTTGTGTTTGTTTGTGCAAGGCTTGCTGCTGTGGCATTTAGAATTGCATTGCGCTCCCTTACGCACACAGAAGCACTTCTTTGTTTGACAAAAATTAAGCCTTGCATAGCCCCGGAATCAGCTTCTGCTGCTGTAGAAAGAGAAAGTTTGTTTTCTGAGGGTACTTTGCTTGTTTGGTGTTTTACATTTCAGAATTTGAGCACAATAATTTGCTCAAAGACCGAAATAACCTTTTATTTAGTTCTTTGTTCATTTTTAAATGCTCAAATCGCGAAATGGTTATTTTTGACTGACTCTGAGTGTAACATATATATCAAATTGTTAATTGTTTTATGAGTCCTCCATAGTTGCAAACATTTTGTGAATTCAGTGTTTGTAACAAATACCAATTTGCATTCCCTTGCAAGACTTTGCTACAACCAGTTCCTTAATTATTTAATTGAGCAGGGTCCTGGAATGGACTACAATGGCCAAGGTTGGCTACCTCTAGTTTAAAGTATACCAAGCAAAGATGTTGGGCATTCAGTGTCTTGGTACCCTAATGGAAATGCCACCACTGGTGTGTGCTGGTGGAAGCTGGTAAAGCTGTCTTATCCTAAATCTGTCTATAAAAATCCCTTCACTGTAATATTCTAAAGTCAACTGCCTGTTGTCCTAATTAACCAATCAGCAATCCTTGTCTGGTATTTTTATATATCCGGACTCCCAGTAAGAGGCCAGTGATTTTCTGTTCTGATTGCCTGTTCCAAACTCTTTTGTCAAGAGCTCATCAGCAGTGTATCTCTATACATAAAAATGATGTCTCTCTTTTCTCTCAGATTTGGTCTCAGTCCGACAAATGATTATGTATAACCCCTTTTTCGAATGCAATTTTAATTCCTTGTTTAGAGATTTACAAGACAACTGTGTAATATACACTCATAGTTACCTGAATAATAACTTATATTGGGGAAATGCTGGACTGCAATGCATTCCAGCCACAAAGTTGTCACAAACAGAAGACATTGCTTGCCTGAAGGAAAGGGTGCATTCCCACTGTCAGTTCTTTTGTGAAATTAGAGCAGTTAGAGTAAACACGATTTATCCTCATTACTGTCCCTGACCTTGTCTTAATATGGAGATCCCTGATCGGCTGTGTCACTATCTGCCTTACTGTTGATGTGTTTGACCTAAAGCACTTTTTAAACATGATGATGATGATGATCTTGTCAGTGCTGTAGATGTCAGGCTCAAAGTTCAATGAAGCTTGAAAGTTTTAAACAAGTTAAGCATACCTAAAGCCCCTACAAGGTGTTGTTTTGTAAATGTTTTGGGTGATTTATGCTTCCATTAATAAAATGGAGCAAGCTAAGCTGAAAATAGACCGGACCCTCGCATGTTTACATTAAAAGTCTAATTTGAAATAGTACTGTAAATAATGGCAACTTAAAGAAACTGTATTGTATTTCTAGGATCAGAGTCATGATCTGCCTATTTGATCTGTGCTCACCATCTGGATATAAGTTTGTTTATTTCCTATGTCATACCACAGCGGTCACACTTCAAATGAAATGTTCAAATCTGAAAGCAGAGAGCGCAGTATTGTATTCACACCACTCTGTCAGCTGTCAAATCAGATGGTATTATAATTTTCTCTTTGGACGACCTTTCACTGCATGTCGGTGTAACGAGACGAAGCGAGTCTGGCTCTTCATTGTATAGATGGAGATGAGGGAAATGCAGCGGCGTCTAATCTGCTTTATGTGGATGGCAGGTTGACCAGCTATTCAGAGAGTCTCACCACTGGGGATTAGAAGGGGCTATAGCCTGGAGAAAGTCATGTGATCAGGCCAGGGGCAAGACAAGGAAACGCAGAGCTTAGGTATTAGGAAAGGCCAATTAATGTTTCAGTTTGAATTACACAGTGTGGGTTGCAAAGATGTGTATCTTTTTCTGATGTAAATGACTATTTTCAGGATGTACACAACCAGTTTATGGCAAAAGCATTGTTGCAATGTTTCTGTTGTTACATCCTGTGAACAGGTGAATTGCAGTGCACAGGAATAACACACACAAGACAGTGAAAGTTCAATGAAACAGCTCCTTTATTTGGCTGATAAGTACCTGGCTCTACAAAACGATGTGTATCGCAGAGGTAATACCAAGGGGTACAGTCCCGAAATAATAAACAAACAACATGAATAATACACGAAACACAAACACGGTCACAAGTCCAGAGTGAGTGCTTATTAGTGTACGTGGTGAAGTACAGTGAATGGTGAACAGTGGTGACGTGTTGTCCGGGTGTAGAGGTGGCCTCGTAGCGACAGCTCCCGGTGATTAGCTGTCTAACAATAACAAACAAGTAACAATTATTAGACAGACAGAATACAGCATGTAAACTCACGGTTCACTTTTACTCCTTCCTGGTCCTTTCGTAAAACCATAAGGAAGGAACAGATTGCTTTGTCACATCCCCTGAAATACCCTTAGTCACGCCCCCTTCGGTAGCGAGTGCAATCACGTATCCTCCAATGCATGACTGACACATCGCCTATCATATTAAGGCGATGACTTCTGGTGTTGTGACTCTGCCCCCTTCCTGGATGGCCGGCTTCCGACTGACCCTGGAATGAACTGCCAAACCATCCAGTCCGGGGCACTCTGTTCCTGTGCACTGTTCCTTTGCGTCATCACAGATCGGGAGGGAGATTGTTGACTAGGATTCATTTGCTCTCTGTCACAGCTCCACACCCAAATAAAATGTATTCATATGCTCCACACCCAACTAAAATATAGTTCCCTTCTCAAATCAAAGGAGGAAGCTATACCACTGCATTCTATGTATAAACTCGGGGTCTGGTGTCCCAGAAATGCTCAATAGTGATTTTTAAATATAATACATTTACCCATTATTAGTTAGGGTTTAATGATTTACCACTTTCTTCTATTGTGATTCTGAGTTGGTGTATCCTACAATACAAGTTTAATTAATTTTTTTCTAACTTTTTTAATCAGAGGGAATAGGGCGTAGGCAGATTAATGTGTAAAAGTATTTGCCTTATCTGACTAGGTGGTCAAGTGGTTTGCAGTCTAGTGACACCTTTAGGGAGAACAGCATTCCACACTGCAGACAAAAAAGGTGAACGAATGAGCAATGACCAGGAGACACTTTAAAAGACTTGTTCAGGTTCTTTTTGTTCCCCACGCATGCTGGAAAAGCTGTTTAGGATTGCTCTGTGGACTAATGTCATACCATTTTTCCTGCAGTTCTTTTTTTCTGACTGGTGCAGCTTAACATTTCCTAGGTTTTGACACTGAGGTACTTTAATGTTATTGATCCCTATCTGCAAAGCTGATGTTGGTTGTGCCTGCAGGACGAGAGCTTCTGCTTACATGATTGTTAAACTGATAAAAAGTGTACAACCTGGTGACAGGTGCCTGTATGTATGTTTAATATTTTACCTACATTTTGAGATGCTAATCAAATTTTGGATTAAATATCATACAGGCTTTTCTTCAAACAAGCTCTTGAGAACTGAAAAATAGTAACTGTGACATACATTATGGCAAACATCTTGAATTTCTGTTTGTGCTAATGTAACCTTGCATGTGGAAATGTATTATTCCATGCATTGTGGTTGTAGGTCATTGTGATTTTTCACAGAACCAGCTGAGGGAAGGCTAGATCTTGGGAGTCACTTGTCTGGGTTTAATCAAATCATGGGCATTTATTATAAGGATGTTACTACATTTACCTCACAAAACTGTATTGTTTGTAATTTGTTTTGGTTGATAATACAAAGCAGGTCAATAAGCAAATATGTACAATGAGAAGTAGTTTATCTGAGAGGCTAAACATAGTCATATTTAGTCAAAATATACTGCCACAGAGGTTTTGCTGTTTTTATACTATAGTGCTATGTACTACAGTAAGGTTCAATATGGTTCAGTATCTGGAATTTTATTAAAATTACCCCTCTCTTTTTTATTTCTCTGGATTATTATATGTAAGATGTCCTAAGTGGTCAATATTTTCTTTTAACATCCCAGGATTCTGTTGATCTTTCCATAGAAACATGTGCAACTACAGTATGTATGTTAATTTATTGTGCAGTGTTGCAGTACAGTGATGTTACAAGTACAGTGATATCAGTGGTGTAGTTTACTGTGGTGGGAGAACAGTACCCCCTTACCAAGATCCAAACAGATAAATATGCTGGCAGCTATCAGTGTTTAAAATGCTTTGCCTGTTAAAAGCACATTTTATTCCTGCAGTGAGTACCATAGAAAAATACTGGTACCCTAATGTCAGTGGATTTTCTTTTTCTTATAAAGTGGCATGGAAATTGATGATGAAAAGGGCGGTACCGGTAACAGTAATAACATTGCACATTCAAACAATATACTGCATTTATTTATTAATCTTTAAGTAAGTGAATAAACCTTTTCTTCTTTTTTTGTACAGTACTTGTAGGCCATTATAAATATTGTATATGTAGTGAATAAATATATTCACTGAGTGAGTTACAGTTCAGTCAGGCATGCCATAGAAAGCTGTGGTATCATTTGGGTTTTGCAGCACTCTTAGTGGCCCCCTACAGGAGTGTTGCCTCAGGTGATGACCACATGATCTTTTTGAAAAGCATTTATCAGGTCATAAAAGCAATGGCCAAGGAACATTTAAAAGAGGACTGTTTAGAGTATCCAAGAAAATGCTCAAGCAAGTTTGTGTCTAAGATGAAGTTTAGCGGGTTAGTCATGCCACAAGGGGGTGTCTGCTCACAAGTTGCACTCAGGGCTTTTGGTTCCCGCAGAATGATGTCTCGACGATCTCTAGAACTGTCCCAAATCAAATATGTTTGGATCTTATAGCACTTGGGAGAAATCCTGACTAGGCTTCTGGCAATAATCAATTATTGTGACAACATAAGTCGTTTTACTGTGGATTATTTATCACGTTGTTGCTGTCTATCCCACTCCACCTATTACAGATAGCTTCATGTGGTTGTGGCACAGTGCCTTCAAACACACCTGGAAATGGTGGCACAGGGCGGGCAAGCAGAACTGATGCGACCGTCCTCAAGTCACAGCCGGAGTCAGTCTGTGTCAGTGTTGCATATCAAAAATGGCTGATAGAGAAACAGGGAGTTGTAAAATGGGTTGATTAAAGATACCAAAGAAGTCTTTTGAAGATTGAATCATTCTTATTGTATGCCAATGTCCAAAGAAAACTATATATTAGTTTAATAATAAGAGTTATGGTCGCAATCAATGATAGTTTATGTTTTTCAATACTTCTTTATACAGTGTGTTTTTCTACTCTGGTGCACTATGAGCATCAACAATTTACTCAAGCCTCCACTAGTGTTTTCTACTATTATAACAACCTTGACTTGCATAAAGAAGGAAAAACATTGAGCGAAATAGCTCACATCACTTGATTTTCAAGGTGTGGCATCCGAAGCATAATCAACAATTACAGAGAAACATCATCTGTAATTGACAAACCCAGGAATGGAAGACCCAAAAAGCTGTCTTAACAAGGATGAGCAATACCTGAAGATAATATCCTTAAGGAATAGAAAGAAGACTAGCGTTGCATTGACAACAGAACTGGCAGAAGGCACAGGTGTCGTTGTCCATTCATCAACAGTCCAAAGCACCTTTGACCATTGTTCCATAGTCCAATTTCTGTGTTCTTGTGCATATTTTAGCATTTTAATAATAATAGGGGCATGCTGTAGACCGCCAAATTCATGCACCGAACAAAATAATCTCTGATAAAATGACATTAGAAATGTGTGCGGCAAAGGAGAAGCCATATTAATGGGGGATTTCAACTTCCCATATAAAATGGGAAAACCCGGTGGGGAGCACGACAGATGAAATTGAAATGATGGAAATGACAAATGACTGCTTCCTAACACAATTTGTCAAGGCACCAACTAGAGGAGAGGCATGCCTTGATTTAGTCTTTTCAAATAACGAAGACAGAATAACTGAAACAGAGGTCAGAAAACCATTGGCAAACTCAGATCACAACATGGTCTCATTTGAAGTGCTTTTTAAAACCCCAAAAGTAATGACTAAAGCTAAGGTTTACAATCTTAGAAAGGCAAACTATGACGTTATGAAACAGAGACTAACATTATAAATATCATATGGGAGATACTGAAATTGAAGAAGGAATCTATGAAAAAGACCTAGGAGTTTATGTTGACTCAGAAATGTCTTCATCTAGACAATGTGGGGAAGCTATAAAAAAGGCCAACAAGATGCTCAGATATATGAAAAGTGTTGAATTTAAATCAAGGGAAGTAATGTTAAAACTTTACAATGCATTAGTAAGACCTCATCTAGAACATTGTGTTCAGTTCTGGTCACCTTGTTACAAAAAGGATATTGCTGCTCTAGAAAGAGTGCAAAGAAGAGCGACCAGAATTACTCCGGGTTTAAAAGGCATGTCATATGCAGACAGGCTTAAAGAATTTAATCTATTCAGTCTTGAACAAAGAAGACTACGCGGCGATCTGATTCAAGCATTCAAAATTCTAAAAGGTATTGACAATGTCGACCCAAGGGACTTTTACAACCTTAAAAAAGAAACAAGGACCAGGGTTCACAAATGGAGATTAGATAAAGGGGCATTCAGAACAGAAAATAGGAGGCACTTCTTTACACAGAGAATCGTGGGAATCTGGAACCAACTCCCCAGTAATGTTGTTGAAGCCGACACCCTGGGATCCTTCAAGAAGCTGCTTGATGAGATTCTGGGATCAATAAGCTACTAACAACCAAACGAGAAAAATGGGCCGAATTGTTGATGCTCATAATGCATGAGAGTAGAAGGATGCAACATGTCTAAGACTTTTGCACCGCAGTGTATACAGGCTGCCTGGACCTGCTGCCTGCTGCCGGCAGCCGCAGGTTTCAAGTGCACTTCATTTGCAATGTATCCTATTTCAAAGTTTGCTTAAAACTGTATTTCCAATAAAATGCACAGTAGCACTACATGTATAATACTTTTCATAGTTCTGTTTGAACTGGGGCGATTAGTTTTATTCAATTTTTTCTTCCCTAGGGGGGCTGCAAAACAATTTACACTAGCAGGAAATTTATATTAAGTGAATTCATATTATAAGAAGAAATTTACAATAAGCAACTGCTAAATTTGGTCGGGACCAAATTAAAATGAACTTTAATCCGAGTTCATTTTAATGAGAATTGACTGTATAGACACTAGCGTCCTGAATACCAGTAAGAGTGGGTTACTGTACTTGGACTGAATTCATTGCATTTCCACTGGTGGTAATGTTGTATTGCATAACTGGTGCCGGCTATTTCCACTCAGTCAGTTGCTAGTTATAGAGAACACATTTCAGGACCAATAGGAATTACTGGTTACTGATGTGTCAATATTTTGGTGAACATAACACTGTTAAAAATATACTGAAAGTAGAACATACAGTATTTATACAATCCTGAGCTGTGCTGGGTGTGACTGACTACTCACATTCTCGGTTCTTCTTAAAATGTTTAGATTTTCCCATGACCAAAGCAAGAAACTGCTTGTAAAGTAAATAAAGCATTTTGTCCGTGTTTTCAAATATATCTGCAATCTTTTATCTGAGGGGATAATGACGGAAATGTTTGCAGATCAGACTAATCTGCTTTGTATTTTGTAGTGAAAAAAACGCAAGCATTTCGATTTCTATGTTTGTTTTTAAACAATCTACTGTATTTACTCTTGTTTTCAAGAGGTTTCTACTTCGTTATAAGTTGGGTAAACAGTGCAGATACCAAGCACTGTCTGTCACGAACTTTAGCGAGGAAAACATTTTAAAAAACACTGAACAATGCCTTTTAATGAGTTCATGTTTCCCTCAGCTCGTAACCGGTTAGAAAAATGTTGTACTATTTCAATACAGAATCCCAGAACGTGGTGTTCTTGGCAACAGCTTGCTCCAGCTTACTCAAAACTATTTCTCCCTTTTTTAGAAACTTTAAAACCAGTGAAATCTGTGGCGCCGGCTCATCCAGGAGTTTAATGAATTTCTAGTCTATCTATTCTAGACTGGGTGATAATGAAACTCCAGACAAATCAAGGGAGCCACTGCATTCCAGTGGTTAGTCAGGGAAATCTGGGTTTGAGTTCAGGAACGTGTGACCCTACAGGAAGTGAGTGCATAATATCTCAGTATCTTCCACCAAGCTGTGCATTCAGGTAACAGCACCTGGACCCCACTGGCAAGGAGGTGTTGCACTTTTATTTTTTTAACATTGGTTAATCATCTGAACTATTAGATGGGTTTAGACTGGGAGGTGTTTTTAAAACACTCTATTTCAACTGAAGGAAACTGTCTAACAACTGAACACACCCTCGTGCTTTTTGCTAAATGGTAAATACACAACCACCTTCTTCTTTTCTAAGCAGCTTGCAGGACCAACGTCACCCCCTGTTACTCATGGTTGCCATATACGACTAAGTACATGTAGTGTGTGTAATGTTTAATGTTTGCTTTAATGTTACTGCAGCTCCTGTCATTGCACTGGACATTGATTATATTTTTCTTTGTTTAGGCAAAATTCGGCTTGGTAAACGTGATCTGGGGTTGATTATCTTTTTATTTTTTTTTTCAACATTACAAGTCCTAACTGCGCAGTTAATTCTTTTAAATGGTAATGGAACATTTCAAATATTTTTCTCCACATGTCACACCAAAGAGATTTGTACTATTTCTAGAGCGCCTTTTGAGCTAAATTAAGGAGCTTGGTAACGAAATACTGCCGTCGTTGAAATCATTAACAGAGGAGAACTTTGACAAAACTAACTCAGTGTGTGAGTCTCTTAAGTGCACCTATCTTAGGCTTAGGTTTAGGCTTAGGCATAATTTCATATGTAAACAGTGATATTTAGATCCTCCGCAGTTATGACCAAAAAAGAGTTTTAGATGCCAGTTATAGACCCAGTGTTAAAAGTGACGCTGCCAGCTGGGTCTGTGCAGCAGCAGTGGTGTTTGGAGAACTAGCTGGCTTCACTGTGTTTGTTTATAAGGTGGTTCAGTATGAACTTTCTTTCAGATATGATTGTGTTACTGTGACTGTAGCCACTGTTAACACCTCCTGATGTCTTAGTAAGCAGCATTTCTGTCCACAATTTAAAAAAGAAATATTTCCCATAAATGTTCTCGTCCTCCACACGTATCCCTTTAAAATCGTTTTTAAAATAATCTTAGTGCATTAGTTCGGCAGGAGGTATTTTATTGTTGTTTGATTCCTGACATTTAACCACCCGCTCTGAGGCTCTGTGGAGTATTACTGTCGTGATTAATGCCGGTGAGTTGACTTGGGTCAAAACTGGTGTGTGGGCTTCGACAAGAGTAGATCCGGTATATGTCAAAAATGGTTTGAAGGTAAGAGTTTAATGGAAGGCGGTATTTTTGTGGTAGTTTCCACAGGTGAATGGGTTAACACAGGCAGAGCTAATTGCTGTTTAAATAAATCAGGGCCTGTGTACAGCTCCTGTAAATAACACAGCGCTTTTCTTTGAAGTGTCTGTTCTGTTTCAGCTCTTCGGACTGCCACTGTGGAATCCTCCCTGCAGCTTTACAGCTTGAAAAAAAACAGCGTTCCCTGTTCAGTAGAAGCACCCAGAATAACTGGAGGAAAAAAAAAAAAACAACGCCATAAAAAAAAAGACCTACATTTAATTTATTAGCCTGTCTCCGGAATTTCGGCAGAGTTCTGTTTTCTTAAAGGTCAGGCGCTGCAGTGCCACAGTCTCTCATGGTCTCTGCTACCATGAATCTTCAGCCTTCTTTCTTGTGTTTGACTCGGTGCACTGAACTAGAATGACTTGGTGAATTCTGACTTCAAAAGCCAGTTGTCTTTTAATCTAGTTATTCTATTCAGAGTGGAGAAATTTAATTGTGAGAGGGGGATCAGAAAATTCTTCCTGTCTGTCTTATTTTCTCTGTTTAAGTTATCTTGCTAGAATCTCCTCTTTGGTGCTGTATGTTGCAATCCCTGGCAAGAATAGGGCTACAAAGCTGAGGGGAGAAATGACTGCTTGTATATAACTGTGGGGGGTAATATTAAGAAATGAGTGATTGCTTTAGCCCCCAAATGACCCCTATTGGCATGAAAGTTGCAGACATGCACATTTGACAACTTGAATGAGGTTGTTACTTTGGCTGCCTGTTATGACAAAATGTTGCAATATGATGAGTGGTGTATCAGGGCAGAGGCTGGACGTGAACCAGCGACTTCGCACACCACAAGCGAGGGTCTTAATCACTGTGCAAAGAGCTGGGCTCAGGGGGGTTCCCGAGCGTCTCACCTGGTAAAAGCGCAGGTTCATGTCCTGGCTGTGTGAAGTGGCAGGTCTTTGCTGGGGATTCCAAAGAGAGCGTTGCATTAGCTCTGGCGCTCCTGTGGGTTAGGGAGGCAGAACCGGCAGGGACTGCTTCTCCTCATCGCACTACAGCGAACCCTGCTGGCCAGGCGCCCAGTGAGCTCAAAAGTGGACACCTGCAGGGCTGGCCTTTGTCCTCCAGAGGTCGGTAGCTCGCTGGTATCCGCTCTCGAGTTCCTGGGTGTAAAAGAGAAAGGGCTCGGTCGCGGGATTGAAGGATGCCCATTGAACCTTCAGGTCTTCTGAGCTGTGTGGGGAATTGCTGCAGTGATTTCTTATGATCATGTGTTTCTTATATTAATGGAAATATTAGTGGAAACATGAAAGTACGGTGGTTTGTGTGAATTGTATGAATTGTGGGAACGAGCAGCTTGTGTGTGTTTACCAGCTACGAGCTCCTAATCAGCAGGTGGGCGTGGTGCAGCAGAACGCCAGGAATAAAAGGGTCCCGATTTGCTGCCGCCAAAGCATCGGTCCGTTTGTGCTGCTGGGTTCAGGAAACGAGAACCCCAACATCTAACGGTGATCGCGTGTATATTCTGAGGTCAGGAAGTGGTCGGGGTTTTGTCCTGGGAGAAGGAAGCTGCAATGAACCAACGATCGTGTGTATATCCGAGGATGCAGTTGGGTGAACTGCCCGAGGGACAGGGAGTTAGTTTCAGGATTGTAGATCCCACCCAGTATAGCAGACAGGTGTGTAAGCGGGACCTACATTTGATAGCGGAGTAGTGCCGTCATTACAGCGTCTTCAGTTTGATAGTTTTTGTACATTATTTATTTTGCCTTTTGTACGCTGGGCTGTATGTCCCACGTGAGCTATCTTTGCTGGTAGCATCACGTGGGGTTCCTGTATGTACTGTATGTAAATAAACCTGCACACCTGCAGGGCGTGTCAATCCCAACCTTCCAGTCTCGGTCTCCTGTCAATCATGCAGCGAACATGCAGCCACGTCATCTTTATTCATGCAAGTTCAGAGTCCCTAGTGGTATATCTTATATACTGTAATACTCCCTGTAAAGGTTTACCGTGGTAATTCTTCAGTATCCTTTGGCACTACCATGCTTTCATCATGCTCTTAATATACTATATGCTCTTACCATGGAATAGGGACATGGGCCTGGATTTTGCATTTATTAAGTGTGTTGAAAGGTTCCCTTTATTTAAGCTTCACAGTAAATAGAGGGGTTCCGAAAAATAAAGCGTTACACGTCCCCTCGTGTTTAAAAGACATACCTGTAATTTTTCTTTTCTTTTTAAATGTAGTCATCGCCAATGATTTTTACTCCAGTTTTCTCCCCAATTTGGAATCGCCAATTGTATTTTATTGATCCCGGTTCACCGCTGCAATCCCCCAGCGACTCGGGGAACGGTGGCTGACACACACGTCCTCCAAAAAGTGTTCTGCCAAGCTGTCTTTTTTCATACTGCGGATCCACAGCGAGGTCATCAGATCTATAGTGCGGGAGGACAACACAAATATGAATGGCTCCACTGCAGACCCACAGGCGCCCTATCACGACGCCACAGGAGTCGCTGGTGCACGATCAACCGTGGATTGCCCTGCCGACCTAAGCCTTCCCTACCTGGGCGGCGCTCAGCCAATTGTGCGCCGCCCCCTGGCCACTCCTGGTCACGGTCGGCAATGACATAGCCTGGATTCGAACCCGCAATCCAGGCTGTAGGGTGCATCCTGCACTCCACGTGGAGCGCCTTTACTGGATGCGCCACTCGGGAGCCCCCTGTAATTTTTATTTTCATTGTAAACATCCTGACAACTTTTAATTGTAGCCTATTAAAGTAAGGTACAGCTATGGCAGCTAAGTTTTGCATGATCGAGAATTTTGTGATTAAGACATAATAAAAAAAAAAAAATGTATGAATATAATTTAGATATTAACATTGTGTAATCAAAGAAACTACAAAATGATTTCGCAAAAGTCTACCGGAAGCCATAATAAATAGTAATACAGTATTTCATGTTAGATTTTTAAATGTCACTTTTTAAAATTTTTGGTTTTGTTAAGTATATGGAAAACTACAAAGCGGTATGTAATTCAGTATGTTAACGTAACATTATTCAGCTGGTTTCATTCGACTTTATGAAGCAAAATTAGTTAATTCTACAGGATGATGTAACACTTTTGGCCATAGCTATAGATGGTCTCCATGGTGCTGCAGTGTGAGCTGAGCACCTTCATTTACTTCATAGATCAAGCGATGCAATAATACAGACATCACCCCATCAGTAAGAGCTGCTCTGGGGTTACCTCCTTTATTATCTTGATAAACTCTGCATTGACCATTGCTTTGTAATCCACTGGACAGTACAGAGGTTCCACAAAACACGGTGGACAATACCAGGTTCAAAGCTATTGTTACTGGCTTCAGGTTATCTACTCTTATTGTGTATTTCATTTGACTGTTTTACTAGAACTGATTGTGTATCTCCCTCTGTCCGACTCTCTGTGACACTCTGCATGTTGAACACAATACCTGCCTTTAATTTTAACCTCTAAACTTTTATCATACCCTGCTAGCCTACAAATACTTCTGGAGTTATGAAGACCCTCCTTGCTTGCATACATATGTTGTACATTTTCATGGAACGCGAAGCGATCGGATTTTACAGAATGGTGTATTGATGGAGATTGAAACGTGTTATCAGACTGAAGCATTCTGGAACAAATTCACTTAGGGTACCGACAATAGAAGACCAGATGAGATTAACATTGTCAACATAGTGAGGCTCAAGGGACATCATCAGCCTACTGAAGCCAGATGCTTGTTGCTATGAAAACCATGTGAAAACAAAACATATGTAAATCTGGGTATGCTGTGGCTTGTATTTAATTGTATACAATTCTATGTATGTGTATGGTTTCGTCTTTTGGCATGATGTCTTCATGCATTGTAACCAAGTGAATAACACTGGATAGAAATACAGAGAATATATTCAACCAGCAGAGTGATCTGCTGCCGGGATGCATTCTCCTAATCAGTCGTAAGTTGTACCCGTTGTCACACAGCGCGATCACACCTAATATCTGCTACAGCACTTCATGGGCAGGTGACCATTGAAATGATTTATCTTGTAAAACATTCCTAAGGATTGCTTACCTGAATGTGTACTGCAGCGGAAGCTGGTTCTTCTTTTCCAGGCACGTTACAGCAGGAGGGTGAGTGGCAGGTTCTTATTCGCGTGTCGCGCTCCTTGCTGGCTCAGTTTGCTGCACTTCTTCTACCTCGGCTCTGCTGACACACTTTATTATGGAACATGCCCCTGTCTCGTTGTGAGGTAGTCTCATTGCTGATGGCTGCTTAATAGGATTTGGCAGCCAGTTATTGGGTAGACAATTTGGCATCGGTTACTTGCCTGGGTTTCTTTTTTTTTCTTTTGCCCGATCAAGAGGTAAATCCCTGAGAACGTATCCGCTTATCCACACAGTGAGCTGTGTGAACACGGATTAGATTATCTAAAAAAGGTTGTTTACTCCACATTAGAACTTCCATCCATCAATCGGGAAGCTCCATTTCAGGGCACTCACAGTAAATCTTTGCCTTTACCTTACTATGATATAATGACATGCAAGTATAGAACACATCAATGGTAGAACCTACTTAACATATTGAACTCCACATTGGGACTATGCAATGGATATTAACAGTGACAGTGTAAACAGAATGACGTGGATGGCCTTATTTAAATTATTTAAAGGAGGGCAGTATTTAGATCAGCCACTGTTTTAGATCACTTCAGTAAACCCCTATCTCCATGTAATCAAGTCTGTTAGTTTTAGGAAGTCTCTAAGCTTCTTGTTAGTAGACAATAACCTTCTTATTGGCAGAGGAGACAATAACCTTCTTATTGAGTGGCGCATTCAGTAAAGGCGCTCCGCGTGGATTGCATTATGCGCCCTATAGTCTGGAGATCGCTGGTTCGAGTTCAGGCTATGCCATCACCGGTCATGACCGGGAGTTTCCAGGGGCCGGCGCACAATTGGCCGAGTGCCACCCGGGTGGGGAGGGTTCAGGTTGGCAGGGTAATTCATCGCGCAACAGCGACTCCTGAGTACCGATAGGACGCTGGCAGGTCTGCTGTAGAACCCACTCGCATCTGTTTTGTCCTACGGCACTATGGGTCTGGTGGCTTCGCTGTAGACCTGCAGTGTGTCTGCCGCCATTTCCCAAGTCAGCAGGGGGTTGCAGCGGTGAACCAGGATAAAAAATAATAATTGGGCATTCCAAATTGGGGAGAAAACCGGGGTAAAAAATAATTGTCGATGACTAAATTAAAAAAATAATTTAGTATTTATTTAATACTAAGTAAATATGTTATTAGAAACAAACTCATAGCTCACAAGCAAAACATGACCGTATAAAAAGGCAAAGTCTGTCAGCCATGGGGACCAGGTAAAAATGAAATGTATTGTTTTGTTTTGTTTTTAAGCCAGTTTACAGCAATTCTGGAATAGTTGTTAAATGTGGGTAAAAGTTTTTTTTTTTTTTACTGACTGCATCTTATACAGTAAGAAAAATGGATCTAATGTCTTGTTTATTTCCTGCTTCACTGTATCTGCAGCCAATTACCCATCATGCAGTGCCTGCTGCTTCAGGTAGCATTGCTTAATTCTAACTAAACCTCAGCCAGTCAGGTTCCGAGTATAGCAGTTGCTATGCTGCTGTGTAGCAGGGGTTCCTGAAGCTCACAGTCCTAGCAGGGATGTGGGCTTCATTGGATATCAGTGTCTAGGTGAAAGGGTATTGATCCCTTCAGACTTCACGTTTTGATTTCTGTAGAATTATGAATCAAATCAACAGCAGACTCCTGCCCAGATAAGCAAACAAAAAGATTCTGCTCTGCTCTTTTTTAATCCTCTCCCTGGTCTTGTTATTTCAAACATATTGTGTCAGTGTATTCCACTGGCAAACAGAATTACGGGATTTCTAAATATAAAAAATGCAGATTTGGCAGACTGAAATTGTGCACGTGAGCATCTGTCTTAGTTTACTTTAATCCTCCGGAGCAAAGTAAGTTTTAGTCTTCACTTCCACACAAAGACCAACTTCATTTTCCTTCATAATTTCCATGCCAGTTTTCGAGAGACCCGTTTTCCTCTACATGAACTCAAATCCTGTTTAATTCTCTTGTCTCAAGTGGGTGATAAACTGAGGGGCTTGGGTTTACATGGTTGACAATGCTGAGCAGGATTTGTTGGATTGGGTTCTCAGCAAAGGAATCTTGGACATGTTCCAAATATGTTTTATAACAATTAATAAAACGTGAATCTTTTCATTTAAAAAAAAGGTATTTATTTGTAATAATTTTACATTCATATAACACAAAAACAATCATATAATATACCCCCCCCCCAGCTTTACATAACACATAGCAGTTATAACTGATACTCATTTACATAGCACCATTCGGTTTCAAGTATCCCTTTATAGCTCCCATTTCCGTCAATTTACTTTACTGGCTTTCTGTATTTGTTCCTGAAGGTATTGAAAGAAGGGCTGCCATGTCTTATGAAACTCTGCTATTTTGTATTTCATTTCATATCTCAATTTTTCATTTTGTAATATATTTATCAATTCTGTAATCCAAATTTGTGATGAAGGCGCACTTTCCTTCTTCCAAAACTGCAGTAAGATTTTTTTGGCTACTAGTAAACTATATGCTATAGCATGTTGTTCAACTCTTTATTAGTTAAGAAATTAGATGTGCCAAATATTATTAACAACGGCTCTGGTTCAATTTGAGTGCTGTAAATTGTGGATAGAACTTCAAACTTTAGAACTTCAGAAGGAAGTGCATCTGGGCCTGGTGTTTTACCAGATTGAAGTGTTTTTTTCATTTTAAGATCACTTTATGTTTGTTTATTTTTTTCAGAATACAGGTTTGTTTTTGATATCCCATGTGATTTATCAATAATCAATTGGAGTGTGTTATTATTTTAAAATCAGATGCCCTCTTTGTGCTGTACACTACAGAGAAATGAACTTGGCATGTGGAAACAGTACTATTACCACAGATCATAGAGGGTGTTGTATCTGATACCCCTTTGTGTTATTACCTGTAATATGGTCACGATTTGTATCAAGGAGGAGGTTTCAGTGTTGAGGCATTAAAACCAATAGAATGCATCATTTCCCCAGGGACACGACACATTCACAGATGAGAACCTTCAATTTGGTTAAGAATGTTTTATTTTCTCCACATTATACCCTTCAGTTGTAAATATGTTTGCTGTTTTCCAAGTTTTCAAAATGAGTGGTTTACAAACCCATGAAAAGGCAGAGTGGTGATGTACGGGCTACTTAAGGGATCAGAGTGACATAACAGTTTACAGTTCAGAGCTCAGATATAGTATGTAGTTTACCTTGTCTTAAAAGAGTTTCCACTATTGAAATATGCAAATCACATAGGTTTGTATTGTTTGTGCTCCACCTAACAGAGCAGTGACTCTCATAGTACAGTTACATGCCTTCAAATGATCAAGAGTCAAGTGTCTGTACTCGACAAGACCAAGGACAGAATGGGACTACTTTTCTGAGGAACAAAGCTTCTAAGAATAAGCCCAAATAAGAGACTGGGGGCAGGCAGCTCTGGGATCCTCAGAAGTTACAACTCATTGAAGTTCTACAGTACTATGTAGCTTTGGATAAAAATGCCTGCTAAACTACTAACTAATAATAATAATCAAAGGAGGGGGAAGGTTACCTTTGTAATGGATCTCTAGAGTAAGTAAGGTACCTGTATGTGTTTGCCTGGAGAGATTCACAACTTTCATTATTGATGCTTTTTTAAGGATTTGTTCCTAGCGATCTACAGTGTGTTTGCTAGATTCACAACAGACTAATGAATTGCATTGATGCATTATGAGTACAGAATTATTGATATGATTGAAGCAAACTTTTTGTACATTTTGGGTTTTTCAACCCTCGCATGCTCTGACAGTGTTTACCATCTTGGTTCCATAAAGAAAGGCTGTGATTTTTATATTGGAAGTATCTATCTGCCCTGCAGTCGTCCAGTAGCTGTAAAATAGTCTATGGGTGTTTGGGACATATAGTTCTGCAGCTACAGTGTACTCTGTGTCAAGCAGTAAGAAATTTTAAATGAATTGTTTGATGGATCGGAGGATTAAGGCTGCGGTTAATGTTACGGTTAAGGTTAATGTTAGGAAAAGGTTAAGGTTTCTCCAGTCTGACCCTATTTCTCTGTCAGCTGGACACATAGCCACACACTTTTATATTTTTTATCCTAAACTGGACATCATGCATGAGTTTTGGATGTAGAGAACTGCTTCGCCAATTACGGTACGATGAAAGTTGCTTACGTTATTAAGAGTGTGGGAATCTGGGGGTATATGAAGGCATCCATCCCTCTGCCTGTATGTCATACAGTGGATAAAGATCATGGTAATCTTCTTCTTTGTGTTACTGATGGCTCTAATTTTGAATTTACAGTCATGGCAGGGGGGAATGTCACCGACATGCTTGTTTAGTACCAAAGTAACCCACGGCATTGTGACAGCAGCTAGGGTTCCCACAGTCAAGTCCTGTGAGCACAAGCGAGTGTGTGTGTGTGGTAACACTGAACAAGGTGTCTTGGCATCAATCAGTCTGTAACATGGGATGCCCTTCTTTGTGTGCAAACCCAGCGTAACCTTCCTCTTGTTAACAGAGTTGGGTTCAAAGTTGTTTCTTTGTTGCCTAATCCTTTGAGCTCCCAATGTCACTAAAGCAAGCATTTTCTATGGCTGCTGACTGCTAATGTGATGTAGCAGTTTCAGATGGGGGGGGGGGGGGGATGACAGGGGGGGGGGACTTCTCGCCACTTCAAAAAATGAATATGATGACAGCCAAGTAACAAACGTCCGGTCAGTGCATTGCATTGTGGATTTCCTACCTAATGCATAGAGCTTGAACACATAGGTGTTGTAACAGAAAACCTTAATTGACGCTGCATATTTCCACTTCAACATACTTTTAGTTTCAAGTTCAGTGGGCTGACGAAAGACAAAAGTTCATTAAAAAGCTGTTGGTTAAACTGAGCTTATTCCATAACTTTAAACACCCAATCATATGTGATACAGTAGTGCTAAAAAGAAACTTACTATAGTAATAAAATTAGACAAATGTGTTGACAAGGTCACCTGTGTTTTGTGTTTTAGTTTGACAATAAAAACACTAACACAAACTCTTAATCAGAACATGTATCAAGCTTTCCTACATGCCTGACATTTCGTACTGGGTTTGGCTATAAACACCTTTCCAACTCAATCCTGTTTGACATTAATTATTTCATATTATTATAGTGAACATAAACAGCAAACTGCACCACCCTGACCTATGCTTAGAGAGAATTCTGTAAAAGCCATGAAGTGTTCTGTAATGATTACACTTTTTTTTAATACAGGTAGTGACATTTTGTTTTCACTTTAATTGAATAATGTAGCCTAACTCAAGATATTTTATATATATATAGGTAGGACAAAAAAATGGAAACACCTGGGTAAATGAGGGACACCAAGTATATTGAAAGCAAGGGCTTCCACACAGGTGTGGCTCATGTGTTAATTAAGCAAATAACATCCCAGCATGCTTAGGGTCATGTATAAAAATGCTGGACAGGCCTGGTTGCCTATAATTATGGCTATCATGGCTGCAAGAGGAGACCTCAGTGACTTTGAAAGAGGGGGGATTGTTGGGGCGCGTTTTGGCAGGAGCTTCAGTGACCAAGACAGCTCAACTTGCTGATGTTTCACGAGCAACGGTGTCTAAGATGATGTCGGTATATAACTCAGAGGGAAAGACATCATCAGCAAAGGGCAACAGTGGGTGGAAGCGCATACTCCAGGATTGTGATATCCGTGCATTAATTCGAAGTGCAAGGCGAAACAGGCGAGCATCTGCTGATCAATTGACTGCAAATTTCAACCTGGGGGGCAAGCAGCCAGTTTCATCAAAAAGGGTCCGTCGAGAACTCCACAGAGCGGGATACCATAGTGGCCCAACGCCCTATTAAGTGACTTTACATTGGTGTTTCCATTTTGTTGTCCACTACCTGTATGTGTATGTATATATATATACCGGTCTGATATATATTTTAGAGTCCAGGGAAGATCATGTTGAAAGGTAGACTACAGCCTTTCCAGAAGTTACACCTCTGCCAGCAGGAGTAGTTATAGCAGTCAAGCTAAATGTGTTCTGAGGGGAAGTCTGAAGTCTGGGGAATTTCAGTGTGGTTAATACAGCTGATTGTTATTAAAAAAAAAAAAAAAAAAGAAAACTGTAAATGTGTCTTGAAACAGAATCTCAGTTGATAACAGCACGCTAGCTGAAAAAGGGCACAAGCAGTACAAACTGGTACTGTACATTGCTGCAGGAGATTGGTTTCTCAGGGGGTCCGCGTGACATGTGCTGGGATTCAGGCAAAATACCCCAAACAGATCACCTCAGTGCAAGAGCAATGGAATGTGAATTCTCTCAGCCTCCTGTGACTGCTTTCCCAAAGACTGTTGGGAAATCAGTATAAAAATAATGCCCTTTCACAAACCTGTTACTGTGAAAAAGTAAGCTTTCCTGAAGTGGAAGAGTAGGTTTGTTGTTTTAGAAGAAATGTAATTTAGCTACTATATCATGGGTGTCTTTAAAGCTGGTTGAAATTATTTATTCTGTAGTTGGGATTTCTTGAGGACTGTTAAAGCATAACTTCTCAGTGATGATCTGTATTGGTCTGTGATCTTTAATTTTAACTATTTTGAAAGTGTTTACTCCAAGTCTATTTTGTCAAAGGGCAAAACTCCAGGTTAATTTTACAAAATAGAAAAACCAAAACAACACCACAGCTAATAAACAAAAGTTTGCCAAACACTGACTGAGCGCTGTTCTCACTAAAAGGGAGGCCCCCCCTCACTAAAAGGGAGGCCCCCCGCTCCAGGAACCTTGTCCTTAACACACTCTAAACAAACTGGGGTGGGATTAAAATCCCCTAAACAAATCCCTATGCTGAGCACTAAGATCCCGGATAACACGCACAGTGATCACAAGTGGTTGCTTTGTTTGCTCACCCTGGTTCAAAAACGCAGTCGTGAGGAAACAAGAACAAAGGACTGGCATTTCAAACCCTTTTTAAAGGCAAATGGCCAGGGTTATTTGATAGTCAATTAGTCAATCAACACGTGGCCACATGGTGCACATGAAGTTCAATTAGGTAGGAAGGGAATTATAACCTCCAGCCCTGCCATATCTAGTACAAACTTTATTTTGTAAAAACTTTCAAATTAAACACATTTTCTTTACAAACAAAACGAAAACATATTATTTACATGTAGCTCCCTGAGGTAGCAGTAGAGTAGATATATTTATATGTTGCAAATACAATACTGTAGATCTGGGGTCTCCAACCCTGGTCCTGGAGAACATCTGTGACTGCTGGTTTTCATTTCAACCAATCTCTCAGTTACTTAATTGAACCAGTTATTGGATTAATTAGTTAAGATTAACAGATGGTCCAGATCTTTAGCCACTGATGATGTAAAGACACCTATAAAACCTGCAGGATAGAGGGGCTCCTGAGTGGCGCATCTGGTAAAGGCACTCCGAGTGGAGTGCAAGATGCACCCTATAGGCTATTCTATTGCCGACCGTAGACGGGAGCTCCCAGGGGGTGGCGCACAATTGGCCAAGTGCCGCCCGGTGGGGGAGGGCTTAGGTCGGCCAGGGTGTCCTCGGCTCACCGCGCACCAGCGACCCCTGTAGACTGGCTGGGCACCTGCGGGCTTGCCTGTAAGCTGCCCAGAGCTGCATTGTCCTCCAACACTGCAGCTCTGAGGTGGCTGCACGGTGAGTCTGCAGTGTGCTTCGGAGGACAGCGTGTGTTCATCTTCACTGCTCCCGAGTCAGCACGAGGGTGGTAGCAGGAGCTGAGGCTAAAAATAATTGGATATGCCAAATTGGGAGAAAATAATAAAATAATTTGCGATTAGTAAATAAAAAAAAAAAAAAACCTGCAGGATAGGGGCTCTCCAGGACCAGGGTTGGAGACCCCTGCTGTAGAGACTACTGTTCTGAATTATCAAGCCCTTGCCATGTTGTGTTTCCTCAGGGACAGGTGTTCAGTCGAGGGACCCCCTGAGCCTGGAGCCTCCCTCAGCCCTCCCTTCAGCCACGCCGACCCCCAGCACAGCAGGGCAGCATGGCCGGGAGGGGTTAGACTGCGGCTTAAAAACAGGTACGCAGGCCAGAATCTCCAGCCATCTGCCCCATATAAATATCTATAATATTAATACTACAAATATGAATAATACAAGTAAAAGACAAAGACAGTCATACACACTAGTTTAAAGGATTTTTTTTTCCAACTGGAGTAATTTACTTTCTTCAAGGTGTTGTTTTGGAATACTATTCAGAACTGATACATGGTTTTCCTCAGGTAATATTTCACTAAGCAAATATCTCACAAGGACACAAGGCTCAGTGTTTTTGACAATAGGCTGCCAGTTCTTTCAGCTAAACCATGAACAGAAATCCAGATTCCACTATGGCCCACGTCATTGCTGCAGATTATTGCAGGCTGTTATCTTCCTCACTGACAGAACTGAGAGGCTTTATTTGCTGCCAGGTGCATGACAAGCACTGAGCGCTGGCATTTTTAAGAGTTGCAATCAGAAAGGAACAGAGCCCGTCCAAAAGGTCAGTGACTCTCGTCTAACTGAGAGTCAGTGAAGCAAACTGGAATGTGAGCTGTAAACCACAGAGAGAAATTCCTACCACCAGCATTCTCCTTTCTTAATTGTCTTTTTTTATTAACTAGATATAAGAAATTCCAACCATGGAGGTAATGTCTTAGAACAGAGGGCCCAAACCCTGTGGTCCTGTCGTCCCCCCCCCCCCCCCCCCCCCCCCTCCCCCTGCCCCTGCTACATCTGATTGCTTGTAAGCTTTTATAAACATTTATTAAAACTTAAAAAAAAAACAAAGAAAGCTGTTCATGAAAACACCGTTCCAATAGGGTATGGACAAATATACCTAACACTTCCTCTTGAAATTGTCATTTCAGTTTTAGGGCAAAAAAGATTGTGGAAAATATTCATAATTCCAAATGAAGTATTTGAATGAAAGACCCCACAAAAATTGATTAAAACCAGTCCTTTACAAAAATAATAACATAATCCATAATAACGAATTCAAAACCCGACCATGTATTCCTTTTGTACCAGCTTTTTACTGCATTGTAGCAAACAGCGCAACATTTGAAAAGACTTCAACGCTTTTGCTCCAGTCAATGTTTTTTTTTTTAATATAAAATAATTTGGAACTTGCAAACAGCAACTTAAAGGCTTTTGAGTGCATCTGAGTTGTTACTCAGGTAGTTGTTCTATAATTTACATTTCTTCCATGGCTTTAAAGATTTGATAACCTGCCTGTTTAGGTTTAATTTCGCTGTGCAAGTAGCAGTTCTGTGAACAGTTTTAACTGTCGTATGTGAGGGTCAGCAGTTAAAGTGTTATCTGGTGGCCTGGTCCATAGCTAGAACAGAGCGTTTATAGGGTTAAAACATCAGCCCTCAAATGGCTTCTCTGGTCTGTAGAAAGAAAGGAACATGTGGAACCCTGGGTAATTAGAAGGCAGGAAGTGCTGTGTTCTTGATGCAAATGCATCCCTTTGGGACTGGGTGTCACAGTTTTTGTTGTGCAAATGTCCACGTCTGTTCAGCGGAGGTCACGCAGAGGTTGGACAATGAATCTTCTTGCATTCCGTCGTTCTCGTCCCAAACTCCTCTTCATTGGTTGTGTTACCCTAAACTGGATTTGGGGGTGGGGGAGAATCATAAAATAAAGTTGGCTGCGGTAATCAAGTGTAATGTTAACATTTCTGTTAACTGTTCCAAAATGGATTAAGATAAGAAATGATCAGCATTGACCGAATTCCTGTGTTGATTATTATTTTTATAACACATTTATGAAAAAATGACTTTTACTCCCATTTCAATAAAACGTAACCACCCTTTTCAATTTCAGTGCATTTGGTCGACAACTTTAACAGTGCTGGAATTACCATATTCACCAGACCAGTCACTATATTAGTATGTCTTGATACTTTGAAGACTCCTCTGCTTGGGATCTGTTTTGCTTCCTTTCTGTTGCCTAATGCTGAATGGAATGCATTTTTAGCAGGCCATCAGGCACGCTTAGAACTAGTACATCAGATAGTACAGTTCAATTACTGTTGGATCTACTGTTATCCCTTGCATCTGCTGCAGGTCTCAGTTGAAATGCCAATCATGTAAACTGAACCAAAGTCAATAACAATTTAAGTGGCTAAAGATCTAAATGCATTCTTTCTGCATTACATTATTACAAATGTTTCTCCATTGCTGCGCTTGTAAGACCGGAGGTTGACCGACAGGAGCCAGACACTTAAAGAGCAGAATGCACCGTTCTTGTAATCTTTCATTTTGTTTGGAGAAGCCTGCATACTTACCATTGTTGGGGAAATGATGTAATGTAGCTAATACCCAAGCCAACTGACTGTGCCACTCTGCATGTTTTCTAATATCCTAGCATAGTCAAATTGACTTGGTACCCAGTTGTCAGCAGCAGTGATTAAAACAGTGTACTTTGTGTGTATTGTAGACATTCATTATGGACTCATTGTTTCATTGCAGATCTGAACCCCTTGACTATAATGCAATCCCTGTGTTATACATGCATCCGAGCCTGCGAGTGACTGCCTGCTTCTTTGAGGTGCATGACACCTTGATTGTCCTTTGGCAATACAAAGCAAAGCAAAAGGCATTGAATTGATTGGCCGTGGCTTTTGCCTCTCTCATCTATTAGAGACCCCACATGTTGTTGATGTGATTTGGCCATACGCAGCGATTCATCTGTAAGCAATGCTGGCTACTGCTGAGACAGTGTTATATGAAATCAGGTATAAAAAATCATTCATGCATGCCGGCTGTGTGTTTAGTTTTTGATTTTCTGCAAGTGCATTACTGCGGAGACAGCTGTTTTTGTTCCATCTTACTCGTCTGTTAATGGAGGAGCGTTTTGCACAGCGATTATGTAAAGTACTGTTCAATCCCAAATTGTCAGTTCCCTGGGACGATTTTTAGAGAATTGAGTCAAGCAGCTGGAATGGGAATTATCAACTCATTATCAGCTTGTAACATTCACTTGTGAACTCTTGTATCTTGCAATGTCTTACTCACAAACCCTCCGTGGTGTTTTGTTATTTGTAAATCCATAGGTTTAATTTAGCAGGGTGGCAGACCCCTTTGTACGTCTTCAAAACCATAACTGTACAAAATCTTGTTTCTGAGTTACCACATGGTGATCTTCATAAACTGCAACCATGTGTTCGTTTTTATAAGCATATGAAATCAGTTTCAGATAGGAAAAGGCAAGGCAGAGGTCTGTTTTACAGAGACAACATCTTAACTCTTTACAGGATGTTTACTTCATCCGTTATCATATGAGCTGTAATGATAGTTAATTGCATGTTTTAATAAGAGAGACGCTTTTCTGTGCCCACTCTTGCTCAATCTTCACTCGTTGCCAGTATAGCAAAGCCGGTGCATCACAGCACAATGGAGCTGCTCGGGGCTTTTTACCGTAGCAAACTGAAGAGGAAGAAGAAGAGAGACCTCATACAAGGAGCTTTGTGTAAATCGCCCTCTGAAAACAGTGTTAACAGTATAGCGACCGGTTTTATTACTAAAATGCTGGGATTTACAGCCAGGTAACTTCTGCATGTTATTTATTTATACATCTGTTGTTCATTACATAACCAGAAATTTGTAAAAAAAAAATTAAAAGACTACTTTTTTTTTACAAATTTATATTTTTTTGGAATTGTGATCGCAAAGTATAACGCAGCATCCTTAGCCAAGGTTGTCTGTTTGTCGCAAGCAAAACCACACTCACACACTTCACTGCTACTGGCACGGCTTGTAATAGTTTAGCTGCTGGTGAACCTGTGGTCTATTTATTCATTGAACTAATAGCTTTAGTTTTGTATTTACAGTCATGGCTGGAGATGTATGTTACTAATATCCTTTTTTTTTACTGTTGCTTTGCATTGCTTTCTTGGTGGCACATGTAAATAGTTTAAAGATTTAAGAAATCCTTCCAGGAATTGTTTTTGGGGTTTAATAGGTTGGCAGTGACTTTCTCCATTTTTCTTTTATTGTGTTTCAAAAAATCAATATTTTTAAAGCACCGAGGAGTTTGTTCAGCGAACGCTCTACAAGAATGGGTTCTTGTGGGAATGATCTAAGTTAAATACATAATAAACTGGTCATTGTAAAGGAATAGTATTGGGGTCTGACACTCCAACATCTGTTTTTATCAGTGAGTCTGTCTGTGTACTAAACATTTAAAGGATAAAGGACTGCCAGTGTATCCTTGGTTGATTTTAAAGGCTAATATAGTTCATTTATCATATGGATTTATTATGCCTTACTCAAGGCTGGAATTTTTTCGTTGAAGTCAAAGAAACTAACTAAATAACGTCATCACTGTTATTTACCTGTGTTATTTGTAAAGATTATTTCAGACTGAAGATGGGTGGTACTAATAGGTAAAACCCCTTAAACTTTGAGGGGTTTAAATTTTCAAGACTAACATATTCCCTGAGAATAACACGTTTTATAAATGTACTCTTCAAATACATTTTTAAACTATGGTTTGTTTTTAATTCATAAGACGTCTACATCCTTCAAATTTTGGCCGGTCTTTTATACCCTGTATCGTTTCCCTCAAGTTTCTGTGAAATACAGGCTGCTTAGAAATGCTTAACCTGATTTCCCGTGCACTTATATCCTTCTTCATTCTGTTCCATTGATGTACACAGGCGAGGTGAACCAGCATCCAGACCTCACTCCTGGCACTCAATCAAACTAGGGGAAAACCAACAGGATCCCAGCATGATGCAAATATCTCAGGGCACCATCAGCACTCCTTGGCACCAAAACTACCCTTCCAGGTCAGTAGGATTTGGTCTGTTGGCT
The DNA here is from genome assembly GCF_902713425.1 of Acipenser ruthenus. Classification (NCBI taxonomy): domain Eukaryota; kingdom Metazoa; phylum Chordata; class Actinopteri; order Acipenseriformes; family Acipenseridae; genus Acipenser; species Acipenser ruthenus. Next base: position 19,125,243 of record NC_081189.1, on the reverse strand, counting down.
TGGTAACGAAAGAATCATCTTTTAATCCTGTCCTATAAACCACTCAAACAAAAACACACGAATGAAAAAAAGAAAAAAAAAGAAAATGAAAACAACAGCATTAAAGCAGATTTTTTTCATACTATTGTAAACCGCTTACAATTGCATTTTGTAAGAGTATACAGTCTTTGACTAGCTTTAGTTTCCTTGAAGAGAAGAAAAGAAAGGCAATTCATTGTGCGGCAGTTTGGCTGTATCAAATACAGGCCTCTGTTTATAAACTGAGGATGGTTACCATTCAAGTAAATTCATTTTTAACTCGCATGTAAAACATAGTTCAAGTCTATGCGATGACTAATTCCTACCGGCTTTTATTTATAATTAATGAATTAAAGGATTTTTTTTTTTTTTTACATTATCTTTGTGTTGTATGCAAGCCAATGATATTTAAGCTACTAGAATATCCAAAGAATGTATTCTTTCTATCCTGAATACCCATTATACAGCTATGAATATAATTTTAGATATTTTATTTAACATCATGTAGTCAAAGAAACTACAAAATGATATCGCAAAAGTCTACCAGAAGCCACAATATTTCATGTTAGAATGTCCCGTTTTTTTGTTTTTCATTATATATGGAAGTATATGGAAAATTACAAAGCTGTATGTAATTCAGTATGTTAACGTAACATTATTCAGCACGTTTCATCCGACTTAATTCTGTAGGGAGATGCAAAACGTTTGGCCATAGCTGTAGATGTAGTTGGTTGGTATACCCTAATTAAAACCCTGTTGTATATCCCCAAATTTAAAACCAACCTCACCTGTTAGAGAGGACCTACACATAAAGGAATCAGAACTTGAACAAACAAAAGTACAGTCAGGTCTAGATGAAGACAATGAGAAAGACTTCAATAAAAAATATTTTAGTTTTACTACATAAAGATCTAATGGACATTAGTAAAAATGTATGGTACTTGAGTAAAATGGGTTTACAGGTTTTCAAACATATTTCATAGCACCCAGTGCTGGTAACACCAGGCATCAATTGTGTCTGAATTTAACATTTTAATTTTCCTTTTTCAGCGCTGTTCTGTATAGTCAGGTTTAACTGTCTGCCTCCCAACTCTTTCAAGTCTCACCCCCACACACAGTGCCTACTATTACAAAGCAAAAACTACGTATGGGGTCATGGAAGCAGTCTCTTAGATCTGATACACTGTAGGAACGAAACAAATCAAATAGCACAAAGGCTGATTGAGGTTGCGGATTCTATGAAATCTAAAATTAATTTACATAATGAGTTAGGGGCTGGATCCCGCTGGAAATGAGAGGGTTTCATTTTGACTGTAAGCAAATACAGATCAGGGAGGAACACAATGATCCTGTTGAACAGTTTTTAAGTGGAACATTGTTTTCTGAATTGCGAGTAATTTGTGCATACAAATTGCTTGACTAAAACAACAATAAAAGCCGCACCCTATCCGGGGGTTGTTTCCAAGGCTTTTGATAAAATGACCATTTACTGGGTCAGAACAGGAATCTTTTCTAACAGCATGTTACTTGCTGCAGTCATGTGGAACAATTTTTATGATATTTCTCTTAACAAACAGCCTTTCACAGGTGAACCAAAGTGCAGTGTTGACAGATGCATGCAATTCTCTAAGCTGTTTAATGTTCTTCTTTTATTTAGGAACAAAGCGTTCATTGTTCTCTAGGAACCATTCCGGAGCTCTCTGGCAGTATTATACAATATCTGTTTTAATTGTGACTTTTTTATTATTGTTCACACTTGCCTTGCTTCCTCCTTTTCTATGATTTTATGTGGTTCTGTATTTCTGTATTTCCTAAAAGTGGCACATCCCTATGCAGAAATTTAGACTGTGTTCCCATGGTAAATTCTAAACAGTCATTTTGCATGATCATTTTGCAGTTTTTCCGTGGTTATATTATTATTATTATTATTATTATTATTATTATTATTATTATTAATATTATTATTATTATTATTATTATTATTATTATTATTATTATTATTATTACCACCATGGTTTTCCATGTATTATTTTTTTAAATATGATTCATAGCTATTAAACACTCAATAATGCTGAATTAAGAAACTGTGGTGGACATGTATCAATCATTTGCGACGGCGTTAAGGTCATAGCACCGAGTTTATGCCGGCCTTAAAACTGGCCTGTATGTATCACGACACTTTTGACAAGTTAAGGCCGTGTTACCACTGCAAAAATTTGCTCCTCCGCTCATTAGCCATGCATTTCTAAGTCGTGACAAACCTCAATTATATGCATGGGCAAATTGTATGTGGGGCTCATTTGTAAATGAAGTCTGTGATATTAGAATGAGATTCATTAAGCGGCAGAACAGCAGTGCCGGTGTCCTGCAGGGACAAGACAGATAAGACAGATTTCAAATTAGTCTTATTTGGGCGCAAAGAAAAAAAGTCAGAAGGCAGCTGATAGGAAAGAGCATTATAGGGGCCCAGGAAATTCACTGTATTTTAAAAAGAAATTCATGAATGACAATAAAAAAAAATAACGCATTTTACAGAGTGCCACGAAACCGACATTTTATTAAAAAAACCAAAACAAACAAGCAAAAAAACATTTTCTATTTAGAAATGTGTGATAGTTCATGAAGAACATCACCCAAAAACCAAGGCTGAAACATTTTAACATTTAGACTGTAACTCGATTCGATAGTGAAACAATATTTTAAAATGTAACAAACTTCTGCTGGAAACAAGTTGTTTAAAATGGTCTGTATTGGCTGCAAAAAAATAAATAAAGTAACAAGCAGACAAAATAGATTTAAAAAAAAAAACAAAAAACTTTGAATAACAAATTAGGCAACATTTTCGAGTTTTGTAAACTTTTAAAACTTATGTTGACACATCAATTAAAATGATTATTCCCATAGCCTGTTTTGCTGCCTCTAATCCCAAAATTCAGGTATTAAACATGGGAGAAACATTAACTGCAAAACCTGAAATGACAAAACATAAGCTTTAGTGTTTTTTCTTTATACACACTGTACATTTCTAGTAGTATGTAGAAATGTCATTGTACAGTATGAGGAATTCACCAGTCATGAAGCTGGTATTTGTTTGACCCCGTTGCTGTAGTAACCAAGTGCATGGCATTGAGCCGGACCTTGTACAACTACTGCAGCGCTGCTTCAACTTGATAAAAGTATGAAACTAATGGGAGGTGAAGAGTACAGTAATGTAAAATACTGTAAGGAAAATAAAATGCATATTTTTCACAGTAATCAGTCAAGTACATGATTTCTGTGAAATATATATATATATACAGTACCGGTCAAAAGTTTTAGAACACCCCCATTTTTCCAGTTTTTATTGAAATTTAAGCAGTTCAAGTCCAGTGAACAACCTGAAATGGTACAAAGGTAAGCGGTAAACTGCCAGAGGTTAAAAAAAAAAGTTTAGGTTACCAAAAACTGAAAAATAATGTACATTTCAGAGTTATACAAAAAGGCCTTTTTCAGGGAACAAGTAATGGGTTAACAACTTACAGCTGTTCTGCAGCAATGGAAGTAAATTAACCCTTGAAAGTTGATGCTAACAATTCCTACAGGTGTCCCAACTTTTGTTGATTACTTAAAAACCCTCTGTCTGTATTATTATTATTATTATTATTATTATTATTTATTTCTTAGCAGACGCCCTTATCCAGGGCGACTTACAATTGTAAGCAAATACATTTCAAGTGTTACAATACAAGTAATACAATAAAAGCAGTGTTGGAACAGACTGTGTTACTACACCCTCTTAAGCATTATTTGGACAGTATTGTACTGCAGGAAGTAATATATTGCTCTCATAATGGCGAGAAAAAGGCAATTAACAAAGGAAGACAGACAGACCATTATAACCCTTAAAAGTGTAGGTCTTTCCTTTAGAGAAATTGCAAAGAAAGCCAAGGTGTCAGTGAGTACAGTTTCCTACACCATCAAAAGGCACTTGGAAACTGGAGGATACTCTGACAGGAAGAGGTCTGGCAGACCCAAAGCCACAACAGAATTAGAAGACAAGTTTCTGAGAGTCAACAGCTTGCGTGATAGGCGGCTCACAGGACAACAGCTTCAAGCACAGCTTAACACTGGTCGAAGTAAGCAAGTCTCAGTTTCAACTGTGAAGAGAAGACTTCGAGCTGCAGGTTTGACAGGTCGAGTGGCAGTAAGAAAGCCATTGCTAAGATGGCAAAATAAGAAAAAGAGGCTTGCCTGGGCCATGAAGCACCACCAGTGGACTACTGAAGACTGGAAGAAGGTCTTGTGGACCGATGAATCAAAATTTGAAATCTTCGGTTCATCATGCAGGGTTTTTGTACGCCGTCGAGTAGGCGAAAGGATGGTTCCTCGGTGTGTGACACCAACTGTCAAACATGGAGGAGGAAGCGTGATGGTCTGGGGCTGGATCCGGAGTCGGCGACTTGCACAGAGTGAGTGGCACCCTGAACCAAAACTGCTACCACAGCATTTTGCAGCGCCATGCAATACCCTCTGGTATACGCCTAGTTGGTCAGGGGTTCATCCTACAGCAAGATAATGACCCAAAACATACCTCCAGGCTATGTCAGAACTACCTTAGAAGAAAAGAACAAGACGGTAGGCTTCAAATCATGGAATGGCCAGCACAGTCTCCAGACTTAAACCCCATCGAGCTGGTTTGGGATGAACTGGACAGAAGGGTGAAAGCAAAGCAACCTACAAGTGCAACACATTTGTGGGAACTTCTGCAACAGTGTTGGGAAGAACTTTCCGAACAATATTTGATTTCCATTGTAGAAAGAATGCCACGAGTGTGTTCGGCTGTTATATCTGCAAAAGGTGGCTACTTTGATGAGTCAAAAATTTAGATTAAATTTTGTTAAACAAAACGATTCCATGATTTCTTTTTTTATCTCCAATTGTTTATTTGTTCTATGCTTTAATTTCAGAGTACATTGAGACATTAAACTGCGTAAATTTCAATAAAAACTGGAAAAATGGAGGTGTTCTAAAACTTTTGACCGGTAGTGTATATATATAAAACTACGCCGGGACTCATTCATTTTGCGCCAGTTAATACAGTCCAGCTGTGTATGTGGTGCATCTATCAAATCAGTAGCTTTGAATTGTTATGGAGTTTGGGAATTTATTAGAGTAGAAAAATAGATCTAAACGATTCAACTTCCTATGAATATGTAAAAGGTAAATTCAGATGGTTGACATGTCTGTATAGAATTTCAGCACACTTTACCTTTGTTTTAAGGGTAACTATCCTTAACTGTATCAGAAACTGCTTTACACACTGGTAAGCAGTGCCCTAAATGTGCCCTCCAGAGTAATATACAAGCACACAAGAACATTTAATAAGAAGTAATAACATGGAAGAATGTAGATGTATCAAACAATGCACTCTTGGATAGCTAAACATATTTCAGTGTGAGGGTGCCTACCAGTGCAAAAAGCTACATTAGCAATCATGGATGCAAGCAACACTAGAAACTTAATCTGATGTATATCCTGCAATTTAGTTATTCCCTGGCATTGCAGATTCCATGAAATCAAAACTTTGGTACAATATGTCACTATTTTTTTATATACCATACTTGAGGTAAATTCAAACATCCATTGAATGGGTCTCTTTTGTTTAATTATTCTCTTTTTGGTATGACAGCTGTTATTACGTCATACATAGAAGTTTTGGTTCAACCTTTTGTGACCAGTGCCAGGGAATGTTTTTGCACCTAACCAACATAAACCAGTCATAAAGTATCAGCATATTCATAATATAGTGGACTTATGTATTAAGTTGAACCCTCACTTAGATTATTGTTATTATCATGGTCTATGCCAGACTCTATGGAATGTGCCAGAACAATGTTGAGCTAAAGTAAGTTTTTATCGAGCTATTGTCAAACCTTTGTTGGTCGTCAGAGTAACACTATACGAATGAATGTGTTGGTGGAGCCCATGACATCATGCTAAACAATGCAATTTAAATGCCAGCTGCCTTTTGTACCTCTTCTGTTTAGTTTTCGCACTGCAGATAAACGGCTGAGATGTTCAGTGGTCTAGGACCGGTGCTAGTCACTCATGTAGGGGGGACTGTTTATCTGTTTGGGGGCACTTGGGACAGTTTTTAAACATGTTCAAGTTCCTACATTCCTGCATTTGTAATTCTTTTCAGTGTTCATTTCTTTAATGTCAACTGACGCAAGTGTAACTGAGCTGTGTAACCAATCTTTGCAAATCAAAAGGTAAAGAATCCTGCCGTTCTCCAGTAGCTCTTTTCATTTCAACAAAGGACATGTTTGTATATAATTAATACACAGTACTTTAACACATGATGTAAGAGCTCTTTGCTTTGAGCCATAATAAATGGCATTGATGCCGTGACACACTAACACACACGCACACACCCCAGCCATTGGGAGTCCAACGTCCAATCATGTTGCTGGGGTGATGATGTCACATGTTTCCCCTGCATCATCGATGCCCTTTCTTTACTTTTTCTAAATCAAGCTGGCAGTTTCAGCATATGGTTACATTTTTAGGGTGGCAATGCTGAAGATATATTTATAAGGGTGTTGTCACTCTAATATGGCAAAATAGTTTAAAGTTGTGAGCAGGATTTATTGCTTTTCTATAATTATGTATTATTAGATGAAGAAAATAAAAAAAAAAACATCTTAGCAGTGAGATGGACAACATGTAATATGTTCCATTGGAAGTGCATTAATTAAAAGGGAATGTGTTCTTTGTTCTGTTACTAATTAACTGACCCTGTTTATCTTCCTTCTCCCTCCAGCTCCTCCACCAGCGACCTCTCTGGCTATGACCATGGGTACTTAAGGAAGAGTCCGGACCAGTACAGCTCTCGGGGGAGCATGGAGAGCCTTGACCATGGCAACCCTGCTTACAGCTGCCACCAGCTCTCCCCGGCGAAGTCCACCAACAGCATTGACCAGCTCTCCCACCTGCACAGCAAGAGAGACTCTGCCTACAGCTCCTTCTCGACCAGCTCCAGCATCCCAGAGTACCCAGCCCCGTCCTTCTCCAAAGAGCGCTCCTGCTCCATGGAGAACATGCACTCCCAGAGGGGAACTGAAGGCATGAAGCAGGCTGACATCAGGTACATCAGGACGGTCTATGACCCCCAGCGGGGCATCTCTGAGGAACGCGAGGTCAGCTCTTCCTTGCTGGTGCGCAACAGCGAGGGTAAGATCCAGTCTGACCCCAGGGGAGGCCACGCATATGCCAATAGCAGCAGCAGCAGCAACCATGCAGTCAACAGGCACAGCATTGGTCCCGTTTGGGGGCACCCCCACAACATGAACGAAGGTGACAGCACAAAGGGGCCCCCAGCGCCGCCCATGCGCAGAGACAGCTACGTTGCCATCAGGAACCATGAGAGGCCAAACTCCTGGTCCAGTCTGGAGCAGGCCAGGTCTGCCCGGGCCTCACAGAAGGGAGGGTGGCCCCACTGTGGCAGCTCCATCTCTTCAGGGAAGTCCTCATTTTCCGCAGAAGGCCATCTGCACACTGTGGTGGAGAAGAGCCCTGAAAGCAGCCCCACCATCAAACCCAAACAAAGCTTCACTCAGGCACCTCAGCCGGGGAAACCAATGCTCCCCACAGGGGTCTACCCAGTGCCTCAGCCAGAGCCTCACTATGCACAGGTCCCATCCAGCTGTCCCAGCACTAACACCATGCTTTACCCAGCACTGGCGAAAGAGAGTGCTTACGGCACCCAGACAGACCGCAACACCAGTGTCACAGGGGGAGGGGTAATAGCAGAGAATGGATACCAAAGCAACACCACAACGCCATCTGCTTTTTATCAGACAAAGCCCGTGCAGCAGGCAGAAAGCAAGTATGATGTTTCACAGGCCAAATGTGGACTTTACAAGTCTCACTTTACAGCTGATGAAGACTTGTACACAGGCTCCCAAGCACAAAACCAAGAGGACAGGAGCTACAGTTACAGCACACCCCCAAGCGCCAGACAGGGCACTAGTGACTTGTACAGCACTCCTCAGCAACTCCCAGTTCAACACAGAGGGGAAAAGGAGGCATATCCTCAGTGCACAGAAGATCAGGTAAATTTAGACAGGCATCAATGGAAAAGGGAGGAAGAGGAAAGCATAGGTATACAGTGGACCGAAGGTAGTAATCAAGTATGGAAAAATAACCAGGAGAATGTGACTTTATCTCAAGCAGGCTTTAAGGAACCGCAGCAACCCTGGGAAACCTACAGTGAAATCCAACTCCAGGAGTCATGCAAAGATTTTAAAGAGACTTCCTCTGAGCACTGGAGCGACCTCAAAGGACACCACAGCGTGTCATCTGTGTGGCAGCAGGCACAGCCACAACACAAGCATGAGGACCCTTCCCATCAAAAACAGCGTCCTTTGAGCCCAGAATGCACCAGGAGCCAGTACAGCACCAATAGCACCCAAATCTCTCAGAATGGGAAGAACGAAGCAGCCAAACAGCGCTGCTCAGTGCTAGAGAAGGTCAGCAAGATTGAGCAGCTTGCGCAGGAAAATCAGCGAACGCAGAACATGGGCAGCAGCGGCTACAACCCCGGCTTCGTCTATGGGCGGCTGAGCCAGTCTTCAAGTGGGAGGAGCTCATACACCAGCATTGATGACATTCGCAGCAGGTTGAACTTCTCAGAGGGGCCAAGCACAATTAGGCAGCAGGCTTCCCCACAGAATTACGTTAGGGAAGTGAAGAGCACAAGTGGATCAGAAGAGCTGAGGCAGCAGCAGCAACAGACAGTGTCAGCCCATCAGCGAAGGAAGAGCGAGTACTATTCCCTGCATATTCAGAATGAGCCACAGAGTATGGCAGCCCAGCTACAGAGGAGCAAGAGCACTTTGCAGCTGAGCAGGGAGGAGGAATGCAGGGAGAACCAGTGGAGGGATGACTTTTCAGCCCCTCACCACGACAAGACATTCAACAGGGCCTACAGGAACAGCATCAAAGACGCCCAGTCCAAGGTTCTCAGAGCAACCTCCTTCAGACGCAAAGATTTGGAAATCAGCCCGCCCCAGCTAAACAAGCACAGGTCTGCGGACAGAACTACCTCTGATCAGACTGTGAGCAGCTCTCCCAGGACTAGCGTGGTGTCACCTCACGCCCCCAAGGAAAGGCACATCATCACACCTGAGGCGGACAGCAGCAGTCCAGCACCAGAAATCCCCAGCGCCCCCCCAGTAACGCACCAGATTCCTCGCATCGGGGGACGCAAACGACTCACAGCAGAGCAGAAAAAACGATCTTATTCAGAGCCTGAGAAGATGAACGAGGTAGGGGTATCGGACAGTGACTCCTCGCCTTTCCCCACACAAAGGAAAAGCATCCACCACTTGCTTTTCCCAGAGACGAGCGTGGCAGACCGCAGGAGAATCTTTGAGAGAGAAGGCAGAACACACTCCGCCTCTACCGCAGCCAGCCTGTCCCGGCCTGAGCTAAAGCAGCTGCAGCAGAGCGCGTTGGCCGACTACATCGAGCGCAAGATGGGGCGACGACCCTCCGGCAGGGAGCGCCCCCAGAGCTCCTACCTTCAATCTGTCAACTCCGACTCCTCCCAGAGTCTGTCCTCAGCCTCCAGCTTGAGCTCTCTGCAGGACCAGAGCTACTACCGACGGCAGCCCACCAACAAGCAACCAGAAACAGGAAGAGTCTCTTCCACCCTGCCCCCTGGCCTCCTGGGCTATTTTGACTTGGATAAGAACCAGTCAAGACACTCTTCCTGCAGCAGCTCCGTGTCCAGTCGCCACAATGGCAAGAGGCAGCAGAGATACTACAGCTCAGAAATGGAGCTGAGCACAGCAGTCTCCGCACCGCAGGACCCCTGCAGGCACCATAGACTGTCCCACTACACACACCAGACACAGAAGCAGCCTTTCGAGAGGGGGTCCCCGGCTAGGAATTCAGGGAAGTGTGCCTCTGCCGAAGACCTGCTGGAGCGCTCAGAGAACCAGATTGTTGCCATCCATGTACGTTGCAGATCGTCTCCTTCAGCTGAGAAGCTAAGTCAGGTATGTCCTGCAGTATGGAGCTAATGTATACATCACTGATAATTTCTTTGTCTGAAACGTGCCCGTGACCATAAGGATTTCATTAAGGAAGACAGCAAAGGAAAGAAGGTGTGCAGTTACTATATATATTGTGACAGAAATAAATGCCCAAGTATTTTGGAAAGTAACTGAAAACAATAATTTCATACAGTATATAAAAAGCAAAAGACCCCAAGAAAAAAAAAGGTTTCGGGGTATCTCGAAAATAGCTAAAAATACGCACCGAAAAACAGAAGCCCTAATTATAATTGATAGCCTAGCCCTGTCTGCCTGTTACCATATAAGACACTTTATACAGTAGTTATTTATTAGAAAGAAAGTTTGAACTTCACAAAGAAAAAAGCTTGTACAAAATGTTGATGGGAACATTGAGGCCAGCTGTGCAAATATTTTCCATACCAGAATTGTTTCAATTAAAGAATACAGTAAAGTCCATAGGCTCTACTGAAGGATGGAAAACTAAAATAAAGAAATAAAACCTTATACTGCATCCTTTAAGTTTAATAGTGAGAACGGATTAACTGACATGAAAAGTAAACACTGACTGGTGTAGCCAGCCAGATATACAGTAATCAAACAGAACATTTGGGTGTAGCCTCTGGCTGGTATTTTAAAAGACCTGCCACAAGAATGAAGGGAAACAAATGAGGTCCTCATTTAGGGTCATGGGAGCCGTTTAAACAAGCACTTGCGGTTGCCATAAAATAAATTCATAACTTCACCAGTATCGAAGCTTCCATCAGTTTTAAGTCAGTCTTACCAGCAGTCTTAACCACAATGCATAGGTCTTTTTTAAATTCATCTCACCGAGAGGGGTCAGAATCCGCAACAGCAGTGCAACACACAACACTGCCTGTTACACTAGGATGGTGAAAGTTCTAGAAGTCTCATTGAATAGTGCCTTAGAACAAGGGAATACTGCAGGTGACAGTGTGCAGGTCTGCACATGATAAGGAGCTCTGTAGAAATCGAAGCTGCTGTGTTGTTGTTAAACAAGTCCCTTTTAGAAACAATAGCTTTCAACAGCTGGAGAGGCAAAAAGCTGTCAGGAGGTTGTCTTTCATGAGCCAGAAGCGGCTTGTATTTTATTAAGAGTTGAGGAGGTAGAAAGTTGATATTATCAGAGCGCACAGCCTGAGTTCATGAACGTGTGTGTTTAAATTATTGCTGTTACTGGGCTCATAAATGTTATGTGCCTGCTCCTCACCAAGAGTAAACTGTCAGCGTTGGTATATTCTTTTTGACAATCACTATATATAATTAGTAACCTGCAGTATGCAGCCAGGTGAATGTTAAAAACCTGAACATGTGACGTACAAGCAATAGTAATCAAGAAGTAAATGATATCAGTGTGCAAACATATTAAATGTGACAGTGGCATTATAATATGCAAAAACTTCTTCCCTGATCCTTTACTGGGTCCTCTCTCAGTTGCGTCATATTTTTTCAAATGAAGAGCCACTAATGTTCTTTTATCCTATTTTGGTCAAAACCTCCCTTCTGCTGTCAAATTGCTGAAATAAGTGGGGAAGTATGCTCCATTTGCAAGAGGCTGCCGCTGGGCTGAGTGAACTAAAGTCACACGGACAGCAATGGAGGAAGTCCATATTGCTTTTCCTGTGTGGTGGCCATTAACAAGCGTTGGGTTCCTTTCCAAAATGTCTTGATCAGAGATTGCAGATAGATAAAGGGCTTGCTGATCTCTGAGGGGGAGTGAGAAAGAGGGAGCAGAGACGTGATTATTGTCTTTAGAAGCTGATGGCAGATATAGAGGAAATGATTGTGATAGCTGCCTGTGATTTATCTCAGTGAGCAGGCTAATGGTTAGCTTTTTTGGTCTTTAAAACCCTGGGCTTATAGAGTAGGAAAAAGGAATTGAACATTTGAATCCTCGATTAATTCTCACCTCTGCTAATGTAAGCTCTCCACAGTACAAATGTGTTGTTTTTACCCCCACTGAAACTTGCCCTCCTGTTTTCTAGGACTGTGCCATGGGAGTAAACAAGCTGTTTGGCGGCTCAGTGAAGGATCCTCTTTCTTCAGCTGGCAGTGGAAACAGGTATGCAAGCATGCTTGTATTTTGAAGCTGGAACAAGCAACCCTAAATCCCTACCAATAAAACAAGGGCTCACTGTGTTTAATTGTACAGTACACTGTGACCTCTTATTCTGTTTGTCTAGTATGCACCTCTGGGAGCTGGTGTGAGTGGGGAATTGGGTTTTGTTTGTGTAATTAAATGTTTAAAAAAATGTAGACTCCACTTTCAGGTACGGTAGGTAAGAAACTATTATCACTAATCTCACAATAAACATTTTTTTTATGTTTATGTTTCTTTTTTTGTTTAGTTTTTTAAGAAAATACCGGGCTACTTGACAGTGAGGAACTCATACAGGTTTATTTTTTAACATTCATTCATTATACAGTCCCACATTTTATCAATTTCATGTGACTTTATTACCTGAAACATTGCTTCTTTGTTATCTTATGTTTTTTGTTTTAAGTGAAAGAATCGGGATGCACAGTAATTTTAAAACAAAAAGACAAAATGCTTCAGATTCACTTCAGATAATCTAATTGTCTCATGCTTCCCCGAAAACCACCTGCAAAACTCTTAACTCCCAGAGTACAGCTGACTTCCCTCTAGATTTCTACTGTGGGAAATACCATGGAAGATGTGGGCAGCTGTTCTCTTTCCCCTTAGAATATCCCTGTCCTGGGAGAAAGGGAATTGGCAGGTGTCCTGTGAAGCTTGGCACTGTCAAGAAATATGATTGCTATACAAGAAAATTTTGCATAAACTAGTCATAATAAGTTAGCGATGTAGTTAAATCAGCATCCAGGGTATTCAGATGGTACAGTATGTCCTCCTGTGCCACTTTGAACAAGAGTATTTCATAAACAAGGGTCGTACTTTTAAGAAACAAAGTCGTAATCTGGGTTAAAAAAAAAAAAACAAGCACATGAAAAACTAAATTTCTTTAGTGTTTATCAACAGAGGTGTAGACGGTACAGTTTGTTATCTGATTGTCTTGTCAGATGTTTAATGATTGCTACTGTAATGTGTAATGTATCTCCGTACCCCAAGGCGATGTGTACCATCTATTAAAAAGAGAGAGAATATGGACTTTCCCTGCATAGTTGAAATTCTTCATTAGTCTTCCTTGAAGCCTCACCTGACCAGATTCAGCTGTTTAAAAAACATAATTCTTATTTATCTTTCACACTCATTCACATAGGAAGAGAAGGAAATAAAGAAGGCAAGAGGCAGTCAAAACTTTTGGAAAAGACAATATTGACAATATAGATACATTATGGGTCTTATTCATATCCTGTTTTCAGTTTTATTATTAATTAAATAATGTTTGATACATACAGTGCCGTGAAAAAGTATTTGCCCCCTGTCTGATTTTCTGCATTTTTGCACATTTTTCACATTGTATTTGGTCAGATTTTTTTGTGGGTTGTAGCAGTATACAGAGGGAGTCTGAGAGACAAAATGACACCAAAGTTTGGTGCTTCTTTCATTTGTTTGGTGTGCAAGGTAATCAAACATGCAATCTTCAGGTGTGAAAAAGTTATTGCCCCCCCCCCCCCCCCCCCCCAGTTAACTCAACCCAATTAAAGGGATAATTAGGGTCAGCTGTTTGAGTACTTTGGTTAACAACCAGGCCTGATTTGGGCCAGACCTGCTCAATATAAATCTGACTAACTTTGGCCCTTACCATCAGAGTGAAAAAAGTTGTTGATGATCAGTCTGGAAAGGGTTACAAAGCCAGTTCTAAGGCTCTGGGGCTCCACCAAACCACAGTCAGAACCATATTGTCCAAATGGAGAAAGTTTGGGACAGTGGTGAATCTTCCCAGAAGTGTCCGTCCTGCCAAAATCTCTCCAAGAGCAAAGCGTAAAATTGTCCAGGAAGTCACAAAGAACCCTAGAACAACATCCAGGGATCTGCAGGCCTCTCTCGCCTCGGCTAAGGTCAGTGTTCATGACTCCACCATCAGAAAGACACTGGCAAAAATGGGATTCATGGCAGAGTAGCAAGGCGGAAACCATTGCTCACTAAGAACATGAATGCTCGTCTCAAGTTTGCCAAAAAGCACCTGGATGATCCTCAAGTTCTGGAACAATGTTCTATGGACAGATGAGTTAAAAGTGAAACTTTTTGGCCCGACATGGGCCCCTTTATGTCTGGCGAAAACCAAACACTGCATTCCACAGTAAGAACCTCATACCAACAGTCAAGCATGGTGGTGGTAGTGTCATGGTTTGGGGATGCTTTGCTGCATCAGGACCTGGACGCCTTGCCACCATTGAAGGAACCATGAATTCTGCTCTGTATCAGAGAATTCTACAGGAGAATGTCAGGCCATCCGTCCGTGAGCTGAAGCTGAAGCGCAGCTGGGTCATACAGCAAGACAATGATCCGAAACAAACAAGCAAGTATACATCAGAATGGTTGAAAAGCAAGAAATCTAAAGTTTGGAATGGCCTAGTCAAAGTCCAGACCTAAACCCCATTGAGATGTTGTGGCAGGACCTGAAACGAGCAGTTCACGATCGAAAACCCACAAATGTCACTGAGTTGAAGCAGTTCTACATGGAGGAGTGGGCCAAAATTCCTCCACGGCACTGTGAGAGACTAATCAATAACTACAGGAAGCGTTTGGTTGCAGTTATTGCTGCTAAAGGTGGCGTAACCAGTTATTGAGTCTAAGGGTGCGATTACTTTTTCACACGGGGGCATTGGGTGTTGCACAACTTTCTTTAATAAACAAATGTAATATGTATCAAATGTTTGTATTATTTGTTCACTCAGGGTCACTTTTATCTAATATTTGGTTTTGGTTGAAGATCTGATAACATTCAGTGTCAAAAATATGCAAAAATGCAGAAAATCAGACGGGCAAATACTTTTTCACGGCACTGTACATCTATAAAGCTGTTCAATTCACAATACAGTCGTCTAAGAGAACGAAGTGCTCTCTCAGCCGTGTTCTCTAAGACAGAGTTGACCACCAGACACAATATGATTTCATAAATAAATAAATATGTATTACTTGTCATCATGAACCATGTTCATCAACACATAAAATTAACAGAATAGCTAAGAGACAAGCAATAGGCAAGTGTATGTTAATAAACTATGATAATAAAGTGTACAGACAAACTAACGTTAATAAACTAAATTAACACAGCACACCTACACTCGTTAAAAAATGCAGCAGCAGCTCTAGATTAATTATGAATACCTGTACAGGAACAATATTCAAGACATGCACAAAATTATTTAACAGAATGATGAAGCAACTCACCAGAACGGAAAACACCAAATTGCCCTGCGACTTGTGTCTGATTCAGGTTTTTTTCAGGAGCTTGAAAAATTTCCAACTTTTTGTAGCAAGAGAAACAGCGGTGCTTTCACCATTTGTTTACATGCCATTTTGTAGCGATGAGGTCCACTCATGGAAATCAGAATACAAAACAAGTCAATGACATGACGACGGTTCTGGAAAGATTGAATCAACCAATCGGTGTGCCTCAAGACACTCTCGCGATGACAAGGCACGTTTGAATTTAAGTTTGATGATGATGAGTTGTCAGGTTACAAAACAGTACTGTATCAGTTGTGAACGAATCACTAGCAGTGCCCAAAACGTGTTCTTTGACGCGAAGTTCCTGTTCCTTTACCCGGAGCATTTACAATGGGGAAAATCTGTTTCATCACAAGGGTGTTTTCTTAGGCAAAGTGTTTTCTTAGGCGGTATGTACGCAGAGGTTACTGTACTGCTTATATTCATGTACATTTACATCCTATCCATTCATATTTTGAGAGTTTTTGTGGTTCATTTTTGGCTCATTTGTTTTTTAAAGTGAAAGATGAAGTCAGTGAAGACCCTTACTTAGCCCATCTTTGTTCTCAATCATTTTGCTTGTTTATCTTAAATAGTTTTCATTCCTGAAGGGTGAACTTATTATTATTATTTATTTCTTAGCAGACACCCTTATCCAGGGCGACTTACAGTCGTGAACAAAAATACTTGAATTGCATTGCATTATCTTACTCAGAGACTTGCAATTAATGATAACGATGAGGGTAATTTATAATACAGTATCATTCAGCATAATTAAAGTGGAGTCACAGTTTAAGTTAAGATCGCTGATAAAAAGAAACTTGCCTCGAGCAATCATCTGAAGAATCTCAGACTTGAGAAACAAGTAAGAGTTTTATTTTTTTTTTCTAAAGATTGCTGACTCATTACATATTTCTATAAATGATTCACAATGCTGAATATAAATAATACCAATGGGGGACATTCCTTTGTAGTTAAAATGCTTCCTGCTTAATCTGTTATGGAAAAAAAAAAATACTTTCAATCCTGACCCTAGTTTTGTCTTTGAGGCAGCCTGACACCATGATCAGGGTATTCATGTGTTTTGATCACAGTTGGGTGCGCTAGTTAGATTTCAAACAATTAGAACAACTCATAACCTGCTGTGTTCTTGGATTGATTAACTTTACATTTTCAGAATTTGCATTTTGTGCAATGATATTAGTACTTTACTTCCTTGTGAGGGATTAGTAGATTAAATTCAGAGTACAAAGGTTCTGCTCATGGTAAGACAATATGTTTCTTTGTCTATCTTGCACAGGTTCAATGTTGTGCATCTATGTCATTGCATGTATACAGACCCCTTCATTTGTAGACAGTTTCTCAGTCACCTAGCACCACTATATCTGCATTGCTCCATTGTGATATCACTACATTTCCAATAAGTTCATATCACATTTACTAGGCTGTTTGCCTCTATCCCTAATAAGACTTCACCTGGTATCAACAGCCATCTAGTGTTTCAGCAGAAAATTGCCCAATGGTGATTTATTCTGTGTACATTTCTTCATTAGTTCAAGTCTTTATATTGATTCTAAAGTTAGTAAGGATCCTGATCCTTACAAAATACTGTACTTTATAAATGCCATTCTAGAATGAACTTTTTCTTCTTATTTTTTTTTTCTGCAGACGTCCAGAGAATGAAGACAAAAAAATTATCCAAAGGACAGTTTCATCATCTCACCCTACCACCAGCTATGGGGTCGAGCACAAACCCCAGATTCTGAGCAGCACGTCTGTGTGGAAGGAGAGACACCGGCACACAGACCCCCAGAGACCCAGTAGCACTTCAAGCCTGGCATCGCCAGCCCCTGTCAGTGTGCAGACTCCTCACCACAGTTCAAGCTCAGAATCAGTAGAGACCACAAAGCCACCAATCCCCCTGGGTCAAAGCATCCACAGCCATATTCTAACTAAAATTCAGGGCACAGCGGCAAACCCAGGTACAGGGCTAAGCATCAGCAGCAACGACAGCACAACAAACACTGTCCAGGCCAGCTTGAGGAGACAGAGCTCCCCTGAGAACAGCTCTTCAGAAGAAATCCTGGAAGACCAGCAGAGGAAAGCCAGGCGCCCTCAGAGACCTCCGCCTCCCAAGATAAAGTGGGTGAACTCATTCAGCGAAGAAGACAGTCCACCCTTCTCCAGAGACGTGTTCCAAAGACCCGCCCACGCCACAGACCAGTACAGCTCTTCCTCTGAGACGGAGACCCTGACTGCGAGCCCCAGTCCCTGCTCCCAGCGACGCGACACTCTCTGCTCCCTGCGGATCTCTGAGTCCCGGCTCCAGTCCCCGTCCTCTTCCTACTCCCTTCAGGACGATGATGAGGTGTTTATTTCAGACCCCGCGCCACCTCCACCACCTCCACTGGAGCTCCCTGCGGTGCTGGACAGTGCAGAGGACTTCCCTCCCCTACCTGCACTGCTAGCATTCTCCCATGATCAACGATGTGATGTTTTCCCCTCTGTTCCTGAACCACAGCCTACAAAAAGGTACCCAGCATTCACTATCATTAGAAGACAGTTTCTTGTATTGCTTTACATATAAACAGTTATGACCACATACAGTACATACAAGTATTGTATGTGGTTAGCAAGGCCAAAGGTTTCTGAATTACAGGGCAAGGTGTCTTCAGCAGTTTCTGTTGGTCCACAGGAACTGTAGACTGGCTTTGGGTTTCTGTTGTTGTTTTGTTGAGTTATCTTGCTGAGTTGTTATATTCAGTCTTGCTTGTTACATTATGTTACGTTATATAATTATACAATTCATATCTTAAACAGAAGTTACAGTCCCTATTCCCAAGTTGAAAATCTAGTGCCACCTTAAACAGCTGAAATAAAAATAAACACAAGCTGCAGGACTGAAAAACCAGAACAACTTGTTGAAAATGAGGTGACAATCCTAATCTTAGCTCAGAGGTGAAAATGCAAATTTAAAACTTTTTTTCTGTTTGCATGAATTATGTTTTTTCTTTCCCTGTTCAGCATGAAGAGCTTTTCTGAAAACGTGACAAGCCAGGACAGGTCATCCTCTGCGGGGGAAGAGAGAAGATTGTCCTTGACACACATCCTACCTGAAAGCTCGTCGACGTCCAGTACACCAAACCAGGGCCTTGCCTCGTCAACACACAAAGGATCGCCCATAACACTGGAGAACGATGGAAGTCTGAGTGTGGACGAGCCCTGGGAAAGGGAGAAGGCTCTGGGCTGTTCTGAAGGCCACCTTGAAGCTCTGGAGGCAGACCACCCCTGCCTGAAGGAGCAAGAGAAGTCTGCAGAGGACATTAAGTCTGAGGAACTGGCCAAGGAGATCATCACCAAGGACACGTCTCTAGCTTGCATCCTGGATCCCAGCTCCAAACTGAAGACCACCATGGACCTGATGGAAGGGATCTTCCCCAAAGGCAACACCGTGCTGAAGCAGAACCAACTCCAGAGGAACAAGAAGAAACTGGCCAGCAGAGCCTCTTCACAGGAGGACAAGTAAGTCAACCAACCTTTTTACTCCAAAAGTATGTACATTAGAGTGTTTAGGATACACAGGTGGTTTTGAACTCATTTTTAGCTGCAGTGCAGGAAGACATTTCACATGTGGTCTGTTTCTAATCAAAACATAATGAAAGTGTACTTTATACATGAATGAAAAACAATAATTGTAATTGTGTTGGGTGGATTTGTTACACATCCTGATGATGAACCCAGTTTGTTGTGGATGTTTCACAATATACCTCAATGTTGAGCGCCCCAAATGTGAAAATGAACCATATGTGAAAGGGTCATAAGACAAAGCAGATTCATTAGAGTTTTTACTATGAGCTTAATTAGCCGTATTTTACACATAAAAAGCTCAGGTGTCTGTAATTAAAGGGTACATTCAGGGCCGGATTAAGTTTAATGGGGGCCCGGGGCTGTTCTCGTTTTGGGGGTGCCTCTTTGCATATTCATTTGCTACCCTTTACTGTTTTACTACCACCACATTCGATTAACATTAATGTCAAATTCATTCTTAGCTGATCCATATTTTACCTGATTCGATGTTTGAATTAGCTCCAGTTTTGAAAATGAGCATTGGCCACAGTGTTAGTTACTGGCAGTTTCAAATACAAAATGGCAAGTTATCTGGAAATGTGTTGTCCTTATCTCTTATGAAAATGTACATGTATAATAGGTTTGTAGTAAATATATATGCAGTCAAAAAATGTTTAGCAAATAATACAAGGATAGTACACAGCGCTTTCTTATGTAATGTTTTTATTATTATTATTATTATTATTATTATTATTATTATTATTAGTGTCAGCAGAGCTGCACACACAGGAACTGCATATCTTTTATTATTATTTATTTATTGGTTTATTATTATTATTTATTTATTGAGGCGGGCTCTGTTTTAAGACAACCTAAAAACTTCATGGAAACCTAGTTTAAGAAAGCTGTACAATATCAGTAAGTCACGCAAGGCCAAATTGGAACTCAGGCACAAACATAGCCTCCCGTATTTGAATATGAATTAGTTTATTTGCATTGGAACAAGAATTGCTCAGTCTTAAAGAAAACTACATGGAAACACACACAACCCAAAATTACTACCAAAATAAAGTGAGAAAAAGGTGAAACTTATTTTTATTTTTCCATGGAGATTGCCCCACTGTATTCCATATAAACCTAGGTCTTTTCCTCCTGTTGATTTCTCTCTAATGTATTTTCCTAAGTCCTGGTACCTTCACATACACTTGTTGGTATTGTATTAAAATAGCGTGTCACGTTCGCGCCGCAGCACACCTGATAAAAGCGGCACGTGACGTGATCGCAGGTCAAGTCATATGATCAGGCAGTCCCTGCTCCTCCAACGCAATACGGCTTGGTAAAAACAGGCATGTTGTTACGATCCATACAGTCACACGCTACTTATTCATTTTTTAGATATTGTATTATAAATTATATATATATTTTTTGGGGCCTCTCAAAATCGGAGGCCCTGGGCTGCAGCCCCTGATCCGGCCCTGGGTACATAAGGACCTTTTTATTTTATTGTGTTACATGTTCCCATGTGTTGCTACGACTGTTTACGTAAGGTGTGTGTATTGTTTTAATTTTTTTTTTGTTTTTACATTTTGACCACTTTTTTAAACTTTTAAATGATGGCTTCCCATGTACCCGCATGGACCTCTCAGAACTACATTTCCCATTATCCTCCTGCTCATGGGAAATATAGCATTGTTGTGTTTCCAAAAACGTACTGCAGCCCTTAACAACCCTGGCCTTAAAACCACATTTAACTGTGTACAAAATACGCTGCATAATAGCAGTACGGTTCATATTTTTGAAGATAGTGGTGTTTTGAATAATTTGTATTTTAGTTTTTATTGTATTCATTAAATAAAATAATTTATTTATTTTAGAGTGTTTTAATAGCAATGATTCATTTGAACAATCAATATGGAGTGGAGTGGTATTCTTTAAATAGCTGACTAGTGAATAACAAAGTCAAACCTGGATTTTGTTGTAATTCTACTGAGTTTCAAAAATAAGTTTCTGAAGCAAAAAACAAATCACATTGTTTACCTTGTGTTTTCATTGTGTTCAGGAGAGAAGACAAGGAAGGAGCTGCAACCTTACTGACCTGCTCAACGAACTACAGCACATCCAGCCCCAAAGCAGAGCTGCTGAATAAAATGAAGAGCCTGGAGACAGACCTGGATGAGGAGGAGGCACAGAGTGATGTAAATGAGAAGAAGGTACTGTATGATGAAATGGCGTCACTCCTCTCCCCTTGTCTGCATTTTGCAATCATCCTTTATATCTCCAGATTCTCCAGAAGTAAATTCTCATCTGACAAGCTCGTGAAGTACTGTATTTTACAATGAAAGCTTTTGGAATGATTATAGTGCCTCCTTGTGGAATCTTACTGCATTGCTGTTCCGACTCTTGGTTTTTAGTAAGTTGCATTTCCGTGTGCAAAAACAGTACAATTAATACATAATTAACAGCCGCAATAAATTCATCAATTTTATATCAGTTCAGATAACTGGGAATCCTTGTGTGCTTAGCAGTCTTGTCAGAGAGATTTTGAAGCCAGATATTGATTCAATCAAATCCATGTATGCACAAGCAATCATTGTAAAACATTATCATTTCATTTATTTACCAAATTTGTAGGAACACCAACTTAGTTCCATCAGCAAAAATTGATTATATAAAGATCATAGCAATAGTTTCTCCAGGTATGGAGCCCTATTTTCAACTGTGCTGCAATAATAAGGCAGGCTTATTTGATGTCACTTAATTGAAGAAGCTTTATCTTTTTTTTTTTTATAAATTTAGTCGTTGCCAATTATTTTTATTATTTTCTCCCAATTTGGAATCGGCAATTATTTTATTATGCTCAGCTCACCGCTACCACCCCTGCGCTGACTCGGGAGGGCGAAGACAAACACCCGCTGTCCTCCAAAGCATGTGCCGTCAGCCGACCGCTTTTTTTCACATTGCAGACTCACCATGCAGCCACCCAAGAGCTACAGCGTCGGAGGACAATGCAGCTCTCGGGCAGCTTACAGGCAATCCCGCAGGCGCCCGGCCAGACTACAGGGGTCGCTGGTGTGCGGTGAGCCAAGGACACCTTGGCCGACCTAGCCCTCCCTCCCCCCAGGCAATGCTCGGCCAAAGGAATAGCCTGGACTCGAACTCGCGACGTCCAGACTATAGGGCACATCCTGCACTCCACGTGGAGCGCCTTTACTGGATGCGCTACTCGGGAGCCCCCGAAGAAGCATTATCAACACAACTTAATAAGGGAACGTGGAGTATCCTTGCCATGGTTATTGCAGGATGTGCAGTAAATTCAGCTTTCCCCTTAACATGCCTTGCTGCAGTGCATGTTAAGGAACAGTCTTATTGAATGTGTTATTTACTCAAATCATTGTATGTTCTGTTTAAGTGATGTTTTTTTTCCCTCTTTGATAGTTGGAGCTGGTGAAAAGCATCACCCACAAGCTGGAGGCGCTGCACAGTGCGAAGGAGAGCCTGCTGGCCGACGTGAAACAGAACAACTCCCTGGGAGAGGAGGTGGAGGCCCTCATCAAGGGGCTGTGCAAACCCAACGAGTTCGACAAGTACAAGATGTTCATCGGGGACCTGGACAAGATTGTCAACCTGCTGCTGTCCCTGTCGGGGCGCCTGGCACGAGTGGAAAATGCCCTGAGCAATCTGGACGATGAGGCCAGCCCTGAGGAGCGGGTACGCAGTCCCTGCATTCTCTCTGTCCCAGTCTAGACAGACTGCTTGTCGAGAGTGACAGTGCGCCACCTCATTTTAAATGGGTGGGCAAAGTGAACAGGTTTTATCAAAATGAACTCTTCTATAGATAGATAGATAGATAGATAGATAGATAGATAGATAGATAGATAGATAGATAGATAGATACATACATACATACATACATACA
Source organism: Acipenser ruthenus (assembly GCF_902713425.1). Lineage (NCBI taxonomy): Eukaryota > Metazoa > Chordata > Actinopteri > Acipenseriformes > Acipenseridae > Acipenser > Acipenser ruthenus. The sequence goes on along the minus strand of NC_081189.1, from coordinate 19,102,307 downwards.
TACATACATACATACATACATACATACATACATACATACATACATACATACATACATTTGTTAGCTTGTTAGTTAAAAGTAAATAAACAAAAAAGGGCCCCTAGATTAAATGTTTGTCTACTTGACTTTCTTATTTTTTATTGAGTTGTTCTCAGTAAATCAAAAGCCTGACCTAAAAACCAGCATCAAAATTCTAGACCTTCTTACAGGTACAGGTTCAAACCAAACATATCTACTCTCTCTACCGAAACCCTTACAGGTAGGATTGGTAATGTACTGAAACAATTTCTCCATGAATGTCTTAACCTGGATGTTGACTAATCACATGTAACTGAAGAAGGCCGAGACATTTATCTCCTTAACTTAGTTCCCTTTGTGGAGTGATGGGTGCGTTCGCATGCTCACTGTCCTGCCTGTGCTTTTCAGACCTCGCTGAAGGAGAAGCAGAAGCTGCTCTGGGGCCAGCACGAGGATGCGCGGGAGCTGAAGGAGAACCTGGACCGACGGGAGCGGACAGTGCTGGAAATCCTGGGGCACTACCTGAGCGGCGAGCAGCTGCAGGACTACCAGCACTTCGTCAAGATGAAGTCTGCTCTCATCATCGAGCAGCGCAAGCTTGACGACAAGGTCAAGCTGGGGGAGGAGCAGCTTGAGTGTCTGATGGCCAGCCTGCCGCCAGGCTTGGCGCCCAACGTGGGGACGCCCACCGCCTCGTCCCCAACCTGCAGCAGGAAAACCTCGTCCACCAGTCTACTCCCTCCACTCATCACCTCGCTTTAAAGGCCCCAGCCAAGTCAATGCGCTTGAATTCTGCTAATTTGCCAATACATGATCAAGGTCCCCCTCCTATCTTTGAAAAGCAGAGAAGATACAGAGGTGTAAGTGAATATACATTGGTTCTCCAATCTGCTCAGGTGCAGCAGAGATAGATTTAAAACTGAAAACTGCAAGGCAGGAATGAGTCGTGCCAGACCCAGCTTAAAACCCTAATAGAAACGAGGGGAGGGATATTGTTAACATTTGTTTTTATTGTATGTGAAATTATATATATATAGAGAGATATATAACTTTTTAAATTGTGAAGAAAAATTACATTCATGTTTCTTGGACCTTCCTTAATGTTTGCCACTTGAAAACTTGAAGAAAATATAAGTATCCTCTGAAGCAATGTAAATGGTTTTTTGTTCCACCAGTTATTTTGAAGAAGACACTTTTCTCTTCCGTAATTCTGGACTTTTTAAAACCCACAGCAGAAGACCATTGCGATAACTATTTATAAACCATTTTTTAAATGTAAGTTACTGTATATATGCTAACCTTTCTCAATTCTATTTTGTAGAAAGAAAATGTAATTTTGTACTTTGTAAAAGAAAAAAAAAGACTATGAGAAATCTAAAGATAGTCATACTGTCAGATGTAATGAAGTTTTGTAATACAAGGGCAGATTGCTTTCTGTTTCCTTCTTAGTACTCTGAATGGATGAAACGCTCCAGGCTGCATGGTGTTGTGTACAGTCAATATTAAAGGATATATTCCTTATGAACGAGCTGTGTGTGCTTGGCAACATTTTCATTCTGTACTAACTGAAATACAGTCCAGTTTGTTTCAGCTGGAAAAGCAAGAATCGGGAGGTCTGGAAAAGGGAGCCAGAGCAACACCTAAAATGAAACCTTCTTATAAGACTTTAAAGATGTTCTTTCAAAATGCACCACTATAATATTCTAGGACTTCTTCAACAGTTGTAACGTTGTGAATAAGCATGTTGTTCCTGATATCCTGTCTATAATGTCAGCAGAAATCAAATGCAGTCAGTCAAAGAATGTTACAAGAGAGTTAAATATCCAGAATTGGATCAATTGATGGGAACAGTTCATTCTCCCAACACATGTCAGCTGCACTGGCGCCATGTTTCATTTCATGTATACAGAATGAGCAAAACATTTCTTTTTTTGTTATGGTTCGACATAAATCATTTTGTTTCAAGGTACAGAATAGTTAATAATGTGTTTGATGAACAGACTGGACAGTATTGTTATAATAACAGTAATATTTACTTGCACATCTTTGGCACTGCACCTTTTTTAAATGCTGAAGTAATAATAAAAATATATATATATTTTGAAAAACACTCAACCACAGTGAAAATATGGTAAAACACAGGGAAGTGTGGTAAAGCTATGGTACAAAAAAAAGTCAACTACTGTGCAAATATACCTTTGTAAATGGGGGGAAAAAAGACAATGAAGCTTGAAGCAAATTCCTCATTTATACTGTGTTAGTTTTGGACACTGTTTTGGACGCGTTCATGAAGCTTATTTAAATCAGTGCATGTTATACCCCTGTGCACACAGGTATGTTTCGTAATGGTTTTCTTTTACATTGGCTTTACATTGAAGCTTCACCTACAGCTTCTGACTGCATGCGAGTCAGCAGTTCTGCAGTACTGCGCAAGTCTGCTTTACTTCCCTATGTGGGCTCAGTAAGCCGCGCTTTACTGTTTCATTTGTTTTCACCCAGGTTTCGAATCACCATCCAATTCCAGATTTCAGTAGATATTAATGGCCTATTCTAATGCCGAGGAACGCATTCATGCACACAAATTCCCTATTTTTGCATCATGTAACCTACTTTGCATATACAGGCATTAAAAAAGTGTGTGGTTATCAACATTCTTTCTGTGTTGTGTCGTGTGTTGTGTAATGGTATAGTAGGCCTATGGACCTTCTGTACAGCTGGTCTTTTTAACTGTCCCTCAGAACGGTCATACTCCCATTAAACAGACAATTCCAGGACTAGTACTGTGTGACAATGAATGCTCAGTCCATGCTGCAAGTCAGTCGTCTCTAATGTGATGCGACAGTATCGTGTGCAATGTTTACAATTTTTAACACACAAGCATTTCTAAAGAAATTCAAAATATCAGAGATTCAGAAGATGTCATTCTTTTTGCTAGGAAGAGGCAAATTTTTATTTTGTCTTGATGGGTTGCAATCAAAAAAAAAAGAAACATTCTGAATCCAGGATTTCCTTTTAGGTAACTGATCCCTGTTTTTCTATGACTCACTGACTATGCAGTCCTTTATGTGACTTCGGTCAATTGTTCTTCACTAATTCCTGTTACAAAAATACCGTTAGCAAAATTAATTAATTTTTCCGTTTTTCATGTAGGAAAATGTGAGACCTACAAAGTGATGGTAGCGTATATGAAGTCCGATTTACTGGCATTATTTTTCTAGCTGCGTGTGCTTTATTTAAGAACAATATAAGGCTCCTGTAAAGACCATCTATACTGTTTTTACACATTGTAAGTATGGAATATAAGCAGACAGACTTACTTGATAACCCCCCAGATTCTGATACTCTCATAACCGTGCTACAGAATGTCCTAACCAAGTGCAATCCCAATTGAATAAGCACTTCTCTAGGTAAGTGTAAAAAGGGACACGCCTACATTATGATACTCTTTGCTAAAGAAAACAGTTATGAATACCCAACATGGTTAGCTTCAAAACGTCTTGGGTGATGCCAAACAAATTTCACTTTTTGATTCTGATGATAAACTGCATTGATGTTCAGTCCAAAGCCCACTTTTTATCTTAAATGATGTGCCCTAAAAAAAAAAAATTATTTAACTTGAACCAGTAGAAAAAGGGATTACACTTTGCAAAACTTTTCAATGCACCAACAACTAGTGTAACAGTAATCAGGTAATAATTAGCAGTGAGATCCTACTTTTTCAAAATGCATATATTATCCACACATTATAGGGTTAAAATTCCTTGATAATATCTGTAATATAGGATGACAGTGCCATCTTGTGGAGAAGATTCTCAACTACAACACTCCCAACTCAAAACTTATTTTGCATCAGAAACCAATGTTAACTTTAAGCAATGTATTTTTTCAATACCATTTGGTATACAGATTTACATTTTGACATTTACAGCCAATGCCACCCTTCACATCAAGTTACATTTTTCAATCTTGATTTTAAAAACGGACACGGATACCAACAAGCACTATATTCCTAGCTTTTGGCATGCAATAAGCCCAGTCGACCTGTCTTTGACAGTAACCCTTATAAAAGTATACCATAGTAAAAGCATAGCAAAAGTGTGATAAAACAAGTGCAAGCATGGTAAAGCATAGGTAAGCATTGTAAAGAATAGCGAGGTATGGTGTAAAGCATATTAATAAACATGTCAAACCAGGGTAAATGATGGTAAATGTATAGTATAACCATGGGAAAACTGCAAAAATACTGAGCAAAACTGCTGTGGTAAACTTTTATAAAGGCTGCGTTAGGGGTCGAGCTCAGAACAGCGTTACAGTATGTATGTGTACACTATTGTGTGATGTTCAGGACTATGCAAAGCCTTAAGAACAAGGATCCTGTTGAAGACATTTAATTAAAATTACAAATTTATTGCAACAGATTTGAAGACTTGAAAACTAAAACTCTACTAAGATTGCACGGTTTCAATTTCAAGGCAAGATTTAATCTAAGCTATATGGGGGCGGGGTTAGACTTGAGTAATGTGGGACTCAAAGATTGGTCCTCAAGGTTATGAAATGTATTAAATGTCATGGATGTTTTTTCAATGAGAGGAGCACAGCTCTTGTGCATATTAAAAAAAAGGAATTTCTTTTCTGTGTGTCTCTGTTAAGACTAAGCTTGTCAAACTAACATTACATGCAAAAAAAAAAAAAGCTTTAGTACAGTATTTGTACACAGCCGGCCCTTCCACAGGTAATCAAAAGTGTTGCCATTGCTTTGGAAGAACAAACAAGTCTAAACAAAACACCAAAAAAGGACGCAGTCGGTGGTTTTAACACAATGCATGCTGGGACCTAGTGGTGTATGTCAAATGTTTTTTTTTTGTGTGTTGTGAAATCAACATGAATCATTTCCGATGTGTGGGTGTATGGAGTAGCATCAAAATATGTCATTTATGTATAGCAATGTAAGTTGGTGCTGACAAAAAAAATGCTGTCACTATGCCATCAAATGCATTTCCTGATATTTATTAAAGCTCCTTCAAAAGGGAAACTTCCAGCATTGCATGGGGAGGACCAGCCTCTGTGTAAAAGAAAAGTTACAGATATTTGTTTCCATTGCACATTCCATAGGAGTTACCATCCTGGGACAGGATGTATAAAGTACCCTCTGACCTCCTAAGAGGGTGTTCTCTCCAGGGCAGGGTTCAGGCACGTTGGTCTGTGTTGTGCTGTACCTACACAATGCTGTAAAAAGCAGACTTTAGTCTTCAAGAATTTTTTTAAATTGCTCAATCCCCTGACTGTTACCTGCTTTGCTGTCCTGTAGTCTAGCATGTATTCCTACTGGCCAGCAGGGGGCAGGCCTATCTTAAAAGTGCAGTATCACCAGCCAGGATTTGAACGCCTACAGTATGCAAAACTACGGATAAATACACAAATCATTCACCTTTTATTTTTTATTAATATTTTGTGCATTTCAAGTTAGTTTGACACAAATACAAAGAAAACCAAAGTGATATTGTTGATATTACATTTATATGTATTCAAAGCCGTGGGGTTTTTGCTGGTGAGAAATCTGCTGAATCTAGTCCACAGTCCAGTCTGACATAAATCATGTACACACATACTCATATTCACATCTCTGGGAGTGTTTAGTTGATAAAAAAAACGTCAAGGTCATTCTGCTTTGCTGTCTTAAGTGACACTTATTGGAATTGTTTCAAAATTGTTTCAAAATTGAACACCAAAAACACCAAACCACGCCTTATCCTAAAAGTGTTTTTGTTTTGCTGTGCAATATCCCAATGAAAATAAGCTTCCTCAATACAGCACGTTACCTACTTCATCAGTACATAGCACGCTGTTATACTTGTACTACCTTTACAACAGGTGTCAGTTCATTTCTGTTTTTTTATACGCTACTTACAGTAATACTTCCATAACTTTAAATACTTTTAAAACTAAAAAGTAGAAAAGGTAATGCCTTTTTAGGGTTATAATGGCTGGTGAAGGCATTTGTCTATTTTTTTTTATACTTTTACCTCAGCCTTTAAACAGTAACACCTATTCAGCCGAACAGGAGCAGTATTACATCTTAAACAATCGATTCCTAGTTATTTATTTAGCATTTACTTACATTTAGTTTGCCAGTTGGTTTCCACCTGACCTCTGGCTGCAAAGCATACAGTTCTAAAGAAGCTGGAGCCATGAAACGTACATTGTTTTCAGTACATTCAATGATTTAAATTAGAAGCTCTATATTTAGCATTCTTACTTGTGTCATAACTGCAGCTATGATTCAGATTATTTGGCAAGTTTCATCTTGGCATGTATTTACAGGCTCATTGGCAGGTTGTTTTTTTCTCTTTGGGAATGCTTATTAGTAAAAGCTTTAACGCAAGTTAAAAGTAAAGATTTCCTCATGCCTGTGAACCTGTCACTGCACCTGTAAATACACGTTGAGGAAGAGAAGAAACCAGCCGATAGTACTGCAGATGCTAATGAGCAATTACAGGATGTGTATGCTAAATATTTTATTGAATGATGTCTGTTTTTTTATTTCATGTGTTCCCTGTGGCTAAACTTTTGCTCAAAGGTAAAAATGCTGAAATGTTGAAATGGGTCTATATCTTACCCTATAGGCAAATTGCCCCCTCCAAAGTAAACGCATTACAAGGCCAATTTACCCACAGCAGACAATCAGGCCCATAAAGTTTTAAATATAAGCAACGTACCTAATATACACACAGTGTGACTGAAATTAGTTTGGTTGAAATCAGAGGAGGTCAGATGGAGACGTTCTTGGTTGAACTGGTCACAGTTGAAGTGGCATCGAATGCTCCTTGTTCAAATTCACACAGAAAGTGCATTAAGGATGTTCAGATCAGTGGATCTGTACATATCGTACACACACACTGCAACACAAACCGAACAGATTAGCTCTGCGTAGCTGTTCTGCATGTACTAAGCTTCCCTAATACAGTACATACAGGCCAGATTTGTCAAAACTTTGTACCAGGATTTTTGTTCTGTAAACGAGCAAGAAAATGTTAGAGTGAAAACATTAGTTTCAAAAGGCACTCTTTCTTAAAGGACACGAGTTCCAACTGTCTCCAACTATCTGTGTGTCCGCTTCAGTAAATGCCCTGCTTCTGTAGGAATACTCCTCAGGCACTGTATTAATGGACCCTTTTCCAGTCCTGCGAGACTGACCTTTCATCAAGTCTGGTTGCTCTGCCTGTTCCATACTATTGTATAGTACATCATGATCGCAAGCATGATCAAAGGGAAAAGGACAGCTATGAAAGCATAGCTGTAGATGTTCTGTCCATGCATGACAAGCTCCCCTCCATCAAAGATCAACTGAAAAGCGCATGTGACTAGCCACAGTTTCTATTAAGTATGAAGCACATTTACAATCAATCCAGTTAATAGTCCCTCTAATATTACTCAGAATTGGGCCCCTTTCCAAAGATGATGGGGTCTGAGAAAAGCTGCAAAAGAAGTATTTCTCTTCACAGATGGGGAAAAAGAAAGGTCTTGCTTCTCTGATGCGGACTGATAGGCTGCAGCGGCCGTATTTTTACTAGAAGGAGCACCAAGCAGAACACCCAGATCTCCTGTGAACTCTCTCCTGTCCAGGTAGTGCCAGGGTTTCTTTCCGCTGGTGTCCCTCAGGTTAACATTAGCTTTGTACTTGTGAACCAGCAGCCTGATAATACTCTTGTGTCCGTGTATAGCTGCGAGATGCAGAGCGGTGTACCCACAGCTGGACTTGACATCCACATCTAGTGCCAGTCCCCTCTTATTCACCCCATAGCAAAGGGTGTTGAGCACCCGGTGGTCTCCATGCTTGGCTATCCAGTGCAGCACTGTATACCCGGAAATGAAATCCTTTTTGTTGAGAAGACTGTGGTCCTCACGAAATAAGATGTATATCTGATCCCAAGCACCAGCTGCTGCTTTCACCAGCCAATCATGTTCCCTGGACTCCAGTGGCACCAACGTGCTTTTGTGAGAATACAAGTCTTCATTGCTTTTCAGAATCTTACTTTTGGTGTTTGGGTCATACTTGGGCGGCTCAGGGTGGCCGGGGGGGTTAAAAGGCCTGTCGATATCTGGTGAAGGTAATCGCATTTTGCTTGGATGCTGCTGAGGTGAAGCTTGAAGAAATGGGACACACTCTGATGTCTCTGCATCCATGCTGTGGTATTTCCTGCTTTCATATATGCTGCCGCCGATAGCATCTCCTGAATGCATCGGTAGAAGCACGCCAGCCTTTCTTCCATGATGTGCTTGCCTGGCCCCCAGGTAGTAATCGATGTTACCTGTTGAATTACGCCAGCTGCTTCCTTCCATATCTGCTCTGGACGGAATTTCATACGCTGTAAGGTTCCCTATACATTCATTGCTCTGGTGGAGAGGTGCGTTTTGGCGGGTAGAAAGAAAGTTTGTTTGAAAGCAACCCTGGTTTGTCTCTTTTTTGTGTTTTTTAGGTTTCACTGAAAAGCACTGCACATGCTTATCATCGTCAGACGCAGTGGCTATGAATCGTTCCACCACAAGTGGATTGGAATGCTGGGGCTCTGGGGGAGCTTTTTCAAAGGACTCCTTTGTGATCTCCTTGCATCTGATACTTTTGAAGGCTGCTAAACGACATCCTTTATTAGACAGGTTTTCACTGCTGCTGGAGGTTGCAATGGAATCAGGGCATGCATTCTTGGCCTCGGGTGACATTGATGCTATGCAGTGGGATGACCTGGACAATCTTGAACTAGGATTTAATCTGGAATTTGAAAACCTAGAAGGCAGCAAACACACAGGCTGCGTGGAGTGGGTAGTGTTGCTGCCCTCCCTTTGAGAAATGCACCTCTGTGCACTATTCTCAAAAGATTCTTTGCTGATTAGGCCGTTGTTCTTTGTATGCTGATTTGATGACTGGTCGAGGGGCCTCCTACCATAGTCCAAATCTTTCCACTCTGAGAGGAGCCTTTCCCTGTTGACACTTCCAAACTGCTGAGACTTGGCAGAAAAAGGGTTCTCCTTTGTGAAATCTGCAGAGGGATGTTGCTTTGAGCTGAAACCGACAGCCCCACTCCCTGCACTGTAATCACATGGTTGAAGAGGCTTCACACCCTTCTTTATGATGCAGTCTTGATACTTTGAGTCCGCTATTTGGGGTGACTTAGAAACGTGGGTGGGGTTATTAGTAACTCTCTCAACAGGTTCCATACAAGATGGAGAGTTAACAAAACGTTTCTGGTTTTGCTCAGATGTCCTGACATCACTGTAAGCAGTTTCAGCTGCACTAAACTGTATATTGTCATTTTCATAAGTGTCAGTAACTCCAGACTTTGCCCTACTACTCTGTTTCACATTCAAACGCGTGGTTACCTGCTCTCTGTCGGCATTCTGTCTGGTCGAAGTTTCCTTTAAGTTTACCGGTAGTTCTTGCACACTTCCAGAACTTGAACCTTTCTCTGCCGAACTGATGTCCTCTCCCACCAGCTCCCTGTACCTGTTCCTCAGGATCACGATCGAAACTCCGTCTTTTCGTTTCACTACAGCCACCGAGTTCACAAACCTTTTAAACATGTCTCTGTGCTGCACCTGGTTCTCGTGCTCCCTTAAGAATGTTTTGAAGTGGCTGATCAGGTCCGAGTTTTTCACACTCCCTCCTCGGCTACAAAGGAAATCCAGTACCGCGTCCTGGCTGAACTGCGTTGCCATTTCTTGATGGCAAATATATATTTTTTAAGCTATGGAAATGTGGTTGTATGCAATTCAGGTAACCACAGGTTGCCTTCCTCAGCCTATGATCTAAAACGAAAAGTGCCTACTAATATAAAAACTCCTCCCCCCTTTGCCGTCTGGGTGTGTCTGTATAGAACAAGGCGATTGCCAACGCTTACGGTAATAAGGCAGGTAAGTGAATTTAGTAATACAAACATTACAACTTCCCGTGGCCGTTTAAGGTGTAAATGCTGATTGCGCTGTTTGTTACTCAACAACAGAGATAAGTTTAAAAATATATATTTATAAATATTCAGTTGGTGGACATTCCATTTCAATGTACTTACCGCCGATCTGAACAACGTGTGGTTCCAACATTTGTACATGTTTCTGTCACGTAAGTGTACAAACATAATTATTAATCATTAATGCTTTTGCCCAGTATAGACACTCTATCTGGACGAAGTTGATAGTGTTAAAAAATATTCGAAAGCTGAAATCAGTGTTGGGCTGAGCAAAAAACAAATGAATATTGTTTAGGCGCTGCCCCTCTATAAATATCCACAGAGGAATTAGCAGCCCAGCGTGATTTAACCCCTTACATACAACGCCAATCATTCAGTTTGGAGCAGATCAGTGTCTGAATAAGAAACAAGACAATAAGAAACAGGCCAATAAGAAGCCCACTTCAGCCTTGTGTTTTTCTGATCAGATTTATTCTTATGCGTAATAATAATAATAATAATAATAATAATAATAATAATAATAATAATAGCATTTTCTTTATACGTTTGCGTTTTGTTTTTTTTTTTCAAATGAAGGTGACGACTGGTGGTTTAAACTCAAAATCTTAAATTTAAAATCTGTCTAAAAAATGTAAATGTATAAAATAAAAGGTCAGCCCTGTAAGATATAATAATGTAAAAGTGGCTAGGTTCAACAAGACACTTTTAAAACAATTATTTAAATAATACATTTAAAAAAAAAAGACACACGTGTTTTTAATATGCTTTATACCTCTCTGTGATTTGAAATCCTTACCAATTCATTCCCAAGTTTTCATTGTGATTATTATTATTATTATTATTATTATTATTATTATTATTATTATTATTATGCTATGTTTTTACTATGGGAATCTTTTAAGGGCAGGTAAAGTCAAATGAATTCAAATGACTACTGGGATTCTCACTTATAAATCCTCCACTGCAGTTTTTTTGTTCTAGGATGTGTGTTGTGTTAGTTGCTCTTTTTGTTTAATATGCCACTGGTAAAGCACCTGTGTAATCAAGTATGATCTGTGACCTCTATGAAAACAAAACGTCTCCTAAAGCATGTAAAGAAAACAAATTAGGACTGGGAAAGTTTCCTTATCATATCTTTTTAGAACACTGTTCCAAAAGATATGGAATCCATCACCCTGTGTAAACATTTCTGAAAAAGACTTTAACCAGAAGTTTCTATTTTCTGATGTGTAACTTGTTTTTGTAATGTATGTAAAGTCTTTTGGCTGGAAAAGTTAGAAAGCATAGCTTGGTAAATAATAATCTGCACAGAAAACACCAGTGCAGAGCATACAGAGCACACACAGCATAGTGTTAAACAGGCAAGAAATGAAATATTAGTGAAATGAGCCGGTAGAACCAGGAGCCGGCAGCATTGGCATCTTTTTTATTGTAACAGACCTGCCAGAGCATGTATGTGATGCACAGACCAGCAGTGCCAGCTGCTGGTTTGTGCAAAATACACTTTTAAAATTTGCATAATTTACAGTGCCTTCAGGGTATTTGTTTGACAGCATTACACAGAAATGATGTTTTCCAGTCTTGCAGAAAGCGTGTAGAAAGTCATCTACCAAGCTGACTGAACATATTGTAACGGAGGCTGGAGGAGGGATTTGATTGTTGCATCTCTGCTTCTCCACTCTGCAGCTACGGTTCTCTGGGCTCGGCTGACAGAAGCACCCTGATTGGTCAGCCAGGATTACCCAGGCCTTTCTATTGGACGATCTGAACCATATTGCCCAATCTGCATGAATGTTGCAATATTGAAGGGTCTGGGGCTATATAAGCGGCCTGCGTGCCAGCTTGTGGATGTATAAAATAAAAGAACCTGCTGTTTTTGAAGTACTGCCTGCTTGTACACTCCTTCTTTTGTAAGCTGTACTGCCCGTACTTTGTGTTGGACTAGAAAAGGCAGTGTGCAACAGGAAGGCTGTAGAGTGCCTGTGTAAGCTGCCAGTGTAAACTGCACACCCATTTGGAAGAAATGACACAAGTGTAACATGGATCAATGTAACCCGCTCAGCCCTGTGTATTGGTTTATACTGTAGGTTGTAGATGTGGAGTTCTGTTATGTGTCTTTTTAACAAAATAAATGGAACACAAATTATACCTTTTGTGGATTACAATTGTGGGCAAGTAGTCATTCCAATGACAATTGTTTATTTTTATATTTTGTAAGGAATAAGCTTCTCAGGGCTTTGCCTTCTTGAGTTTAAATCGGTCTCAGGTCACAATTGTGATGAACTTGGTATATTTTTTTTTTCAATCTAGGCCCACCACAGCATTCCTAACACTTGTCTGGTCCTTGGCTGAATGGCAGGGGAACTGAGGAGCACTTTCAGAGCTGAGCAGTGAGGAGAAGCTCTCATTGTGACACAGTGTCCCTGGAACGAGACCTCAGCGGACTATAGACCCTGTATAAATATCTGCAAGTAAATATTTATTAAGAGTTCACAGCTTCAATTGGCACGTTCTTGTTTTTTCATTGTCCCTTATCTTGTGGTTCGAATTCGAATATGTTCTTATTGTTATGACTGAAGTATGTTTTGTTTTATTTTTTGCTGTTTGCACTCCACTTCTAATGCCTTGCCGTTAACATTAATAGACTAGATCAGTCAGAAGTATAGAAGAGCGAGCCGTCTGACCAGCTCATTTGGATACAAGTGCACTATCCTGTTTACACTCTTGTAATACACAGCTGTGCACTAGAGGGTGCTGGTACATACTAATTAATATAAAGACACTTTGGCAGATCTAGCCTGGCTTACATATGTCTATGATAAATAACTGCTGTATAACTGAAGAGCAGCTCCTGATCTCTGGTGAAAGCACCTTAACCCAGGGAAATACATTTTAAAAAACCGCAGGTATGTAATTTAAAGTGTTTTCTCTTTAAAGCCACACACTGGCAGTTGAAAGATATTTATAAATATCTGATTCCTCTCATGTTGTGGGGGCTTCGCAACAGCCTACTCTGTGAGTCATCTTGTGCTAGGGAACTGTGTTCCAGGGCATCAAGATGCTCTGTTTTATACAAAAAAAGGTTGTCTTATGTAGCACTATATCTAACCAGGAGATGTGTATCTCTTTTTAATTGATTATACTGTACAGTTACTGTAGTTGGTAAGTAAATGTCAGGTACACTGATTGGACTAAACAGTTCAGAATGAAACTAAAATCAGAAAATCCCTTATTCTGCAATGTATGCAACTGTATGTGGTCGCTTGATGTGTCATTTGATCCACCCCTAAGCCTGTATAATCTGTGTAACAGGTTTGTGCATCAATTCAGCATCACAGGAAAGCAGAAGCATTTCTGCTGCATCATGAGAGGCACGATAGTGTGTGGAACTGGCTCAGCTCTTAACACAGTGGATGCATTGACCAACTAGTCCAGAAAACCACAACCAGAAAGCACAACTCTTGTTGCATGCTGGTCATGACGGGTCTAGTCTGCAGACATGTGAAACCCATTGGAAGCAGCAGCAGATGTGTTCTAGTGGCAAAAATCACTGCAACCTTCAATACTGGACAAGACACACCAGTGTCCCTTATATGAGCCAGGAGCTATGTGGTCCTACCTAGTAAGGTCATTCTCCATTTTTTTGGCCAGTTAGTGTACATTTAAATGCCAAGGAGTTTATTCAAAATAGAGCTGGTAGTTTTCATACCTTTTCAAAACTCTGGTGCACAATGGGTCCCTATTTTATTTTCTGGACATGGTTTGCTAATCATTTCTGTGTCACCTGGTCTCTCCCATGCAGTGTTAGGGTGCACACAAATAGCCCTGCTGCATATCTGGATAAGAATAACACAAAGCACAATTACACCATTAGAAACTTCCAGTCATGCGTTGTGATCTTGGCCTAGAAGCTCTTTTACTGCTTTATAATGCAATTTCAGACTTAATAGCAACAAAAAAAAAGTAATTGTAAGAATAGTTAAGAGCCAACAAGAAGCCAATATTTAGTGAATATGTTTGCTGTAAGGGTGACAGACAGTAATATTTTAATATTTTCTCTTTGCAATCAAAACTGAGAGGGTACTTGCAGAAATGTAATATGTGTGTGGGAGCTGAGATAGGTAAAAAAAAAAAAAGAAAAAAAAGATGTACATTTCTCCCTTTGGTACACAACTTTGCACATTTCTGAATACAATCTTCACTGAGTAGCAGGATGGGGTAAAGTGACCCCAATAAGGTGATAATACCTAACCCTTAACACCTTATTTTTGTGGAGCCATTGTGACATAAACAATCTGAGATGCATCGGTTCTCTCAGATCGAGGCAGAATGTTCAGTTGGACTCCTCCCTTAGCACAAGCTTTCCAACAATGGAATAATTTTAATAATCCTACCGTTTTCAGATAGGAGTCACTTCCTCACACCATGCAAACACCAGACAGGGGCCCGTTTCCAGTAACCCCCTTAGGGCAAAGTTGATGGCATGTATAGCCTAATTTGCCTGATCTACCAGACTGCCAGCCTCCCAGAATACAGAAGCACTGCTTCCCTTGGAACACACCATCTTTTTTCTGTTTAGAGAAACTTGGGCTTATTTTGGCTCAGAATGGATCACTCTAGTACAACTTGTATGCCTTACACTTTGGTGCCTAGACTGTGACGATTGTAAAATGAACCTATGATAATATACTGGAAGCTTTAAAATGAACGTGGTTTAAGTGTAATTGTGTTTATTAGACCATAGGCTTTATGATCACCCAGTTTAGTTATTACCTCAGTCTATGAGGATTAGGATTTAGGACTGTACAGATCATTAGTGTTATATTACTTCATTAAATACTAGTTTCCCAAGGAACTAGGCAAAATGATTTTTATTAATTTGTCAAGGGCTTTAAATGTCCCTGAAGTCATCAAGTAATTAAATGAGCTACTAGACCACATAAAGGACATGATGGACAATTTAAAGCAGCAAACGTTAAATATTTTAGAGCAAAGCAAAGTTTACGTTAGGATTTTGTGTTTTTGATAGCAAATATGTGATAGTAAGTGGCCCTATGCGGAGGTGTGATGGGATTCATAATATACTGCAATGCTATTCAAACCAGAGCAATAGTAATTAACACATTTAGCAGGCACCAAAAGATCTCACTTAAAAAAAAATTAACAAATAAAAAACGAATTGCTAATAAACTGTTTTAAACTAGCGTGTCTTTTTTTTTTTTACTTTACAAGCACAATCATACTCTCACCGTCAACACAGGAAATAGTAACTTCACAGCGTGAGAACAGCAGCTGCTCGTCCTTTACTGAGACCGGCGAACATGGATCAGGTAAGCGGGGGAGACAAAGGCACGCTGAACGTAATTTACAGTGATTCTGAGAACACGGCATCAATATCTCTAACGCAAGCACATAATAACACATGTACTAACTTAAAAAGTCATGTTTTAGTTCATAGTGAGTGTTTGCACCTCTGTCAATAAATATAGTTGTAACTGGACCCCCCTACTATTCGCTGCGGAAAGTTTGCGTTACTGCGCAGGGGCCATGTTGATTCTAGTTGAAATCGTACGCAGCTGATGCTCACACAGAAATTATACGAAGTGGCGCACGTTTAGAAAGAAAAAAAGTAACAAAAAATGTCTGTTGCGGTTGGAAGTAAACCTGTAAGTACTGTTCGTCATTAAATAATGCTTCCTGATTATCAGTGCGTAAAGTAACATGCTAGTGTTAATACTATTTTAATGGTAAGCGTGTCCATTCATTGTGCACTTTGTCATGTATCATTCTGCACAGTACAGTAGTTATGCTTAAGATACATGTCCAATGTTTTTACAAGATACATTCACTTGAGTAAACGATACCTATGCAGCCAATATGTGTGCGGATATATAAATTAATTCTAAAGTATTTTTGTTGTGTTCGTTTGTATTATTTGTTGCTGGTTATTTAGATTCTTCAAAGCTAGATCATACACAGACTGTACTTCTAGAAAAGAGCTTGCGGTAGATTAGGGGTATGGATTAATATTAATATGTTAATGTGTCAGATTAGAGGGGAGGTCTACCCTCCAAACTAGCATATAGAAATTATGTATATATATACCGACTATATATGGCTTGATGTTTACTTGAAAATGTTATATATAGTATAGTTGGACTTTATTTAGTTAATTTAGTAAAGCTACAGACATTACAGTTTTGTTTTTTGCAAATTGGTACTATGATGGACCGGATGAAGTCGCCTCACCCTTTCTCTTCTATTTTGGAAGCAGGCGGCATGCCGCGTATACAGACAGCACTAGAAGGATACTGTTTGTGCATGCTTTAGTGGCAAGGAAAATGTGGATGTGCGTGGGTGGATTTATAGATATATAATTTATATAACAAGTTTAGATTTTACTGGAAATGTAAATAAGCTACCGCAAGTTTAATTACACAGATCAATTATACATTTTAATCAGTTTAATGATGGGATTGGTTTCAAAAGTCAGTTTTACTGAGAATGCATTATTGTAATCGATACATGTTTGAAAAACACATTTTGTTTTTGCACCCGGTTTGTTTGGTCATCTGCATAATCAAGCAACATCCCAAACCTTTTTATTTTTTTCTGGAGGTGTATTTGTGCATGTCTTGTTATAATGTACGATGTATTATACTTGATTGCGCAAACACTGGAATTAAAATGTCAAAGTGGTGTGCTAATTGCTTCACAAAAGAGTGCCTCACTTCTGTGAGAGAGCGGCGTGTTTGGATAAGTTGTGGTGTCAGCTTTGATCGATTATGTTAAGTAAATAAAGCAGCAGGTCACAGGCAACTGACCAAGATGTGCTCGCTAGACGGTGTGAGCGCGTGGGGCTTTTCTCCGATCAGCACTACGTAATCGATCAACTGTCGGTACATGTTTTAGGCTTTGGCAACATCATTTACTTTCTTGTATTTAGACGTCATATGCGTTCTGCAGAGATGAACGAATGCATTGCAGGTTTTGGTAAAATGGCCTAATAGCTCTTGGTCACCTCGTCTCGGAGATGATGATACCTGTGTACTGTATACAGTGCTGTAGCGTTACTTCTATTACAAGGGTCATCACGTTACAACTGTTAAATAGTTACCAGGAATCTCTGAAACCGCATTCATTTCAAGGGAGCACTGTTAAGTAGACATGTTTTTGTCTAATGCGTTTATCATTGAATTACTGAAACTATTGGAAAGCAATATAGGTTTCAGTATTATTTATTTATTTATTTATTTATTTATTTATTTATTTATTTCTTAGCAAACGCTCTTATCCAGGGTGACTTACAATTGTTACAAGGTGTCACATTATTTTTTACATACATTTACCCATTTATACAGTTGGGTTTTTACTGGAGCAAGCTAGGTAAAGTACCTTGCTCAAGGGTACAGCAGCAGTGTCCCCCACCTGGGGTTGAACCCACAACCCTCTGGTCAAGAGTCCAGAGCCCTAACCACTACTCCACTACTTTTGTGTCTGGGAGTAACTTACCCTCTGACACAGAGAGTAAAATGTATTTTCACGGGGTAAAATAGTGTACAATCTTTAATGCTAATGGGGTGGCATTAAAAAAGAGCCTTCCATTTTAACTGCAATGTTACTTTGAACTACTGTACAACCACGCATGTGTTCTTATAGAGCTTTATAAGGGTCAAAATTAAATCTTCAATTAAATTAATTTATAAATTATTAAATTTGTCAATTCATAAATCAATTCTTAAATTAATTTGTCAATTCATAAATTACCTTTGAAGTCAATTTATTTAATACTTAATCATACATTATTATTATTATTAGTATTTGTTTATTTAGCAGACGCCTTTATCCAAGGCGACTTACAGAGACTAGGGTGTGTGAACTATACATCAGCTGCAGAGGCACTTACAATTACGTCTCACCCAAAAGACGGAGCACAAGGAGGTTTAGTGACTTGCTCTGGGTCACGCAATGAGTCATTGGCTGAGGTGGGATTTGAACCGGGGACCTCCTGGTTACAAGCCTGTTTCTTTAACCACTGGACCACACAGCCTCCTATATAAAGCTTTTTGCCGACTGATCTTTCAATTTCATTTGGTAAATGATCTTTCAATTTCATTTGGCAAACAAAGACTTCTTTAAAGGTTGTCAATCACATGAGGGGGCAGGTTTTGCCCCATGAAGTGACCAATCAAGCATACGAGGGCGTGTTAAATCGACCGTGCTGTAATTGTGAAGCAAGACTCGTTGTGGCCATGATTGGCCAATAGGGGGAGTTTCATTCCGACTAATCTTTTCTAGGTTTTTCTGTTCTAGGATCTTTTCTGGTTTTCATGACAGTTTTGTTTTTCAGTGTTTATTTTCCAAATAATTAAAATAAGCCCCTGTGTGGTGTGTGGGTGTGGGGGGGAGGCGGTAGCATTCTTGATTCCCATTGGATTTATCCTCCTGGTGCTATGACGATCCAATGATTTCACGCCTGCTCGCATTCTTTTTTCAACAAATGTGCTTGTTATGTGGATGTGTGCTCTGTCTCTGCTCAACCAATATTTATTATGTACCGTATTTATTTAGCAGACGCTCTTATCCAGCACGGTTTACAGTTGTTACAAAGTACTGTACAATACACTACCCTCCCCCAGTGAAAAGGAGCTCTTTATACATATGCATACATGCCAACAGTCCCTAAATGGTCGAGACAGTACCGATGTGAAAGTCCCGATACTTACACAATAGAAGAAAAAAAAATCATTTATTCTGCACAGCAGAGTTAGAGAAAACCAGACCCGTAAAGTAACTCGACAGTACCGTACAGTTTTATTGTTGGATAAACTGAAGCAAACTTTGCAAAAAGACAACCCCTCTATAAGTAATTAAATAGGTTCAATGATGTTATATGAAAGTAAGAGAAACAAAAATGATACTGTGGCATACCAAAGACCAGGCCTGGTTAATTGTTGAGCTGCTGTTTTCTGTAGGGTTTTTCTGAATGGCCTTTCTGCAGTGTTGAAATAGTTAGGAAATGCTGTGGAATAATATGAACATATTAAAGTAGGAAATCATATTCTATTCAGGGCTCATTCACAACCACTAAACAATGGAATTGTATTTATTTTATTTATTTATTTATTTCTTAGCAGACGCCCTTATCCAGGGCAACTTACAATCGCAAGCAAATACAAATACATTCAAGTGTTACAATATAAGTCATACAATAAGAACAAGAAATACAAATTGTAAAGACCATTTTCCCTGAAATTATTATTCTGTTTCTTAACATAAGATTCTTTGACCAGGCCCTGTTTCTAGAGCTGGAGTTTTCTTTGTCTGCTTGGAGTCTAACTACCTTGATTGCAGATGAAGTTTTTGTGGTCACTCCAGTCTGGAGTCTGTATGCTCAGCCTGTGGTTAACACCTCAAAGCACAGTGCAGTGGAGCTTTGTCACCACATCGGCTTTCTTAAGCTGTAAAAGGTTCTGAGGAGACACCATACCACTGATTTAAATATTTTGCATTAACTCAATAAATATGTTAAGCTTCATGTGTGGATAGTGCCTTCATCAATATAGCTTATAGTATTATAAATAAGATCTACGACAATAAAACCTTTTTTTTTTTTTAAAAAAAGGGTCATTTCATGGTATTTTTGTTGTGTGGGATCGCAAAAAATGTAAAACATACCTAAGGCATTGCAATGGCTGGTCCTGCCTTCCAGCTACAAATAATCAATGTGATGTGTTCTGAATGTATGTAGCACAGTGTGAGCAAACCAGCTCCCTGCACCACTCCAGCAAAGTTATAATTAACGACTGATCGCTTGCATCCAAGAAGGGTGTCTACAGGAGAAAGTTTCGTGTGATGCAGAGGTAAAAAATGCTTGCATGACAACACTATAACCCAGCAAAAGTACAGCAGTTCAACACATGATACATGACGTTGTTCTAGCTCTTCCTTTGTTCGTCTATATAGTGGTGATTATGCATACCTACTTGTTCATGTTAAAATGATAAAGTACAGTAGTTGATCTGTACTTTAGACGTGACTGTACTTTAGCCGAGTGCAAAGAGCCAGAGCTATTAAAACTGCAACAGTACACCATAGTGGTGTTTGTATCCACTTGTAGAACTGGGTTGTGAGATTAAGGGACAGACTGGTGGAGTGGCTATCACAGAGCCCGTAAGTGGGGTAACTGGCAATGAAATCCAGAATCATTTGTCGTCTTGCCCTTTTGCTGAAACTTCCACGTTTTCCAGGTTGCTGCACTGTGTGAAGCCCCCCTGCCTGCCAGTTTATCGTTTTGAGTTGTTGAATGCAACACTGGACTAAGGAAGGATATAGTAATAAAAGATAAGAAATTACCAGGAAACGTTGCTCTCTGGCTGCAGCACTGTGTACTGCTTCAGTAATTATAAGCGTATACCCCTCTTTTAAAATGTCTGTTTCCTCCTGAAAACCGACACTACAAATAGATTTTGTAAGACACCAGAGTAGATTGTTTTTTTGTTATCTCTGTTATAAGTAAAACCTGTTTCGTCCGGCAGTCAATAAGTTCTTTAGAATTATGCGAGAATTTAGTTTTTCTCAGTAATATAGTCTATAGCTATACCACTGTCTGGGAACTTAGACAAGGTTTGTTTCTAAAGTGTCTTTTTGAGCATGTTTCAATTGGAACTGGGCGTTCTTCACTTTAAAAAAAATTTAGTGCTGGCTTGCATTTTCCATCCCTTTTTTTTCTTTTCTCCTGCTGCCTCAGCTTAGCGTGAGGAGAGTGAGAAGTGGAATGTAACTGGAAGTTTAAACGGTGTCCCAGCTGTAACAGCACAGCCAGCCCCCAGGACCTCTGGCAGGGCAGTGTCTGTCAGCGAGAGAGGAAGTCACATCGACCACACCAAGGGCACCTCCCTCTTCATGTGTGCTTGCAGCACTGGAATAGGATTCCAGCACGAAACAAGGGCAAGCATTAAACTGAAACAACGCTGTCACAGTCTGCAACAAAAACATATGTCTGCAAAATGAACTAAATAAATAAATAATGAAAATGCAATGATCTTTGCAGCATATGACATACGGTACAGATAGAACTTTGTAGTTCATTTCATTGTAGGCTAGAAAATGACATTCATTACTAAAAAAAAAATGTTGATACTGTACTTTTTATAATATATCACTTCAATAATACTTGTCCCAAAACGCAGTGTGATTTAATCTTTCTAATTCATGACGATTGACAAACAATATTAGATCTCTCTCACTTCTGTCCCTGAATTTATATATGTGTGTATATATATATATATATATATATATACACACACACACACACAGTGTTACCCTGTTATAACGCAATCTGTAATAATACAGAATTGGTTATAACATGGTAAGGTCATGGCTCCCATTTCCCCCATAATGCAATTTGACTTGGGTGAACGTTCCAGATATACAGTATGAAGCATTTTTGGGGCTGGGGGGCTACTGGGGGAATCTTTAACTCGTACAGAAGGAATCCTATCTAAATATCACTGAATGGCTACACAATTCAGTACAGATTTCTCATAGGCTTAGTCATTTGCACAGGAGATCCATAAACAAGTAATTGTTCAAATGAAATCGTCATTCATTTCAACAGCGGTAATTTAAAACAAAAAAAGAATTGTCAGTTTGTTCAGCTTTGTCATTTATTATTTATTCTTTTTGAGGTTGCTACCTTTTCCTATTTAAAGAGTGAATTTGATGTAGTTGGTATCCAGTTTCAAATCGCTTCAACGTGATAAGGGTCGAGACCTATTTAGTGCATGAGATCACAAAATCTTGTTTTTTCTATAGACTAGAGAATAGCTTGCGTGCAAACACTTAATTTTTTAACACTCAAATCTGTTTAATTTGAAAACCACTTGTGATAGGGGGGATTCTGCACTTGCAACAGCTGAATGTTTATTTCAGGACTTTATGAAAACAACCAAAACAGTGTGAAGCCTCGGAACAGGTGTTCCACCTGCACTGCTCCTCAACATAGCATCTGTTCAACACAAGATAGCACGGAAGGCATGTTCACTTACACCTTCTGCAAAGTCAATTGGCCTTTTATTTACTCCATATCTCCTTGTATACTTGTATTATTTTTACTATCATCAGTGAAATATTGGAGGCAGGTGCATGGCAATGCTAGACCAATGTGATGCTTCTAGACGATCTATCTTTGTGCCAAGTCTGGTCACAGATTGGATTGTAGCCTGCAGATGGAACCATCCACGACCCCAGGTTGGGAGCAAGAGCAGGTTTAGTTTTACACTCACACTTGTTTTAAAGGTGCTGGTGGAAGTCACAGACGAAAGAAACCTCACTGCCCATACACTATGCAACTGATACTGCAATAGGGGCAGCAGTGTGGAGTAGTGGTTAGGGCTCTGGACTTTTGACCGGAGGGTCGTGGGTTCAATCCCAGGTGGGGGGACACTGCTGCTGTACCCTTGAGCACTTTGCCTAGATTGCTCCAGTAAAAACCCGACTGTATAAATGGGTAATTGTATGTAAAAATAATGTGATATCTTGTAACAATTGTAAGTCGCCCTGGATAATGGTGTCTGCTAAGAAATAAATAATAATATCATTTTCAGATTTGTCAATCTACACTTTGTTTTCAGAGACCTGTGCAGCTTGCTAGTTTTAATTCGATCTGTTCAGTATTAAAATGCTGCTGTTCTGTAGTTCATACCGTGTTGCTTTCATCTTGATCTAAGTCATGTTCTGTTTTTCCCCTCACCTCTTCTGGTCCTAATCCAAGATGCCTTTAGTTTTTCCACTTGCCTGTTTCAGCTGACAGTGTGGACGGCACGCTGGCTCACAGAAACACTTCAGTAGAAGAGCTGGTGACTGTACCTGAAAGGGTTTTAATGCTCCCTCTAGATAAAGGGTTAAAGAGCAGGCACTTTTGCATCATTTATTCTAGGAGATGGGCTGTTTTCTTCTGACTGTCTTCAGTAGAGAACCTAGGATACAATGTGTGGTGGCAGAACTGCAATACTAAAGTTTCAGTTGTTTTGTGAAAGTAGGAATGACTAACCTTCTTTTGATTAATCTTTTTACTGGTGCGTTTGCTGGGATGGTTGAATTTGTTTTCACCGCAAGGAAAGTTGAAGCCGCAGTGTCACTCGGCCCTTTTCAAATGTTCATTTCTTCTGTTGACCTTGAAGTTAGGAAGTTATTTTATTTGGTATGTGCAGATATTCCAAATCTAACAGATCATACATATATAGTATACACTTCCCAAACATAAATGTACTTTATATAGTTGTATTAAAGTATAACTAACTTAAGTAAGAAAATGTATTTAAAACTTTGATTATCGCTCTTATTTATCATGCATATATTTTTTGTGGGAAAGCCACGTTAAAAACTGCAATGGTTTAATTTATTGACAGTTTCTGCATATTTTCCTTGGAATTCAAACTAAATGTCCCACAGAATTTGGAGCGTTTTCTCATGGGTTTCTTCTGGCTCGCAGTGTTGTGTGTGTGTGTGTGTGTGTGTGTGTGTGTTAGTACTGAGTTTGTGCCAAAGACATACAGGTTGAGTAATTGGTGTTTGCGTAGTATTTTGGCCAGTGGAATTTGTAACATGTGAAGACTATTTGTTTACCCAACTCCTGGGTCCTGGCATTCCTTCACGCTTGTTTGTCACATTGCTGTCCTTAAGAAATCGAGTTTACAAGGCAGTGGAATGCACACGAGAACAGTTAGGAACAAGAGAAGGCCATTCGGCTCACCATAGCTCACACAGTCTCTAGTGACGATTGATCCCCAAGCCTTGTAGAGTTGCCTTTTTAAAGGATCCTAATGACACAGCAGCCACAACATGGCTTGGTAACCGATTCTATACACCCACCAACCTCTGTAAAATGTATCTGCACTCAATTTCCAGCTGTGTCCTCTAGACCTGGTCTCTTGTGCTGTACCTCAAAAAGTGACGAGGGTAACACTCACCTCTACCCATTCTTTGTTGCTGGCTAAATAGATTGAGTTCCCTTAACTTGTCTACATAACTCCTGTCTTTTAACCCAGGCAGGTTTGTTCAGTTTCTGTCCAGAGCCACAGACTTCTTTTTGTAATGTGGGGACCAGAATTGAATGCAGTAGAGAAGGCTAGGAAAGTCCCTTTTTAAAAGTGCGGTGGATGTTTTGTTTTTTTTTGTTTTTTTTTGAGGTGCAGTGTTTTTGGTTTTTTCCCCATGGTCAGTTTTAGTTTGTTTTATCCATGTCGATTTTATATAGTGGGAATAAAGTGCTCTGCCTTCCGAGTTATGAGTTTATTCTTGGACTAGAAAGACTAAAGTTTCAAAGGTTCCTGTAATAATGTGCAGTCTTAAGGCCATACACATAATTTACCTTACTTAATATCCAGTATGCATAGTTAGAAACTCCCACTAACCCAGCATCCAGTCCTGCGTTTCAGAAATACTCTTAAGTAAATTGTTTTAAATGATTAGGTGACAGGAGTCGGAACACCTTTTAAATATTGTTTCCCCTTCTCACTGCATTAACAGCTCAAATTATACCTTATTCCTGCCACCTGATTGTTTCAGTAATAGGGCTCGGAGGAGGGTTAGATCAGGCATGGCCCCAATTAATTGTTTTATTTATGTCCGTGATTCCTGGATAATTACTCCCTAAAACTACTAAGTCTCCATGAAGAATTAGGCTCCAGTATATTGTGTCACTAAATAAGCTGTTGCTTGCGATCATTACAGTAAATTGTGATATTCACAAATGTGACAGATTAAAAAAAAGGGAAAATGTCTGTTCTGTTAAGTGTTATCCAGTAACAAAAAATGACTTGTTTTTTTATTCTGTGGTTTTTCTAACATTTTTTGAATGATTAATTTGCTGTAGTAGAAATCTGTAAGATTGAATTATATGCACCCTAGTAGTAAGAGCACTCCTCCTACAGCAGCCTTTGTGTTTTTCCTTGCTGGTGGTTTCCCTGTATTGCCAGCTTTATTGCAGCAATGGTCCACTGTGGTTCAGTCTTCTTTCACGCTGCAGTGCAGTTTACTTGACCGCTCAGGAATGCTCTTCTGCGGTGTCCCTGAGAGAGAATGTGGTGATGATTCTTCTTTTTATTATTTATAAATTATAATAAAAACTTTTTCGATTGTTCTGTGAAGTAGCTTAGTGTTTACATTTTAAAACCAATTGATACCCAAGAATTGTTGTACAGTTGTTTTACTACAAGCTTGCATCATTTATTGATTCAAGGTATTTATCTTACATAATTTATTGATTCAGTTATATATATATATTGATTTCAGAGGACCAAAATGAAACCCGGCATCCAAAATTACCAAGTGAAACTCTGAATTTATTTTTTTGGAGTCTGTCAAAGAATTCTATTGTATGGTACTGTGGGTTTAAGAAGGGGTGTGTGTGTCTTAAGAAGATCCTGATCACTCTAATTCCGTACAGATGTGGGGGATGGAAGGGGGGACATTTTACAAACTTACTATCTTACCATAAATTGAATCTGACTTTATTTTAAACTGGTACTGTATTAAAATCAACTTTGAATGTTCATATGTTTTTTTTTTTTTTTTTTAAATTGTGCTCTTTTTTTTTTTTGTTAAACATGTTTCATTAGACATTTATGATTTGAATGTTCAATATCTGTAGCTTTACTTTTACATTCTCTGTATTTGCGAGGTATACAAATTCCTTATGTGAAATATAAGTTGCTTGGGAATTACTTTGAAAATGTTTCTTTCTTTAAGGATTAGTTGACGCTACATGAACGGAATTCAAGTATGTCAGTGCTCTGTGTTCCATGAGACCGTGGTGCTTGGGCTTCAACTGGAGTGCTGTTTGAAACAGATCCAAGTAAAGCATACCAGTGCAATTCGGGCTTCATGGCAGATTGTCTGCGGAATTGCGGATTACACGAAGCAGTGATGGGCAGCTGTCAGGCATAATGCTATCTCAAACTATTTTATTTATTTTTTTATTAATTTTGTTTCAGCAATGTTAGCGCCTCAGTACTGCCAGCAAGAGGGAGTGATTTTATCCTGAAATTATGTGGGTCAGTTTTTGCCAGTAATGCTCATCTTTCCATAGATAATGGTGCATGAGTGAGTACTAACCCCAGTAGGGTTGTTGGGACATTGTCCCTTATAATTATAGCTCTCTCTCTCTCTCTCTCTCTCTCTCTCTCTCTCTCTCTCTCTCTCTCTCTCTCTCTCTCTCTCTCTCTCTCTCTCTCTCTCTCTCTCTCTCTCTCTCTCTCTCTCTCTCTCTCTCTCTCTCTCTCTCTCTCTCTCTCTCTCTCTCTCTCTCTCTCTCTCTCTCTCTCTCTCTCCCTCTCTATATATATATATATATATATATATATATAAAAAAGAACATGACCCTATTTTGCAAAATTACCAGAATCGGCTGCCTAGTTTGTAAAACTAGGAAAAACCTCTGCCTGTTTTACAAATGTATCAAATGAGACGTACTGTAACATACACATGACTGTGTAGTATCCAAACCCTTGAGCAGCAGATGCAGCACTACGTGAGGGCTTTACTTTATTGTAAGGACGCATTCGCCTATCACTTGAAATTTCAATCCGGGAATGGGAAGCTATTGTCTGTTGTGAATCCTGTGGCATGGACTCATCCAGTCATGTCTGTATTACATGTGTGCTTGTACACTACAGCCCTTTCCCCTCTGTGGCAGGGCTCTCTCCTATATAATGTATGGAGCTTCAGTGCACAAGTTTCTTTCCTTTTTTTTTATTACAAGTTTGAAAACTTCAAATACAAATGAGGAGAATCTATTCCAACACATTCTTGAAAATGAACTAACTTTGACCATAGGCTCTTTGAAGAGCATTGAGATGCAGTGAGAGGAATTGCAGTCAGATTTCCTCTTTCCCAGGGAGTTATTATAACCCTGTCTTTGAGAGGAGTGACCCCCTGCTGTGTGGAGCCCATCTCTGGGAACGCAGCAGCGACGAACTGCTTGTTCTATTTAGTACTAGGTCAGAGATGCGTAGAGAGTGCACAGAAGGCTACATTTGTAAACACACCAAGGAATTCATATTATTATAAATGGAACATTCACTTTGAGAGAGGGGCTCCAGGAAGGTAGATTGGGGGTGGTTTATCTTCCACTTGTAATTTTATGATGATTTAAGTGTCTGATTGTACATCTCCTGTATTTTTTTAGTCTCAGAGTGAAGATCTGCGGAACTTGACTTTATCTGGTCATG
This sequence comes from Acipenser ruthenus, assembly GCF_902713425.1. NCBI lineage: Eukaryota > Metazoa > Chordata > Actinopteri > Acipenseriformes > Acipenseridae > Acipenser > Acipenser ruthenus. The sequence continues at coordinate 19,075,096 of NC_081189.1, read as the reverse complement.
TTGGCTTCGACAGTCTTCCAGATCAACTGGTCAACAAATCCACAACGCAGGGTTTCTGTTTCAACATCCTTTGTGTGGGTAAGTACTGCCGCAGCTGTGAACTTTCTAAATGTCAAGAATCAACGGATTTCACCCTTTTATCTCTTTACAACCTGTAGTTACTGTTCTGACAAGTGTGATGTACTGCATGAAATGCAGTTAACAGTATTAAAGTAAAGCCTCAACGGTTCTTTGCTTTTGTGCATCAACTGTCCTTTGTGACAGCTAAGGGGTGACTCATACTGGTGTTGCAGTGGGGGCGGAGGTGGGGTGAGAAAATGTACTTTTATTATTATTAGTAATTATCAGCATTCTTGTCAAAGCTCCATTGCCTATTTTGGACAAAATCCAATTGATTTCCCCAGGGCATTAACAGGAATCGCTCGATGATGTAATACATTGAATTATTTTTGGATGCATTTATTTAAATATCTGACAGTCTATGCCAAACCGAACACCCTTTTACTGTGTGTGTGTGTGTGTGTGTGTGTGTGTGTGTTTGGGGGGTGGTGTCGGGGGCTTCTTATCCTAATAAATATCCCCGTACATCCTGGAGAATCTTCACTCTTTATAAATAGCAGGATTTCACAGTGTTGCATAACAGCAGTGTGTCATCAGGGCTGTGTGAGTGGGCAGGTTTATTTGAGGTTTATTCTCTGTGGTTTTTAAATGCAGGCTTATTAGTGGGTTGTAAAGATATTCTAAGGGATTGGCGGCTGGTGACGTCACTGTCTGCATGGGGGGGGAAGTGTTTTATAGAAAAAGGGTGATTTTAATCCAGAGCAAGTGTAGTACAGGGCAGGACCAAGCCTTCTGTTAAAAGGGTGCCATGGTACTATTCCACAACCCTGTGTTTAAGATCTGCTCATGTCAAACACGAGGAGAATACTGTTGTCTCGTAGAGATGGAACAAACACTTTCTGTGTTTTAAAAATTAAATTTTATAGAACAAAAAGATTTGTACCCGCCACGGATCAGGCCCTGTCTGGTAATGCAACAGCAGATACTGAAATATATCAATGTGTTGATTTTTTGTGGGCAACATTCATCATTTTATTATTTTTATTCAGATGTTTATCAAGAGGAACTGGAAACCCTGCATCATCATCTAATTCATTTCTAAGTTCAAAAACTATTCAGACATAAGAACTTCAACACAGTTAAACTATCCAGTTTCCATGCAGAGGAAAAATTAACCTTCCAAATAAGCTTTTTTCCCCACAAATTGTTGCCTTTAGTCCACAAGAATTTTCCAAGATACAGCTTTGAATGCCATAGCAGCCAGCTGGGTCCAGAGATCACAAATTCCAGCTCTTAAGATGTCGGGTACAAAGTTTAGAAGTGATTGGTGGTAAAATTGCCTTTTAATTGTGGTCTTGCTAGTAAATTGTACAAACGGAAGCAGTAAGAACAGGCCACTGAAGAGAATAATGTCTGTCTAGTGCAGTGAAGTGGACTTGACAGAGACTGCCAAGTAATGTCTGAGGCAGCTTAGTAACCTGTACATTTCCTAAATAACCCTGAATCAAAGTGAATCCTGCCCCAGGCAGACGAGGAGATAACTAGAAACCAATGTTCTCATACAAAATGAAACGCTGACAGCCCCTTAGCTCAGCCCCTTTCTCCTGTGAAGTATCTTTATCTAGGCAGACATATAGCATGTAATTGAAGGGTGGGGAGTAGGAGTAGGTATCTAATAGTTGTACTCTGGGTAAACGTGGGAGCATGCATGCGCAATCGCCGTCTCCCATGCGTTTTTTTTTTTTCTCATCCGCACAGCAGATCTGTATCTCTTTTAATATCTGAAATCAGATGACGCCTATGTGTTACATGGTGATGGAGCTGGAGCTGGTGGTAGTAGTTGAATCATGTGGCCCTGCAAAGTAAATCACTTATCAAAACCGAGTTACACAAGACCACACGTTTAGTAATAATTTACCCGCTAGAAAGAACAATGGCACTGTATACTATCTGGCACAGTGCTAGCATGCACCAAGAGAGCCTCCCAGTTGAATCTCTTATCAACTGAATAGTGTCCTGAACATCCTATTGGGTTGTGGGTCCCACTGAAGCAGAACTTTGCTCAATAGTGTAGTGGCTAAGTTGAGATCATCCGACTCATTTCACTTGTGACCTGAACTGGATTTGATCCCAGGTCTGCTGTGCCATACCTAGCCCCCTAGTTAGATGTTGCATCACTTTTAAATTCTCGCATATCGGCTCTCCTATGTGTTGTTTTTTTTTTTGTTTGTTTATTGTTTGTTTTTTTAGCCTGCAGTGTAGTGGTGCTGCGGAGCCTGCAGTGTTTCAGGATAGTGGATAAGTACAGTCTTGTAGCCGATAAAGCCCAGACCAAGTAACTGTTGTTTTATGGGTAATTGCTACCACATTTCCTGTAATTCCACTTCAAGACCTGAGCCACTGTCTTGATTTGAACACAATGTTTCTGTTACATAATGATTATATCTGCACTGGATATGGCTATGATGAGCCATATTCCTAGATTACTTCATATGGTAATCAATCTTATGCTAATTTTGTTTAGAATCAGTCTGTGAGCTGTAAATTAGACAGGTAGTGAAGCTAAGTTTTTATAGTACATTCTTTTTTCTGGTATTCTATTACTCTGCTCATTACCTGACAAATGGGGCTACAGTTTGCATGGCCTTTAGTTTTAACTGCTAGTCATAAGACCATGATTAATGGGGAGGATTGTTCCTGGAGCAAATCACATGGCTTTTGCTGGCACAGTGTGCAGCATCTTAAAATTCATCTGGAACCTATTAATTAGCATCAGGAATCTGCCATTTTGAAGGGAAGAATTTGTTTGTTTCTTCATGAAAGCAGCTCTGTTCTCTACAAGCAGATAATAATACACATGCATCACTAATATATCATGGTTCTATTGTTAAATCACCTTCTTTTTATATTTGTCTCCTAACTGGCTGCCATTTGCTGCTCACATACGCACACTAATATAGTAGAATATGGATTTGTGTGATTTTTAAATATTTCATGTTTGTGTTACCATAGAAAAGCACTGTTTAATGTTTATAATACCAACCAAGCTGTTGGTCTGTATGTTGCCTTCTGCACTCAAGTAGTGTCTTCTTTCCTGTTTGTCCAAAGGATCTCAAGCTTTTCTTGGTATTAACCTTGTATACCTTCCTTACTGCATGACCAGGGGAGACCGGTATTGGCAAATCCACCTTGATGGACACGCTGTTCAACACCAAGTTTGAAGGTGATCCCGCTTCCCACAACGAGCCCGGGGTCCGGCTAAAAGCACAGAGTTACGAACTCCAGGAAAGCAACGTACGTCTAAAATTGACAACCGTCGACACGGTGGGATTTGGAGACCAGATTAACAAAGAAGATAGGTAAAAATATAGATGTTTTTATATAGTCATTTAGATGGGGTGTGGATTTTGTATTGCCATGTCTGATAAGATTTAAGACCATCCATTTTGTGACCTGTGTTTAGTAATGAATGGACGACTCTTGGAAGATTGTTCTTTGCTATTGGGTTGTGACTGTCTTGAAATGCTTGATCAAGGGATTTTCTCAGTTAGTCCATGACTGACTGCTCTGAGGGTCTATTATCGGGGTATTACAGGACATGCTGCTCCTGTTCCTGATATGCTTTGTAACTAGTGCTCCTTTTCTAAATCTGTGTTCTGCCACAAGGAATACAAATCAAATGCAGGTCTGCTGGCTGGCAGTGAGGACCTGGAAATGTAATTTCCATGCCTGCAGAGTTCACAGCGCCTATGAACTTAGCAGGTGGTTGGAAAATGCCTGGCCCTGGTCCTGTTCCCTCATACAGCACCCCAGCCATGTGATGCCTGGACTGCCACTCACTTTTTGGTTACACAGCTTTTTGCCCAAATGGTTTATGAAAACATAAGCAAGATGAAAATAAAATTAACAAATCTAATCCTGTAGGTAAATGCTATGTAGTAAAATCAAATCTCTCCTTATTTCTTTTCCTCAGCCTCATTTGGGTTTTGGCCAGAGAATTGGAGGTAGATATTTGTATCCTTGGCAGACTTGATTGGTTTTTATTTAAGGACATTTATTGTTTTTCCCAGTCTGCGTCTGGGTTGTGGCTGTTTTAAATACTCCCTGGTCCTACTAGGGTTTAAAAACAGGATGCTGGAACACTGTCTGGGGTAACGCAGCAAATAACAGCAATTTTTCAAACTGGAGTAGTGTGTATTAAACGAGTATTAAATACTGTTCTGCAACGAAGCAAAATAACAAACTGTACAATGATATTTCTGTTTCTTTTCTAGCTATAAACCAATAGTTGAATACATTGATGCCCAGTTTGAAGCCTACCTGCAGGAGGAGCTGAAAATCAAGAGATCCTTATTTAATTACCATGACTCCCGGATTCACGCCTGTCTGTACTTCATTGCCCCCACTGGACACTCGCTAAAGTCTCTCGACCTTGTTACAATGAAGAAGCTAGACAGCAAGGTAGTGGATGGTATATTTGAACTATTTGTTTCAGGGGGACATATTTATTGTATATGATTAGCAGGTGTGCTAATCATATGCAATAAATATGAATGTATCACAATAGTGAGTGACAGAACCCAGGTGGACAAAGCGTTTTGTTCTGATTCCAGGCTGTGCCCAGAACTGCTGAGTCTGACTCTGCAAGGTTCTCATTTCACTGGGTACTGTACAGATAGGACTCATTTCAAGAGGGAATGCGAGAGGGAGAGATTCTCATCAGGGTGCAAAATTTTTTAGTTTCACTTTTTTATATTTGCAAAAAAGAAAACCCTACAATAAATATTTTAAATAGTTTTCGTGTCTTTAGAGTTTGTGGAAGTAAGTCGTACAAAAACTATTGGGGCATCCTCACTAGTTAGCTGTGCTGCTGTGTTGAGGTTTTTTTTTTTTTTTCCCCCCATTGTGCAGCAGTCTGCCAATTTGAAGTGGAGTTATTTTTCCTATTTTTGCAGTGTTGATCTTGTTAAGTAACAAAGGCCATATTCATACAGCATTTAACTCAAGTGCTAAAAAGAAAACAAGACACTGATGTTACAAAGCTTCAAATAAGTAACTTTGGAGATCAGTTGAAATGGACTATCTTCTGGCAGCTGGGAATACAGTGGCAGCGTCCGTCTTTGTGCACCCTAGTTATTTTCTTAATAGTTCTGTAACCTTACATTTTGTATAGTGAATATGGCCCCTACTGTCTAAATGCCTTTGAGCATGCCTGCCATAAACCGCTACGAATCATAAAGTACTGTATTGCTGGGAACACCGTTAGGCAGAAGTGGTGTGGGCATGGTAGTGAATAGAAAAGCACTTCCCCTTGTGTTGATATTCATGGGGCAAACTGCAGAGCATCTGCATAGAAAAAGATATGCACATTCACATTGCTGAGGTCCAGCAACGGGAATAACAAACTTTTTATTTACACAATACTCCAGCACCAACTGTTCAGTCAAGGTAATTAAGTAATTCCCTCACAATAAACCCACTCTGTGTGTGCTGTCTGTATTGGTATATTTTCTACTTGGCTGCTGTGCACATCCTTTGTGCTGTAATTTCTCTGCTCACATGCTGAATGCTACTTTTGAATGGTACTCTCTCATGCTTATGCCTACAGGAAGGAATCTGAATCCATAACTGTCAGCTGTATATTCATTTATAAAAGCTTGACTTGATTTTTTTTCACTGGGTTTGCTTCAGTTGTTCACTGTCTTTAGAAATGTTTAGAATTAGAAGCTGGAAGTATAATGTTACCTGCAAGGGTATCAGCCTGTAACCCATATTTTTCCCAGTGCTTTTGTGGCAGCTCTTCACAGGTTTCACTCTCTCTGGCTCATGTTTTAATTGATAAATACCAAATATCTTATGTGTACAGTAGCCATCAAACGTATACAGGCAACATCTACAACTTGATGATAATGAACCATGAAAGTAAATGTTCTACTCCAGAGTGTGTCGGATAATCAAAATTACACTTCAATAAGGTTAGTACAGTCCTTCGCGCACATTATTGAGAGTATTAGAGTCTGGGGCTCCTAAGGAGGAGCCTCAGTGTCTGTCTTTATATATGCTGCCATTACATTTTACTTGTATTGGCTTCACCAGTGGTGATAAAACTTGATTGCAGCATTCTTTGTAAGAAATTGAGAGTAATGGAATTTGTGTGTATGTAAGTAAACATGTGACAGCTGTAAGTCACGGTGATCTGCTCTTTCGTGATACTGATGGCTCTAATTTTGTTTTGTACGGCCACGGTGACATACTTGTTAATCATCCCTCTCTGAAAATGTTAAACAATCCAATGTGTGTCAGCCCTCTGTTGGCACAGATCACTTCCTGCAGTCTGCTGCACATGTGGCCTGCTCTTATATCTGGCACAGCCCCACTCCCAGTCTGGCGTGTGTAGGGTCGACTCCTACAGGCCTCAGTGGGTTAGGTCTCCGACCCCCTTTTACTTCCTGCCAGATCTGCTCAGCAGGTTTTTCATGTGTCAGCCACAGAAACCAGGGCGCAGTGCCACCTGACTGCGCCTCAGACACTGGAGACCACTGTCCTATTATACTTTTAAAATCCCTTTTTAAAAGGGATAATGACGTTACAGAATCCAACTTGCGTCTGTTGCCTATTCATTTGAGTGCTGCACCAGTATATACTAGAATAACATGAATCATACTGGTATTTGTCTTGTCCCATTTTTATTGGTTTTCCACAGCACATTGTATCAATATTGCAGATCATTTACTTTGTTATATACATAGCAAACATATAGTGTGATATTTTGATGAAACAAAATAAATGCAGTAGTTTGTTGGACAAATGCTTTGTTGTAACAGTCCATGTATAGTGATTGACAGCTGCTTGCCTAAAGGTAAGTAAGGCTATACAGTAGTATGTGCTATTGGTTTTTAAACAATTCTTCATGCTCTTCTTGCCATTGTAATAGATTATTTCTGCTAATGCAGTATATTAAAGTGGCAACACAGAGTGTCTTTTCTGCTCATTATCTTAAATCCAAATTAGATTAAGGTCCGTTACTCAGTTTGAGTAACCTTTGAAATTGGTTACTCAGTTTCGCAGTGGGATTGCTCCTTGAGGATCTGCCAAAGAAATAGCTTAAGGGGTAAATTAAAAGGATAATTTTATTATTTTCTTTTATTTTTTACAGGTGAATATAATCCCGATCATTGCCAAAGCGGATACCATTGCCAAGAATGAGCTTCATAAGTTTAAGAGTAAAATCATGAGTGAACTGGTCAGCAACGGAGTACAGATCTACCAGTTCCCAACTGATGAGGAGACTGTAGCAGAAATCAATGCAACTATGAGTGTAAGGTTTTTCATTGATGGTTTTTTCTTTGAGTAAATCAAGTTAATACTGAATGCTACTGCATTCAAGCGGTTTTATGGTGTATTTGGATCCACCTTGCATGTAAGCCATTCTCATCCAGTATGCTGAAAATAGGAATCATTCTCAGGAAATAATTGTGCCCCATTGTGGGAGGTGCATATCACCGATGATGAGAATATAGTGGAGGCCCCATACATAGGTCCCAACAGGTTTCTATTTGGAGAACAGATTTTCTATTTTCATGAATTGTGGTAAAGGTCATTCTTTATATGTTTTTACATGTACTGGACATACTCTTGATCATGGTGTTCTGCTGTACTCCTGGGTAATTGTTTTACTTTTGTGTTGTAGAAATGCTGGGATAGCAAGCATATTCATTGTGTTTTTGTGTCCCCATTGATAATAGTGTTGATCAGTGGTACTCAACTCTGGCCCTCAATCTATTCCAGTCCTGGTCTTTTTTCCAACCAGGTCCTAAATTAGTTAATTGCCTCTTAACAGCTTCAATTAACTGCATTAGAACCTGCTTGGAGTAAAAAGCCGGACAGGATTAGATCGCGAGGGCCAGAGTTGAGTTTGGGAAGCCAAAAGATGTTTTGCTTCTTGAGACGTATAGGGGTGTCAATAAACCCTTCTCTTTCTATTTGTGTCTTTAGAACAGACTTACTCAAACTATACGCTTGCATCAAGTTATGCTTCTGTTCTGAGGGAATATGTGGACAATAAATATTTCAATTCTAGTCTCCTCGTTGTGGCAGTCTTTACCGGGTTCCTTCCTGTCGACAGCTTTACTCTTTGAAGAGCACATGTGTAAAATAAGCATGGTTCTGGTTGTGTTTATTATGGGATTTTCTGTTTCTTGTTTATTGTTTTTGCCTGTACATACTGTATGTCTGCTGTCTTGACAGGACACCGTTGCTTCAATCTTAGCAGATTCTTCCTGGTTAGAATTTTATAAAATTGTAAAGCAAAAAAAAGGACTAAACCAAAAATCGAATCCGCAATATGCAAAGAATCTTGTTTTCACTTTCTGCTAAAAAGCTGCCAAGCATGGTGTTGGTGAAGTTGTATTTTGCATGTTTTTGGAGGGGTAGTTAATTTCTTCCAGGCTTCACTGGTCGTACTAAATGTATTTTTGGCACCAGTAACTGATTTTTCACAGATAATGCAAATAATTAGCCACAGTAAACTATACAAGCATTCAGCTAGGCCTGAAATCTGATCACTTAAGACTGCTGTATTCACTTTACACTGAAGCTTTGTGCAAATATAGAACCTACAATTAACCAAAAAAATTGTGCAGTGTACTGTAAAACATACTGCACAGCTGTTGTTTTTATAGTGTAAACTTGACATAGCTGACTGGAACAGGAAGTACTGATTCACCCTCCCTCCCTCGCTCTAGGTCCATCTTCCATTTGCTGTTGTGGGGAGCACTGAAGAGGTGAAGATAGGAAATAAAATGGCCAAGGCAAGACAGTACCCCTGGGGTGTTGTGCAGGGTATGTGTCTGCTTCGCAGCAATTCTTACTTCCATATGGTACCGTTCTCATAAAGGAAAACCGTTTAATTTACTGTCGTCTACTGCCGTTCCTCCTGTATGAGTCTGTTTTTTTGCCACAGTGTAAAAAGCTGCTTCAATCATTCATTTCTGCAGGATGTGTAGTTCTTATTTATTGAAGGGTTTAAGAGAAGGTCACTGCTGCGTATTTTCCCATGAAGTAGTATTTATGGTTGATTTAATGATATAATCCAGGTAGATGTCAATGGCGTATCACAGTTGAACAGAAATTGTTGTTCAGTATAAAGGGCTGTATAAATGCACACGGTACAGTACGCAAGACCTGTCAGTGCACTCATCTGATGCCACTTTGAGGACACATGAAAGGCTGAGCAGCTGGTTGATTTCCATTTCATAAATGTGACCTCGTTTGGATTCAGCTATACAAGTCAGCTGCTGTTTTCTTCATCTGTCATGAAAAAAAATGATTCCCCACAAAAGGAAAAGGAAATAGTTGACAAACAATTTTACTGATCGTATTAAAGCAAAGTTGGCAACCAAACCTACTGTAGCATTAATCTATCTTCATATAACATTCTTGTGTTTAACTCTTTTCATGCATGACCTATTTTTAGAAAACGTGTGTTTTTTTTCCATTACTTTATATGGCATCCTCATATGAAGCTATCATGCTTTTTTTTTTTATATATATATATAAAATCCGTCCCCATGAGAGGTTGCAGAGTCCCCCCAAGTGGCTGTCCTTGGTTTTATAGGAACTTCATAATTCTGTTTGGAAGGGTGGTGGGCAGTTCACTGACACACACGGGAGACCGAAGGTTTAGTTAAAAACACTGCACTGGTGTCCAGTTTTATTATTCTTTTTATTTGCGGTTGTTTTTATTTTATTTCTCCACCAGATGGTGCTTGTGCCCGCCTACCCTGATACCAACGATGGTAGCAGGCAGGTTGGTGATGGCGCACTCACAGGTGCCCAAAATAATGAGTAACGAAAGGCAAAAGGAAAAATAAAACACAGTAATAAAACTATAAAGGTGTTGCTTACGCAGTGCCCCCATGGCTGCTAAGCCGGTCAGCTCGGGTCTCCGTCCTACGCTTGGCTATGTTCTATACACTGGGGTGGCCAGAGTTCCCCTCTAACGATACACGTTCCCATCGGGTACATAAGTTTATTTAAATTATTATTCTTTTCTTTAGTCAAGGCTGGCTGTCTTCCTCAGCCGTGCTTGCCTGTTTTGTTCTCTCGCTCCAACCACTGGCGTTATGCTGGCGTCCTCAACCAGTATCACTGGGTATCCCCGGTCATGGCCATCCGCATGAATAACAGCGTGTAGTTCTTCTAGGACTAGTGACCCCCTAAGGCCCAACAGAGACACACCTTCTCCCAACATGCAGCAGGCGGAACTCACAGGGCTGCTGCCCTCCTCCTCCTGCAGAACCACGCATGCGCCAGACAGTCAGAACCCCCCCCCCCCCAGACCAACTGTATGTTTACTTCTCTATAACATGATATATTAAGTACAAGCTGTACTGCAATTGATTGGATTGTACCTCCCTGTGAAAGTGGCAGCCTCCTGGTTAACATACTGGTGTTCCTGTCTGTGCCCCTGCAGTGGAGAATGAGAATCACTGTGACTTTGTGAAGCTCAGGGAGATGCTGATCAGGGTGAACATGGAGGACCTGCGGGAGCAGACGCACTCCCGGCACTACGAGCTCTACCGCCGCTGCAAGCTGGAGGAGATGGGCTTCAAGGACACAGACCCCGACTGCAAGCCCTTCAGGTAACTCGCTGTACCGAGCAGTGTGGGAGCATTCTGTTCTCGATGGGAGAATGCCAGAATCACAGTACAGTGTGTTCTTCAGGGCAGGCATGCAGTTGTGGATTCAGTGTATACCTGCTCAGATGCACTGCATCTCTGTCCACAGTTTGTGAAATCAGGTCAGATTTCTCAGAGGTACCATCTCATATCAATTAAATGGGTTGATTCATCTAAATTAAACCCCACTGCAGTGCGTTCTGTGTACACAATACTGCTGATTTATTATTTACACATGTTGATATAAAAGGCTTCCCTCTCCCTTGCGTGGGCCGTTTCTGTTTGTGCGGGGTGAGATGTCTGGCAGCGATTGTATTAATGGCGCTTGTCCTGCCTTCCCTCCACAGCCTTCAGGAGACGTATGAAGCGAAGAGGAATGAGTTCCTGGGGGAGCTGCAGAAGAAGGAGGAGGAAATGAGGCAGATGTTTGTGATGAGGGTCAAGGAGAAGGAGACTGAACTCAAAGAAGCTGAAAAAGAGGTAGGGTGTAAGGGAGGTAGTTTAACCCAATGGGTGCCCTGGGCCTACTTACCGAATATTGACAAATCCACTACCAGGATGTTTTGTGTAGCGAGAATTTTTTTTCTAGCCTTTTTGAAATGGTGTGTGTGTGTGTGTGTGTGTGTGTGTGTGTGTGTATGTGTGTGTATATATATATATATATATATATATATATATATATATATATATATATATATATATATGTATAGCTGTCTTTTATACAAGTTCTATGCACCTTTTATGTTTTTACAAAAAAAAATGTTTACTTTGGCTCTTGGATATTATTTATTTGAAGAACTACTGAACAAATTGCTGTTGCTTTATACTTCAGTGCATCAGCATTTACTTGTTTACACAGTTTGATGCAGAATAATTGAATTGTGGTTCAGTTCAATTGCTGTGCTCAATTTATGCTGTTAGTCAAAAGTCCTTGCCAATGCTAATGCAGCATTGTAACACAAGCTCTGTGAAGGGTGCTTGTTCCTGTTCCTGGTTGAACAATGGGATAGTTTTGTGGAGGGCTGAGGAAAAAGGACCTGTCTGCCAGCTTGGCACTGGCAGACAGTAACGTTGGGAGCCTGGAGTGCTGTGAGTTTAAAGCCCTAGTGCTCTGTGATAACTTAAATATTGAGAAAGTGATGGTAGTCAGCGTAGTGGGGCTAAGGCATCACTTTTTATACTGTATGTGCTTTTTCCGTGAAGTCACAAGCCTTTCACTCCATGTGGCTCATTAGTCTTTCAACACTGCACATCTAAAGAAAGGTGTAGGGAAAACAACTGCACACTTCAAACAGCAGGCTGTGCAGTCTGGAAACATAACTTGCAGGCATGCGAGATGCAGGTGGAGTAGGGTTGTGCACTTATTTAGAATTGAGGTGCAGCTGCTGAAGTGGTTCAGAGGTTTCTTGTAGCTCTGAGCTTCACAACCATGTGCACCAGTTGCACACATCTGTTGCTTGTGAAAATATTCTGGAATTTTCCTGTAGTCTTTATTGTTGTAATGGAACAAAAGCACACTGTGCTTTAACATGAGACGGGTCTACTGTAGAACTTGTGTTCTACGGAGACATTGGGATGCCAGTCATTGGAAATGGCATCAAAAATGTACTTCACACAAAGTGACCGAAGACAGGATTGGCATGTGAAGGGCTGCATTACCTCCTGCATGCATTGGAATATCTTAGTAAAACTATAACAAAATATAAAGTCTAGCCATCAAGCATTTCAGCCACTGAATTTTGTGGCATTGAAAAAGGCACTTGGAAAGGCACTTCGGTGTTCGAACATGTGTGGTGTGTGGTGGTGTTGTTGTTGTTGTTGTTGTTGTTGTTGTTGTTGTTTTTTTTTGTTTTTTGTTTTTTAATTGTACTCGTGTTAAATATCTGAGCTAGGATGAGGCACTGTAATAACCTGACTCTTAATGGTGAACACCCTCTGTATCTTTTTTTTTATTGTGTTGTGCTTGCTAGCTTCATGAGAAGTTTGACAGACTAAAGAAGACGCACCAGGACGAGAAGAAGAAGCTGGAAGACAAGAAGAAGGAGATTGAGGACGAGGTCGGTGCCTTCAGCAAGAAGAAAGCAGCAGTGCAGCTTCTCCAGGCCCAGCAGGCCGGCTCCCAATCCACAAAGAAGGACAAAGACAAGAAAAAGTAAGTGCTGTGCGGCAAGCATCTTCTCACTGGAGGATTCCATGCCATTCGCATACCTGGCGTGTTTAACAGGCACCTCAATGCCTGCCATGTAATAAGATACAAGTGAAATGTTAACTCCACTTGGGACAGCAGACGATGCTGGCATTCCCATAACCCTTGTGTTTAACCCTTTCCCCTCCCTTATCGGAGACTTGCCTGACAGGCTGTAAATCAGCACGCACTTCCCACTGATTGTTTGGCTCCACAAGGCTGCTCTTTGTTTTAGCTGCACAGCTGGAGTTGAATAATAATTGCGTGGGAGACTGATTTCACAGCTGTAAACAGCTGGGGAGGGGGGGGGGGGGCGGGTCTCAGGCTAGTTTGGGTCGGGGGCACTCTGTTTTGGAAAAGTTCATTTGGAGGTTATTACTTTGATCACATTGGAGCCCTGAGCAAGGAGGTATAAGTATCATCACTAGAGGTCATGAGGTGACAAGAGCTGTTTATATTTGCTCTTAAATGGCCTAGTAAACAGTTTGGCACATTAAGATTCCTAAGCTAAAGGAAAAAAATATAATCGGTTTCAACCTCTATACAATTATTAGTATTATTATCTAAACCAAGATTGCCAAATGAAAAACATTCAGACCAAACTTTTTTTTTTTTTCTTATATATAAAGAGTAAAGCCCTGTTTTAATGTATAACAGATTGTCACTCATGACAGGATATGACAGGCGCATTATTTACAGAACTGCAGCCAAAAATGTATGGTTTAAAAAGCCTTTCTTAAAGTAAATGGAAGGTTGGTATTTTCAGCCTATCATGAATTTGCTGTTGCTTAGGGTTTTTTTTTGCAGCTCTCCTCTAGTTCTTGTCGGTGATCCAGCTGTGCTGCATCTGCAATTGTCTCTATGCCAATAAACAAAGGAGGACAGCAATTCAAGACAAAATAAACTTCAGAGTTTATATGACACTAATCAGGTTCATCCGGCTACTGACTAACTATTTCTCGCTTACTTTACTTGCAAATGTACATATTTTAGGTTACACGACGTGAACCAAATTGTTACTTTACTGTATCTGTCTCCTAAAATTCACATTTAAGAAATAGCTCGAAGTCGCATACAATTACAAGATGCATTCGAAGCCAAGGGTGGAGATTTGCTTAGGCTTGCTCTACTGTGTGATCCTAGGGATGTTACTACACCTCCTAGTGGGGAATGGTGGTATGGCAATCACATGATTGATTATCCTTTTTTTTTTTTTTTTAAATAAAATCATCAACCTGGTTTACACACTCATATTTTTGGAGCTAAATCCCAAAGTATCAGCCCCTGGCTTACCTCACTATCCAGGGGGTCAGGGGTCTACAGAAGATATACATACGTTTTCCTACAATTATTACAGTTGTTTAAACACTGCTAATAAAGCCAACTGTTTATTAGATACTACTAGAAGTGTTTCCTCGTTTCCCTACATGGAATTATAAAATGATTGTCTCTGCTCTGCTCTTTGGGGTATTGGATCTTTAGATATCAATACTGTTTAATCTCTCTACATTGGTTTAGACCTTTCTGTTGACACGTCATGAATGTGTTGTTAAATTTGTGGATCAAGAACAAGTTTCAGGTTACTCATCACTGTTCGATGTTATTGACTCTGGATACTGGCTATTCCTATCTTTGCAGAAAGGGCTTTGAGAAGGTAATTTAAGAATATGCAACGTGGGGAAACATTGGCATAGCTATAGAAAAAGATATTACCTTTTCCAAGTCCAGCATTGGTAGTTTTATTTTGGTCCAGTATCCATTACATTAATTGACTATATTTTACTTTGACATTGATTTGCCTGTTGCATTAATATTTTAGTGGTTTTATTGTTCATCATTTAATGTTGAAGGAAATGACTTTGGATAAGGTAGAGCAAAACTTCTGCTGTGAAATCCACTTTCCTAGTAAACAAGTGTATCAAAGCTTTCAAATAAAGCAATCAGACTACTTTACTCAGCATTTAATATTAATTCACTTATTTTTATTCTGTAACTTTTTTTTTTAGCGAAGTGAACTAGGTTTCCTTAAATACATGAAGAACTGAACAGCACAGCATGATCATGGCGGTGGTACTTTTATCATGAACATCATTTGAAATTGGTTTCCATTCCATTAAACCACTTTTTTAAAATACTTTAAAACTGTCATTTTTAAAGATCACTGCATTCGTGCTGAAACATGGTTCACGTGGTTTTTAGTTTTGGGCGGGGGCAGCTCATGTATGATTTCTAACCATGTTTTGTTTGTTTTTTTCCTTTTATTTGCAGTTCAAGCTTCACATAACATCCCTCAAGCCAAGGAAGCTTCCCATACTCACCAGCTCCTTTCATCCACTCTGCAGTAATGCAGCCAATCCATTGCTGTTTTAAATAGGAAAATTCAGAAGAGCTCATAATAGGAAAATTTCACATGAGCAAGCGTGGTGCGTGCGTGCGTGTGTGTCTATATATATATATATATATATATAAACAAACACCTTGCTTGTTGGGACAATTTTATTGAGCATTATTTCCCTGTACTATATACATATGGATTGCATAAGTATTTGTATTACATTTTTATCCAGATCATATTATCTATATTGTAATAATTGAATCGGTCAGATCTCTCTTGTTTAGGCATACTTACTGCTTTGACTTGCATTACCTTATTATGTGATGTGTGTTAGAAAAGGACATATCATTCAGTGCTGGATCATGGGGGGGGGGGGGGGGGCATCATAATGTGTGCTGTATGTTTGTCCACTGTTATTCTTGGGCTTGTTTTGTGTTGTATAAACATGATACATGAAGATTCCTTGAAGTGCACAGCTACCCAGTGTATTGCCGTCTGGCCTGTACAGCAACAATAGACTTTATGAAAGGGGAATATGAAAGACTATAAAGTAGGGAATGTCTTCAGCCTTTGAAGTATTCTTTATGTTGCAACATCTTGTGAATGTTTGTTTAGTTTATTATTACTATTTTTTTTTTGCATTGTGGAACTTTAATTGCTACATCAGCAGTATGTATTTAATAGTTTTACATTAAGTTTTTCAAAACCATTCAAAGGCCTCAATATTGGGTACACATTTTTAACAGTATTTTCCAATCAAGATTATGTTTTAGAAACAACAAGTGTTATTGAAGTGGTTCATTATTATGAAGTTTAGCATTTTAGATTCAGGGACCAAACACTTTGAGTGCTACAAGCTTATTTCATGTTGTCTTTTAATACTGTGGGGGGGGGGGGGGGGGGGGGATACATAATAAAGTAAATGTTTAACTGTCTGTGATCGTATATTCTATTGCAGTATTGGTAAATAAATGTCCATCCCTACTTTTAAAAGTAAATTACATATTAAACAGCAAGAACAACACAGTGGAATCCATTTGTGCTTAACTTTGTATTGCGTTCCTTTCCCGGACAGATTCTTACCGTTTCTGAAACATCCCAAGACGTGGAGGCCGCTGCTGACCCTCTGAGTTGTGGGATGTTGTTTTTATTCTGCTGCTGATGTTCTCTCTGCTTTCTTTCCCTTCCAGGCTAGGTAGCCTCTCTTTCTTACTCTTCACTCTGAGACACACACACATACACACTGTCCCATTAAGCACCTTTACAGCTCCTCTGCTTCTTTTACTAGCAGATTTTTGTTTGACTCTTTTCGACAAGCATGGCTCCAGGGAAAAAAACAAAACGATCTTTTGAATGGTTTGGACAACAAGAGTAGGGAAATGCAGAAAGACCGCCTTTTAAAAGAAACCTTCAAATTCCAATGTTTGGGCCTCCAGGTTAAAGAAAAAAAAGCATTACTAAGAATTAAATCTACAATTAATTGTTTCCTCTAAGTAACTAACTTTTATATTATCTGTATTTAATTGCTGACAAGCAGTTGAAATGAATTCATGGAAATTCACCAAGGCTGAATTGGAAGAACCTGCAATGCAAGTGACTCCATGAGAGCTAGATGAAATATTGATTTTCTGAAATACTGTTGAGCAAAGCAAAAAGTTTTCAGATAGCTTTCGAGCTCCTGGGTGTAAAAGAGGAAGCTGGCTCTGAACCTTCAGGTCTTCTGAGCTATGTGGGGAATTGAGGGGGGAAAATGTATTGGACATTCCAAATGAGGGAGAAAGTCCGGGTACAAATAACTGGGCACACAAAATAAAAAAAAAGGATAAAGGCTCAAGATAATAATATTGCTTACTGTTTCAGTAACCCAGGCCATCGCTTATGGGAAAACAGTAATACACGTCTCAGCAGATACAGAACTGAAATTGATCTCTTATTGGAGGAATAAAATCCCTTGAGCCATGTTAAGTTTCAGCCTTGTAGTAGCCATTCTGTTTCTTTCTATCTCTTCTGCTTTGTTTCTTCACAGTAATCCTTGGCTCTGCACGGAATAACTAACTCCATCAATGTCTTTATGGATTTATTCTTTCCTCTATGCATGTAAGTATGGCCGTTGTAACCACTCTCACTCCCATATAAAATGCATGCAACCACAAAACGGGCCGTCGCCATGATTTCAGATGATTTTTAAATGATTAGGTTCTTATTGCCAGACTCATTTCAAAGACATTATACCATTTAGACTTTTGTCAACCTTTGCATGGTTTGCATAAAAAAGCTATTAAATATACTACTACTCACAATTGGAGGGTGGGATTAGTTGTTGGTGTTTTATTTCTTGTGTGTTTTTAAAATGCAGTGTGGATGTTTCACACACTAGCATGCTGCCTCTTGGCAAGTAGACATTCAGCTTTCTAGTACTGTTCAAGTCCATGTTTGAGACTTAAAATAAGAGGACAAGGTTCCTGCGCACCTGCTATAGTACAAAGCAGGTTCATTGAGATTCACAGCAGGGCCAGTCCAGCTCCCTCCACAGCTCTGGAGGGGTAACACCCACACTAGACTGCCAGTAGCCTGAGATGACTATCAGGTAGGGAAGGAAAATGAAGGAAAGATGAGCTTGCAGACAGTAATGTAGAAGTCAGCAGCAGTGCTTGGCCCCCCACTTCAAGCCCCTGCTGCAGGGCTGTGCGTTGCTCTTCAGGACCGCCTCTATACATTTCCTCGCTCCTTTCTTTTCTCACCGAGGTGCTTTTACATGTTGTCTTAGAAAATCAACACCTGCTTCAAAAAATAGCCATTCAGGAGTTCAAGTTAGGAAATACAAAGGCAATGCAAACTTTGGTTAAATCATAAATGATCAAACTTTTACCACAAAGAAGTGTCTCCAGTTTTTTTGCAGAGCTGTATGATGGCTCACATTCATGAATTGGATGATCAGTAAGCTGTAATTTTAATATTTTTAAATAAATACATAACTTATCTGTTTAATAAATGGCATCATGTAAACTGCCCTGTTCTTGCTGCTTGTATTACTTTTGCTCCATTTACCATACATGTGTTTATGAAATAATTTCTCTAATTAAAGTGCATTTCATCTGTTTTAATGTGTTAAATAAATACCGCGTGTTTTGCGTGAACCATTTAGTATCTAAATGTAATGAACCAATGTGCACCAGTACCTACATAATGTTTCTCTGTTTTAAAGTAATGGGGCATGTTTGAAATTGTGTGAATCACAGGATTGATGTGTTCATGAACATTAATAGCTGCTTTTATATGGTAGATTTTAATTGAAACACAAGTAACCATTTTGTAACAGGATGGCTGAGTCATGTTGAGATATTAATAGAATTAAAAATGCTATACTAAAAGGCAACAATGGTTTGTCACTTTGGAGCTTTCTTATGTGTGTAATGACATATAACGTTTTAGTTTTGACACGGTATACTGTAAACTTCAACTATGTATTCTAATGGTGCCAGCACTGACAAATACATTCTATACAAGGTACCATTCCAGCTGTGCTCGGCTGTCATTTGCATAATTTCAGGATCAGGTTTGTTGATGTTTAGTGGTGTTTTTGTCTTGTTTTTGGCAAGATTCGCCATTCCTTTTGACCTCATTTCTTTTTCCTTTCCAGTAACTTTTTTATTGTGTTCTCGTTTGTTTCCTTTTAGCCGCTTCTTTCTCTAGTCTTCTCATTGCCAGCTGCTTGCACGTTCTGCGCTGGAGAGCACGTGTACTCGCTCTTAGAAGACATGCTCCTGCATTCTCTATTGCTTGTGTTTCTTTGCCTCTATCACAATGACAGCATTTATATAGAAACGTTGGCATCCTCTTTGGAAGTTTAAAAGCAGTTTTCAGATTGTCTTATGTTTTAGCTTTATTAAAGTGCAAATGTCTATCGGACGATCATGATTGCACCGTGTATGGTTGAGTGCGGATTGAGGGGTCAAAAGTTTTGGGGTTATTTTCCAGGTAAATGTATCTGTTATGAAATAGCCATATATTGTATTACAACTTTTAATCCTTGTATTAAGTACTTTTTAATTCATTTTTAAATGCTTTTATTGTAATAGTTTGACAATATTGTGTGGCACAGCTTTACTGTTTAGGGTTAGATGATCAAATTAACAGCAGATGTTTCATAACTACTGGGTGGGGGTGGGATATCTTTTTATAAAAAGAAAAAAAAAACATACATTGCACAACTACAAAGTGTGAAGTGATTGAATGTTTTACTAATGAATTGTGGTGCTTCCTTCCATGATATATGAACTGGAATTCAGAGGCAGTGCATTGTAGAACACGACCAGACCGAAAGCACAGCAGAGCTACTCGCAGCCCACAAAGTGCTTCTCAAATGACAATTCTCGTGTTTATGAACACTTGCTCCTTTATATCATTCGCCATTCACAAAAAAAAAATCCACCAATAATCATGTTATGTTAATACACCACAGTAACCCATCAGCACCATCACATTATCCTGATGCGCATCGTAGCGTGACCTGGTCATCTTGACTCGCACTCTTTCATGTCATGAATTCTTTAAATCAATATAACCCGAAGAACCATGTTCCATAAGTGATCCACATTGTGCACTTTCAACACAAACCTGTATCTGCTCAAGTCTTTCTTACCTGGCATTCACTACATAGCTACTCAATATGCAGTTGTAGTACATGGGATATTTTCATACATGATATCTGGTACTAGACTGTGTTAAAGAAAGCTGTTTGCAAGCCTTGCTTTAAGTTGTCTTGCACTTCCTTGGTCGCCTCACCTGGAGCGTGAAATTGTCCCCACCCCTTCAACACCATCTTTCCCATTGTTAACCAATGACCTGGTTCCCTTATTGAATGTCATGCTTTGCAGCCAGTAACATGCTTTAACGTTGTGTAGTGCCAGATGCTCTTAAAAGAAAATGCATATTTGATAAAGCCTGTTTATTTGAGACGTGCACACAACTGATTAGGGAAGGGCCTGACAGTAAGATTTATGGAATGATTCTGTTAGCTACAAGCACTTTAATGGGTGTTTTGTTCTGCAAGCTGCTCTCATAATACTTGGTCAGGTATCCTGTCCAAACCAAAAGAACAAGAGAAAAAAAAATGCCGTGACATTGGGGAGTAGACTTCCTCTGCTTCCTTTATGAGAAGCCTTAATCTGTTTCCCATTACATACCCAAAACATTCATGTACCATATTTTAATATATAGTGACTGGTGACCAGCAATTTGGAGACCTTATTTTTTGGTCTAATTTTCCTGATGCATTTGGATTATTTCCTGGCAGATTAAAGTCCAATATTGCACTTCTTTTATATTCAGTTCATTTTATGTTTGGAGTTCAGACTTCTGCCTTGTAAAAAAAAAAAAAAGGGGGTGGTTCAAAGTGTTATGGTTGTGGTCAACATGGGGCTTTAGACTTCATATTCATAGGGTTGAACCTCACTGGCACAGATTTTAGTCCAGGATGGAAATGGATCTAATCAGGATCTCAACTGGTTTTCCCATACCAAGTTAAAATATCTGGTAACTGCAGTATGTTTGAGAGGATCTGGATAACAACCAAAAGAATCATCAGATGTGACTGAGGAGAGCAGATCTCATGCCGGACTTGTAAAGATCAAGTATGAGCTTCAGAGTTGCTTTGAAAACTGGGTCTGGATCGTTCAACATGCGCTGAAGAAGCTCAAAGGAAGCAACTGAAGCTGTGCCTCCAACATGTAATGATCTGTCACAGTCTGAACAAAGCTTGAACTGTTTTGTACAATACCTCCTGATACTGGCCCCATGATGGACAGGGGGGGGGGGGAGAGAATTAAACTCTTGTCATGGGCATTCAAATTAAAATAAATGTGTGAAATAAAAGGTCTTAACTACTAGATCCAACCTTTTGATTCTGGAGCCAGTTTGTGTTGGTGGCTCCATTCTGTTCAGGGAAGCCTATTTTTCTGTAAGAGGGAGGAAGGGCGGGGTCAGTGCCATGTTGGTTTGAGAGAAGGCCAACACAACTTGTGCATTGCACACTTCCACGTTGTGAATGGATTCGCCTGAGGCTTTGTGAAATGTTCACACATTATTATATAACATTCATGAGCTCTGGAGCTCAATTTCCTGTGCACTTTTGCATTAGCTATAGGGGCACAGAGCATTTTACAGACGGGTGGCTGGTAAATTCTTCATATTAATTAAAGGACCCCACAGATCTGATCTTGGACTTCCTGTAAGCTGGTCAAAGATTAGTGCCATTTGGTGTCCTTGAAAACAACTGATGAGTTTGGTTTTCCCGATTCACCTGTCACACGTCTTTTGAAAAATGTTTTATGTCAGTTTGTTGCTTTTCCACACAAAAAGACACTGGCAAAATCAAAGGGTTTCGGTCAATTAGTTGTTGCGATTGGCTGAGAGGAATTTAGTCATTTTTAATATCTATTTTCCCTTTTATGAAAGACTCCATTTTTTTAAAGAATCGTTTGGTATACTTGATGTTTATAAAAATGTTTTCAATGTAATCACTGTTTTGTTTTGTTTTATTACTGACACGTTACAGCGTTTTGCTTTGCTACAGCTTCACACCTGAAGCACACAGAAGTATAATGGTCCTGCTCTTAGCAGGTCTTGTTTGCAGATGCAGTTATTGTAATACACTGAAATGTATAGCTCCCTATCCCTGACCCTAACCCCAACTTCAATCTCAATTTAAATTCTAGATTCTAGACCTCAACGTCAATCCTAACCCTAATTTTAACTCCAAATATACTTCAATATTTAACAGCTCTTTACCCTAACCTTAGTCCTACCCAACCCTAACCTTAACGACAATCTGAATTCGATATTCGAGATTCCATTTATTATTTTAACCTCAACCCCTACCGCTACTTTAATTTTAAACTTAATTTCAATTTGAATTATAGATTTTAGACGCCAATCTCAAGTTTTACTGTTAAATATATCTCAATTGCAACCCTGAACTATTTCCCACTTTTTATGGATCTTATTTCAATTTTGATTTTGATATTCATTTTAAATATTAATTTTATGAGATTTTATGAGATGGGCAGAGCTGTTTAAAACATTATTTATGAAATTATACATTTTTTTTTTCACTTTAAAAGTAATTCAAATGATATGTTTTTAAACGAATCACTTTTTTATTGTAATGAACATCTCTGTACATACTTCATGAATTGTTCTCCCTATTTTTCTTGAATGTATTTATGATTACAATATTAACAGTCCCTGTTAATATTGTATGACATACACCCTAATCCATGTTAATATTGTATGACATATATCCTACATCCAGCTTGAAAACAGCTGAGTCACTGCTTCTGCCGGCAGGGGGAGCCCTACACCACAAAGAGTTACCACAGAAATGAAGGGTAACTGGGTATGGGTTACAAAACCATCCTGTTATTGGAGGAAGGCTATCAACTTTCACCAGATCCTTGACCAGCTAGGACATTTTTTTTTACTCAAGGTTCCTGCATGTTAACAGCAGCTCAGCATATCTTTAGCTGTTTACTAAAACATTAGTTCCGTACATAGCCAAGGATTGTTTCCAGGTTGCTGCTTCAGTTTCTCGTTCTTCTGCAATATGTATTTTTTTAATCCATACTTTCAAGAACACAACATCTAATTTCACAGTAAAACTAATGTAATGTATAAAAGTGTCCTATGCACTGATGATGGCGCTGGCCGAAACGTTTGTCTACTTTGTTTCTTAAAAGATTTCTCTTACACGTTTAATATACACATCAAGTAAATACAATCCCTGCAGACAAATGGTTCAACTTTGAAAAGTCTCACAGTTTTCAACGACTCTCAGCAGGCCAGGCTGTCTTGGGCAGGGCAGCCAATACCCCGGTGATACTGTACAGTAAACAACTTAATCCACGTATTTACTGTAACAGGAGTGTGGCCAGAGGCGTCCTGGAGGATTACCACCCCTCTCAGCAGTTTATGTAACATCTTAAAGGCGTACAACCCCCGTCCCTTGTAGAATATATAGTAAAATATGAGAGAGATCCTGCAGAGCCATGGTGTACATTGATTCTTTGCACATTGAGCCTAGAAAACAGCCAACAATTGCATGCTTACTTTATTATTATGACATCCTTTCAGGTCTGGGCTAAAGAAGGTTCTTAGAAAGTTTATTTATAATTTGACTTTTAATGGCACTGGGCTATAAAAAAATGCTTTTTGTTTGTCTACTCACCAGGCAAACTGGCCAAGCTTTCTGCTATTAAAAATGCATTCCGTCTGTCGGTGGATATGCAGCTAATACTTACATATTTGGGGAAGGGGATCAGCACTTACGGGGAAGGAAAAAGAGGGACCAGTGCACCCACAGGCCACAGCTGATGAACCTCACATTTCCGCCACTCTTGTGTTTCGAACTACATTGTTCAGGACGTTACTGCATGTATTTTTCAGGTGGTGCAGGAGTCACACAGTGCAGATAGTTCACATCTACAGAACTGCTTTTATCTACAAACTGCAACAGAAACTGTTAGTGTTTGATTTCAGCTGGAGGTCGCAAACCGTCCTTTCCATTTCATGTGCAACTGATCTCTGACATTTGAAGGAAGGACTTCTGGTGGATGTGATTCAGCAACAGATCGCAGGAGATCAAAGAAAAACCCAACATCAACCCAGTGGGATATATATTATATATTAAAACAACACACATAACAAAGATACTTCCACCTGAAAGGTGAAATGTTCTTAGTCCTTGTATAATGTGACATAGTTTCACCAGTATCTCCTCTGCCAAACATGAAATCCCCCTCCCTCATTAGCCAGGGATTAACCAGTACCTTTTATGTAAATGTGCAAGTGCTGTTACAATGTACATTACTAGAAAACACAGTCTGTAGACCAACTGCACCCATTGAGCGATAAATTCACTTATTCTGAATAGCAAAGAAAACAGAATTCAAAGTGAATGCAAGGACAACGTTTTTATTGCCAGGAGCGTTTCAGTAGAACAGCGGTTACCCTTTTCAGGCTGCCAAAGGAGCTTTGCAAACAACAGGCTTGTGATTAATGAATAATACAGAGTTCAAAAGAAATTAGGATTAAATTATTATTCACTTAAAACTTTTCAAATGATGACAGCATCAATCTGTTTAGTTATAAAAGATCAGTTTCACATAAATTGAAAAATGGAGCACAATGGTCAGGAAATAATGAAGCAAATGAAATCACTGTGCTGCCTCCTTAAGAAATAATATGAATTCACAACATTTCTCATGTCACAACTTTCTTCAGTTTCATAGTTTGTAATGGGCGGTTTACAAACAGCTTCCCTGCTATATTTCCTATTAACATACAGAGTTTTTGGATGCCTTTTATAAATTAACTTAAATATACCAGAATTCTACAATTTGCCTTTCTGTTAAGCATCTCTGAGGTTACAGGTCACACACGGGCCATCATGCACAACATCTTTAAGAAAAGTAAAAGGAATACAGACGGACTTCAGCACAAAACAACCGAGTTAGGATTCTAAGCAATGAAAGGTGGAGGGGATTCAGAACAAGCAAGGACAGTAAACATCAACCCCAACAGCAATCTGAGAACAGTCAAACGTACATCAAAGACTAAAGAGAAACAAGACATTTCTTTCTACTTTTTTTGTTCCACATTTTTTGGGAGTTTTGAACTTTTTTTTTTGTATATCTTTTTTTTGTTTTTTTTAAATATGTGCTTCAGAAACAGTGAAACTATAAATCAGCAGCATGAGATTTTGTTTTTCGCTCACTTCATCACAGCCTGTAAGGTATGCCCTTAACCGTTGCCTCGGTTTTATTCGTAGTTGTTAACATTGTTACATGACGCTGACGGGCTGCAGGGTGGGGCAGGGGGAGACACTGCCTGCCTGCCGGGCCAAAGTGACACAGCAGGTGGAGCCAACGATCTCCATGCCTGCCCCCTCCTGGGCACCGTCTTCGTTGTAGAGCCGCTTGATTCCATCGTAGAATTCGTCCACTTCCATCTCTTCCACCTTGCGCTTGGTGGAGGTTTGCTTGCAGCCGAGTGGGGCTGAGAGGCGCCGGCACAGGGGGGGCGCCGCTGTGCCTCTGAGGGGGGCTCCTGGACGGCTGCTGTTCTTGGCCGTCGTCGTTGTTGTTGCTTGAGGACCGGTCTCTGGGACAAGGGAGGAAGGCTGAACCCGGAAGGTTCCCCTGTCACAGGGAACAAGGCAATGCTTCAGGGGCCGGTAGATGTACACAGTATTGGGAGGCATGGAAGCTTGATGTGAGGACAGGTGACGCGCCACAAGTTCTCGGCTGCGGATCAGCTGGGAGCTATCAATCTGAAAGTAAAGAGGAAAGAAAAAGGCTTCAGAAAATAGAAGTTGCCTTACTGGTACAAGGATTTTAAATCTTTTTATTATGTGAATGAAAACATATGTAATTTTCATTTTACTGATATATGTTTCTGCTTTTTAGTATTTTATTATTTCAAAGATTAACTTATGTTATTGGCTTATGTCATGTATATAGCATTTAGTATTAGTGTCTAGTTTCCTAACACAATCCCTGGTACTCAAGCCAAAAGACTTGAATGCCGCAGACTATGACAACAGCATAGCAATTATCATGGCCAATGTCATTGGAAGGCTGGTAAAAGGATACCAGTGGGGCTACTGTGGGTCTGCTGTGGAAGAAAAATCATCCTGGTGGCTCTGTTACAATGTTAGTTTATTTGTGTACAGTAAGATAAATGATTGACAGCATTTCCTTACCTGCGCTTTGCTTTGCAGGTCGATAGTGAGAGCAAGCCAATCAGGACACAATTTCTCCAGCTCTAAGGTGATAATTGCCAGAGCCAGCATGGAGCTCTTGAACTGCAGCAGCGGATGACTGGCCAGACACTGGAGGAGCTGCCTCGTCAGCAGAGACACGTGCTGGGACGGGGTCATCTTTGGGAGGCTGGCCAAGAGCTGGGGCCTGCTGGACAGCACCATCGCATGGAACTGGAAAATGAGGGCAAACAAAGAATTCGAAATTAACAACAGCCACCTTGCTGAGGGATTACTGCATATGTTTTTGTTTAACAAGATCCTTAAAAAACAAACCAGCATAGTTTAATAAGGAGGTTTATTTCATACTGAGCGGTTTTGGAACAATTTCAGTTATTAGATTTCTTGACCATAAAGTCACTAAAGTCATACTGGTTTGGATGTCAAAGTCAAGGTCATCCAAGTAATTCACCAGGGTCAGTTGCTGTTCAAGTAAATACTCCAACATACAGTAAACAATTCATTGTGAGGATGTGGAAACATGAGCTATCCATTTACGTATCACACCAACAGGGTATGCTTAAAGAAATGAAAGCAAAACCTGTACTGTTTAGGAAAAGGGACTTTTTGCTTTAATTGAGGAAGATGCCAGTATATGGTGAACTTTATGCTGTAACAAAACAAGTGCTGCACCCTCCTCTGTATATCAATGCCAGTAACAGCCACAGTCAACTGACTGACTGACGGTTTTGGAACACAAGCAGCTCTGTTTGAATAAACTTCTGATAAGGTTCACAAACTGATAACTGACTTGAAAGAAAGGTATCTTTGATTTCAGAATATATTTTACTATTCAAATATTGTCAAGAAAGGGGAAATACGGAAGTTTCCAAAAAAATTATTATATATATATATATATATATATATATATATATATATATATATATACACACAAACACACACACTGTAGGATATAACGAGAAAGAATCAACTTAGTTGCAGCTTGGTAGGAGTAATGACCCATTCCTTGCTAATTCATTAATGTTTTTCCTTTCAAAAATGTTGCCTTTGCCCTTGCATTTGTTTCTAAATAGGAATCTATACAAGTGACTGTTTGAGCTGTAACTTTTGATTAGAGCAGCTCTTTGTGAATTAGTAGCTGTGAAAGCAGATTATTCCACATTTGTTTGCCCCGGCTCCTAAGTGATAGATGGGAGGTTATCCCCCTGTGCTCCTGGAGATCCCGAATTAGGCAGACGTGGAACAACAGGAGCGCATACTCACAATATGGAGGAAATCCAAAGGCGTTGCTGTGTGCAGGTCCCAACTCAGTTTATCCAGTATAATCCGCTCCATTCGCAGTATTTCTGATGCAGAGCAGCCACAGCTGCTGTCCTTTGCCAAATCCCTCAGGGCTGGGATCCGCTACAGGCAGACAGACAAGGGCTCAGACAAAGTGTATCCCATAACAACCACGCTTACTAGAGCAAGAAAATTACATTAAAAAAAAAAAAGTCAATCATTAAAAAAAAAAATAATAATAATTAATACACCATGGTTTGCTTTCCATGTAGGAACATTTTACACAGCATAAAGAAGCAGTTGATTATTATCTTGTTTTTTGTCACTGTGATTGTCAGTTTAATGATTGGGAAATAATGAAGGCCTGAGTGCCTGAGAATGCTAGAAATTGACACAAACTGGTTGCAGGGTAAACAGGCACAGTGCTTATTTGTAGTTCAGCTACTGTTTTAGAAATCAGGACATTAGAGCCTTAAGGGCATGTGGGAACAAGTTAAAACACACTGTACAAAAATATAAGAATGCACACCTATAAAAGATTGTCTAGGTAACAAGTTACACACCACAACAGCTGAATAACCAAATATAAAAAAGTTGAAGCAACAGTTTATATCTGGTAGTTAAGACTAACGCAACCCTAAATCTTGGCCTGGTACAAAGGTCAAAACTAAATGAATAAAAGGAAAAGGTAAAAACACAGCAAGAAAGTTAAATTCAACATTAGGGTTGCTTAATTTTAAAGAGCATTTAATATGGTCTTATAGGGAATGTCAGCTCTGAGTTTTAAGCACACTGCCACTACCCTTATTTTACAAATCCAGTTCAGCCATGGAGAAGAACCCCTTGACACCAGTGTGAGTTCAGGGAGTTCAGTAGCGGAGTGCACCCACCTCATCCTCCTCGCTGGTCTTGGCGGCAAGGAAGAAGCAGCTGATGGCAATGCAGCGCAGGTATTTTGGACGGGCCTGAGGAGAAACCAGAATAAACCAGTTTAGTTTTGAGCTGTCTGGCATTTCCTCAGGATGTGTGGGTTTGCTGAGTGACAAGAAAATCATCTTTTACCGCTATAGTTAGCAAACGTCTCATGGCTACAAAACACAAGCCGTTTATAAAAAAAAAGTTGTGTATTAAATATGAAAGCATGTCATTTTTTGGGTAAAGGCTGAATGCTTGTTTTTGTTTTATTTTCCAGCTCCAGTGTTTATTTTTGATCAGGTGACATAAAAATCTCTAAAAAAAACCCCAATCAATTAATTAAATAAATAAATAAATAAATAAATAAAAATAAATAAATAAACAAACAAAGTACCATAATATCTAAATGCACTAACAAATACAAGTAATCTCTTAAATGAATGCAAAATATATATTTCCTGTGCTGCAGAAATTACTTTAGAATAGGTTCAGCCAGACATGTAGCTCTGCTATCACAAAGAATGAGGTTCCTGCATTGCATCTTACTTTCTGAATGACTGTGTGCCTGGAGGTGAGCTCGGTGTGATATTTACCTTTACTATGGCTAAAAACCTGTCCAAAATACTGATGGCCAGTGCGAGAGCCTCTGGATAAAGATGGAACTTGTCGTGAAGTTCAGCCAGCCATTGAATCACTTCATCCCGCTGTGCTGGAGAGATATCTGTATCCTGCACAAAGAGATACAGAGAACACTGTTACACTTGTTTTACACGTGTTAAACATGTAATCAATCGGCTGATCTGGATACTGTAGAGCAGTTTAGGTTGAGAAAAATGGTTGAAACAGTGTGACCACTGTTAAACACAGGTCAAAACGACACAGCCACTGAAGAATCTACAGCGCTTTTACTGTACGTGACCAAGATTATTGCAATTGCCAACTCAAACAGAACACTACACTCACAGTGAACAAAACCTTTGGGAAGAATTCTCATTATATATCTTTCAGTGTGCATTAATGGATATGTCCTTAAATTAGCAGACCTGTGGATGACCAGCACTTTAATGAATTTACTAGACTGGTGAGCTAAAACTTTATGAACACTGCTCCCAATGGCAACTTTAACATGTTTTAATGCTGGTACTTTGCACGGTAAATACAGTAGTACATTTTCAAATGTACCCGGTGTGCGAGTGGGGTATAAAGTCTGTGGTCGAGACACATCTGGCAAAAATTTTGTTTCCGTTTTTGGTTTAATGATTTGAGCGGACAGTGATAGAGAGAAGCCCTGTGAGAGCTCTGCTGAATCAGGAGTCCCACACTCCCAGCACTGTCCCTATCTCTGTTTGACATTCCACTGCAATGTAAACAAATACAAGGGGCACTGCTCCAATACAGTGTAGCTGAACCCAGTGCTGATTTCATATAGGCACTAACTCGAGTGAAATTGTTCCCCTAAGTTAAATCAACTGGGTTAGCACTAGCACTAACGGCTTCATTAGGAACATGTCTTTGTCTTATTAATAAATCAGAGCCTCCGAACGTTTCAGTGTGGATGTTTCTCATGATACCATTTGTGGATCACATACAGGGGTGAGGTTATTGTTTCTGTGCGCTCCTCTAGTCATGCATGGACCCGGAGGTTGAGATCAATAAGATTGATAGACTAACAACTACATGCACCTTCTCTACCATTCACAGTAGGCTACCATTATTCACAATTAATAAACAGCACTGGCATCAACTCCACTGCAAAAGAAGAAGTGAATTGGTCTCTTATTCCAAGTAAGAGTTCAGTATGGAATAAAGGGAAGGTTTTGTTGACCAAAACATTTCCACCTTGACCAAAACATATCCACCTATATTTTTTTGCCAAGTCCGTTTGTAAAACTGAAGCAGCTGGGGATTGAGATCAGCTGATGAGAGCTGGCT
Organism: Acipenser ruthenus; assembly: GCF_902713425.1. NCBI lineage: Eukaryota > Metazoa > Chordata > Actinopteri > Acipenseriformes > Acipenseridae > Acipenser > Acipenser ruthenus. Next base: position 19,044,932 of record NC_081189.1, on the reverse strand, counting down.
GGTGCAATGAGGAGCACTGTCCTAGCCATTGTTTTGATTGTCAGTTGTCCTGCAGAGGCGCTGTGACACTGAGCACATAGCGCTCTGTGCTTTGTTGTTTCTCTCACCCTTTGTACAAGAAGCCAGCCTGGCCAGGCATTTAGACTTGCATCAAGGTCAAGTCAGTTTCAGGCGACAGTCAAAACCACAGGCCCTGCTTCACCGATATCTGCTGTTGAAGAGCCTACTAAAACAAAATATGTATAATCTTTTTTTTTTTTTTTTTTTTTTTTATTATTATTTATTTGTGTGTGCATTGTTATATGTTATACGCTCCACCTTAAACAGCATACCTTGGAATATGAAATTAATTCATTATTTTCCAATGTAGGCAGTTCTGATCATACTATTGGTATTTATTGCCTTATTTTTATGAAGACATACAAACAAGTCACAGGCATACTGGGACTCCTAAAATAACCCTGTTTCCATGACAGGATTCTTCAACTACTGACACTGGTGAGGAATGGTACACTGGAGAAAACAAACAAACACAAAGCTCACATCATGACGAGGGGACCTCTCCAATTACTGTCCTGTTGGGGATGCACCTGTATGTTACACTTTCTACACTACATCTAGAGAACCGCTTCAAATTGTAATTAACATGCTAAGGAAATTCAACCACAAGTATCAAACATCTGGGACTTGTTCTGCCAAGTACATTAGTTGCTTTGTAAGTGTTTTCTATGCTTCTGTAAGTGGAAGATTATTATCATAATATGTAGTATGATTACGACTGTTGGTATACTGTAAAATCAAGCCATGTTACTTTATGTTTTTATTTTGTATACAATTTCCTGGGAATAAAAACAGGTTAAAAAATCTGTGATAACGTATAATTTTCCAGGCAAATATCAGTACTGTGTAGGATACAGGAAGTAGCTCACCTGTTTCTATTTGCTGTGAATTCCAACTGTTTGAGTGATTATGTAGAGCTGGGGAAGTGGCCTGTGTCAGTAGTACAGTATATTAAAACAGACAGTAAAACTGTAACGTTTATCTTTTTTACCGGGGTGGGGGAATGAGAACAGGAAGCTGGTAAACGCAGCCTTGGCATTACAAACAAGACATTACAATAACACTGCATGCCATGTAGTGGGAGAGCTTAAAGATCAAGAGTGGAAGAAGGAGCCATGCTTCATGAAATACACAGCTTTTAAAATACGAAGGAGTAGCTAAAAACCTTAAGGTTTTATTTTTTTATTTTGACTATTACTGTCTGTTCCATTGCATGTTCAAACCTGTTGTGTTAAACAAAACTTGATAAAGCCTCAGGAATGTTACAACAATCCTGCACCTTCATGTAGATATGTATGAAGCCTGGCTGCAAACAAAGCCAGTGCTCATTCATTCATGCACACTCACATTCTCATACCCCTGGGCATTGAGACAGGGTCAAATGTCTACATTGTTTCTGTTGCTTTTTCTGCAAGGTCCCCAAGGTGAAATACATACAGCATTGCTACTCATCCTTCATTTCAAAGACTGGATAGTGTAGGACTAGTTACTATGAAGATGACAAACGAGATGCTACATTTACCTTACCAGTTATTGCTCTTAGTACTCACTGGACATACTGTACACAAAGGTTAATTACTGTATGAAGAGATATATTACACCACAATGTTTTATAGTCATGTATCAAGTATGCCTATTAAGCATATTTTATATTTTTGTATTTTTCTAAGACAGCACCAGTTCTGGGCTCCCTCCTGCTATGGAGGGGGCGTTTCTTAGCCTGTCAGATGCTGCTTGACCTCGTACCCTTCGATCAGCTGCCTGGAAACTGCTGAGGTAGCACGTGAGCTGGGGGGTGAGTGAGGAAGTCAGTGGAGTTCAATGGAGCCGTGGCCTGGTAGCACTGACCAGGTCAGGGGTGGAGACTGTGCAGCAGGAATATACTAAGGAGGCACTGTTTAAAGGGACAGCTCTCATTTTCTATCCAAGTTCAAGTTTCACCTTTCCTTATTCATTCCCAGAACGGAGGCATGTGCTCAGGTTTCTAGCAGACTACCCAAGTTCACACAGGCAGTGGCTGATCTAGCATTCAGACTCATCATATTCTGGACTTCTCCCCAGTTCATGCCTGTCAGTGTCAGTCCTGATTCTGAAGTGCCTGTGCCCTGTCTGACCATTGAGGAAGGGTGTCTCCGTCTTATTTACCACCAGGGGGCAGTCTTCAATGTGAAACACAACTAACCAAACCTGACCAAAGGTCTGGTGCTGTAACTCATTGTATTATTCCAATCACAAGTTTAAACCTTCTGCCCATATATTTAACCATTAACGGTAATGATCAAAATAAATAATAAAACAAATATGGTATGCGCTTATCCATTTTGGACACATTCATTTTCTAGTGAATGCAGACAACAGTAAAATCATTCCGGCAAAGCTAACAAGTCCAATAAAACGGTAAGTTTTTGTCCTCAGACACGTGTTGCTTTATTTATGGTCTCCAACAATGAGTAACCTTTGTAGATGGTCATTTTCAGTTTGCTCACAGCAGGTGCTATTCTACAGTAACTTACTTTTGGGTAGCTCTACACTTGCTTGTCTTTTTAAATGGGTATTCTTACATTTCCCAACTGTACTGTAGCAGTGCAGAAAACATGCAGCAAATAGGGAGTACATTAAATGTAAATTACCCTGTATAGTATGTATCATTTTTTGTATGTTTGCAAATTAATAATTAATTCACCAACTTGCAATACACACCCATTCGATATACTGCGGGTGTCGGGGTCCAATATAAACCCGCTACATATCGAGGGCCGCGATATAGCGAGAGACCCATAGAAAAACAAATAGACTAACAAATACTGTCCAACCACTCCCTCGTTTTATGCCTATGTATATTGCAGCTAAAGCATATGCAGTATATGTATATTGCAGCTAAAGCATTAGACAGTAAAAATGGGGAGCCAACACCAGGACCGCGACATATCCAAATCCGCAGTAAATCGAGGGGCAATATAACAAGGGGTGGGTGTATTTCCTGATGGTAGAATATATTCACAGCCTTCTGCAGTCAGAGATTTAAAATCTGTGTCTTTCACATTGGATGCTCATTGGGTAACTTCCACTATCAATTCTACCTGAAGAAATCAAGTTCTGCCAGCCTGCAAACCTAACGGGCTGAGAGAGTCCCCATTGAAATCTATTTGGTCTCGATCTGCTACTGATGGAAATGAGTAAGTCTGATTTCAAATCGCCTTCAAGTCAGGTCCAATGGCAGCTGGTAATGTGGCATTAGAAGACATTTTGTTAAAACAAGTTAACTTTACCAGTGTCTTTATTATACATGGGGTACATTTCTGTGGCACTTGCATGCAAGCATATCAGTTGCACATTTGAGAAAATGAGATGCAAACATCCAATTAAACACTCAAAAGAGCAAAGATGCAGAAACAGCATGCATACATTAAAAACTGTACTAAACAGCTAAACAGCACAGAAGCAGCCTGGGAGCAATACTATGGACATGCAGAATTGAGAATGAGGTGCAATAAATTACACCAAAACAACAAACAACTGAAACCAAGCTGAGAACAACACCCATTAAAAACTGCTTTGCTTACACATACAGGCTATTATGTAAAATCTAGCATGATTGCTTCTTTGGAGCTAGTTATACAAACTGCAGTTTTTGCAATCAGGGTACATCACTCAAACAGTTGTTGCCATTAAAGATATCTAGCTTTATTAGCATATTACTTTTCATGTTACAAAACATACAGTATAAATTCCTACTACAGTGGAAGCTCACCATTACAACAAAGAGAACGAGTAAAACGGTCTTAATGCTGAGCTGGCCCTTATTTGAGCTGATCATAAGGCGGCAGTCTGCAATATTGATGCAAATGCAGCTTTGGGAGACAGTCGTGTCTGCTACAGTAGCACAATAGTGGCAGCATCTGGCATTCAGTGACTTTGGCGTTTAATAGGGTGCTGGCAGGGGGTGTGCACTCGCTGCTCTCGGCAGACTGGGTTTGCTGTGACCTCTGACCCTGTACAGAGGCTCTAAAGAACAGACAGACATCTGGTTCATCCACAGCTGACAACTCAGCAAACACACCATTCTGAAGACACGAGCAGAACTCTTTCTAGTTACCTCCGGGTAGTGTAGCCTATAGTTATCCTGTTACCGTTACTTTACAGTCAGTCCCTGGAAACCTAAATGATTGGGTTTTCTTTCAATTGTTTCAAACAAGCCGACACCAAAAACTCAAAAACCAAGAAACAGCACATCAGAGACATTTCTATGATCAGCACTGTTGGTATTTCACATAATGATTTCTCTGTGCAAAGGGGAATTTAATTATAGAAAATGCAAAAAGATACAAAGTGAATTAAGCAAATTAACTCCACCCTCCCCTCAGAGAGCAATTTGAGACCCCATTGCATCATTTTTGAGGTCTGGCCAGCACCCCCCGTCTCCTTCTGCTGTTTTCAATAGAGCCTCAGCCAGACTGCCAGGACCCCAGTAATCTAATTACTTCTCGTGCTAATTAGTGCTTTCAGGCACTTTCTATGACTTGTAACTCCATCATCTAATGAGTGAAGTGATCCAACAGCACAGCAGTTGAACTACTGTCAACAGCACATATAATAAAGCAGATCTACTTACATTTTACACAGTCACATAGTGCAACCTATTATACTACGTTTCCATGAACCACATAACGCGCCCCAACAATCCCCCCTCTTTCAAAGTCACTGAGGTCTCCTCTTGCAGCCATGACAACCATAATTATACGCAACCAGGCCTGTCCAGCATTTTTATACATGACCCTAAGCATGCTGGGATGTTATTTGCTTAATTAACATATGAGCCACACCTGTGTGGAAGCCCTTGCTTTCAATATACTTGGTGTCCCTCATTTGCCCAGGTGTTTCCATTTTTTTGTCCACTACCTGTATAAGGCTTTTCTTTGTTAGATGCAATAATAATAAAAAAATAAAAAAATAATAAAAAAAATAGTACACATACATTTAGTCCCTTCAGATCTGTAGAATTGTGTAGCCTTTTTAAGTACTGGAAACATAGAAGAAATAATAATAATAATAATAATAATAATAATAATACTCAGTTTGAATACAGTTATTCATGTTAAATGCGCTTCATGCATACATAGATAGATAGACAGATAGATGGATGATTATGTAGTGATATAGAGCATAGTATGTATGTGTACTGCGTGAAACAAATGCGCAAAAATATCTAGATGGATTTATCTTTTAAATCATTGACAATTTCACTATAATACCGTCTGCAATGAATTCACATCTTGACCTTTAACACGCAACTATTACTGGGGAAAATCTGTAGTATTTCCTGCCCAACTCGAGTGATACGTCAGGTAACTCAAAAAAACATGGAAACGCCACCTTTTTCATCAACTCAAGTTATGGGAGAATTCAGAGCAATTCGAGCGCACCCGAGTCGACTCGAGTTGGCTGTCCATGGAAACAAGGTATTAGTGTCCTGTAGAGAGAATCAGAACAAGTAGCTCACACATTGGAACCAACACAATTCACCTGGGCTCAATTAAATCAATATATTAAAAGGCTATTTTGATATATTTTGGAAATGTATTCAATTGGTCAGGAAAGCTGACTACACCAACTCGTATCCTTTGGTTGAGCAGCATACAGTAATCGCAATCAATTTGAAAGACAATATTCTGTTCAATGTCAGAAAGGGAATTAAAAAAAAAATTAAAAAACACACAGAAAGGTGCATTAGTGACAAGCACACATGTCATTGTCTTGAGAAGTATGCTTGGTATGTATGTCCATTTTACAAAAGTTCACCTGTTATACAAAGCACAATAGATGTGTCTGCCAACTCACAAAGCCCTTTAAAAACAAGAGCTGGCACCTGAACACTTCAAATACTGAAGCAACCCTGTCAAATGAATGGTTTCTGGTTTCTTGCATCTATGCATATATTTTGTTATGTAATTGGATTAATTAATTCATGAAGAAACTCTGACATTAAGGATAATGAGCTGGCTGAAAGTTCAACACTGTAGATTAACTCTGATGAAATAAATCTTTAGGTTTCTGGTTTCTTATCAGGTTATTTTATAATCCCCACAGCAGGGCACGTATTTATTTGTTTGCTCTGCAAACTACAGGAATAACTATTTTGCCCTTTGGAATAGACGAGTAACAAGACCATTATCAATCCCATATGTCATGTGCTAACTTTTCCATCTGCTGTCTCATGTCTCTCTCTTATATCAGGGAGGGACTGCTGACCCTAAACTTTCTGAGGCACTGCCTTTGTTGTACTGAGAAACTAGGTCAAGGGCATTTAAGGAGTTTTTTTTTTTTTTAAATGCTGTTGTATAAGTGTGTACACTAAAGATCGAAGATGCATTTATATAGCAGTTAAGATGGCAGCAAATGAGCACAAACAAAAAAAATGCTACTGCTATCAACTGAGAGCAAGTTCCACAAATCTATGACTTTCACCATGGGCAGCTAGTTGGACAACAGAAGCTTGTTCACCCCTCAATTCTTAGTATCAAAATGGATCTCCCAGAAAAAACAGCGGAGAGAAACCGAAACAGGTAATTAAGCACATAACTATTTTGTGTGTCTGTTTTATGCAGTTGTCTATTTACAGTTCTTCCTCATTCTAATGCGACACAGCCATCACTCCCCTTTGGCCTAAAATGCCATTCCACTTTATATTATAAGGGGAACACAAACACAGTAGCAGTCTCTTAACAACTGGCTCCAAACTATGGTGTTATAAATGGGTAGCACTGAGATGTCTGTGTGTGAGTATGTATAGTATCTTGTGTAAGAACTGTACCTTCATCATGGAAAACACAAGACAGAATAAAGAAAGATGTTGTTTTGTCTGCAACATGACAATCTGTACTACAGATTTAAAATACAATTTAAAACAACTATGCCCTTTGATGCAGCTACAGTATGGTCAATTTGTAATAGCTCTGATTAAATCTGTGGCTGAATACTAAATTGTTCATAACCACAGATAACTCACTGTCCACCACAAAGTCAGCTACAGAAAACACAATAAAAAAATGTGAATAGCAATTTCGATGGAGTTTGTTTGGGGTTGTGGCTTTAATCCCACTTTTGAGGACTGGCCAACATGTGGCACTACTGGTATGGGTACTGCATTGTTTCTTGATTGTGTAACTCATACAGTATAACCTCACGCCCTTGTTGTATTTCTTTCTTTCACTTCACCTATTGCCAGATTAGACTGTATTCCATTAAAACTCCTGTGTTTCAACAGCTACCACTTCTGGCAAATTAATTCCCATTAAAGGGAAATGCATCTTATTTGATGAAAATAGTACCTTGTTCATGACCCATTTCAAGGTGCTCAATCTGATTGGCGGTTGACTGTTTCCTGTTACGCCCCATTTACTTGAACGCTACCCACTATTCAATTCCTCAAAAGGAAAAACAGCCGAGTTAACGAAACATCACAAGGAGTTGTAGAGAGCGAAACACAGCCAGGCAGTGAAGCTGCCACACAGTGTATGCTCTGCACCTTCACAACTGCACACTGAACACTTCATGTAGCTACAAAACATGCAAACTCTTTACAAAATAGCCCCCTTTCTGCTTGACTGACATTTTCATTTTGTTTCTCCAAGGTAGTTTTTAATATGCACCCTCTTTGGTCATTCACCTTGAAATGGCAAGTTAGGAATGGCAAGAAGATAAACTATTTTGCGAAAAACTTTGTGCACCAGACAGTAGTTCAAACCAGCTGGTAAATGTTTTGCTTTTTCAACTGCCCCAGAGGTTACTCCATGTTAAGGTGTATCTGCTGATGCTTTCACTTTCACAGTTATTAGATACCTGAAAGCTTTTTACTCTTACTGAAATCTCCCTCAAGATATATTAAACATTTGAACACTAGGGGGACATTAAGAAAGTAGTAGCACACCACAGAGCGTTCAAATATGCTCCAGAATCCGCAGACATAATGGTGTTGTTCAACACAAGGCAAAGCTTGAGTGCCGTAAAAAACAATATAGGCCTGCAGATTCTGAACACTCTCGTATGTTTGGTGTGGTCATAAAAAGGCACTCACACCCTACCAACCCCTCCCAAAGTGAACTGGTTGTCAAGGGGATCAGGCAGTTCTGAAAGTGTCAAGCAGTGCTGATATCAAGACATAGGGTGCTGAGCAAGAATTGTTCCACTCACTCAGATCACCAATGAAATCCGCTCTGTAGAGCTCTGAGCTGCTCAGGAGGAGTGGAACTGAGCATGCTGTTAAGTGGGTTCTTTCATTGAGCTGCTCTGAGGGGCACACTTACTTAACACACAGGTTGGAAACACTTGTTAGCCAATAAGATTGCTCCCTCTATTCTTGCAGTTTTAAAAGTCCAGATAAAACCTGCGCACACCACTGTATAAACCCAGTGTTACTGATTGCCAAAGCCTTTCAGGTCTGTCAAGTTAGCAGAAACAAAACTATAGCGTCTGTTAGTGCAAATCCAGCTGTCAGAAAACCTGACAGGACTCCCCTGCCTTAATTATCTTACAATCAAGTCAGCAATGGTTAGGGAGGTAACTGTGCAGTAGACCAGGCTAGTGTAGATGCAAAAGGAAAGAACAACTAGTGTTAATAGATACCCTGCAGACATCAAAAGGTTGCTGTTAAAAATAAAGTCCAAATTATTACAGTGTGTTAATTACCTGATTGGTTGGATTTTTTGGCACGTACACCTTCCACATCTGTGCTTCCCTAGAGATTGCCATTTCCAGAAGGAAAGACAATCTCTGGCTCTCCAAGGGTCCTGAAAACTTCATGACACCCCTTGGATACGCCTACCACCCCACTGGATACAGCTACCTAGAACACAAGTAATGGGACAAAAAACTAATATCAATGTATGAACTTTTATAAATTGTTTTCTGTTTAACAGGGTTGTTTATTTTTTTGTTTCTTTTAGCAAAAATGCTTCACTAAACATACCAGTTTGAATAAAGGTATATCCTACAAGCCAGTGAGGCAGTGGTTCTAATGAACCACTTAATTTCACTGTCTGTACTGACTTAAGTGCTCAGTATCCTAAGAATCCCATTCACGTCGAAAGCAATCTTCAGTATGCATTATTGAAAGGGGACTTGAGCTGGTCTCTAATGGAAGACTCCAGACCCAACAAAAAGCAATCAACACATGATGACTTTTGAAATCCTTTGAGATAAGCCTCAACTGAAACTTGCAAACTCTTACTACATTTTCTGATCACTCTTTTTCTTTGACCCAGATAAAACAGTGTTTTCATGCAAAGACCCAATGCAGTTTCTCTTTTATTATAACCCATCAATACTATTTCTGCATATCACTGCATTTTAGCCTGTGTTCAGTAATCTCATGCAGCAGTGAAGCATACAGCAATTTTTTTCTTGAGTCACATTAAACTGCTCTTCTAAAACTAGATCCATCTTAAATCTTTGTAATGCTGTTAATGCCAACAAAAAAAGTTGTGAGTTCAAATCCCCAGCTCTAAATGATGAGTTGTAATCTGAATCTGCATTTGGTGTGCTTCTTGAACTCCCACTGCTGGATAACTTTGAATGATGCTTTTCCAAAGACACAATCTTTTGCAGCCATAATCTACCTTTGCGTCCTACATCAAGTTGAAAATTCAGTATTTCAACAGTTTGTCCTTCTTAAAGACGTGAAACACAGGTAAATATCGTGGCAATATTCAGGATGATTAGGAAAGCACCTCAAGTGCTTCTATTCTTTGTGAATGCAAAGCGCCCCAGTGGACCGATAATGTACGTAAATCCCATTATCTACTGATAACTGCAGCAATAGCACCTGATAAAAAGAAACAGAAACAAGAGTTGTGTGCAGTAGCTTTGCTCACCTGACCTCAACTGGTAAAACAAAACAAAAAAGACTAACTGACTTCTCTTTACATGACCCCTTTTCCTGGATTCCCTTCTCTAGGCCCTGTTTTAAGAGAAACAAATTAAAAAAAAAAAAAAAAAAAAAAGTATATTTTACGTACCTGGGCAGTTACTGTGTTTTTTTTTTTCTTTTAATATATTTTCTAAATTATAATAGTAAAGTTAACAACATGCAGAAGTTATGTGTGGGTCGTGTAACATATATTTTTATGATGTACCTGACCTGACTGTACAGTATTGCCCCCATTTATGGAGTTCATGGATGTGAATACTTTTCAATTAAACTGGTAAAGCCAAGGCAAAGTCCACGACTTGTATAGGAGTTGCTGCCAGTATATGGCAGTGCCTTTTTCTCCTTCTTTTAGTCCTTTAACATACAAAGCATTGACTTTTCATTGAATAATAATTCAATACAGTAGCAAGATCAATATAGCCAACCATATCAATGAGGGGTTAACTTGGTAATACTTTCAGAAAAGGAGATGTTATACTATAAAAGACTTCCTTTCTATTTGCTATTGACGGATTCATTACAATAAATCAGTGTTGTATTTAAAATGTGTTAACCGCCACATCCCAGGCAAGTTTAACCGGGCGGGTGCCATGCTAAAACTGGCAACCCTGCACAGTGCAAGCAAGTGTCTTAACCACAATGCAAAACAACCAAGCTAAATGGGGTCCCCGAGTGGCTCATCCAGTTAAAGCGCTGTCGCTGGGAGTGCAGGATGAGTCACACAGTTTGGACAGCGCCAGTTCGTGTCCAGGCTATGCAATGAGGCCGAACTTTGTTGGGGACGTCACATTGGCTCTGAGGTCCAGGGTGGTGGGGAAGGGACACCAGCACGGATTGCTTCTCCTCATCGCACAACAGCGAACCCTACTGGCCAGACATGAGCACATTCAGAGGCAGGGCTGGTCTCTGTTCTCTGGGATCGGTAGCCCGCCACCTCTGCTCTGGATTGCTCAGCGTAAAAGCGATTCTGGCTTTAGGCTTGTGAGATCAGAGGATGCTCACACGCCCACAGAACGTCTGTGCTGTGTGGGGACTCGCTGCGGTGAGGAGAAAAACACATAATTGGACATTCCAAATTGGGGGAAAATAAAGAAATAATAATTGGTCACGCTAAATTTAGTTTAATAAATAAATAAATAAATAAATAAATAAATAAATAAATAAATAAAAATAATTGGAGGGTCCACTGTTTCAGGTAAACCATCGTAACTTGTAGTGAAATTCCACGAGAAAATAACATAAAGTAACAATATCTAAAAAATAAAAGAATAAAAAAACCTTGCGTACGATATTTTTTGTTTCAGGTTTAATATGAAAGAACAAGTGCATATTAGTCATGACTGTGTCTTGTTTAACCAAAAAGAAAATCTACACTAGGCAGTAGAAAAACCTAGATATCATGTCAAAAGTATCATTTTATAACCAATAAAATTTAAGGGGTGTTTCCAATGTTTCCATCTTTCTCTACTACTGCAAACAGTTCCAGGAGGTTTGAATAATCAATCTGGGCTTGAAGGTTTTAATAAAAAAAAATTACAATATATAATGTGCTGTGAAGCCAAGATTTTTTTTTCAGTTTACAGTGTGGGCATATTAAAGCAGTTCTCTGAGGGTATAACTAACCAGTCTGAATGTTACTTTCTGATGTTCCACTCAAATGTCTTTCTTGGGTTTAGGACTAAGAACTTCTCTGGATTTGCATCCTATATCAACCTGGGATTTTACAGTGTGAAGCAGAACTTCACGGTCAGTGCGGTGACTTTATGATACACATCAGCATTATGTGTTTTGATATCTGAGGGGAAATCTGTTTGTTCACATCACAGTCATAAAGCCAGTAACATTCCACTTCTGATAGTGACCAGTATATTCTCTCCCTGGCTGTTATCAGTCATTTGGGCAGAGGATGAATAATCCTCGCAAACATGTATTGGCAAGGTGTCCTGAATTTGAGACACATATTATTATGCCATTTTACTAAAATGCACATTAGTGATTAAGAAAATACAATTCAACAGCAGGTCTCTCTTGTAAAACACATCTTAAACTCTATGGTACCTACTGGTTAATATTATTATTATTATTATTATTATTATTATTATTATTATTATTAATAATAATAATAATAATAATAATAATAATAATAATACATTGTTACAAATAAGTTAAGTATTACTTATGAAACATTACAAGTGTATTGTTTTTATTTTCCCTTTACCGATAACAGTTGAAGAAACTGAATACCCAGCTGCCCCTAGCCCCCATATTACATACAGAGAATTATTTATTATTAAAATATAATTATCTTTGTTATATGTAGTGTGTGAACCAGCTAATATATATATATATATATATATATATATATATATATATATATATATATATATATATATATATATATATATATATATACACACACACTCCTACCAACAATGCCCATAAAATAAGTAACTACATCACCTTTACGTGACAAACACTGGCAACGAAATAACTGTAACCTTGGTTTGTATGTTTTTTGTAAGTTACTAATAATACATTACATGACTGAACAGTTTTACAACAAGCAGAGTTAGCTGTGAAAGACTTCAGTGTATTAATACTAGTACATGTAAATAAACCTCTGATTTTTTTGGGGGGCTGGTCTCTGTTCATTCACAGTCCAACCGAATGATTTACAAAAATGACAGTTAACGTAAACTAATATATGTTTAAAATATTTTAAAATCGGGTACATTTTTTTTATTATTTTGATTTTTTTCCGTAATTTTATTAAATATTTATGTAAATAATACGTTTACATAAATATATATGTCCTCACCTCCCCTGCAAAGCTGTGAGATTCACAGTTTGACCTGGCGATCATCCGGTCCATTAAAATGAAGTAAAAAACCAAAATGTGTTTTTTCTTCTTTTTTTTTTTTACTCTTCCATATTGGCGTCTGTTATCCTTAGAAAGGAAAAAACAAGAGCAACCTTCGAAGGCAAATCTTAAACTAAAAAGAAAAAGAAAGGGACACAGAAAATCTACTTCCGAAGGAGGGGACGGAAGGGAAAGAAAGGACCAACCCACTTTAGGCAAAACACTTTGAAATTTACATAATATACTACCACAAAGAAGCACACCTCCTTGAGTGTAAACAGCACAGCGATTAATGTAATACGATGTTTTAATTAATAAAGTGTCGAATTTTATTTAGTATATATGATTTCATTGGGTAAAATGTATGTGTTTTTGTGCCGGACTATTTTCCGAGGCGAATGTATCTCTGAAATGGCTGTGTTGTTAGGTGATGTGGTTTCACCACTCCTCCTCCCCCTTACACGCGACGACGTGTAAACAACGGTGCAAGAGGCATAGATCTAGGCTGGAGTTGGGAATGGAGCAGAATGTGCTGTGCAAAAAATAAATAAAAATCCGATTCCATTAATCTCATCGATTTTTATTCCGTATGAGGAGTTCTGTATGAGATGAGAAGGGCAAATGTTAGCGCTGCAGTTCCATAACCATGTTTTTGAATTAAAGTGTTACTTGGTGTGCTTACTACTTTCATTCATAGTGTTGCCTTCTTTTCACTACATTTTCCATATATGCTTTTAATAGAAAGCACATATTCTGTGTACATTGCTCTTCCTCAAAGCTGAATATAGGGACAAAAGGTTCTAGTTATGCACAACGTCACTATGTTGTTCTATATATATATATATATATATATATATATATATATATATATATATATATATATATATATTTATATATATATATATAAACTATGTTAGTTATGCTAGCAAAAAAATAACATCTTATTGTTTTTTATTCTAGATTTATTTGGCAGATGACTTTATCCAAGGCAACTTACAGGTGTTACAGGGCGGTACAGGGTTAGAATACAAAATCAATGGGCTGATTGAAATCTGCATGCCAATTTGTGATTCAAAGGTTGATTAAGTGTTTTCTGAGGGAGTGGGGTCATGCAGCGGCTGCACATTTAAGGTGCAATTCAAACCTCTAAAGTAAAAGGGGGTGGTTCACTTACTGGTATCTCTGCAGTATAAATTAACAAACACTTTACTCCACAAATTTGGTCGTTTTTCTGAAGTAGCTATTTGACTTTTTTTCAAAGAATACCATGAATTCCTGAATAGCGTGCCTACTGTACATGACTGTCAAAGAACACTGCTCCCGCTGCGAGAAGAACGCACGTCACGCCCTGGTTAGATATCTTTGTCCACATGGCTGCAAAACAAAACTTTCCATTTTCAGTCAATTTCGTTCACCCCACAATCTCATAAGGTTTAACTCACTTTACATTTCAATTCAGCTTAACATTACGTTTGCTGATATACAGTATATTGTAATGTGAAACTAAAACAAAAACTAAAAGCATGCAAACTAAACTAAATGCAATGATTTTATAGGTTTTACACTGTAAATCGTCCATGCACACACTGCTTCAAGAGGGAAGACATTCCCTGGCTTTGTTTTTATTATCCCTGGCTCTGCACTTTTAGATTTTGTGCTTACAATGTAATCTATACAGATGGTATACATACCCAAATACATACATGCTGCATCTCGGTCAGCGCACTGCCTCTTTGGTTCTCAGCATCTCTGGCCTGTTTTCTGCTACCGCATATGACTGTGTTTCTCGAAACGCTTTTGACCATACACTGGGAACGAGCAAATACACTGACGACACTTTATAAGTGGTCGGCCAAAAAGACCCAGCAGAACACATGTTTTTAAAACGTCAATACGTTGACATCGTTGTCGTTGCTAAGCTCAAACCGCTCTTTTTAGAGTTTTTTGAAAGTGCTTAGAAGCATAATCATTCCTGCTGAAAAAATAGACCAGAATTAAAAAAAAACAGTAGAATTAGACAAATTTAAGAGAAGCAACCAAATAACAATTGTAGATTTTTTTAAAACATTTGTATAACAGAAAATCCAGTACCGTACACTTTGTGTATATTTGTGATACAGCTGGTGAATAAGGCTCTCAATGTGGCCCCTTAAAGAATTACAGTAAATGAGTTGTATTGTTTTCAAAATTTACTATAGATTTCATCCTTTAAAAACAAACTTTTATACTGTACAGTGGAACCCCACTTATAAAACAACACAGCATGAACAGTTTAAAAGGGAAAACAACTTAAAATGAATAAAACTAAGCACAATAAAGGGTGATAGTGATAATGTTGTAAGTGCAAAAAAAACAACATTTTAAAGCTTTGGTCATCCCTGCTTTTTTAGAGCAAATGTAGGACATACCCAGCAGTGAATGACCTTATCTCACTTCCTGGTGCATCATGAAAGTATATTATCATTGAACTACCAGGTAAACTCATAAGAATGTATATCGAAATTAGTCCTGGGGAGCATTTTTTCGATGACTAGATATTTATGGCCATTCAAATTGTACTAGGTGTTATACATTCCTTCTGTGGCCAGCGTGGCACTTTCTATCCTGCAGAGAGTGCATCTAAATCTAAACCATTGAGGTACACATTGTTTATAGTGTTCACACTGTCATAAATGCTGAGCCCATTTAATATCTATTGAGAGGACTCTTCCACACTTCCATTTGCCACTTAGGTTGACTTGAAAGCAAACTGAAATCAGGCTCCTTCATTTCCATCTGCAACAGATCAAATTGTTTTCAACTGGGACTCTGTTCTGGTCCGGTTAGGTTTGCAGGCTGGTAAAACGTGGTCTCTCCAGCCCATGCTTATGGTGGAAGATACAGTGCCTTGCGAAAGTATTCGGCCCCCTTGAACTTTGCGACCTTTTGCCACATTTCAGGCTTCAAACATAAAGATATGAAACTGTAATTTTTTGTGAAGAATCAACAACAAGTGGGACACAATCATGAAGTGGAACGAAATTTATTGGATATTTCAAACTTTTTTAACAAATAAAAAACTGAAAAATTGGGCGTGCAAAATTATTCAGCCCCTTTACTTTCAGTGCAGCAAACTCTCTCCAGAAGTTCAGTGAGGATCTCTGAATGATCCAATGTTGACCTAAATGACTAATGATGATAAATAGAATCCACCTGTGTGTAATCAAGTCTCCGTATAAATGCACCTGCACTGTGATAGTCTCAGAGGTCCGTTTAAAGCGCAGAGAGCATCATGAAGAACAAGGAACACACCAGGCAGGTCCGAGATACTGTTGTGGAGATGTTTAAAGCCGGATTTGGATACAAAAAGATTTCCCAATCTTTAAACATCCCAAGGAGCACTGTGCAAGCGATAATATTGAAATGGAAGGAGTATCAGACCACTGCAAATCTACCAAGACCTGGCCGTCCCTCTAAACTTTCAGCTCATACAAGGAGAAGACTGATCAGAGATGCAGCCAAGAGGCCCATGATCACTCTGGATGAACTGCAGAGATCTACAGCTGAGGTGGGAGACTCTGTCCATAGGACAACAATCAGTCGTATACTGCACAAATCTGGCCTTTATGGAAGAGTGGCAAGAAGAAAGCCATTTCTTAAAGATATCCATAAAAAGTGTCGTTTACAGTTTGCCACAAGCCACCTGGGAGACACACCAAACATGTGGAAGAAGGTGCTCTGGTCAGATGAAACCAAAATCGAACTTTTTGGCAACAATGCAAAACGTTATGTTTGGCGTAAAAGCAACACAGCTGATCACCCTGAACACACCATCCCCACTGTCAAACATGGTGGTGGCAGCATCATGGTTTGGGCCTGCTTTTCTTCAGCAGGGACAGGGAAGATGGTTAAAATTGATGGGAAGATGGATGGAGCCAAATACAGGACCATTCTGGAAGAAAACCTGATGGAGTCTGCAAAAGACCTCAGACTGGGACGGAGATTTGTCTTCCAACAAGACAATGATCCAAAACATAAAGCAAAATCTACAATGGAATGGTTCACAAATAAACATATCCAGGTGTTAGAATGGCCAAGTCAAAGTCCAGACCTGAATCCAATCGAGAATCTGTGGAAAGAACTGAAAACTTCTGTTCACAAATGCTCTCCATCCAACCTCACTGAGTTTGAGCTGTTTTGCAAGGAGGAATGGGCAAAAATTTCAGTCTCTCGATGTGCAAAACTGATAGAGACATACCCCAAGCGACTTACAGCTGTAATCGCAGCAAAAGGTGGCGCTACAAAGTATTAACTTAAGGGGGCTGAATAATTTTGCACGCCCAATTTTTCAGTTTTTTATTTGTTAAAAAAGTTTGAAATATCCAATAAATTTCGTTCCACTTCATGATTGTGTCCCACTTGTTGTTGATTCTTCACAAAAAATTACAGTTTCATATCTTTATGTTTGAAGCCTGAAATGTGGCAAAAGGTCGCAAAGTTCAAGGGTGCCGAATACTTTCGCAAGGCACTGTACCTACTAAGTGTCCAATGGGACTGGTTCATCTTTCATGTTCTTCTTTTCATAACCAGCTTGAAGCCTTTCCCATTGAAGGAGCTGTTTGAATCAAGATGATGTGTGTTTTATAATACTTGCATGTGATAGAACTATATATATATATATATATATATATATATATATATATATATATATATATATATATATATAAACAGAATCGCACCTCTCTGCGGTTCGTTGCCCCTTTAAAACACTGACCCAGACACAGGAAATTGATTTTTACTGCACTGAAGCGCTATTTTTTAATAAACTAAATAAACAAAAACAAACACCTAGCTCTTTGAGCAATAACTGAAACACAACACAGGCACCTAAACTATAAACAGGACGGCTAAGCCGTTTACCTGTAACAAACAAAATACACAGGTTTGGTTTGGGGTTGTTGTTTGTGGTGTGTGTTTTGTTTTGTGTTTTGTGTTTTTTTTTGTGTTTTTTTTTGTTTTTTTTTTTTTGTTTTTTTACCACAAATAAATCTTCACTCACTTGGTACACCTGCACACACAGGCTGCCTTTCTTTTATACCCTGCACCTGGCTCTAATTTAATAATAATCACCAGGTGCAGGGGATAATCACCAATGAAAATTAAACAATGAACAATAAAACAATTAACAGAAATAATTAAACAATAAAACAAAACAATTAAATTAAATCAATGTGCATTTGCACATGTTTTTCATGCAGGGAGGGGGTTTATATATATATATATATATATATATATATATATATATATATATATATATATATATATATATATATATAAACAAACTACAACTTGTATTGTTAGAAAACGTTTAATAAGGCTTTATGACTTAAATGTATTTTTTAAAAAAATGGGTACTGTATAGTCTGAAGAAATACATTTTATGAATGTCTTCAATAAAATGAAGCTGTATTGCCTTACATGACATACCTACATGGACAAATAGTTTTACATCATTTAGGAGTCACGGATATGTGAGCTGGAGGAAAAGACCTGGTTCCTGGGTGTCCCGTAGCTGGCTTCCATAAACAGCAAAGCACAAAAGATATACATTTCTAATTAAATCTGTCCAGCGACAAATCGTATTGACAATGAAACCGAATGGTGCCTGATAATATCAACCAATCTCGTCCAGCTAATAAAACTGCTCTGACCAACCATGAGTCGAGATTTCCATCCTAACGACCAATCAACGCACGATATTTTCGGCGGACTTTTCAAACACACAAGACAAACTAGGAGATTTAAAAGTAGTGCTTCGGCCGCCTCAGGGGACCAATAGCTCCGCTTAACATTGAAAGAATAATGTAAAGACGTGTACGTTTAAATGTATCTATTCCCTTTTTTTTAAAAAAAATCGTGAAACTGTAACATACAAATGTTGTAATTGATTTATGGGAATTAGGGGCTTGTTAGTAAAATATTTTAATTAAAACAACAGGGACTATATTTTGTGGCAGGAACTTTTTGTCATCACGAGTCTTCCGCTAGTTTATGACGTAAAACCCTAGGCGTAGAAAAATACAACAACAAGAGGAATTTATACCGAGAAGAGCAGACAAGGAAGAGCGAAGAATTGAGTAAAATATGTTATTTTAAACATATTTTATTTACACAAAAACACACAATGGAAGCTTAAAAATTAACGTGATTTTTTTGTATACGCAAGGGTGTTTTTTTTCTTCATTTTTCTTTTGGATAGCAGGATATTTAAATAATCCCCGAAAAGGTAATTTTACAGTTTCTGTTTTTATAATTCCCTATACTGTTCATGTTGTGTATGTGTAAGTGTATTATATAACAAGGCACATATTTACTGACATCATTACTTAGTTGAGTTTACAGTGTTGACAGACTATGTGTGTACGTTGTTTTTTTAAAATTTTATTTCTGTTGGCTAAAAAAAAAAATCACAATGTAGATCGGTTATTTACAGTTGATGATACACAGACAGTAAGTACAGTGCATTTTCTCATTAAGTTGTTTAAAAAAAATGTTTCCCTTTCATTTTGTATATTTATTTATTTATGGGTTTAAAGCAGCTGTACACTGTATACCTAAAAATAAGCTAGAACCTTGGATCCGACCATAAACTATTTTTTAAAGGTTTTTTTTTTTTTTTACAGTAATAGCAGTGAATTTTAATGAAACAGTTTTAATGTATTTACCAGGTCCAAGGTTATGATTGTGATTTTTAAGTACCTTGGCATATATGTTATGTCTGTATTTCTTTGTTGTGACGAAGGGGTGTACTGTAGTTCAAAAAGGACATTTTGGTACATATTCGAACTGTGTAGAATGGGTTTTTCTCAAAATAAATACACTAATTAGGCTAAACCGGTACGTTTTATTCATGCTGTCGTTACTCGGGTTAATTTATTTGAAAAAAAAGAACGTTTCCTAGACAAAACAAGGGATACAGTAAAGATCCGCCCCTTCGTTCTGCAAACGAAGGGGGCGTAACTGGTGCATGTATTTACTATTTTATGATTTGTGAATTAATTATCTTTGTACTGCAAATAAGATGTTTAGTTTAAATGTACATGGTCCTTGGAGTGTTTTTTATTTTTATTTTTTTTAATCAGATGCATTTACTGACTGAGAAAATATCGCTGGTGTTTGTTTTGCACTCCATGTAAACATCGTTAATGATACCGACCTTTTTTTATATATAGCTATGGCCGGAGTGTTAGTAGGGTTAAAAAAAAGATATATAAATAAAGTACCTGTGCTACGGTATTACAGTATATAATACACCTAACGAAAAATCTTGTTTATATTGTTTTGTTTCTCATTGTGTGTATTACTTATGACTAGGTTTTGGGTTAGATGTGTTTTGTTTTAATTTCTGGTCTGTGAAGTTGATACAGTGTTTTATTTATTTATTAAAGTTTTGGTTTAAATTAGGTAACATTTTTAGATGAATTGCGTATTTTCGTTCTTGTTTTGCAAGTGGCATATCCGTGGTGTACGTGATCTGAAGACAACACCCGTCTGTAACCCCAGAGACGTCAATCTAAACTAAGGGGAGGGCTTTGTATAGCCCTCCCCTTTACAACCAAGGCTAGGGTGTTTTGTTTACAAAAACGAATCGATCTCAACTGTTTTTTTTTGTTTTTTTTTAATCAGGATGAAGGATTTAACAACCCAGAGTAACGAAGCCTTGAAATACATGAAACAGCTTAACCTGCATCTGGAACAGGAGACGAATTTCCTGCCCAAGCAAACTGGATTAAACCTGATTGAGTCCGCTCCAGAGGTGAGCCTTAAAACATACAGATTTGTGAAGTATATTGTTGAGAAATAATGCTTTAGTTAAATTGAATGTGTGCCTATATGTATGTATACTAATACATATATATATACTTTTATATACAGAATGACAACTGTGTCTCAGCAAAACGCAGAGATGCCAAAGTTGAAGATCTCTGGAGCTTGACGAACTTTTTTGGGTTTAGTACGGAGACCTTTGTCCTCGCTGTAAACCTGCTGGATAGGTTTTTAGCAATGATGAAGGTAAAAAAAAAATAGAGAAATAACTATTGCATCTTCTGATTTACTTCATCTTGTGAAGTTGTTTACACAGTATATACAGTTTAAGACCTTTACTTCAGTATTCCTGTTGCCTTGTTTAGTTGGGCTTGACTAATTATATTAGAATTCACTGATTAGCTATTACAGGTAGCATTACAGTATTTGCAGCAATAGTTAAATAGTAGTTATAGGTATGTGTACAAATATATAAATCCATTCAAAGTGTATGTACCAGTAGAGGACGTTTTCAGATGCAATAAAGTCATTGAACACATAAGAGATAAGGTAATGTGCACAATTGATCACATGCCAATTATAATATATCTCTGTCGTCTGTTTCTCTCTCTCTCCTGTATAGGTGCAGCCCAAACACTTGTCCTGCATTGGAGTCTGTTGCTTCAACATTGCAGCTAAAGTGGTGGAAGAGGAGTGTAATATTCCGCCCACCCATGACATAATCCGCATCAGTCAATGCAAATGCACTGTTTCAGACCTCAAAAGAATGGAGAAAATCATTTCTGAAAAACTGAAGTTTCAGTTTAAAGCTATAACTGCCTTAACCTTTTTGCACTTGTACCACGCTGTTGCACTTTCACATACCTCAGAAAGGTAGGCTTGTTGTATTAAGCATGCATCCAATGTCACCATATTCATTAGAAATAAAAGGCTGTGGGCGGTGAATAAAAGTAGAATAAGTATCACCAAGAATCCACCATTTAAAGAGGGACTGTCCAGTTACAAGTTGGCACGCATCTGTTTAAATTAATATTTTAGCTTCTTGATATCTCTCGTTAATTAATACATCTTGTAATATATGCATTTGCTGTAACATATATAAATACACAGATACTAATTATATTTTTATTTGGGCAGTTCTTTAGAAAGTTAAACACTCATTGATTTGATTGCTGCTATTGAAATCAGTACTTTTTTGCAATGTACGTGTTAACTGCGATGACCGAGCAGATGCTCAAACAGTGTTGTGTTTTGTTTTTCAGAAAGGAGATTCTGAATCTCGACAAACTCGAAGCCCAGCTAAAAGCCTGCTACTGTCGATTCATGTTCTCTAAGGCAAAAGTAAGTTTAAAATCTTTAATGTAATTTATATAATTCCGGTACTGAAGGTAAATTGCTCCAAATAATAGAGGTTAGTATATGTAATATATACATTTTCCTTTTTTTGCAGCCATCAGTATTAGCCCTGTCTCTCCTCACTCTGGAGATTGAATCCCTGAATTCCCGAGACTTGTGTGAAATTGCACAGCGTGTTCAGAAACATTCAAGGGTAAGCTAGACAGACAAAACAAGTATAATTTAAGATTCTTTTACAGTTTCAGTGTGCTGAAGCTGTATTCGTTTAGATTGGTAACTAATTGCAACATTAATACATTTTATTTGAAACTGAAATGTTGCATACACTGCCTTGCATTTCTTTTTAGACTTGCTCGATAACTCTTGCAATATAGGCAAATGGCTTTTTAAGTTTTAACTGCATTCTGGTGACTAACAAGAACTTTTTTGTTTTTTTTGTCACTCTAGATTGTTGATGGAGATTTGCTGTACTGGAGAGAGTTGGTATCAAAGTGTTTGGCAGAATATTCTTCACCTGAATGTTGCAAACCTGATCACAAGAAATTGGTGTGGATTGTTTCCAGGCGAACAGCTCAGAGTCTGCACAGCAGTTACTGCTGTATTCCTGAGCTGCCGACAATTCCTGAGGGAGGTTGGGACGAGAGTGAAAGGTAAGCTATTGTACTAGGAAGCTCTGCTTTAACTGACAATTAAGCTTTAATTATGGATCATTAGAGTTTTTACCAAAAAATAAATGGATCAAGCAGCATCACTTTCCACTGTTGCAGGAGTGAGTGCATTTAAAAATGTGTTTGTGCAGAATATTGCTTTCTAAATAAGCCTGTGTGCATATATGTGCATATATCTTTAAGAATGGAATCTTCCTTATGTTGCGTCTGTAGTCTGGGTCACAGTTATTTTTACAATGACGGGGATACAGTTACTGATAAGTTACATAAACCTTGAACATGGCTGGATGCCAAACACAACTTGACCGACATTTCTATTTTTCAGGAGGTCTTGTTTTGCTTCTAATCTCCTTTACTTTTAGTTCTTTTTAATTTGTCTATTTCATTTTTTTCTTGCCATTAAATTTAAGGGCTGGTTTATATTTAGGTGTTAATGTAAAAAAAAAAAAAGTTAGGTTTACAGTATACACACGTGAGCAGAACTGTACATAACATAGCTATACAAGTCTGATATTCGTATAGAATGGTTTACAATCCATATATCTTCAGGTCCTAATTACTTCTTGTCGCCCCCGTTCCTTTCCACCACCACCAGCGAGGACTCGTGTGAAGACATGAGCTGTGGAGAGGAGAGTCTGAGCAGCTCCCCAATGAGTCACCTGGAGGGAGCTTTCTTCCCAGAAGATCTGCGTCACAAATCCAAGTGGCTTTCAGTACAGTAGCAACCGTGAATCTTGTTTAAGACTGAGGAGGTCTTAATACAACATGTCATTGCTGTTGATTCCACACCATCAAGCAGTCTTCATTGGAGTTCTGCTCGCATAATATCGGGCTAAACCAAGTGCCTGTGGGACATGTACGTTTTCTTATGTGGTTGTTAACAGTTTTGACATGTCTCAGTAAGAAGTAATTTACAGGTTGCATTTATTTGGCAGCTGGCTATTATGTTAGGATTTTAAGTATATCGGTTTGTGAAAGTGATACCAGTTAGTCAATTTTGATTGTAGATTAATTAGTTCTGTTTGTACTTTTCACATTCCAGAAGATAAAGCACAAAGCAGCAGTATCAATACTTGCTACGATGCCAAGCACATCGTTCTTGTATTCCTCATTTGAAAAACAAAGACAGTTGAATATGAGGGGAAATGCCAAAACAGTTATTTTGCACATTATTTTTTATCTTTCAAGATGAGAGTAGCTTGCAGGGACAAAAAAACAAACTGTGCCTGTACATGTTATGCATCATATAGGGGTTATTCTAGCCTCTTAAGATGAAGAGTTGGAAATAAACTCACTGGTAAAATGTCAGTGCCTATGTAAAGACAAAAACACAAGACCAGCCAGCTTAGCTTCCATGAATTTCACTGTTTGAGGTGCAGAATGTCTATGAAGCATCTATGGTGCTACAATGTGTATTGTGCTTTACTGCGGACTGTTTTCTGAATTGCTCTGAAATTTGTTTTGTTACACTTTGAGATTATATTGCATGATTTTTTTTGTTGTTAATTACTTTAAGTGCCAACTTAAAGTATGCATAAAAGAGTTTACATGCGAGAGTAAAGAGTATGTTGTATGTGATAAGATCTGATTAGTTTAAAATGTGAGTGGTGTCAGGTTTGGCTTGTATGGACATTTGTTGTAAGTTGACTGATTCTGTGTGTGTAAAGCTAACTTTACAAAAAAAAGAAAAAAATACAAAATGTATAAAAATTGTAAAATGCCAAAAACTGTATGTATAAAAAAAACAACTTAAGTGTTAAAAAAAAATGTACAGAAAAATGCACAAATTTATATATGAAGTTATTTAAAATGTAAAATGTTCATTAGAAATGTAGCATTGTGTATAATTGCCTGTAGATATTAACTTATTGTTCATAGTTATACATATTGTAAATTTAGTTGTCATGATTTTGAAAATTTTGCAAGAATCTCAGGCAAATAAAAAATACTTTTTTTTTTATATATAAATGTTTTGATCTTTTTGTGGGATTGTCAACCTTTAAGTGCTAGATACATTACAGTACTAGAGAAAGTCTTCTTTTTAAACCTTTATATTTCATAATGAATATGTTAGTGGTTCCCTACCACAGTCTGTTTTTATTGAAGAATTGCGAACAGCTTAGATATATATGTGGACTAGTCCTAACCTTGTTCTGCACTCACGTGGGACTGTATTTAGTGTCCAGAATCAGCTTTCTAATAGGAGGTGCACTATTCCGATCCAAAGTGTATTTGGTATGGAAACCCATTTGATTTCATATTGAACCCATTATTTAGAAGAATTTAAAGAACCTAAACTAATCAAAGAAAGCCCAAAGGAAGTGTACTGTATGGTTCATTTTTGAACACCCAGGTACCCTCTTTGATAAGATGGATCCCTATCCATCTTTCTCAGGCTGTTACTGTTGAAAGACTTTGTGACTATTCATTATTGGATGTTTGTTCAAACAGTTTTTTGACCTAATATTCTAAGATAAATTAATAGGATGCCAGTTTGTGTTCATCCAAACTGCATGCTACCCTAGACTACTTTCCTTGTGAACTGAGAGGATGAAACACATTTAAGGGATTGGGTTTAAATCACTATTGGATGTGATAGGATGTGGATGTGAAGTCTCATTCTATATCAAGCCTTGTCCTTACAATTGTTATTTGCTAGTGTATAATGTGCTATAGCTGTTGTGTTTGCTTTCCTTTTGAGAAATTAAAGACTACGATGGGCATGGCGTTGGTCACCAACTCCTAAATATTTAGGCCTTCCTTGTTTTCCAAAGAAACAAGGATTGGTTTGCCTTGCTCAGGTCTGCCAAGTTGATCCGATTGGGCGTATAATGCAGTGATGATTTCATTTACAGTAGCAGTACTGTCACATACTTGGAACCTGCCACCAAAACCAAACATTAAAACCACTTCTGCTTTTCTCACTTCCTCATTTTGATATGTACGCTTGCTTAACAACCCACACACAGCTGAAAGTCTGAAGTTGCAGTTTGCAGTTTGTTTCCTTTGCAAAGAACAAGCTAATACGCAACAACAAATATATACTCATGCGCAAAAGAAACGCTACACTCAGGTCTA
This sequence comes from Acipenser ruthenus, assembly GCF_902713425.1. Classification (NCBI taxonomy): domain Eukaryota; kingdom Metazoa; phylum Chordata; class Actinopteri; order Acipenseriformes; family Acipenseridae; genus Acipenser; species Acipenser ruthenus. Next base: position 19,019,179 of record NC_081189.1, on the reverse strand, counting down.
ATGGATTTAATCAAATATTTTAAACATAGATCTCAAACAAAATCACAGAAAATGTGAACAAAAAAACAAATCACAGAATCATGGTAAGTTTTCAGTATGAAACGTGACACCCTGTCAAAATGAAAACATTACAAAGTTAGTATCGGGTATATGACCTCCCTGAGCATTAACACAAACCTGGCAGTGTTGATGCATAGACCTGTTCAGCCTCTGGATAGACTGCTGTGGGATGTTCCGCCACTTCCTGTGCAGCTGCAGCCAGCTGGCGAAGGTTGGCTGGTTGCGGTTGTCTCCTGTGGATGGCACTGGCAATTTGGTCAAACATGTTCTATTGGACTCAGGTCAGGAGAAAAAGCTGGCCACGGCAAGACCTTGACATTGTTTTCTTGAAGTCATGCAATTGTAATTGCTGTTCTTGCGTTATTTAAAATCATGTCTTTTCGAATAGCTATTTATACATATTCTTAATCAACTCATTTTGGCAATTTTAACTCAAATACCAAACACTGAGCACCTGGCGTTTTTATGAAATCACATGACTTGAGCTCAGTATTGTGTTATCCCAAGAAACAATACTACTCAAACAATCAACAAACCTATCTGCTCACTATTTAAAATTTAAATAACATTATGTATGAGCCCAATGAGCTATTGATGTAAAACTACTTAGACTGTAGCGTTTTCATTGTGCATGTAGAGCACTGTGTTTTTCACAAATACGAAATAACACAAAATAAAAATAAATGAAACGAAATACAAATATAAAAAGAAATAAAACGAAGAATCATTATAAAGCAAACATAGAATGCCATTTTTAAATTGGGAGGGTTATACAAAAAATACTTGCAATTGTAGTTGTCAAGGCTCAGCCGTTACCACGCGGTCTGAAGGGGAAACGGAGGCTCTGACTAGCACTTGTATAATTTGGAGCGAATAGTTTGGCTTTTAGTCGTTCTTTACATTTAAACAAATGTATATAGTTTAGTACAGGACAATTTATTTTGTATCATTAACTGTAACACAAAACGTGCCAATAAGCAGGTTTGTGAGACCATATTAGGTAATTTCTCAAAGAACCTATGGTGCACGGCGAGTGTTTTGTGATAATAACTGGGGAATGATTAAGCGAGGTGATATAAAACGGGTTCATCTGTATTTTGTATTAGTATGCTAATTCTTTGTTTTATTTCAAGAGGTGCAAACTTTGCACTGGAACAAATGCTGTTTTGGTTTTGAATGGATTTTAATGAATAAATATTGCTTAGTATTTAAATACTGAGAAACCCCAAGCTTGTTGTATACTGCGCCTGTGTGTGGATTGCCTTGCCCTGTGTGATGCACCTACCTGTGTTAACCGAGATGGCTGCCATGCATTGTGAGGAGTTGCTGTGATGGAGAATGTATTTGGACTTTCTGCCTAGCCTAGAATGCAGGAGTAGTCACCTGTGGAATCAAATGTTAATCAAAAGGGGGGCCTTGTATAAGAGTCACACAGACCTGTCAATAGGGAAAATGTGTCAGCCTGCCCAGCTGTACCAGAGCGGTGCAGTAACATGAATCAAGATACATCACACTGGGAGATGCTTAGATCGCTGAGCTTTTAAATACAGGACACAGGTGGTAGTTTTGACTAGCAGCCAAGGTAGGCTGTTAACAGAGCATCTTCTACTGCACCTCTTCAGTGCAGTAGAAGATGGTGAGAACTTGTAATTTAGACATTGCACATGAGGTTCCATTCGCTACATTGTTCTCGAAAAGGTTCTGCAGCATTGATGCTTAAAACTTGAGGGCTTATAGCAAACCTTGGGCTTCTGCTTAAAGTAAAATACAATTCCCATTTATTTGAAATGTCTTCACATTTTGGTTTTGCTTCACCTACAGATTGCAGATGGCATTTGTAACCATTTCCTGCTGCAGTTGGTAGGGGCTTGCCTGCTTAGTTTACAGATTGGCAAGTACTAAGGAATGCAAACAAGCTGGAAATGTAGGGTCAATTGCAGCGTACCAGATTTAGTCGACTTGATGTGTCTAACTAGTGGATTAGGCAGGTTTAGTCGACTTCATGTGTTTTACTAGTGGATTAGGCAGGTTTAGTCCACTTGATGCGTCTTACTAGAGGATTAGGTAGGTTTAGTCCACTTGATGTGTCTTACTAGTGGATTAGACAGGTTTAGTCCACTTGATTGGACTAAAGTGATTTCCATTACATGAGAGTAGATGTTAAAACTTCATGCTGATTTGAACTTGGTAACCAAGGTAAGCACCAACTAAGACGTAGCTTTACAGTAAACTAATGTGATCCACCTGCATCTCCATCCATTTGTGTTTCTTTCCATCTGATGATATAGATATCCTTCTGTCTGGTGTTGATGGGTGAAGTGTAATGCTGGCTCCAGGGATCAGCTTATTTTGCCACCCCAGCGCATCAGCACACACAACGGCTGTGATGCTGGCTCCAGAGATCAACCACAGTGCGGTCTCCCCAGCGCATCAGCATGACAACCGTCTGGATTGAGCTAAGTAGGGTACATTGTTATTATTATTTTTATTTGTTTATTTTTCAGCACGCCTTTATCCAAGGCGACTTACAGAGACGAGGGTGTGAGAACTATGCATCAGCTGCAGAGTCACTTACAACTACGTCTCACCCGAAAGACGGAGCACAAGGAGGTAAAGTGACTTGCTCAGGGTCACACAATGAGAGTGGCTGAGGTGTAATTTGAACCGGGGACCTCCTTGTTACAAGCCCTTTTCTTTAACCACTGGACCACACAGCCTTTGTGTTTCGTCAACTAGCCCACGACACCTCAAGAGGGCTTGACAGTGATTCTGGCGTCCCAGCATCAACACCCTCCGTCCCCCACTCAACTCAGCGCAGTTTACTTACCTGTACATCAGTGTTGCTTGCTTTCTATTATGCTTGAGATACCCAGTCAGAATCTTTCGGTCTCAACCACAGCCAGTTGCTGCTCCTTTCTGCTGCTTCAGATAAGTTCTTCACTGGGAGACGCAACTCTTGACCACTGAACCTGACACCTCTGAGAAACCGGGTTGTAGAGTGTGCCACAAATCCTCGACAACCCACCTCCACTGGATAAACCCGGACTCTCCATCCTAGCTGTTCCGCTTCAGCAGCTAGTTGAGCATACCAAAGTTTCTTCCTCTTCTTTCTTGAAGCTACTGCACTAACAAGTAACTACGATGTGATAGGTGTTACAGAAACTTGCTTGTCTGAGAGTGATGGAGACGAATATAATAATAGTGGGTACACACTGTATAGGAAAGACAAGCAGGACAGAAGAGGCGGAGGGGTAGCGCTATACAGGTACATAAGAAATAGTCTTGAAGCCCAGGTGTTAAATCTGGACAAAGAAAACAATGCAGAATCAATATGGGTCAGAATAATGGACAAAAATTCAAAGGGCTTAATAACAGGAGCATGCTATAGACCGCCAAATTTAGATGCCGAGCAAAATAATCTGTTATGCAATGACATTAGAAATGCATGTAGCAAAGGAGAAGCCATACTAATGGGAGATTTCAACTCCCCCCCCCATATAAAATGGGAAAACCCAGTGGGAAATGGTGGAAATGACAAATGACTGCTTCCTAACACAATTTGTCAAGGCACCAACTAGATGGGAGGCATGCCTTGATTTAGTCTTTTCAAATAACGAAGACAGAATAACTAAAACAGAGGTCAGAGAGCCATTGGCAAACTCAGACCACAACATGGTCTCATTTGAAGGAATTTTTAAAACCCAAAAAGTCTGGAACCAACTCCCCAGTAATGTTGTTGAAGCTGACACCCTGGGATCCTTCAAGAAGCTGCTTGATGAGATTCTGGGATCAATAAGCTACTAACAACCAAACAAGCAAGATGGGCCGAAAGGCTTCCTCTCGTTTGTAAACTTTCTTATGTTCTTATGTTCTTAACGAGGTGTGCTGATCCAGACTACAAGACAATGTCAGGACTAAGGTTAGTGGTAGCAATCTCAAGTGGAAAAATAAGCTGTTGACCAACATCTGCCAGCATTTTCCAGTCTCTAGCAGCTTCCAGTTGTCCTGGGTGAGGCTTGGTTTTAACACCTTTTCTTGGTGGTTGCCCCTCTAGACAGAAGAATATTGTCTTTTGTGTGTAATGCTTTGATGGAACTGGTGGCAACTTATTGGTCATGTTACTCTTGTCTTCCAATGCTAAGGCCAAACATCGCAGCACCTGGTCATGGCGCCATGAGGGATCCTCACCAACCCAGAAGTTTAGGTTCTGTGGTGATGGGAGAACATCATATGTTGACCTGATGAGGAAACTGATCCTGCTCTGTTCCATTGTCCATAGGTCTTGCCAGCTGATCTTGCATTGTTCCACACTCTCCCATCTCATCCATTCTCCCTGCTTGGCCTGGGAAATGGCCTTTATCTCATCCTCTCCTGCTTTTGCACCTCATTGACTACCAGCTTACTCTGTTGAGCTGGGGTTGCCTTGTGCCATGTAGGAGGAGCTAAACTGAGACCAAGACCCCCTCTTCCATGCTGAACTTGCCCCATAATATCACCGACTCAAAGAAGTTTTGAAAATTAATAACAAGACTATTATTCCCATAAATGTGAAATGCCCATAAACATGGATAATGTAACATATGTTCTCTATCTTTTCTTGTTTTGTCAAAAAACAAATCTAGAATACAAGCACCGGCCTGATCCCCCAACTGGAGCTGGCCTTGGCTACATATCTACAACACTGCTGAACTGAACACAGTCATCTTTCCCTTTTGTTATAGCTGTAAAAAATATAAAAGACAGATTAACATGTAATGCAGAGGGCAGGCGCCTTCACACCTAGTACTGTACACACCAGATCTGTTCGTGTCAAAACATGCAGCTGTATTTTGACAAATTGTATTTTATTTATGTATTTTTTATCTTTATGAATGTCTGTGTTCATGAGAGGTGCTGGATTGATAAAGAAGTTCACTATCCACAGAGCCTGATGCAAAGCAGTCTCAGAAATTGCATAAGCATGACAAGAATCTTTTTTGAATTAGTAAAATATTGAGCAATAAGGAAGAAAGAGAGCAAGATCCAATCCTTGGCCTTTCCTTTTGAGAAAGCTGCAAAGGTGCCTGATAAATGCCACCTCACAGCCTTGTTTAAGCATTTGAGCTGTTTTAAATTCTATATGCCATGCAACACCCTTTGAGGAATAACTATGACAGGCCGTTTATCCAAGGTATCTATATTCCTATGGATTCCTATTGCGGGCCACAGGGTTGTTGGAGGGCAAACACAAGCTGTTGCTCGGAACGCTGTTCCCAATAAGCTTTAAGCCCAATATACAAATATTTACATAGAGTGATTAACAAACTGTATTAAAAAAAAATTCAAATATCTTTATTTCATGTTATTACACTGGGAGAGCCTCTCTACTCTACTAATGTAAGATTTTAGTCTGGCTATGCCATGCAATATAATTAGGGTTTCTGGTTTTCAGGTTTTATTAATTGTATTTTTTGGTGCTTATTTTTAGCTATTTTCAAGTTTTATGTAAATCGTTTTTTTCAGGGCTTTCGTTTTTGATATACTGTATGAAATTAGTGTTTTTTGTTACTTTCCAAAATGCTTGAAGGTTTTTTTTTTCTGTCAAAATATGTACAGTAGTAACTCAACAGTACTTGCACACTTAAGTTGTACCTTCTTTCCTTTGCTGTCTTCAACAACGAAATCCCTATGGTCACGGGCACATTCTTCTGGGGTTTTTGAGTGTAGGCATTTTTGTACATTTCGCCACAAGTCTGTTTTAAATCTCGCAAGCGGAGTCTCCAATAGAAATTTAGGAATGTACTGTCACTCAGTAGTTGGGGCGGGTTTAAAGTATTCAGAACGAATCAATGATAGATACAAATCAGGAAGGCGGGACATTGCCTTCTGTTGGTCTTATTGTTGGTGTCGGTAGCTGCATGCCAATCTTCACCTGGCCATGTTTTACATAATCTTTAGGCTTGAGCAATACCAGTGGTGGGGGGACTAATCTGATCACAGGAGCGACAACACTGTTGAATGCAATTATTTGGTGTTTTGCCATATGGGGTGTAAAAAAACTACTAGTTTTCTTACTCATACATGTCGCATCCTAAAATATAGTGTCACAGTACACTTTTGTCATTGTTTTTTTTTATTATTATTATTATACATGTTATGTATATAGTTATTTTTTGCAACAACATTTTTTATTTTTTATTTCATACAGTTTATCATTTCAAAACTATATAATTCTCGTCTATCAGACAAAAAGATACTAGATCTGGGATCCGGTGTAATCCAGCACAAATTAAGCCATGTATAAAATAGTAAAGTTTAAGGTATGTGTATTTTGTGGCTCTGTAAATTAACCTAAATAAAATCTAGAATTTTCAAAATGCTAGATTTATTGCGATTATACCTCATTGTTTTAATTATTGTCTGTGGTGCTTATTTGGGGGAATCTGTGCGTGCCCATCCCTGACCAATAAATTCCTGCTAACTGTAAAGGCTTGTTTATTTTCCTAATGAATACAAATACTGTATAATGGTGGTAACACTGGTCAAAAATCCCTTGTGTAATAAACAAGGCTATAAGACGTCCTTGTCCATTAGTTATAATCACGCAACCATGGATACAAGCATTCTTATTTAAAATTAAATACTGATCTTTGTCTGTTTACCGTTTCCCTTCAGGAAAGTATAGTGTCAAACTCTGTTATGTCCGTCACTATGGTGACAGGGGTGTTAACCTGTGTTGGCCAAATTCCAGCATAGGTCAACATTCTGGCCTGGCTAGATTCCTTCCTGTCCTAGAAACTCCATTTGAAGTGGGACAGGATGATATACCTGTAAATTCAAGTGTATATATTGTGTTAAAATATCTTCAATATGACAATAACAACAGAACAGTGAGTGTAGAAGCTGCTGTCTTCTACTGGTTTGGATCACTGGACATGATGAATAAAAGAGGCCACACAGTTACAAACCACCCAGTCATCCACACCTCTTCTGTTGGCTACCTTTAAATCGTTTTAAAAATATTATTTTACAAATCTCTACTGGCATTTAACTATCACTTTCCTTAAATTGACATCCTTGCAAAAAGGTAAATAGATTTAAAGACAGATTTCAAATCCAAATTCAGGCGTGAATTCATTAACCTTAACCCAAGAAGTACCCAACTAATCACAAAGCATGATCCCATTCTTACAGTAAGTTGCGTATTTATTATATTGATACTCCCCGTGCATATGTGCATACATAGGATTGTAAAAGGAACTTGGAGCTTCATGTGTGAACAAACAAAACAAACATGGTTTCTGATCATTATGCTGGTAAAGAGGAATGTCATAAAATGTTTCTGTGAGGGATTGTCAGATTGTGTATATAAACATACACCACCCACTAGAGTGTATCCAGAAGGTTGTTTTTTGTTTTCTCCTCGGCACTTCTGTTAATCGTTCGGGCTGGCTTTGGCTGTGAAAGGCACTAAATAAATCCAAGGTTGTTGTTGTTGTTGTTGTTGTCGTCATAGTTGGTAGTTGGTGTATAAAATTAGTTCTTCTTCCCGTTGGTTGAATTACCTGGCTTTTATAAAGAAATGAGACTGCAGTAACCTATCAAGGCACCAATACACTGCTACAGTAATAACAAGACTTTGGGTATTTCCCCTGTCCCAGTCTTTCAGTATTGAATACACAGACCCACACTGTAAGTATGTTATGTACTATTGTACACTATAATAATACTGTACCATGGTTTCTGTTTACATATTCTTTACTAGGCTGATCGGTTTCAGTTGTTGTTAGAAGTGTTTATGACTACAGTAGCAGTAAGTGTCCAGATTATTAAAAGCATATTTACACTTTAAAGTTCTTCCTTTTGGTTATCCCTCAACTTTTGTTTCCCGAAGTAATAGAAACCAGGAATCAAAAGAAAAGTAAACAACTAAGAACAATAAAATAACCAGAGGCTTTCTTTCTTTCTTTCTTTCTTTCTTTCTTTCTTTCTTTCACTTTTCTCATACAGAAATGGTTTGTACCATTGGTGCAGTACTGTTATCACAAAGAATCACTAACACAAGCGTTGCCTGAACACAGCCTTCACAGCAAGGGCAACACGATGGATTGGAACAAATAGTGCACAGTGTTCCTGATATGGTATCACACTGGCACTGCTATATTGATAATTACCTCAGTGTGACTTACTAAAATCTGGTAAATAATGAAATGTATGGAGCCAAGATTACATTGGATCACAAAATAAGGGGACAGTTGGGTCTTTTTATTCATTCAAAATGTTTATAATGAAACAAACATGAGTGATTAGTGATTCTTGCTTTCTTTCAGTCTTAGTGTCTGTCTCTATATTTACGTATAGCACTCTCCTTTTGCTATAATTTGAAACAAGTTTAGGTAACTGTGGCAGGACAGAAGCCCTGTTGGTGTAAACAGTAATGTGAATGTAAGGTTTTCAGGGATGGGGTTAAATCTATCTGTGCCACCAATCACAAGTGTGGCCATTCCCTAATTAGGAAATTGGGTGCTAATTGGGGAATGGCCACACGTATATAAAGCAGTGGCGGCTCGTCATAAGAGGCTATGGAGTGCTGTACCTTAATGCAAAAGAGATGCATTTCACACATATTTCAGCAGTGAAGGTGTACCATTAACAACACAGGCCCCTAGAATCAGAGTTATCAACAAGTCACTTGATCCAAGTCTCAAGTAAGTCTCAAGTCAGTGAGGGCAAGTCTCAAATAAGTCTCAAGTCAGTGTGCGCAAGTCTCAAGTCAAGTCTCAAGTCAGTGCAGTATTCTTGTCTAGTGTAAAATCTCATATAAAATGCCACATGACCTTTAAAATGCTATAAGAATAACTAGCATCAGACATATACTATGTGTGGTACAAATTAAACAAAAAAAAAAACGCTTTTCCCAAAATATCAAGTTTGAGCATTTCTATAAATGTTGTAATCAAGACTGGAATAGCCAAAGCACAATACAATAACACTGAAAGAACCTGGAAAAAATGAAACGGATTGGATCAGATACAGATGGTTTTACTGACACTTATTAACAACAAATAAATAAATAAAATAAAATATTTTCGCCTATTTTTTAAAGTGATTTTATTTTTTATGTATAACTATTGTATAACCCCCAAAATATTGTCTTCATTACGGTCAATTTTATTATTTTAAATTGAATGTAGTAATTATCTCAATTTTTTGTAATGCCAGGACAGGTGTAGACTACTTCTAGAAAGAGTTGTATAGATCTAAAGCTTGTGCCGTGAATGTCATGTTCTTTTATACACATAAATAAGCGGCCTGCTTGGGGGTCTAACGGACGATCAACTAATCCCGCCTAGTATATTATTCCGCGTATGTTAGAGGTTCATGGTTGGAATGCAGACCAACGTAAAAGACAATGGCATTGCAGCATAATTTTTGACATTTTTAACATTAAAATTTGGGTTCAGTAAATCACCATAAAATTCAAATATAAAATGTGAAAAATCTATCAAACACAAAACTTGCTTCTCCGGGTGACTTTTCAGGTGGCGAATTAAGTTTGATGTCGTCCCTGCTCCATCAGATATTTTCATGCCACATCTGAGGCACACGGCGCTCCTCTTCGTGGCCGAATTCTCAAAATGTTTGTATCCGAAGGACACAACTTTGGGAACGTTGGTTGCCATTGTGAAAAGATTTGAAACATTACACGCACGTACGTTTGGTGGTGTGATGATAGCAGAGCAGTAGCAGCCGCGCAGGCGTGTGCGGAAGAACGGGTAAGGAGAGGTTACTAAATGCATTGTGGGAGTTGTATTTCTAACAGGAGGGCAGATGTTTCGGCAACGATTCAAGTCTCGCAGCATGATGATGATTTACGTATGTTGTACATGCATGATGCAGAACATTGTCATCAAGTCATAAAGCTCAAGTCGCAAGCAAGTCCCAAACATCAAGTTCCAAGTCAAGTCAAATCAAATCATTCAAATCCAAGTCAAGTCGCAATTCGAAAAAACGTGGCAACTCGAGTCCAAGTTGCCGACTCGAGTCGCCAACTCTGCCTAGAATGAATATTTTCAGTTCAAAATATTCTTTGATCTGCATAGGTGCTGGTGAATTCAGCTCACACCGTTCAGATTAACGCTGCATGAGCATAAGACATTGACTGGAACATGTTGAACATTATTTAACTGCTGCTCTGGCCAATTTCCATTGCAAAACTGCAGGAAGAGTAGTCACCTAATGTGGTGACATGGAAGGCCCTTAAGGAGTTTAGCATGACCCCCTGCCCTGAAAATGGGAGGAGGCGTGTCGCAGCTGTTCATGAAGACTTGCCGAAGAACAAGCAAAAAGGATATTTGTTGCCTACTTGCTTAATTTCTGCCAGGTCTTGAAAACATGCAGTGTAACTGACCAATCAAACGATGACTCAAGGGGTACAACGGCAATACTTCACATGTTAACACATCTATGTCAGTTGATTTGTAATCTTAACTTCACAGTGCTAAATAAATTTGTAATATGTTGGTCTGCTTCTACTAAACAGCTAAGTTGACAAATAAAAATGTACATGATTATGAGAAGCTACATGCAAATACAATATTTTGTATGTTATGTTACAAACAGTACTGCATGCAATATAAATACTGTGAAATGAGGTTTGAGTTTATACCTTCCAGGGCAGATCTTCCACTGTTTAGATAGAACATTATATTAGAACCCCTATTTCAGACATCCTGACATGAACAGTTTTCTATAGGAGTTTCTTAAAGGAATGGAAAACTGCACCAATTTATTAAAACGCCAGAAATAATTCAAACACACTCCTAATTTACTTAAAGCGTGTTGGGATCACAGACCAACCCACCCCCTGCCTTGAAGGCAATATTCAGCAAGAAGCCGCCAATGTTTGCCTTCCCCTGCCTGCTGCCATTCACTTGTTAGCTGTGTTATTTTGGTTGTCCAGCATTAAGAGCTATGCATAGTATCTATGTATTGTATATTGTATTATTTGCTGACTGAGAATATTTCAGTTTCTTTTTCTCAGATTGTTGCCACCATCTGATCACTTGCATGTGCTTTTAGGTTTTGTAAAATTTCTCTAAATGATTCTCTTTGTGGAGGAGAGGGGGATTCACCTTCTGAGCTGGGAGATAAGGGACTTTCTCATTTTATTGCATACAAACAAGTAGCATTAAGTGGTTGTCTTTTTCACTAATCAGTATAGTTATCTCTCACATTGGTGCCTGTAAAGTGTACTCTTATGTTGCTGTGTTTTGTAGGTACTCATATAACTTCATGTCAGTTCCTTTTTAGTAATTCATTTTGCCACATCGTTAGGGTCTGTGAACCTTCATTTTTTTATTTGCAGTTACATGTTACATAAGCTGTTACATGACAGGTTGTTAATACGTTTTTATCTGTAATGGGCAGGTCTATCTTTGATTTCCATTGTGAAATCTGGTTTGAGTTGGTTTGAGTATACTGTTTTTGGTTCACTTGTAATGGATGGTTGGTGTACACCAGTTTTGGGTTTGTCTCAGTCAAATGCACAGGAAGCATACCAAAGGCCTAGCTGAGCAAGTAAGTACAATAAGATCTGTTTGTTGAACTTCCATTATCACCATGGTGACATAGTGGGACAGCTGGTTAACCACCTCAGTCAAATACTTTGCCTTTGCTCTGTAAGAAAGTACCTAGCCCTACAATACGTCAAAGATCCCAGCAACAAGGTAAGCAAGAGTACAGAGAAGTCATTGGAAACTCCCATTCAAAACCTGCCTAACCAAACAGAATATGTGACGGTCCTATTATTAATTTAGATTGCTTCATATGTACAATCATGTCATATGAACCATGCGTGATGATGATACAATAATGGAACAATAAATAACAAAACAACCAAAATACCTTTAACGCAAGAAAAGGGAGACCAGTGATTATGCTGCTCCAGAAGGATTACTTTTTATCACGTTATCCTGTACAATGTTTAATTTGCATGACACTAATCATTAGCACTGTACGTGTGAGTGACACATCATGGGAGGTGCCTGAAACCAGCCTCCAGACAGGTAGAGCAGTGTTTAGACAAGGACAGCTGATTCCAAACTGAGTAATGCAGTTTGAATGCAGAGGTTAATGACTCAGCTAGTAACAAGTGTTTATGATGTAACAACTGCAGTGTGTTGCTCTAATGCTGGACTGCCGTCACTGAGCTGATACGGTAGTTTGTGCGTAATCTCGTCAAACCTGGTGATATTTCTTTGAAATACAGTATGTGAAATCCATGGAACATTGGGAAGGTCAGGGAGATTCCCCACAGAGCACTGCTAGTATAACTTCCTGTTTTTGGAATGCATTTCCTTTATTTAGATTTAAATTGAAACCGTTCAGCAATACAAGAAGAAATACAGTGGAATAATATCAAGTTAATAAAGTTTACTCAGATACAGTCCGACAGTTCAAGCAACATTTACACAATATGCAGTTTCTTAATATCTTGACGAGGTTGAATAACATCCTTATGTACAGTTCTTTCGAAATCCTATCCCGCAGCACCTATTCTCAATACTTTAAGATCTGTTTTAAGGAAGGTTTTATTAAGCATTTTTAATAACCATTTTGAATAAATCAAATCAAGTTTGCTGGCCCTGAAAACAATTTTCAAATGTTTCAGAGAGGCACAGGAAGTGTAAGCACAGTTAATCCTGAGAGATGGTTTACAAACACTTAAACGATCCCTTAAGGTGTTGTGGAGAGGTTTCGAGGTAACCTATCCACAGGAGCTTCCAGAGCTTGTGCTGGTTCTGAGCATTCAGGAACACATGTAGAACTACCAAAGTAAAAGTAAAAAGTAACGTCTAGAGAACTGTAGTTAATAAGACTACAGTTATCTTGACTTCCCATCTGATAATCATTCAGTGGTGACCTCCCAAAGTAGGTTAATGAATGTAATGCTTGTAAAAGGTTCGGGTTGCCCTGGAGGATAAAGTCCTCCATGAACCACAGTGTTCCTTCCACATGCTGACCACCAATAAACCAGAACTCTGTCCTGGAGGAGCTGTAATGTAACGGCTATATTTCCCTGAAACCAACAGACACTGATGTTCTTGAACCTATATTACACTGTAATGAACTCATCGCACTCTGTGAAGCACCATCTCATGTGCAGAGCCAGCACAAGCTCGAGCTTGTAACTGGAACTTCCTTCAGGGAAAATGCTTCTAATAACCAAACAGTCATTGTCTGCAAACGTGCAGATTAGAGAAAATTAGTTAACATCTGTCCAAAAGTAACTAGGCAGAGACCACCAGAGATTGTTAACAAAAGACCATACTGAGCTGCACCCTTTAGCTCATTTCATAATCACTATGAACATGAGCATCTCATTTGATTGTTAGGAACCCCAAGACTATAGAATAAAGACAGTTGGACACTATATTTACAAAATATAAAAGACAAAAGGTCTGGAAAAAACAGGACATGATTGACTGGTGCTTTGGGTGTGACACCCATTAATAAATCACAGTAAAGGATCAACATGGGGTCTTTGAGGGAATGCGTAGTTGGAAAGGAAAGTGAAACTCAGTGAGTATGAAAAGCATGGTGGCATGTACTGGTATTTCTTCTACTGAATGAACTACTGGAGCTTGTCCACCCGTCTGAAGTTATTTGTTTTTCAGCAGTGATTATGTATAAGTACACATATGGCCATTCAGAAATGTCCAAGTATGTAGGGTAAAGTCCACTGATACTTCAGTATAGTATGCACGAAGCAGTGGTTCTATGGAGTTCACAGCAGCACCAGTATTTAAGGAGCACAGACACGATAAACTTGTTTTGGTAAAGGGCAATGACTGGGTTGGCACAGATTCTGAATTGACTTTTTCTCTCTTACGCTTTGCCAAATTAAGTTCATGTGTGACTAATTCAACTCTTAGTAAAACCCCTGGAACAGCACAAACTGCTATCGGGAGTCTTATTTCAAAGCTACAAAGTGAAACCATGCGTATACATTCTTAACATAACTTGCAGTATCGTTTGTTATTTTTGGTTTCTTATCAGTCAGATACTAGTTCACAGTATTCCCTAAGCACCACACAGACACATATGTAAAACAGTGTACATCTGCATTTAAAATAAATTCAATACAATATAGACACATGCTTTTTTTCATATACATATATTTATACATAATTCTCGTAGGTGCAATAACTGGTGATGAGACAAAAAGAAAATGTCTTTCTATTCTCTCCACATTCAGGGGTTGGACAAAAACACACATGCACAATGTAGCACACACTTTGTGTAAACAGGCAGACTGATTGATTTGTTATGTAAAAGGAATCTGTGACATGTATTCTATAATATGTAAATACGTCATCTCCTTGCTGTAAGTCGGTTTCAGTCACAATAGGCAAGAAACAGATCTGAAACTCTTTCTGGCAGTAGGCACTTGGCAGGCAGGTGTTTCCATATTCAAGACTTTACAAACTACTGGTTTTTCACAAAGAAAGGTCTCAAAAGTGGTAGCTCTGCGGGTCATTCTTGAACAGGCTTCGCTGCAGATGTACTCCTGACTTTCCTGAAAGAGTTAGAGGTGGTTAACACTGAGGAACGAATAGGAATCCCTCCCAAACAATTCAAACACATTGCAGACTTCTCTCTCTGAATCAGAGTAGTCCTGGCTGCCCTACACATATTTGAAAGGTGTTTCTAATTCAAATGATTTGCTCAGCCCCTGTATACAGCTTGAAAGCAAAGGGAACAGAATTACTGTGTTTTCTGGACGTGAGCTGTGAGCTTGGTAAAACACATGCAGTCCTGTGGGTTGAAGAGAACAAGCTTCTTGGAAACCTGAGAAACAAAGGGGCCTCAAGTTTACATTCCAGACTGATTCAAGACAGCTGCTGGTAAAACATGGAACAGGAATAGCAGGATCTGCTTCAACATTAGGGTATTCTCTTCGTGTTTTTGACTTACAGCCCACAATAAGGTTTTACATTGCAATATAATTCCTCAGGGTCCTATTTTGAAGCAGCTGAAAAGGCCAATTTTGGCACGACTCAGAGGGACAGTCATTTATCTGCTTTTTATAAATTTTAATTCTTTGCAAAAATGGTATTCCTCTCAGAAGAAAGCATGGCTAAAAAGGGCCTGTAATGTCTGCATGACCTTGTTGACCCCTTTTCAATCACCAGAAGATTACAAATTATATCTTCAAACTCAGAAATTAAAAAAGCGGTTGCTTGTTTTCAACTCTTTTTGTTATAACCTTAAATAATTTTAAAACTTCACAATAATACTAACCCTCATGAACGTTAAAATGATTGAAAGCAGTTACATATTCAATTACTTTGGAAACATTTACATGAATCAAACGCTGTGCCCTACGTGAACTTGAGTCTTTCAGCTGGGAGACATGCTATGTCAGTTTCCCCACAGTTTTTAAACATGACAAACCTAGGACTACTTGTTTATTTAGATTTACGAGCAATATTGAAAGTTTTGGAAAGTCTTTTGGGGTTATTAAAGTGACCATTCATAAGAGCTCAGACACACAGTAGGATCAGCTCAAGGCTGCATCCAATGTAATTCTCTGTGTTGTGGAGTATGTCCTAATGGGCCTGGCGACGCATAGATGAATGGGCCAGGAACACAGGAAGATCCCCACGAATCCACCACTGTTAGTTCCTTTCCCATGTAATCCTTCCTGCAGGCAATAAGACTAAGCAAAAACAAACCCTGCAAGCTACAACGCATACTTCAATATTACAAACATATCCACAGACCAACAGGCTTGGTGGTTGAAGCTTCTAATTACATTACAATCCAGATGTTAAAAATGAGCAAACAATAAAGAATAAAAAGCAGTACTGTGTGCATTTATGCCCATGTGAAAGAAAATAGAAAGTTCAAAATCATTACATATTTTTCATATATTTTAACAACACAGAGTCATGTACAGCTTAACCTTAAACATTATGAAACATGCTGTAACACTACACACTGACAATGCAACGACTCCGTACTGAATGGAAGCAAAACAAGGTATGAGAAGACTGGAACCCCGGTAACATCTGTACATGTTGACCTGCCAATGAATACACACTGTTAAACCACTGCAGTTCCACATGCTGAACCTG
The DNA here is from genome assembly GCF_902713425.1 of Acipenser ruthenus. NCBI lineage: Eukaryota > Metazoa > Chordata > Actinopteri > Acipenseriformes > Acipenseridae > Acipenser > Acipenser ruthenus. The sequence continues at coordinate 19,002,998 of NC_081189.1, read as the reverse complement.
TGAGAACTGTTCCCTTCACTTCACATGACAAATGTTTAGAAGTGCAGTTGCATGAATTGCAGGCTGTAGTTTTACTATATATCCTGAAGGGTCATGCATGTGCACAGCAGCACCAGAGATGCCTCCCTACATTCCAATGTAGGTCACTAGAATTGTTAGAAGCTCACAGGAATAAACACAGCAGCTGTGCGTACAGTAACGTGGAATGGATGGATTAATGGCTTCCATTTGCTGACACTTTGTGAAGGGCGTTTGAATAGAAATGCATGACCTGAAATGGGAGCTGCCTCCTGTTCCTCACTTCAGACCTGCTCCCTAATGGTTCTCAAGCTGCAGGAGTACTTTGCATAGATAAAAATAAGGTACTGTAGCTGCAGCGGTATTGATAGTGCCATCCAACAGCTGCTCAACAGGGCTGGAATGAGACTTCTGTGCTAAGGGCCTCAAGCTGGAGGGAAGGACTAATAGGAAGTTCCATGTAAAACATTGCTTTGTTGACCTATAACGCAAGCTTCTGGCTTCAATTTGAAATGTATATGCAGTGTTCCTGCTACTTACAAAAGCAAACCAGGTGACCACAGAATGAATCTGTATTTGTCCAGAGTCTGGAGATGAACTATACCAAGCAGAGAAATAGAACTGCTCTAAACACGGATGTTGTTGTATTTCAGCCCAGGTTATTTTAAACATGTTTGCAAAATGATTGTTTACTTAACGAGTTACTGTAACCAAAAATGTGTTCCTGTGTGCTGTGCGTCATTCATGATGTGCTTCTGATTCCACATTCTTTGCTCTGACTTTGAAGCAAGAACAAAGTTTATACACATTTGTTTCTGAAAGGTAAAATAATAACATCAAAATTACTGTTTTGTATTTGCTTAAACAATATGGATCATGTAGTTTATAAGTAACCATATATTAATTCCACATATTTCCATTTGTAATACACATTTCAGATTATTGACAGAACACACTCATGCCTTGCATTTGAACAGATTTGAAATACTTTCAACCTTAATACTATATTTGTGCATTTTCTACCTTGATGTGATACACTATATATATATATATATATATATATATATATATATATATATATATATATATATATATATATATATATATATATATATATTCTAATGTCTATGCATTATTAATGTTCATTATAGTGTGCTATTCTTGCTATTACAATCAATGAGTGCACTGTCTGGGTTTGGAATCAGTAATCTCTAATAACTCTTCAAATTCCAGATGGGTGGACATTTTATTTTTTTAGTTATTATATGGAAGAGGAATTTTAAAGAGAGAACGTGAATTAAGAATCATGTTTCTTTTTGTATTGCCAGCAACACACAGCTGGGCATCGGATGGTAAGGAGAACCGCCAAGGATGATTGCAAACATCATAAAAGGCAAAGGCAACAGTTAAAAAAAAAAAAACAAATTCGGAATAACGTATTGTTTATAATTTAACTTTATCTGGGAAAGGGCTCGGTTTTAGATTAGTCAGGCTTCTTTATTGCCATGTAACTCGATTCTCCTCAAGTAACAGTGTGTAAAAGTCAAGCTGCTCTACATGCCCATGACAGTAATGATATAACAGCGAATGCTTCTGTAGTGTTTCTCACCAGAGACAGCACCACCACAAAGTGAAGTGTAAATAAATCTGAGCAAATGCTTGGACCAGATCATTGGTGGACTGTGTTTAAAGCATCATTTTGAACCGCTAAGCATTCCATCTGCCTAGATCGTATTTCTGCAAACTACGAGCCTGCCAGCATAACCTGGCAGTGAGCGACACTTTGCTTCAGTCCCAATGCAACACAGACTTCCAGCAGACAAAACTTAGGACTCAGATCACACAGTTTTTCAGTCTGGAACTGATTTCCATTGTTGACTAGTACAACTAGTGCACCAGTGCAATATAATTTAATAATGCCTTTATTTAGGGCAAACTGTAAATACAGTCACATTTTGTTGACTTGAACACAGTAAATTGTACACCTTTTTTAACCAAAACTGTTGAAAGTATATATATTCTGTTGTTCAAGAAGCATTTCATGAAGTGGATATCAAAACCCAGCTCCATGAAATTACTACTATAACAGCACATGCATACTGCTACTGTAGCACACAGACAAGCCAGGTGACCACCCCATCTGTGAATGAAGGTTTCTATACATAATCCACAAAACACTATCATTTAGAGGGAGTACCAATTTGTCTTAATTGATGCATGACAGTCATGGTACATTTAAGATTACTATCCAATACATGCCCTGCAGTCAGTCTTTATTTATCTCATTGCACATGCAAGTTTGAATTATGCTGTTTTCATTATAACTGTAGGATTGATGAACTGTGTAAAGTGCTTTTCACTGTTCTGTACATGATCACAGAGTGCAGGGTAGACGGAATAGAAAAGCAAGCTGAACAAGAGCGAGGTCTAAAGCAATGTTGTGTGACTGATGCACTGTCATTAAAATACAGGTACTGCACCTCCCACTGTAGGCCTACATGCCAGGAGGGGTAGTTCCTTTTGGATTTGCCTGTGACACTGACATTACCTTCCATGCAAGTTTGAAAATCATTATCTACAGAAAGAAAACCACAGGTTATAACATATTTTGACTGGTATTACTTTAAGTTAATGGGGAGCGTTCATATTCCCTGCGTTATCAGTTTGAACTTACTGGATCAATTCACCTCAGCAGAGGGTTCTGGGTCAAAGCATGTTACTGTCTGAAAGCATGCCAGTAATAAGGGAAACAAGTGATTCGGTATTAACAGTAATGAAGCCAGTGAGGGGGTGGGGCAAGTTCACTCTCCAAATGAAATGACTTAGCAAGTGCAAGACAGTCTAAAAACATGGCTTGTAAACAGAGATTTATTTAAGCTAGTGTAGTACACATTAAATAATTAGGTATGGTAATTGAAAGCAACAGCACCTTTTCATCTATACAACTGTCTTTGAAATATCTGCATGTTGCAAATTGAAGTATAAAATCAAGTATAACCAAAGAATCACAAGATCTTCAACAGAAGAAAGGTAGTACCAGTAATAGTGCTGATATGAAAATGTATTTTAAACTGTTGGTTAGCAGTCCTTTACCAACTAGGGATTTTCATCAGAAATCTTACAGTCATTTCAATCTTACAGCACAGTCTCACTTCTTCAAGGTCATACATAAGACCAAAATATGAATTGCTGGTCGCTCGCACACACCCATCATCTGGTTTATCAAAACTCCATTTAAACGTCAAGTAATTGAAAGCTTTGCCACATTCCTTGGATTTTTCTTACATTTCCAAGAATTTTCTGTACTGCCCCCCACCCCCCATCCACACACACAGCACTGTCCGTTCTTTATAGAAATCTGACATTAGAACACACTGATCTCACTACTCAGATACAACCCCCATCACACACAGCACTGTCCGTTCTTTATAGAAATCTGACATTAGAACACACTGATCTCACTACTCAAATACAACCCCCATCACACACAGCACTGTCCGTTCTTTATAGAAATCTGTCATTAGAACAGCTAGAACACACTGATCTCGCTACTCGCCACACAACAAATATACAATGTAACTTTGGGTAAACATGAAAGATAAGTTTGTATGAACACTGTTCCTTCTTATTTTATTTCATTATTTTTTTCATGTTCATGTTCAATTCAATCTTAAATCACGTGCACTACACAGTACATCATCCCCTCTGACTCAATAGACCATTTACTGTCACAAAAAGATAAATATTCTCAAGCAGGGCTTATCAACTGGCAGCTTTTTTAAAAATGATATGGATATTCTATCAACTAGCTATATCAATACTCTACAATGTCAACTGACATTTCAACTAGTGTAAACAGACATTAATCAACAGATTGTATATAAAATAACATGCTCAGTACACAACATGTAATTGTATTTTATATTATTCTGCCAAACACTATATTACTGTACATTTGTTTTCATTACTCCAGGGATACTTGTCAAGGCCTATTGTGACTTGCCTGTAGTATGTGGAAAATGTGTGCAATTCCCTTTAAACACCAGGCGGTCAGTATCCTAGCAACCTAAGAGACAGGTGATCAGCAGGGCCTGGCAGTGACTTGTTGTTTACCAAGCCTTCACTCCCAGCTGTAGGAGTGCGAATGACGTCAACAGCGACTCTCAACCCAGGCTTGCTATATACACTTGATGTAACGAAATGTGTACAAGCAGGCTGATTCATTATTTAATGACAGCAACATTACATAACCTTTTATAATAAAAGTATCCTATTGTGAAAAATATATTATATACAACCAAATACAAACTGCCTTATCCAACCTTACTCAAAGATGAGGAATTGAGTAGCAAACCACTGTACATGATAAATACATAAGGAATACATGACAAATATCCTATTATGTGCTCTCGCTGTTAAAACAGAAGTACACTCCAGCTTGGCCACCTTGCCTCTCTTAATTGCAAGGTGTGTATTTCAAATCTGTGATTGTCACTGCTCTGTAACCAAGCATTTAAACTGAATTAGACCACACCTGACCTGTAGGAAACAATCTGATACAGGTAACGTTTATAAATGTGGATACGATTTAAAAAACTCCATATTCATACAGTCGATTGTATTGTTTTGAGTGAAAATAAAAATACTTGATGCTGTAGTGCTTTATAAGACCCCAGTCTAGCAGGAAATGCATAGCAGGAACCCTCCCCTTCATTATATTAGACTACAGCATGTTGGCACCCACCTTTAGCAGATAAAACAAGAAATATATACTATATACATGAGTGTGTTTAATGTATTATTCTCTAAACACATTCAAATGCAGTTACATTTCCACCCAGAGTAACTAATTATAGGTATTGGAATTGTGTTTGTAGAGCAGTAATTACCCCATGAATGAGACTGTGAGGTAATTACTGTACTACTTTACAAGTACAGTATTGGGAACCTTACAAAGTGGGAACAGCTACAGACAATAAATATGGCAATAGACTGATTTTGCTATTGAATTCATCGAGAGACAAACCAATTGTGAAATGGCCCTTTAAAAAAACAAAAACACACACACAAAAACAATCATACTGTAGCATTACACACAGAGCCCATGTAAGACTGTGCTGGATTCCACTTCCCTCTCAGCATCACACAGTGTGACTTGGAGCAGGCCGCTTGACCCCACAGCTGTAAAATGGAGAGGACAGGGAAACAAGATAAGCCATACTCTCAACTCAGGGGTTATTTAAAGATTTTGTTTTTAAGTTTCGATTAATTAAAATAATGCTTTGTATGAATGTCGTTAAAGAAGACAGACAGCAGACTAGAACAGCTTTGTGAAAATCAAACTGTTTTTATTCATTCTTTGAATATTTTTATTTATTTATTTATTTATACAGGAAATTAACCCATTGAGGCACAGGCCTCATTTACAAGGGGGTCCTGACACAGACACAATCATACATAAAACAACACAATTAATATTTGTGTGGTCCAGCCTTAGACAGTAACGACAAATGAACAAAGGAGCAGTAATACAGCAGGGTTTTTTGTTTTTTTTTTCAATGTGGAATAAAAGAAAAGCAATAGCAAGGGGTTTTAAGAAAATCCCCAATACGCTCTTTATAACCAAAAAATGAGAGGTTATCAAATTCCATTCTTAAACCACGTGAAAAGGTGTTCCAGGTTTTTGGGTTAGGCTGGATATCCAGGTTTTAAATAAAATACAGTAGAAGAGCTATAATTCTCACTTGTGTATTTAACTCTTACAATGACATGTAATATATCATGAACTACTTAAGCTGCAGAAATCAGAAATTAACCTATATCTTTTCACAAGCGGATAAACTACCATATCACCTGCTAAGGAATTTCTTGCAGTGCTGCTGCAAGTCAGTGCTTTCAAAACAGTGTCCTGCAGCAAAGCACTTGGAGTACACAAGATATTGTATTTTTGAAATACACTGTCATTCAGTGGAACAGCGGGGATCAATGTTAAAAACAGTAGTTTTCCATTAACACATGTAATTAACAGTTCTTGTGAATACACTTCCCTTTATCAGGTACACCTCTCTTTAAGGAAAAGCATTATTCAGACTACTATAAATCATTTCTCGATACAGTACAGAGGTGTTATCTGGAAGTCACTGTCAGTGAACCTGGTCCCAATAAAACAGGTATTTTTTTGTATTTGTTTAATTTACTTACACCATCCATTAGTCTGTTTAGTAGACATTGAACTGTATGTATAGTGTCTTCAGACAAAGATAAAACATTCCAAAACACTTCTTATAAAACAACAAAAGGTTGTGCGTTATTAGAGAATGTCACCAAAGCATGCTAAACTTCACTCCTGTATTTTCCTCCATATTACAGCACCAGCTTTTTTCCCATCAAAATAAACAGTATCCCACAATTTGCATTGCACTAGTTCATAAATCCTATCTGCAAACATAAAAAATAGTAATGAAGTATACCGTACCACATACGTTTTTAAACAAACGTTATTTAATACTTAAGAGCAGTGGGATTATTACTGCAGTAGAGGCAAAGTTAAAGCTTTTAAAATGGAGATCCAGCAAAAAACAGGAAGTTATTGACCAGTGGTGCTTTAAATTTGCATTGCAAATAATATTAGTCAGATGGCGCCCTCTGGTGTTCTTTTTTTTGGGTGTAAATAAAAATAATCGCACTACATCCTCATGTCTACTCAAACCCAACACAAACCAAAACTTTAGTCTCCAGATATATGTGGGGTGTTGTACTGTACAGCACCACCCGGACTTTATAAAATCCACACTCCAGGTTCTCAGGTGTACAGTACGAGACAAAGCAATATAAATCAGCAAGAGGATTGTTGGAACAATACAAACAGAAAGCAGGGCAAGGTCAGTCCTCTTCAGTTGTTATCTGCTTTGTGACGGAGGTTTACAAGGACCCTGAAATACAGCAGCAACAACATTATACCGTATTGGGAGATAATGCTTGGTGTAAGCAAACAGAATAAAACAGCCGTTCCTGGTTTTCAATCAAATATCGTGCCTACAAATTAAAATCAAAATCTGTCATAAAACCTGTCCATCATCCAAAAATACAAGGTCTTCTGCTTAACTGGTCGAGTCTGCTTTCTGAAACAAACGGGATTTAGCTTTATTTTTTTTATTTTTTTTATTTCTTAGCAAACTCTCTTATCCAGGGCGACTTACAATTGTTACATCACATTATTTCACATTATACAGATATCATATTATTTTTTACATACAATTACCCATTTATACAGTTGGGTTTTTACTGGAGCAATCTAGGTAAAGTACCTTTCTCAAGGGTACAGCAGCGTCCCCCACCTGGGATTGAACCCACGACCCTCCGGTCAAGAGTCCAGACCCTTAACCACTACTCCACACTGCTGCCCTGCATTATGAGCTAGTGCAGCACACAGTATCTTCACTGACAGTCACACCGCTTAACAGTATGAAGTCATTTCAGTATTTTCAAAGCCAAAAGAATAAGCCCTTTATCTTGGAAGAGCTTTTAAATGATTCTGTATGAAGAAGCAAACAACTGGCGTACTGGTATCACCGGACAAACTATTAATCTTGCTAAAAAAATGAGATGCTTACTTACGAATATAACTTTGTTCCTTAAATAAAACCTTGAGCAGTGAATTTCAGCACCTTATGCAAGAGGTTCCCAAGCTTTCTTGGCTCAAGGTATCCTGAATGAGGACCCCCACCCAATGAATCCACAGAAATGTGATTCACCTTGCAATCACCCTCCTTCGTTATATAATAGCCCTTCTAGCAAAGGCAATGTAAGACAGAGCTGACGTCAAGACGTAAGTGTTGCATGTGAAATAATCCTAATCATCCAACAGCAGCACTTATTAAATTGATCCGCGCCTTAGAAATACAGCTTTTTCAGGGTTGTTCTGTATGTTCTAGGACTATTGTCCAATGACAGTATAAAAGTTTGAAAACCTTACTGTACCTTATTTAAACACTACATCGACATTGTGGTCTCCCAATGCAGCAAACTTTTCTGTCACACATGTATAAAGGTCCCCGGTATCACGTAGCTGTTGCACCAGGTCCTTCGCAATCAAAATCTTTGCCAAGGAGGGCAGCAGTCCTTCTTGAACCTGGCCTACATTCCTCAGACAGGCTTTGATCCTTTCTAAGCATGTGAGTGCTTCCTCAGACGTTGTTACTGGGAGGGTCACACAGGGCTGAAGGAGTCTGGTCACTTCTGTACTCGTGTTTCCATCATAAATGTCAGCAGCCCTCGGGGTTATCTTCTGAGGTCTTTGGATTCCCATACCACCTTCACATCCTCAAAAACAGGGAATGTGCTCAGCAGGGCCTGAAACTCCGTGGCACGGAAGACGAGATGAGAATGGAACGGTTTGTAATCCAGAAGCACCATGAAGGCAAGGTTTTTATAATCCGCAAAGTGAGTGACCAACTTCATAAAATATTTTTCATGTTTCCACACCATCTGCGTTTGTTTCTCATAGGTTCTGGTGGCTCACATAACTCCACAGCTTGGTTGTAGACATATCCAAAGCACTCTTCAGTGTGGAGCCTTCAAAGAGCCTCTGTTGTGTCCCCAATTAAATCCATTGAATCTGCTTGGAGAGCTCTCAGAGCACACAGGCCAGTCCACAAATCCATTGAATCTGCTTGGAGAGCTCCCAGAGCACACGGGCCAGTCCACAAATCCATTGAATCTGCTTGGAGAGCTCTCAGAGCACATGGGTCTGTCCACAAATCCATTGAATCTGCTTGGAGAGCTGTCAGAGCACACAGACCAGTCCACAAATCCATTGAATCTGCTTGGAGAGCTCTCAGAGCACACGGGCCAGTCCACAAATCCATTGAATCTGCTTAGAGAGCTCTCAGAGCACATGGGTCTGTCCACAAATCCATTGAATCTGCTTGGAGAGCTCTCAGAGCACAGAGGCCAGTCCACAAATCCATTTAATCTGCTTGGAGAGCTCTCAGAGCACACGGACCAGTCCACAAATCTCTTTGTATGCGCAGAGAAAGAAAACTCAAAATCATCTGGAAACTCTTAAGACCCCTGTCTCTGGATCGTCCAGCCACTCAGCCAGAGTTTTGTTGCAAAAAACAGTTAACACTTCATTGTTTTCAAAGACTGTCTGAACTGCTCTCTCTTTAAAGCATTACAGGATTTCCTCTTAAGACACTGTACTGTGATGGTTCAATTTTGTATTGTAGGTTGACAAAACTAGTTCACAAAAAAAGCCTGACTTGAGGAACGTTTGCTCCTTGTATTAAAACATGATTTAAAAAAACACAAAACACAGCATTAGGGAAATATGCCTGAACACTAACACCTGTTAACTGATCAGACAGAGCACAAGCACCATCATAGGCCTGACTATTTCTAACTACAGCATGAATATTTTGACATGGACTGATAAATGACACAGCTTTCAGCACTCCTGGGTTGAAAATACCATGAAAGCCCAGAAAAAGGTTATTTAATGCTTCCTTCACTGCCGACACAACGTAAAATCAATGCGATGTGCTCTTTAGTATAAAAATCTGCGGCATCGTCTACCTGAATGGAGAAGAACTGCTTCTTGCTGATTTCACTTTTAACAAAATCTGAAAGTTTGATGCAGTTGATCAGGCCTGTACAGATTTCCTGTGGAGCAGATTATTTGGAACAGAGCATTGCTTGGATTGTTGTAAACTATATATCAAGGTCTGGTTATATTTCTTCAGCATTTCCAAAAACTCATCAGTCTCCCTCTGCGAAGTGGCTCCCAAAAGGCACCGTCTTGCTTTCCCAAGAGGTCAGCAATATCATTCAGGCGTTTTAAAATTTCACGATTTTATTAAACCTTCTAATTATGCTGTTTAACATTGTCCGTTTGAGCAACCACGAGCGATTCACTACAACTTGCATAACCAAATGTTTACCAACCCATGTGAAATGTCGTCTGCACAACTCGTGCTTTGTAACAGCTTCACTCAAGTTTTTATTAAGTTGCAGTATTATTTTTTTCCTCCAGATTCTCCAGCAACGCCTCCGTCGTCTCCTAACACAGCATGCACGACCGCTTCTGTTAATCTGACGCGCTCATCCTCGTTATTTTAGTAAACCAATCAGAGGAAAACGTTTTGTTGACTTTGCTTTCCATACTGTTGTACAAAATCTTTTTATGGCTGGTGTCTGTCTGCCGAGACTGTTTACTTCGCGCTGATATTTTGGGTACAATGTACAAAGGGGATTTTTCTGTAAAAAGTCGACGGAGGTTATCTGCGTATTACCATCCATGGAGAAGGTTCCTGTCATCAAACCGTCTGTGTTATAATTAAACAAAATGCTTTTAACAACACACTAAGCCAAGCACGTGTTCCCGCGTAGACACATACAAATAAACCCTACCAAGAAACAATGTCTGTACATTCTAGGTTCTGTTAATGCAATGGGTTCCTTATTACTACTGTGTTTGTTTTAGTATATACTTCTTGTTCTATTTTAACTTAAAAAAGAAAAACAATTATCGAATGCTGTTTTGTCGATAATAATATTAATGACATATACAAACAATTGTGTTTTTTTTAAAACTTACATTATTCGGCTCCGGGTGTTACATTAAGATGTTCCGATGCAACAACCCTACACCGGTGACGTGTTAAAGAACTTCCTCTCTGGAAAGAAATTTCCTGTGCTATTTAAAGGTGAAGAACAAAAATGTGCTGAAAGCAGGTAAGGCAGTTTCTTCACTGTTAATGAGGCAATGCATATTCATGTGATTTTAAGTTAAGTGATTGGAACGCGGGTAATTGTAATACAAGAATATCAGCTATATATTTAAATAAACGTAGGCTGAAAATGTGTGTTATACCTTGTGTTTTTATTTATTATTGATGTATGTGTATCACTATTAAAAGATAGGACAAGTTTGTTTTTAGATTTTATTATAGTTGCCCAAGTTAAAAAACAAACAAAAATAAAAACCCAAAAAACGTATTGTACTTAACAATAAAAATACCATTCGAAGATAGAATGTTAGATATCGTAATTGCCAGCAGATGGCAGTAAATATACATTTGAAATATATGTATACGGTACGATAGTTTTTGTTGAGTGTTTTTTTTTTCTAAAAAGTATTGTAAAACGAAAGTAAGAAAAATAGCAATACACAGCATCCAAAGAATATAAACCACAACTCAGTTATTCATCAAATAATGTTTAATTGATTGGGCACAGGTAATTAACAGTATCAGATGATCAAGACCTTTGATAAACATTATACCTGTTTTTGAATGACGTCTTCCTGTGTTAAGAGCCGTTACTGAGACATAGCTATAAAACTAATGTGGGGAGTACAAAAAAAAAAAAAAAAAAAAAAAACACGATGTTTTTTAAATGTATTTATATGACCTCATCTCTATGATTTTTCCCTAAAGGATTCAGTTGGATATGTTAAAAGGAGAAACACTATGAACGTGCCCAAATGTAGAGTTCTACTGGCCCGCCTCTCTGGTGCGTGGCTTCGCTCTAGCTCCTGCCTCTCCTGTGTGTCTCATTTCTCTTCAACAAGCACAGCTTCTCTCAAAACAGAATTTCAAAAACAACAGGGAATCCACCCCTTGCTTCAGCCGGTGCAGAATGTGGTGTTTAATGTGAGAAGGCAGCTCAGCCTATCAGCAGCTGGGATCGTCAATTCAGCACCAAAATCAGCACAGCCCTACCTGAGGCTTATGAGGTTCGATAAACCCATTGGTATGTTCCCATGTGTCAATAAGTCATTACAGTTCAGAAAAAGGAGATGGTAACATAAAGTTTAAAACGGTTGCTTTTACATTTCTAGTGTTGTTTTTAGTTTTCTAAGAGCTATGCAACACCTCAAGTACCACCAACACTTGCATTGTTTTCCTGTCACATTAGGCAGCACTTACAGACAGCCTGTAGAAATTTCAACACTGTGTGGAGAGAGTGTGTGCTGTAGAGTCTGTGCTCATCAATTTACAAATTAAAAAGAACTGGATGCTATTAAATCATTAGGGACCTGGTTGGAATGAAAGACAGTAATGTAAGTGCCACTGCGCCCGAGGGGTGGCAATAAGGTTCCCATTGCAAGACAGTCTCATTATTTAGGTTGAGAGAATAGGGTATTAGAGACATCTGAGATTTAGTTAATCTAGTAATGCAGACTGGCTCAAACTCTCGTGCAGTAGTGAGATTATTATCTCATACTGTTGATAGAAAATAGCAACATTTTGCAGAACAATTGCCATTCTCTTTAAAATAATGGCACAAGCAAAATATTTGGTAAAAGAACACTGACTATAAAGTAAATTAATATTTGGAACCTGTGGGTAGGGTGATCAGTAAAGCAGAGAGTTTAGCAGTAGTGTCAGTGTTCAGAAGTAAAAAAAATAAAATAAAAAATACTCTTCCTTTAGTAGTTCCCTATCCAGCTTCCTCGTGCACAAGTAAGCACCACAACACCACTGGTAAGCCCTCGTGTTTACTGTGAAAACAATTACTTTATTCTTTGTTGATCAATCACTAATTGGATAGAGGTGAAATTTAAAAAAAAAATACTTTCAATCAAACATTAATATCCTGGACTTCATGACAGGCCGACAATCATTTTTCAGGAATCATTTTCATAATTATATTTACTAGGAACAAATTTCTAAAACTGTAGCTAGAGAGACACTTGAGTCACTCAATGTCTCCTTCTTGCTTATACACCGGAAAGGTTCTCAGAAGTGAGAAGTCCCTTTGAATTTATGTTGCAGGCACATGGCTGCTGTATTTGCCCTGCATGTGGAGTATTGGCCTGTCCGCAGAGCCAGGCTGCCTCCCCAATCTCTACATGCTGACACTGTTTGGAACAGGAGCGGTTTTAATGAGGGGGGCTGGCTGTACCATTAATGACATGTGGGACAAAGACTTTGATAAAAAGGTGCGCCTCTCCTTTAACTATTTACAATTTTATGATGTTTCCGTGCTGCGTAACACACCTGTAATTAATACAGTGTTGTAATTTATAATTCCCAGGGTGTTCTGTTGACTTTCCTTTTGAGGCTAGCTAGGGGGAAAAAAAGATCTGTTCAGTTCTGTTTAACACAAACACAATGAAGTATGTAAACATTTTAATATGTTTCATATATTTGCATTGAACATAAGTCATCGCCAATGTATTCCTTTTTTTTGTTTTCCTTTATTCATCCACAACTTCAAACTCTCTCTGAGGTAAAACTATAGAAAACTGATTTGCAGTAAATAAAAAAAAAATCACAAAAACAAATTGCTGTGATAACACTGATGAAGACCGTTTGTCTTGGTCTTATTATTCCCTGAAAGCAATCACAATGGAGGTAAGACTTGGTAAGGACATTCTCTGGCACAGGTTAATGATAGTAACGGTAATGTATTGTATTGTGCAGGTTTCACGGACAGCAGGCCGCCCAATAGCGGCAGGAGAGATCACCCGTTTCCAGGCCCTGGTGTTCCTGGGGGGGCAGCTTAGTCTGGCACTGGGTGTACTGCTGTGTTTGAATTACTACAGGTAATAAAACACACATCGCTTTTCTTTTCTTTTTTGCATTAAAATTAGAGCACAGTTTCTCTGTTATTTTTAAAATTCTTAATTTAAATATTTGTAATTTTTGGTTTATTTAGCGATTAGTTTATGTTGTTTACCATTACCAGAGCATACTTACTGATTACATTAACCTGATTACATTGGCAGGTGACAGAACAGGTCAAGGGTCAGTTTATATATTCTGGTATATTTGTAGAGGGTGGACCCGGGGGGGTTGCTCGAACCATGTCAAGGGCATCAAAAAGGTATTTTTGCACACGTCTTCAGCATGTGGTGCCTGGTTTACACAGCTCTTATTTTTCATCTGCACAACACTTCTGGTTCATGTATGATCATCCACAAATATAGTAAATGCCTCCACAGAATTAGTTCCTTTTGATCTGGAACAACCAATCTAGATTTTTCAGAATGTCATTTACTTTTCAGTATGTTCATGAAAATGTAAACCTAAAACACCAGTGCACACCAAACATACATTTTAAATACTAACAACATAACATACAACACAAACTACGCACAGGGGCGGGGTGTACCCCGCCACAGTTGTATAGAAAATAAATAATGCATGTAAGGACGTTTAAAATAAAGCAGTGAAAAGGAAGTACAAAGCAATATGTGTCAGTTCATATCTAGTGTAATAAATTGTGGGTACATTCTGTATCTGGTAATTATATTGCTTCATTGATTACAAGGTGTATCTGAAGTTATTACCTTAGACAGACATGTCACAGCATGTGCAGTGTGTCCTGCAAAAGAAGCCGTGCGTCACCTACATCCGTTTTAAATGATTGCCTGGAAAATAGCAACTGCTTATCAGTACAACATTTGGGAAACCAGTTGAAGGTGAAGTAATCCTAGATAAGTGCTTGGAAAAGATTATTAACGTGGATTCTATTATTAGAGAGTGGGTGCATGTTTCGTTCTCCCACTATCAAACTAGTGCATATAAAATTTCAAATCATACAAACCGTCCATACATGAGAACATTTAAAACCGTGTATGGACTGGAAAATTGCACAAATACCAAATTGTATTCCTTTGCTAATTGGTCAGACCCAACAGCATGTCATTCTACTGAATCTATGTTGTATTCTACAAGTATCTGAAACTTCCATAGAATGCATCATCCCACAATAAAGACTGTACCCTAATTGCATCGAAACCCTATTGTTTCAGTAATAAAGGGTTTTTTCAGTGAGTCACTGAAGATTTCAGTTTAGGAAATTGACTAAGATAGTAGGTAGAGCATGTAAAACAAACACAATGCTGTGTATTTAGGGTTGGTTTTAAAGTACAGGTTTACTTTTACACACATAAATACATAACATTATGTACCAAAATGAGTTTCAAAATACTGCGCAAATATCCACCACAATGACAAATTCAGTTCTCTATAAACCACTTGGGTCACACAGTTTGGAAGTGCAACTATATATATATATATATATATATATATATATATATATATAATAATATATATATATATATATATATATATATATATATATATAATATATATATATATATAATATATACATATACATATATATATATATATATATATATATATATATATATATATATATATATATATATATTGTGTCAATGTTTCTGTTACAGTATCGCCCTTGGGGCTGCTTCACTGTCTCTAGTGGTAACCTATCCTTTAATGAAGAGAATTACATACTGGCCACAGTTGGTTTTAGGTAAGCCCGTGTACATTACCTTACATTCAAGCTGTATGATTACTGCCTACATCATTTAGAATGTTTGTTCAAATCGGGGTCGCTCATTTTAGGGTATGATCATATACTGTCCATTTTTAACCCCCTACTCAAATTAAATAAAAGCAAACAAATCAATTTGGCAGCTGTCTCAATAATTGCTGGTGTTGGTGATTATTTGTAAAAAATCTTGTAAGGAGTATGATCGAGCTATTAATATTGTTGCAAGTGCAGCTGTACTCACTGGCAGCTAAATCCAAATCTAATCTCTCTACTTAACCAACTGAGACTTTTTCCTTGCTGTGTTTCTTCTGTGTTTCCCATGCACAAGTCTAATTTGTGTGTGTTCAGTGGAATTTAACCTCTTTGCAGTATTCAGCACTAAACAATGTGTTTTTTTTTTCTTTTCCTGTAGGTCTTACTTTTAACTGGGGAGCACTCCTGGGATGGTCGGCAGTTAAGGGGTCCTGTGGTTGGTCAGTTTGCCTTCCTCTCTATTTCTCTGGGGTTATGTGGACATTGATATACGACACCATATATGCTCATCAGGTAAGAGAACAGGTCTCTCGTAAAGAAGTGCAAAGCACGTCCAGTGAAGAAATGCATGACTTATTAAGAACGCTTCCCTTGTATCTGTTGTAATGCTTTGATCTCCCTAGCCTTATATTAGGCAGGGAATTCATCAAAGCATTTTTGTCTTGATTTGCCATAGAAATCATTGTTTCTGCCCTCTGGACTACAGAGAGGATAAACCATTCTATTAAATCACATTGGTATTCACACCAGTTTACTGTTTTACTGATGGTACAGTGAGTATTTAATTCTCTGGGAGACTACCAACCAAGTCGGTTTGTGGGTTATTTTTTTTTAAATTATTTTCAGGTCAAGCCTAGTACTTATAATGTTGTTCAAAGATGAAGTTATCTCAAAGCTAGGTTTTCAGCAGGCTGTCCTTGACCCAGCCCAGGCAGTGCACCTATATATACTGTTGTGCTGGGATTCAATTACTAATTAATTATTCACTTGAATCCCAGCACGTGAATTAATTATGTGCAACCTCGTGCTCACATATTATATACTTTAAATACACGTGAAGTGATGTGCAATCCCGTGCCTAAATACAATTATACATTTTAAATCGCATGTGAAACACAGACCCGTTTATATCCCGTTTACCAATGCCTATACACCAACATTAACACAGCACACGCAACATACAACACAGAAATGCACACATGGGCGGGGCACATTGCCACAAACATGAATGAATCTTTCCTTGTTCCAGCTAGTGTTATCTGTAAGCATAATTCCACGTGATAATTACAGTTCAGACAACAGTGTTGTCATGAAGTGTTTGTTGGTAGCTATTATTATTTATTTATTATTATTTGTTTATTTAGCAGACGCCTTTATCCAAGGCGACTTACAGAGACTAGGGTGTGTGAGCTATGCATCAGCTGCAGAGTCACTTACAATTACGTCTCACCCGAAAGACGGAGCACAAGGAGGTTAAGTGACTTGCTCAGGGTCACACAATGAGTGGGATTTGAACCAGGAACCGGGGACCTCCTGGTTACAAGCCCTTTTCTTTAACCACTGGACCACACAGCCTCCTAGCTAGCAACAATCCTTGCAGGCAGGATTATTAACTACCTTATGTTTATTAACCTGCATTCTATAACACAAAACGGCTGAAGTGTTTACACTTTTACGTACTGGAATTTTAATGATTCACCTCTCCAAGTTAAGCAGTGATGGTATAAGCTGTGTGAAGCTAAGCAGCTGCTTTATTTAGAGCAAAAGCGGATAATAATCTTGATTTATTGAAAACATGCATTGCTTTATTAAGGGGTAGTTGCTTAAAGGGGGCGGGGCTTGGCTGCCTTATGGATCTCCTGCAACTAGAGGGAATAATAACCTAAAACATAATCTTGACAGGTATAAATGGCCATGAGCAAAATAAACAGGTCATTATTATTGAAACCATGTTCACGATATTTAAGATTAAAGTAATGAATTCAAATATGTTATGTTTGTTTTGGATGGCTTTTTTAAAATAATTCTCTTATCCTATGTAAATTTTTTTTTTTTTTTAATTGTACATTCAATGACAAACATTACGACTGAAAGTCTTCAGTGACATTGAGAAGGAGCGTAAGCTTATAATTTCCTCTTGGGTGAAAACAGCGGACTCGCCTTCAGCTCTCTCACTGTTTACCCTCACGAAACATGATCAGCTGACAGAGAAAACCTAGTCCTGTTTAAACTCTTAGATCACATTGCTTTTGAGTTAAAAGAAAATACTATTGTAATTCTAACATAAAAAAAGAAATACTCTATTATAAGAAAAACGTTTCTAAATGTCTAAGGCACTGTTATTACAATTTATGCCTTTGAAAATCATTGAAAAATGTGTTTGTATATCTTAATAGTACTGTGTAAGGTAAGGCTGTCACACCCTGGATTTTATTTTTATAGCCTATAATTCTATAGCACTAAAGGGCAGTTAATATTTGACTGAATTTTGTTCACATAGATCAAAGCATAAATAAAAAAAAAGAAGCTCAATAAATAGCCAAGGCTATAATCAGAAACGAACCTTCTTGTTGTAAATGTGGTTTCCCATCTGTCACCACCAAAACATAATGTACTTGGTGACAAAACACAACTACGTCTCTATCGGATCAAAACATTTAGAAAAACAGCCAAGTTAGAATAAAGGGTCCAGCCATATATAGAAATCTACGAAATGTATAAAACTTGAAGCTAACTTTCCCCCCTCCACGCACTATTTTTACTGCAACAGTAAATGCTAGCAAAATGAATTAAAAAATGCTGGGGGAGGGGGCAAGCTAGTTAAGATTCCACACATTGACTGCTGATTTAATCTAATTAGTAACATTTTGATATGCATGTGGTATTAGAGTGTCTAATCTGTGCAGAAACATTCGTAGAATGGCTGTCAGACAATTAGGACAGTTGTGCGGATACCCTTGGTTAATATATATTAGGATCATTACAGCACAGGCCTGTTCATGATACAGGAGACACCTTTGAAATAACATAATACTCCTTGTATACTTTTCACATATTTTTATTGCATGATATCACACTTTAATGACATTCCATTTTGACTGTTGATAAATTTCCACTTCTGCTGTCTGGCAATACTGAGCCAGAAGCATCTATCAGGTGAGTTATTGAAAAAGCGGACAGGTTAAGAAATTAAATGAAAAGACAATAAGTGGAATACTTATTATTGACTTTTTTATTTGATTTTTTTTTGGGGTGGGGGTGAAAATTGTAATATTTATATATTTGTATTGTCATGCAAAATAATTATTAAAAGAAACTTGCATTACACAAAAAAACATTTTGACTATACGTCTTCAATGGCATTGAGAACTGTTTAAGTTAAGAGAATGATGGAGTCTTAAAAAGATAAACCTTAGAAAAACACTCCTTAAAACAGTGTGATAACTTTAAGAAAATAAATGTGCAATAAAAAAGAAATCAGGAATAACTGATTTATGTACTACGAAGTCCTTAATGTAAAGCAAGGCAAAGAGCAGTCGTCTGCATTAACAGAACTGTCAGTCAACAAATGTTCTCTTGAATCAGTCATGCCTTTCATCGGGCTGTTCCCTTGAAGGACATTTCCACAAATGCAATACTGTAAATCTTGGATAATTCTCTTGAAAGTGCCCTTTGCTGCTGATACACTAGCAACTAGCCTATTAATTGCAGAGGTGCAAAGAGAAATGCAGCTTTTAGGCAAATGACAACTGTAAAGTTATTGACCTAACCAAGTCAGATAGTAATGTGTTTTATTACACTAGGGTTTGGTCTTGGAGTCATAGATAAGGTGTCCATAAATATCAGTTGTGAAACATCAACAGCCAACTGAATAGCAGGCTCCATTGTTATCTTAACCAGCTCTTATCCCATGTGTTTGGTAGCAGGTACAAGTGTTAATCTTTTATCTGCTGTATAATATATGAAAATAATTCAGCACTAGGGAATTTGTACAATGGTGTCTTTGCTACAATGTTTTTTTTACATCATAGAGCCCATTTGTTCTGCCACAAAACATAGGAATGAATGTATACATTGGATTCATCAGTGGTCACTGTAGAGTAGTGGTTAGGGCTCTGGACTCTTGACCGGAGGGTTGTGGGTTCAATCCCCAGTGGGGGACACTGCTGTTGTACCCTTGAGCAAGGTACTTTACCTAGATTGCTCCAGTAAAAACCCAACTGTATAAATGGGTAATTGTATGTAAAAATAAGGTGATATCTTGTAACAAATGGGTAAGTCGCCCTGGATAAGGGCGTCGGCTAAGAAATAAATAATAATAATAATAATTCACTGTGTTCTGTGCCACTGTAAACAGCAACTTGATACAGGTCTTGACTAATGTTTTCTTGCTGTTGGTTAGAATCACTATGTCAGGGGTGGCCAAATTTAGCTTTTCCAATCCTAGCCTGTTCTGAATTGTTTAACTGAACCAATTAAACCTCCACCCAGACCCTGTAGTTAATGATCTCATTTTACCTGTTCAACCTGGAGTGGAATGGCCCTCCAGGACCGTGACTGGACACCCCTGCACTATTTCATCTTCTGTTTAAGTCATCATATCCTGGTGACTTCTTTAAAACTTTAAAGCACCCATGTGGTCTCTATTCAAGTTTTTTTTTAATATCATATTTTATTGTTTTCACAAAATAACATCAATAAATGATTGGTTAATCTGCTAGTGTACAATAAAGAAATCCCAAATATTATAGACAAGCTGTGGAACCATCAAGTGGTTAAAATGAAAGGGTCAATTCAAGTTTAAAGTAACCGGGATGTGATGACTGAAACAGAAAATGATATACAAAGTGAATCTAAGCAAGAAGACGTTATTGGAAAACTAGGGTATTGTCACAGCTTCTGTACCCCAATTGTTTGAATGCCATTCTACTTGTATTTCTGTGCAGATCTAGACACTCTTAATGCCACATGGATATCAGCATTTTACTTTGGGTCGATTAGATTAGGAGAAATAAGCAGTCAAAAAGTGAAATCTTGAATAGCTTCATCCAGCTGCAGCAATAAAAATGGGAGCTAAAGTCAGTTTTTTTTCTTTCTTTCTTCCCCAGGACAAGGCAGACGATGTCCTTGTGGGTGTGAAGTCCACTGCTCTCCGGTTCCAGGAGCAGACGAAGCCCTGGCTGTGTGGGTTTAGTGTGGCGATGCTGTGTGGACTGATAGTGACTGGGGTCAACTGTGACCAGACTCTACCCTACTATGGAGCGCTGGCTGTGGTGGGAGCTCATCTTGCATACCAGGTGAGATTACTGCACCCTGGTAGACCCGATTAGCCAAAAGTCTGTTTGTGCCCACCCCTTCACTGGCTTCTTACGTGTCAATTATCAATCAGCTTCTTCCCCTATTGACTGACATGCTTTCATCCAGTAACATGCTTTGAACTTGAAGACACTACTGAGGTGAAATGACCAAGGAGGTAACGCAGTAACAGATTTCCAGGAAGGCAAGGCAAACAAACTGAGAGCCTTCTTTAACCTTGTATAGTACCAGATGCCTGTATTAAAAATCAATCTTGTGGCAATAAATAACGGGGAGGGGCGGGGGTTATACAGATTATTCTGCCTTTTAGTGCAACTGTTATAAAAATTGTAAAGGGGTACTTGAGCAGAAACCTTGAGACAGAATGGGTAATTAAAAAAAAATAAAAAACTTAAAACCACTGCCATAAACAATTGATTAGATCATTTTCTTTTCACCTTGCAGATTTACTCATTGGATATCAACAAACATGAAGACTGCTGGAAGAAATTCACTTCTAATCGAACTCTGGGACTTTTGCTGTTCGTGGGAATAGTTCTGGGAAATTTATGGAGAGCAAGAAATAACAATAATGTTTTAGAAAAGGCTACATGAAAAAAATAAGAAGTGCATTCAAACTGAGGGTCGACATTGACTATTTATACTGTACTTTTAATAAATGTATTTCAGAACCTGATATTGTATATTGTCCAAACTGCAGTGTGTTTTAATTGGTGTACACAGAAGAAGTGTATCCTTAGATGGATTGTTTTTTTCACATGCTGATAATAAAATAATTGAATCATGAGTATATTACAACGCCATTCCTTGTGAGGGTCGTCTAGCTTTCTGGCTTTCTATTACCAACCTAGTATCATTTTCTGAAAAAGAAAACGAATAATCATTTTATAAGACTAACAAGAAACAAGGCTGGAAAAATAGGGGGACTTTACACTGGAGAGAAAGCTTTGGAAATTGGACCCAGTCTGGACTTTATTGGAACAGTTAAGTTAATAGTTTATTGGTCATGTGTTTTAAGTAGATACCCCCTAATAAGATGTATTAGTGCAACAGTCAGAGGTTTTAGCATTCTATATGCATCAACCAGTATTTACTCTCAATTTATTTATAGTCTATAATATTTCCAGAGTATGTCAGACTGCATCAAACCTTTGGACTCTGGTGTCTATGTCGAGATAAGACTCGGGGGCTGCAAACACACAGTATAAAATGAGTTCCACTTCCTCCTGAAGAGCACTCTGTATTGAAGCATCCAACGAGAAAGGTAGTGAGTCAGATTTTTTTTTTTTATATATATAGAACGTGTTTTATTGCTTAAATATTTTTATGAAGTAAAATACACTGAATAGACTGCCATAAAATGTCAGATGTTTGTTACAAACTTTATACACAAAGGGTTCAATTTTAAAGCCATTTTTTTATCAATTGTTTTTTTTTTTTTTTTTTTAAAGTCAATTGACTTCATTTTCTGAAACGTCACAAATGAAAACTTGAACCACATTGATATGTAGCGGATGTAATGATGTATGGTGTTTTAGATGGCCTTTGTTTTGTGAATGTGCAAATAATAATACTTCTCTTTTTTTAACAGTATTTATCTGAAAATGGCAGCTGTCACTTCCCAGCCCCAGTATGGTGCTGGCTACGCCCCCAGCGAGTTTCAGACTGGAGTTCTGGACTGCTGCGATGACTGCGGGACTTGTAAGTTACCGGAGGCTGCGTGTGAGAATAGCAAATAAAAGAACTGGACAGCAGAGCAAAGATAATAAATAGCAGCATCAATACTGAAACACAACGAGCTAGATTGGCAAAGCCATTTCATCCAAATGAATGCTTATCCTGCCAGCGGGGATAGTGTCTGATAGTGGATGGTTCTGACTGTCATACTTAAATGTATTATTGTATCTTGAGAAACACTCCTCATTATAAAGCTTCATTCCTTAAAACAAGTTGTTGAGGATAGAATAATGCTGGTTAAGGTGGCCTGTTGTTGACACATGAACAGTACTGACACCTGTAATTGTTTATCTTAAAGTAAGTGAATGCTGAAATATTTTTTGTATTACAATTTTTAGAAGAAAACACACACACACACACACACACACACACACACAACAATTTCATAAAAATATCTGGTCATCATTTTAAAATACAATTATGGGTTCAAACCTAGCAGCATTTGCTATTTATTTCTTGTTTTTCTTTGTTGCTGTTCGCGCGGTGTGGTCTTGATGCCTATTCTTCTTGCAGGCTGCTGTGGTTTACTGTGTTTCCCGTGCTTATGTTGCAATGTTGCCAGAGACATGGATGAGTGCTGCTTGTTCGGTCCAAGCATGGCCATGCGAAGTCTCTACAGGGCTAGGTATAACATCAAGGTAAGGACGCAAAGGTTATTTATTTGTGATAAATCAGTCTTCAGTCTTTTCGGGAGCAGATTTTGCAAGCTGTTAGTAAGCATGGCAATTAGTGATCTAAGCAGACACAACCATGGAGACCCTTCTAAAAGTTTACCACAGTATTTTTGCAGTTTCCCCTTGCTTTTCCCATGGTTATACTCTGCTTTCCCCATAGGTTACCATGGTTTGCCATGTTTATTGATATGCTTTATCATACCTATTCTTTACAATGTTTACCTATGCTTTACCATGTTTTAGTAAGCTTTTGTTACACTATTGTGCTTTTACTATAGTAAACTTTTATAAGGGTGAATCATTCAAAAAAACAGATAATAGGCTGTGAAAAGGTAAGTAATTAAATCTAGGAATTTTTTGGTCATATAAGCAACCTTTTAACTGTAACTAGTCATATTTAATACTGAATGACACAGCAAGGAAATATGTCCAATGTGTGTATTTGTAAGGAGTTGGTGAATGGAGAATGGGTTATTATGAGCTACAGCAGAGCTTGTAAAGGATTCATAGCCTCCTGCTGGTTACAGCTGTTCCGTACCCTGGAAACGTGCTCTTACAGCTAAACACTTTAGGAAATTTACATGAGCTGGACAGCAAACAAGGTCGGGCATTTAAAACATTTAAACATGTGGGACTGTAGTTTAAAATTGGACTAGTCCATTGCAATACTTAACCAATAAGAAAAATCATTCTAACAGATAAAGCTTTTGGTTCCTAGATTTGTGATTATTAATGTCTGTGTTTTTCCTCTCTAGGGATCTCTGTGTAACGATTGGCTCTGTACCACCTTTTGCATGGTCTGTGCCACCTGCCAACTAAAGAGGGATATTGATAAAAGAAAGGAGCAGGGGATTTTTTAATTTTCCAGAGGTAAGGGCCATAATCCTCAAGCGAGTTCTGAGTGACGATCAAGAGGAAGTGTCGTGGGACCAGCTGGTGTGACAGACCCAATACAACAGAACAACTCTCATTTTAGTATGACTGTATATTTTAGGATTGTGTGTTTTGAATTATGGATGATTGTATAATTGTAACAGACTGTAATATTTGATAATGAAATAATGCACAAAATAAGGTTTGGTAAACGTAGGCCTGTTTTACATTTTAAAAAAATCAGACTCTCACAAACTGTCGTTTCTTACAGGTGAAGGGGCACTGCATTAAACCCGGAACAAGCAGAATGAAATGGTTTGATTAATCTTATTGCACTGAAACCCCATTGTGATACTGTATATAAGTTACTTGATCATTTCAATTGATTACATGAAAACAATCAACGGTGTTAAATAAATTACAGGTTTATTAATATAATTTTAAAATGTTCAGATTTTATCATATTTATTATTATCAGATGTATTTAAAATAATAAAACCTTTTTAAACATTCATCAATATTGGCCTACTTATTATTATAAAAGGACTTGCGTGTAACATTTCAGACACTCTGATAGCTGCAGACAGAGTGAGTTCCTGTACACTGAAACTTAAATGAACTGGTCACCAAAAAGACTGAATACAGATGGCTGCTGATTCAGGGGGTTTCTAGTTCACTTTCGGCTGACCTTTGAGTTTTCCTGACCGACGTAACATCCAGAGTTATGGTTTAACTAAGGTTTAAAACATGAAGTGGTCGTGTAACGGGTGACTGTGTGATGCATGGCTGTTACGGATTCTGCCCTCTGTCGCTGAAATGAGATTAAAAGCTCAGCCCAGCTCTTTTGCATCATGATTAAGACGCTCTCTTCAAGTGTGTGGACTTCACGGTTCACACCCAGCCTCCACCCTGTTACAATGGCTATAATATTTAGGAATACTTAAAGAAACTATGTGGCAGTCTAGCTCGCAGTGGTGAGGTTGATGACGTCACGGACCAGGAAGTAACTCAAACCAAAACAGTGGATGGGCGGGTGAAGCTGAGTGCAACGGCACTCAGCGTATTTAATAAACCAAACAAAAACAAAAGATTTAAACAAAACACAAAACAAAAAGGCACAAGGGCCAAACGAATAAACAAACAAGTAAGTGTCGTGCTGGATAATCCAGCACGTTTTAGCAATTGTTTTTTAAATGTTGCTCGCTCGCTCGCTCTCTCTGCTCCCCGCACTCTCCTCTGTACACCCAAAACCTCGAGTGCAGAGAGCTGCAGGTTTATATACTCTGGCCGAGGGATTAACTAGTTGTTAATTATCTTATTATCCCTCGGCCAGAGTCTGCACGCGTTTGGTAAGGATGCATGACTGTCAGCTAGTTAAATAATCAGTAGCTGATCAGCCATGCATCCTCACGGGTTTTTTAAATATAATAAAAGACGCGGCGCTTTTATCCGCGCCGCAAACAAAAATACAAATAATAATAAATAGGGGCGGGACACTCCGCCACAAACAATCACAAATATTTTAAAATGTTGAGATACATTTTGGTTCACATTCTTATATCCCAGAGTTTGTGTGGTCGCCACCCCAAAATTAGTATTGCGTGTATTACACATTGACCTTGCATAGCTGTGAATAGGTCAAGGTTAGAGAATGAGGTACATTTTTCAGCAAATATATATATAGGTACGTGGAATCCAGGGCATGGGTGTAGAAAGACGGGCCAGGCTTTTCAGTGACGGGCCAGCTGTGAGAATTTGTTTAAACCAGTTCTTAATTCCAACACATACACACCTACTTTAACGCTAGGATTAGTGTTAGGTACACTGGTCTCAAGAACAAGCAATGTCTCAAAGAGAATGATTCATGTGTTTGGAAGAATGTAGTACAGTACTGTTTTACGTTGGCCAGTCTTTCTGCACCAAGTAAAGAGCATGGCCCGTCTTTCTGATTATGCTGCAATCCTGTAACAATGAGTAGGAATAATGGAAGGAAATAAGCGATGTGTACTATTGCCTATTCATTCTGTGGGAAATTGTATCGGTTTTATACCCTACCCTAATGTGTTTAGTCAACAGTAGTACAGGAGAACAAATTAAGCATAACCTTCTTTTCATGGGCCATGCATGACAGGAACACTATACAGTAATGACACTGAAAAACTGGGGGTTCTGTCCGCTGACTTTGTTCATTTCCATCTGCACCATGATACTAGTTTGTGAAACACAAATATCAAACTGGTTCCATCTCCGTCTACAAGCCAATTAATAAAAAAAGACAACAGACAAATAACATGGGCGCTTTCTACACTGATGAATACAGAATAAGTGGTGGACACCATGATGATGATTTGATTATCATTATTTAGATTCAAACAACTCATTTTGTCATTTTTGGTGTACTCTGGGCAGGTCAACATTTTGAAAAAAAGCGCAGAATATAAAAGTAATATATAGTACAGTGTTATTTTTGAATTTATTAAAGAACTTTTAATTTAGATATATTGCAGAACCTTCATGTAATATGCTGCGTGCTATTTAAATTTAACTTTACGGCTTCCTAGCTTTTATCGTGAAATTCATGTGACCAATCAGCTTGATTCAATTGTGGGCATTATTGAACATAGCAGGCCTGCAGAACTCTGTGAAGTTTGAAGAGTTTACATGCAGCAGTGTTCTTGTTACAGGCTGCGTAAAGATTTAAGCAAAATGTCACTATTTCCAATCTCTGAGCAATGAGCTCCATCTAGTGGTGAGCAACATTTTTTTGATAGAGCATATATGTGTTCCTATATGTGTTCCATAGCAACCATGAACTTCCACTCTCTTTGGAGTAATGAACCAGTTTTACATTTGACCTTTAGGCGAGATCAGAGGTCACGGCTGATGATATTTTTTTATAGAGCATATATGTGTTCCTATATGTGTCTCCTAACAACCATGACCCGATCTGCACTCTCTAAGGAGTTATAGGTATTTTTATAGCCAGTTTTATAATCTGATGACGTTATCCAACGTGGCCGCCAAACCACAGAACCAATCAGCTTATGATCAACAATTATTCTTGGACTACCCTTCAATATGTACAGCAAGTTTCAGAACTCTGCAATAAGTGATTTTCGATACTTAGATGTTTATAATAATAATAATAATAATAATAATAATAATAATAATAATAATAATAATTTAACAATCTCTGCAAAATCCAACATGGCTGTCGAACCATGTGACCTACGACAATTGTTTTTTCTTCACTGACAACTTCCCACCTACCAGATTTATTGAGTTTTTGAGCAATTTTTGGCGGAAGAGAAAACAAATGATAATAAAAATCCTTACAAGAACAAAAGGCTTCCCCACCCATTCTGGCTAGGAAGCCTAATAAAACAATAATCAGCATTTTGATTACAATAATCGCACTGTATTACAATAGCTAACCCTTAACCACTTAGGACAGAGTGACTGAACTAGAAGCTGCTAGGCAGTTAAGTGGAGACTACAAAAAATGATCAGTTAAATATTTTCGCTAGGAAAAACAAGAAGAATGTCGCAGTCCTTCTTACGCAGCCAGTGTCATTTTACTTTACAGGCCCTGTCAGGCTGGCAGCCCAATGTATAGATATCATGGACCCGACTTAGTTGCAGTAGCAGCAGTTACATTATTGTTTTATGGACAAACTTAGCAACTTCCTGCAACAAAACAAATGTCTTTGCATTTACACTTGCTTCATTTTTTTTTTAAACCAATGCTTCTGATAAGTATTTTGCTGCCTCACTGAGAGAATATTTTTTAAACAACAGTATTTGATTTGTGTTTGTTTAACAATTTCCTTTAATATGCTGCATGTGGGATTTCTGGCAGTGGTGCTATTTGCATGTATTTGTTATTAATACATGCTCAGTAAGCACATATTGAGCATTTTATGCAAACACCTGCCCGATTTTGTGTGTGTGTGTGTGTGTGTGTGCGTGTGTGCGTGATCCACGAATAAATGAGGTGAGACATTGCGTGTGACTAGAATGCATGAAAAAGAACATAAGAACATAAGAAAATAAGAAAGTTTACAAACGAGAGGAGGCCATTCGGCCCATCTTGCTCGTTTGGTTGTTAGTAGTTTATTGATCCCAGAATCTCATCAAGCAGCTTCTTGATGGATCCCAGGGTCTCAGCTTTACTGGGGAGTTGGTTCCAGATCCTCACAATTCTCTGTGTAAAAAACTGCCTCCTATTTTCTGTTCTGAATGCCCCTTTATCTAATCTCCATCTGTGACCCTTGGTCCTTGTTTCTTTTTTCAGGTCGAAAAAGTCCCCTGGGTCGACACTGTCAATACCTTTTAGGATTTTGAATGCTTGAATCAGATCACCGCATAGTCTTCTTTGTTCAAGACTGAATAGATTCAATTATTTTAGCCTGCATACGACATGCCTTTTAAACCTGGGATAATTCTGGTCGCTCTTCTTTGCACTCTTTCTAGAGCAGCAATACCCTTTTTGTAACGAGGTGACCAGAACTGAACACAATATTCTAGGTGAGGTCTTACTAATGCATTGTAAAGTTTTAACATTACTTCCCTTGATTTAAATTCAACACTTCTCACAATATATCCAAGCATCTTGTTGGCCTTTTTTTTATAGCTTCCCCACATTGTCTAGATGAAGACATTTCTGAGTCAACATAAACTCCTAGATCTTTTTCATTTTCATGTGGTGTCATTGCGTGTGACTAAGAATGCATGAATAAAATACAGTAACCAGTCATTTTAAGTTCTTACATTTTAACAGTATACATAACAACAGAAGTGTTTTATTTTTCACAACCGCGTTTTTTAAACAACTCACTGGTGCAAGCCGTTCTTTTGAACCTTGAGAAAGTCCATCATAGTCTTTTGTTTCAGCGACGCAAAATATGTTTGCCGGGCTTCACCAAGTAAATGCCTCAGGAGAACTAATTGTCACAGACGGTTCTGGCACCTCCCTTTTGTGCTATAAATCATTAGATCATTTTGCATGGAAGGCCTCGGTTGCAAGGGTGTGAGGTTCTTTGATGGACCTTGTGGAAAGGTGTGGGTATTCACTGACACAGGAGACAGAAGTTGTAATTGAAACACCGCACAGGTGCTCGGTTTTATTTTTTTTTTAATCGTATGATTTGTACTGATTTCTTTTAGCCCGCAGAAGGCGCTGTTGTCCGTGCTCTGGCTACGGGAATACCACGGCAGGGTACTCAGTACAGTTCAGGTGCACTCGCAGGTGCTCAAAATAATGAAAAACGAAAAGGCAAAAAGAAACAGGGAAAATAAAACACAGTAATGAAAACTACAAAATAAATGTGCTGCACTTTGCAGCGTGATTTTCCCCAGTCGCCGCTACCCTTACGACCCGGGTCTCCGTCCTACTCTATGCTGTTTCGTCAGCTAACTAAAACAATATTATTATTATTTGTTTATTTAGCAGACGCCTTTATCCAAGGCGACTTACAGAGACTAGTGTGTGTGAACAATGCATCAGCTGCAGAGTCACTTACAGTTACATCTCACCCGAAAGACGGAGCACAAGGAGATTAAGTGACTTGCTCAGAGTAACACAATGATTTAGTGGCTGAGGTGGGATTTGAACCAGGGACCTCCTGGTTACAAGCCCTTTTCTTTAACCACTAGACCACACAGCCTCATCGGGGTCTGTCCAAGGATTCCCCACTTTCTCTCTTTCTTTAGTTTCTTCTCTCTGAGTTTCAGGTCTTTTCTCCTGTCCGTCTGTGGTCTTGCCGAGCAGCGAGACCGCTTGCTCGTTGTTCAGGTCTAAAGGGGCAGATCCGAGGAAACAGCACAGTATTAATTTATAGGATCAACAATCCCACTAAAACCTGCCTCCCAGCCACTGAGAGAGGGGGAAAGCGCGCACACCCTCTTCCCCACCTCTCTGTGTCACTGCCATGACTGACAGGCAGATCCCACGGGATTTGCCAACCTTGAATGATAACCAACAGGTGTCTGAAACCTGCTTGTGCAGGCAAATTTTTAGAAACCGAGAGGGAGGTCAAGCTTGGTCCAAGCACGGTACCAGTTAATACAAGGATATTATATTTAACATAGTTTATTATATCTTGATTTTAAATGAAAATAACTGGACTTGCCACTGTATGCGTATTCAGAGGCAGTCGTTGTCAAATACTTTGTTAGCACACATTTGTATATGAAGTTAAACTGACCCATTGACAACACACTGAAAAGGTAACATAATACGCAGCTAAGAGGGACATTTATATTTTTTTGACCCAGGTTAAAATCATTAAATAGAGCTGGTGTTACATATTAAAAACACCTCTCGCATATACTTGCATTGAATTTGGTAGCAAGGACCCTGTGAACTCCAGTTTACCTCATTTTTAGGGAAAGGAGGGGTGGAAGATAGTGAACCATGCGCTCACATTCACTTAAATTTTGAAAACAGAGTTGACCGGATCCTTCTAGAAAATATCATTAACTCAAAGATAGAAACTGTCAAAGCAGATTGGTGATCAGATTTAATTGGCACTCATGTAGTCAATGGAGGGAAAAATCCTATAAAAACCAAGGTAAAACCGCAGTCAAGGATCTCGCGACTTGCTAACTACAAATTGTGTGGTCTATGCTCTGAAGATCTCTGAAAAAAAAAAAACTGATTGCTGTTTGGTCGTATTCACAAGTCTCTGCCTTTTGAAGACAGTTCTTATAGTTCAATATAGCGCATATGTGAATTTGGTATCTCTTTTATATTGATGTATTGCTATAAGGTATAGAAATTATGTTTTAGTCCAAAGAGCCTAAGCATATAATTAACCATATCTGTATTACTATATTGAAGTATTAATGCGGTTAAACCTGTAAAGGCACCAGATCGGCTGGAATGCTTATTACTTGAGATTTACAGTGGTCTGCGCAACCATCCAATTAACATAAGCATTGAATAAACCGAAGAGAGCACTACCACTGCTGTGATTCATTAAAACTTCAAATTAGAAAAGTATGCGAGTTTCTTGAATATTAAAAAGTTGTCTGGACACATAGCCCACCCAGAGCCGTGGATAATTGAAGTCGTGGTAGAACGGGGCGCAGAGAAATGAGGTTCTGCTGTACAAGTATTCTGGTTATTTATTAAACTTGGAAATAATTACTGCTTAACACCCTATTGCTGATCTATCTATAAAAAGTATAGTTAACATATACTTGAATTAATATGGATTGTTTGTTCTGTATCATGACATTACCCATTGCTTTGGATGGCAGAAAGACTCATGTTGCAGAGCAGTTTGATCCATTCCTGGTTTTACTGGGAGTGTAATAAGATACCGGATCTTGTTACCTGTACACAATGTGGCTAATCAAGCTAGTAGTTTTATTCCCATCCCTGAGCTTTGAGGCACATCAAATATATATTCAACTTTTGTTCAGTGTCCAAAGTTTTAGGTTGTGGTTATTTGGCACTATGTGGTGGTTCAAGTACAGCAGATGTTAGTGCATGTGGAGCTTTTTCCCCTGCTCTCAGGCGGTGTAATCCCACCAGACCAAGGTGGGTATGGAGGCTGTCACACTTCCTTTCTAATGAAACTGAAGGCAAAAGTTGGTCCTAGATTTGTGGTTTCCTCAGCACATACCAGCATTCAGTCAGTTTATAGTCATTTAGCAGACACTTCTCCAAAGCGACTTGGAGATGAACTACGCAATAGCAGAGTCACTTACAACAGGAGCTCTGTTTCAAGTCTCATCCTTAAACCAAACAAAAGCCACCATTCTAAAAAGATAGAGGGGAGGCCATTCATCTAAAAGCGGAGGTGGTTCAGAGGAGCCAACTGATCTCAACTTATTTAATCCAGCCCATTTGTTTACTGGGTACATTTAAAACCAATTCAGGAGGAGGGACAAAATAACTGAAAGTACAAAAAAAGGTATAAAAAAAAATGTCAACACCTTTATTTAGCAGTCATGATAATCCAATAACTAGACAGAACTGCATCTTCAGTTACCACCTGGAGAAAGAAACACGGATGATCAGTATTAGAATTGCATGCAGAACAAGGGAAATGTGGATTTTAAAAGTTCCACAATAAAAAGAAATCAACACACACCACAACTACAGAGTGCTTAAACAATAAAAAAACGTGCCATATCCTCAATAAGACAATTGAAATATTACTTTGCTTCTTCCCATACTCCTCATGGTAGACACTCCGTACGCCAGTTAAAAGCCACATATTGTGCAATCATTAAAAAAGCATACCGGCTTCCTCTGCAGACAGAGCCCTCCACTCATCCGCCTCTTCGAAGTGACCAGGCTCCCCAGCCCCCTCATAGTTCTCAGTGTCACTGTGCTCTGGCACCTTGGAGGCATCATAGGTACCTTCCAAATGCTGGTTAGGATCATCAGAATTGTCATTGCCTTCTGCCTCAACATCCAAAAGCCTGTTATAGTCATTCTCGTCAAAGGCATCGTCCTCTGGAGACAGTGCCTCCCGATCCTCTTTGGACACGCCTTCGTAAGACAGCAAGTCCTCCTCCAGTTCAAGAATGGCCGCGCCAGTCTTCCTCTCCCCGTCATCACCTCCCTGCTTTTCAAGGACCAGCAGGGCATCGCTGCTTATGGTGCTCTTAGTAACTGAGGGGATACATTTAAAAATAAATACATTTTAGCGTACAAGCCAAGGTCTTACCACTGCTACAAGAGTCACTCAAGCAGAAGTTACTGGATCTGCAATTTTTACACCCTTCCCCTTGCTTTCTGGGGGTCGTATACATACCGATGGGCAAAGTCACATCTTCATTTATGCACACAGAGTCACAGCAGGAACAGACACTGTGGTTACCTTCAAGTTCCACCCACCTGAACAGAGACATTAGTAGTTATTCACATGGAACTGCCTCAAGTTACATGCTCCTAGAAAGAGCATGGTGCCTCATTGGAATGCCACCCTCCCAGAACTATGGAAACCAAATCTTTAGTTCTAGAAAATTAACACATCATTAATGGTTGCCTTCATCTTGCACTACCAAAGACATGCAAGGGAGCGATACCTTTAACCTTTAAATGGAACCTACCTGTTCAAGTTCTTATCATAGTGGCAAGATTTGGTACTCTGCGTTACCATGCTGTTGCTCGTTACCACCATTGTGCAGTGCATGTAGTACTTGTTTACCTTGGGAATAGAATGGAGAATTATTTCCTTAGCAATATTAGACAAGACGATACACCAGATGACTGGAGAGCAACTTGGTCAACTTCTGCAGCTAACCATTTGTGTTCATGCATGCAAGCAGTGCGCGTCAGACATCTTAACTACATTGAATGAGCGTCAGGCCACACCACCTAAACACGGCACGATCATAGCCATTAACTTTGGGCTGCCATTCACTTCATGCAAAAGTCACACTTCCAACACATGCTGGCAATATCGTTTTACGAAGAGTGAACACGGCACTGGTGTCAGAGTAGCAGAAGAAACTCCAATTGCATTGGAAGAGATCTGGGTGCCAAAGCCCAGTATAGGGATGAGCAGGTACAAAGAGAAACCTACCAGAGGGGACAGCGTGTTGAACTGGAAAGCATCAACAATTAAATTGATTGTATTGTTGGTTCTGGGAGGCACAAAATGGGAGCTACAGGTTTCATACTTGCTGTCCACCATGCACCTGGAAAGGGAGGAAGTGCAATGAAAAGAGCATGTGGGTTTCAAGCACAGAACAGGATTGCAAAAAGTAATTTGTAAGCCCTGGCATATTTAAGATGCGAGGTCATTGCTGTGGTAATGCAACTCCAGTGTCAATAAAGTCACTCCCAAGTCATTACCTTGCAACATGCGACACCAAAGCCATATACTACAACTGCCATAAAGTTGAACATTTGCCTCCATCTAAAATTGTAGTTCATGCAAAGTGAACTGTGAGCACAGGGTTGGAGCATCCCTGTGAAGCATTATCAGTCATGCAGTGGTTTTAGAACAGCTAACCTCCACAGAAAGCCAGGAGAGCAGCATCCAGGTTTTCATAGAATAACCAATAGTCTTACCCATAATTCTCAATCACTGTGTATCTGGGCGTTGAATTTGAAGCTGGAGATGCGGTTGCATAACAGCTGTGGATGAAAAGCTTTGTCCCAGGAATAGTAAGATTTGTAGTAGCTTGAAAGTGTATGGGTTGTCCAAGGTAGAATGTATTCATCATGCGCTCAGGAACCCAGTCACCTAAGGAGTAAAAAAAAAAACCCCCCACACAAGGTGGGAGGGTGGAACAGACAGTTGAAGCATGCAGTTGGGGGGGGGGGGGGGGGGGGGGGATTAGCATTAAAACGGGACACTATTTTGACATGTGGACTCCCAGGAGAACCACAGTACAGTGTAGCACCCCCGCTTCAACAGTACTTGTCCTCATCTGTATACACCCTATTTAAAATCATAGATAATAGGGAACCCTTAATGATATACAGAACACAAGACATGCTGTAGGTACTACACTACGCTTTATATAGTTATATAACCGTTGAAGAGTTCTGCTTACCATTAATTATTTTTAGGGCAAAGCCGTATGGGGTCTTGAGACTCTTGAACCGAGTTGGATTCCTCCAAAGCGGACGAATACCGTGCCTGTAGACATGGTGATACCTACAAACAGGAAGAATCAAGCGGACGAGTTTTTCAATGCAATATGACTCTTGGACATTAGCTTTGTTAAACCGCTTTTAAAACCGGGGTGATTTAAAAGAATAAACAAGTCCGCTTTTGCCATGCCGTATAATTAGAAAGAGGTTCCTTACCTATAGTAACGACACTGAAGGGGTACAGTGAATGGCATAGATCTCCGAATTGTACTGTTTTGCACAGATGGAACATATTTAAGGACGTTCTTGTACACCAACTGTCCAGCTTCCACCTTGAAGGTGGTGTAGAAAGAGAATATGAAGTTAAATTGGAGTTAGAACATCTGAAAGCAGGTTTAAAATGACACACAAATAAAAGCACACACTACATACATAGGAATCTTAACGTTACACATTGTGCCTGAAACTACAATGACGTATATTAAAAAAAGCGCCACCCCACACACCCTGATGCATCATCCATTGCTTGCAACAGTCAAGTGAAGCTAGAAATATGTAAAGTCAGAACTCTCTACAGCATGGGATACTCACAGACGCCTGGCTTCCACATTCTTTGAGGCCGTATGTAAAGAGAAGATACCCACCAGAGACTCCATTGCTTCTGCAGCTGGTCCCCAGAGTCAACTGGCCTGCTTTACACTTGAATCCATACAGGTCAGTCCTTACCCTCACGTACATTTTGTTTTCGCTGCACAACACGCGGACCGCTGCAGCAAGACTAATGGGTAGCGGCCGGGGCATAGGAACAGGCTTGGGATTCATGACCTTTTGGAGCTCAGGCGGCACGGGCGCGTTGACAGGGATCACCCGAGGGCTAAGCAGCTTGAAAGGAAAGGGAGTGACAGGCACTGGGATGCCGTAAGGCGGAATAAACTTCACAGGGTAAGGCCTTGGTTGTATTGGAGGTTGAACCGGAACATTTTCCTCACTGTGTATCTCCGTCTCAACCTGCTGAATGGTATCGTGCTCCTCGCCCCGCACCTGCTCAATGGGGTCGTGCTCCTCGCCCTGCACCATGGGGTCGTGCTCCTCGCCCTGCACCTGCACAATGGGGTCGTGCTCCTCGCCCTGCTCAATGGGGTCGTGCTCCTCGCCCTGCACCTGCTCAATGGGGTCGTGCTCCTCGCCCTGCACCTGCGCAATGGGGTCGTGCTCCTCGCCCTGCGCAATGGGGTCGTGCTCCTCGCCCTGCGCAATGGGGTCGTGCTCCTCGCCCTGTACCTGCGCAATAGGGTCATGCTCCTCGCCCTGTACCTGCTCAATAGGGTCATGCTCCTCACCCTGTACCTGCTCAATAGGGTCATACTCCTCGCCCTTTACCTGCTCAATAGGGTCATACTCCTCGCCCTGTACCTGCTCAATAGGGTCATACTCCTCGCCTTGCACCTGCTCAATAGGGTCGTACTCCTCCCCTTGCACCTGCTCAATGGGGTCGTGCTCCTCGCCCTGTACCTGCTCAATGGGGTCATACTCCTCACCCTGTACCTGCTCAATGGGGTCGTACTCCTCACCTTGCTCAATAGGGTCGTTCTCCTCCCCTTGCACCTGCTCAATAGGGTCGTACTCCTCCCCTTGCACCTGCTCAATGGGGTCGTGCTCCTCGCCCTGTACCTGCTCAATGGGGTCATACTCCTCGCCCTGTACCTGCTCAATGGGGTCGTGCTCCTCGCCCTGTACCTGCTCAATGGGGTTGTACTCCTCGCCCTGTACTTGCTCAGTAGGATCCTTTCCATTGCTGCGTTGCTCGCTATACGTCTCTGTTTCGCCGTGCTCCGCAGAGATCTGCGAAGCAAAAATACCTGCTACTAAAAAGCAGGAAAAAAGGAGGAAAAACTGCATCGCCGATGGAACGGAACGGCGCAATGACCGGGACGCGCCACGGCACCCAGCAAACAACTCCATTATACCCATAACAAGAACCGAAGAGATACCTTAGTTCTTCCAGACCACACTTTTATAGCGCTGCCCATTAACAATAATCACCTGTGACCAATGCCAGCTAATTACCCCTGTAGTCAAATGTGACGATCACCTTTAACACCTTCAATGGACTCCAGTTAAATCAGATGATTCTTCTTGATAACCTCCCATTCAATCGACTGATTCTAGTCAGATCGGGTGTCAAATGTCAGTCTGTCTCTCGTGTGCTGGCAGTTGCTTTTGTTTTTTCTTTATTTTGATTTGCAAATCTAACCCGTAATCTTTGCAGAAACGCATTTATTTGAGTCGTATTGCGTTGCTAGAACTGCAGTACCTAGTAGTAATGCTTGGGATACCACTGCACCTGTATGATTCAAACCACGAGCCAATTTTCTAGCCGCTTTGGTGGTAATCCTACACTATATGTTTAGAACATGTAGTTCAAAAATAATAATTAAACGGGAGAGGTATTTCTTATTTAATGTGACGTCACTTCCATATGTTATATAATAAATATTCTATATGCTATAGAACCAATGTTACCCTCCCTCCCATTTAATCACTTCCAATTATTGGTCCCGACATTTTTCTCCAAAATTTAAAAAATGTCCCGATTTCCAAGGGCGCCGGATTAGCACTTGTTACTTTAATTACAGAAACACTCGGCAATCATATTCAAAAATATGGTTCCAGAATAATATTTTGAAACTAGGTTCCTGTATGCCTACTAAATAAAAAATATGCAAAATGATCTAAATTAAGGGTAAAAAAGCAATACATCTGGCTATAACATCTAGTTGAACCTGGGCACGAACTGGAAATTGAAGGCGGCGTGCTTGTGCCGCAGTCAGAGGTTGTTTTTCTTAGTTTAATGCTAAAGCACTATATTCAAATAAACAGCATGCCTAAAAAAAATAGGTCAGAATCGCAAAAATAAATAAATAAAGTTATGAGCACTTCTACCTAGAACAGCCAAAAGTAGTCATTTTGACGGCTTGCTACAACACATGCTTTTATTGTTAGTTTAACCTACAATACGCTATGTTTTTTTAAAACGTATACAAGCCTGTTTGTTATCTGTACCTCCGAGTTTACAGCAGTATGTATTTGAATAGAATAGAATATTGCTCTTGACTTCTAGATATGTGTTATCCAAATATCTAGTGTAATCCTATCAATTCCTTGGAGACCTGCCGTCTGGCTGTCTAAGTGGGCATATATAGTCTGCTGTATTATAATATTACTATTATAAGAATTGTTCGATAAATCCTTGATATTTTTGCGTTTTGATCTGAGAGCAACTACAAATATATTTGCCTTGGCATCAAATATTTGGAACGACTTCATTGAAAACAAAAATGCCTGTTTCAAGCTAAACATAAAACATTACATGGACAAGCAGCTGTTTCCGACAAAAGCGCGGTGTCGGTGGACAAACAAACCTGTCAAATATGGGATCAGGTTTTGGCTGGCAGCGGACCTGCCCCTACCTGTGCAAAGATAAAACTCGCCCCCCGCTGGTCAGAGACTGGGTGACAGTGTGTTAGGCTGATGTAACCGTGCTTAGGAAAAGAGATGAATGTTACCAATATACATATCTATTATTTCACTGTAATTAGCGAAACATTTGAAGAAAAAAATACAGCCTGGTTGCAACAGTAAACAAAGAAGAAGAGCGTTTCCACCTTCTGCGCAAAACTAGTACTCACTGAAAGCAATCACCAGTATCCAGGTGCTGTATTTTACAATGTGCTGGACGTGGCAGCCATCAATTCCTTCGTTTTGTACAATGAATGCACCGGGGAAAATATCAGTAGGATATATCTCTTATAATGCTAGCCACGGTGCTTTGGCAGAAACATTTGGCTCAGAAAACTGCAAAGCTGCAGGGAAACGCAGCTCAAACTAGATACAGTGCGTAGCCATCAAGTGACACACGCATCAGACAACAATGCCAGGTAACTAAATACAATACAAATAAAACTTCTGATAGCTGTGCCGAGTGTGAAAGAGCAGTATGTGGTAAATGCACACAAGTTGATAAGCGTTACATCTGTGTGGATTGTGCTAATATGGGGGCTACTTTGAAGCATGTTTCCCTGAATGCGCATTCCCGTTACACTGTGGGAACGGAGTAATTTTCTTTTTTATGTTATTTTTTTTATAAATAATTATTTCGATTTCACAATTGTGTATGTAGGCCTACATATAACGAGTTTGCAGCTGGTTACACAATATTTTCTTTTTAAATGTTTATTTTATTATAGTTTTTCATTTTTTGGAAGTATGTGAAAAAAAGCCCTTTATGTTATTTTTGTAAATAATGACTTCGTTTTCACAATTTCGTATGTACATATAGCAGTTTACACCTGTTTACACAATATCTTCTTTTGAAATGTTCATTTTATTATAGTTTTTCATTATTTACGTCAGCCTTTTATATGATTATATATATATATATATATATATATATATATATATATATATATATATATATATATATATATATATCTAAATTAGCGCATATAATGCATATATATATATATATATATATATATATATATATATATATATATATATATATATATATATATGTGCTAGCTGTAGTTCATCAACATCCGTTTTGATATGTTCTTGGGAGAACTGGATGTGTAAGCATACCAGTTACATGTGGACAATTATTAAGGATTACAGGTTTATTATGATTTAGATGAGTGCTTTGTGCCACGGTACAGTCATTACAATGTTTGTTATTATGCCTGATTTTTTGCAGCACTGCATTGTGGTAGCACCGTATAATTTCCTTCTAATATCGTGTCCTCCTTCCTTTAAATAACACCGTGTAACAATTTTTTTTTCTTTGGTTCCTGGGTAGTAAGTGTTATTTCCTAATTGCTTATGCCTCAAAAGTATAGAAAATGGCTATTATTCCCCACAAACTTTGCTTTTGTGACCAGGAAAGTGATATTTTGAAATGTACCTATTTTCCAGAAGATTCCAGATAGATTCAGTGCTGAGTAAACTTTGAGTAACTTCTAGAACTTTCTAGAACTTTCCAGTAATATAAATAGTAGTATAAATACAGGGGCCTTAAGCCCACCAGTTCAGTTTAGTTCCAGCTGCCTAAGTGGATACATATCTGCATTTTTCTGAGATGGCATCAAGAAGCTGCAAGCATCCGGCAGACCCATTTTGCTATGTCTGTAGCCAATTTATCAAGACAAGAGCGAAAAAGTACTCCGTGGAAGCATCTGCTAAGATGTGTGAGGCCTACAAGGCATATTTCGGCATGCCTGTCGGGGATCAAGACAAACCCTGGGCACCTCATTTCACCTGCGAGCACTGCAAAAAAACTCTGGAAGGTAAGATGGACAATTGTTGCTCGGAATTTTATGTTATAAAATTTGTTAAAATTTTTAAAATTGTAAACGTTTTTAATTTTAAAATGTTTTACAATTTTCAATGTTATTGAAAAAATATATCATATATGAAAAATGTTGCGAGAATCTCTTACACATTAGTCATGGGTGAAATAAATGTATTTTTGTAGGATGGTACAGAGGGGAAAAGAGAGCCATGAAGTTCGCTATCCCAAGAATTTGGCGGGAACCCACTGACAACTCAAGCAACTGTTACTTCTGCATGGTGGACCCTTCCAAGCGGACCGAGTTCTCTGTGGGGAGGAACAACGTCAAGTGGGAGCCACTGGTGGACCCCCGGAAGGTGCTGATGCCACCACTGCACATCAAATTGGGCCTTATGAAACAATTTGTCAGAGCTCTAGATAAGGAGTCGGCAGCCTTCAAGTACCTTCAAGACTTCTTCCCTAAGCTGTCTTAGGGAAGATAAAGAAGATACTGGAGTGCAATGAATTCCCCAAGAAGCTCACTAGTAAGGAGAAAGCGGCTTGGAACAGCTTTGTCGCAGTGGTTCGGGGCTTCCTGGGCAATCACAAGGCCGAAAACTATGTGGAGCTGGTTGAGACTCTGGTGAAGAACTACGGCACAGTGGGCTGTAGGATGTCTCTCAAAGTCCATATCCTTGATGCTCATCTTGATAAATTCAAGGAGAACATGGGAGCGTACTCGGAGGAGCAAGGCGAGCGCTTCCACCAGGATATACTGGACTTTGAACGCCACTACCAAGGACAGTATAACGAGAACATGATGGGAGACTACATTTGGGGGCTGATTCGTGAAAGTGATTTACAGTATAATCGTAAATCTCGAAAAACTACTCACTTCTAAATCTTTTGTAGTCATTTTTGTATTACTTTAGTATAAATACATGTTAATTTGGATTCATATGTTGTTTTTTTCTGACTTTATGTGAATGAAAAGACACAAATTCGCCCGTTTTCTCATTGGAAATAGGTAAATTTCAAAATATCACTGTCCTGGTCACAAAAGCAAAGTTTGTGGGGAATAATAGCCATTTTCTATACTTTTGAGGCATAAGCAATTAGGAAATAACACTTACTACCCAGGAACAAAAATTGTGTTACATAGTGTAATTCTTTATAACATATCCTTAAACTACCATTAAAAGCCTTAGAAAAGGGAGATTTAGAAAAACTATATAGAAAAAAATGAACGCTGTTATTGTAGGTCAGCAGCAAATGGAACGTGTTCTCATAAAAGTTTGATGGCACAGACCGTGCTGCTCTTGTTTTGACTGAAAGCCCCCAACTCAAACCTGCTGTGAAACATAAAAAGACAAAACTATAATAGCAATTTTGAAAAGGATTTATTTTGTTGTAAATTTAGTTTACATTTTATTTGGAGTTTCTCTTGAAAAATAAAAAACTGTAAGTAAACTATATTTGTGTGATTATATATATATATATATATATATATATATATATATATATATATATACGTGTGTGTGTGTGATCCACGTATAAGAACATAAGAACATAAGAAAGTTTACAAACGAGAGGAAGCCATTCGGCCCATCTTGCTCGTTTGGTTGTTAGTAGCTTATTGATCCCAGAATCTCATCAAGCAACTTCTTCCAGGGTGTCAGCTTCAACAACATTACTGGGGAGTTGGTTCCAGACCCTCACAATTCTCTGTGTAAAAAAGTGCCTCCTGTTTTCTGTTCTGAATGCCTCTTTATCTAATCTCTATCTGCGACCCCTGGTCCGTGTTTCTTTTTTCAGGTCGAAAAAGTCCCAAAATATGTTTGCCGGGCTTCACCAAGTAAATGCCTCAGGAGAACTAATTGTCACAGACGGTTCTGGCACCTCCCTTTTGTGCTATAAATCATTAGATCCTTTTGCATGGAAGGCCTCGGTTGCAAGGGTGTGCAGTTCTTTGATTGACCCTATGGAAGGCTGTGGGTATTCACTGACACAGGAGACAGAAGTTGTAATTGAAACACCGCACAGGTGCTCGGTTTTATTTATTTTTTTAATCGTGTGATTTGTATTGATTTCTTTTAGCCCGCAGAGGGCGCTGTTGTCCGTGGTCTGGCTAACAACTATGATATCCAGAACTTACGGGAATACCACGGCAGGGTACTCAGTACAGTTCAGGTGCACTCGCAGCAGGTGCTCAAAATAATGAAAAACGAAAAGGCAAAAAGAAACAGGGAAAATAAAACACAGTAATGAAAACTACAAAATAAATGTGCTATACTTTGCAGCGTGATTTTCCCCAGTCGCCGCTACCCTTACGACCCGGGTCTCCGTCCTACTCTATGCTGTTTCGTCAGCTAACTCTAAAACAATATTATTATTATTTGTTTATTTAGCAGACGCCTTTATCCAAGGTGACTTACAGAGACTAGGGTGTGTGAACAATACATCAGCTGCAGAGTCACTTACAGTTACATCTCACCCGAAAGACGGAGCACAAGGAGGTTAAGTGACTTGCTCAGGGTAACACACTGATTTAGTGGCGGAGGTGGGATTTGAACCAGGGACCTCCTGGTTACAAGCCCTTTTCTTTAACCACTGGACCACACAGCCTCATCGGGGTCTGTCCAAGGATTCCCCACTTTCTCTCTATTTCTTTAGTTTCTTCTCTCTGAGTTTCAGGTCTTTTCTCCTGTCCGTCTGTGGTCTTGCCGAGCAGCGAGACCGCTTGCTCGTTGTTCAGGTCTAAAGGGGCAGATCTGAGGAAACAGCACAGTATTAATTTATAGGATCAACAATCCCACTAAAATCCGCCTCCCAGCCACTCAGAGAGAGGGAAAGCGTGCACACCCTCTTCCCCACATCTCTGTGTCACTGCCATGACTGACAGGCAGATCCCACAGGATTTGCCAACCTTGAATGATAACCAACAGGTGTCTGAAACCTGCTTGTGCTGGCAAATTTTTAGAAACCAAGAGGGAGGTCAAGCTTGGTCCAAGCACGGTACCAGTTAATACAAGGATATTATATTTAACATAGTTTATTATATCTTGATTTTAAATGAAAATAACTGGACTTGCCACTGTATGCGTATTCAGAGGCAGTCTTTGTCAAATACTTTGTTAGCACACATTTGTATATGAAGTTAAACTGACCCATTGACAACACACTGAAAAGGTAACATAATACGCAGCTAAGAGGGACATTTATATTTTTTTGACCCAGGTTAAAATCATTAAATAGAGCTGGTGTTACATATTAAAAACACCTCTTGCATATACTTGCATTGAATTTGGTAGCAAGGACCCTGTGAACTCCAGTTTACCTCATTTTTAGGGAAAGGAGGGGTGGAAGACAGTGAAGCATGCACTCACATGCACTTAAATTTTGAAAATAGAGTTGACCAGATACTTCTAGAAAATATCATTAACTCAAAGATAGAAACTGTCAAAGCAGATTGGTGATCAGATTTAATTGGGACTCCTCATGTATTCAATAGAGGGAAAAATCCTATAAAAACCAAGGTAAAACCAGTCAAGGATCACGCGACTTGCTAACTACAAGTTGTGTGGTCTATGCTCTGAAAAAAAAAAAACTGGTTGCTGTTTGGTCGTATTCACAAGTCTCTGCCTTTTGAAGACAGTTCTTATTTTTCAATATAGCGCATAGATGTGAATTTGGTATCTCTTTTATATTGATGTATTGCTATAAGGTATAGAAATTATGTTTTAGTCCAAAGAGAGTAATATATATTGAATATTCTGGAATTTAGCAGTGGATGTTTTTAACTTTATGTATGCATAGCCCAAGCATATAAT
Organism: Acipenser ruthenus; assembly: GCF_902713425.1. Classification (NCBI taxonomy): domain Eukaryota; kingdom Metazoa; phylum Chordata; class Actinopteri; order Acipenseriformes; family Acipenseridae; genus Acipenser; species Acipenser ruthenus. Next base: position 18,959,312 of record NC_081189.1, on the reverse strand, counting down.
TAACCATATCTGTATTACTATATTGAAGTATTAATGGTGTTAAACCTGTAAAGGCACCAGATCGCCTAGAATGCTTATTACTTGACATTTACGGTGGTCTGCGCAACCATCCAATTAACATAAGCATTGAATAAACCGAAGAGAGCACTACCACTGCTGTGATTCATTAAAACTTCAAATTAGAAAAGTATAAGAGTTTCTTGAATATTAAAAAGTTGTCTGGACATATAGCCCACCCAGAGCCGTGGATAATTGAAGTCGTGGTAGAACGGGGCGCAGAGAAATGAGGTTCTGCTGTACAAGTATTCTGGTTATTTATTAAACTTTTGGAACTGCTCAACACCCTATTGCTGCTCTATCTATAAAAAGTATAGTTAACATATACTTGAATTAATATGGATTGTTTGTTCTGTATCATGACATTGCTTTTGGATGGCAGAAAGACTCATGTTGCAGAGCAGTTGGATCCAGTCCTGGTTTTACTGGGAGTGTAATAAAATACCTGATCTTGTTACCTGTACACAATGTGGCTAATCAAGCTAGTAGTTTTATTTCCATCCCTGAGCTTTGAGGCACATCAAATATATATATTCAACTTTTGTTCAGTGTCCAAAGTTTTAGGTTGTGGTTCTTTGGCACTATGTGGTGGTTCAAGTACAGCAGATGTTAGTGCATGGGGAGCTTTTTCCCCTGCTCTCAGGCGGTGTAATCCCACCAGACCAAGGTGGGTATGGAGGCTGTCACACTTCCTTTCTAATGAAACTGAAGGCAAAAGTTGGTCCTAGATTTGTGGTTTCCTCAGCACATACCAGCATTCAGTCAGTTTATAGTCATTTAGCAGACACTTCTCCAAAGCGACTTGGAGATGAACTACGCAATAGCAGAGTCACTTACAACAGGAGCTCTGTTTCAAGTCTCATCCTTAAACCAAACAAAAGCCACCATTCTAAAAAGATAGAGGGGAGGCCATTCAGCCCATCTAAAATCGGAGGTGGTTCAGAGGAGCCAACTGATCTCAACTTATTTAATCCAGCCCATTTGTTTACTGGGTACATTTAAAACCAATTCAGATGAGGGACAAAATAACTGAAAGTACAAAAAAGGTATAAAAAAAATGTCAACACCTTTATTTAGCAGTCATGATAATCCAACAACTAGACAGAACTGCATCTTCAGTTACCACCTGGAGAAAGAAACACGGATGATCAGTATTAGAATTGCATGCAGAACAAGGGCAATGTGGATTTTAAAAGTGCACCACAACTACAGAGTGCTTCATCTCCAAAAACTAAACAATAAAAAACGTGCCAGATCCTCAATAAGACAATTGAAATATTACTTTGCTTCTTCCCATACTCCTCATGGTAGACCCTCCGTACGCCAGTTAAAAGCCACAGAATGTGCAAGAATTAAAAAAAGCATACCGGCTTCCTCTGCAGACAGAGCCCTCCACTCATCCGCCTCTTCGAAGTGACCAGGCTCCCCAGCCCCCTCATAGTTCTGTGTCACTGTGCTCTGGCACCTTGGAGGCATCATAGGTACCTTCCAAATGCTGGTTAGGATCATCAGAATTGTCATTGCCTTCTGCCTCAACATCCAAAAGCCTGTTATAGTCAGTCATTCTCGTCAAAGGCATCGTCCTCTTTGGACACGCCTTTGTAAGACAGCAAGTCCTCCTCCAGTTCAAGAATGGCCGCGCCAGTCTTCCTCTCCCCGTCGTCACCTCCCTGCTTTTCAAGGACCAGCAGGGCATCGCTGCTTATGGTGCTTTTAGTAACTGAGGGGATACATTTAAAAATAAATACATTTTAGCATACAAGCCAAGGTCTTACCACTGCTACAAGAGTCACTCAAGCAGAAGTTACTGGATCTGCAATTTTTACACCCTTCCCCTTGCTTTCTGGGGGTCGTATAAATACAGATGGGCAAAGTCACATCTTCATTTATGCACACAGAGTCACAGCAGGAACAGACACTGTGGTTACCTTCAAGTTCCACCCACCTGAACAGAGACATTAGTAGTTATTCACATGGAACTGCCTCAAGTTACATGCTCCTAGAAAGAGCATGGTGCCTCATTGGAATGCCACCCTCCCAGAACTATGGAAACCAAATCTTTAGTTCTAGAAAATTAACACATCATTAATGGTTGCCTTCATCTTGCACTACCCAAGACATGCAAGGGAGCGATACCTTTAACCCTTAAATGGAACCTACCTGTTCACGTTCTTATCATAGTGGCAAGATTTGGTACTCCGCGTTACCATGCTGTTGCTCGTTACCACCATTGTGCAGTGCATGTAGTACTTGTTTACCTTGGGAATAGAATGGAGAATTATTTCCTTAGCAATATTAGACAGACGATACACCAGATTACTGGAGAGCAACTTGGTCAACTTCTGCAGCTAACCATTTGTGTTCATGCATGCAAGCAGTGCGCGTCAGACATCAACTACATTGAATGAGCGTCAGGCCACACCACCTAAACACGGCACGATCATAGCCATTAACTTTGGGCTGCCATTCACTTCATGCAAAAGTCACACTTCCAACACATGCTGGCAATATCGTTTTACGAAGAGTGAACACGGCACTGGTGTCAGAGTAGCAGAAGAAACTCCAATTGCATTGGAAGAGATCTGGGTGCCAAAGCCCAGTATAGGGATGAGCAGGTACAAAGGGAAACCTACCAGAGGGGACAGCGTGTTGAACTGGAAAGCATCAACAATTAAATTGATTGTATTGTTGGTTCTGGGAGGCACAAAATGGGAGCTACAGGTTTCATACTTGCTGTCCACCATGCACCTGGAAAGGGAGGAAGTGCAATGAAAAGAGCATGTGGGTTTCAAGCACAGAACAGGATTGCAAAAAGTAATTTGTAAGCCCTGGCATATTTAAGATGAGAGGTCATTGCTGTGGTGTGGTGAGGTAATGCAACTCCAGTGTCAATAAAGTCACTCCCAAGTCATTACCTTGCAACATGCGACACCAAAGCCATATACTACAACTGCCATAAAGTTGAACATTCGCCTCCATCTAAAATTGTAGTTCATGCAAAGTGAACTGTGAGCACAGGGTTGGAGCATCCCTGTGAAGCATTATCAGTCATGCAGTGGTTTTAGAACAGCTGACCTCCACACAAAGCCAGGAGAGCAGCATCCAGGTTTTCATAGAATAACCAATAGTCTTACCCATAATTCTCAATCACTGTGTATCTGGGCGTTGAATTTGAAGCTGGAGATGCGGTTGCATAACAGCTGTGGATGAAAAGCTTTGTCCCAGGAATAGTAAGATTTGTAGTAGCTTGAAAGTGTATGGGTTGTCCAAGGTAGAATGTATTCATCATGCGCTCAGGAACCCAGTCACCTAAGGAGTAAAAAAAAAAACCCCACACAAGGTGGGAGGGTGGAACAGACAGTTGAAGCATGCAGTTGGGGGGGGGGGGGGGGATAAGCATTAAAACGGGACACTATTTTGACATGTGGACTCCCAGGAGAACCACAGTACAGTGTAGCACCCCCGCTTCAACAGTACTTGTCCTCATCTGTATACACCCTATTTAAAATCATAGATAATAGGGAACCCTTAATGATATACAGATCCCAAGACATGCTGTAGGTACTACACTACGCTTTATATAGTTATATAACCGTTGAAGAGTTCTGCTTACCATTAATTATTTTTAGGGCAAAGCCGTATGGGGTCTTGAGACTCTTGAACCGAGTTGGATTCCTCCAAAGCGGACGAATACCGTGCCTGTAGACATGGCGATACCTACAAACAGGAAGAATCAAGCGGACGAGTTTTTCAATGCAATATGACTCTTGGACATTAGCTTTGTTAAACCGCTTTTAAAACCGGGGTGATTTAAAAGAATAAACAAGTCCGCTTTTGCCATGCCGTATAATTAGAAAGAGGTTCCGTACCTATAGTAACGACACTGAAGGGGTACAGTGAATGGCATAGATCTCCGAATTGTACTGTTTTGCACAGATGGAACATATTTAAGGACGTTCTTGTACACCAACTGTCCAGCTTCCACCTTGAAGGTGGTGTAGAAAGAGAATATGAAGTTAAATTGGAGTTAGAACATCGGAAAGCAGGTTTAAAATGACACACAAATAAAAGCACACACTACATACATAGGAATCTTAACGTTACACATTGTGCCTGAAACTATATTGACGTATATTAAAAAAGCGCCACCCCACACACCCTGATGCATCATCCATTGCTTGCAACAGTCAAGTGAAGCTAGAAATATGTAAAGTCAGAACTCTCTACAGCATGGGATACTCACAGACGCCTGGCTTCCACATTCTTTGAGGCCGTATGTAAAGAGAAGATACCCACCAGAGACTCCATTGCTTCTGCAGCTGGTCCCCAGAGTCAACTGGCCTGCTTTACACTTGAATCCGTACAGGTCAGTCCTTACCCTCACGTACATTTTGTTTTCGCTGCACAACACGCGGACCGCTGCAGCAAGACTAATGGGTAGCGGCCGGGGCATAGGAACAGGCTTGGGATTCATGACCTTTTGGAGCTCAGGCGGCACGGGCGCGTTGACAGGGATCACCCGAGGGCTAAGCAGCTTGAAAGGAAAGGGAGTGACAGGCACTGGGATGCCGTAAGGCGGAATAAACTTCACCGGGTAAGGCCTTGGTTGTATTGGAGGTTGAACCGGAACATTTTCCTCACTGTGTATCTCCGTCTCAACCTGCTGAATGGGGTCATGCTCCTCGCCCTGCACCTGCGCAATGGGGTCGTGCTCCTCGCCCTGCACCTGCGCAATGGGGTCGTGCTCCTCGCCCTGCGCAATGGGGTCGTGCTCCTCGCCCTGCGCAATGGGGTCGTGCTCCTCGCCCTGCGCAATGGGGTCGTGCTCCTCGCCCTGCGCAATGGGGTCGTGCTCCTCGCCCTGTACCTGCTCAATGGGGTCGTACTCCTCGCCCTGTACTTGCTCAGTAGGATCCTTTCCCTTGCTGCGTAGCTCGCTATACGTCTGTGTTTCGCCGTGCTCCGCAGAGATCTGCGAAGCAAAAATACCTGCAACTAAAAAGCAGGAAAAAAGGAGGAAAAACTGCATCGCCGATGGAACGGAACGGCGCAATGACCGGGACGCGCCACGGCACCCAGCAAACAACTCCATTATACCCATAACAAGAACCGAAGAGATACCTTAGTTCTTCCAGACCACACTTTTATAGCGCTGCCCATTAACAATAATCACCTGTGACCAATGCCAGCTAATTACCCCTGTAGTCAAATGTGACGATCACCTTTAACACCTTCAATGGACTCCAGTTAAATCAGATGATTCTTCTTGATAACCTCCCATTCAATCGACTGATTCTAGTCAGATCGGGTGTCAAATGTCAGTCTGTCTCTCGTGTGCTGGCAGTTGCTTTTGTTTTTTCTTTATTTTGATTTGCAAATCTAACCCGTAATCTTTGCAGAAACGCATTTATTTGAGTCGTATTGCGTTGCTAGAACTGCAGGACCTAGTAGTAATGCTTGGGATACCACTGCACCTGTATGATTCAAACCACGAGCCAATTTTCTAGCCGCTTTGGTGGTAATCCTACACTATATGTTTAGAACATGTAGTTCAAAAATAATAATTAAACGGGAGAGCTATTTCTTATTTAATGTGACGCCACTTCCATATGTTATATAATAAATATTCTATATGCTATAGAACCAATGTTACCCTCCCTCCATTCAATCACTTCCAATTATTGGTCCCGACATTTTTCTCCAATATTTAAAAAATGTCCCGATTTCTAAGGGCGCCAGATTAGCACTCGTTACTTTAATTACAGAAACACTCGGCAATCATATTCAAAAATATGGTTCCAGAATAATATTTTGAATCTAGGTTCCTGTAGCCCTACTAAATAAAAAATATGCAAAATGATCTAAATTAAGGGTAAAAAAGCAATACATCTGGCTATAACATCTAGTTGAACCTGGGCACGAACTGGAAATTGAAGGCGGCGTCCTTGTGCCGCAGTCAGAGGTTGTTTTTCTTAGTTTAATGCTAAAGCACTATATTCAAATAAGCAGCATGCTTAAAAAAAATAGGTCAGAATCGCAAAAATAAATAAATAAAGTTATGAGCACTTCTACCTAGAACAGCCAAAAGTAGTCATTTTGACGGCTTGCTACAACACATGCTTTTATTGTTAGTTTAACCTACAATACGCTATGTTTTTTTTAAACGTATACAAGCCTGTTTGTTATCTGTACCTCCGAGTTTACAGCAGTATGTATTTGAATAGAATAGAATATTACTCTTGACTTCTAGATATGTGTTATCCAAATATCTAGTGTAATCCTATCAATTCCTTGGAGACCTGCCGTCTGGCTGTCTAAGTGAGCATATATAGTCTGCTGTATTATAATATTACTATTATAAGAATTGTTCGATAAATCCTTGATATTTTTGCGTTTTGATTTGAGAGCAACTACAAATATATTTGCCTTGGCATCAAATATTTGGAAGGACTTCATTGAAAACAAAAATGCCTGTTTCAAGCTAAACATAAAACATTACATGGACAAGCAGCTGTTTCCGACAAAAGCACGGTGTCGCTGGACAAACAAACCTGTCAAATATGGGATCAGGTTTTGGCTGGCAGCGGACCTGCCCCTACCTGTGCAAAGATAAAACTCGCCCCCCCGCTGGTCAGAGACTGGGTGACAGTGTGTTAGGCTGATGTAACCGTGCTTAGGAAAAGAGATGAATGTTACCAATATACATATCTATTATTTCACTGTAATTAGCGAAACAGTTGAAGAAAAAAATACAGCCTGGTTGCAACAGTAAACAAAGAAGAAGAGCGTTTCCACCTTCTGCGCAAAACTAGTACTCACTGAAAGCAATCACCAGTATCCAGGTGCTGTATTTTACAATGTGCTGGACGTGGCAGCCATCAATTCCTTCGTTTTGTACAATGAATGCACCGGGGGAAATATCAGCAGGATAGATCTCTTATGATGCTAGCCACGGAGCTTTGGCAGAAACATTTGCCAGGTAACTAAATGCAATACAAATAAAACTTCTGATAGCTGTGCCGAGTGTGAAAGAGCAGTATGTGGTAAATGCACACAAGTTGATAAGCGTTACATCTGTGTGGATTGTGCTAATATGGGGGCTACTTTGAAGCATGTTTCCCTGAATGCGCATTCCCGTTACACTGTGGGAACGGAGTTATTTTCTTTTTTATGTTATTTTTTATAAATAATTATTTTGATTTTACAATTGTGTATGTAGGCCTACATATAACGAGTTTGCAGCTGGTTACACAATATTTTCTTTTGAAATGTTTATTTAATTATAGTTTTTCATTTTCTGGAAGTCGTGCTATGCAGTAGGGCAATGGTCGGCAACTGTAAAATGCAGCTGTATTTCATTTTTCAAATACATATTTTTCTTTTATCACTTACAATTCATATATATATATATATATATATATATATATATATATATATATATATATATATATATATATATATATATATATATATAATGTTCTAATCTGTATATTTAGTTATCCAGACCACATAATTTACCGTACTGTGCTAAGTACTTTGTGCTGCAAGTACAGATTTCTAAGGGATGACAGCCAAACTGGATATGTGAGTGTAAATTTGGTAGTTATATTCATATAAGAATTAGCCAAATTGTAACAGGGGGAGACATGTGCTGACTCTTCTGACGTGTTCATAGTGCTGCAGGGAGAGGGCAGCAGCTCGTCAATAGAGGTATGACACAGGCCCGGTTTTTGGGATGGAACCGCATAACAGTCTCGCGTTTTGATTGGTCCATGTCTGTCACATGAATACGTCGTCACACGAGTGGAAAAGCGTGCAGGCATTTTTAACATTGTGATCAGATAGAGAGAGTGTTCTGCTTTCCACAACCTTACCATTAAAATATAATGTGGTATTACACTGTACTGATATTACAAACTATGAGGAATTACTTTATATAAATTATCATGTTATGCACGAATGTAAGAATTGGCTTTCTGTGGTGGTGTACTTTTTTCTTTCAAGTAGCATATATCTATAATCGTTTTTGCGATATATTTTAATATAAAACATATACGCTATTGCAGTTTTGTTACAGGATACATTAGTTTATCTCTAATGTAATCACAGTTTTACATATAGACTGCCCCTGTTTTCATTTACGTCCCAAATTCTGGGCCGCTTTGCTTTTCAGATAATGTCCCAAATTCTGGGCCGCTTTGGTTTTTAGATAACGTCCCAAATTCTGGGCCGCCTTGGTTTTTAGATAAGGTCCCAAATTCTGGGCCGCTTTGGTTTTTAGATAACGTGCCAAATTCTGGGCCGCCTTGGTTTTTAGATAAGGTCCCAAATTCTGGGCCGCTTTGGTTTTTAGATAACGTGCCAAATTCTGGGCCGCCTTGGTTTTTAGATAAGGTCCCAAATTCTGGGCCGCTTTGGTTTTTAGATAACGTCCCAAATTCTGGGCCGCCTTGGTTTTTAGATAAGGTCCCAAATTCTGGGCCGCTTTGGTTTTTAGATAACGTGCCAAATTCTGGGCCGCCTTGGTTTTTAGATAACGTCCCAAATTCTGGGCAGCCTTGGTTTTTAGATAACATCCCAAATTCTGGGCCGCTTTGCATTTCCGAATTCAGCCCAGTTTTGGGGAATCAGCTGACAGCCGAGTTTCTAAGTCATGCATGCACAGTTTACCATAAACTGGATCGTGAATTCATTTGAGAGTAACCCTTAGTACATTAATCAAAGTTCATGTATTTTTTACTCTCCCCAGAAATCTTTTTTTTTTTAATGAAAAAAACAAAAATGTAAATGTTAAAAAACGTATTTCTTATTACATGAAGAAACTACATTGCACTGAAATAGATACATGAAAATTAATTTAAGCAGTCGTTTTCCTTTATTAAAGGCTAATATTAAAACACATTTTTGGGAAGGAACATGGTATTCCGAAAAAAGGACATCTCGTTTTCTTATGTAACGTCCATCAATATATTGTAGTGTTTCAGGTTCTTTTTGGACAGAAATGAGACTGCAACTGTGAGTAGATGAAGGCCGTTTATTTTGACAATAATTAAATAATCACAAAATAAAATCATAAAGTGAGGGAAAGGAGACTGGGAGTCGACAGTGAAAATAAATGATTGTAGTAATTTTTCTTTTACCCTACCTTTCCCAGTCTTTTCCCCGCCCCTCTTGTGCGCAAAACCTGAACTCCAATTCCCCTCCACACACGTGTACCACCATGCAACCCTGGCACGCACACACCACCATGCAACCCCTGCACGCATACACCCACCATGCAACCCCTGCACGCATACACCCACCATGCAACCCCTGCACGCACACACCACCATGCAACCCCTGCACGCATACACCCACCATGCAACCCCTGCACGCATACACCCACCATGCAACCCCTGCACGCATACACCCACCGTAGCAATTCTTTGCAAAATATATTTTCGGGTATTCAGCCCCATTCATGTCTATGGCAGTGTTATAAAACACATTTTCAGGCATATCTCTCGAACCCGAGCACGTAGAACCACCATTCAAAGTGATATAGACTCAGGGGAGCACCCCAAACCACCCCCTAAAAAGGTGTGGTGGTTCACCCAAAAACTCATGTCATGACGAAAAAATTCACTTTGCCAAGCCGTCCTGGCATTTGAACCATGAAAATGGTGACTCCTTGTGCGGGGCCCCATGGGGCCCCAACGCAAAAAAAAAATCAAGTTCCTAACCCCCACAGAACCCGAGATACGCCCTGTCAAATATGTCCAAAAACTACCCTTTTCGGGGTCATATCTCCATGACCCCGGGGCCTAGAAACCGGGTTGAACTTCCTAGGGTCATGTCTGGGGGCCCTCTTTCACAGGGAGCACCCGTTTTCAAATGCTACATTTTCAACAAATTTTCACATTTTCAGCATGATGGCATGTCAAGGTTGCATTTCCAATAGCTTTTGAGCTCCAGGTTGGCAAAAAAAGTCTAAACTGGTGCCCTTTCTAGCTGGGGACACGTCACTTGGAGGGATCGACAGGGACCCCGAGGTGGACCTCCGTACCGATTTTCAAGTCTTGGGGACCCCCGGAACCCGAGATACAGCACCCTGAAAAATGTCTATGGGAAATCCAATTATAAAACCCCTTTGGGGCAACGCCCACCATCTGGCGGTGGGGTGGCGTTTGAACCCGTGGCTGATGTCTTTCTTTAGCTAAGACTCTTGTGCACGCAAAGAATGTCCTTCTGAGTTTGTTGGCCCAGGGGTCGTGGAGATACGGGTACGATAAGAGACCACCCCCTTCCCTATGGCAAATCCCATTATAAAAACACCATCAGGGTAAGGCTCAGCTAATGGCGGTCGTGGGTCTTACGAACTCGAAGGAACCCATTTTCTTTAGCTAAGATTGTTGTGCATCTAAAAAGAGTACAGAAGCACCAATTTAAGTCCATTCCAATGTTTTGTGATCACAGTATCAGCCTGAGTGTATCGGAGCACAGTTTTGCACCAAAAGCGAGGGGAGGCAAAAAAAAGCACTATATACCCTATTCTTTAAGGTATCACTTTGCAGTGCAAATTTGAGGAACGCAACCACTTAGCAACTTGCAAATTGGTACTGCAATTTAAAGGCCTGTAGTGTCAGACTGGTAGTCCCTAACTGATTCAAGTGTTTTTGGAATGATTCTTGCAAAGACTGATTTATAAGAAAAAAGAGAGATTGACAAACAGCATTTTGCTTTATATGCAGAAACGGGCAACTAGAAGAGGGTGTCAAACAAGCTGTGAATGTCCCAGGAGGCTACAGAGTACCTCTGAGTATGAATCCAGATGTTCGCAGTACCTGTTCTTAGATGTCCGAAACCACTGTATTGCTGTATAACTGTATACCCTATAAATATCACTTTTTATTGTGTATTTGAGGAACACAACCAATTACAAACTTCATTTGAATTGCTGTGCTATCAGAATATCAGTGTATAACTTTGCTGGGTATTGCAGTGTATGCTGGGTATCAAAAGGCCTTCAAACTTTTACAAAAGGCCGTCAAAGTTACAAAAAATAGGTGTACTGTTTGTTGTTCTATCCTAAACCAGCAGTTTGTCACCCAGATTTATTAAATAAACGGGGGGGGGGGGGGGGGGGGTCATTAGATTATTCTCCATTTTATTGTAACTGAGGTACCGTTCAGTTGAGCGAAAATTGTAAAGGGGTACTCGAGCTGAAACCTCCAGATAGAAGGGGTACAAGTTTCAAAAAAAGGTTGAAAACCCCTGACCTACAGTATAAATGATCAGGAATAGATAAGGGAAATGCTGACTAATACAATACAATAGGATTTATTTGAAGTTGTTGAAGGTCACTGGTCTCTTAAACCCAGAAGTTCTGATAAACCCCCATGCCTCACTATATATTGATGGACATTACATAAGCAAATGAGATTTTTTTTTTGGGTATACCATGTTCCTAAATGTTTTCTGAGGAGAGTAAAAAATACTTTGATTCATGTACTCTTAAATGAATTAACGGTCCAGTTTATGGTAAACTGTGCATGCATGACTTAGAAACTCGGCTGTTAGCTAAGCAGAATATCTCAAAAACTGGCCTGAATTCGAAAATGCAGAATTCGGAACGTTATCTGAAAACCAGAGCAGCCCAGAAATTGGGATGTTATCAAAGCGGCCCAGAATTTGGGACGTTATCTAAAAACCAAGGCGGCCCAGAATTTGGGACGTTATCTAAAAACCAAAGCGGCCCAGAATTTGGGACCTTATCTAAAAACCAAGGCGGCCCAGAATTTGGGACGTTATCTAAAAACCAAAGCGGCCCAGAATTTGGGACATTATCTGAAAAGCAAAGCGGCCCAGAATTTGGGACGTAAATGAAAACAGGGGCAGTCTATATGTAAAACTGTGATTACATTAGAGATAAACTAATGTATCCTGTAACAAAACTGCAATAGCGTATATGTTTTATATTAAAATATATCGCAAAAACGATTATAGATATATGCTACTTGAAAGAAAAAAGTACACCACCACAGAAAGCCAATTCTTACATTCGTGCATAACATGATAATTTATATAAAGTAATTCCTCATAGTTTGTAATATCAGTACAGTGTAATACCACATTATATTTTAATGGTAAGGTTGTGGAAAGCAGAACACTCTCTCTATCTGATCACAATGTTAAAAATGCCTGCACGCTTTTCCACTCGTGTGACGACGTATTCATGTGACAGACATGGACCAATCAAAACGCGAGACTGTTATGCGGTTCCATCCCAAAAACCGGGCCTGTGTCATACCTCCGTCAATATCTGCCTGTCAGTCATGGCGGTGACACGGAGAGGGGGGAGAGGGGGTGTGCGGACTTTCCTTCTCTCTGAGTGGCTGGGAGGCGGGTCTTGGGGGAATTGCTGACCCTATAAGTTTCATTCTGCTGTTCCCTCAGGTCTGCCCACGGAGACGTAAACGGCGTGCGGAAGCGCTGGAGGAAAATCAGCCGGGACGAAAATCCCGGCGAGACAAATAAATAAATAAATAAAAGAAAGAAAGAAAGAAAGATTTAGCGGTAGCGGGGGAAAAACTCTTGGGCAGCCCCGATAAAGTGGATAGCAGGCTGAGGGAGCCGCTAGGGTAGGACGGAGACCCGGGCCGTATGAGTAGCGACGGTTGGGGTGAAGCTGCCGAGTGCAGCACTTTTTATTTTGTAGTTTTGTTTACTGTGTTTTGTTTTCTCTGTTTCTTTTAGCCTTTTGATTAGTATTTTTGTTCTAACCTCTGTACCCTGTACCGCTCCGGTATAGTTGTGGCTCTGTCGCTACCATAGCTGGTACGGCAGGCCCCTCTGCGGGCTGAACCCAAAATAAGTTTCTAATAAAACTGGGCACCTGTGCGGTGTTTTCAGCCTCATTTCTCTGTCTCCTGTGTCAGTGAATTACCCACCACCCTTCCACACAAATAAACATTAATTTGTCAAAATTATGTAGCGTTAAATATATTTTTACTAGTTGATATGTATTTTTTATAGCCATATAATGGACATAGGTTTAACTTTCTATCATTGTTTCAGGCTACTGTACTTGAAATACTGAGAAATAAATTCAAAAAAGAGAGAAAGTCACTTAGTTCAGTGGAGACTTTAGAAGACATGAAAAAAAGTTTGGTGCTGTGGGTCGAGGAAGGAAGCGTGCTTTAATTGCACCAGAGCAACAGCAACCGCTCATGAAAAAGAGAAGAGAATCTGTAAGCCTAACTCTTGGATCTGCATTGACAGAAATAGATTGAAACAGTACATTTCAAATTATTTATTTTTAATGTACATATAATTATACTTTATATATGTGCATACATGTGATTGTGTAGTTTATTAGCTAATTGGCTTTCATGGACAGTACTTGATCTTTAGCATTTTCTCAGAGTAAAGAAAAGCACAGAGAATACATGCAGTAAATGTCTGATCAGAAGATTGAATTACTCAACGTTATGGTAAATATTGCAGATGCAAAGTGAGGAGTTCCCAGGAGAAGACGAGCATAGTACTGCAAAACACTTGGACTCCATAAGAAAAGAAATAACGAAATTGAGGCTGAACATTGAAGCCATATGTGACAGCATGAATAGAATTGTACACACTCGGGAAAGAATGATGGAGAAGAAGTCAACTGAAGAAGTCCTTGGTCTGTTTCCATTCCTAAAGCATCCTAAACTGGTAGGTACTAGTTTTTATTCTACTATGGTGATTGATCAGAAATTAATATTTTTAGTTATAACCATGTATAATCACTTTAATTAGTCATCCTAGGTGACCTTTCTGCATCAGCAATCCACCTGCTCCAGCTTTGACAAAACTCCAGTGCTCCTGGTTTTTCCCATGCAACTTCTTTCTGCTCGCATTCAATTTAGTTTGATTTTGTTTTATTTATTGATTTTTTTTAACTACTACATTATTTGTAATTATTCAACTCAATTATTCAACTTTTTTACAGCTCTGTAGGGTCGCCTTGGATAAAGGCATCTGATAAATAAATAAATAAATAAATAAATAAATATAATAATAACTTTACCATCTGTATTTTAGCTGTTGCACAAAGTAGAACTATGTTTTGGAGTAAACTTGGAACGGAACCTAAAGAGTGGCCTATCCAGAATGGTAGATCCTATTTTCAGACTCTCTAGTGGGCCTCTTCTAACTAATGTGATGTCCTACATTGAAGATGCTTCAGATAAGACACAGGAAAATGGTAATGTATAAGAAATATTTATTGTACATCAAATTGTTTTGACCTATCTCAGAATAGGATCTATAAATAACTATTAGAACATGATGCAACTTCATTTCGTACACTTAGAGCATAATATTTCATGGGGAAGATAGCTGGTATTTAACTCTCACGGGCATAAAAACCAATGTGAAAAACCTGCATGAATAGGTTTTTAGAAACTTTGTTGATACTGTTCTTAACATTTTTTTGCTCCAATCCATAATAACATTTGTATCAGTGGTGGTCAGTCCTGGTCCTGGAGAGCTACAGTCTTGTGTGTTTTTTTAGGTACCTTTAAATCTTTAAAACTATTCTTTATCTGTGCAGTTTAGCAAATAATGAATTCATGAATGTAACTGAGAGCACTGGTGGAATTATTAATTATTAATTATTATTATTATTATTATTATTATTATTATTATTATTTCTTAGGAGACTTACATCCAGGGCGACTGTTGTGTGAAATTTTAATTACTTTAAAATTAGAAGGAAGTTCATGTGGAGGTAAATAAGACAATTACTACACAGAGTAATTCCAAATAAGGTCTGCTTTATTTCACACCCTTGCTACAATGATAGACAAACACACATACAAGAATATATTAATCAGAGATATAATATACTCATAGAGACGCAACTGAACTAATCCTTACCCTTCCAAGCAGATCGGGAGAGCCCCTCGACCCTGGTAAGAGAAAGCAGCTGTCTCCAAAACTACCGAGCAGGACTGCACAAATCCTCACGGCCGACTCTCCTCAACAAAGGTTATATTAATCACAGATCAATACAACCCATGAGACACAACTGAACTAATTCTTACCCTTGCAAGCAGATCGGGAGAGCCCCTCGACCCTAGTAAGAGAAAGCAGCTGTCTCCAAAAATACCGAGCAGGACTGCGCATATCCCCACGGCTGACTCTCACCAGAGCAGGGGGGGAACCCGTCCTTTATAGCTTACCAAGTTAGGCTTCCGCGTGCGAGAGAGTAATTGGCCAGATCACTTTCTCGAGGCTCGCCCTGTGAATCATTTCTGTAAGCTATCCCTTTTCCCATAACATTCTGAGACAAACAAAATAGATAAGCGATACAAAAACAAGTTAGTTGAGCAGTACGAAAACAAGTTAGATAAACAGTACAGAAACAAATTATACAAGCAGTACAGGTTATTACAGGGCAAGGGCACAGATGGACTCGAACGCATTTCTATAACTTTCTAGAACATTTTTTTTTATTTCATTCGGCCCTTCGGTCGAGATCCATCTGTGCACTGCCAAATACATTGTTCGCTGTGTAATTCTGCAAAGATAGATACATAAACATATTTGCCATACACATAAAAGAAATACAATCCCCAATAATATTAAGATGGGGTGGATTAATATATCTAATATTCCTTTAGCCTTTGGTGACCATCCCTCAAATATGGACCACCACGCATCTTGTGCATTACGTTCAATAACTTTCCCTAACCCTAAGATTGTATTTTGTGCCATTATCGTTTTAATTTTTAATACAGTAGCATTGTGTTGATGTTGTTTTGCTAAGTCAATTAATTCAGACGATTGATTCAGCAATTCTTGATGTTTTTGCAGGGAAATGTGAATTATCATTTCCCCAATGCCAAAGATATATGTCTGATAAACACTCAGAATAAGGCACATAAGTAAGTTGTGGATGGGTATGCACCGTACTTATACATAATTTATGAGGGCCAACTTCGTGCAAAATTTCCCTCAACGGCTCATGTCTCCATTCACACAACCCCTTTCCGTCTGTAAAACATGGGTTAGTACGTCCTGTCCTTAATAAGCAAACCATGCCTTGGTCTGTCTTGTCACAATCTAGTAAATCATATGTCTGATTAGTATGTATATCCAACCACGTGCCTATAACCTGGAGATACCAGTGGGCTCCCCCAGCAATTATGGGATGCACATAGTATTTACATATAGGTGTCACTCTCGTTAAATTATGCATAACATATCTCCCCATACACATAGTATTGTTACACATAGTGGATTCTTTTACCACGTTCACCCATAATTCTGAAATGTTCCAAAATTTCTTATATTCATGATCATTTTGTCGTAAAATCAATGATTGTACTTTGGTGCGTTGATGATATACATACAACATTTGCAATGTACATTCTGTCCAGTTCATCCACTTGGTAATGTTCTGCCACTGTTGTAGAGTTACGTTAGTTATGTCCATGACCATCTCGGATGCTACTCGGTCCCAGTACGCTTGATACACATGCATGAGCGCACCGTCGGGCATCCACTGTACAACTTTATTCAGGGCTATCCGAGTATTATAGCCCACATTTTGCAATTCTTACAGCACCACAGTGTCCCAGTACGCTGGCGAATGAACACTTTGTATTACCATTGCAGGTGAAGTTATCTTGGGTTCGGGTTTTGGTGTAGTTATTCCAGCTCAGCGTGACCCGATCCGGCTTTGTTAATTGTTGTCCTGGAGACCAGGCCTGCAGCATCCCCACCACTGCCAATATTGCCATCGTTCGCCATACCCAGTGCTTCATGGTGAATCTGCAAACAAACACACACACTCACAACTCATTAGTTTTCTCTTACATAACATTTAGTAGCTGGGACATGTTCCCATCCTTCCTTGCCAGGTTTTATTATAGCCACCGTGTTATCTTTCCCTACAGCAATCACGTCGGCTGGCTGTGGCGGTCCTTCCGCCTGTTGTACCCACACTTTAGCTCCATTAACATCTGTGGAACCAAACCCTCCTGTTCCTCTAGTTGTGCTGATCAAAGGTTTATTTACTTCTGTGACATTTTTTTTTTTTTTTTTAATATTTGGACCGCTAAAACTAGCCGGTCCTTCCATCCTCTCAGTATGTTGCCACTACTTTAATTTCCTTCAATTGCATTTTCATCATTTATACCCTATATTCACATTAACCAACAGGCTGTCTATCATACTAGTACCACAATCCATCAAGCCTGCAATCCTACACTGTACCATCAATAATCTCATGTCACTCACGATTTATTCATGTTTCAGTTATCACATTAATCTAATTATCATCACCTCTCCTGCAAGAAGCTCCGTAAAAAACTAATTGTAACCAACATAAACAAAACACATCGTAAACATGTGTGCAAACATCCCATTTCACATCACTCGCATAGCTCTGAGTGACACTGCTTTTGTCTCCTGCATCACTGCCTAATAATAGGATCTGTGCTCAAGTCCAAAAACTCAGAGTAATCTCCCACATCCACACGCACATTCCCTGCTCCTGTATCACATGCGTAGTAACCATTTATCAATAGGCTCGCCCGGTTTTTGACGGTACCGTTCTCTGATGTCAAGTCGTTCTTGTTGTGTATAATCCTCAGTAGTTATTTGAGCGGCTACTATGTCCCCTCGTGGACCAGCAACCTGTCTGCGTCTAACAATAGGTTTAGCTTGCAAAGGGGGTGGTTTGGATTCAAGGTCTGGTTCATCATTTGGATCTGGGTCAGGATTATCCGGGTCCCAAGTATAGTCCCGGTCATCCGTGTCCGAGTTCCAAATGTCACCATCCCATCGTTCCGGGTCCCACCCTGCTACATTGGCACTAGCCACGAACGCACGAATCTTTTTCTTGCTCGGCGTTTTCTTTTTTTTTTCAGCATTAACTTTAGCAATATGCACCGCAGCCCTTTCTGCCATTCCTGTCGTTTGCGGTAACTTTTCTCGCAAAATATCACACTGTGCCTGTGCGAGGGATGCACGTCCCATTGCATCAGACAATTCTACCATTTGAATTGTATTTTATGCTCTCTAACAATTCAACTTTTTTTTTCTTCTACTCGTGTATGGTAGTGTGCTTTAGCAACATCAGAATAAACCCAGTTAATACCGATAACATCAGTGCTTTATTAAACTACGTGTTTTCCATTCAAAGAGAATGCAATCTCCCTGTTTAATTCAACATGAACTAAACAATCATTAATAAACAGACCCCTTAAAAATAAAACATCGTTTTAACTCTGCACTTTTTTTTAGCTAAATCAATAATACAAACTCTACCACTCATGTGATCTTGGTTTCAAATATGTATTCATAGGTGATTCATAAAATTCACCCGTGTCTTAAACATAAAATTCACTCTCAAACAAACACTTAACATTCATTCATGAAAATATTTTTAAAATATTTCCAGGTCGATAATTTAATTTGTTTCAGATTTATTGATCTCCAAAAACATTTGTTCTCTTTCTAAAAGTCTTTTTATTTTTTTAGTCTGTCTAACAGTGATCTATTCTCATTCTCTACATAGTCTTTTCTCTCTCCGCCCAAATATGGTCACGCAAGTTTTTTTTTTATTCCTCCCTGAATCTGCGACCAGGGAGACACAGACCCTGCGTACCAAAACAATACCACCACTTTCTTTTCAAGTAAACCCTCTGTCAGAAAGACAAGATGTTCCTCTTGTTTACCAATATAATCCTGAACAAACTATTAATTGTTGCTTTGTATATTTGTGTTATTGTTTTAGTTCAAAGGTTGGCCATTCCTTTGCATTCAAACACTAACACAACACAAATAACTCATTAATTAACCTGGGTCTCTTTCCCTTATCAAACCCTCTTATGATCAAGGCAAGACAATAAGTATTCATGCTGGTTCTTAGTACATAGTTTTTTCTAAGATGTTACTTTATCTCCACGCTTGAGCAAAATCAGAATTACTCAAACAATCCTTATTAAACAACTTCTTAATAACTCTTAAAGTGCCTTGCTCTTTTTCCTACTTACAAGATACACACTCCTGACCTGTTACATGAACGTATACATTACTGTTCTATATATATATATTCCCTTTTTGCCATATTTTGAAAACATAGTCTATGTTCTATATTCTCCAGTCATCCATTTGATGACCCTCAATATTATCTTCTAACATATTTGGAGTTGATCAGACTCCCAACAAAACACAAAACTAACAAACAAACAACAACACTTTTTAGTTTTGTCTTGTTTTTACCAATATTCCGTGTTTAAAGCTATGCTTAACGAAGCATAAACTTTTATTTTGGTTTACTGCACATTTAATTTACACTTTTGTATGTGCTATTTGGGCTTAACTGGAACTTATTGTCTGATTGTTCCTTATCTTTACCACCTAATGTAGACAGTTAAATAAGAGGCTTATCCTATTGCCCCCTTATCGTGACTTATAAACCAAACAGTAAAAACAAAGACAAAACAGGTGTAACAAATCCTCTCAAAAACAAACATAAAACATAAATCCGAGTATGCCCGTACATGTTAAGCACTACAAATCCGTATAACTAGTCCTTAGACATATTGATTTTGCTCGTTTCAATAGTTTAAACCAAGATTCTGGCAGCCCTCTGCCTTTTCTCAATTCTAGTGCCCCATCACTATAAATGGTTTTATCCCATTCAGGCAGCACCTGAGGCTCAGGCTCAAGCTCCTTATTCTTGCATTTAAACATTGTGATTATTTACGTCCAAACTTCCTTTAGAATCCTGCCGACAACGCCAATAATGTTGTGTGAAATTTTAATTACTTTAAAATTAGAAGGAAGTTCATGTGGAGGTAAATAAGACAATTACTACACAGAGTAATTCCAAATAAGGTCCGCTTTATTTCACACCCTTGCTACAATGATAGACAAACACACATACAAGAATATATTAATCAGAGATATAATATACTCATAGAGACGCAACTGAACTAATCCTTACCCTTCCAAGCAGATCGGGAGAGCCCCTCGACCCTGGTAAGAGAAAGCAGCTGTCTCCAAAACTACCGAGCAGGACTGCGTAAATCCTCACGGCCGACTCTCCTCAACAAAGGTTATATTAATCACAGATCAATACAACCCATGAGACACAACTGAACTAATTCTTACCCTTGCAAGCAGATCGGGAGAGCCCCTCGACCCTAGTAAGAGAAAGCAGCTGTCTCCAAAAATACCGAGCAGGACTGCGCATATCCCCACGGCTGACTCTCACCAGAGCAGGGGGGGAACCCGTCCTTTATAGCTTACCAAGTTAGGCTTCCGCGTGCGAGAGAGTAATTGGTCAGATCACTTTCTCGAGGCTCGCCCTGTGAATCATTTCTGTAAGCTATCCCTTTTCCCATAACATTCTGAGACAAACAAAATAGATAAGCGATACAAAAACAAGTTAGTTGAGCAGTACGAAAACAAGTTAGATAAACAGTACAGAAACAAATTATACAAGCAGTACAGGTTATTACAGGGCAAGGGCACAGATGGACTCGAACGCATTTCTATAACTTTCTAGAACATTTTTTTTTATTTCAGCGACTTACAATTGTTACAAGATATCACATTATTTTTACATACAATTACCCATTTATACATTTGGGTTTTTACTGGAGCAATCAAGGTAAAGTACCTTACTCAAGGGTACAGCAGCAGTGTCCTCCACCTGGGATTGAACCCACCACCCTCCGGTCAAGAGTCCAAAGCCCTAACCACTACTCCACACTGCTGCTTAAGTTAATATTAGTTTCTGGGGAAACATGGATGTGTCTACACAGTACTTCTGTTAATCCAACCGTCTTGTATGTCACTTACATTTTTGCATATATCTGGAGAACTGCTTATTAAACTGTTATTAAACTTTTCACTGCTAATTCTACTCTATTTAGCACATACTGGTAATACACTGGTGATGCAAAGCCACAGATCCTGTACCTCTCAGACCAGAGTTGCTCAACACTCTTCCGTGTGGTTTGTACTTTGTGTATGATTTGATACCCTATTTGTTTTTTTAGGACTGAGAATGAATGCTGCATTGTTGCTGTTGCCAGCTTTGTTTTGAGAGAGGGAAAATCTGTTGTTTGTTGTTGACCAAGTAAGTTAATTGAGCTCTACTTTTTAAATGTAGCTCAACTGAATTGATGTATTTAATGTTAAGTACAAAGCCAAATTATCATTTAGAGATATCTCAAAATGAGTTTGAGATATCTCAAAATTAATTCCAGATATCTGTAAACCATTTTGAGATATCTTAAAATATGTTACGATATCTCAAATTATTTCAAAATATCTTAAAATATTTTAAGATATCTTCAACTGATTTAAGGATATTTTGAAATATTTAAAGATATCTGTTAAATATTTAAAGGTATCTCTTAATTTGGCTTGCCATAAATTTGTACTTAATGAATTATGAGGGAGACTTGTAGGCAATTAACAATCCCTTTAAAGTAGCCGCAGCCCCACCACACGAGCCGCCACTGCTTGTAGGTATGGTGAGATGCTGCTGAAGTACAATTACACCTAATTTAAAACATATATTTTACAAATCATTTAGTTTAGCCAAATATATTCATTGTTGAATAAAGTTATTAATTATTATTATTTTAAAATCTATACATGTACCACCATCACCTACGGCAACTATCGTTTTCAAGGGAACAACAAGCCCATTGGCAGCAGATGACATCTCTGTTTGTGTTGATGGAATTGAGATACTCAGTGATTATTGTCCAGGAATGGATATCACCCTTGCTGTTGAATGTATTTTTTCTCTTTATTTTTCCTTGGGCATTGAGTATCCTAAAGCTCTAAAAAATGGTCTGACTTTCATGGAAAGGTACTTCATGAAGCTGAGTACCTCTGACAAAGTACCTTTGCCAGTGTTAAAGATGTACAGTCAAATAACTGCACTTTTACTTGGGGAATAATGATATTGATCTGATGGAATGCCATTTTAACATTTAATCTGAAATTAAATGAATTTATTGTATCAACAATTTAATTTGATTACAAAAACAGAATGTTTGATATAAAAATGTAATTGTACATATCAAAAAAATATTTCTTTTAAATGTAAATGGCTGATTAATTGTTTCTAACAAATGTAAATTGTTTTTAATAGAAGTTTTGATCTAAAAAAAACTAATACACTTTCAGTTTTAATTTATAGATATCATAAACTCATAATAAGCTCTGATCTAAATACTGTACTCTATCTCTTCTAATTTGTGCCACCAAAAAATGAAGAAAAAAGAAACCCACGTTCATCAGTTTCAATATGCATTTTATCTCAAGTTTTTCAAAGTCTATTACATGTTCTTGAAAATGTATTTTGTGTAAGTTCCAGGAAAATCTGTGGGATGCATAGATTTATTTTCCAGTTTGCTCTGAGACACTTTTTTCACTGTGTAAATAATATGGTTTAATTATTAAAAACACACAGGTCGAATAAAACTGTGTAAAACTCATATATAACTAAACCTGAAAGTACACTAATGGTTTAACCTGTAAAAACACTAAATTGTTATATAAATGTTTAATAAATAAAAATTGTTGGCATCTTGAATTGAGTGATTTATCAAAGCATTTACACTTCTGAGGTTGGGGGATTCTAAAGGATGTGAAGACCTCTTAAAAGGTATACATTTGTTTTTTTCTCAGATGAACCACAAGTTTCTACATATCACTAAACTGGTGTTTCCATATTAACTAAAACAACCCTCCATAGAATGTTGATTGTAATGTTCATTAGAGTAACTCTGATAGTTCTATATTAAACCTCAATACAAGGTTCTTCAGAGGAACCAATATGGTTCTGTATTATACCATTAATATAAAAATCATGGTGGTTCTTTATTAAACCCCTAATGCAGGGTTCTTCCAAAGAACCATTTTAAAAGGTTCCATATGGCACTTCAAAATTGTTCCAAATCTATACCAGCAGATAGAACCTTTTAGTGGCTAATCAAGCTAGTAGTTTTATTTCCATCCCTGAGCTTTGAGGCACATCAAATATATATTCAACTTTTGTTCAGTGTCCAAAGTTTTAGGTTGTGGTTCTTTGGCACTATGTGGTGGTTCAAGTACAGCAGATGTTAGTGCATGGGGAGCTTTTTCCCCTGCTCTCAGGCGGTGTAATCCCACCAGACCAAGGTGGGTATGGAGGCTGTCACACTTCCTTTCTAATGAAACGGAAGGCAAAAGTTGGTCCTAGATTTGTGGTTTCCTCAGCACATACCAGCATTCAGTCAGTTTATAGTCATTTAGCAGACACTTCTCCAAAGCGACTTGGAGATGAACTACGCAATAGCAGAGTCACTTACAACAGGAGCTCCGTTTCAAGTCTCATCCTTAAACCAAACAAAAGCCACCATTCTAAAAAGATAGAGGGGAGGCCATTCAGCCCATCTAAAATCGGAGGTGGTTCAGAGGAGCCAACTGATCTCAACTTATTTAACCCAGCCCATTTGTTTACTGGGTACATTTAAAACCAATTCAGATGAGGGACAAAATAACTGAAAGTACAAAAAAGGTATACAAAAATGTCAACACCTTTATTTAGCAGTCATGATAATCCAATAACTAGACAGAACTGCATCTTCAGTTACCACCTGGAGAAAGAAACACGGATGATCAGTATTAGAATTGCATGCAGAACAAGGGCAATGTGGATTTTAAAAGTGCACCACAACTACAGAGTGCTTCATCTCCAAAAACTAAACAAAAAACGTGCCATATCCTCAATAAGACAATTTAAATATTACTTTGCTTCTTCCCATACTCCTCATGGTAGACCCTCCGTACGCCAGTTAAAAACCACAGAATGTGCAAGAATTAAAAAAGCATACCGGCTTCCTCTGCAGACAGAGCCCTCCACTCATCCGCCTCTTCGAAGGGACCAGGCTCCCCAGCCCCCTCATAGTTCTCAGTGTCACTGTGCTCTGGCACCTTGGAGGCATCATAGGTACCTTCCAAATGCTGGTTAGGATCATCAGAATTGTCATTGCCTTCTGCCTCAACATCCAAAAGCCTGTTATAGTCATTCTCGTCAAAGGCATCGTCCTCTGGAGACAGTGCCTCCCGATCCTCTTTGGACACGCCTTCGTAAGACAGCAAGTCCTCCTCCAGTTCAAGAATGGCCGCGCCAGTCTTCCTCTCCCCGTCGTCACCTCCCTGCTTTTCAAGGACCAGCAGGGCATCGCTGCTTATGGTGCTCTTAGTAACTGAGGGGATACATTTAAAAATAAATACATTTTAGCGTACAAGCCAAGGTCTTACCACTGCTACAAGAGTCACTCAAGCAGAAGTTACTGGATCTGCAATTTTTACACCCTTCCCCTTGCTTTCTGGGGGTCGTATACATACCGATGGGCAAAGTCACATCTTCATTTATGCACAGAGTCACAGCAGGAACAGACACTGTGGTTACCTTCAAGTTCCACCCACCTGAACAGAGACATTAGTAGTTATTCACATGGAACTGCCTCAAGTTACATGCTCCTAGAAAGAGCATGGTGCCTCATTGGAATGCCACCCTCCCAGAACTATGGAAACCAAATCTTTAGTTCTAGAAAATTGACACATCATTAATGGTTGCCTTCATCTTGCACTACCCAAGACATGCAAGGGAGCGATACCTTTAACCCTTAAATGGAACCTACCTGTTCACGTTCTTATCATAGTGGCAAGATTTGGTACTCTGCGTTACCATGCTGTTGCTCGTTACCACCATTGTGCAGTGCATGTAGTACTTGTTTACCTTGGGAATAGAATGGAGAATTATTTCCTTAGCAATATTAGACAGACGATACACCAGATGACTGGAGAGCAACTTGGTCAACTTCTGCAGCTAACCATTTGTGTTCATGCATGCAAGCAGTGCGCGTCAGACATCTTAACTACATTGAATGAGCGTCAGGCCACACCACCTAAACACGGCACGATCATAGCCATTAACTTTGGGCTGCCATTCACTTCATGCAAAAGTCACACTTCCAACACATGCTGGCAATATCGTTTTACGAAGAGTGAACACGGCACTGGTGTCAGAGTAGCAGAAGAAACTCCAATTGCATTGGAAGAGATCTGGGTGCCAAAGCCCAGTATAGGGATGAGCAGGTACAAAGGGAAACCTACCAGAGGGGACAGCGTGTTGAACTGGAAAGCATCAACAATTAAATTGATTGTATTGTTGGTTCTGGGAGGCACAAAATGGGAGCTACAGGTTTCATACTTGCTGTCCACCATGCACCTGGAAAGGGAGGAAGTGCAATGAAAAGAGCATGTGGGTTTCAAGCACAGAACAGGATTGCAAAAAGTAATTTGTAAGCCCTGGCATATTTAAGATGCAATGTCATTGCTGTGGTGTGGTGAGGTAATCCAACTCCAGTGTCAATAAGGTCACTCCCAAGTCATTACCTTGCAACATGCGACACCAAAGCCATATACTACAACTGCCATAAAGTTGAACATTTGCCTCCATCTAAAATTGTAGTTCATGCAAAGTGAACTGCGAGCACAGGGTTGGAGCATCCCTGTGAAGCATTATCAGTCATGCAGTGGTTTTAGAACAGCTGACCTCCACAGAAAGCCAGGAGAGCAGCATCCAGGTTTTCATAGAATAACCAATAGTCTTACCCATAATTCTCAATCACTGTGTATCTGGGCGTTGAATTTGAAGCTGGAGATGCGGTTGCATAACAGCTGTGGATGAAAAGCTTTGTCCCAGGAATAGTAAGATTGGTAGTAGCTTGAAAGTGTATGGGTTGTCCAAGGTAGAATGTATTCATCATGCGCTCAGGAACCCAGTCACCTAAGGAGTAAAAAAAAAAACCCCACACAAGGTGGGAGGGTGGAACAGACAGTTGAAGCATGCAGTTGGGGGGGGGGGGGGGGGGATTAGCATTAAAACGGGACACTATTTTGACATGTGGACTCCCAGGAGAACCACAGTACAGTGTAGCACCCCCGCTTCAACAGTACTTGTCCTCATCTGTATACACCCTATTTAAAATCATAGATAATAGGGAACCCTTAATGATATACAGATCCCAAGACATGCTGTAGGTACTACACTACGCTTTATATAGTTATATAACCGTTGAAGAGTTCTGCTTACCATTAATTATTTTTAGGGCAAAGCCGTATGGGGTCTTGAGACTCTTGAACCGAGTTGGATTCCTCCAAAGCGGACGAATACCGTGCCTGTAGACATGGTGATACCTACAAACAGGAAGAATCAAGCGGACGAGTTTTTCAATGCAATATGACTCTTGGACATTAGCTTTGTTAAACCGCTTTTAAAACCGGGGTGATTTAAAAGAATAAACAAGTCCGCTTTTGCCATGCCGTATAATTAGAAAGAGGTTCCTTACCTATAGTAACGACACTGAAGGGGTACAGTGAATGGCATAGATCTCCGAATTGTACTGTTTTGCACAGATGGAACATATTTAAGGACGTTCTTGTACACCAACTGTCCAGCTTCCACCTTGAAGGTGGTGTAGAAAGAGAATATGAAGTTAAATTGGAGTTAGAACATCGGAAAGCAGGTTTAAAATGACACACAAATAAAAGCACACACTACATACATAGGAATCTTAACGTTACACATTGTGCCCGAAACTACATTGACGTATATTAAAAAAAGCGCCACCCCACACACCCTGATGCATCATCCATTGCTTGTAACAGTCAAGTGAAGCTAGAAATATGTAAAGTCAGAACTCTCTACAGCATGGGATACTCACAGACGCCTGGCTTCCACATTCTTTGAGGCCGTATGTAAAGAGAAGATACCCACCAGAGACTCCATTGCTTCTGCAGCTGGTCCCCAGAGTCAACTGGCCTGCTTCACACTTGAATCCGTACAGGTCAGTCCTTACCCTCACGTACATTTTGTTTTCGCTGCACAACACGCGGACCGCTGCAGCAAGACTAATGGGTAGCGGCCGGGGCATAGGAACAGGCTTGGGATTCATGACCTTTTGGAGCTCAGGCGGCACGGGCGCGTTGACAGGGATCAACCGAGGGCTAAGCAGCTTGAAAGGAAAGGGAGTGACAGGCACTGGGATGCCGTAAGGCGGAATAAACTTCACAGGGTAAGGCCTTGGTTGTATTGGAGGTTGAACCGGAACATTTTCCTCACTGTGTATCTCCGCCTCAACCTGCTGAATGGTATCGTGCTCCTCGCCCTGCACCTGCTCAATGGGGTCGTGCTCCTCGCCCTGCACCTGCTCAATGGTATCGTGCTCCTCGCCCTGCACCTGCTCAATGGGGTCGTGCTCCTCGCCCTGCACCTGCTCAATGGGGTCGTGCTCCTCGCCCTGCACCTGCTCAATGGGGTCGTGCTCCTCGCCCTGCACCTGCACAATGGGGTCGTGCTCCTCGCCCTGCACAATGGGGTCGTGCTCCTCGCCCTGCACAATGGGGTCGTGCTCCTCGCCCTGCACAATGGGGTCGTGCTCCTCGCCCTGCACAATGGGGTCGTGCTCCTCGCCCTGCACAATGGGGTCGTGCTCCTCGCCCTGCACAATGGGGTCGTGCTCCTCGCCCTGCACAATGGGGTCGTGCTCCTCGCCCTGCACAATGGGGTCGTGCTCCTCGCCCTGCACAATGGGGTCGTGCTCCTCGCCCTGCACAATGGGGTCGTGCTCCTCGCCCTGCTCAATAGGGTCGTGCTCCTCGCCCTGCTCAATAGGGTCGTGCTCCTCACCCTGCTCAATAGGGTCATGCTCCTCACCCTGCACCTGCCCAATAGGGTCATACTCCTCACCCTGTACCTGCTCAATAGGGTCGTTCTCCTCGCCTTGCACCTGCTCAATAGGGTCGTACTCCTCCCCTTGCACCTGCTCAATGGGGTCGTGCTCCTCGCCCTGTACCTGCTCAACGGGGTCGTACTCCTCGCCCTGTACCTGCTCAATGGGGTCGTACTCCTCGCCCTGTACTTGCTCAGTAGGATCCTTTCCCTTGCTGCGTAGCTCGCTATACGTCTCTGTTTCGCCGTGCTCCGCAGAGATCTGCGAAGCAAAAATACCTGCAACTAAAAAACAGGAAAAAAGGAGGAAAAACTGCATCGCCGATGGAACGGAACGGCGCAATGACCAGGACGCGCCACGGCACCCAGCAAACAACTCCATTATACCCATAACAAGAACCGAAGAGATACCTTAGTTCTTCCAGACCACACTTTTATAGCGCTGCCCATTAACAATAATCACCTGTGACCAATGCCAGCTAATTACCCCTGTAGTCAAATGTGACGATCACCTTTAACACCTTCAATGGACTCCAGTTAAATCAGATGATTCTTCTTGATAACCTCCCATTCAATCGACTGATTCTAGTCAGATCGGGTGTCAAATGTCAGTCTGTCTCTCGTGTGCTGGCAGTTGCTTTTGTTTTTTCTTTATTTTGATTTGCAAATCTAACCCGTAATCTTTGCAGAAACGCATTTATTTGAGTCGTATTGCGTTGCTAGAACTGCAGGACCTAGTAGTAATGCTTGGGATACCACTGCACCTGTATGATTCAAACCACGAGCCAATTTTCTAGCCGCTTTGGTGGTAATCCTACACTATATGTTTAGAACATGTAGTTCAAAAATAATAATTAAACGGGAGAGCTATTTCTTATTTAATGTGACGCCACTTCCATATGTTATATAATAAATATTCTATATGCTATAGAACCAATGTTACCCTCCCTCCCATTCAAACACTTCCAATTATTGGTCCCGACATTTTTCTCCAAAATTTAAAAAATGTCCCGATTTCCAAGGGCGCCAGATTAGCACTCGTTACTTTAATTACAGAAACACTCGGCAATCATATTCAAAAATATGGTTCCAGAATAATATTTTGAAACTAGGTTCCTGTATGCCTACTAAATAAAAAATATGCAAAATGATCTAAATTAAGGGTAAAAAAGCAATACATCTAGCTATAACATCTAGTTGAACCTGGGCACGAACTGGAAATTGAAGGCGGCGTGCTTGTGCCGCAGTCAGAGGTTGTTTTTCTTAGTTTAATGCTAAAGCACTATATTCAAATAAGCAGCATGCTTAAAAAAAATAGGTCAGAATCGCAAAAATAAATAAATAAAGTTATGAGCACTTCTACCTAGAACAGCCAAAAGTAGTCATTTTGATGGCTTGCTACAACACATGCTTTTATTGTTAGTTTAACCTACAATACGCTATGTTTTTTTTAAACGTATACAAGCCTGTTTGTTATCTGTACCTCCGAGTTTACAGCAGTATGTATTTGAATAGAATAGAATATTGCTCTTGACTTCTAGATGTGTGTTATCCAAATATCTAGTGTAATCCTATCAATTCCTTGGAGAACTGCCGTCTGGCTGTCTAAGTGAGCATATATAGTCTGCTGTATTATAATATTACTATTATAAGAATTGTTCGATAAGTCCTTGATATTTTTGCGTTTTGATTTGAGAGCAACTACAAATATATTTGCCTTGGCATCAGAAATTTGGAACGACTTCATTGAAAACAAAAATGCCTGTTTCAAGCTAAACATAAAACATTACATGGACAAGCAGCTGTTTCCGACAAAAGCACGGTGTCGCTGGACAAACAAACCTGTCAAATATGGGATCAGGTTTT
Source organism: Acipenser ruthenus (assembly GCF_902713425.1). Lineage (NCBI taxonomy): Eukaryota > Metazoa > Chordata > Actinopteri > Acipenseriformes > Acipenseridae > Acipenser > Acipenser ruthenus. Next base: position 18,929,602 of record NC_081189.1, on the reverse strand, counting down.
GGCTGGCAGCGGACCTGCCCCTACCTGTGCAAAGATAAAACTCGCCCCCCGCTGGTCAGAGACTGGGTGACAGTGTGTTAGGCTGATGTAACCGTGCTTAGGAAAAGAGATGAATGTTACCTATATACATATCTATTATTTCACTGTAATTAGCGAAACAGTTGAAGAAAAAAATACAGCCTGGTTGCAACAGTAAACAAAGAAGAAGAGCGTTTCCACCTTCTGCGCAAAACTAGTACTCACTGAAAGCAATCACCAGTGTCCAGGTGCTGTATTTTACAATGTGCTGGACGTGGCAGCCATCAATTCCTTCGTTTTGTACAATGAATGCACCGGGGGAAATATCAGCAGGATAGATCTCTTATGATGCTAGCCACGGAGCTTTGGCAGAAACATTTGCCAGGTAACTAAATGCAATACAAATAAAACTTCTGATAGCTGTGCCCAGTGTGAAAGAGCAGTATGTGGTAAATGCACACAAGTTGATAAGCGTTACATCTGTGTGGATTGTGCTAATATGGGGGCTACTTTGAAGCATGTTTCCCTGAATGCGCATTCCCGTTACACTGTGGGAACGGAGTTATTTTCTTTTTTATGTTGTTTTTTATAAATAATTATTTCGATTTTACAATTGTGTATGTAGGCCTACATATAACCAGTTCGCAGCTGGTTACACAATATTTTCTTTTGAAATGTTTATTTAATTATAGTTTTTCATTTTGTGGAAGTCGTGCTATGCAGTAGGGCAATGGTCGGCAACTGTAAAATGCAGCTGTATTTCATTTTTCAAATACATATTTTTCTTTTATCACTTACAATTCATATATATATATATATATATATATATATATATATATATATATATATATATATATATATATATATATATATATATATAATGTTCTAATCTGTATATTTAGTTATCCAGACCACATAATTTACCTTACTGTGCTAAGTACTTTGTGCTGTAAGTACAGATTTCTAAGGGATGACAGCCAAACTGGATATGTGAGTGTAAATTTGGTAGTTATATTCATATAAGAATTAGCCAAATTGTAACAGGGGGAGACATGTGCTGACTCTTCTGACGTGTTCATAGTGCTGCAGGGAGAGGGCAGCAGCTCGTCAATATCTGCCTGTCAGTCATGGCTGTGACACGGAGAGGGGGGAGAGGGGGTGTGCGGACTTTCCTTCTCTCTGAGTGGCAGGGAGGCGGGTCTTGGGGGAATTGCTGACCCTATAAGTTTCATTCTGCTGTTCCCTCATGTCTGCCCACGGAGACGTAAACGGCGTGCGGAAGCGCTGGAGGAAAATCAGCCGGGACGAAAATCCCGGCGAGACAAATAAATAAATAATAAAAGAAAGAAAGAAAGATTTAGCGGTAGCGGGGGAAAAACTCTTGGGCAGCCCCAATAAAGTGGATAGCAGGCTGAGGGAGCCGCTAGGGTAGGACGGAGACCCGGGCCGTATGAGTAGCGACGGTTGGAGTGAAGCTGCCGAGTGCAGCACTTTTTATTTTGTAGTTTTGTTTACTGTGTTTTTTTTCTCTGTTTCTTTTAGCCTTTTGATTAGTATTTTTGTTCTAACCTCTGTACCCTGTACCGCTCCGGTATAGTTGTGGCTCTGTCGCTACCATAGCTGGTACGGCAGGCCACAGACAACAGCGCCCTCTGCCGGCTGAACCCAAAATAAGTTTCTAATAAAACTGGGCACCTGTGCGGTGTTTTCAGCCTCATTTCTCTGTCTCCTGTGTCAGTGAATTACCCACCACCCTTCCACACAAATAAACATTAATTTGTCAAAATTATGTAGCGTTAAATATATTTTTACTAGTTGATATGTATTTTTTATAGGCATATAATGGACATAGGTTTAACTTTCATTCATTGTTTCAGGCTACTGTACTTGAAATACTGAGAAATAAATTCAAAAAAGAGAGAAAGTCACTTAGTTCAGTGGAGACTTTAGAAGACATGAAAAAAAGTTTGGTGCTGTGGGTCGAGGAAGGAAGCGTGCTTTAATTGCACCAGAGCAACAGCAACCGCTCATGAAAAAGAGAAGAGAATCTGTAAGCCTAACTCTTGGATCTGCATTGACAGAAATAGATTGAAACAGTACATTTCAAATTATTTATTTTTAATGTACATATAATTATACTTTATATATGTGCATACATGTGATTGTGTAGTTTATTAGCTAATTGGCTTTCATGGACAGTACTTGATCTTTAGCATTTTCTCAGAGTAAAGAAAAGCACAGAGAATACATGCAGTAAATGTCTGATCAGAAGATTGAATTACTCAACGTTATGGTAAATATTGCAGATGCAAAGTGAGGAGTTCCCAGGAGAAGACGAGCATAGTATTGCAAAACACTTGGACTCCATAAGAAAAGAAATAACGAAATTGAGGCTGAACATTGAAGCCATATGTGACAGCATGAATAGAATTGTACACACTCGGGAAAGAATGATGGAGAAGAAGTCAACTGAAGAAGTCCTTGGTCTGTTTCCATTCCTAAAGCATCCTAAACTGGTAGGTACTAGTTTTTATTCTACTATGGTGATTGATCAGAAATTAATATTTTTAGTTATAAGCATGTATAATCACTTTAATTAGACCTCCTAGGTGACCTTTCTGCATCAGCAATCCACCTGCTCCAGCTTTGACAAAACTCCAGTGCTCCTGGTTTTTCCCATGCAACTTCTTTCTGCTCGCATTCAATTTAGTTTGATTTTGTTTTATTTATTGATTTTTTTTAACTACTACATTATTTGTAATTATTCAACTCAATTATTCAACTGTTTTACAGCTCTGTAGGGTCACCTTGGATAAAGGCATCTGATAAATAAATAAATAAATAAATATAATAATAACTTTACCATCTGTATTTTAGCTGTTGCACAAAGTAGAACTACGTTTTGGAGTAAACTTGGAACGGAACCTAATGAGTGGCCTATCCAGAATGGTAGATCCTATTTTCAGACTCTCTAGTGGGCCTCTTCTAACTAATGTGATGTCCTACATTGAAGATGCTTCAGATAAGACACAGGAAAATGGTAATGTATAAGAAATATTTATTGTACATCAAATTGTTTTGACCTATCTCAGAATAGGATCTATAAATAACTATTAAACAGAACATGATGCAACTTCATTTCGTACACTTAGAGCATAATATTTCATGGGGAAGATAGCTGGTATTTAACTCTCACGGGCATAAAAACCAATGTGAAAAACCTGCATAAATAGGTTTTTAGAAACTTTGTTGATACTGTTCTTAACATTTTTTTGCTCCAATCCATAATAACATTTGTATCAGTGGTGGTCAGTCCTGGTCCTGGAGAGCTACAGTCTTGTGTGTTTTTTTAGGTACCTTTAAATCTTTAAAACTATTCTTTATCTGTGCAGTTTAGCAAATAATGAATTCATGAATGTAACTGAGAGCACTGGTGGAATTATTAATTATTATTATTATTATTATTTCTTAGGAGACGCCCTTATCCAGGGCGACTTACAATTGTTACAAGATATCACATTATTTTTACATACAATTACCCATTTATACAGTTGGGTTTTTACTGGAGCAATCAAGGTAAAGTACCTTGCTCAAGGGTACAGCAGCAGTGTCCTCCACCTGGGATTGAACCCACCACCCTCCGGTCAAGAGTCCAAAGCCCTAACCACTACTCCACACTGCTGCTTAAGTTAATATTAGATTCTGGGGAAACATGGATGTGTCTACACAGTACTTCTGTTAATCCAACCGTCTTGTATGTCACTTACATTTTTGCATATGTCTGGAGAACTGCTTATTAAACTGTTATTAAACTTTTCACTGCTAATTCTACTCTATTTAGCACATACTGGTAATACACTGGTGATGCAAAGCCACAGATCCTGTACCTCTCAGACCAGAGTTGCTCAACACTCTTCCGTGTGGTTTGTACTTTGTGTATGATTTGATACCCTATTTGTTTTTTTAGGACTGAGAATGAATGCTGCATTGTTGCTGTTGCCAGCTTTGTTTTGAGAGAGGGAAAATCTGTTGTTTGTTGTTGACCAAGTAAGTTAATTGAGCTCTACTTTTTAAATGTAGCTTAACTGAATTGATGTATTTAATGTTAAGTACAAAGCCAAATTATCATTTAGAGATATCTCAAAATGAGTTTGAGATATCTCAAAATTAATTCCAGATATCTGTAAAACATTTTGAGATATCTTAAAATATGTTACGATATCTCGAATTATTTCAAAATATCTTAAAATATTTTAAGATATCTTCAACTGATTTAAGGATATTTTGAAATATTTAAAGATATCTGTTAAATATTTAATGAATTATGAGGGAGACTTGTAGGCAATTAACAATCCCTTTAAAGTAGCCACAGCCCCACCACACGAGCCGCCACTGCTTGTAGGTATGGTGAGATGCTGCTGAAGTACAATTACACATAATTTAAAACAAATATTTTACAAATCATTTAGTTTAGCCAAATATATTCATTGTTGAATAAAGTTATTAATTATTATTATTTTAAAATCTATACATGTACCACCATCACCTACGGCAACTATCGTTTTCAAGGGAACAACAAGCCCATTGGCAGCAGATGACATCTCTGTTTGTGTTGATGGAATTGAGATACTCAGTGATTATTGTCCAGGAATGGATATCACCCTTGCTGTTGAATGTATTTTTTCTCTTTATTTTTCCTTGGGCATTGAGTATCCTAAAGCTCTAAAAAATGGTCTGACTTTCATGGAAAGGTACTTCATGAACCTGAGTACCTCTGACAAAGTACCTTTGCCAGTGTTAAAGATGTACAGTCAAATAACTGCACTTTTACTTGGGGAATAATGATATTGATCTGATGGAATGCCATTTTAACATTTAATCTGAAATTAAATGAATTTATTGAATCAACAATTTAATTTGATTACACAAACAAAATGTTTGATATAAAAATGTAATTGTACATATCAAAAAAATATTTCTTTTAAATGTAAATGGCTGATTAGAAAATTAATTGTTTCTAACAAATGTAAATTGTTTTTAATAGAAGTTTTGATCTAAAAAAAACTAATACACTTTCAGTCTTAATTTATAGATATCATAAACTCATAATAAGCTCTGATCTAAATACTGTACTCTATCTCTTCTAATTTGTGCCACCAAAAAATGAATAAGAAAAAAGAAACCCACGTTCATCAGTTACAATATGCATTTTATCTCAAGTTTTTCAAAGTCTATTACATGTTCTTGAAAATGTATTTTGTGTAAGTTCCAGGAAAATCTGTGGGATGCATAGATTTATTTTCCAGTTTGCTCTGAGACACTTTTTTTCACTGTGTAAATAATATGGTTTAATTATTAAAAACACACAGGTCGAATAAAACTGTGTAAAACTCATATATAACTAAACCTGAAACTGAAACTACACTTATGGTTTAACCTGTAAAAACACTAAATTGTTATATAAATGTTTAATAAATAAAAATTGTTGGCATCTTGAATTGAGTGATTTATCAAAGCATTTACACTTCTGAGGATGGGGGATTCTAAAGGATGTGAAGACCTCTTAAAGGTATACATTTGTTTTTTTCTCTGATGAACCACAAGTTTCTACATATCACTAAACTGGTGTTTCCATATTAACTAAAACAACCCTCTATAGAATGTTGATTGTAATGTTCATTAGAGTAACTCTGATGGTTCTATATTAAACCTCAATACAAGGTTCTTCAGAGGAACCAATATGGTTCTGTATATATATATATATATATATATATATATATATATATATATATATATATATATATATATATATATATATATATATATATATGCATGCCCCGGTAGCTAAATGCTTAGTTACGGCTCTGGGCAAAACCAAAGCCCATGGCTAGTATACAATATTCTTCTGTATGCATTCTTTTCTGTTGAGCACTACTGACACCGTTGAAACGGTGAGTCTTAGGTCGCCTGCGGATACATTAGTCCAATCAATGCGTCTGAACCTGGTGTGTAATCCCAAGGTAACTGCTCGCTGTTGACACGTTTTAAGACTTTTATTCACGTTTTACGTAATACAGTGTCCCCTTCAGACATGTTAAAGGAGAGATTCGGAAATAACATTCAAAACTATGCGCGAGTAAATACCACCCTAACTCCTAACATCCAAAAAAAAAAAAAAAAAAAGAAAAAAAAATAACAATAATAAAAATTATATATATATATATATATATATATATATATATATATATATATATATATATATATATATATATATATATATATATATATATATATATATATTTGCATGCCCCGGTAGCTAAATGCTTAGTTACGGCTCTGGGCAAAACCAAAGCCCATGGATATACAATATTGTTGTGTATGCATTCTTTTCTGTTGAGCACTACTGACACAGTTGAAACGGTGAGTCTTAGGTCGCCTGCGGATACATTAGTCCAATCAATGCGTCTGAACCTGTTGTGTAATCACAAGGTAACTGCTCACCACCCTAACTCCTAACATCCAAAAAAAAAAAAAAAAAGAAAAAAAAATAACAATAATAAAAATTATTAGCATGCCCCGGTAGCTAAATGCTTAGTTACGGCTCTGGGCAAAACCAAAGCCCATGGCCAGTATACAATTTTTTCTGTATGCATTATTTTCTGTTGAGCACAACTGACACCGTTGAAACGGTGAGTCTTAGGTCGCCTGAGGATACATTAGTCCAATCAATGCGTCTGAACCTGGTCTGTAATCTCAAGGTAACTGCTCACTGTTAACACGTTTCAAGTAATACAGTGTCCCCTTCAGACATGTTAAAGGAGAGATTCGGAAATAACATTCAAAACTATGTGCGAGTAAATACCATCCTAACTCCAAACATCCAAAAAAAATAAAAAAAAATAAAAAATAACAATAACAATAATAATTATATATATATATATATATATATATATATATATATATATATATATATATATATATATATATTTATATATATATATATATATATAAAATTGCATGCCCCGGTAGCTACGATATGGAGTCTTTCCATCCACCTCCGGTTTCTTCAACCAGAGGTGCATGCATATATATATATATATTTTATATATATAATTGCATGCCCCGGTAGCTAAATGCTTAGTTATAGCTCTGGGCAAAACCAAAGCCCATGGCCAGTATACGATATTTTCTGATGCATTCTTTTCTGTTGAGCACTATAGTTTAATGTGAAAAAAAGCCTTTTGTGTTATTTTTGTAAATAATGACTTTGTTTTCACAATTTTGTATGTACATATAGCAGTTTACACCTGTTTACACAATATCTTCTTTTTAAATGTTTATTTTATTAGTTTTTCTTTTTTTTTTACGTCATGCATTATATGCGCTAATTTCGAAAATAAAGCCTTTTATATGATTATATATATATATATATATATATATATATATATATATATATATATATATATATATATATATATACACACGTTATTTAATGTGCTAGCTGTAGTTCATCAGCACCAGGTATTGCAAAGTATAACCTAGGAAGTGCGTTACACTGTTTACTTTTATGGTCAAGAGAGGCCCCTAGTGCGTTTAATACAGTGCTGTGTTTTGTCTGTGATTGGTACAGTAACATACGTTTTTTTTTTGTTTTTTTTTTAAACCTTGGTAATATTAATAGTTGCGTCCCTGCAGCGCTTATTCCTTACACAGCTGCAGAGTTCTAGCATCAAGGGTTACCTGTTTCACACTGCAAGCACCAGATCCTTTCAGTGCCATTCATATAAATATACAGTACTGTTAGAAAGAAAGGTACACATCTGTACTTAAAAAGGTAGAAATGCTTGTCTCTGTAGTGGTACCTTTCAAGGTACAATATATGTACTTTTTTGGAGGGTGCAAATTTGTACCATTTCGTTTTGTACCTCATATGTCAGTTATGTACCTATTAATGGTACTAATGTCTTGGTACTTATAAGTACCCATCGTGACCAAATTGTAGCGCTTGCTAATTTACCATGACGGGTACAAACACTTGTATTTGTACCTTTAAGGGAACTTTAATTAAAATGTACCCCATAAAAAATGATACAGATTTGTCACTTTATGGTACCACTACAGTGACAAAGCAGTTGTACCATTATAGGTACAGCGGCAAGGCTCCACATTTCACTATGTTCTTTAAGTACAGGCATTTGAATTGGTAGTAAACATAAAGCATGTTTCAAAAACAGTCATAGCTGGTAAGTAGTTTAAAAATGAACAAAGTTAAAAATAATGAAATTGGATGCATAAAAGTATATGTAAAATGAATGGCAGCCAATCTTTTTAACACCTCTGCAAAAATCATTCACTCAAGGACCAATAAAACAGGAATTTCACCTTTTATTAATCATGCATGTAAACAATTACAAAATTATTTTTCATTACAATTCATAGTTATAATATGGGGACAAACATTGGAAATTAAAATAAAGAGCACAATTTCTGGGTGTGTAGTCAAACTCAATTGCCTTTAAAAATAGGTTATATAAGCAGCAGCTTTTCTTAACTTACATTTCTTATTGAATGTTAGGTAATACTTTGAGCATTGTAAAGGTACAGAGGATATGTATTACCAATACATATGTGTTAACCAAATTAATTGCCAAGTCCAGTTGCTGGACAGAGCATAGTAGTCACAGTTGAAAACAAAAAGGAACCTTAATATTCTACAAAAAACAATGATCTAGGTCTGTTGTAGAAGCCGTAGCATTAAACATTTGAGAACCCATAATCTAGATTTTATGTAAAACGCAGTAATAAGCAACAACCTATTTAAAACCAGAATACATTTCACCATAATATAATTTAAAGCCACATATACATATTAAAAACAACTCCAGTTCATAAGAAATTAATGCAATCCAAGTATTATGTTCTGACGACGTAGTTCAGAGGGAGTATTTACAAAGCTTCTAGTGTGCTTTACTATAGGCTACAATTGTTAGTAATGAGTGACAGTGAATTAAATTGAAATTCATATATTAGTGTCTCTTTAGAATGCATGCTAAAATTGCCTTGCAATGAAATGATCATGCTGATTGCTAATTTGTGCAGCATCTTGTTGCTACACAAAGATTATCATCAACTGAATACATGTCAAGTGCCTGAAAATCTATTTCATCTCCTGGTTTTACCACAGTCCAGTCATTATCAAATATTACCCGATAAGCATGGTAGTGTTTCTTATAGGCAACTGGTACTAACATTTTCCCACACAAAAGCCACCGAGTATCCATGTTCAATATGTACTTTATTTGAAAAAATAATGGGATTTCTTCTGCATGTAACAATCCAATAAACACATCCCTTGTAGCATATTTAACACAGTTAATATTAGGATCTGTCATATCAAGTTTTGATTTACAGTATTATTGTAACATGTGCTGAGAACGAATTACTTCTGCACCCTCAAAAAAAAGTTAGGTGTCTGAACCAACTGTTCAAGTTCAGGACATTCTGAAATATTGAAACCACTCTGTTGGAGATGATACACAATTAAGGAGTCATAGTTCTCTTTGAAAAATGTGAACAGGAAATTTACATCATCAAGAATGTCCTGCTGAACAGACCGTGGAAGAATGTTCTTTTCTCTGCACTTCAGGATAAAGCTACATACATTTTCTCTGAAATTTTCCATCAACTGACCTAAACTCAAAGGATGACTATGAACATCCTCTGCATTAACATGCTCATATTCCTCCTGACTGATGACTTCTTGAACTACATTTTCATGCGTAACTGTTGTACTATGTTTTCGATAAACATGTCGTCTGTAGGATTCATATTTAAAGAAAGTACACCGACAGTTGTTTAGGCCACACATTATAGTAAAACTTGGTTCATGGGCATGGATTAAGCCAACATGTTGTATTAATTTAACCAATGTATAAGTACTAAATGCACATTTTGGGCAATGGTAATGTGTTCTAAAAGACATTGTTGGTGAAAATTTAATTAAGGAAGTTAGTAATTTGTGCCAGTGTTGTCGGTAGTGGTTTGTCCTGATCTAGTTTCAACTGTAGAACATTCCGTTGCAGGAAAGTCATAGTGTTCTTGAGATGTGTGGGTATGATACATCGTACACAAAGTAACTTAAATGTTGAGACAAGTTAGCCCTGCAGATCAACCCAATCCATCTTGACTGACACCACTGCATTACTCTTGGAGAATACAGAGCTCCACCCAGTGATTTCTAGCAACTGCATGCTTGGATAAGGAGTAGCTGGCTCATTCTCCAATAAAAAAAAAAACAGGTAAGTCAAACAAATCAGGTGGTAAAGTTTATGTTTCTAACCTTACACTTTAGATGTCTCCTTTTACTAAACTCCAAATACCAGTTGTCCTATAAAATAAACATGGAACCCATTGTATGGTCCTTTCCATATAATGTATTATACTATATTTTGGGAGGGGAAGTGACCTTCTGAATTCTAAATAAGGAAAAAAAAAAGTGGGGAAAACAAATTAGTGCGCAGAATGTGTTTTTAGGGTTTTAAAATGTGCAGAGATTGGAAATCATATGAATTACAAGACAAATGTAATTCTTACATATACTTGCATTAATATGGATTGTTTGTTCTGTATCATGACATTGCCCAATGCTTTGGATGGCAGAAAGACTCATGTTGCAGAGCAGTTGGATCCATTCCTGGTTTTACTGGGAGTGTAATAAAATACCTGATCTTGTTACCTGTACACAATGTGGCTAATCAAGCTAGTAGTTTTATTTCCATCCCTGAGCTTTGAGGCACATCAAATAGATATTCAACTTTTGTTCAGTGTCCAAAGTTTGAGGTTGTGGTTCTTTGGCACGATGTGGTGGTTCAAGTACAGCAGATGTTAGTGCATGGGGAGCTTTTTCCCCTGCTCTCAGGCGGTGTAATCCCACCAGACCAAGGTGGGTATGGAGGCTGTCACACTTCCTTTCTAATGAAACGGAAGGCAAAAGTTGGTCCTAGATTTGTGGTTTCCTCAGCACATACCAGCATTCAGTCAGTTTATAGTCATTTAGCAGACACTTCTCCAAAGCGACTTGGAGATGAACTACGCAATAGCAGAGTCACTTACAACAGGAGCTCTGTTTCAAGTCTCATCCTTAAACCAAACAAAAGCCACCATTCTAAAAAGATAGAGGGGAGGCCATTCAGCCCATCTAAAAATCGGAGGTGGTTCAGAGGAGCCAACTGATCTCAACTTATTTAACCCAGCCCATTTGTTTACTGGGTACATTTAAAACCAATTCAGATGAGGGACAAAATAACTGAAAGTACAAAAAAGATATACAAAAATGTCAACACCTTTATTTAGCAGTCATGATAATCCAATAACTAGACAGAACTGCATCTTCAGTTACCACCTGGAGAAAGAAACACGGATGATCAGTATTAGAATTGCATGCAGAACAAGGGCAATGTGGATTTTAAAAGTGCCACAATAAACACACACCACAACTACAGAGTGCTTCATCTCCAAAAACTAAATAAAAAAAACATGCCAGATCCTCAATAAAGTCAATTGAGGTATTACTTTGCTTCTTCCCATATACTCCTCATGGTAGACCCTCCGTACGCCAGTTAAAAGCCACAGAATGTGCAAGAATTAAAAAAAGCATACCGGCTTCCTCTGCAGACAGAGCCCTCCACTCATCCGCCTCTTCGAAGTGACCAGGCTCCCCAGCCCCCTCATAGTTCTCAGTGTCACTGTGCTCTGGCACCTTGGAGGCATCATAGGTACCTTCCAAATGCTGGTTAGGATCATCAGAATTGTCATTGCCTTCTGCCTCAACATCCAAAAGCCTGTTATAGTCATTCTCGTCAAAGGCATCGTCCTCTGGAGACAGTGCCTCCCGATCCTCTTTGGACACGCCTTCGGAAGACAGAAAGTCCTCCTCCAGTTCAAGAATGGCCGCGCCAGTCTTCCTCTCCCCGTCGTCACCTCCCTGCTTTTCAAGGACCAGCAGGGCATCGCTGCTTATGGTGCTCTTAGTAACTGAGGGGATACATTTAAAAATAAATACATTTTAGCGTACAAGCCAAGGTCTTACCACTGCTACAAGAGTCACTCAAGCAGAAGTTACTGGATCTGCAATTTTTACACCCTTCCCCTTGCTTTCTGGGGGTCGTATACATACCGATGGGCAAAGTCACATCTTCATTTATGCACACAGAGTCACAGCAGGAACAGACACTGTGGTTACCTTCAAGTTCCACCCACCTGAACAGAGACATTAGTAGTTATTCACATGGAACTGCCTCAAGTTACATGCTCCTAGAAAGAGCATGGTGCCTCATTGGAATGCCACCCTCCCAGAACTATGGAAACCAAATCTTTAGTTCTAGAAAATTGACACATCATTAATGGTTGCCTTCATCTTGCACTACCCAAGACATGCAAGGGAGCGATACCTTTAACCTTTAATGGAACCTACCTGTTCACGTTCTTATCATAGTGGCAAGATTTGGTACTCTGCGTTACCATGCTGTTGCTCGTTACCACCATTGTGCAGTGCATGTAGTACTTGTTTACCTTGGGAATAGAATGGAGAATTATTTCCTTAGCAATATTAGACAGACTATACACCAGATGACTGGAGAGCAACTTGGTCAACTTCTGCAGCTAACCATTTGTGTTCATGCATGCAAGCAGTGCGCGTCAGACATCTTAACTACATTGAATGAGCGTCAGGCCACACCACCTAAACACGGCACGATCATAGCCATTAACTTTGGGCTGCCATTCACTTCATGCAAAAGTCACACTTCCAACACATGCTGGCAATATCGTTTTACGAAGAGTGAACACGGCACTGGTGTCAGAGTAGCAGAAGAAACTCCAATTGCATTGGAAGAGATCTGGGTGCCAAAGCCCAGTATAGGGATGAGCAGGTACAAAGGGAAACCTACCAGAGGGGACAGCGTGTTGAACTGGAAAGCATCAACAATTAAATTGATTGTATTGTTGGTTCTGGGAGGCACAAAATGGGAGCTACAGGTTTCATACTTGCTGTCCACCATGCACCTGGAAAGGGAGGAAGTGCAATGAAAAGAGCATGTGGGTTTCAAGCACAGAACAGGATTGCAAAAAGTAATTTGTAAGCCCTGGCATATTTAAGATGCAATGTCATTGCTGTGGTGTGGTGAGGTAATGCAACTCCAGTGTCAATAAAGTCACTCCCAAGTCATTACCTTGCAACATGCGACACCAAAGCCATATACTACAACTGCCATAAAGTTGAACATTTGCCTCCATCTAAAATTGTAGTTCATGCAAAGTGAACTGTGAGCACAGGGTTGGAGCATCCCTGTGAAGCATTATCAGTCATGCAGTGGTTTTAGAACAGCTAACCTCCACAGAAAGCCAGGAGAGCAGCATCCAGGTTTTCATAGAATAACCAATAGTCTTACCCATAATTCTCAATCACTGTGTATCTGGGCGTTGAATTTGAAGCTGGAGATGCGGTTGCATAACAGCTGTGGATGAAAAGCTTTGTCCCAGGAATAGTAAGATTTGTAGTAGCTTGAAAGTGTATGGGTTGTCCAAGGTAGAATGTATTCATCATGCGCTCAGGAACCCAGTCACCTAAGGAGTAAAAAAAAAAAAAACCCACACAAAGGGGGGGGGGGGAGGGAACAGACAGTTGAAGCATGCAGTTGGGGGGGGGGGGGGGGGGGATTAGCATTAAAACGGGACACTATTTTGACATGTGGACTCCCAGGAGAACCACAGTACAGTGTAGCACCCCCGCTTCAACAGTACTTGTCCTCATCTGTATACACCCTATTTAAAATCATAGATAATAGGGAACCCTTAATGATATACAGATCCCAAGACATGCTGTAGGTACTACACTACGCTTTATATAGTTATATAACCGTTGAAGAGTTCTGCTTACCATTAATTATTTTTAGGGCAAAGCCGTATGGGGTCTTGAGACTCTTGAACCGAGTTGGATTCCTCCAAAGCGGACGAATACCGTGCCTGTAGACATGGTGATACCTACAAACAGGAAGAATCAAGCGGACGAGTTTTTCAATGCAATATGACTCTTGGACAGTAGCTTTGTTAAACCGCTTTTAAAACCGGGGTGATTTAAAAGAATAAACAAGTCCGCTTTTGCCATGCCGTATAATTAGAAAGAGGTTCCTTACCTATAGTAACGACACTGAAGGGGTACAGTGAATGGCATAGATCTCCGAATTGTACTGTTCTGCACAGATGGAACATATTTAAGGACGTTCTTGTACACCAACTGTCCAGCTTCCACCTTGAAGGTGGTGTAGAAAGAGAATATGAAGTTAGAACATCGGAAAGCAGGTTTAAAATGACACACAAATAAAAGCACACACTACATACATAGGAATCGTAACGTTACACATTGTGCCCGAAACTATATTGACGTATATTTAAAAAAGCGCCACCCCACACACCCTGATGCATCATCCATTGCTTGTAACAGTCAAGTGAAGCTAGAAATATGTAAAGTCAGAACTCTCTACAGCATGGGATACTCACAGACGCCTGGCTTCCACATTCTTTGAGGCCGTATGTAAAGAGAAGATACCCACCAGAGACTCCATTGCTTCTGCAGCTGGTCCCCAGAGTCAACTGGCCTGCTTTACACTTGAATCCGTACAGGTCAGTCCTTACCCTCACGTACATTTTGTTTTCGCTGCACAACACGCGGACCGCTGCAGCAAGACTAATGGGTAGCGGCCGGGGCATAGGAACAGGCTTGGGATTCATGACCTTTTGGAGCTCAGGCGGCACGGGCGCGTTGACAGGGATCACCCGAGGGCTAAGCAGCTTGAAAGGAAAGGGAGTGACAGGCACTGGGATGCCGTAAGGCGGAATAAACTTCACAGGGTAAGGCCTTGGTTGTATTGAAGGTTGAACCGGAACATTTTCCTCACTGTGTATCTCCGTCTCAACATGCTGAATGGTATCGTGCTCCTCGCCCTGCACCTGCTCAATGGGGTCGTGCTCCTCGCCCTGCACCTGCACAATGGGGTCGTGCTCCTCGCCCTGCACCTGCACAATGGGGTCGTGCTCCTCGCCCTGCACCTGCACAATGGGGTCGTGCTCCTCGCCCTGCACCTGCACAATGGGGTCGTGCTCCTCGCCCTGCACCTGCACAATGGGGTCGTGCTCCTCGCCCTGCGCAATGGGGTCGTGCTCCTCGCCCTGCGCAATGGGGTCGTGCTCCTCGCCCTGCGCAATGGGGTCGTGCTCCTCGCCCTGCGCAATGGGGTCGTGCTCCTCGCCCTGCGCAATGGGGTCGTGCTCCTCACCCTGCGCAATGGGGTCGTGCTCCTCGCCCTGCGCAATGGGGTCGTGCTCCTCGCCCTGCGCAATGGGGTCGTGCTCCTCGCCCTGCGCAATGGGGTCGTGCTCCTCGCCCTGCGCAATGGGGTCGTGCTCCTCGCCCTGCGCAATGGGGTCGTGCTCCTCGCCCTGCGCAATGGGGTCGTGCTCCTCGCCCTGTACCTGCTCAATAGGGTCATACTCCTCGCCCTGTACCTGCTCAATAGGGTCGTTCTCCTCGCCCTGTACCTGCTCAATAGGGTCATACTCCTCGCCCTGTACCTGCTCAATAGGGTCATACTCCTCGCCTTGCTCAATAGGGTCGTTCTCCTCGCCTTGCACCTGCTCAATAGGGTCGTTCTCCTCGCCTTGCACCTGCTCAATAGGGTCGTGCTCCTCGCCCTGTACCTGCTCAATGGGGTCATACTCCTCTCCCTGTACCTGCTCAATGGGGTCGTACTCCTCACCCTGTACCTGCTCAATAGGGTCGTACTCCTCGCCTTGCTCAATAGGGTCGTTCTCCTCCCCTTGCACCTGCTCAATGGGGTCGTGCTCCTCGCCCTGTACCTGCTCAATGGGGTTGTACTCCTCGCCCTGTACCTGCTCAATGGGGTCGTGCTCCTCGCCCTGTACCTGCTCAATGGGGTCGTGCTCCTCGCCCTGTACCTGCTCAATGGGGTCGTACTCCTCGCCCTGTACTTGCTCAGTAGGATCATTTCCCTTGCTGCGTAGCTCGCTATACGTCTCTGTTTCGCCGTGCTCCGCAGAGATCTGCGAAGCAAAAATACCTGCAACTAAAAAGCAGGAAAAAAGGAGGAAAAACTGCATCGCCGATGGAACGGACCGGGACGCGCCACGGCACCCAGCAAACAACTCCATTATACCCATAACAAGAACCGAAGAGATACCTTAGTTCTTCCAGACCACACTTTTATAGCGCTGCCCATTAACAATAATCACCTGTGACCAATGCCAGCTAATTACCCCTGTAGTCAAATGTGACGATCACCTTTAACACCTTCAATGGACTCCAGTTAAATCAGATGATTCTTCTTGATAACCTCCCATTCAATCGACTGATTCTAGTCAGATCGGGTGTCAAATGTCAGTCTGTCTCTCGTGTGCTGGCAGTTGCTTTTGTTTTTTCTTTATTTTGATTTGCAAATCTAACCCGTAATCTTTGCAGAAACGCATTTATTTGAGTCGTATTGCGTTGCTAGAACTGCAGGACCTAGTAGTAATGCTTGGGATACCACTGCACCTGTATGATTCAAACCACGAGCCAATTTTCTAGCCGCTTTGGTGGTAATCCTACACTATATGTTTAGAACATGTAGTTCAAAAATAATAATTAAACGGGAGAGCTATTTCTTATTTAATGTGACGCCACTTCCATATGTTATATAATAAATATTCTATATGCTATAGAACCAATGTTACCCTCCCTCCCATTCAATCACTTCCAATTATTGGTCCCGACATTTTTCTCCAAAATTTAAAAAATGTCCCGATTTCCAAGGGCGCCAGATTAGCACTCGTTACTTTAATTACAGAAACACTCGGCAATCATATTCAAAAATATGGTTCCAGAATAATATTTTGAATCTAGGTTCCTGTAGCCCTACTAAATAAAAAAAATATGCAAAATGATCTAAATTAAGGGTAAAAAAGCAATACATCTGGCTATAACATCTAGTTGAACCTGGGCACGAACTGGAAATTGAAGGCGGCGTGCTTGTGCCGCAGTCAGAGGTTGTTTTTCTTAGTTTAATGCTAAAGCACTATATTCAAATAAACAGCATGCTTAAAAAAAAATAGGTCAGAATCGCAAAAATAAATAAATAAAGTTATGAGCACTTCTACCTAGAACAGCCAAAAGTAGTCATTTTGACGGCTTGCTACAACACATGCTTTTATTGTTAGTTTAACCTACAATACGCTATGTTTTTTTAAAACGTATACAAGCCTGTTTGTTATCTGTACCTCCGAGTTTACAGCAGTATGTATTTGAATAGAATAGAATATTGCTCTTGACTTCTAGATATGTGTTATCCAAATATCTAGTGTAATCCTATCAATTCCTTGGAGACCTGCCGTCTGGCTGTCTAAGTGAGCATATATAGTCTGCTGTATTATAATATTACTGTTACAAGAATTGTTCGATAAATCCTTGATATTTTTGCGTTTTGATTTGAGAGCAACTACAAATATATTTGCTTTGGCATCAAATATTTGGAAGGACTTCATTGAAAACAAAAATGCCTGTTTCAAGCTAAACATAAAACACTACATGGACAAGCAGCTGTTTCCGACAAAAGCACGGTGTCGCTGGACAAACAAACCTGTCAAATATGGGATCAGGTTTTGGCTGGCAGCGGACCTGCCCCTACCTGTGCAAAGATAAAACTCGCCCCCCGCTGGTCAGAGACTGGGTGACAGTGTGTTAGGCTGATGTAACCGTGCTTAGGAAAAGAGATGAATGTTACCAATATACATATCTATTATTTCACTGTAATTAGCGAAACATTTGAAGAAAAAAATACAGCCTGGTTGCAACAGTAAACAAAGAAGAAGAGCGTTTCCACCTTCTGCGCAAAACTAGTACTCACTGAAAGCAATCACCAGTATCCAGGTGCTGTATTTTACAATGTGCTGGACGTGGCAGCCATCAATTCCTTCGTTTTGTACAATGAATGCACTGGGGAAAATATCAGTAGGATATATCTCTTATAATGCTAGCCACGGTGCTTTGGCAGAAACATTTGGCTCAGAAAACTGCAAAGCTGCAGGGAAACGCAGCTCAAACTGGATACAGTGCGTAGCCTTCAAGTGACACACGCATCAGACAACAATGCCAGGTAACTAAATACAATACAAATAAAACTTCTGATAGCTGTGCCCAGTGTGAAACAGCAGTATGTGGTAAATGCACACAAGTTGATAAGCGTTACATCTGTGTGGATTGTGCTAATATGGGGGCTACTTTGAAGCATGTTTCCCTGAATGCGCATTCCCGTTACACTGTGGGAACGGAGTTATTTTCTTTTTTATGTTATTTTTTTTATAAATAATTATTTCGATTTCACAATTGTGTATGTAGGCCTACATATAACGAGTTTGCAGCTGGTTACACAATATTTTCTTTTTAAATGTTTATTTTATTATAGTTTTTCATTTTTTGGAAGTATGTGAAAAAAAGCCCTTTATGTTATTTTTGTAAATAATGACTTCGTTTTCACAATTTCGTATGTACATATAGCAGTTTACACCTGTTTACACAATATCTTCTTTTGAAATGTTCATTTTATTATAGTTTTTCATTTTTTGCGTCATGCATTATATATTTCGAAAATAAATCCTTTATATATATATATATATATATATATATATATATATATATATATATATATATATATATATACAAATTAGCGCATATAATGCAATATATATATATATATATATATATATATATATATATATATATATATATATATATATATATATATATATATATGTGCTAGCTGTAGTTCATCAACATCCGTTTTGATATGTTCTTGGGAGAACTGGATGTGTAAGCATACCAGTTACATGAGGACAATTATTAAGGATTACAGGTTTATTATGATTTAGATGAGTGCTTTGTGCCACGGTACAGTCATTACAATGTTTGTTATTATGCCTGATTTTTTGCAGCACTGCATTGTGGTAGCATCGTAGAATTTCCTTCTAATATCGTGTCCTCCTTCCTTTAAATAATTCTTTATAACATATCCTTAAACTACCATTAAAAGCCTTAGAAAAGGGAGATTTAGAAAAACTATATAGAAAAAAATGAACGCTGTTATTGTAGGTCAGCAGCAAATGGAACGTGTTCTCATAAAAGTTTGATGGCACAGACCGTGCTGCTCTTGTTTTGACTGAAAGCCCCCAACTCAACCCTGCTGTGAAACACAAAAAGACAAAACTATAATAGCAATTTTGAAAAGGATTTATTTTGTTGTACATTTAGTTTACATTTTATTTGGAGTTTCTCTTGAAAAATAAAAAAAACTGTAAGTAAACTATATTTGTGTGAATTTTTTTATATATATATACGTGTGTGTGTGTATGTGTGTGTGTGTGTGTGTATGATCCACGGATAAGAACAAAATATTCTAAATGTTTAAATGAGGCTCAGTCTCAATGGCTTGTGATAGCAAAGAGTGTGCGTGGAATGCACTCTCAACATAAGAACATAAGAAAGTTTACAAACGAGAGGAAGCCATTCGGCCCATCTTGCTCGTTTGGTTGTTAGTAGCTTATTGATCCCAGAATCTCATCAAGCAACTTCTTCCAGGGTGTCAGCTTCAACAACATTACTGGGGAGTTGGTTCCAGACCCTCACAATTCTCTGTGTAAAAAAGTGCCTCCTGTTTTCTGTTCTGAATGCCTCTTTATCTAATCTCTATCTGTGACCCCTGGTCCGTGTATCTTTTTTCAGGTCGAAAAAGTCCCCTGGGTCGACATTGTCAATACCTTTTAGGATTTTGATTGCTTGAATCAGATCACTGCGTAGTCTTCTTTGTTCAAGACTGAATAGATTCAATTCTTTTAGCCTGTCTGCATAGGACATGCCTTTTAAACCCGGGATCCTGGTCGCTCTTCTTTGCACTCTTTCTAGATCAGCAGTATCCTTTTTGTAACGAGGTGACCAGAACTGAACACAATATTCTAGGTGAGGTCTTACTAATGCATTGTAAAGTTTTAACATTACTTCCCTTGATTTAAATTAATCACGTCTCACAATATATACAAGTATCTTGTTGGCATTTTTTTTAAAGCTTTCCCACATTGTCTAGATGAGGACATTTCTGAGTCAACATAAACTCCAAAGTCTTTTTCATTTTCATGTGGTGTCATTGCGTGTGACTAAGAATGCATGAATAAAATACAGTAACCAGTCATTTTAAGTTCTTACATTTTAACAGTATACATAACAACAGAAGTGTTTTATTTTTCACAACCGCTTTTTTTAAACAACTCACTGGTGCAAGCCGTTCTTTTGAACCTTGAGAAAGTCCATCATGGTCTTTTGTTTCAGCGACGCAAAATATGTTTGCCGGGCTTCACCAAGTAAATGCCTCAGGAGAACTAATTGTCACAGACGGATCAGGCACCTCCCTTTTGTGCTATAAATCATTAGATCCTTTTGCATGGAAGGCCTCGGTTGCAAGGGTGTGCGGTTCTTTGATGGACCCTATGGAAGGCTGTGGGTATTCACTGACACAGGAGACAGAAGTTGTAATTGAAACACCGCACAGGTGCTCGGTTTTATTTTTTAATCGTGTGATTTGTATTGATTTCTTTTAGCCCGCAGAGGGCGCTGTTGTCCGTGGTCTGGCTAACAACTATGGTATCCAGAACCTACGGGAATACCACGGCAGGGTACTCAGTACAGTTCAGGGGCACTCGCAGCAGGTGCTCAAAATAATGAAAAACACAGTAATGAAAACTACAAAATAAATGTGCTACACTTTGCAGCGTGATTTTCCCCAGTCGCCGCTACCCTTACGACCCGGGTCTCCGTCCTACTCTATGCTGTTTCGTCAGCTAACTCTAAAACAATATTATTATTATTTGTTTATTTAACAGACGCCTTTATCCAAGGCGACTTACAGAGACTAGGGTGTGTGAACAATGCATCAGCTGCAGAGTCACTTACAGTTATATCTCACCCGAAAGACGGAGCACAAGGAGGTTAAGTGACTTGCTCAGGGTAACACAATGATTTAGTGGCTGAGGTGGGATTTGAACCAGGGACCTCCTGGTTACAAGCCCTTTTCTTTAACCACTGGACCACACAGCCTCATCGGGGTCTGTCCAAGGATTCCCCACTTTCTCTCTATTTCTTTAGTTTCTTCTCTCCGAGTTTCAGGTCTTTTCTCCTGTCCGTCTGTGGTCTTGCCGAGCAGCGAGACCGCTTGCTCGTTGTTCAGATCTAAAGGGGCAGATCTGAGGAAACAGCACAGTATTAATTTATAGGATCAACAATCCCACTAAAATCCGCCTCCCAGCCACTCAGAGAGAGGGAAAGCGCGCACACCCTCTTCCCCACCTCTCTGTGTCACTGCCATGACTGACAGGCAGATCCCACGGGATTTGCCAACCTTGAAAGATAACCAACAGGTGTCTGAAACCTGCTTGTGCAGGCAAATTTTTAGAAACCAAGAGGGAGGTCAAGCTTGGTCCAAGCACGGTACCAGTTAATACAAGGATATTATATTTAACATTTATTATATCTTGATTTTAAATGAAAATAACTGGACTTGCCACTGTATGCGTATTCAGAGGCAGTCTTTGTCAAATACTTTGTTAGCACACATTTGTATATGAAGTTAAACTGACCCATTGACAACACACTGAAAAGGTAACATAATACGCAGCTAAGAGGGACATTTATATTTTTTTGACCCAGGTTAAAATCATTAAATAGAGCTGGTGTTACATATTAAAAACACCTCTTGCATATACTTGCATTGAATTTGGTAGCAAGGACCCTGTGAACTCCAGTTTACCTCATTTTTAGGGAAAGGAGGGGTGGAAGACAGTGAAGCATGCGCTCACATTCACTTAAATTTTGAAAATAGAGTTGACCAGATCCTTCTAGAAAATATCATTAACTCAAAGATAGAAACTGTCAAAGCAGATTGGTGATCAGATTTAATTGGGACTCCTCATGTATTCAATGGAGGGAAAAATCCTATAAAAACCAAGGTAAAACCACAGTCAAGGATCACGCGACTTGCTAACTACAAGTTGTGTGGTCTATGCTCTGAAGATCTCTGGGGAAAAAAAAACTGATTGCTGTTTGGTCGTATTCTCAAGTCTCTGCCTTTTGAAGACAGTTCTTATATTTCAATATATCCTACACTACACTTCCATATACTGGAAGGTAAGCATTATGTGAATTTGGTAACTCTTCTATATGGATGCATTGCTATAAGGTATAGAAATTATGTTTTAGTCCAACGAGTGTGATATATATTGAATATTCTGGAATTTAGCAGTGGATGTTTTTAACTTTATGTATGCATAGCCTAAGCATATAGTTAACCATATCTGTATTACTATATTGAAGTATTAATGGTGTTAAATCTGTAAAGGCACCAGATCGCCTAGAATGCTTATTACTTGAGATTTACGGTGGTCTGCGCAACCATCCAATTAACATAAGCATTGAATAAACCAAAGAGAGCACTACCACTGCTGTGATTCATTAAAACTTCAAATTAGAAAAGTATGAGAGTTTCTTGAATATTAAAAAGTTGTCTGGACATATAGCCCACCCAGAGCCGTGGATAATTGAAGTCGTGGTAGAACGGGGCGCAGAGAAATTAGGTTCTGCTGTACAAGTACTCTGGTTATTTATTAAACTTTTGGAACTGCTTAACACCCTATTGCTGCTCTATCTATAAAAAGTATAGTTAACATATACTTGAATTAATATGGATTGTTTGTTCTGTATCATGACATTGCTTTTGGATGGCAGAAAGACTCATGTTGCAGAGCAGTTGGATCCAGTCCTGGTTTTACTGGGAGTGTAATAAGATACCTGATCTTGTTACCTGTACACAATGTGGCTAATCAAGCTAGTAGTTTTATTTCCATCCCTGAGCTTTGAGGCACATCAAATAGATATTCAACTTTTGTTCAGTGTCCAAAGTTTTAGGTTGTGGTTCTTTGGCACGATGTGGTGGTTTAAGTACAGCAGATGTTAGTGCATGGGGAGCTTTTTCCCCTGCTCTCAGGCGGTGTAATCCCACCAGACCAAGGTGGGTATGGAGGCTGTCACACTTCCTTTCTAATGAAACGGAAGGCAAAAGTTGGTCCTAGATTTGTGGTTTCCTCAGCACATACCAGCATTCAGTCAGTTTATAGTCATTTAGCAGACACTTCTCCAAAGCGACTTGGAGATGAACTACGCAATAGCAGAGTCACTTACAACAGGAGCTCTGTTTCAAGTCTCATCCTTAAACCAAACAAAAGCCACCATTCTAAAAAGATAGAGGGGAGGCCATTCAGCCCATCTAAAATCAGAGGTGGTTCAGAGGAGCCAACTGATCTCAACTTATTTAATCCAGCCCATTTGTTTACTGGGTACATTTAAAACCAATTCAGATGAGGGACAAAATAACTGAAAGTACAAAAAAGGTATACAAAAATGTCAACACCTTTATTTAGCAGTCATGATAATCCAACAACTAGACAGAACTGCATCTTCAGTTACCACCTGGAGAAAGAAACACGGATGATCAGTATTAGAATTGCATGCAGAACAAGGGCAATGTGGATTTTAAAAGTGCACCACAACTACAGAGTGCTTCATCTCCAAAAACTAAACAATAAAAAACGTGCCATATCCTCAATAAGACAATTTAAATATTACTTTGCTTCTTCCCATACTCCTCATGGTAGACCCTCCGTACGCCAGTTAAAAGCCACAGAATGTGCAAGAATTAAAAAAGCATACCGGCTTCCTCTGCAGACAGAGCCCTCCACTCATCCGCCTCTTCGAAGTGACCAGGCTCCCCAGCCCCCTCATAGTTCTCAGTGTCACTGTGCTCTGGCACCTTGGAGGCATCATAGGTACCTTCCAAATGCTGGTTAGGATCATCAGAATTGTCATTGCCTTCTGCCTCAACATCCAAAAGCCTGTTATAGTCATTCTCGTCAAAGGCATCGTCCTCTGGAGACAGTGCCTCCCGATCCTCTTTGGACACGCCTTCGGAAGACAGCAAGTCCTCCAGTTCAAGAATGGCCGCGCCAGTCTTCCTCTCCCCGTCGTCACCTCCCTGCTTTTCAAGGACCAGCAGGGCATCGCTGCTTATGGTGCTTTTAGTAACTGAGGGGATACATTTAAAAATAAATACATTTTAGCGTACAAGCCAAGGTCTTACCACTGCTACAAGAGTCACTCAAGCAGAAGTTACTGGATCTGCAATTTTTACACCCTTCCCCTTGCTTTCTGGGGGTCGTATACATACCGATGGGCAAAGTCACATCTTCATTTATGCACACAGAGTCACAGCAGGAACAGACACTGTGGTTACCTTCAAGTTCCACCCACCTGAACAGAGACATTAGTAGTTATTCACATGGAACTGCCTCAAGTTACATGCTCCTAGAAAGAGCATGGTGCCTCATTGGAATGCCACCCTCCCAGAACTATGGAAACCAAATCTTTAGTTCTAGAAAATTAACACATCATTAATGGTTGCCTTCATCTTGCACTACCCAAGACATGCAATGGAGCGATACCTTTAACCCTTAAATGGAACCTACCTGTTCACGTTCTTATCATAGTGGCAAGACTTGGTACTCTGCGTTACCATGCTGTTGCTCGTTACCACCATTGTGCAGTGCATGTAGTACTTGTTTACCTTGGGAATAGAATGGAGAATTATTTCCTTAGCAATACTAGACAGACTATACACCAGATGACTGGAGAGCAACTTGGTCAACTTCTGCAGCTAACCATTTGTGTTCATGCATGCAAGCAGTGCGCGTCAGACATCTTAACTACATTGAATGAGCGTCAGGCCACACCACCTAAACACGGCACGATCATAGCCATTAACTTTGGGCTGCCATTCACTTCATGCAAAAGTCACACTTCCAACACATGCTGGCAATATCGTTTTACGAAGAGTGAACACGGCACTGGTGTCAGAGTAGCAGAAGAAACTCCAATTGCATTGGAAGAGATCTGGGTGCCAAAGCCCAGTATAGGGATGAGCAGGTACAAAGGGAAACCTACCAGAGGGGACAGCGTGTTGAACTGGAAAGCATCAACAATTAAATTGATTGTATTGTTGGTTCTGGGAGGCACAAAATGGGAGCTACAGGTTTCATACTTGCTGTCCACCATGCACCTGGAAAGGGAGGAAGTGCAATGAAAAGAGCATGTGGGTTTCAAGCACAGAACAGGATTGCAAAAAGTAATTTGTAAGCCCTGGCATATTTAAGATGCAATGTCATTGCTGTGGTGTGGTGAGGTAATGCAACTCCAGTGTCAATAAAGTCACTCCCAAGTCATTACCTTGCAACATGCGACACCAAAGCCATATACTACAACTGCCATAAAGTTGAACATTTGCCTCCATCTAAAATTGTAGTTCATGCAAAGTGAACTGTGAGCACAGGGTTGGAGCATCCCTGTGAAGCATTATCAGTCATGCAGTGGTTTTAGAACAGCTAACCTCCACAGAAAGCCAGGAGAGCAGCATCCAGGTTTTCATAGAATAACCAATAGTCTTACCCATAATTCTCAATCACTGTGTATCTGGGCGTTGAATTTGAAGCTGGAGATGCGGTTGCATAACAGCTGTGGATGAAAAGCTTTGTCCCAGGAATAGTAAGATTTGTAGTAGCTTGAAAGTGTATGGGTTGTCCAAGGTAGAATGTATTCATCATGCGCTCAGGAACCCAGTCACCTAAGGAGTAAAAAAAAAAACCCCACACAAGGTGGGAGGGTGGAACAGACAGTTGAAGCATGCAGTTGGGGGGGGGATTAGCATTAAAACGGGACACTATTTTGACATGTGGACTCCCAGGAGAACCACAGTACAGTGTAGCACCCCCGCTTCAACAGTACTTGTCCTCATCTGTATACACCCTATTTAAAATCATAAATAATAGGGAACCCTTAATGATATACAGATCCCAAGACATGCTGTAGGTACTACACTACGCTTTATATAGTTATATAACCGTTGAAGAGTTCTGCTTACCATTAATTATTTTTAGGGCAAAGCCGTATGGGGTCTTGAGACTCTTGAACCGAGTTGGATTCCTCCAAAGCGGACGAATACCGTGCCTGTAGACATGGTGATACCTACAAACAGGAAGAATCAAGCGGACGAGTTTTTCAATGCAATATGACTCTTGGACATTAGCTTTGTTAAACCGCTTTTAAAACCGGGGTGATTTAAAAGAATAAACAAGTCCGCTTTTGCCATGCCGTATAATTAGAAAGAGGTTCCTTACCTATAGTAACGACACTGAAGGGGTACAGTGAATGGCATAGATCTCCGAATTGTACTGTTTTGCACAGATGGAACATATTTAAGGACGTTCTTGTACACCAACTGTCCAGCTTCCACCTTGAAGGTGGTGTAGAAAGAGAATATGAAGTTAAATTGGAGTTAGAACATCGGAAAGCAGGTTTAAAATGACACACAAATAAAAGCACACACTACATACATAGGAATCTTAACGTTACACATTGTGCCCGAAACTACATTGACGTATATTAAAAAAAGCGCCACCCCACACACCCTGATGCATCATCCATTGCTTGTAACAGTCAAGTGAAGCTAGAAATATGTAAAGTCAGAACTCTCTACAGCATGGGATACTCACAGACGCCTGGCTTCCACATTCTTTGAGGCCGTATGTAAAGAGAAGATACCCACCAGAGACTCCATTGCTTCTGCAGCTGGTCCCCAGAGTCAACTGGCCTGCTTCACACTTGAATCCGTACAGGTCAGTCCTTACCCTCACGTACATTTTGTTTTCGCTGCACAACACGCGGACCGCTGCAGCAAGACTAATGGGTAGCGGCCGGGGCATAGGAACAGGCTTGGGATTCATGACCTTTTGGAGCTCAGGCGGCACGGGCGCGTTGACAGGGATCACCCGAGGGCTAAGCAGCTTGAAAGGAAAGGGAGTGACAGGCACTGGGATGCCGTAAGGCGGAATAAACTTCACAGGGTAAGGCCTTGGTTGTATTGGAGGTTGAACCGGAACATTTTCCTCACTGTGTATCTCCGCCTCAACCTGCTGAATGGTATCGTGCTCCTCGCCCTGCACCTGCTCAATGGGGTCGTGCTCCTCGCCCTGCACCTGCTCAATGGGGTCGTGCTCCTCGCCCTGCACCTGCTCAATAGGGTCGTGCTCCTCGCCCTGCACCTGCTCAATGGGGTCGTGCTCCTCGCCCTGCACCTGCACAATGGGGTCGTGCTCCTCGCCCTGCACCTGCACAATGGGGTCGTGCTCCTCGCCCTGCACAATGGGGTCGTGCTCCTCGCCCTGCACAATGGGGTCGTGCTCCTCGCCCTGCACAATGGGGTCGTGCTCCTCGCCCTGCACAATGGGGTCGTGCTCCTCGCCCTGCACAATGGGGTCGTGCTCCTCGCCCTGCACAATGGGGTCGTGCTCCTCGCCCTGCACAATGGGGTCGTGCTCCTCGCCCTGCACAATGGGGTCGTGCTCCTCGCCCTGCACAATGGGGTCGTGCTCCTCGCCCTGCACAATGGGGTCGTGCTCCTCGCCCTGCTCAATAGGGTCGTGCTCCTCACCCTGCTCAATAGGGTCATGCTCCTCACCCTGCACCTGCCCAATAGGGTCATACTCCTCACCCTGTACCTGCTCAATAGGGTCGTTCTCCTCGCCTTGCACCTGCTCAATAGGGTCGTACTCCTCCCCTTGCACCTTCTCAATGGGGTCGTGCTCCTCGCCCTGTACCTGCTCAACGGGGTCGTACTCCTCGCCCTGTACCTGCTCAATGGGGTCGTACTCCTCGCCCTGTACTTGCTCAGTAGGATCCTTTCCCTTGCTGCGTAGCTCGCTATACGTCTCTGTTTCGCCGTGCTCCGCAGAGATCTGCGAAGCAAAAATACCTGCAACTAAAAAACAGGAAAAAAGGAGGAAAAACTGCATCGCCGATGGAACGGAACGGCGCAATGACCAGGACGCGCCACGGCACCCAGCAAACAACTCCATTATACCCATAACAAGAACCGAAGAGATACCTTAGTTCTTCCAGACCACACTTTTATAGCGCTGCCCATTAACAATAATCACCTGTGACCAATGCCAGCTAATTACCCCTGTAGTCAAATGTGACGATCACCTTTAACACCTTCAATGGACTCCAGTTAAATCAGATGATTCTTCTTGATAACCTCCCATTCAATCGACTGATTCTAGTCAGATCGGGTGTCAAATGTCAGTCTGTCTCTCGTGTGCTGGCAGTTGCTTTTGTTTTTTCTTTATTTTGATTTGCAAATCTAACCCGTAATCTTTGCAGAAACGCATTTATTTGAGTCGTATTGCGTTGCTAGAACTGCAGGACCTAGTAGTAATGCTTGGGATACCACTGCACCTGTATGATTCAAACCACGAGCCAATTTTCTAGCCGCTTTGGTGGTAATCCTACACTATATGTTTAGAACATGTAGTTCAAAAATAATAATTAAACGGGAGAGCTATTTCTTATTTAATGTGACGCCACTTCCATATGTTATATAATAAATATTCTATATGCTATAGAACCAATGTTACCCTCCCTCCCATTCAAACACTTCCAATTATTGGTCCCGACATTTTTCTCCAAAATTTAAAAAATGTCCCGATTTCCAAGGGCGCCAGATTAGCACTCGTTACTTTAATTACAGAAACACTCGGCAATCATATTCAAAAATATGGTTCCAGAATAATATTTTGAAACTAGGTTCCTGTATGCCTACTAAATAAAAAATATGCAAAATGATCTAAATTAAGGGTAAAAAAGCAATACATCTAGCTATAACATCTAGTTGAACCTGGGCACGAACTGGAAATTGAAGGCGGCGTGCTTGTGCCGCAGTCAGAGGTTGTTTTTCTTAGTTTAATGCTAAAGCACTATATTCAAATAAGCAGCATGCTTAAAAAAAATAGGTCAGAATCGCAAAAATAAATAAATAAAGTTATGAGCACTTCTACCTAGAACAGCCAAAAGTAGTCATTTTGATGGCTTGCTACAACACATGCTTTTATTGTTAGTTTAACCTACAATACGCTATGTTTTTTTTAAACGTATACAAGCCTGTTTGTTATCTGTACCTCCGAGTTTACAGCAGTATGTATTTGAATAGAATAGAATATTGCTCTTGACTTCTAGATGTGTGTTATCCAAATATCTAGTGTAATCCTATCAATTCCTTGGAGAACTGCCGTCTGGCTGTCTAAGTGAGCATATATAGTCTGCTGTATTATAATATTACTATTATAAGAATTGTTCGATAAGTCCTTGATATTTTTGCGTTTTGATTTGAGAGCAACTACAAATATATTTGCCTTGGCATCAGAAATTTGGAACGACTTCATTGAAAACAAAAATGCCTGTTTCAAGCTAAACATAAAACATTACATGGACAAGCAGCTGTTTCCGACAAAAGCACGGTGTCGCTGGACAAACAAACCTGTCAAATATGGGATCAGGTTTTGGCTGGCAGCGGACCTGCCCCTACCTGTGCAAAGATAAAACTCGCCCCCCGCTGGTCAGAGACTGGGTGACAGTGTGTTAGGCTGATGTAACCGTGCTTAGGAAAAGAGATGAATGTTACCTATATACATATCTATTATTTCACTGTAATTAGCGAAACAGTTGAAGAAAAAAATACAGCCTGGTTGCAACAGTAAACAAAGAAGAAGAGCGTTTCCACCTTCTGCGCAAAACTAGTACTCACTGAAAGCAATCACCAGTGTCCAGGTGCTGTATTTTACAATGTGCTGGACGTGGCAGCCATCAATTCCTTCGTTTTGTACAATGAATGCACCGGGGGAAATATCAGCAGGATAGATCTCTTATGATGCTAGCCACGGAGCTTTGGCAGAAACATTTGCCAGGTAACTAAATGCAATACAAATAAAACTTCTGATAGCTGTGCCCAGTGTGAAAGAGCAGTATGTGGTAAATGCACACAAGTTGATAAGCGTTACATCTGTGTGGATTGTGCTAATATGGGGGCTACTTTGAAGCATGTTTCCCTGAATGCGCATTCCCGTTACACTGTGGGAACGGAGTTATTTTCTTTTTTATGTTGTTTTTTATAAATAATTATTTCGATTTTACAATTGTGTATGTAGGCCTACATATAACCAGTTCGCAGCTGGTTACACAATATTTTCTTTTGAAATGTTTATTTAATTATAGTTTTTCATTTTGTGGAAGTCGTGCTATGCAGTAGGGCAATGGTCGGCAACTGTAAAATGCAGCTGTATTTCATTTTTCAAATACATATTTTTCTTTTATCACTTACAATTCATATATATATATATATATATATATATATATATATATATATATATATATATATATATATATATATATATATAATGTTCTAATCTGTATATTTAGTTATCCAGACCACATAATTTACCGTACTGTGCTAAGTACTTTGTGCTGTAAGTACAGATTTCTAAGGGATGACAGCCAAACTGGATATGTGAGTGTAAATTTGGTAGTTATATTCATATAAGAATTAGCCAAATTGTAACAGGGGGAGACATGTGCTGACTCTTCTGACGTGTTCATAGTGCTGCAGGGAGAGGGCAGCAGCTCGTCAATATCTGCCTGTCAGTCATGGCTGTGACACGGAGAGGGGGGAGAGGGGGTGTGCGGACTTTCCTTCTCTCTGAGTGGCAGGGAGGCGGGTCTTGGGGGAATTGCTGACCCTATAAGTTTCATTCTGCTGTTCCCTCATGTCTGCCCACGGAGACGTAAACGGCGCTGGAGGAAAATCAGCCGGGACGAAAATCCCGGCGAGACAAATAAATAAATAATAAAAGAAAGAAAGAAAGATTTAGCGGTAGCGGGGGAAAAACTCTTGGGCAGCCCCAATAAAGTGGATAGCAGGCTGAGGGAGCCGCTAGGGTAGGACGGAGACCCGGGCCGTATGAGTAGCGACGGTTGGAGTGAAGCTGCCGAGTGCAGCACTTTTTATTTTGTAGTTTTGTTTACTGTGTTTTTTTTCTCTGTTTCTTTTAGCCTTTTGATTAGTATTTTTGTTCTAACCTCTGTACCCTGTACCGCTCCGGTATAGTTGTGGCTCTGTCGCTACCATAGCTGGTACGGCAGGTCACAGACAACAGCGCCCTCTGCCGGCTGAACCCAAAATAAGTTTCTAATAAAACTGGGCACCTGTGCGGTGTTTTCAGCCTCATTTCTCTGTCTCCTGTGTCAGTGAATTACCCACCACCCTTCCACACAAATAAACATTAATTTGTCAAAATTATGTAGCGTTAAATATATTTTTACTAGTTGATATGTATTTTTTATAGGCATATAATGGACATAGGTTTAACTTTCATTCATTGTTTCAGGCTACTGTACTTGAAATACTGAGAAATAAATTCAAAAAAGAGAGAAAGTCACTTAGTTCAGTGGAGACTTTAGAAGACATGAAAAAAAGTTTGGTGCTGTGGGTCGAGGAAGGAAGCGTGCTTTAATTGCACCAGAGCAACAGCAACCGCTCATGAAAAAGAGAAGAGAATCTGTAAGCCTAACTCTTGGATCTGCATTGACAGAAATAGATTGAAACAGTACATTTCAAATTATTTATTTTTAATGTACATATAATTATACTTTATATATGTGCATACATGTGATTGTGTAGTTTATTAGCTAATTGGCTTTCATGGACAGTACTTGATCTTTAGCATTTTCTCAGAGTAAAGAAAAGCACAGAGAATACATGCAGTAAATGTCTGATCAGAAGATTGAATTACTCAACGTTATGGTAAATATTGCAGATGCAAAGTGAGGAGTTCCCAGGAGAAGACGAGCATAGTATTGCAAAACACTTGGACTCCATAAGAAAAGAAATAACGAAATTGAGGCTGAACATTGAAGCCATATGTGACAGCATGAATAGAATTGTACACACTCGGGAAAGAATGATGGAGAAGAAGTCAACTGAAGAAGTCCTTGGTCTGTTTCCATTCCTAAAGCATCCTAAACTGGTAGGTACTAGTTTTTATTCTACTATGGTGATTGATCAGAAATTAATATTTTTAGTTATAAGCATGTATAATCACTTTAATTAGACCTCCTAGGTGACCTTTCTGCATCAGCAATCCACCTGCTCCAGCTTTGACAAAACTCCAGTGCTCCTGGTTTTTCCCATGCAACTTCTTTCTGCTCGCATTCAATTTAGTTTGATTTTGTTTTATTTATTGATTTTTTTTAACTACTACATTATTTGTAATTATTCAACTCAATTATTCAACTGTTTTACAGCTCTGTAGGGTCACCTTGGATAAAGGCATCTGATAAATAAATAAATAAATAAATATAATAATAACTTTACCATCTGTATTTTAGCTGTTGCACAAAGTAGAACTACGTTTTGGAGTAAACTTGGAACGGAACCTAATGAGTGGCCTATCCAGAATGGTAGATCCTATTTTCAGACTCTCTAGTGGGCCTCTTCTAACTAATGTGATGTCCTACATTGAAGATGCTTCAGATAAGACACAGGAAAATGGTAATGTATAAGAAATATTTATTGTACATCAAATTGTTTTGACCTATCTCAGAATAGGATCTATAAATAACTATTAAACAGAACATGATGCAACTTCATTTCGTACACTTAGAGCATAATATTTCATGGGGAAGATAGCTGGTATTTAACTCTCACGGGCATAAAAACCAATGTGAAAAACCTGCATAAATAGGTTTTTAGAAACTTTGTTGATACTGTTCTTAACATTTTTTTGCTCCAATCCATAATAACATTTGTATCAGTGGTGGTCAGTCCTGGTCCTGGAGAGCTACAGTCTTGTGTGTTTTTTTAGGTACCTTTAAATCTTTAAAACTATTCTTTATCTGTGCAGTTTAGCAAATAATGAATTCATGAATGTAACTGAGAGCACTGGTGGAATTATTAATTATTATTATTATTATTATTTCTTAGGAGACGCCCTTATCCAGGGCGACTTACAATTGTTACAAGATATCACATTATTTTTACATACAATTACCCATTTATACAGTTGGGTTTTTACTGGAGCAATCAAGGTAAAGTACCTTGCTCAAGGGTACAGCAGCAGTGTCCTCCACCTGGGATTGAACCCACCACCCTCCGGTCAAGAGTCCAAAGCCCTAACCACTACTCCACACTGCTGCTTAAGTTAATATTAGATTCTGGGGAAACATGGATGTGTCTACACAGTACTTCTGTTAATCCAACCGTCTTGTATGTCACTTACATTTTTGCATATGTCTGGAGAACTGCTTATTAAACTGTTATTAAACTTTTCACTGCTAATTCTACTCTATTTAGCACATACTGGTAATACACTGGTGATGCAAAGCCACAGATCCTGTACCTCTCAGACCAGAGTTGCTCAACACTCTTCCGTGTGGTTTGTACTTTGTGTATGATTTGATACCCTATTTGTTTTTTTAGGACTGAGAATGAATGCTGCATTGTTGCTGTTGCCAGCTTTGTTTTGAGAGAGGGAAAATCTGTTGTTTGTTGTTGACCAAGTAAGTTAATTGAGCTCTACTTTTTAAATGTAGCTTAACTGAATTGATGTATTTAATGTTAAGTACAAAGCCAAATTATCATTTAGAGATATCTCAAAATGAGTTTGAGATATCTCAGAATTAATTCCAGATATCTGTAAAACATTTTGAGATATCTTAAAATATGTTACGATATCTCGAATTATTTCAAAATATCTTAAAATATTTTAAGATATCTTCAACTGATTTAAGGATATTTTGAAATATTTAAAGATATCTGTTAAATATTTAATGAATTATGAGGGAGACTTGTAGGCAATTAACAATCCCTTTAAAGTAGCCACAGCCCCACCACACGAGCCGCCACTGCTTGTAGGTATGGTGAGATGCTGCTGAAGTACAATTACACATAATTTAAAACAAATATTTTACAAATCATTTAGTTTAGCCAAATATATTCATTGTTGAATAAAGTTATTAATTATTATTATTTTAAAATCTATACATGTACCACCATCACCTACGGCAACTATCGTTTTCAAGGGAACAACAAGCCCATTGGCAGCAGATGACATCTCTGTTTGTGTTGATGGAATTGAGATACTCAGTGATTATTGTCCAGGAATGGATATCACCCTTGCTGTTGAATGTATTTTTTCTCTTTATTTTTCCTTGGGCATTGAGTATCCTAAAGCTCTAAAAAATGGTCTGACTTTCATGGAAAGGTACTTCATGAACCTGAGTACCTCTGACAAAGTACCTTTGCCAGTGTTAAAGATGTACAGTCAAATAACTGCACTTTTACTTGGGGAATAATGATATTGATCTGATGGAATGCCATTTTAACATTTAATCTGAAATTAAATGAATTTATTGAATCAACAATTTAATTTGATTACACAAACAAAATGTTTGATATAAAAATGTAATTGTACATATCAAAAAAATATTTCTTTTAAATGTAAATGGCTGATTAGAAAATTAATTGTTTCTAACAAATGTAAATTGTTTTTAATAGAAGTTTTGATCTAAAAAAAACTAATACACTTTCAGTCTTAATTTATAGATATCATAAACTCATAATAAGCTCTGATCTAAATACTGTACTCTATCTCTTCTAATTTGTGCCACCAAAAAATGAATAAGAAAAAAGAAACCCACGTTCATCAGTTACAATATGCATTTTATCTCAAGTTTTTCAAAGTCTATTACATGTTCTTGAAAATGTATTTTGTGTAAGTTCCAGGAAAATCTGTGGGATGCATAGATTTATTTTCCAGTTTGCTCTGAGACACTTTTTTTCACTGTGTAAATAATATGGTTTAATTATTAAAAACACACAGGTCGAATAAAACTGTGTAAAACTCATATATAACTAAACCTGAAACTGAAACTACACTAATGGTTTAACCTGTAAAAACACTAAATTGTTATATAAATGTTTAATAAATAAAAATTGTTGGCATCTTGAATTGAGTGATTTATCAAAGCATTTACACTTCTGAGGATGGGGGATTCTAAAGGATGTGAAGACCTCTTAAAGGTATACATTTGTTTTTTTCTCTGATGAACCACAAGTTTCTACATATCACTAAACTGGTGTTTCCATATTAACTAAAACAACCCTCTATAGAATGTTGATTGTAATGTTCATTAGAGTAACTCTGATGTTTCTATATTAAACCTCAATACAAGGTTCTTCAGAGGAACCAATATGGTTCTGTATATATATATATATATATATATATATATATATATATATATATATATATATATATATATATATATATATATATATATATGCATGCCCCGGTAGCTAAATGCTTAGTTACGGCTCTGGGCAAAACCAAAGCCCATGGCTAGTATACAATATTCTTCTGTATGCATTCTTTTCTGTTGAGCACTACTGACACCGTTGAAACGGTGAGTCTTAGGTCGCCTGCGGATACATTAGTCCAATCAATGCGTCTGAACCTGGTGTGTAATCCCAAGGTAACTGCTCGCTGTTGACACGTTTTAAGACTTTTATTCACGTTTTACGTAATACAGTGTCCCCTTCAGACATGTTAAAGGAGAGATTCGGAAATAACATTCAAAACTATGCGCGAGTAAATACCACCCTAACTCCTAACATCCAAAAAAAAAAAAAAAAAAAAGAAAAAAAAATAACAATAATAAAAATTATATATATATATATATATATATATATATATATATATATATATATATATATATATATATATATATATTTTTTTTTTTTTTTGCATGCCCCGGTAGCTAAATGCTTAGTTACGGCTCTGGGCAAAACCAAAGCCCATGGCCAATATACAATATTGTTGTGTATGCATTCTTTTCTGTTGAGCACTACTGACACCGTTGAAACGGTGAGTCTTAGGTCGCCTGCGGATACATTAGTCCAATCAATGCGTCTGAACCTGTTGTGTAATCACAAGGTAACTGCTCACCACCCTAACTCCTAACATCCAAAAAAAAAAAAAAAAAGAAAAAAAAATAACAATAATAAAAATTATTAGCATGCCCCGGTAGCTAAATGCTTAGTTACGGCTCTGGGCAAAACCAAAGCCCATGGCCAGTATACAATTTTTTCTGTATGCATTATTTTCTGTTGAGCACAACTGACACCGTTGAAACGGTGAGTCTTAGGTCGCCTGAGGATACATTAGTCCAATCAATGCGTCTGAACCTGGTCTGTAATCTCAAGGTAACTGCTCACTGTTAACACGTTTCAAGTAATACAGTGTCCCCTTCAGACATGTTAAAGGAGAGATTCGGAAATAACATTCAAAACTATGTGCGAGTAAATACCATCCTAACTCCAAACATCCAAAAAAAATAAAAAAAAATAAAAAATAACAATAACAATAATAATTATATATATATATATATATATATATATATATATATATATATATATATATATATATATATATATATATATTTATATATATATATATATATATAAAATTGCATGCCCCGGTAGCTACGATATGGAGTCTTTCCATCCACCTCCGGTTTCTTCAACCAGAGGTGCATGCATATATATATATATATATATATATATATATATATATATATATATATATATATATATATATATATATATATATATATATATATATATATATATATATATATATATAATTGCATGCCCCGGTAGCTAAATGCTTAGTTATAGCTCTGGGCAAAACCAAAGCCCATGGCCAGTATACGATATTTTCTGATGCATTCTTTTCTGTTGAGCACTATAGTTTAATGTGAAAAAAAGCCTTTTGTGTTATTTTTGTAAATAATGACTTTGTTTTCACAATTTTGTATGTACATATAGCAGTTTACACCTGTTTACACAATATCTTCTTTTTAAATGTTTATTTTATTAGTTTTTCATTTTTTTTACGTCATGCATTATATGCGCTAATTTCGAAAATAAAGCCTTTTATATGATTTATATATATATATATATATATATATATATATATATATATATATATATATATATATATATATACACACGTTATTTAATGTGCTAGCTGTAGTTCATCAGCACCAGGTATTGCAAAGTATAACCTAGGAAGTGCGTTACACTGTTTACTTTTATGGTCAAGAGAGGCCCCTAGTGCGTTTAATACAGTGCTGTGTTTTGTCTGTGATTGGTACAGTAACATACGTTTTTTTTTTGTTTTTTTTTTAAACCTTGGTAATATTAATAGTTGCGTCCCTGCAGCGCTTATTCCTTACACAGCTGCAGAGTTCTAGCATCAAGGGTTACCTGTTTCACACTGCAAGCACCAGATCCTTTCAGTGCCATTCATATAAATATACAGTACTGTTAGAAAGAAAGGTACACATCTGTACTTAAAAAGGTAGAAATGCTTGTCTCTGTAGTGGTACCTTTCAAGGTACAATATATGTACTTTTTTGGAGGGTGCAAATTTGTACCATTTCGTTTTGTACCTCATATGTCAGTTATGTACCTATTAATGGTACTAATGTCTTGGTACTTATAAGTACCCATCGTGACCAAATTGTAGCGCTTGCTAATTTACCATGACGGGTACAAACACTTGTATTTGTACCTTTAAGGGAACTTTAATTAAAATGTACCCCATAAAAAATGATACAGATTTGTCACTTTATGGTACCACTACAGTGACAAAGCAGTTGTACCATTATAGGTACAGCGGCAAGGCTCCACATTTCACTATGTTCTTTAAGTACAGGCATTTGAATTGGTAGTAAACATAAAGCATGTTTCAAAAACAGTCATAGCTGGTAAGTAGTTTAAAAATGAACAAAGTTAAAAATAATGAAATTGGATGCATAAAAGTATATGTAAAATGAATGGCAGCCAATCTTTTTAACACCTCTGCAAAAATCATTCACTCAAGGACCAATAAAACAGGAATTTCACCTTTTATTAATCATGCATGTAAACAATTACAAAATTATTTTTCATTACAATTCATAGTTATAATATGGGGACAAACATTGGAAATTAAAATAAAGAGCACAATTTCTGGGTGTGTAGTCAAACTCAATTGCCTTTAAAAATAGGTTATATAAGCAGCAGCTTTTCTTAACTTACATTTCTTATTGAATGTTAGGTAATACTTTGAGCATTGTAAAGGTACAGAGGATATGTATTACCAATACATATGTGTTAACCAAATTAATTGCCAAGTCCAGTTGCTGGACAGAGCATAGTAGTCACAGTTGAAAACAAAAAGGAACCTTAATATTCTACAAAAAACAAATATACATAAAGCCACATATACCTATTA
Organism: Acipenser ruthenus; assembly: GCF_902713425.1. NCBI lineage: Eukaryota > Metazoa > Chordata > Actinopteri > Acipenseriformes > Acipenseridae > Acipenser > Acipenser ruthenus. The sequence continues at coordinate 18,891,166 of NC_081189.1, read as the reverse complement.
AAAACAACTCCAGTTCATAAGAAATTAATGCAATCCAAGTATTATGTTCTGACGACGTAGTTCAGAGGGAGTATTTACAAAGCTTCTAGTGTGCTTTACTATAGGCTACAATTTTTAGTAATGAGTGACAGTGAATTAAATTGAAATTCATATATTAGTGTCTCTTTAGAATGCATGCTAAAATTGCCTTGCAATGAAATGATCATGCTGATTGCTAATTTGTGCAGCATCTTGTTGCTACACAAAGATTATCATCAACTGAATACATGTCAAGTGCCTGAAAATCTATTTCATCTCCTGGTTTTACCACAGTCCAGTCATTATCAAATATTACCCGATAAGCATGGTAGTGTTTCTTATAGGCAACTGGTACTAACATTTTCCCACACAAAAGCCACCGAGTATCCATGTTCAATATGTACTTTATTTGAAAAAATAATGGGATTTCTTCTGCATGTAACAATCCAATAAACACATCCCTTGTAGCATATTTAACACAGTTAATATTAGGATCTGTCATATCAAGTTTTGATTTACAGTATTATTGTAACATGTGCTGAGAACGAATTACTTCTGCACCCTCAAAAAAAGTTAGGTGTCTGAACCAACTGTTCAAGTTCAGGACATTCTGAAATATTGAAACCACTCTGTTGGAGATGATACACAATTAATGAGTCATAGTTCTCTTTGAAAAATGTGAACAGGAAATTTACATCATCAAGAATGTCCTGCTGAACAGACCGTGGAAGAATGTTCTTTTCTCTGCACTTCAGGATAAAGCTACATACATTTTCTCTGAAATTTTCCATCAACTGACCTAAACTCAAAGGATGACTATGAACATCCTCTGCATTAACATGCTCATATTCCTCCTGACTGATGACTTCTTGAACTACATTTTCATGCGTAACTGTTGTACTATGTTTTCGATAAACATGTCGACTGTAGGATTCATATTTAAAGAAAGTACACCGACAGTTGTTTAGGCCACACATTATAGTAAAACTTGGTTCATGGGCATGGATTAAGCCAACATGTTGTATTAATTTAACCAATGTATAAGTACTAAATGCACATTTTGGGCAATGGTAATGTGTTCTAAAAGACATTGTTGGTGAAAATTTAATTAAGGAAGTTAGTAATTTGTGCCAGTGTTGTCGGTAGTGGTTTGTCCTGATCTAGTTTCAACTGTAGAACATTCCGTTGCAGGAAAGTCATAGTGTTCTTGAGATGTGTGGGTATGATACATCGTACACAAAGTAACTTAAATGTTGAGACAAGTTAGCCCTGCAGATCAACCCAATCCATCTTGACTGACACCACTGCATTACTCTTGGAGAATACAGAGCTCCACCCAGTGATTTCTAGCAACTGCATGCTTGGATAAGGAGTAGCTGGCTCATTCTCCAATAAAAAAAAAAAAACAGGTAAGTCAAACAAATCAGGTGGTAAAGTTTATGTTTCTAACCTTACACTTTAGATGTCTCCTTTTACTAAACTCCAAATACCAGTTGTCCTATAAAATAAACATGGAACCCATTGTATGGTCCTTTCCATATAATGTATTATACTATATTTTGGGAGGGGAAGTGACCTTCTGAATTCTAAATAAGGAAAAAAAAAAGTGGGGAAAACAAATTAGTGCGCAGAATGTGTTTTTAGGGTTTTAAAATGTGCAGAGATTGGAAATCATATGAATTACAAGACAAATGTAATTCTTACATATACTTGCATTAATATGGATTGTTTGTTCTGTATCATGACATTGCCCAATGCTTTGGATGGCAGAAAGACTCATGTTGCAGAGCAGTTGGATCCATTCCTGGTTTTACTGGGAGTGTAATAAAATACCTGATCTTGTTACCTGTACACAATGTGGCTAATCAAGCTAGTAGTTTTATTTCCATCCCTGAGCTTTGAGGCACATCAAATAGATATTCAACTTTTGTTCAGTGTCCAAAGTTTGAGGTTGTGGTTCTTTGGCACGATGTGGTGGTTCAAGTACAGCAGATGTTAGTGCATGGGGAGCTTTTTCCCCTGCTCTCAGGCGGTGTAATCCCACCAGACCAAGGTGGGTATGGAGGCTGTCACACTTCCTTTCTAATGAAACGGAAGGCAAAAGTTGGTCCTAGATTTGTGGTTTCCTCAGCACATACCAGCATTCAGTCAGTTTATAGTCATTTAGCAGACACTTCTCCAAAGCGACTTGGAGATGAACTACGCAATAGCAGAGTCACTTACAACAGGAGCTCTGTTTCAAGTCTCATCCTTAAACCAAACAAAAGCCACCATTCTAAAAAGATAGAGGGGAGGCCATTCAGCCCATCTAAAAATCGGAGGTGGTTCAGAGGAGCCAACTGATCTCAACTTATTTAACCCAGCCCATTTGTTTACTGGGTACATTTAAAACCAATTCAGATGAGGGACAAAATAACTGAAAGTACAAAAAAGATATACAAAAATGTCAACACCTTTATTTAGCAGTCATGATAATCCAATAACTAGACAGAACTGCATCTTCAGTTACCACCTGGAGAAAGAAACACGGATGATCAGTATTAGAATTGCATGCAGAACAAGGGCAATGTGGATTTTAAAAGTGCCACAATAAACACACACCACAACTACAGAGTGCTTCATCTCCAAAAACTAAATAAAAAAAACATGCCAGATCCTCAATAAAGTCAATTGAGGTATTACTTTGCTTCTTCCCATATACTCCTCATGGTAGACCCTCCGTACGCCAGTTAAAAGCCACAGAATGTGCAAGAATTAAAAAAAGCATACCGGCTTCCTCTGCAGACAGAGCCCTCCACTCATCCGCCTCTTCGAAGTGACCAGGCTCCCCAGCCCCCTCATAGTTCTCAGTGTCACTGTGCTCTGGCACCTTGGAGGCATCATAGGTACCTTCCAAATGCTGGTTAGGATCATCAGAATTGTCATTGCCTTCTGCCTCAACATCCAAAAGCCTGTTATAGTCATTCTCGTCAAAGGCATCGTCCTCTGGAGACAGTGCCTCCCGATCCTCTTTGGACACGCCTTCGGAAGACAGAAAGTCCTCCTCCAGTTCAAGAATGGCCGCGCCAGTCTTCCTCTCCCCGTCGTCACCTCCCTGCTTTTCAAGGACCAGCAGGGCATCGCTGCTTATGGTGCTCTTAGTAACTGAGGGGATACATTTAAAAATAAATACATTTTAGCGTACAAGCCAAGGTCTTACCACTGCTACAAGAGTCACTCAAGCAGAAGTTACTGGATCTGCAATTTTTACACCCTTCCCCTTGCTTTCTGGGGGTCGTATACATACCGATGGGCAAAGTCACATCTTCATTTATGCACACAGAGTCACAGCAGGAACAGACACTGTGGTTACCTTCAAGTTCCACCCACCTGAACAGAGACATTAGTAGTTATTCACATGGAACTGCCTCAAGTTACATGCTCCTAGAAAGAGCATGGTGCCTCATTGGAATGCCACCCTCCCAGAACTATGGAAACCAAATCTTTAGTTCTAGAAAATTGACACATCATTAATGGTTGCCTTCATCTTGCACTACCCAAGACATGCAAGGGAGCGATACCTTTAACCTTTAATGGAACCTACCTGTTCACGTTCTTATCATAGTGGCAAGATTTGGTACTCTGCGTTACCATGCTGTTGCTCGTTACCACCATTGTGCAGTGCATGTAGTACTTGTTTACCTTGGGAATAGAATGGAGAATTATTTCCTTAGCAATATTAGACAGACTATACACCAGATGACTGGAGAGCAACTTGGTCAACTTCTGCAGCTAACCATTTGTGTTCATGCATGCAAGCAGTGCGCGTCAGACATCTTAACTACATTGAATGAGCGTCAGGCCACACCACCTAAACACGGCACGATCATAGCCATTAACTTTGGGCTGCCATTCACTTCATGCAAAAGTCACACTTCCAACACATGCTGGCAATATCGTTTTACGAAGAGTGAACACGGCACTGGTGTCAGAGTAGCAGAAGAAACTCCAATTGCATTGGAAGAGATCTGGGTGCCAAAGCCCAGTATAGGGATGAGCAGGTACAAAGGGAAACCTACCAGAGGGGACAGCGTGTTGAACTGGAAAGCATCAACAATTAAATTGATTGTATTGTTGGTTCTGGGAGGCACAAAATGGGAGCTACAGGTTTCATACTTGCTGTCCACCATGCACCTGGAAAGGGAGGAAGTGCAATGAAAAGAGCATGTGGGTTTCAAGCACAGAACAGGATTGCAAAAAGTAATTTGTAAGCCCTGGCATATTTAAGATGCAATGTCATTGCTGTGGTGTGGTGAGGTAATGCAACTCCAGTGTCAATAAAGTCACTCCCAAGTCATTACCTTGCAACATGCGACACCAAAGCCATATACTACAACTGCCATAAAGTTGAACATTTGCCTCCATCTAAAATTGTAGTTCATGCAAAGTGAACTGTGAGCACAGGGTTGGAGCATCCCTGTGAAGCATTATCAGTCATGCAGTGGTTTTAGAACAGCTAACCTCCACAGAAAGCCAGGAGAGCAGCATCCAGGTTTTCATAGAATAACCAATAGTCTTACCCATAATTCTCAATCACTGTGTATCTGGGCGTTGAATTTGAAGCTGGAGATGCGGTTGCATAACAGCTGTGGATGAAAAGCTTTGTCCCAGGAATAGTAAGATTGGTAGTAGCTTGAAAGTGTATGGGTTGTCCAAGGTAGAATGTATTCATCATGCGCTCAGGAACCCAGTCACCTAAGGAGTAAAAAAAAAAAACCCACACAAGGTGGGAGGGTGGAACAGACAGTTGAAGCATGCAGTTGGGGGGGGGGGGGGGGGGGGATTAGCATTAAAACGGGACACTATTTTGACATGTGGACTCCCAGGAGAACCACAGTACAGTGTAGCACCCCCGCTTCAACAGTACTTGTCCTCATCTGTATACACCCTATTTAAAATCATAGATAATAGGGAACCCTTAATGATATACAGATCCCAAGACATGCTGTAGGTACTACACTACGCTTTATATAGTTATATAACCGTTGAAGAGTTCTGCTTACCATTAATTATTTTTAGGGCAAAGCCGTATGGGGTCTTGAGACTCTTGAACCGAGTTGGATTCCTCCAAAGCGGACGAATACCGTGCCTGTAGACATGGTGATACCTACAAACAGGAAGAATCAAGCGGACGAGTTTTTCAATGCAATATGACTCTTGGACATTAGCTTTGTTAAACCGCTTTTAAAACCGGGGTGATTTAAAAGAATAAACAAGTCCGCTTTTGCCATGCCGTATAATTAGAAAGAGGTTCCTTACCTATAGTAACGACACTGAAGGGGTACAGTGAATGGCATAGATCTCCGAATTGTACTGTTTTGCACAGATGGAACATATTTAAGGACGTTCTTGTACACCAACTGTCCAGCTTCCACCTTGAAGGTGGTGTAGAAAGAGAATATGAAGTTAGAACATCGGAAAGCAGGTTTAAAATGACACACAAATAAAAGCACACACTACATACATAGGAATCGTAACGTTACACATTGTGCCCGAAACTATATTGACGTATATTTAAAAAAGCGCCACCCCACACACCCTGATGCATCATCCATTGCTTGTAACAGTCAAGTGAAGCTAGAAATATGTAAAGTCAGAACTCTCTACAGCATGGGATACTCACAGACGCCTGGCTTCCACATTCTTTGAGGCCGTATGTAAAGAGAAGATACCCACCAGAGACTCCATTGCTTCTGCAGCTGGTCCCCAGAGTCAACTGGCCTGCTTTACACTTGAATCCGTACAGGTCAGTCCTTACCCTCACGTACATTTTGTTTTCGCTGCACAACACGCGGACCGCTGCAGCAAGACTAATGGGTAGCGGCCGGGGCATAGGAACAGGCTTGGGATTCATGACCTTTTGGAGCTCAGGCGGCACGGGCGCGTTGACAGGGATCACCCGAGGGCTAAGCAGCTTGAAAGGAAAGGGAGTGACAGGCACTGGGATGCCGTAAGGCGGAATAAACTTCACAGGGTAAGGCCTTGGTTGTATTGAAGGTTGAACCGGAACATTTTCCTCACTGTGTATCTCCGTCTCAACCTGCTGAATGGTATCGTGCTCCTCGCCCTGCACCTGCTCAATGGGGTCGTGCTCCTCGCCCTGCACCTGCACAATGGGGTCGTGCTCCTCGCCCTGCACCTGCGCAATGGGGTCGTGCTCCTCGCCCTGCACCTGCGCAATGGGGTCGTGCTCCTCGCCCTGCACCTGCGCAATGGGGTCGTGCTCCTCGCCCTGCACCTGCGCAATGGGGTCGTGCTCCTCGCCCTGCGCAATGGGGTCGTGCTCCTCGCCCTGCGCAATGGGGTCGTGCTCCTCGCCCTGCGCAATGGGGTCGTGCTCCTCGCCCTGCGCAATGGGGTCGTGCTCCTCGCCCTGCGCAATGGGGTCGTGCTCCTCGCCCTGCGCAATGGGGTCGTGCTCCTCGCCCTGCGCAATGGGGTCGTGCTCCTCGCCCTGCGCAATGGGGTCGTGCTCCTCGCCCTGCGCAATGGGGTCGTGCTCCTCGCCCTGTACCTGCTCAATAGGGTCATACTCCTCGCCCTGTACCTGCTCAATAGGGTCGTTCTCCTCGCCCTGTACCTGCTCAATAGGGTCGTTCTCCTCGCCTTGCACCTGCTCAATAGGGTCGTTCTCCTCGCCTTGCACCTGCTCAATAGGGTCGTGCTCCTCGCCCTGTACCTGCTCAATGGGGTCATACTCCTCTCCCTGTACCTGCTCAATGGGGTCGTACTCCTCACCCTGTACCTGCTCAATAGGGTCGTACTCCTCGCCTTGCTCAATAGGGTCGTTCTCCTCCCCTTGCACCTGCTCAATGGGGTCGTGCTCCTCGCCCTGTACCTGCTCAATGGGGTTGTACTCCTCGCCCTGTACCTGCTCAATGGGGTCGTGCTCCTCGCCCTGTACCTGCTCAATGGGGTCGTGCTCCTCGCCCTGTACCTGCTCAATGGGGTCGTACTCCTCGCCCTGTACTTGCTCAGTAGGATCATTTCCCTTGCTGCGTAGCTCGCTATACGTCTCTGTTTCGCCGTGCTCCGCAGAGATCTGCGAAGCAAAAATACCTGCAACTAAAAAGCAGGAAAAAAGGAGGAAAAACTGCATCGCCGATGGAACGGACCGGGACGCGCCACGGCACCCAGCAAACAACTCCATTATACCCATAACAAGAACCGAAGAGATACCTTAGTTCTTCCAGACCACACTTTTATAGCGCTGCCCATTAACAATAATCACCTGTGACCAATGCCAGCTAATTACCCCTGTAGTCAAATGTGACGATCACCTTTAACACCTTCAATGGACTCCAGTTAAATCAGATGATTCTTCTTGATAACCTCCCATTCAATCGACTGATTCTAGTCAGATCGGGTGTCAAATGTCAGTCTGTCTCTCGTGTGCTGGCAGTTGCTTTTGTTTTTTCTTTATTTTGATTTGCAAATCTAACCCGTAATCTTTGCAGAAACGCATTTATTTGAGTCGTATTGCGTTGCTAGAACTGCAGGACCTAGTAGTAATGCTTGGGATACCACTGCACCTGTATGATTCAAACCACGAGCCAATTTTCTAGCCGCTTTGGTGGTAATCCTACACTATATGTTTAGAACATGTAGTTCAAAAATAATAATTAAACGGGAGAGCTATTTCTTATTTAATGTGACGCCACTTCCATATGTTATATAATAAATATTCTATATGCTATAGAACCAATGTTACCCTCCCTCCCATTCAATCACTTCCAATTATTGGTCCCGACATTTTTCTCCAAAATTTAAAAAATGTCCCGATTTCCAAGGGCGCCAGATTAGCACTCGTTACTTTAATTACAGAAACACTCGGCAATCATATTCAAAAATATGGTTCCAGAATAATATTTTGAATCTAGGTTCCTGTAGCCCTACTAAATAAAAAAAATATGCAAAACGATCTAAATTAAGGGTAAAAAAAGCAATACACCTGGCTATAACATCTAGTTGAACCTGGGCACGAACTGTAAATTGAAGGCGGCGTGCTTGTGCCGCAGTCAGAGGTTGTTTTTCTTAGTTTAATGCTAAAGCACTATATTCAAATAAACAGCATGCTTAAAAAAAAAATAGGTCAGAATCGCAAAAATAAATAAATAAAGTTATGAGCACTTCTACCTAGAACAGCCAAAAGTAGTCATTTTGACGGCTTGCTACAACACATGCTTTTATTGTTAGTTTAACCTACAATACGCTATGTTTTTTTAAAACGTATACAAGCCTGTTTGTTATCTGTACCTCCGAGTTTACAGCAGTATGTATTTGAATAGAATAGAATATTGCTCTTGACTTCTAGATATGTGTTATCCAAATATCTAGTGTAATCCTATCAATTCCTTGGAGACCTGCCGTCTGGCTGTCTAAGTGGGCATATATAGTCTGCTGTATTATAATATTACTATTATAAGAATTGTTCGATAAATCCTTGATATTTTTGCGTTTTGATTTGAGAGCAACTACAAATATATTTGCTTTGGCATCAAATATTTGGAAGGACTTCATTGAAAACAAAAATGCCTGTTTCAAGCTAAACATAAAACACTACATGGACAAGCAGCTGTTTCCGACAAAAGCACGGTGTCGCTGGACAAACAAACCTGTCAAATATGGGATCAGGTTTTGGCTGGCAGCGGACCTGCCCCTACCTGTGCAAAGATAAAACTCGCCCCCCGCTGGTCAGAGACTGGGTGACAGTGTGTTAGGCTGATGTAACCGTGCTTAGGAAAAGAGATGAATGTTACCAATATACATATCTATTATTTCACTGTAATTAGCGAAACATTTGAAGAAAAAAATACAGCCTGGTTGCAACAGTAAACAAAGAAGAAGAGCGTTTCCACCTTCTGCGCAAAACTAGTACTCACTGAAAGCAATCACCAGTATCCAGGTGCTGTATTTTACAATGTGCTGGACGTGGCAGCCATCAATTCCTTCGTTTTGTACAATGAATGCACTGGGGAAAATATCAGTAGGATATATCTCTTATAATGCTAGCCACGGTGCTTTGGCAGAAACATTTGGCTCAGAAAACTGCAAAGCTGCAGGGAAACGCAGCTCAAACTGGATACAGTGCGTAGCCTTCAAGTGACACACGCATCAGACAACAATGCCAGGTAACTAAATACAATACAAATAAAACTTCTGATAGCTGTGCCCAGTGTGAAACAGCAGTATGTGGTAAATGCACACAAGTTGATAAGCGTTACATCTGTGTGGATTGTGCTAATATGGGGGCTACTTTGAAGCATGTTTCCCTGAATGCGCATTCCCGTTACACTGTGGGAACGGAGTTATTTTCTTTTTTATGTTATTTTTTTTATAAATAATTATTTCGATTTCACAATTGTGTATGTAGGCCTACATATAACGAGTTTGCAGCTGGTTACACAATATTTTCTTTTTAAATGTTTATTTTATTATAGTTTTTCATTTTTTGGAAGTATGTGAAAAAAAGCCCTTTATGTTATTTTTGTAAATAATGACTTCGTTTTCACAATTTCGTATGTACATATAGCAGTTTACACCTGTTTACACAATATCTTCTTTTGAAATGTTCATTTTATTATAGTTTTTCATTTTTTGCGTCATGCATTATATATTTCGAAAATAAATCCTTTTATATATATATATATATATATATATATATATATATATATATATATATATATATATATATATATATATACAAATTAGCGCATATAATGCAATATATATATATATATATATATATATATATATATATATATATATATATATATATATATATATATATATATATATATGTGCTAGCTGTAGTTCATCAACATCCGTTTTGATATGTTCTTGGGAGAACTGGATGTGTAAGCATACCAGTTACATGAGGACAATTATTAAGGATTACAGGTTTATTATGATTTAGATGAGTGCTTTGTGCCACGGTACAGTCATTACAATGTTTGTTATTATGCCTGATTTTTTGCAGCACTGCATTGTGGTAGCATCGTAGAATTTCCTTCTAATATCGTGTCCTCCTTCCTTTAAATAATTCTTTATAACATATCCTTAAACTACCATTAAAAGCCTTAGAAAAGGGAGATTTAGAAAAACTATATAGAAAAAAATGAACGCTGTTATTGTAGGTCAGCAGCAAATGGAACGTGTTCTCATAAAAGTTTGATGGCACAGACCGTGCTGCTCTTGTTTTGACTGAAAGCCCCCAACTCAACCCTGCTGTGAAACACAAAAAGACAAAACTATAATAGCAATTTTGAAAAGGATTTATTTTGTTGTACATTTAGTTTACATTTTATTTGGAGTTTCTCTTGAAAAATAAAAAAAACTGTAAGTAAACTATATTTGTGTGAATTTTTTTATATATATATACGTGTGTGTGTGTATGTGTGTGTGTGTGTGTATGATCCACGGATAAGAACAAAATATTCTAAATGTTTAAATGAGGCTCAGTCTCAATGGCTTGTGATAGCAAAGAGTGTGCGTGGAATGCACTCTCAACATAAGAACATAAGAAAGTTTACAAACGAGAGGAAGCCATTCGGCCCATCTTGCTCGTTTGGTTGTTAGTAGCTTATTGATCCCAGAATCTCATCAAGCAACTTCTTCCAGGGTGTCAGCTTCAACAACATTACTGGGGAGTTGGTTCCAGACCCTCACAATTCTCTGTGTAAAAAAGTGCCTCCTGTTTTCTGTTCTGAATGCCTCTTTATCTAATCTCTATCTGTGACCCCTGGTCCGTGTATCTTTTTTCAGGTCGAAAAAGTCCCCTGGGTCGACATTGTCAATACCTTTTAGGATTTTGATTGCTTGAATCAGATCACTGCCTAGTCTTCTTTGTTCAAGACTGAATAGATTCAATTCTTTTAGCCTGTCTGCATAGGACATGCCTTTTAAACCCGGGATCCTGGTCGCTCTTCTTTGCACTCTTTCTAGATCAGCAGTATCCTTTTTGTAACGAGGTGACCAGAACTGAACACAATATTCTAGGTGAGGTCTTACTAATGCATTGTAAAGTTTTAACATTACTTCCCTTGATTTAAATTAATCACGTCTCACAATATATACAAGTATCTTGTTGGCATTTTTTTTAAAGCTTTCCCACATTGTCTAGATGAGGACATTTCTGAGTCAACATAAACTCCAAAGTCTTTTTCATTTTCATGTGGTGTCATTGCGTGTGACTAAGAATGCATGAATAAAATACAGTAACCAGTCATTTTAAGTTCTTACATTTTAACAGTATACATAACAACAGAAGTGTTTTATTTTTCACAACCGCTTTTTTTAAACAACTCACTGGTGCAAGCCGTTCTTTTGAACCTTGAGAAAGTCCATCATGGTCTTTTGTTTCAGCGACGCAAAATATGTTTGCCGGGCTTCACCAAGTAAATGCCTCAGGAGAACTAATTGTCACAGACGGATCAGGCACCTCCCTTTTGTGCTATAAATCATTAGATCCTTTTGCATGGAAGGCCTCGGTTGCAAGGGTGTGCGGTTCTTTGATGGACCCTATGGAAGGCTGTGGGTATTCACTGACACAGGAGACAGAAGTTGTAATTGAAACACCGCACAGGTGCTCGGTTTTATTTTTTAATCGTGTGATTTGTATTGATTTCTTTTAGCCCGCAGAGGGCGCTGTTGTCCGTGGTCTGGCTAACAACTATGGTATCCAGAACCTACGGGAATACCACGGCAGGGTACTCAGTACAGTTCAGGGGCACTCGCAGCAGGTGCTCAAAATAATGAAAAACACAGTAATGAAAACTACAAAATAAATGTGCTACACTTTGCAGCGTGATTTTCCCCAGTCGCCGCTACCCTTACGACCCGGGTCTCCGTCCTACTCTATGCTGTTTCGTCAGCTAACTCTAAAACAATATTATTATTATTTGTTTATTTAACAGACGCCTTTATCCAAGGCGACTTACAGAGACTAGGGTGTGTGAACAATGCATCAGCTGCAGAGTCACTTACAGTTATATCTCACCCGAAAGACGGAGCACAAGGAGGTTAAGTGACTTGCTCAGGGTAACACAATGATTTAGTGGCTGAGGTGGGATTTGAACCAGGGACCTCCTGGTTACAAGCCCTTTTCTTTAACCACTGGACCACACAGCCTCATCGGGGTCTGTCCAAGGATTCCCCACTTTCTCTCTATTTCTTTAGTTTCTTCTCTCTGAGTTTCAGGTCTTTTCTCCTGTCCGTCTGTGGTCTTGCCGAGCAGCGAGACCGCTTGCTCGTTGTTCAGATCTAAAGGGGCAGATCTGAGGAAACAGCACAGTATTAATTTATAGGATCAACAATCCCACTAAAATCCGCCTCCCAGCCACTCAGAGAGAGGGAAAGCGCGCACACCCTCTTCCCCACCTCTCTGTGTCACTGCCATGACTGACAGGCAGATCCCACGGGATTTGCCAACCTTGAAAGATAACCAACAGGTGTCTGAAACCTGCTTGTGCAGGCAAATTTTTAGAAACCAAGAGGGAGGTCAAGCTTGGTCCAAGCACGGTACCAGTTAATACAAGGATATTATATTTAACATTTATTATATCTTGATTTTAAATGAAAATAACTGGACTTGCCACTGTATGCGTATTCAGAGGCAGTCTTTGTCAAATACTTTGTTAGCACACATTTGTATATGAAGTTAAACTGACCCATTGACAACACACTGAAAAGGTAACATAATACGCAGCTAAGAGGAACATTTATATTTTTTTGACCCAGGTTAAAATCATTAAATAGAGCTGGTGTTACATATTAAAAACACCTCTTGCATATACTTGCATTGAATTTGGTAGCAAGGACCCTGTGAACTCCAGTTTACCTCATTTTTAGGGAAAGGAGGGGTGGAAGACAGTGAAGCATGCGCTCACATTCACTTAAATTTTGAAAATAGAGTTGACCAGATCCTTCTAGAAAATATCATTAACTCAAAGATAGAAACTGTCAAAGCAGATTGGTGATCAGATTTAATTGGGACTCCTCATGTATTCAATGGAGGGAAAAATCCTATAAAAACCAAGGTAAAACCACAGTCAAGGATCACGCGACTTGCTAACTACAAGTTGTGTGGTCTATGCTCTGAAGATCTCTGGGGAAAAAAAAACTGATTGCTGTTTGGTCGTATTCTCAAGTCTCTGCCTTTTGAAGACAGTTCTTATATTTCAATATATCCTACACTACACTTCCATATACTGGAAGGTAAGCATTATGTGAATTTGGTAACTCTTCTATATGGATGCATTGCTATAAGGTATAGAAATTATGTTTTAGTCCAACGAGTGTGATATATATTGAATATTCTGGAATTTAGCAGTGGATGTTTTTAACTTTATGTATGCATAGCCTAAGCATATAGTTAACCATATCTGTATTACTATATTGAAGTATTAATGGTGTTAAATCTGTAAAGGCACCAGATCGCCTAGAATGCTTATTACTTGAGATTTACGGTGGTCTGCGCAACCATCCAATTAACATAAGCATTGAATAAACCAAAGAGAGCACTACCACTGCTGTGATTCATTAAAACTTCAAATTAGAAAAGTATGAGAGTTTCTTGAATATTAAAAAGTTGTCTGGACATATAGCCCACCCAGAGCCGTGGATAATTGAAGTCGTGGTAGAACGGGGCGCAGAGAAATGAGGTTCTGCTGTACAAGTACTCTGGTTATTTATTAAACTTTTGGAACTGCTTAACACCCTATTGCTGCTCTATCTATAAAAAGTATAGTTAACATATACTTGAATTAATATGGATTGTTTGTTCTGTATCATGACATTGCTTTTGGATGGCAGAAAGACTCATGTTGCAGAGCAGTTGGATCCAGTCCTGGTTTTACTGGGAGTGTAATAAGATACCTGATCTTGTTACCTGTACACAATGTGGCTAATCAAGCTAGTAGTTTTATTTCCATCCCTGAGCTTTGAGGCACATCAAATAGATATTCAACTTTTGTTCAGTGTCCAAAGTTTTAGGTTGTGGTTCTTTGGCACGATGTGGTGGTTTAAGTACAGCAGATGTTAGTGCATGGGGAGCTTTTTCCCCTGCTCTCAGGCGGTGTAATCCCACCAGACCAAGGTGGGTATGGAGGCTGTCACACTTCCTTTCTAATGAAACGGAAGGCAAAAGTTGGTCCTAGATTTGTGGTTTCCTCAGCACATACCAGCATTCAGTCAGTTTATAGTCATTTAGCAGACACTTCTCCAAAGCGACTTGGAGATGAACTACGCAATAGCAGAGTCACTTACAACAGGAGCTCTGTTTCAAGTCTCATCCTTAAACCAAACAAAAGCCACCATTCTAAAAAGATAGAGGGGAGGCCATTCAGCCCATCTAAAATCAGAGGTGGTTCAGAGGAGCCAACTGATCAACTTATTTAATCCAGCCCATTTGTTTACTGGGTACATTTAAAACCAATTCAGATGAGGGACAAAATAACTGAAAGTACAAAAAAGGTATACAAAAATGTCAACACCTTTATTTAGCAGTCATGATAATCCAACAACTAGACAGAACTGCATCTTCAGTTACCACCTGGAGAAAGAAACACGGATGATCAGTATTAGAATTGCATGCAGAACAAGGGCAATGTGGATTTTAAAAGTGCACCACAACTACAGAGTGCTTCATCTCCAAAAACTAAACAATAAAAAACGTGCCATATCCTCAATAAGACAATTTAAATATTACTTTGCTTCTTCCCATACTCCTCATGGTAGACCCTCCGTACGCCAGTTAAAAGCCACAGAATGTGCAAGAATTAAAAAAGCATACCGGCTTCCTCTGCAGACAGAGCCCTCCACTCATCCGCCTCTTCGAAGTGACCAGGCTCCCCAGCCCCCTCATAGTTCTCAGTGTCACTGTGCTCTGGCACCTTGGAGGCATCATAGGTACCTTCCAAATGCTGGTTAGGATCATCAGAATTGTCATTGCCTTCTGCCTCAACATCCAAAAGCCTGTTATAGTCATTCTCATCAAAGGCATCGTCCTCTGGAGACAGTGCCTCCCGATCCTCTTTGGACACGCCTTCGGAAGACAGCAAGTCCTCCTCCAGTTCAAGAATGGCCGCGCCAGTCTTCCTCTCCCCGTCGTCACCTCCCTGCTTTTCAAGGACCAGCAGGGCATCGCTGCTTATGGTGCTCTTAGTAACTGAGGGGATACATTTAAAAATAAATACATTTTAGCGTACAAGCCAAGGTCTTACCACTGCTACAAGAGTCACTCAAGCAGAAGTTACTGGATCTGCAATTTTTACACCCTTCCCCTTGCTTTCTGGGGGTCGTATACATACCGATGGGCAAAGTCACATCTTCATTTATGCACACAGAGTCACAGCAGGAACAGACACTGTGGTTACCTTCAAGTTCCACCCACCTGAACAGAGACATTAGTAGTTATTCACATGGAACTGCCTCAAGTTACATGCTCCTAGAAAGAGCATGGTGCCTCATTGGAATGCCACCCTCCCAGAACTATGGAAACCAAATCTTTAGTTCTAGAAAATTAACACATCATTAATTGTTGCCTTCATCTTGCACTACCCAAGACATGCAATGGAGCGATACCTTTAACCCTTAAATGGAACCTACCTGTTCACGTTCTTATCATAGTGGCAAGATTTGGTACTCTGCGTTACCATGCTGTTGCTCGTTACCACCATTGTGCAGTGCATGTAGTACTTGTTTACATTGGGAATAGAATGGAGGATTATTTCCTTAGCAATATCAGACAGACTATACACCAGATTACTGGAGAGCAACTTGGTCAACTTCTGCAGCTAACCATTTGTGTTCATGCATGCAAGCAGTGCGCGTCAGACATCTTAACTACATTGAATGAGCGTCAGGCCACACCACCTAAACACGGCACGATCATAGCCATTAACTTTGGGCTGCCAGTCACTTCATGCAAAAGTCACACTTCCAACACATGCTGGCAATATCGTTTTACGAAGAGTGAACACGGCACTGGTGTCAGAGTAGCAGAAGAAACTCCAATTGCATTGGAAGAGATCTGGGTGCCAAAGCCCAGTATAGGGATGAGCAGGTACAAAGGGAAACCTACCAGAGGGGACAGCGTGTTGAACTGGAAAGCATCAACAATTAAATTGATTGTATTGTTGGTTCTGGGAGGCACAAAATGGGAGCTACAGGTTTCATACTTGCTGTCCACCATGCACCTGGAAAGGGAGGAAGTGCAATGAAAAGAGCATGTGGGTTTCAAGCACAGAACAGGATTGCAAAAAGTAATTTGTAAGCCCTGGCATATTTAAGATGCAATGTCATTGCTGTGGTGTGTTGAGGTAATGCAACTCCAGTGTCAATAAAGTCACTCCCAAGTCATTACCTTGCAACATGCGACACCAAAGCCATATACTACAACTTCCATAAAGTTGAACATTTGCCTCCATCTAAAATTGTACTTCATGCAAAGTGAACTGTGAGCGCAGGGTTGGAGCATCCCTGTGAAGCATCATCAGTCATGCAGTGGTTTTAGAACAGCTGCCCTCCATAGAAAGCCAGGAGAGCAGTGTTTCAGGTTTTCGTATAATAACCAATAGTCTTACCCATAATTCTCAATCACTGTGTATCTGGGCGTTGAATTTGAAGCTGGAGACGCTGTTGCATAACAGCGGTGGATGAAAAGCTTTGTCCCAGGAATAGTAAGATTTGTAGTAGCTTGAAAGTGTATGGGTTGTCCAAGGTAGAATGTATTCATCATGCGCTCAGGAACCCAGTCACCTAAGGAGTAAAAAAAAAAAAAAACACACCACACACAAGGGGGGAGGAACAGACAGTTGAAGCATGCAGTTGGGGATTAGCATTAAAACAGGACCCTATTTTGACATGTGCACTCCCAGGAGAACCACAGTACAGTGTAGCACCCCCACTTCAACAGTACTTGTCCTCATCTGTATACACCCTATTTAAAATCATAGATAATAGGGAACCCTTAATGATATACAGATCCCAAGACATGCTGTAGGTACTACACTACGCTTTATATAGTTATATAACCGTTGAAGAGTTCCGCTTACCATTAATTATTTTTAGGGCAAAGCCGTATGGGGTCTTGAGACTCTTGAACCGAGTTGGATTCCTCCAAAGCGGACGAATACCGTGCCTGTAGACATGGTGATACCTACAAACAGGAAGAATCAAGCGGACGAGTTTTTCAATGCAAGACGACTCTTGGACATTAGCTTTGTTAAACCGCTTTTAAAACCGGGGTGATTTAAAAGAATAAACAAGTCCGCTTTTGCCATGCCGTATACTTATAAAGCGGTTCCTTACCTATAGTAACGACACTGAAGGGGTACAGTGAATGGCATAGATCTCCGAATTGTACTGTTTTGCACAGATGGCACATATTTAAGGACGTTCTTGTAGACCAACTGTCCAGCTTCCACCTTGAAGGTGGTGTAGAAAGAGAATATGAAGTTAAATTGGAGTTAGAACATCGGAAAGCAGGTTTCAAATTATACACAAATAAAAGCACACACTACATACATAGGAATCGTAACATTACACATAGTGCCTGAAACTATATTGACGTATATTAAAAAAGCACCACCCCACACACCCTGATGCATCATCCATTGCTTGTAACAGTCAAGTGAAGCTAGAAATATGTAAAGTCAGAACTCTCTACAGCATGGGATACTCACAGACGCCTGGCTTCCACATTCTTCGAGGCCGTATGTAAAGAGAAGATACCCACCAGAGACTCCATTGCTTCTGCAGTTGGTCCCCAGAGTCAACTGGCCTGCTTTACACTTGAATCCGTACAGGTCAGTCCTTACCCTCACGTACATTTTGTTTTCGCTGCACAACACGCGGACCGCTGCAGCAAGACTAATGGGTAGCGGCCGGGGCATAAGAACAGGCTTGGGATTCATGACCTTTTGGAGCTCAGGCGGCACGGGCGCATTGACAGGGATCACCCGAGGGCTAAGCAGCTTGAAAGGAAAGGGAGTGACAGGCACTGGGATGCCGTAAGGCGGAATAAACTTTAGAGGGTAAGGCCTTGGTTGTATTGGAGGTTGAACCGGAACATTTTCCTCACTGTGTATCTCCTCAACTTGCTGAATGGGGTCGTGCTCCTCGCCCTGCACAATGGGGTCGTGCTCCTCGCCCTGCACAATGGGGTCGTGCTCCTCACCTTGCACCTGCTCAATGGGGTCGTGCTCCTCGCCCTGCTCAATGGGGTCGTGCTCCTCGCCCTGCACCTGCTCAATGGGATCGTGCTCCTCGCCCTGCTCAATAGGGTCGTGCTCCTCGCCCTGCACCTGCTCAATAGGGTCGTGCTCCTCGCCCTGCACAATGGGGTCGTGCTCCTCGCCCTGCACAATGGGGTCGTGCTCCTCGCCCTGCACAATGGGGTCGTGCTCCTCGCCCTGCACAATGGGGTCGTGCTCCTCGCCCTGCACAATGGGGTCGTGCTCCTCGCCCTGCACAATGGGGTCGTGCTCCTCGCCCTGCACAATGGGGTCGTGCTCCTCGCCCTGCACAATGGGGTCGTGCTCCTCGCCCTGCACAATGGGGTCGTGCTCCTCGCCCTGCACAATGGGGTCGTGCTCCTCGCCCTGCACAATGGGGTCGTGCTCCTCGCCCTGCACCTGCACAATGGGGTCGTACTCCTCACCCTGCACCTGCTCAATAGGGTCGTACTCCTCACCCTGCTCAATGGGGTCGTACTCCTCACCCTGCTCAATAGGGTCGTGCTCCTCGCCTTGCACCTGCTCAATAGGGTCGTACTCCTCACCCTGCACCTGCTCAATGGGGTCGTGCTCCTCGCCCTGCTCAATTGGGTCGTACTCCTCACCCTGCTCAATAGGGTCGTGCTCCTCGCCTTGCACCTGCTCAATAGGGTCGTACTCCTCACCCTGCACCTGCTCGATGGGGTCGTGCTCCTCGCCCTGTACCTGCGCAATGGGGTCGTACTCCTCGCCCTGTACTTGCTCAATAGGATCGTATTCCTCGCCCTGTACTTGCTCAATAGCAACCTTTCCCTTGCTGCGTAGCTCGCTATACGTCTCTGTTTCGCCGTGCTCCGCAGAGATCTGCGAAGGAAAAATACCTGCAACAAAAAAGCAGGAAAAAAGGAGGAAAAACTGCATCGCCGATGGACCGGAACGGCGCAATGACCGGGACGCTCCACGGCACCCAGCAAACAACTCCATTATACCCATAGCAAGAACCGAAGAGATACCTTAGTTCTTCCAGACCACACTTTTATAGCGCTGCCCATTAACAATAATCACCTGTGACCAATGCCAGCTAATTACCCCTGTAGTCAAATGTGACGATCACCTCTAACACCTTCAATGGACCCCCGTTAAATGACAGTTAAACCAGATGATTCTTCTTGATAACCTCCCATTCAATCGATTGATTCTAGTCAGATCGGGTGTCAAATGTCAGTCTGTCTCTCGTGTGCTGGCAGTTGCTTTTGTTTTTTCTTTATTTTGATTTGCAAATCTAACCCGTAATCTTTGCAGAAACGCATTTATTTGAGTCGTATTGCGTTGCTAGAACTGCAGTACATAGTAGTAATGCTTGGGATACCACTGCACCTGTATGATTCAAACCACGAGCCAATTTTCTAGCCGCTGTGGTGGTAATCCTACACTATATGTTTATAACATGTAGTTCAAAAATAATAATTAAACGGGAGAGCTATTTCTTATTTATTGTGACGTCACTTCCATATGTTATATAATAAATATTCTATGTGCTATAGAACCAATGTTGCCCTCCCTCCCATTCAATCACTTCCAATTATTGGTCCCGACATTTTTCTCCAAAATTTAAAAAATGTCCCGATTTCCAAGGGCGCCAGATTAGCACTCGTTACTTTAATTACAGAAACACTCGGCAATCATATTCAAAAATATGGTTCCAGAATAAAAAAATATGCAAAACGATCTAAATTAAGGGTAAAAAAGCAATACATCTGGCTATAACATCTGGTTGAAACTGGGCACGAACTGGAAATTGAAGGCGGCGTGCTTGTGCTGCAGTCAGAGGTTGTTTTTCTTAGTTTAATGCTAAAGCACTATATTCAAATAAGCAGCATGCTTAAAAAAATAGGTCAGAATCGCAAAAATAAATAAATAAAGTTATGAGCACTTCTACCTAGAACAGCCAAAAGTAGTCATTTTGACGGCTTGCTACAACACATGCTTTTATTGTTAGTTTAACCTACGATACGCTATGTTTTTTTTAAAATGTATACAAGCCTGTTTGTTATCTGTACCTCCGAGTTTACAGCAGTATGTATTTGAATAGAATAGAATATTGCTCTTGACTTCTAGATGTGTGTTATCCAAATATCTAGTGTAATCCTATCAATTCCTTGGAGAACTGCCGTCTGGCTGTCTAAGTGAGCATATATAGTCTGCTGTATTATAATATTACTATTATAAGAATTGTTCGATAAATCCTTGATATTTTTGCGTTTTGATTTGAGAGCAACTACAAATATATTTGCCTTGGCATCAGAAATTTGGAACGACTTCATTGAAAACAAAAATGCCTGTTTCAAGCTAAACATAAAACATTACATGGACAAGCAGCTGTTTCCGACAAAAGCACGGTGTCGCTGGACAAACAAACCTGTCAAATATGGGATCAGGTTTTGGCTGGCAGCGGACCTGCCCCTACCTGTGCAAAGATAAAACTCGCCCCCCGCTGGTCAGAGACTGGGTGACAGTGTGTTAGGCTGATGTAACCGTGCTTAGGAAAAGAGATGAATGTTACCAATATACATATCTATTATTTCACTGTAATTAGCGAAACAGTTGAAGAAAAAAATACAGCCTGGTTGCAACAGTAAACAAAGAAGAAGAGCGTTTCCACCTTCTGCGCAAAACTAGTACTCACTGAAAGCAATCACCAGTGTCCAGGTGCTGTATTTTACAATGTGCTGGACGTGGCAGCCATCAATTCCTTCGTTTCGTACAATGAATGCACCGGGGGAAATATCAGCAGGATAGATCTCTTATGATGCTAGCCACGGAGCTTTGGCAGAAACATTTGGCTCAGAAAACTGCAAAGCTGCAGGGAAACGCAGCTCAAACTGGATACAGTGCGTAGCCATCAAGTGACACACGCATCAGACAACAATGCCAGGTAACTAAATACAATACAAATAAAACTTCTGATAGCTGTGCCGAGTGTGAAAGAGCAGTATGTGGTAAATGCACACAAGTTGATAAGCGTTACATCTGTGTGGATTGTGCTAATATGGGGGCTACTTTGAAGTATGTTTCCCTGAATGCGCATTCCCGTTACACTGTGGGAACGGAGTTATTTTCTTTTTTATGTTATTTTTTATAAATAATTATTTCGATTTTATAATTGTGTATGTAGGCCTACATATAACGAGTTTGCAGCTGGTTACACAATATCTTCTTTTGAAATGTTCATTTTATTATAGTTTTTCATTTTTTACGTCATGCATTATATGCGCTAATTTCGAAAATAAAGCCTTTTATATGATTATATATATATATATATATATATATATATATATATATATATATATATATTTATTAGCGCATATAATGCAATATATATATATGTGCTAGCTGTAGTTCATCAACATCCGTTTTGATATGTTCTTGGGAGAACTGGATGTGTAAGCTTACCAGTTACATGTGGACAATTATTAAGGATTACAGGTTTATTATGATTTAGATGAATGCTTTGTGCCACGGTACAGTCATTACAATGTTTGTTATTATGCCTGATTTTTTGCAGCACTGCATTGTGGTAGCATCGTATAATTTCCTTCTAATATCGTGTCCTCCTTCCTTTAAATAACACCGTGTAACAATTTTTTTTTTCTTTGGTTCCTGGGTAGTAAGTGTTATTTCCTAATTGCTTATGCCTCAAAAGTATAGAAAATGGCTATTATTCCCCACAAACTTTGCTTTTGTGACCAGGACAGTGATATTTTGAAATTTACCTATTTTCCAGAAGATTCCAGATAGATTCAGTGCTGAGTAAACGTTGAGTAACTTCTAGAACTTTCTAGAACTTTCCAGTAATATAAATAGTAGTATAAATACAGGGGCCTTAAGCCCACCAGTTCAGTTTAGTTCCAGCTGCCTAAGTGGATACATATCTGCATTTTTCTGAGATGGCATCAAGAGGCTGCAAGCATCCGGCAGACGCATTTTGCTATGTCTGTAGCCAATTTATCAAGACAAGAGCGAAAAAGTATTCCGTGGAAGCATCTGCTAAGATGTGTGAGGCCTACAAGGCATATTTCGGCATGCCTGTCGGGGATCAAGACAAACCCTGGGCACCTCATTTCACCTGCGAGCACTGCAAAAAAACTCTGGAAGGTAAGATGGACAATTGTTGCTTGGAATTTTATGTTATAAAATTTGTTAAAATTTTTAAAATTGTAAACGTTTTTAATTTTAAAATGTTTTACAATTTTCAATGTTATTGAAAAAATATATCATATATGAAAAATGTTGCGAGAATCTCTTACACATTAGTCATGGGTGAAATAAATGTATTTTTGTAGGATGGTACAGAGGGGAAAAGAGAGCCATGATGTTCGCTATCCCAAGAATTTAGCGGGAACCCACTGACCACTCAAGCAACTGCTACTTCTGCATGGTGGACTCTTCCAAGCGGACCGAGTTCTCTGTGGGGAGGAACAACGTCAAGTGGGAGCCACTGGTGGACCCCCGGAAGGTGCTGATGCCACCACTGCACATCAAATTGGGCCTTATGAAACAATTTGTCAGAGCTCTAGATAAGGAGTCGGCAGCCTTCAAGTACCTTCAAGACTTCTTCCCTAAGCTGTCTTAGGGAAGATAAAGAAGATCCTGGAGTGCAAAGAATTCCCCAAGAAGCTCACTAGTAAGGAGAAAGCGGCTTGGAACAGCTTTGTCGCAGTGGTTCGGGGCTTCCTGGGCAATCACAAGGCCGAAAACTATGTGGAGCTGGTTGAGACTCTGGTGAAGAACTACGGCACAGTGGGCTGTAGGATGTCCCTCAAAGTCCATATCCTTGATGCTCATCTTGATAAATTCAAGGAGAACATGGGAGCGTACTCGGAGGAGCAAGGCGAGCGCTTCCACCAGGATATACTGGACTTTGAACGCCTCTACCAAGGACAGTATAACGAGAACATGATGGGAGACTACTTTTGGGGGCTGATTCGTGAAAGTGATTTACAGTATAATCGTAAATCTCGAAAAACTACTTACTTCTAAATCTTTTGTAGTCATTTTTGTATTACTTTAGTATAAATACATGTTAATTTGGATTCATATGTTGTTTTTTTCTGAATTTATGTGAACGAAAAGACACAAATTCGCCCGTTTTCTCATTGGAAATAGGTAAATTTCAAAATATCACTGTCCTGGTCACAAAAGCAAAGTTTGTGGGGAATAATAGCCATTTTCTATACTTTTGAGGCATAAGCAATTAGGAAATAACACTTACTACCCAGGAACAAAAATTGTGTTACATAGTGTAATTCTTTATAACATATCCTTAAACTACCATTAAAAGCCTTAGAAAAGGGAGATTTAGAAAAACTATATAGAAAAAAATGAACGCTGTTATTGTAGGTCAGCAGCAAATGGAACGTGTTCTCATAAAAGTTTGATGGCACAGACCGTGCTGCTCTTGTTTTGACTGAACGCCCCCAACTCAACCCTGCTGTGAAACATAAAAAGACAAAACTATAATAGCAATTTTGAAAAGGATTTATTTTGTTGTAAATTTAGTTTACATTTTATTTGGAGTTTCTCTTGAAAAATAAAAAACTGTAAGTAAACTATATTTGTGTGATTTTTTTTATATATATATATACGTGTGTGTGTGTGTGTGTATGATCCACGGATAAGAACATAAGAACATAAGAAAGTTTACAAACGAGAGGAAGCCATTCGGCCCATCTTGCTCATTTGGTTGTTAGTAGCTTATTGATCCCAGAATCTCATCAAGCAACTTCTTCCAGGGTGTCAGCTTCAACAACATTACTGGAGAGTTGGTTCCAGACCCTCACAATTCTCTGTGTAAAAAAGTGCCTCCTGTTTTCTGTTTTGAATGCCTCTATCTAATCTCTATCTGTGACCCCTGGTCCGTGTTTCTTTTTTCAGGTCGAAAAAGTCCCCTGGATCGACAGTGTCAATACCTTTTAGGATTTTGATTGCTTGAATCAGATCACTGCGTAGTCTTCTTTGTTCAAGACTGAATAGATTCAATTCTTTTAGCCTGTCTGCATAGGACATGCCTTTTAAACCCGGGATAATTCTGGTCGCTCTTCTTTGCATTCTTTCTGGAGCAGCAGTATCCTTTTTGTAACGAGGTGACCAGAACTGAACATAATATTCTAGGTGAGGTCTTACTAATGCATTGTAAAGTTTTAACATTACTTCCCTTGATTTAAATTCAACACTTCTCACAATATATCCAAGCATCTTGTTGGCCTTTTTTTATAGCTTCCCCACATTGTCTAGATGAAGACATTTCTGAGTCAACATAAACTCCTAAGTCTTTTTCATTTTCATGTGGTGTCATTGCGTGTGACTAAGAATGCATGAATAAAATACAGTAACCAGTCATTTTAAGTTCTTACATTTTAACAGTATACATAACAACAGAAGTGTTTTATTTTTCACAACCGCTTTTTTTAAACAACTCACTGGTGCAAGCCGTTCTTTTGAACCTTGAGAAAGTCCATCATAGTCTTTTGTTTCAGCGACGCAAAATATGTTTGCCGGGCTTCACCAAGTAAATGCCTCAGGAGAACTAATTGTCACAGACAGTTCTGGCACCTCCCTTTTGTGCTATAAATCATTAGATCCTTTTGCATGGAAGGCCTCGGTTGCAAGGGTGTGCGGTTATTTGATGGACCCTATGGAAGGCTGTGGGTATTCACTGACACAGGAGACAGAAGTTGTAATTGAAACACCGCACAGGTGCTCGGTTTTATTTTTTTTAATCGTGTGATTTGTATTGATTTCTTTTAGCCCACAGAGGGCGCTGTTGTCCGTGGTCTGGCTAACAACTATGGTATCCAGAACCTACGGGAATACCACGGCAGGGTACTCAGTACAGTTCAGGTGCACTCGCAGCAGGTGCTCAAAATAATGAAAAACGAAAAGGCAAAAAGAAACAGGGAAAATAAAACACAGTAATGAAAACTACAAAATAAATGTGCTGCACTTTGCAGCGTGATTTTCCCCAGTCGCCGCTACCCTTACGACCCGGGTCTCCGTCCTACTCTATGCTGTTTCGTCAGCTAACTCTAAAACAATATTATTATTTGTTTATTTAGCAGACGCCTTTATCCAAGGCGACTTACAGAGACTAGGGTGTGTGAACAATGCATCAGCTGCAGAGTCACTTACAGTTACATCTCACCCGAAAGACGGAGCACAAGGAGGTTAAGTGACTTGCTCAGAGTAACACAATGATTTAGTGGCTGAGGTGGGATTTAAACCAGGGACCTCCTGGTTACAAGCCCTTTTCTTTAACCACTGGACCACACAGCCTCATCGGGGTCTGTCCAAGGATTCCCCACTTTCTCTCTATTTCTTTAGTTTCTTCTCTCTGAGTTTCAGGTCTTTTCTCCTGTCCATCTGTGGTCTTGCCGAGCAGCGAGACCGCTTGCTCGTTGTTCAGGTCTAAAGGGGCAGATCCGAGGAAACAGCACAGTATTAATTTATAGGATCAACAATCCCACTAAAATCCGCCTCCCAGCCACTCAGAGAGGGGGAAAGCGCGCACACCCTCTTCCCCACCTCTCTGTGTCACTGCCATGACTGACAGGCAGATCCCACGGGATTTGCCAACCTTGAATGATAACCAGCAGGTGTCTGAAACCTGCTTGTGCAGGCAAATTTTTAGAAACCGAGAGGGAGGTCAAGCTTGGTACCAGTTAATACAAGGATATTATATTTAACATAGTTTATTATATCTTGATTTTAAATGAAAATAACTGGACTTGCCACTGTATGCGTATTCAGAGGCAGTCGTTGTCAAATACTTTGTTAGCACACATTTGTATATGAAGTTAAACTGACCCATTGACAACACACTGAAAAGGTAACATAATACGCAGCTAAGAGGGACATTTATATTTTTTTGACCCAGGTTAAAATCATTAAATAGAGCTGGTGTTACATATTAAAAACACCTCTCGCATATACTTGCATTGAATTTGGTAGCAAGGACCCTGTGAACTCCAGTTTACCTCATTTTTAGGGAAAGGAGGGGTGGAAGATAGTGAACCATGCGCTCACATTCACTTAAATTTTGAAAATAGAGTTGACCGG
Source organism: Acipenser ruthenus (assembly GCF_902713425.1). NCBI lineage: Eukaryota > Metazoa > Chordata > Actinopteri > Acipenseriformes > Acipenseridae > Acipenser > Acipenser ruthenus. Next base: position 18,864,779 of record NC_081189.1, on the reverse strand, counting down.
ATCCTTCTAGAAAATATCATTAACTCAAAGATAGAAACTGTCAAAGCAGATTGGTGATCAGATTTAATTGGCACTCATGTAGTCAATGGAGGGAAAAATCCTATAAAAACCAAGGTAAAACCGCAGTCAAGGATCACGCGACTTGCTAACTACAAATTGTGTGGTCTATGCTCTGAAGATCTCTGAAAAAAAAACTGATTGCTGTTTGGTCGTATTCACAAGTCTCTGCCTTTTGAAGACAGTTCTTATAGTTCAATATAGCGCATATGTGAATTTGGTATCTCTTTTATATTGATGTATTGCTATAAGGTATAGAAATTATGTTTTAGTCCAAAGAGCCTAAGCATATAATTAACCATATCTGTATTACTATATTGAAGTATTAATGCGGTTAAACCTGTAAAGGCACCAGATCGGCTGGAATGCTTATTACTTGAGATTTACGGTGGTCTGCGCAACCATCCAATTAACATAAGCATTGAATAAACCGAAGAGAGCACTACCACTGCTGTGATTCATTAAAACTTCAAATTAGAAAAGTATGCGAGTTTCTTGAATATTAAAAAGTTGTCTGGACACATAGCCCACCCAGAGCCGTGGATAATTGAAGTCGTGGTAGAACGGGGCGCAGAGAAATGAGGTTCTGCTGTACAAGTATTCTGGTTATTTATTAAACTTGGAAATAATTACTGCTTAACACCCTATTGCTGATCTATCTATAAAAAGTATAGTTAACATATACTTGAATTAATATGGATTGTTTGTTCTGTATCATGACATTACCCAATGCTTTGGATGGCAGAAAGACTCATGTTGCAGAGCAGTTCGATCCATTCCTGGTTTTACTGGGAGTGTAATAAGATACCGGATCTTGTTACCTGTACACAATGTGGCTAATCAAGCTAGTAGTTTTATTCCCATCCCTGAGCTTTGAGGCACATCAAATATATATTCAACTTTTGTTCAGTGTCCAAAGTTTTAGGTTGTGGTTATTTGGCACTATGTGGTGGTTCAAGTACAGCAGATGTTAGTGCATGGGGAGCTTTTTCCCCTGCTCTCAGGCGGTGTAATCCCACCAGACCAAGGTGGGTATGGAGGCTGTCACACTTCCTTTCTAATGAAACGGAAGGCAAAAGTTGGTCCTAGATTTGTGGTTTCCTCAGCACATACCAGCATTCAGTCAGTTTATAGTCATTTAGCAGACACTTCTCCAAAGCGACTTGGAGATGAACTACGCAATAGCAGAGTCACTTACAACAGGAGCTCTGTTTCAAGTCTCATCCTTAAACCAAACAAAAGCCACCATTCTAAAAAGAGAGAGGGGAGGCCATTCAGCCCATCTAAAAGCGGAGGTGGTTCAGAGGAGCCAACTGATCTCAACTTATTTAATCCAGCCCATTTGTTTACTGGGTACATTTAAAACCAATTCAGGAGGAGGGACAAAATAACTGAAAGTACAAAAAAGGTATAAAAAAAAAAAATGTCAACACCTTTATTTAGCAGTCATGATAATCCAATAACTAGACAGAACTGCATCTTCAGTTACCACCTGGAGAAAGAAACACGGATGATCAGTATTAGAATTGCATGCAGAACAAGGGAAATGTGGATTTTAAAAGTTCCACAATAAAAAGAAATCAACACACACCACAACTACAGAGTGCTTAAACAATAAAAAAACGTGCCATATCCTCAATAAGACAATTGAAATATTACTTTGCTTCTTCCCATACTCCTCATGGTAGACCCTCCGTACGCCAGTTAAAAGCCACATATTGTTCAATCATTAAAAAAGCATACCGGCTTCCTCTGCAGACAGAGCCCTCCACTCATCCGCCTCTTCGAAGTGACCAGGCTCCCCAGCCCCCTCATAGTTCTCAGTGTCACTGTGCTCTGGCACCTTGGAGGCATCATAGGTACCTTCCAAATGCTGGTTAGGATCATCAGAATTGTCATTGCCTTCTGCCTCAACATCCAAAAGCCTGTTATAGTCATTCTCGTCAAAGGCATCGTCCTCTGGAGACAGTGCCTCCCGATCCTCTTTGGACACGCCTTCGTAAGACAGCAAGTCCTCCTCCAGTTCAAGAATGGCCGTGCCAGTCTTCCTCTCCCCGTCGTCACCTCCCTGCTTTTCAAGGACCAGCAGGGCATCGCTGCTTATGGTGCTTTTAGTAACTGAGGGGATACATTTAAAAATAAATACATTTTAGCGTACAAGCCAAGGTCTTACCACTGCTACAAGAGTCACTCAAGCAGAAGTTACTGGATCTGCAATTTTTACACCCTTCCCCTTGCTTTCTGGGGGTCGTATACATACCAATGGGCAAAGTCACATCTTCATTTATGCACACAGAGTCACAGCAGGAACAGACACTGTGGTTACCTTCAAGTTCCACCCACCTGAACAGAGACATTAGTAGTTATTCACATGGAACTGCCTCAAGTTACATGCTCCTAGAAAGAGCATGGTGACTCATTGGAATGCCACCCTCCCAGAACTATGGAAACCAAATCTTTAGTTCTAGAAAATTAACACATCATTAATTGTTGCCTTCATCTTGCACTACCCAAGACATGCAATGGAGCGATACCTTTAACCCTGAAATGGAACCTACCTGTTCACGTTCTTATCATAGTGGCAAGATTTGGTACTCTGCGTTACCATGCTGTTGCTCGTTACCACCATTGTGCAGTGCATGTAGTACTTGTTTACCTTGGGAATAGAATGGAGGATTATTTCCTTAGCAATATTAGACAGACTAGACACCAGATTACTGGAGAGCAACTTGGTCAACTTCTGCAGCTAACCATTTGTGTTCATGCATGCAAGCAGTGCGCGTCAGACATCTTAACTACATTGAATGAGCGTCAGGCCACACCACCTAAACACGGCACGATCATAGCCATTCACTTTATGCAAAAGTCACACTTCCAACACATGCTGGCAATATCGTTTTACGAAGAGTGAACACGGCACTGGTGTCAGAGTAGCAGAAGAAACTCCATTTGCATTGGAAGAGATCTGGGTGCCAAAGCCCAGTATAGGGATGAGCAGGTACAAAGGGAAACCTACCAGAGGGGACAGCGTGTTGAACTGGAAAGCATCAACAATTAAATTGATTGCATTGTTGGTTCTGGGAGGCACAAAATGGGAGCTACAGGTTTCATACTTGCTGTCCACCATGCACCTGGAAAGGGAGGAAGTGCAATGAAAAGAGCATGTGGGTTTCAAGCACAGAACAGGATTGCAAAAAGTAATTTGTAAGCCCTGGCATATTTAAGATGCGAGGTCATTGCTGTGGTGTGGTGAGGTAATGCAACTCCAGTGTCAATAAAGTCACTCCCAAGTCATTACCTTGCAACATGCGACACCAAAGCCATATACTACAACTTCCATAAAGTTGAACATTTGCCTCCATCTAAAATTGTAGTTCATGCAAAGTGAACTGTGAGCACAGGGTTGGAGCATCCCTGTGAAGCATTATCAGTCATGCAGTGGTTTTAGAACAGCTGACCTCCACAGAAAGCCAGGAGAGCAGCATCCAGGTTTTCATATCAACCAATAGTCTTACCCATAATTCTCAATCACTGTGTATCTGGGCGTTGAATTTGAAGCTGGAGATGCGGTTGCATAACAGCTGTGGATGAAAAGCTTTGTCCCAGGAATAGTAAGATTTGTAGTAGCTTGAAAGTGTATGGGTTGTCCAAGGTAGAATGTATTCATCATGCGCTCAGAAACCCAGTCACCTAAGGAGTAAAAAAAAAAAAAAAAAAAAGTGGTGGTGGGGGGGGGGGGGGGGGGATGGACAGTTGAAGCATGCAGTTGGGGGATTAGCATTAAAACAGGACACTATTTTGACATGTGGACTCCCAGGAGAACCACAGTACAGTGTAGCACCCCCGCTTCAACAGTACTTGTCCTCATCTGTATACACCCTATTTAAAATCATAGATAATAGGGAACCCTTGATATACAGATCCCAAGACATGCTGTAGGTACTACACTACGCTTTATATAGTTATATAACCGTTGAAGAGTTCTGCTTACCATTAATTATTTTTAGGGCAAAGCCGTATGGGGTCTTGAGACTCTTGAACCGAGTTGGATTCCTCCAAAGCGGACGAATACCGTGCCTGTAGACATGGTGATACCTACAAACAGGAAGAATCAAGCGGACGAGTTTTTCAATGCAATATGACTCTTGGACATTAGCTTTGTTAAACCGCTTTTAAAACCGGGGTGATTTAAAAGAACAAACAAGTCCGCTTTTGCCATGCCGTATAATTAGAAAGAGGTTCCTTACCTATAGTAACGACACTGAAGGGGTACAGTGAATGGCATAGATCTCCGAATTGTACTGTTCTGCACAGATGGAACATATTTAAGGACGTTCTTGTACACCAACTGTCCAGCTTCCACCTTGAAGGTGGTGTAGAAAGAGAATAGGAAGTTAAATTGGAGTTAGAACATCGGAAAGCAGGTTTAAAATTACACACAAATAAAAGCACACACTACATACATAGGAATCTTAACATTACACATTGTGCCTGAAACTATATTGAAGTATATTAAAAAAGCGCCACCCCACACACCCTGATGCATCATCCATTGCTTGTAACAGTCAAGTGAAGCTAGAAATATGTAAAGTCAGAACTCTCTACAGCATGGGATACTCAGACGCCTGGCTTCCACATTCTTTGAGGCCGTATGTAAAGAGAAGATACCCACCAGAGACTCCATTGCTTCTGCAGCTGGTCCCCAGAGTCAACTGGCCTGCTTTACACTTGAATCCGTACAGGTCAGTCCTTACCCTCACGTACATTTTGTTTTCGCTGCACAACACCCGGACCGCTGCAGCAAGACTAATGGGTAGTGGCCGGGGCATAAGAACAGGCTTGGGATTCATGACCTTTTGGAGCTCAGGCGGCACGGGCGCGTTGACAGGGATCACCCGAGGGCTAAGCAGCTTGAAAGGAAAGGGAGTGACAGGCACTGGGATGCCGTAAGGCGGAATAAACTTTACAGGGTAAGGCCTTGGTTGTATTGGAGGTTGAACCGGAACATTTTCCTCACTGTGTATCTCCTCAACCTGCTGAATGGGGTCGTGCTCCTCGCCCTGCACCTGCTCAGTAGGGTCGTGCTCCTCGCCTTGCACCTGCTCAGTAGGGTCGTACTCCTCGCCCTGCTCAATAAGGTCGTACTCCTCGCCCTGTACCTGCTCAATGGGGTCGTGCTCCTCGCCCTGTACCTGCTCAATGGGATCGTGCTCCTCGCCCTGTACCTGCTCAATGGGATCGTGCTCCTCGCCCTGTACCTGCTCAATGGGATCGTGCTCCTCGCCCTGTACCTGCTCAATGGGATCGTGCTCCTCGCCCTGTACCTGCTCAATGGGATCGTGCTCCTCGCCCTGTACCTGCTCAATGGGATCGTGCTCCTCGCCCTGTACCTGCTCAATGGGATCGTGCTCCTCGCCCTGTACCTGCTCAATGGGATCGTGCTCCTCGCCCTGTACCTGCTCAATGGGGTCGTGCTCCTCGCCCTGCTCAATGGGGTCGTGCTCCTCGCCCTGCACCTGCTCAACGGGGTCATGCTCCTTGCCCTGGTCAGTAGGGTCATGTTCCTCACCCTGCAACTGCTCAATAGGGTCGTACTCCTCGCCCTGTACCTGCTCAACAGGGTCGTACTCCTCCCCTTGCACATGCTCAATGGGGTCATGCTCCTCGCCCTGTACCTGCTCAATGGGGTCATGCTCCTCGCCCTGTACCTGCTCAATTGGGTCGTACTCCTTGCCCTGTACCTGCTCAATTGGGTCGTACTCCTTGCCCTGTACTTGCTCAATAGGGTCGTACTCCTCGCCCTGTACTTGCTCAGTAGGATCCTTTCCCTTGCTGCGTAGCTCGCTATACGTCTCTGTTTCGCCGTGCTCCGCAGAGATCTGCGAAGCAAAAATACCTGCAACTAAAAAGCAGGAAAAAAGGAGGAAAAACTGCATCGCCGATGGAACGGAACGGAACGGAACGGAACGGCGCAATGACCGGGACGCTCCACGGCACCCAGCAAACAACTCCATTATACCCATAGCAAGAACCGAAGAGATACCTTAGTTCTTCCAGACCACACTTTTATAGCGCTGCCCATTAACAATAATCACCTGTGACCAATGCCAGCTAATTACCCCTGTAGTCAAATGTGACGATCACCTTTAACACCTTCAATGGACTCCAGTTAAATCAGATGATTCTTCTTGATAACCTCCCATTCAATCGATTGATTCTAGTCAGATCGGGTGTCAAATGTCAGTCTGTCTCTCGTGTGCTGGCAGTTGCTTTTGTTTTTTCTTTATTTTGATTTGCAAATCTAACCCGTAATCTTTGCAGAAACGCATTTATTTGAGTCGTATTGCGTTGCTAGAACTGCAGTACATAGTAGTAATGCTTGGGATACCACTGCACCTGTATGATTCAAACCACGAGCCAATTTTCTAGCCGCTGTGGTGGTAATCCTACACTATATGTTCATAACATGTAGTTCAAAAATAATAATTAAACGGGAGAGCTATTTCTTATTTAATGTGACGTCACTTCCATATGTTATATAATAAATATTCTATATGCTATAGAACCAATGTTACCCTCCCTCCCATTCAATCACTTCCAATTATTGGTCCCGACGTTTTTCTCCAAAATTTAAAAAATGTCCCGATTTCCAAGGGCGCCAGATTAGCACTCGTTACTTTAATTACAGAAACACTCGGCAATCATATTCAAAAATATGGTTCCAGAATAATATTTTGAATCTAGGTTCCTGTAGCCCTACTAAATAAAAAATATGCAAAACGATCTAAATTAAGGGTAAAAAAGCAATACATCTGGCTATAATATCTAGTTGAACCTGGGCACGAACTGGAAATTGAAGGCGGCGTGCTTGTGCCGCAGTCAGAGGTTGTTTTTCTTAGTTTAATGCTAAAGCACTATATTCAAATAAGCAGCATGCTTAAAAAAAAATAGGTCAGAATCGCAAAAGTAAATAAATAAAGTTATGAGCACTTCTACCTAGAACAGCCAAAAGTAGTCATTTTGACGGCTTGCTACAACACATGCTTTTATTGTTATTTTAACCTACAATACGCTATGTTTTTTTTTAAATGTATACAAGCCAGTTTGTTATCTGTACCTCCGAGTTTACAGCAGTATGTATTTGAATAGAATAGAATATTGCTCTTGACTTCTAGATATGTGTTATCCAAATATCTAGTGTAATCCTATCAATTCCTTGGGCATATATTGTCTGCTGTATTATAATATTACTGTTACAAGAATTGTTCGATAAATCCTTGATATTTTTGCGTTTTGATTTGAGAGCAACTACAAATATATTTGCCTTGGCATCAGAAATTTGGAACGACTTCATTGAAAACAAAAATGCCTGTTTCAAGCTAAACATAAAACATTACATGGACAAGCAGCTGTTTCCGACAAAAGCACGGTGTCGCTGGACAAACAAACCTGTCAAATATGGGATCAGGTTTTGGCTGGCAGCGGACCTGCCCCTACCTGTGCAAAGATAAAACTCGCCCCCCGCTGGTCAGAGACTGGGTGACAGTGTGTTAGGCTGATGTAACCGTGCTTAGGAAAAGAGATGAATGTTACCAATATACATATCTATTATTTCACTGTAATTAGCGAAACAGTTGAAGAAAAAAATAGAGCCTGGTTGCAACAGTAAACAAAGAAGAAGAGCGTTTCCACCTTCTGCGCAAAACTAGTACTCACTGAAAGCAATCACCAGTGTCCAGGTGCTGTATTTTACAATGTGCTGGACGTGGCAGCCATCAATTCCTTCGTTTTGTACAATGAATGCACCGGGGGAAATATCAGCAGGATAGATCTCTTATGATGCTAGCCACGGAGCTTTGGCAGAAACATTTGGCTCAGAAAACTGCAAAGCGGCAGGGAAACGCAGCTCAACCTGGATACAGTGCGTAGCCATCAAGTGACACACGCATCAGACAACAATGCCAGGTAACTAAATACAATACAAGTAAAACTTCTGATAGCTGTGCCCAGTGTGAAAGAGCAGTATGTGGTAAATGCACACAAGTTGATAAGCGTTACATCTGTGTGGATTGTGCTAATATGGGGGCTACTTTGAAGCATGTTTCCCTGAATGCGCATTCCCGTTACACTGTGGGAACGGAGTTATTTTCTTTTTTATGTTATTTTTTTATAAATAATTATTTCGATTTTACAATTGTGTATGTAGGCCTACATATAACGAGTTTGCAGCTGGTTACACAATATTTTCTTTTTAAATGTTTATTTTATTATAGTTTTTCATTTTTTGGAAGTATATGAAAAAAAGCCCTTTATGTTATTTTTGTAAATAATGACTTCGTTTTCACAATTTCGTATGTACATATAGCAGTTTACACCTGTTTACACAATATCTTCTTTTGAAATGTTCATTTTATTATAGTTTTTCATTTTTTACGTCATGCATTATATGCGCTAATTTCGAAAATAAAGCCTTTTATATGATTATATATATATATATATATATATATATATATATATATATATATATATATATATATATATATATATATATATCTAAATTAGCGCATATAATGCAATATATATATATGTGCTAGCTGTAGTTCATCAACATCTGTTTTGATATGTTCTTGGGAGAACTGGATGTGTAAGCATACCAGTTACATGTAGACAATTATTAAGGATTACAGGTTTATTATAATTTAGATGAATGCTTTGTGCCAAGGTACAGTCATTACAATGTTTGTTATTATGCCTCATTTTTTGCTGCACTGCATTGTGGTAGCATCGTATTATTAATTTCCTTCTAATATCCTGTCCTCCTTCCTTTAAATAACACCGTGTAACAATTTTTTTTTCTTGGTTCCTGGGTAGTAAGTGTTATTTCCTAATTGCTTATGCCTCAAAAGTATAGAAAATGGCTATTATTCCCCACAAACTTTGCTTTTGTGACCAGGACAGTGATATTTTGAAATTTACCTATTTTCCAGAAAATTCCAGATAGATTCAGTGCTGAGTAAACTTTGAGTAACTTCTAGAACTTTCTAGAACTTTCCAGTAATATAAATAGTAGTATAAATACAGGGGCCTTAAGCCCACCAGTTCAGTTTAGTTCCAGCTGCCTAAGTGGATACATATCTGCATTTTTCTGAGATGGCATCAAGAGGCTGCAAGCATCCGGCAGACGCATTTTGCTATGTCTGTGGCCAATTTATCAAGACAAGAGCGAAAAAGTACTCCGTGGAAGCATCTGCTAAGATGTGTGAGGCCTACAAGGCATATTTCGGCATGCCTGTCGGGGATCAAGACAAACCCTGGGCACCTCATTTCACCTGCGAGCACTGCAAAAAAACTCTGGAAGGTAAGATGGACAATTGTTGCTCGGAATTTTATGTTACAAAATTTGTTAAAATTTTTAAAATTGTAAAAGTTTTTAATTTTAAAATGTTTTACAATTTTCAATGTTATTGAAAAAATATATCATATATGAAAAATGTTGCGAGAATCTCTTACACATTAGTCATGGGTGAAATAAATGTATTTTTGTAGGATGGTACAGAGGAGAAAAGAGAGCCATGAAGTTCGCTATCCCAACTGCTACTTCTGCATGGTGGACCCTTCCAAGCGGACCGAGTTCTCTGTGGGGAGGAACAACGTCAAGTGGGAGCCACTGGTGGACCCCTGGAAGGTGCTGATGCCACCACTGCACATCAAATTGGGCCTTATGAAACAATTTGTCAGAGCTCTAGATAAGGAGTCGGCAGCCTTCAAGTACCTTCAAGACTTCTTCCCTAAGCTGTCTTAGGGAAGATAAAGAAGATCCTGGAGTGCAATGAATTCCCCAAGAAGCTCACTAGTAAGGAGAAAGCGGCTTGGAACAGCTTTGTCGCAGTGGTTCGGGGCTTCCTGGGCAATCACAAGGCCGAAAACTATGTGGAGCTGGTTGAGACTCTGGTGAAGAACTACGGCACAGTGGGCTGTAGGATGTCCCTCAAAGTCCATATCCTTGATGCTCATCTTGATAAATTCAAGGAGAACATGGGAGCGTACTCGGAGGAGCAAGGCGAGCGCTTCCACCAGGATATACTGGACTTTGAACGCCGCTAGCAAGGACAGTATAACGAGAACATGATGGGAGACTACATTTGGGGGCTGATTCGTGAAAGTGATTTACAGTATAATCGTAAATCTTGAAAAACTACTCACTTCTTAATCTTTTGTAGTCATTTTTGTATTACTTTAGTATAAATACATGTTAATTTGGATTCATATGTTGTTTTTTTCTGACTTTATGTGAACGAAAAGACACAAATTCGCCCGTTTTCTCATTGGAAATAGGTAAATTTCAAAATATCACTGTCCTGGTCACAAAATCAAAGTTTGTGGGGAATAATAGCCATTTTCTATACTTTTGAGGAATAAGCAATTAGGAAATAACACTTACTACCCAGGAACAAAAATTGTGTTACATAGTGTAATTCTTTATAACATATCCTTAAACTACCATTAAAAGCCTTAGAAAAGGGAGATTTAGAAAAACTATATAGAAAAAAATGAACGCTGTTATTGTAGGTCAGCAGCAAATGGAATGTGTTCTCATAAAAGTTTGATGGCACAGACCGTGCTGCTCTTGTTTTGACTGAAAGCCCCCAACTCAACCCTGCTGTGAAACACAAAAAGACAAAACTATAATAGCAATTTTGAAAAGGATTTATTTTGTTGTAAATTTAGTTTACATTTTATTTGGAGTTTCTCTTGAAAAATAAAAAACTGTAAGTAAACTATATTTGTGTGAATTTTTATATATATATATATATATATATATACGTGTGTGTGTGTGTGTGTGTGTGTGTGTGTATGATCCACGGATAAGAACATAAGAACATAAGAACATAAGAAAGTTTACAAACGAGAGGAGGCCATTCGGCCCATCTTGCTCGTTTGGTTGTTAGTAGCTTATTGATCCCAGAATCTCATCAAGCAACTTCTTCCAGGGTGTCAGCTTCAACAACATTACTGGAGAGTTGGTTCCAGACCCTCACAATTCTCTGTGTAAAAAAGTGCCTCCTGTTTTCTGTTCTGTATGCCTCTTTATCTAATCTCCATCTGTGACCCCTGGTCCGTGTTTCTTTTTTCAGGTCGAAAAAGTCCCCTGCGTCGACACTGTCAATACCTTTTAGGATTTTGATTGCTTGAATCAGATCACTGCGTAGTCTTCTTTGTTCAAGACTGAATAGATTCAATTCTTTTAGCCTGTCTGCATACGACATGCCTTTTTTTTTTTTTTTTTTTTTTTTTTTAAATTTAGTCGTTGCCAATTAGTTTTTATTATTTTCTCAACAATTTGAAATGCCCAATTATTTTTAGGCTCAGCTCACCGCTACCACCCCTGCGCTGACTCGGGAGGGGCGAAGATGAACACACGGTGTCCTCCGAAGCGTGTGCCGTCAGCCGCCCGCTTCTTTACACTCTGCAGACTCACCGTGCAGCCGCCTCAGAGCTACAGCGTCGGAGGACAACGCAGCTCTGGGCAGCTTACAAGCAAGCCCGCAGGCGCCCGGCCAGACTACAGGGGTCGCTGGTGCGCGGTGAGTCGAGGACACCCTGGCCGACCTAACCCTCCTTCCCCCCGGACTACGCTCGGCCAATTGATCACCATCCCCTGGGAGCTCCCGTCCACGGTCGGCTGTGCAATAGCCTGGACTCGAACCGGAGCGACGTCCAGGCTATAGAGCAGCAATACCCTTTTTGTATCGAGGTGACCAGAACTGAACACAATATTCTAGGTGAGGTCTTACTAATGCATTGTAAAGTTTTAACATTACTTCCCTTGATTTAAATTCATCACTTCTCACAATATATCCGAGCATCTTGTTGGCCTTTTTTATAGCTTCCCCACATTGTCTAGATGAAGACATTTCTGAGTCAACATAAACTCCTAGGTCTTTTTCATTTTCATGAGGTGTCATTGCGTGTGACTAAGAATGCATGAATAAAATACAGTAACTAGTCATTTTAAGTTTTTACATTTTAACAGTATACATACCAACAGAAGTGTTTTATTTTTCACAACCGCTTTTTTTAAACAACTCACTGCTGCAAGCCGTTCTTCTGAACCTTGAAAAAGTCCATAATAGTCTTTTGTTTCAGCGACGCAAAATATGTTTGCTGGGCTTCACTAAGTAAATGCCTTAGGAGAACTAATTGTCACAGATGGTTCTGGCACATCCCTTTTGTGCTAGAAGTCATTAGATCCTTTTGCAAGGAAGGCCTCGGTTGCAAGGGTGTGCGGTTCTTTGATGGACCCAGATTCAGTTAAAATGTGTTTGCCCACTGATGATGGGAATGAGAATGTAGAGATGGGAGAATGTAGAGATACTTTTAAAGACTGTCACCCACACCTGTGAGAAGAAAGTTCTTGGGTCTTGGGTCTTGGGTCAGCAGAAACTGACCCAAGACTTTCACAGCTACTGGAAGCTGGTTGATCTTTGGGATACAAATTGAACATTTGTGAAACTGCAACAAATATTGTAATGACTGGTACTTTGCACCATCCATGTTTCCCTCGATCTTCACAAGCCTCCCTGTCCCCGCTGCTGCAAAGCATCCCCAAAACCTAATGCTGCCACCACCATGCTTTACTGTAGGGATGGTGTTAGCAGGGTGATGTGCCATGTTTGGTTTACGCCACACATATCGCTTAGCATTGAGACCAAAAAATTCCACTTTGGTCTCATCAGACCACAAAACCTTCTCCCACATGCGTGCAGTGTCCCCTAAGTGTTTCTTTGCAAAAGCTATGCGGCATATCATATGGCTTTTTTTCAGCAGTGGCTTCCTTCTTGTCACCCTCCCATATAGGCCATGTTTGTGGAGTACTCTTGAAATTGTTGAACAGTCAACATGTTCCCCAACCTCTGTAGTTCTTTTAAAGTAATCTTGGGCCTCACAGTGACCTCCCTCAGCAGTTTCCTTAAGCCACGGCTACTGATTTTGGAGGGACGGCCTGATCGAGGCAGTGTCTTGGTGCTGCCAAACTGTTTCCACTTTACAATAATGGACCTGACAGTGCCCCAAGGGATATTCAAAGACATTGAACATTTCTTATAGCCTTCCCCCAATCTGTACCTTTCAATAACTTTATCCCAGAGTTCTTTTGGCAGCTCCTTGTTCGGCATGTTTTGCCATTTGCTTCAAATTCACTTCATACAACAGAAACAGCTTGATTCTTCATCCAGGAGTATTCGAATCAGTTGAACTGCTGTGATTGGACACAGGTGGGCTCTATTTAACTCATTATGTGCCTTGTTAAGGCAATGTGTTGGACCTGAGCTAATTTGGGTTTGCTATGACAAAGGGTGTGAAGACTTATGCAATCAAGACTTTTTGTTTTTTTTATTTTTAATTACTTTTTGAATATTTCTGTAATTGTTCTTTCACGTTGAATGTGTAAATGATGTTGTGTAGATCAGTGAAACAAACTCCTACTTTAATGCATTTTGAATTGTATTTTTTAGGCAGCTGAATGTGAAAAATGTTCAAGGGTGTGAAGGCTTTTTCAAGCTACTGTATATCAATGAAGTAAAATAGAATTGCAGTTTATAAGAGATTGCTATATTGACATATCTGAATTAGAACTACATGTTATAAAAATCATTTAAAGTATGAACTGTAATTCTAACAGTAAACTTGCTGAAGGAATACAACTAATGTTGTAACCTCGTTCACACCTGCTTGTAGTAAAAGCAGTGTTGAAGATGACTCATTGGTTTTGGCCGATGAAGCGGGGATTTTTGATGGTCAGCGATTTAAAAGCCAAGATCATCCCTATAATGAGCGATCTCGTTAATATTAACAAACGGAAATACTTTTCGGATAACAGAAGATAGGAGTTTATCTTACAATAATCATTTTCTATCTATAACAGAAATGAAATAGAACCTGGCAGGAAGAGATGGGAATGGAAAGCGTAGGACGTGTTAATACGTTAAGTTAGATATTGGTTTGAAATAATGAGTCTTGAAAAATGCTTCCGATAGTGTTTCATATTAATCAACCCTAAAACTGGCAAAAAGCAAAGGTTGTCTTAAAACCTGCTTTGACTGGATTTTGTACGAACAGTGAAGGTGGTCAGACATAGTTCAGTCACTGTAGCATTCTGGTATATTAATGCTAGCCTGTATTTAGATATAAATAACTGGACCTTCCATTAAAATCTTGAAAGATGTATCAATAGAGTAAAATAATATTACAATTTCTAGGAGCAACTGTTATACTTAAGTAACTTAATTAGAAATACATCTTATAATGCCATTTAAAGATAAACTATTGAAAGAACACAGTAAAAGTTTATTTTAACAGAAGCATAATGCTGACAATATTGCAACCATATTGTTGACACATTTGCGATAATGTTCATTTCATTTAATCGATTTAAGAATTAGTTCAGTTTCTCCAACTAAACAAAAAGTCTTTTAGACATTAAAATATCAATTAAACCAAAGAATATACATGTTTAGTTTATATAAAGATTTTACTGCAGTAATAAACAGAGGTACTTATTTACAGGGAAAACGGAAGAATTTAAAAGTGAAAGAATTAAATGTTTGTCTCAGACACACAGTAGAATTCTGGAAGGGCATTAGACCTTCAAAAGATAAAGCTTAGTCTTTGGCACCTCAAAGCAGAATTCGGTGTTGGCTCTTAAAAGCGGGATTTGCCAACCTTTTGAAGACTGTTCTTATTTTTCAATATATCTTACACTACCATATACTGGAAGGTAAGCATATATGTGAATTTAGTATCTCTTTTATATTGATGCATTGCTATAAGGTATAGAAATTATGTTTTAGTCCAAAGAGAGTGATATATATTGAATGTTCTAGAATTTAGCAGTGGATGTTTTTAGCTTTATGTATGCATAGCCCAAGCATATAATTAACCATATCTGTATTACTATATTGAAGTATTAATGCTGTTGAACCTGTAAAGGCACCAGATCAGCTGGAATGCTTCTTACTTGAGATTTACAGTGGTCTGCGCAACCATCCAATTTTTAACATAAGCATTGAATAAACCAAAGAGAGCACTACCACTGCTGTGATTTGTTAAAATTTCAAATTAGAGGAGTGTGTGAGTTTCTTGAATATTAAAGTTGTCTGGACATATAGCCCACCCAGAGCCGTGGATAATTGAAGTCGTGGTAGAACGGGGCGCAGAGAAAAGAGGTCCTGCTGTACAAGTATTCTGGTTATTTATTAACCTTTTAGAAATAATTACTGCTCAACACCCTACTGCTGATCTATCAAATGTGTAGTTAACATATACTTTAATTAATATGGATTGATTGTTTTGTATCATGACATTACCCATTGCTATGGATGGCAGAAAGAGTCATGTTGCAGAGCACTTGGATCCATTCCTGGTTTTACTGGGAGTGTAATAAGACACCTGATCATGTTACCTGTACACACTGTGGCTAATCAAGCTAGTAGTTTTATTTCCATCCCTGAGCTTTTAGAGGCACATCAAATATATATTCAACTTTTGTTCAGTGTCCAAAGTTTTAGGTTGTGGTTACTTGGCACTATGTGGTGGTTCAAGTCCAGCAAATGTTAGTGCATGGTGAGCTTTTCCCCTGCTCTCAGGCTGTGTAATCCCACCAGACCAAGGTGGGTATGGAGGCTGTCACACTTCCTTTCTAATGAAACTGAAGGCAAAAGTTGGTCCTAGATTTGTGGTTTCCTCAGTACATACCAGCATTCTATCAGTTTATAGTCATTTAGCAGACACTTCTCCAGAACAACTTGGAGATGAACTACGCAATAGCAGAGTCACTTACAACAGGAGCTCTGTTTCAAGTCTCATTCTTAAACCAAACAAAAGCCACCATTCTAAAAAGATAGAGGGGAGGCCATTCAGCCCATCTAAAATCTGAGGCGGTTCAGAGGAGCCAACTGATCTCAACTTATTTAATCCAGCCCATTTGTTTACTGGGTACATTTAAAACCAATACAGATGAGGGACAAAATAACTGAAAGTACAAAAAGGTATAAAAATGTCAACACCTTTATTTAGCAGTCATGATAATCCAATAACTAGACAGAACTGCATCTTCAGTTACCACCTGGAGAAAGAAACACAGATGATCAATATTAGAATTGCAAGCAGAACAAGGGCAATGTGGATTTTAAAAGTTGCACAATAAAAAGAAATACACACACACCACAACTACAGAGTGCTTAATCCCCAAAAACGTGCCACATCCTCAAGACAATTGAAATATTACTTTGCTTCTTCCCATACTACTCATGGTAGACACTCCGTACGCCAGTTAAGCCACAAAATGTGCAATAATTAAAAAAGCATACCGGCTTCCTCTGCAGACAGAGCCCTCCACTCATCCGCCTCTTTGAAGTGACCAGGCTCCCCAGCCCCCTCATAGTTCTCAGTGTCACTGTGCTCTGGCACCTTGGAGGCATCAAAGGCATCTTCCAAATGCTGGTTAGGATCATCAGAATTGTCATTGCCTTCTGCCTCAACATCCAAAAGCCTGTTATAGTCATTCTCGTCAAAGGCATCGTCCTCTGGAGACAGTGCCTCCCGATCCTCTTTGGACACGCCTTCGTAAGACAGCAAGTCCTCCTCCAGTTCAAGAATGGCCGCGCCAGTCTTCCTCTCCCCGTCGTCACCTCCCTGCTTTTCAAGGACCAGCAGGGCATCGCTGCTTATGGTGCTTTTAGTAACTGAGGGGATACATTTAAAAATAAATACATTTTAGCGTACAAGCCAAGGTCTTACCACTGCTACAAGAGTCACTCAAGCAGAAGTTACTGGATCTGCAATTTTTTACACCCTTCCCCTTGCTTTCTGGGGGTCGTATACATACCGATGGGCAAAGTCACATCTTCATTTATGCACACAGAGTCACAGCAGGAACAGACACTGTGGTTACCTTCAAGTTCCACCCACCTGAACAGAGACATCAGTAGTTATTCACATGGAACTGCCTCAAGTTACATGCTCCTAGAAAGAGCATGGTGCCTCATTGGAATGCCACCCTCCCAGAACTATGGAAACCAAATTTTTAGTTCTAGAAAATTAACACATCATTCATTGTTGCCTTCATCTTGCACTACCCAAGACATGCAATGGAGCGATACCTTTAACCCTTAAATGGAACCTACCTGTTCACGTTCTTATCATAGTGGCAAGATTTGGTACTCTGCGTTACCATGCTGTTGCTCGTTACCACCATTGTGCAGTGCATGTAGTACTTGTTTACCTTGGGAATAGAATGGAGGATTATTTCCTTAGCAATATCAGACAGACTATACACCAGATTACTGGAGAGCAACTTGGTCAACTTCTGCAGCTAACCATTTGTGTTCATGCATGCAAGCAGTGCGCGTCAGACATCTTAACTACATTGAATGAGCGTCAGGCCACACCACCTAAACACGGCACGATCATAGCCATTAACTTTGGGCTGCCAGTCACTTCATGCAAAAGTCACACTTCCAACACATGCTGGCAATATCGTTTTACGAAGAGTGAACACGGCACTGGTGTCAGAGTAGCAGAAGAAACTCCAATTGCATTGGAAGAGATCTGGGTGCCAAAGCCCAGTATAGGGATGAGCAGGTACAAAGGGAAACCTACCAGAGGGGACAGCGTGTTGAACTGGAAAGCATCAACAATTAAATTGATTGTATTGTTGGTTCTGGGAGGCACAAAATGGGAGCTACAGGTTTCATACTTGCTGTCCACCATGCACCTGGAAAGGGAGGAAGTGCAATGAAAAGAGCATGTGGGTTTCAAGCACAGAACAGGATTGCAAAAAGTAATTTGTAAGCCCTGGCATATTTAAGATGCGATGTCATTGCTGTGGTGTGTTGAGGTAATGCAACTCCAGTGTCAATAAAGTCACTCCCAAGTCATTACCTTGCAACATGCGACACCAAAGCCATATACTACAACTTCCATAAAGTTGAACATTTGCCTCCATCTAAAATTGTACTTCATGCAAAGTGAACTGTGAGCGCAGGGTTGGAGCATCCCTGTGAAGCATCATCAGTCATGCAGTGGTTTTAGAACAGCTGCCCTCCATAGAAAGCCAGGAGAGCAGTGTTTCAGGTTTTCGTATAATAACCAATAGTCTTACCCATAATTCTCAATCACTGTGTATCTGGGCGTTGAATTTGAAGCTGGAGACGCTGTTGCATAACAGCGGTGGATGAAAAGCTTTGTCCCAGGAATAGTAAGATTTGTAGTAGCTTGAAAGTGTATGGGTTGTCCAAGGTAGAATGTATTCATCATGCGCTCAGGAACCCAGTCACCTAAGGAGTAAAAAAAAAAACCCCACACAAGGTGGGAGGGTGGAACAGACAGTTGAAGCATGCAGTTGGGGGGGGGATTAGCATTAAAACGGGACACTATTTTGACATGTGGACTCCCAGGAGAACCACAGTACAGTGTAGCACCCCCGCTTCAACAGTACTTGTCCTCATCTGTATACACCCTATTTAAAATCATAGATAATAGGGAACCCTTAATGATATACAGATCCCAAGACATGCTGTAGGTACTACACTACGCTTTATATAGTTATATAACCGTTGAAGAGTTCTGCTTACCATTAATTATTTTTAGGGCAAAGCCGTATGGGGTCTTGAGACTCTTGAACCGAGTTGGATTCCTCCAAAGCGGACGAATACCGTGCCTGTAGACATGGTGATACCTACAAACAGGAAGAATCAAGCGGACGAGTTTTTCAATGCAATATGACTCTTGGACATTAGCTTTGTTAAACCGCTTTTAAAACCGGGGTGATTTAAAAGAATAAACAAGTCCGCTTTTGCCATGCCGTATAATTAGAAAGAGGTTCCTTACCTATAGTAACGACACTGAAGGGGTACAGTGAATGGCATAGATCTCCGAATTGTACTGTTTTGCACAGATGGAACATATTTAAGGACGTTCTTGTACACCAACTGTCCAGCTTCCACCTTGAAGGTGGTGTAGAAAGAGAATATGAAGTTAAAACATCGGAAAGCAGGTTTAAAATGACACACAAATAAAAGCACACACTACATACATAGGAATCTTAACGTTACACATTGTGCCCGAAACTACATTGACGTATATTAAAAAAAGCGCCACCCCACACACCCTGATGCATCATCCATTGCTTGTAACAGTCAAGTGAAGCTAGAAATATGTAAAGTCAGAACTCTCTACAGCATGGGATACTCACAGACGCCTGGCTTCCACATTCTTTGAGGCCGTATGTAAAGAGAAGATACCCACCAGAGACTCCATTGCTTCTGCAGCTGGTCCCCAGAGTCAACTGGCCTGCTTCACACTTGAATCCGTACAGGTCAGTCCTTACCCTCACGTACATTTTGTTTTCGCTGCACAACACGCGGACCGCTGCAGCAAGACTAATGGGTAGCGGCCGGGGCATAGGAACAGGCTTGGGATTCATGACCTTTTGGAGCTCAGGCGGCACGGGCGCGTTGACAGGGATCACCCGAGGGCTAAGCAGCTTGAAAGGAAAGGGAGTGACAGGCACTGGGATGCCGTAAGGCGGAATAAACTTCACAGGGTAAGGCCTTGGTTGTATTGGAGGTTGAACCGGAACATTTTCCTCACTGTGTATCTCCGCCTCAACCTGCTGAATGGTATCGTGCTCCTCGCCCTGCACCTGCTCAATGGGGTCGTGCTCCTCGCCCTGCACCTGCTCAATGGGGTCGTGCTCCTCGCCCTGCACCTGCTCAATAGGGTCGTGCTCCTCGCCCTGCACCTGCTCAATGGGGTCGTGCTCCTCGCCCTGCACCTGCTCAATGGGGTCGTGCTCCTCGCCCTGCACCTGCTCAATGGGGTCGTGCTCCTCGCCCTGCACCTGCACAATGGGGTCGTGCTCCTCGCCCTGCACAATGGGGTCGTGCTCCTCGCCCTGCACAATGGGGTCGTGCTCCTCGCCCTGCACAATGGGGTCGTGCTCCTCGCCCTGCACAATGGGGTCGTGCTCCTCGCCCTGCACAATGGGGTCGTGCTCCTCGCCCTGCACAATGGGGTCGTGCTCCTCGCCCTGCACAATGGGGTCGTGCTCCTCGCCCTGCACAATGGGGTCGTGCTCCTCACCCTGCTCAATAGGGTCATGCTCCTCACCCTGCACCTGCCCAATAGGGTCATACTCCTCACCCTGTACCTGCTCAATAGGGTCGTTCTCCTCGCCTTGCACCTGCTCAATAGGGTCGTACTCCTCCCCTTGCACCTGCTCAATGGGGTCGTGCTCCTCGCCCTGTACCTGCTCAACGGGGTCGTACTCCTCGCCCTGTACCTGCTCAATGGGGTCGTACTCCTCGCCCTGTACTTGCTCAGTAGGATCCTTTCCCTTGCTGCGTAGCTCGCTATACGTCTCTGTTTCGCCGTGCTCCGCAGAGATCTGCGAAGCAAAAATACCTGCAACTAAAAAACAGGAAAAAAGGAGGAAAAACTGCATCGCCGATGGAACGGAACGGCGCAATGACCGGGACGCGCCACGGCACCCAGCAAACAACTCCATTATACCCATAACAAGAACCGAAGAGATACCTTAGTTCTTCCAGACCACACTTTTATAGCGCTGCCCATTAACAATAATCACCTGTGACCAATGCCAGCTAATTACCCCTGTAGTCAAATGTGACGATCACCTTTAACACCTTCAATGGACTCCAGTTAAATCAGATGATTCTTCTTGATAACCTCCCATTCAATCGACTGATTCTAGTCAGATCGGGTGTCAAATGTCAGTCTGTCTCTCGTGTGCTGGCAGTTGCTTTTGTTTTTTCTTTATTTTGATTTGCAAATCTAACCCGTAATCTTTGCAGAAACGCATTTATTTGAGTCGTATTGCGTTGCTAGAACTGCAGGACCTAGTAGTAATGCTTGGGATACCACTGCACCTGTATGATTCAAACCACGAGCCAATTTTCTAGCCGCTTTGGTGGTAATCCTACACTATATGTTTAGAACATGTAGTTCAAAAATAATAATTAAACGGGAGAGCTATTTCTTATTTAATGTGACGCCACTTCCATATGTTATATAATAAATATTCTATATGCTATAGAACCAATGTTACCCTCCCTCCCATTCAAACACTTCCAATTATTGGTCCCGACATTTTTCTCCAAAATTTAAAAAATGTCCCGATTTCCAAGGGCGCCAGATTAGCACTCGTTACTTTAATTACAGAAACACTCGGCAATCATATTCAAAAATATGGTTCCAGAATAATATTTTGAAACTAGGTTCCTGTATGCCTACTAAATAAAAAATATGCAAAATGATCTAAATTAAGGGTAAAAAAGCAATACATCTAGCTATAACATCTAGTTGAACCTGGGCACGAACTGGAAATTGAAGGCGGCGTGCTTGTGCCGCAGTCAGAGGTTGTTTTTCTTAGTTTAATGCTAAAGCACTATATTCAAATAAGCAGCATGCTTAAAAAAAATAGGTCAGAATCGCAAAAATAAATAAATAAAGTTATGAGCACTTCTACCTAGAACAGCCAAAAGTAGTCATTTTGATGGCTTGCTACAACACATGCTTTTATTGTTAGTTTAACCTACAATACGCTATGTTTTTTTTAAACGTATACAAGCCTGTTTGTTATCTGTACCTCCGAGTTTACAGCAGTATGTATTTGAATAGAATAGAATATTGCTCTTGACTTCTAGATGTGTGTTATCCAAATATCTAGTGTAATCCTATCAATTCCTTGGAGAACTGCCGTCTGGCTGTCTAAGTGAGCATATATAGTCTGCTGTATTATAATATTACTATTATAAGAATTGTTCGATAAGTCCTTGATATTTTTGCGTTTTGATTTGAGAGCAACTACAAATATATTTGCCTTGGCATCAGAAATTTGGAACGACTTCATTGAAAACAAAAATGCCTGTTTCAAGCTAAACATAAAACATTACATGGACAAGCAGCTGTTTCCGACAAAAGCACGGTGTCGCTGGACAAACAAACCTGTCAAATATGGGATCAGGTTTTGGCTGGCAGCGGACCTGCCCCTACCTGTGCAAAGATAAAACTCGCCCCCCGCTGGTCAGAGACTGGGTGACAGTGTGTTAGGCTGATGTAACCGTGCTTAGGAAAAGAGATGAATGTTACCTATATACATATCTATTATTTCACTGTAATTAGCGAAACAGTTGAAGAAAAAAATACAGCCTGGTTGCAACAGTAAACAAAGAAGAAGAGCGTTTCCACCTTCTGCGCAAAACTAGTACTCACTGAAAGCAATCACCAGTGTCCAGGTGCTGTATTTTACAATGTGCTGGACGTGGCAGCCATCAATTCCTTCGTTTTGTACAATGAATGCACCGGGGGAAATATCAGCAGGATAGATCTCTTATGATGCTAGCCACGGAGCTTTGGCAGAAACATTTGCCAGGTAACTAAATGCAATACAAATAAAACTTCTGATAGCTGTGCCCAGTGTGAAAGAGCAGTATGTGGTAAATGCACACAAGTTGATAAGCGTTACATCTGTGTGGATTGTGCTAATATGGGGGCTACTTTGAAGCATGTTTCCCTGAATGCGCATTCCCGTTACACTGTGGGAACGGAGTTATTTTCTTTTTTATGTTGTTTTTTATAAATAATTATTTCGATTTTACAATTGTGTATGTAGGCCTACATATAACCAGTTCGCAGCTGGTTACACAATATTTTCTTTTGAAATGTTTATTTAATTATAGTTTTTCATTTTGTGGAAGTCGTGCTATGCAGTAGGGCAATGGTCGGCAACTGTAAAATGCAGCTGTATTTCATTTTTCAAATACATATTTTTCTTTTATCACTTACAATTCATATATATATATATATATATATATATATATATATATATATATATATATATATATATATATATATATATATATATATATATAATGTTCTAATCTGTATATTTAGTTATCCAGACCACATAATTTACCTTACTGTGCTAAGTACTTTGTGCTGTAAGTACAGATTTCTAAGGGATGACAGCCAAACTGGATATGTGAGTGTAAATTTGGTAGTTATATTCATATAAGAATTAGCCAAATTGTAACAGGGGGAGACATGTGCTGACTCTTCTGACGTGTTCATAGTGCTGCAGGGAGAGGGCAGCAGCTCGTCAATATCTGCCTGTCAGTCATGGCGGTGACACGGAGAGGGGGGAGAGGGGGTGTGCGGACTTTCCTTCTCTCTGAGTGGCTGGGAGGCGGGTCTTGGGGGAATTGCTGACCCTATAAGTTTCATTCTGCTGTTCCCTCATGTCTGCCCACGGAGACGTAAACGGCGTGCGGAAGCGCTGGAGGAAAATCAGCCGGGACGAAAATCCCGGCGAGACAAATAAATAAATAATAAAAGAAAGAAAGAAAGATTTAGCGGTAGCGGGGGAAAAACTCTTGGGCAGCCCCAATAAAGTGGATAGCAGGCTGAGGGAGCCGCTAGGGTAGGACGGAGACCCGGGCCGTATGAGTAGCGACGGTTGGAGTGAAGCTGCCGAGTGCAGCACTTTTTATTTTGTAGTTTTGTTTACTGTGTTTTTTTTCTCTGTTTCTTTTAGCCTTTTGATTAGTATTTTTGTTCTAACCTCTGTACCCTGTACCGCTCCGGTATAGTTGTGGCTCTGTCGCTACCATAGCTGGTACGGCAGGCCACAGACAACAGCGCCCTCTGCCGGCTGAACCCAAAATAAGTTTCTAATAAAACTGGGCACCTGTGCGGTGTTTTCAGCCTCATTTCTCTGTCTCCTGTGTCAGTGAATTACCCACCACCCTTCCACACAAATAAACATTAATTTGTCAAAATTATGTAGCGTTAAATATATTTTTACTAGTTGATATGTATTTTTTATAGGCATATAATGGACATAGGTTTAACTTTCATTCATTGTTTCAGGCTACTGTACTTGAAATACTGAGAAATAAATTCAAAAAAGAGAGAAAGTCACTTAGTTCAGTGGAGACTTTAGAAGACATGAAAAAAAGTTTGGTGCTGTGGGTCGAGGAAGGAAGCGTGCTTTAATTGCACCAGAGCAACAGCAACCGCTCATGAAAAAGAGAAGAGAATCTGTAAGCCTAACTCTTGGATCTGCATTGACAGAAATAGATTGAAACAGTACATTTCAAATTATTTATTTTTAATGTACATATAATTATACTTTATATATGTGCATACATGTGATTGTGTAGTTTATTAGCTAATTGGCTTTCATGGACAGTACTTGATCTTTAGCATTTTCTCAGAGTAAAGAAAAGCACAGAGAATACATGCAGTAAATGTCTGATCAGAAGATTGAATTACTCAACGTTATGGTAAATATTGCAGATGCAAAGTGAGGAGTTCCCAGGAGAAGACGAGCATAGTATTGCAAAACACTTGGACTCCATAAGAAAAGAAATAACGAAATTGAGGCTGAACATTGAAGCCATATGTGACAGCATGAATAGAATTGTACACACTCGGGAAAGAATGATGGAGAAGAAGTCAACTGAAGAAGTCCTTGGTCTGTTTCCATTCCTAAAGCATCCTAAACTGGTAGGTACTAGTTTTTATTCTACTATGGTGATTGATCAGAAATTAATATTTTTAGTTATAAGCATGTATAATCACTTTAATTAGACCTCCTAGGTGACCTTTCTGCATCAGCAATCCACCTGCTCCAGCTTTGACAAAACTCCAGTGCTCCTGGTTTTTCCCATGCAACTTCTTTCTGCTCGCATTCAATTTAGTTTGATTTTGTTTTATTTATTGATTTTTTTTAACTACTACATTATTTGTAATTATTCAACTCAATTATTCAACTGTTTTACAGCTCTGTAGGGTCACCTTGGATAAAGGCATCTGATAAATAAATAAATAAATAAATATAATAATAACTTTACCATCTGTATTTTAGCTGTTGCACAAAGTAGAACTACGTTTTGGAGTAAACTTGGAACGGAACCTAATGAGTGGCCTATCCAGAATGGTAGATCCTATTTTCAGACTCTCTAGTGGGCCTCTTCTAACTAATGTGATGTCCTACATTGAAGATGCTTCAGATAAGACACAGGAAAATGGTAATGTATAAGAAATATTTATTGTACATCAAATTGTTTTGACCTATCTCAGAATAGGATCTATAAATAACTATTAAACAGAACATGATGCAACTTCATTTCGTACACTTAGAGCATAATATTTCATGGGGAAGATAGCTGGTATTTAACTCTCACGGGCATAAAAACCAATGTGAAAAACCTGCATAAATAGGTTTTTAGAAACTTTGTTGATACTGTTCTTAACATTTTTTTGCTCCAATCCATAATAACATTTGTATCAGTGGTGGTCAGTCCTGGTCCTGGAGAGCTACAGTCTTGTGTGTTTTTTTAGGTACCTTTAAATCTTTAAAACTATTCTTTATCTGTGCAGTTTAGCAAATAATGAATTCATGAATGTAACTGAGAGCACTGGTGGAATTATTAATTATTATTATTATTATTATTTCTTAGGAGACGCCCTTATCCAGGGCGACTTACAATTGTTACAAGATATCACATTATTTTTACATACAATTACCCATTTATACAGTTGGGTTTTTACTGGAGCAATCAAGGTAAAGTACCTTGCTCAAGGGTACAGCAGCAGTGTCCTCCACCTGGGATTGAACCCACCACCCTCCGGTCAAGAGTCCAAAGCCCTAACCACTACTCCACACTGCTGCTTAAGTTAATATTAGATTCTGGGGAAACATGGATGTGTCTACACAGTACTTCTGTTAATCCAACCGTCTTGTATGTCACTTACATTTTTGCATATGTCTGGAGAACTGCTTATTAAACTGTTATTAAACTTTTCACTGCTAATTCTACTCTATTTAGCACATACTGGTAATACACTGGTGATGCAAAGCCACAGATCCTGTACCTCTCAGACCAGAGTTGCTCAACACTCTTCCGTGTGGTTTGTACTTTGTGTATGATTTGATACCCTATTTGTTTTTTTAGGACTGAGAATGAATGCTGCATTGTTGCTGTTGCCAGCTTTGTTTTGAGAGAGGGAAAATCTGTTGTTTGTTGTTGACCAAGTAAGTTAATTGAGCTCTACTTTTTAAATGTAGCTTAACTGAATTGATGTATTTAATGTTAAGTACAAAGCCAAATTATCATTTAGAGATATCTCAAAATGAGTTTGAGATATCTCAAAATTAATTCCAGATATCTGTAAAACATTTTGAGATATCTTAAAATATGTTACGATATCTCGAATTATTTCAAAATATCTTAAAATATTTTAAGATATCTTCAACTGATTTAAGGATATTTTGAAATATTTAAAGATATCTGTTAAATATTTAATGAATTATGAGGGAGACTTGTAGGCAATTAACAATCCCTTTAAAGTAGCCACAGCCCCACCACACGAGCCGCCACTGCTTGTAGGTATGGTGAGATGCTGCTGAAGTACAATTACACATAATTTAAAACAAATATTTTACAAATCATTTAGTTTAGCCAAATATATTCATTGTTGAATAAAGTTATTAATTATTATTATTTTAAAATCTATACATGTACCACCATCACCTACGGCAACTATCGTTTTCAAGGGAACAACAAGCCCATTGGCAGCAGATGACATCTCTGTTTGTGTTGATGGAATTGAGATACTCAGTGATTATTGTCCAGGAATGGATATCACCCTTGCTGTTGAATGTATTTTTTCTCTTTATTTTTCCTTGGGCATTGAGTATCCTAAAGCTCTAAAAAATGGTCTGACTTTCATGGAAAGGTACTTCATGAACCTGAGTACCTCTGACAAAGTACCTTTGCCAGTGTTAAAGATGTACAGTCAAATAACTGCACTTTTACTTGGGGAATAATGATATTGATCTGATGGAATGCCATTTTAACATTTAATCTGAAATTAAATGAATTTATTGAATCAACAATTTAATTTGATTACACAAACAAAATGTTTGATATAAAAATGTAATTGTACATATCAAAAAAATATTTCTTTTAAATGTAAATGGCTGATTAGAAAATTAATTGTTTCTAACAAATGTAAATTGTTTTTAATAGAAGTTTTGATCTAAAAAAAACTAATACACTTTCAGTCTTAATTTATAGATATCATAAACTCATAATAAGCTCTGATCTAAATACTGTACTCTATCTCTTCTAATTTGTGCCACCAAAAAATGAATAAGAAAAAAGAAACCCACGTTCATCAGTTACAATATGCATTTTATCTCAAGTTTTTCAAAGTCTATTACATGTTCTTGAAAATGTATTTTGTGTAAGTTCCAGGAAAATCTGTGGGATGCATAGATTTATTTTCCAGTTTGCTCTGAGACACTTTTTTTCACTGTGTAAATAATATGGTTTAATTATTAAAAACACACAGGTCGAATAAAACTGTGTAAAACTCATATATAACTAAACCTGAAACTGAAACTACACTAATGGTTTAACCTGTAAAAACACTAAATTGTTATATAAATGTTTAATAAATAAAAATTGTTGGCATCTTGAATTGAGTGATTTATCAAAGCATTTACACTTCTGAGGATGGGGGATTCTAAAGGATGTGAAGACCTCTTAAAGGTATACATTTGTTTTTTTCTCTGATGAACCACAAGTTTCTACATATCACTAAACTGGTGTTTCCATATTAACTAAAACAACCCTCTATAGAATGTTGATTGTAATGTTCATTAGAGTAACTCTGATGGTTCTATATTAAACCTCAATACAAGGTTCTTCAGAGGAACCAATATGGTTCTGTATATATATATATATATATATATATATATATATATATATATATATATATATATATATATATATATGCATGCCCCGGTAGCTAAATGCTTAGTTACGGCTCTGGGCAAAACCAAAGCCCATGGCTAGTATACAATATTCTTCTGTATGCATTCTTTTCTGTTGAGCACTACTGACACCGTTGAAACGGTGAGTCTTAGGTCGCCTGCGGATACATTAGTCCAATCAATGCGTCTGAACCTGGTGTGTAATCCCAAGGTAACTGCTCGCTGTTGACACGTTTTAAGACTTTTATTCACGTTTTACGTAATACAGTGTCCCCTTCAGACATGTTAAAGGAGAGATTCGGAAATAACATTCAAAACTATGCGCGAGTAAATACCACCCTAACTCCTAACATCCAAAAAAAAAAAAAAAAAAAGAAAAAAAAATAACAATAATAAAAATTATATATATATATATATATATATATATATATATATATATATATATATATATATATATATATATATATATTTTTTTTTTTTTTTGCATGCCCCGGTAGCTAAATGCTTAGTTACGGCTCTGGGCAAAACCAAAGCCCATGGCCAATATACAATATTGTTGTGTATGCATTCTTTTCTGTTGAGCACTACTGACACCGTTGAAACGGTGAGTCTTAGGTCGCCTGCGGATACATTAGTCCAATCAATGCGTCTGAACCTGTTGTGTAATCACAAGGTAACTGCTCACCACCCTAACTCCTAACATCCAAAAAAAAAAAAAAAAAGAAAAAAAAATAACAATAATAAAAATTATTAGCATGCCCCGGTAGCTAAATGCTTAGTTACGGCTCTGGGCAAAACCAAAGCCCATGGCCAGTATACAATTTTTTCTGTATGCATTATTTTCTGTTGAGCACAACTGACACCGTTGAAACGGTGAGTCTTAGGTCGCCTGAGGATACATTAGTCCAATCAATGCGTCTGAACCTGGTCTGTAATCTCAAGGTAACTGCTCACTGTTAACACGTTTCAAGTAATACAGTGTCCCCTTCAGACATGTTAAAGGAGAGATTCGGAAATAACATTCAAAACTATGTGCGAGTAAATACCATCCTAACTCCAAACATCCAAAAAAAATAAAAAAAAATAAAAAATAACAATAACAATAATAATTATATATATATATATATATATATATATATATATATATATATATATATATATATATATATATATATATATTTATATATATATATATATATAAAATTGCATGCCCCGGTAGCTACGATATGGAGTCTTTCCATCCACCTCCGGTTTCTTCAACCAGAGGTGCATGCATATATATATATATATATATATATATATATATATATATATATATATATATATATATATATATATATATATATAATTGCATGCCCCGGTAGCTAAATGCTTAGTTATAGCTCTGGGCAAAACCAAAGCCCATGGCCAGTATACGATATTTTCTGATGCATTCTTTTCTGTTGAGCACTATAGTTTAATGTGAAAAAAAGCCTTTTGTGTTATTTTTGTAAATAATGACTTTGTTTTCACAATTTTGTATGTACATATAGCAGTTTACACCTGTTTACACAATATCTTCTTTTTAAATGTTTATTTTATTAGTTTTTCATTTTTTTTTACGTCATGCATTATATGCGCTAATTTCGAAAATAAAGCCTTTTATATGATTTATATATATATATATATATATATATATATATATATATATATATATATATATATACACACGTTATTTAATGTGCTAGCTGTAGTTCATCAGCACCAGGTATTGCAAAGTATAACCTAGGAAGTGCGTTACACTGTTTACTTTTATGGTCAAGAGAGGCCCCTAGTGCGTTTAATACAGTGCTGTGTTTTGTCTGTGATTGGTACAGTAACATACGTTTTTTTTTTGTTTTTTTTTTAAACCTTGGTAATATTAATAGTTGCGTCCCTGCAGCGCTTATTCCTTACACAGCTGCAGAGTTCTAGCATCAAGGGTTACCTGTTTCACACTGCAAGCACCAGATCCTTTCAGTGCCATTCATATAAATATACAGTACTGTTAGAAAGAAAGGTACACATCTGTACTTAAAAAGGTAGAAATGCTTGTCTCTGTAGTGGTACCTTTCAAGGTACAATATATGTACTTTTTTGGAGGGTGCAAATTTGTACCATTTCGTTTTGTACCTCATATGTCAGTTATGTACCTATTAATGGTACTAATGTCTTGGTACTTATAAGTACCCATCGTGACCAAATTGTAGCGCTTGCTAATTTACCATGACGGGTACAAACACTTGTATTTGTACCTTTAAGGGAACTTTAATTAAAATGTACCCCATAAAAAATGATACAGATTTGTCACTTTATGGTACCACTACAGTGACAAAGCAGTTGTACCATTATAGGTACAGCGGCAAGGCTCCACATTTCACTATGTTCTTTAAGTACAGGCATTTGAATTGGTAGTAAACATAAAGCATGTTTCAAAAACAGTCATAGCTGGTAAGTAGTTTAAAAATGAACAAAGTTAAAAATAATGAAATTGGATGCATAAAAGTATATGTAAAATGAATGGCAGCCAATCTTTTTAACACCTCTGCAAAAATCATTCACTCAAGGACCAATAAAACAGGAATTTCACCTTTTATTAATCATGTATGTAAACAATTACAAAATTATTTTTCATTACAATTCATAGTTATAATATGGGGACAAACATTGGAAATTAAAATAAAGAGCACAATTTCTGGGTGTGTAGTCAAACTCAATTGCCTTTAAAAATAGGTTGTATAAGCAGCAGCTTTTCTTAACTTACATTTCTTATTGAATGTTAGGTAATACTTTGAGCATTGTAAAGGTACAGCGGATATGTATTACCAATACATATGTGTTAACCAAATTAATTGCCAAGTCCAGTTGCTGGACAGAGCATAGTAGTCACAGTTGAAAACAAAAAGGAACCTTAATATTCTACAAAAAACAATGATCTAGGTCTGTTGTAGAAGCCGTAGCATTAAACATTTGAGAACCCATAATCTAGATTTTATGTAAAACGCAATAAGCAACAACCTATTTAAAACCAGAATACATTTCACCATAATATAATTTAAAGCCACATATACATATTAAAAACAACTCCAGTTCATAAGAAATTAATGCAATCCAAGTATTATGTTCTGACGACGTAGTTCAGAGGGAGTATTTACAAAGCTTCTAGTGTGCTTTACTATAGGCTACAATTGTTAGTAATGAGTGACAGTGAATTAAATTGAAATTCATATATTAGTGTCTCTTTAGAATGCATGCTAAAATTGCCTTGCAATGAAATGATCATGCTGATTGCTAATTTGTGCAGCATCTTGTTGCTACACAAAGATTATCATCAACTGAATACATGTCAAGTGCCTGAAAATCTATTTCATCTCCTGGTTTTACCACAGTCCAGTCATTATCAAATATTACCCGATAAGCATGGTAGTGTTTCTTATAGGCAACTGGTACTAACATTTTCCCACACAAAAGCCACCGAGTATCCATGTTCAATATGTACTTTATTTGAAAAAATAATGGGATTTCTTCTGCATGTAACAATCCAATAAACACATCCCTTGTAGCATATTTAACACAGTTAATATTAGGATCTGTCATATCAAGTTTTGATTTACAGTATTATTGTAACATGTGCTGAGAACGAATTACTTCTGCACCCTCAAAAAAAAGTTAGGTGTCTGAACCAACTGTTCAAGTTCAGGACATTCTGAAATATTGAAACCACTCTGTTGGAGATGATACACAATTAAGGAGTCATAGTTCTCTTTGAAAAATGTGAACAGGAAATTTACATCATCAAGAATGTCCTGCTGAACAGACCGTGGAAGAATGTTCTTTTCTCTGCACTTCAGGATAAAGCTACATACATTTTCTCTGAAATTTTCCATCAACTGACCTAAACTCAAAGGATGACTATGAACATCCTCTGCATTAACATGCTCATATTCCTCCTGACTGATGACTTCTTGAACTACATTTTCATGCGTAACTGTTGTACTATGTTTTCGATAAACATGTCGTCTGTAGGATTCATATTTAAAGAAAGTACACCGACAGTTGTTTAGGCCACACATTATAGTAAAACTTGGTTCATGGGCATGGATTAAGCCAACATGTTGTATTAATTTAACCAATGTATAAGTACTAAATGCACATTTTGGGCAATGGTAATGTGTTCTAAAAGACATTGTTGGTGAAAATTTAATTAAGGAAGTTAGTAATTTGTGCCAGTGTTGTCGGTAGTGGTTTGTCCTGATCTAGTTTCAACTGTAGAACATTCCGTTGCAGGAAAGTCATAGTGTTCTTGAGATGTGTGGGTATGATACATCGTACACAAAGTAACTTAAATGTTGAGACAAGTTAGCCCTGCAGATCAACCCAATCCATCTTGACTGACACCACTGCATTACTCTTGGAGAATACAGAGCTCCACCCAGTGATTTCTAGCAACTGCATGCTTGGATAAGGAGTAGCTGGCTCATTCTCCAATTAAAAAAAAAAACAGGTAAGTCAAACAAATCAGGTGGTAAAGTTTATGTTTCTAACCTTACACTTTAGATGTCTCCTTTTACTAAACTCCAAATACCAGTTGTCCTATAAAATAAACATGGAACCCATTGTATGGTCCTTTCCATATAATGTATTATACTATATTTTGGGAGGGGAAGTGACCTTCTGAATTCTAAATAAGGAAAAAAAAAAGTGGGGAAAACAAATTAGTGCGCAGAAAGTGTTTTTAGGGTTTTAAAATGTGCAGAGATTGGAAATCATATGAATTACAAGACAAATGTAATTCTTACATATACTTGCATTAATATGGATTGTTTGTTCTGTATCATGACATTGCCCAATGCTTTGGATGGCAGAAAGACTCATGTTGCAGAGCAGTTGGATCCATTCCTGGTTTTACTGGGAGTGTAATAAAATACCTGATCTTGTTACCTGTACACAATGTGGCTAATCAAGCTAGTAGTTTTATTTCCATCCCTGAGCTTTGAGGCACATCAAATAGATATTCAACTTTTGTTCAGTGTCCAAAGTTTTAGGTTGTGGTTCTTTGGCACGATGTGGTGGTTCAAGTACAGCAGATGTTAGTGCATGGGGAGCTTTTTCCCCTGCTCTCAGGCGGTGTAATCCCACCAGACCAAGGTGGGTATGGAGGCTGTCACACTTCCTTTCTAATGAAACGGAAGGCAAAAGTTGGTCCTAGATTTGTGGTTTCCTCAGCACATACCAGCATTCAGTCAGTTTATAGTCATTTAGCAGACACTTCTCCACAGCGACTTGGAGATGAACTACGCAATAGCAGAGTCACTTACAACAGGAGCTCTGTTTCAAGTCTCATCCTTAAACCAAACAAAAGCCACCATTCTAAAAAGATAGAGGGGAGGCCATTCAGCCCATCTAAAATCGGAGGTGGTTCAGAGGAGCCAACTGATCTCAACTTATTTAACCCAGCCCATTTGTTTACTGGGTACATTTAAAACCAATTCAGATGAGGGACAAAATAACTGAAAGTACAAAAAAGGTATACAAAAATGTCAACACCTTTATTTAGCAGTCATGATAATCCAATAACTAGACAGAACTGCATCTTCAGTTACCACCTGGAGAAAGAAACACGGATGATCAGTATTAGAATTGCATGCAGAACAAGGGCAATGTGGATTTTAAAAGTGCCACAATAAACACACACCACAACTACAGAGTGCTTCATCTCCAAAAACTAAACAATAAAAAAAACGTGCCAGATCCTCAATAAAGTCAATTGAGGTATTACTTTGCTTCTTCCCATATACTCCTCATGGTAGACCCTCCGTACGCCAGTTAAAAGCCACAGAATGTGCAAGAATTAAAAAAAGCATACCGGCTTCCTCTGCAGACAGAGCCCTCCACTCATCCGCCTCTTCGAAGTGACCAGGCTCCCCAGCCCCCTCATAGTTCTCAGTGTCACTGTGCTCTGGCACCTTGGAGGCATCATAGGTACCTTCCAAATGCTGGTTAGGATCATCAGAATTGTCATTGCCTTCTGCCTCAACATCCAAAAGCCTGTTATAGTCATTCTCATCAAAGGCATCGTCCTCTGGAGACAGTGCCTCCCGATCCTCTTTGGACACGCCTTCGGAAGACAGAAAGTCCTCCTCCAGTTCAAGAATGGCCGCGCCAGTCTTCCTCTCCCCGTCGTCACCTCCCTGCTTTTCAAGGACCAGCAGGGCATCGCTGCTTATGGTGCTCTTAGTAACTGAGGGGATACATTTAAAAATAAATACATTTTAGCGTACAAGCCAAGGTCTTACCACTGCTACAAGAGTCACTCAAGCAGAAGTTACTGGATCTGCAATTTTTACACCCTTCCCCTTGCTTTCTGGGGGTCGTATACATACCGATGGGCAAAGTCACATCTTCATTTATGCACACAGAGTCACAGCAGGAACAGACACTGTGGTTACCTTCAAGTTCCACCCACCTGAACAGAGACATTAGTAGTTATTCACATGGAACTGCCTCAAGTTACATGCTCCTAGAAAGAGCATGGTGCCTCATTGGAATGCCACCCTCCCAGAACTATGGAAACCAAATCTTTAGTTCTAGAAAATTGACACATCATTAATGGTTGCCTTCATCTTGCACTACCCAAGACATGCAATGGAGCGATACCTTTAACCCTTAAATGGAACCTACCTGTTCACGTTCTTATCATAGTGGCAAGATTTGGTACTCTGCGTTACCATGCTGTTGCTCGTTACCACCATTGTGCAGTGCATGTAGTACTGGTTTACCTTGGGAATAGAATGGAGAATTATTTCCTTAGCAATATTAGACAGACTATACACCAGATGACTGGAGAGCAACTTGGTCAACTTCTGCAGCTAACCATTTGTGTTCATGCATGCAAGCAGTGCGCGTCAGACATCTCAACTACATTGAATGAGCGTCAGGCCACACCACCTAAACACGGCACGATCATAGCCATTCACTTTGGGCTGCCATTCACTTCATGCAAAAGTCACACTTCCAACACATGCTGGCAATATCGTTTTACGAAGAGTGAACACGGCACTGGTGTCAGAGTAGCAGAAGAAACTCCAATTGCATTGGAAGAGATCTGGGTGCCAAAGCCCAGTATAGGGATGAGCAGGTACAAAGGGAAACCTACCAGAGGGGACAGCGTGTTGAACTGGAAAGCATCAACAATTAAATTGATTGTATTGTTGGTTCTGGGAGGCACAAAATGGGAGCTACAGGTTTCATACTTGCTGTCCACCATGCACCTGGAAAGGGAGGAAGTGCAATGAAAAGAGCATGTGGGTTTCAAGCACAGAACAGGATTGCAAAAAGTAATTTGTAAGCCCTGGCATATTTAAGATGCAATGTCATTGCTGTGGTGTGGTGAGGTAATGCAACTCCAGTGTCAATAAAGTCACTCCCAAGTCATTACCTTGCAACATGCGACACCAAAGCCATATACTACAACTGCCATAAAGTTGAACATTTGCCTCCATCTAAAATTGTAGTTCATGCAAAGTGAACTGTGAGCACAGGGTTGGAGCATCCCTGTGAAGCATTATCAGTCATGCAGTGGTTTTAGAACAGCTAACCTCCACAGAAAGCCAGGAGAGCAGCATCCAGGTTTTCATAGAATAACCAATAGTCTTACCCATAATTCTCAATCACTGTGTATCTGGGCGTTGAATTTGAAGCTGGAGATGCGGTTGCATAACAGCTGTGGATGAAAAGCTTTGTCCCAGGAATAGTAAGATTTGTAGTAGCTTGAAAGTGTATGGGTTGTCCAAGGTAGAATGTATTCATCATGCGCTCAGGAACCCAGTCACCTAAGGAGTAAAAAAAAAAAAAAACCACACAAAGGGGGGGGGGGGGAGGGAACAGACAGTTGAAGCATGCAGTTGGGGGGGGGGGGGGGGGGGGGATTAGCATTAAAACGGGACACTATTTTGACATGTGGACTCCCAGGAGAACCACAGTACAGTGTAGCACCCCCGCTTCAACAGTACTTGTCCTCATCTGTATACACCCTATTTAAAATCATAGATAATAGGGAACCCTTAATGATATACAGAACAAGACATGCTGTAGGTACTACACTACGCTTTATATAGTTATATAACCGTTGAAGAGTTCCGCTTACCATTAATTATTTTTAGGGCAAAGCCGTATGGGGTCTTGAGACTCTTGAACCGAGTTGGATTCCTCCAAAGCGGACGAATACCGTGCCTGTAGACATGGTGATACCTACAAACAGGAAGAATCAAGCGGACGAGTTTTTCAATGCAATATGACTCTTGGACATTAGCTTTGTTAAACCGCTTTTAAAACCGGGGTGATTTAAAAGAATAAACAAGTCCGCTTTTGCCATGCCGTATAATTAGAAAGAGGTTCCTTACCTATAGTAACGACACTGAAGGGGTACAGTGAATGGCATAGATCTCCGAATTGTACTGTTTTGCACAGATGGAACATATTTAAGGACGTTCTTGTATACCAACTGTCCAGCTTCCACCTTGTGTAGAAAGAGAATATGAAGTTAAATTGGAGTTAGAACATCGGAAAGCAGGTTTAAAATGACACACAAATAAAAGCACACACTACATACATAGGAATCGTAACGTTACACATTGTGCCCGAAACTATATTGACGTATATTAAAAAAAGCGCCACCCCACACACCCTGATGCATCATCCATTGCTTGTAACAGTCAAGTGAAGCTAGAAATATGTAAAGTCAGAACTCTCTACAGCATGGGATACTCACAGACGCCTGGCTTCCACATTCTTTGAGGCCGTATGTAAAGAGAAGATACCCACCAGAGACTCCATTGCTTCTGCAGCTGGTCCCCAGAGTCAACTGGCCTGCTTTACACTTGAATCCGTACAGGTCAGTCCTTACCCTCACGTACATTTTGTTTTCGCTGCACAACACGCGGACCGCTGCAGCAAGACTAATGGGTAGCGGCCGGGGCATAGGAACTGGCTTGGGATTCATGACCTTTTGGAGCTCAGGCGGCACGGGCGCGTTGACAGGGATCACCCGAGGGCTAAGCAGCTTGAAAGGAAAGGGAGTGACAGGCACTGGGATGCCGTAAGGCGGAATAAACTTCACAGGGTAAGGCCTTGGTTGTATTGGAGGTTGAACCGGAACATTTTCCTCACTGTGTATCTCCGTCTCAACCTGCTGAATGGTATCGTGCTCCTCGCCCTGCACCTGCTCAATGGGGTCGTGCTCCTCGCCCTGCACCTGCACAATGGGGTCGTGCTCCTCGCCCTGCGCAATGGGGTCGTGCTCCTCGCCCTGCGCAATGGTTTCGTGCTCCTCGCCCTGCACCTGCGCAATGGGGTCGTGCTCCTCGCCCTGCGCAATGGGGTCGTGCTCCTCGCCCTGCGCAATGGGGTCGTGCTCCTCGCCCTGCGCAATGGGGTCGTGCTCCCCGCCCTGTACCTGCTCAATAGGGTCATACTCCTCGCCCTGTACCTGCTCAATAGGGTCATACTCCTCGCCCTGTACCTGCTCAATAGGGTCATACTCCTCGCCCTGTACCTGCTCAATAGGGTCATACTCCTCACCCTGTACCTGCTCAATAGGGTCATACTCCTCGCCCTGTACCTGCTCAATAGGGTCATACTCCTCGCCCTGTACCTGCTCAATAGGGTCGTACTCCTCGCCTTGCTCAATAGGGTCATTCTCCTCGCCTTGCACCTGCTCAATAGGGTCGTACTCCTCCCCTTGCACCTGCTCAATGGGGTCATGCTCCTCGCCCTGTACCTGCTAAATGGGGTCATACTCCTCTCCCTGTACCTGCTCAATGGGGTCATACTCCTCGCCTTGCTCAATAGGGTCGTTCTCCTCCCCTTGCACCTGCTCAATGGGGTCGTGCTCCTCGCCCTGTACCTGCTCAATGGGGTTGTACTCCTCGCCCTGTACCTGCTCAATGGGGTCGTGCTCCTCGCCCTGTACCTGCTCAATGGGGTCGTGCTCCTCGCCCTGTACCTGCTCAATGGGGTCGTACTCCTCGCCCTGTACTTGCTCAGTAGGATCCTTTCCCTTGCTGCGTAGCTCGCTATACGTCTCTGTTTCGCCGTGCTCCGCAGAGATCTGCGAAGCAAAAATACCTGCAACTAAAAAGCAGGAAAAAAGGAGGAAAAACTGCATCGCCGATGGAACGGACCGGGACGCGCCACGGCACCCAGCAAACAACTCCATTATACCCATAACAAGAACCGAAGAGATACCTTAGTTCTTCCAGACCACACTTTTATAGCGCTGCCCATTAACAATAATCACCTGTGACCAATGCCAGCTAATTACCCCTGTAGTCAAATGTGACGATCACCTTTAACACCTTCAATGGACTCCAGTTAAATCAGATGATTCTTCTTGATAACCTCCCATTCAATCGACTGATTCTAGTCAGATCGGGTGTCAAATGTCAGTCTGTCTCTCGTGTGCTGGCAGTTGCTTTTGTTTTTTCTTTATTTTGATTTGCAAATCTAACCCGTAATCTTTGCAGAAACGCATTTATTTGAGTCGTATTGCGTTGCTAGAACTGCAGTACATAGTAGTAATGCTTGGGATACCACTGCACCTGTATGATTCAAACCACGAGCCAATTTTCTAGCCGCTTTGGTGGTAATCCTACACTATATGTTTATAACATGTAGTTCAAAAATAATAATTAAACGGGAGAGCTATTTTTTATTTAATGTGACGCCACTTCCATATGTTATATAATAAATATTCTATATGCTATAGAACCAATGTTACCCTCCCTCCCATTTAATCACTTCCGATTATTAGTCCCGACATTTTTCTCCAAAATTTAAAAAATGTCCCGATTTCCAAGGGCGCCAGATTAGCACTCGTTACTTTAATTACAGAAACACTCGGCAATCATATTCAAAAATATGGTTCCAGAATAATATTTTGAAACTAGGTTCCTGTATGCCTACTAAATAAAAAATATGCAAAATGATCTAAATTAAGGGTAAAAAAGCAATACATCTGGCTATAACATCTAGTTGAACCTGGGCACGAACTGGAAATTGAAGGCGGCGTGCTTGTGCCGCAGTCAGAGGTTGTTTTTCTTAGTTTAATGCTAAAGCACTATATTCAAATAAACAGCATGCTTAAAAAAAAATAGGTCAGAATCGCAAAAATAAATAAATAAAGTTATGAGCACTTCTACCTAGAACAGCCAAAGGTAGTCATTTTGACGGCTTGCTACAACACATGCTTTTATTGTTAGTTTAACCTACAATACGCTATGTTTTTTTTAAAACGTATACAAGCCTGTTTGTTATCTGTACCTCCGAGTTTACAGCAGTATGTATTTGAATAGAATAGAATATTGCTCTTGACTTCTAGATATGTGTTATCCAAATATCTAGTGTAATCCTATCAATTCCTTGGAGAACTGCCGTCTGGCTGTCTAAGTGAGCATATATAGTCTGCTGTATTATAATATTACTATTATAAGAATTGTTCGATAAATCCTTGATATTCTTGCGTTTTGATCTGAGAGCAACTACAAATATATTTGCCTTGGCATCAAATATTTGGAACGACTTCATTGAAAACAAAAATGCCTGTTTCAAGCTAAACATAAAACATTACACGGACAAGCAGCTGTTTCCGACAAAAGCACGGTGTCGCTGGACAAACAAACCTGTCAAATATGGGATCAGGTTTTGGCTGGCAGCGGACCTGCCCCTACCTGTGCAAAGATAAAACTCGCCCCCCGCTGGTCAGAGACTGGGTGACAGTGTGTTAGGCTGATGTAACCGTGCTTAGGAAAAGAGATGAATGTTACCAATATACATATCTATTATTTCACTGTAATTAGCGAAACAGTTGAAGAAAAAAATACAGCCTGGTTGCAACAGTAAACAAAGAAGAAGAGCGTTTCCTCCTTCTGCGCAAAACTAGTACTCACTGAAAGCAATCACCAGTGTCCAGGTGCTGTATTTTACAATGTGCTGGACGTGGCAGCCATCAATTCCTTCGTTTTGTACAATGAATGCACCGGGGAAAATATCAGTAGGATATATCTCTTATAATGCTAGCCACGGTGCTTTGGCAGAAACATTTGGCTCAGAAAACTGCAAAGCTGCAGGGAAACGCAGCTCAAACTGGATACAGTGCGTAGCCATCAAGTGACACACGCATCAGACAACAATGCCAGGTAACTAAATACAATACAAATAAAACTTCTGATAGCTGTGCCGAGT
This sequence comes from Acipenser ruthenus, assembly GCF_902713425.1. NCBI lineage: Eukaryota > Metazoa > Chordata > Actinopteri > Acipenseriformes > Acipenseridae > Acipenser > Acipenser ruthenus. Next base: position 18,824,599 of record NC_081189.1, on the reverse strand, counting down.
GTGAAAGAGCAGTATGTGGTAAATGCACACAAGTTGATAAGCGTTACATCTGTGTGGATTGTGCTAATATGGGGGCTACTTTGAAGCATGTTTCCCTGAATGCGCATTCCCGTTACACTGTGGGAACGGAGTTATTTTCTTTTTTATGTTATTTTTTTTATAAATAATTATTTCGATTTTACAATTGTGTATGTAGGCCTACATATAACGAGTTTGCAGCTGGTTACACAATATTTTCTTTTTAAATGTTTATTTTATTAAAGTTTTTCATTTTTTGGAAGTATGTGAAAAAAAGCCCTTTATGTTATTTTTGTAAATAATGACTTCGTTTTCACAATTTCGTATGTACATATAGCAGTTTACACCTGTTTACACAATATCTTCTTTTGAAATGTTCATTTTATTATAGTTTTTCATTATTTACGTCAGCCTTTTATATGATTATATATATATATATCTAAATTAGCGCATATAATGCAATATATATATATATATATATATATATATATATATATATATATATATATATGTGCTAGCTGTAGTTCATCAACATCCGTTTTGATATGTTCTTGGGAGAACTGGATGTGTAAGCATACCAGTTACATGTGGACAATTATTAAGGATTACAGGTTTATTATGATTTAGATGAGTGCTTTGTGCCACGGTACAGTCATTACAATGTTTGTTATTATGCCTGATTTTTTGCAGCACTGCATTGTGGTAGCACCGTATAATTTCCTTCTAATATCGTGTCCTCCTTCCTTTAAATAACACCATGTAACAATTTTTTTTTCTTTGGTTCCTGGGTAGTAAGTGTTATTTCCTAATTGCTTATGCCTCAAAAGTATAGAAAATGGCTATTATTCCCCACAAACTTAGGACAGTGATATTTTGAAATTTACCTATTTTCCAGAAGATTCCAGATAGATTCAGTGCTGAGTAAACTTTGAGTAACTTCTAGAACTTTCTAGAACTTTCCAGTAATATAAATAGTAGTATAAATACAGGGGCCTTAAGCCCACCAGTTCAGTTTAGTTCCAGCTGCCTAAGTGGATACATATCTGCATTTTTCTGAGATGGCATCAAGAAGCTGCAAGCATCCGGCAGACCCATTTTGCTATGTCTGTAGCCAATTTATCAAGACAAGAGCGAAAAAGTACTCCGTGGAAGCATCTGCTAAGATGTGTGAGGCCTACAAGGCATATTTCGGCATGCCTGTCGGGGATCAAGACAAACCCTGGGCACCTCATTTCACCTGCGAGCACTGCAAAAAAACTCTGGAAGGTAAGATGGACAATTGTTGCTCGGAATTTTATGTTATAAAATTTGTTAACATTTTTTAAATTGTAAACGTTTTTAATTTTAAAATGTTTTACAATTTTCAATGTTATTGAAAAAATATATCATATATGAAAAATGTTGCGAGAATCTCTTACACATTAGTCATGGGTGAAATAAATGTATTTTTGTAGGATGGTACAGAGGGGAAAAGAGAGCCATGAAGTTCGCTATCCCAAGAATTTGGCGGGAACCCACTGACAACTCAAGCAACTGTTACTTCTGCATGGTGGACCCTTCCAAGCGGACCGAGTTCTCTGTGGGGAGGAACAACGTCAAGTGGGAGCCACTGGTGGACCCCCGGAAGGTGCTGATGCCACCACTGCACATCAAATTGGGCCTTATGAAACAATTTGTCAGAGCTCTAGATAAGGAGTCGGCAGCCTTCAAGTACCTTCAAGACTTCTTCCCTAAGCTGTCTTAGGGAAGATAAAGAAGATACTGGAGTGCAATGAATTCCCCAAGAAGCTCACTAGTAAGGAGAAAGCGGCTTGGAACAGCTTTGTCGCAGTGGTTCGGGGCTTCCTGGGCAATCACAAGGCCGAAAACTATGTGGAGCTGGTTGAGACTCTGGTGAAGAACTACGGCACAGTGGGCTGTAGGATGTCTCTCAAAGTCCATATCCTTGATGCTCATCTTGATAAATTCAAGGAGAACATGGGAGCGTACTCGGAGGAGCAAGGCGAGCGCTTCCACCAGGATATACTGGACTTTGAACGCCACTACCAAGGACAGTATAACGAGAACATGATGGGAGACTACATTTGGGGGCTGATTCGTGAAAGTGATTTACAGTATAATCGTAAATCTCGAAAAACTACTCACTTCTAAATCTTTTGTAGTCATTTTTGTATTACTTTAGTATAAATACATGTTAATTTGGATTCATATGTTGTTTTTTTCTGACTTTATGTGAATGAAAAGACACAAATTCGCCCGTTTTCTCATTGGAAATAGGTAAATTTCAAAATATCACTGTCCTGGTCACAAAAGCAAAGTTTGTGGGGAATAATAGCCATTTTCTATACTTTTGAGGCATAAGCAATTAGGAAATAACACTTACTACCCAGGAACAAAAATTGTGTTACATAGTGTAATTCTTTATAACATATCCTTAAACTACCATTAAAAGCCTTAGAAAAGGGAGATTTAGAAAAACTATATAGAAAAAAATGAACGCTGTTATTGTAGGTCAGCAGCAAATGGAACGTGTTCTCATAAAAGTTTGATGGCACAGACCGTGCTGCTCTTGTTTTGACTGAAAGCCCCCAACTCAACCCTGCTGTGAAACATAAAAAGACAAAACTATAATTGCAATTTTGAAAAGGATTTATTTTGTTGTAAATTTAGTTTACATTTTATTTGGAGTTTCTCTTGAAAAATAAAAAACTGTAAGTAAACTATATTTGTGTGATTTATATATATATATATATATATATATATATATATATATATATATATATATACACGTGTGTGTGTGTGTGTGTATGATCCACGTATAAGAACATAAGAACATAAGAAAGTTTACAAACGAGAGGAAGCCATTCGGCCCATCTTGCTCGTTTGGTTGTTAGTAGCTTATTGATCCCAGAATCTCATCAAGCAACTTCTTCCAGGGTGTCAGCTTCAACAACATTACTGGGGAGTTGGTTCCAGACCCTCACAATTCTCTGTGTAAAAAAGTGCCTCCTGTTTTCTGTTCTGAATGCCTCTTTATCTAATCTCTATCTGCGACCCCTGGTCCGTGTTTCTTTTTTCAGGTCGAAAAAGTCCCCTGGGTCGACATTGTCAATACCTTTTAGGATTTTGATTGCTTGAATCAGATCACTGCGTAGTCTTCTTTGTTCAAGACTGAATAGATTCAATTCTTTTAGCCTGTCTGCATAGGACATGCCTTTTAAACCCGGGATAATTCTGGTTGCTCTTCTTTGCACTCTTTCTAGAGCAGCAGTATCCTTTTTGTAACGAGGTGACCAGAACTGAACACAATATTCTAGGTGAGGTCTTACTAATGCATTGTAAAGTTTTAACATTACTTCCCTTGATTTAAATTCATCACTTCTCACAATATATCCAAGTATCTTGTTGGCATTTTTTTTTAAAGCTTTCCCACATTGTCTAGATGAGGACATTTCTGAGTCAACATAAACTCCAAAGTCTTTTTCATTTTCATGTGGTGTCATTGCGTGTGACTAAGAATGCATGAATAAAATACAGTAACCAATCATTTTAAGTTATTACATTTTAACAGTATACGTAACAACAGAAGTGTTTTATTTTTCACAACCGCTTTTTTTAAACAACTCACTGGTGCAAGCCGTTCTTTTGAACCTTGAGAAAGTCCATCATAGTCTTTTGTTTCAGCGACGCAAAATATGTTTGCCGGGCTTCACCAAGTAAATGCCTCAGGAGAACTAATTGTCACAGACGGTTCTGGCACCTCCCTTTTGTGCTATAAATCATTAGATCCTTTTGCATGGAAGGCCTCGGTTGCAAGGGTGTGCGGTTCTTTGATGGACCCTATGGAAGGCTGTGGGTATTCACTGACACAGGAGACAGAAGTTGTAATTGAAACACCGCACAGGTGCTCGGTTTTATTTTTTTTTTAATCGTGTGATTTGTATTGATTTCTTTTAGCCCGCAGAGGGCGCTGTTGTCCGTGGTCTGGCTAACAACTATGATATCCAGAACTTACGGGAATACCACGGCAGGGTACTCAGTACAGTTCAGGTGCACTCGCAGCAGGTGCTCAAAATAATGAAAAACGAAAAGGCAAAAAGAAACAGGGAAAATAAAACACAGTAATGAAAACTACAAAATAAACGTGCTATACTTTGCAGCGTGATTTTCCCCAGTCGCCGCTACCCTTACGACCCGGGTCTCCGTCCTACTCTATGCTGTTTCGTCAGCTAACTCTAAAACAATATTATTATTTGTTTATTTAGCAGACGCCTTTATCCAAGGCGACTTACAGAGACTAGGGTGTGTGAACAATGCATCAGCTGCAGAGTCACTTACAGTTACATCTCACCCGAAAGACGGAGCACAAGGAGGTTAAGTGACTTGCTCAGGGTAACACACTGATTTAGTGGCTGAGGTGGGATTTGAACCAGGGACCTCCTGGTTACAAGCCCTTTTCTTTAACCACTGGACCACACAGCCTCATCGGGGTCTGTCCAAGGATTCCCCACTTTCTCTCTATTTCTTTAGTTTCTTCTCTCTGAGTTTCAGGTCTTTTCTCCTGTCCGTCTGTGGTCTTGCCGAGCAGCGAGACCGCTTGCTCGTTGTTCAGGTCTAAAGGGGCAGATCTGAGGAAACAGCACAGTATTAATTTATAGGATCAACAATCCCACTAAAATCCGCCTCCCAGCCACTCAGAGAGAGGGAAAGCGCGCACACCCTCTTCCCCACATCTCTGTGTCACTGCCATGACTGACAGGCAGATCCCACGGGATTTGCCAACCTTGAATGATAACCAACAGGTGTCTGAAACCTGCTTGTGCAGGCAAATTTTTAGAAACCAAGAGGGAGGTCAAGCTTGGTCCAAGCACGGTACCAGTTAATACAAGGATATTATATTTAACATAGTTTATTATATCTTGCTTTTAAATGAAAATAACTGGACTTGCCACTGTATGCGTATTCAGAGGCAGTCTTTGTCAAATACTTTGTTAGCACACATTTGTATATGAAGTTAAACTGACCCATTGACAACACACTGAAAAGGTAACATAATACGCAGCTAAGAGGGACATTTATATTTTTTTGACCCAGGTTAAAATCATTAAATAGAGCTGGTGTTACATATTAAAAACACCTCTTGCATATACTTGCATTGAATTTGGTAGCAAGGACCCTGTGAACTCCAGTTTACCTCATTTTTAGGGAAAGGAGGGGTGGAAGACAGTGAAGCATGCGCTCACATTCACTTAAATTTTGAAAATAGAGTTGACCAGATCCTTCTAGAAAATATCATTAACTCAAAGATAGAAACTGTCAAAGCAGATTGGTGATCAGATTTAATTGGGACTCCTCATGTATTCAATAGAGGGAAAAATCCTATAAAAACCAAGGTAAAACCAGTCAAGGATCACGCGACTTGCTAACTACAAGTTGTGTGGTCTATGCTCTGAAAAAAAAAAAAAAAACTGGTTGCTGTTTGGTCGTATTCACAAGTCTCTGCCTTTTGAAGACAGTTCTTATTTTTCAATATAGCGCATATATGTGAATTTGGTATCTCTTTTATATTGATGTATTGCTATAAGGTATAGAAATTATGTTTTAGTCCAAAGAGAGTAATATATATTGAATATTCTGGAATTTAGCAGTGGATGTTTTTAACTTTATGTATGCATAGCCCAAGCATATAATTAACCATATCTGTATTACTATATTGAAGTATTAATGGTGTTAAACCTGTAAAGGCACCAGATCGCCTAGAATGCTTATTACTTGACATTTACGGTGGTCTGCGCAACCATCCAATTAACATAAGCATTGAATAAACCGAAGAGAGCACTACCACTGCTGCGATTCATTAAAACTTCAAATTAGAAAAGTATAAGAGTTTCTTGAATATTAAAAAGTTGTCTGGACATATAGCCCACCCAGAGCCGTGGATAATTGAAGTCGTGGTAGAACGGGGCGCAGAGAAATGAGGTTCTGCTGTACAAGTATTCTGGTTATTTATTAAACTTTTGGAACTGCTTAACACCCTATTGCTGCTCTATCTATAAAAAGTATAGTTAACATATACTTGAATTAATATGGATTGTTTGTTCTGTATCATGACATTGCTTTTGGATGGCAGAAAGACTCATGTTGCAGAGCAGTTGGATCCATTCCTGGTTTTACTGGGAGTGTAATAAGATACCTGATCTTGTTACCTGTACACAATGTGGCTAATCAAGCTAGTAGTTTTATTTCCATCCCTGAGCTTTGAGGCACATCAAATATATATTCAACTTTTGTTCAGTGTCCAAAGTTTTAGGTTGTGGTTCTTTGGCACGATGTGGTGGTTCAAGTACAGCAGATGTTAGTGCATGGGGAGCTTTTTCCCCTGCTCTCAGGCGGTGTAATCCCACCAGACCAAGGTGGGTATGGAGGCTGTCACACTTCCTTTCTAATGAAACGGAAGGCAAAAGTTGGTCCTAGATTTGTGGTTTCCTCAGCACATACCAGCATTCAGTCAGTTTATAGTCATTTAGCAGACACTTCTCCAAAGCGACTTGGAGATGAACTACGCAATAGCAGAGTCACTTACAACAGGAGCTCTGTTTCAAGTCTCATCCTTAAACCAAACAAAAGCCACCATTCTAAAAAGATAGAGGGGAGGCCATTCAGCCCATCTAAAATCGGAGGTGGTTCAGAGGAGCCAACTGATCTCAATTTATTTAATCCAGCCCATTTGTTTACTGGGTACATTTAAAACCAATTCAGATGAGGGACAAAATAACTGAAAGTACAAAAAAAAGTATAAAAAAATGTCAACACCTTTATTTAGCAATCATGATAATCCAATAACTAGACAGAACTGCATCTTCAGTTACCACCTGGAGAAAGAAACACGGATGATCAGTATTAGAATTGCATGCAGAACAAGGGCAATGTGGATTTTAAAATTGCACCACAACTACAGAGTTGCTTCATCTCCAAAAACTAAACAATAAAAAACGTGCCATATCCTCAATAAGACAATTTAAATATTACTTTGCTTCTTCCCATACTCCTCATGGTAGACCCTCCGTACGCCAGTTAAAAGCCACAGAATGTGCAAGAATTAAAAAAGCATACCGGCTTCCTCTGCAGACAGAGCCCTCCACTCATCCGCCTCTTCGAAGTGACCAGGCTCCCCAGCCCCCTCATAGTTCTCAGTGTCACTGTGCTCTGGCACCTTGGAGGCATCATAGGTACCTTCCAAATGCTGGTTAGGATCATCAGAATTGTCATGGCCTTCTGCCTCAACATCCAAAAGCCTGTTATAGTCATTCTCGTCAAAGGCATCGTCCTCTGGAGACAGTGCCTCCCGATCCTCTTTGGACACGCCTTCGGAAGACAGCAAGTCCTCCAGTTCAAGAATGGCCGCGCCAGTCTTCCTCTCCCCGTCGTCACCTCCCTGCTTTTCAAGGACCAGCAGGGCATCGCTGCTTATGGTGCTTTTAGTAACTGAGGGGATACATGTAAAAATAAATACATTTTAGCGTACAAGCCAAGGTCTTACCACTGCTACAAGAGTCACTCAAGCAGAAGTTACTGGATCTGCAATTTTTACACCCTTCCCCTTGCTTTCTGGGGGTCGTATACATACCGATGGGCAAAGTCACATCTTCATTTATGCACACAGAGTCACAGCAGGAACAGACACTGTGGTTACCTTCAAGTTCCACCCACCTGAACAGAGACATTAGTAGTTATTCACATGGAACTGCCTCAAGTTACATGCTCCTAGAAAGAGCATGGTGCCTCATTGGAATGCCACCCTCCCAGAACTATGGAAACCAAATCTTTAGTTCTAGAAAATTAACACATCATTAATGGTTGCCTTCATCTTGCACTACCCAAGACATGCAATGGAGCGATACCTTTAACCCTTAAATGGAACCTACCTGTTCACGTTCTTATCATAGTGGCAAGACTTGGTACTCTGCGTTACCATGCTGTTGCTCGTTACCACCATTGTGCAGTGCATGTAGTACTTGTTTACCTTGGGAATAGAATGGAGAATTATTTCCTTAGCAATACTAGACAGACTATACACCAGATGACTGGAGAGCAACTTGGTCAACTTCTGCAGCTAACCATTTGTGTTCATGCATGCAAGCAGTGCGCGTCAGACATCTTAACTACATTGAATGAGCGTCAGGCCACACCACCTAAACACGGCACGATCATAGCCATTAACTTTGGGCTGCCATTCACTTCATGCAAAAGTCACACTTCCAACACATGCTGGCAATATCGTTTTACGAAGAGTGAACACGGCACTGGTGTCAGAGTAGCAGAAGAAACTCCAATTGCATTGGAAGAGATCTGGGTGCCAAAGCCCAGTATAGGGATGAGCAGGTACAAAGGGAAACCTACCAGAGGGGACAGCGTGTTGAACTGGAAAGCATCAACAATTAAATTGATTGTATTGTTGGTTCTGGGAGGCACAAAATGGGAGCTACAGGTTTCATACTTGCTGTCCACCATGCACCTGGAAAGGGAGGAAGTGCAATGAAAAGAGCATGTGGGTTTTAAGCACAGAACAGGATTGCAAAAAGTAATTTGTAAGCCCTGGCATATTTAAGATGCGAGGTCATTGCTGTGGTAATGCAACTCCAGTGTCAATAAAGTCACTCCCAAGTCATTACCTTGCAACATGCGACACCAAAGCCATATACTACAACTGCCATAAAGTTGAACATTTGCCTCCATCTAAAATTGTAGTTCATGCAAAGTGAACTGTGAGCACAGGGTTGGAGCATCCCTGTGAAGCATTATCAGTCATGCAGTGGTTTTAGAACAGCTGACCTCCACAGAAAGCCAGGAGAGCAGCATCCAGGTTTTCATATAATAACAAATAGTCTTACCCATAATTCTCAATCACTGTGTATCTGGGCGTTGAATTTGAAGCTGGAGATGCGGTTGCATAACAGCTGTGGATGAAAAGCTTTGTCCCAGGAATAGTAAGATTTGTAGTAGCTTGAAAGTGTATGGGTTGTCCAAGGTAGAATGTATTCATCATGCGCTCAGGAACCCAGTCACCTAAGGAGTAAAAAAACAACCCCACCAAGGTGGGAGGGTGGAACAGACAGTTGAAGCATGCAGTTGGGGGGATTAGCATTAAAACGGGACACTATTTTGACATGTGGACTCCCAGGAGAACCACAGTACAGTGTAGCACCCCCGCTTCAACAGTACTTGTCCTCATCTGTATACACCCTATTTAAAATCATAGATAATAGGGAACCCTTAATGATATACAGATCCCAAGACATGCTGTAGGTACTACACTACGCTTTATATAGTTATATAACCGTTGAAGAGTTCTGCTTACCATTAATTATTTTTAGGGCAAAGCCGTATGGGGTCTTGAGACTCTTGAACCGAGTTGGATTCCTCCAAAGTGGACGAATACCGTGCCTGTAGACATGGTGATACCTACAAACAGGAAGAATCAAGCGGACGAGTTTTTCAATGCAACAGGACTCTTGGACATTAGCTTTGTTAAACCGCTTTTAAAACCGGGGTGATTTAAAAGAATAAACAAGTCCGCTTTTGCCATGCCGTATAATTAGAAAGAGGTTCCTTACCTATAGTAACGACACTGAAGGGGTACAGTGAATGGCATAGATCTCCGAATTGTACTGTTTTGCACAGATGGAACATATTTAAGGACGTTCTTGTACACCAACTGTCCAGCTTCCACCTTGAAGGTGGTGTAGAAAGAGAATATGAAGTTAGAACATCGGAAAGCAGGTTTAAAATGACACACAAATAAAAGCACACACTACATACATAGGAATCTTAACGTTACACATTGTGCCCGAAACTATATTGACGTATATTAAAAAAAGCGCCACCCCACAAACCCTGATGCATCATCCATTGCTTGTAACAGTCAAGTGAAGCTAGAAATATGTAAAGTCAGAACTCTCTACGGCATGGGATACTCACAGACGCCTGGCTTCCACATTCTTTGAGGCCGTATGTAAAGAGAAGATACCCACCAGAGACTCCATTGCTTCTGCAGCTGGTCCCCAGAGTCAACTGGCCTGCTTTACACTTGAATCCGTACAGGTCAGTCCTTACCCTCACGTACATTTTGTTTTCGCTGCACAACACGCGGACCGCTGCAGCAAGACTAATGGGTAGCGGCCGGGGCATAGGAACAGGCTTGGGATTCATGACCTTTTGGAGCTCAGGCGGCACGGGCGCGTTGACAGGGATCACCCGAGGGCTAAGCAGCTTGAAAGGAAAGGGAGTGACAGGCACTGGGATGCCGTAAGGCGGAATAAACTTCACAGGGTAAGGCCTTGGTTGTATTGGAGGTTGAACCGGAACATTTTCCTCACTGTATCTCTGTCTCAACATTCTTAAAGGTATCGTGCTCCTCGCCCTGCACCTGCTCAATAGGGTCGTGCTCCTCGCCCTGCACAATGGGGTCGTGCTCCTCGCCCTGCACAATGGGGTCGTGCTCCTCGCCCTGCACAATGGGGTCGTGCTCCTCGCCCTGCACCTGCTCAATAGGGTCGTGCTCCTCGCCCTGCACAATGGGGTCGTGCTCCTCGCCCTGCTCAATGGGGTCGTGCTCCTTGCCCTGCACAATGGGGTCGTGCTCCTCGCCCTGCACCTGCTCAATAGGGTCGTGCTCCTCGCCCTGCACAATGGGGTCGTGCTCCTCGCCCTGCACAATGGGGTCGTGCTCCTCGCCCTGCACAATGGAGTCGTGCTCCTCGCCCTGCACAATAGGGTCGTACTCCTCGCCTTGCACCTGCTCAATAGGGTCGTTCTCCTCGCCTTGCACCTGCTCAATAGGGTCGTACTCCTCCCCTTGCACCTGCTCAATGGGGTCGTGCTCCTCGCCCTGTACATGCTCAATGGGGTCATACTCCTCTCCCTGTACCTGCTCAATGGGGTCGTACTCCTCACCCTGTACCTGCTCAATAGGGTCGTGCTCCTCGCCCTGCTCAATAGGGTCGTGCTCCTCACCCTGCTCAATAGGGTCGTGCTCCTCACCCTGCTCAATAGGGTCGTGCTCCTCACCCTGCTCAATAGGGTCGTGCTCCTCACCCTGCTCAATAGGGTCGTGCTCCTCACCCTGCTCAATAGGGTCGTGCTCCTCACCCTGCTCAATAGGGTCGTGCTCCTCACCCTGCACCTGCTCAATAGGGTCATACTCCTCACCCTGTACCTGCTCAATAGGGTCGTTCTCCTCGCCTTGCACCTGCTCAATAGGGTCGTACTCCTCCCCTTGCACCTGCTCAATGGGGTCGTGCTCCTCGCCCTGTACCTGCTCAACGGGGTCGTACTCCTCGCCCTGTACCTGCTCAATGGGGTCGTACTCCTCGCCCTGTACTTGCTCAGTAGGATCCTTTCCCTTGCTGCGTAGCTCGCTATACGTCTCTGTTTCGCCGTGCTCCGCAGAGATCTGCGAAGCAAAAATACCTGCAACTAAAAAGCAGGAAAAAAGGAGGTTAAACTGCATCGCCGATGGAACAGAACGGCGCAATGACCGGGACGCGCCACGGCACCCAGCAAACAACTCCATTATACCCATAGCAAGAACCAAAGAGATACCTTAGTTCTTCCAGACCACACTTTTATAGCGCTGCCCATTAACAATATTCACCTGTGACCAATGCCAGCTAATTACCCCTGTAGTCAAATGTGACGATCACCTTTAACGCCTTCAATGGACTCCAGTTAAATCAGATGATTCTTCTTGATAACCTCCCATTCAATCGACTGATTCTAGTCAGATCGGGTGTCAAATGTCAGTCTGTCTCTCGTGTGCTGGCAGTTGCTTTTGTTTTTTCTTTATTTTGATTTGCAAATCTAACCCGTAATCTTTGCAGAAACGCATTTATTTGAGTCGTATTGCGTTGCTAGAACTGCAGTACCTAGTAGTAATGCTTGGGATACCACTGCACCTGTATGATTCAAACCACGAGCCAATTTTCTAGCCGCTTTGGTGGTAATCCTACACTATATGTTTAGAACATGTAGTTCAAAAATAATAATTAAACGGGAGAGCTATTTCTTATTTAATGTGACGTCACTTCCATATGTTATATAATAAATATTCTATATGCTATAGAACCAATGTTACCCTCCCTTCCATTCAATCACTTCCAATTATTGGTCCCGACATTTTTCTCCAAAATTTAAAAAATGTCCCGATTTCCAAGGGCGCCAGATTAGCACTCGTTACTTTAATTACAGAAACACTCGGCAATCATATTCAAAAATATGGTTCCAGAATAATATTTTGAATCTAGGTTCCTGTATGCCTACTAAATAAAAAATATTCAAAATGATCTAAATTAAGGGTAAAAATGCAATACATCTGGCTATAACATCTAGTTGAACCTGGGCACGAACTGGAAATTGAAAGCGGCGTGCTTGTGCCGCAGTCAGAGGTTGTTTTTCTTAGTTTAATGCTAAAGCACTATATTCAAATAAGCAGCATGTTTAAAAAAAATAGGTCAGAATCGCAAAAATAAATAAATAAAGTTATGAGCACTTCTACCTAGAACAGCCAAAAGTAGTCATTTTGACGGCTTGCTACAACACATGCTTTTATTGTTAGTTTAACCTACAATACGCTATGTTTTTTTTAAACGTATACAAGCCTGTTTGTTATCTGTACCTCCGAGTTTACAGCAGTATGTATTTGAATAGAATAGAATATTGCTCTTGACTTCTAGATGTGTGTTATCCAAATATCTAGTGTAATCCTATCAATTCCTTGGAGAACTGCCGTCTGGCTGTCTAAGTGAGCATATATAGTCTGCTGTATTATAATATTACTATTATAAGAATTGTTCGATAAATCCTTGATATTTTTGCGTTTTGATTTGAGAGCAACTACAAATATATTTGCCTTGGCATCAGAAATTTGGAACGACTTCATTGAAAACAAAAATGCCTGTTTCAAGCTAAACATAAAACATTACATGGACAAGCAGCTGTTTCCGACAAAAGCACGGTGTCGCTGGACAAACAAACCTGTCAAATATGGGATCAGGTTTTGGCTGGCAGCGGACCTGCCCCTACCTGTGCAAAGATAAAACTCGCCCCCCGCTGGTCAGAGACTGGGTGACAGTGTGTTAGGCTGATGTAACCGTGCTTAGGAAAAGAGATGAATGTTACCAATATACATATCTATTATTTCACTGTAATTAGCGAAACAGTTGAAGAAAAAAATACAGCCTGGTTGCAACAGTAAACAAAGAAGAAGAGCGTTTCCACCTTCTGCGCAAAACTAGTACTCACTGAAAGCAATCACCAGTGTCCAGGTGCTGTATTTTACAATGTGCTGGACGTGGCAGCCATCAATTCCTTCGTTTTGTACAATGAATGCACCGGGGAAAATATCAGTAGGATAGATCTCTTATGATGCTAGCCACGGAGCTTTGGCAGAAACATTTGGCTCAGAAAACTGCAAAGCTGCAGGGAAACGCAGCTCAAACTGGATACAGTGCGTAGCCATCAAGTGACACACGCATCAGACAACAATGCCAGGTAACTAAATACAATACAAATAAAACTTCTGATAGCTGTGCCCAGTGTGAAAGAGCAGTATGTGGTAAATTCACACAAGTTGATAAGCGTTACATCTGTGTGGATTGTGCTAATATGGGGGCTACTTTGAAGCATGTTTCCCTGAATGCGCATTCCCGTTACACTGTGGGAACGGAGTTATTTTCTTTTTTATGTTATTTTTTATAAATAATTATTTCGATTTTACAATTGTGTATGTAGGCCTACATATAACCAGTTCGCAGCTGGTTACACAATATTTTCTTTTGAAATGTTTATTTTATTATAGTTTTTCATTTTCTGGAAGTCGTGCTATGCAGTAGGGCAATGGTCGGCAACTGTAAAATGCAGCTGTATTTCATTTTTCAAATACATATTTTTCTTTTATCACTTACAATTCATATATATATATATATATATATATATATATATATATATATATATATATATATATATATATATATATATATGATGTTCTAATTTGTATATTTAGTTATCCAGACCATACCGTACTGTGCTAAGTACTTTGTGCTGTAAGTACAGATTTCTAAGGGATGACAGCCAAACTGGATATGTGAGTGTAAATTTGGTAGTTATATTCATATAAGAATTAGCCAAATTGTAACAGGGGGAGACATGTGCTGACTCTTCTGACGTGTTCATAGTGTTGCACGGAGAGGGCAGCAGCTCGTCAATATCTGCCTGTCAGTCATGGCGGTGACACGGAGAGGGGGGAGAGGGGGTGTGCGGACTTTCCTTCTCTCTGAGTGGCTGGGAGGCGGGTCTTGGGGGAATTGACAAAACTCCAGTGCTCCTGGTTTTTCCCATGCAACTTCTTTCTGCTCGCGTTCAATTTAGTTTGATTTTGTTTTATTTATTGATTTTTTTTAACTACTACATTATTTGTAATTATTCAACTCAATTATTCAACTTTTTTACAGCTCTGTAGGGTCGCCTTGGATAAAGGCATCTGATAAATAAATAAATAAATAAATATAATAATAACTTTACCATCTGTATTTTAGCTGTTGCACAAAGTAGAACTACGTTTTGGAGTAAACTTGGAACGGAACCTGAGTGGCCTATCCAGAATGGTAGATCCTATTTTCAGACTCTCTAGTGGGCCTCTTCTAACTAATGTGATGTCCTACATTGAAGATGCTTCAGATAAGACACAGGAAAATGGTAATGTATAAGAAATATTTATTGTACATCAAATTGTTTTGACCTATCTCAGAATAGGATCTATAAATAACTATTAAACAGAACATGATGCAACTTCATTTCGTACACTTAGAGCATAATATTTCATGGGGAAGATAGCTGGTATTTAACTCTCACGGGCATAAAAACCAATGTGAAAAACCTGCATAAATAGGTTTTTAGAAACTTTGTTGATACTGTTCTTAACATTTTTTTGCTCCAATCCATAATAACATTTGTATCAGTGGTGGTCAGTCCTGGTCCTGGAGAGCTACAGTCTTGTGTGTTTTTTTAGGTACCTTTAAATCTTTAAAACTATTCTTTATCTGTGCAGTTTAGCAAATATTGAATTCATGAATGTAACTGAGAGCACTGGTGGAATTATTAATTATTATTATTATTATTATTTCTTAGGAGACGCCCTTATCCAGGGCGACTTACAATTGTTACAAGATATCACATTATTTTTACATACAATTACCCATTTATACAGTTGGGTTTTTACTGGAGCAATCAAGGTAAAGTACCTTGCTCAAGGGTACAGCAGCAGTGTCCTCCACCTGGGATTGAACCCACCACCCTCCAGTCAAGAGTCCAAAGCCCTAACCACTACTCCACACTGCTGCTTGAGTTAATATTAGATTCTGGGGAAACATGGATGTGTCTACACAGTACTTCTGTTAATCCAACCGTCTTGTATGTCACTTACATTTGTGCATATGTGTGGAGAACTGCTTATTAAACTGTTATTAAACTTTTCACTGCTAATTCTACTCTATTTAGCACATACTGGTAATACACTGGTGATGCAAAGCCACAGATCCTGTACCTCTCAGACCAGAGTTGCTCAACACTCTTCCGTGTGGTTTCTACTTTGTGTATGATTTGATACCCTATTTGTTTTTTTAGGACTGAGAATGAATGCTGCATTGTTGCTGTTGCCAGCTTTGTTTTGAGAGAGGGAAAATCTGTTGTTTGTTGTTGACCAAGTAAGTTAATTGAGCTCTACTTTTTAAATGTAGCTTAACTGAATTGATGTATTTTATGTTAAGTACAAAGCCAAATTATCATTTAGAGATATCTCAAAATGAGTTTGAGATATCTCAAAATTAATTCCAGATATCTGTAAACCATTTTGAGATATCTTAAAATATGTTACGATATCTCGAATTATTTCAAAATATCTTAAAATATTTTAAGATATCTTCAACTGATTTAAGGATATTTTGAAATATTTAAAGATATCTGTTAAATATTTAAAGGTATCTCTTAATTTGGCTTGCCATAAATTTGTACTTAATGAATTATGAGGGAGACTTGTAGGCAATTAACAATCCCTTTAAAGTAGCCGCAGCCCCACCACACGAGCCGCCACTGCTTGTAGGTATGGTGAGATGCTGCTGAAGTACAATTACACATAATTTAAAACAAATATTTTACAAATCATTTAGTTTAGCCAAATATATTAATTGTTGAATAAAGTTATTAATTATTATTATTTTAAAATCTATACATGTACCACCATCACCTACGGCAACTATCGTTTTCAAGGGAACAACAAGCCCATTGGCAGCAGATGACATCTCTGTTTGTGTTGATGGAATTGAGATACTCAGTGATTATTGTCCAGGAATGGATATCACCCTTGCTGTTGAATGTATTTTTTCTCTTTATTTTTCCTTGGACATTGAGTATCCTAAAGCTCTAAAAAATGGTCTGACTTTCATGGAAAGGTACTTCATGAAGCTGAGTACCTCTGACAAAGTACCTTTGCCAGTGTTAAAGATGTACAGTCAAATAACTGCACTTTTACTTGGGGAATAATGATATTGATCTGATGGAATGGCATTTTAACATTTAATCTGAAATTAAATGAATTTATTGTATCAACAATTTAATTTGATTACAAAAACAGAATGTTTGATATAAAAATGTAATTGTACATATCAAAAAAATATTTCTTTTAAATGTAAATGGCTGATTAGAAAATTAATTGTTTCTAACAAATGTAAATTGTTTTTAATAGAAGTTTTGATCTAAAAAAAACTAATACACTTTCAGTCTTAATTTATAGATATCATAAACTCATAATAAGCTCTGATCTAAATACTGTACTCTATCTCTTCTAATTTGTGCCACCAAAAAATGAATAAGAAAAAAGAAACCCACGTTCATCAGTTTCAATATGCATTTTATCTCAAGTTTTTCAAAGTCTATTACATGTTCTTGAAAATGTATTTTGTGTAAGTTCCAGGAAAATCTGTGGGATGCATAGATTTATTTTCCAGTTTGCTCTGAGACACTTTTTTTTCACTGTGTAAATAATATGGTTTAATTATTAAAAACACACAGGTCGAATAAAACTGTGTAAAACTCATATATAACTAAACCTGAAACTGAAACTACACTAATGGTTTAACCTGTAAAAACACTAAATTGTTATATAAATGTTTAATAAATAAAAATTGTTGGCATCTTGAATTGAGTGATTTATCAAAGCATTTACACTTCTGAGGATGGGGGATTATAAAGGATGTGAAGACCTCT